>NC_047084.1:206127579-207377579 GCF_902459505.1 Geotrypetes seraphini | reverse complement strand
GATCTAGAGGAGCAGAACTATATACCTCAAGTTGCCTAACAGCATCTGTGAGGGCATATAACTCTCTACAGCTGGATCACCATAATATTCAGGGCATGCTGAATTTTCTTGAAGCCCTGCTGCATCTCATGCCTTGGGGTTTGAAAATATAGCAGGACTTATGGTGTCTGTATAACCTGGGGTCTTCATGGTGACCCATATAGTCCATGGCTACAACTTCCATGGTCAGCTTCTGCTGGAAATGTTCCCCTTCTATATGAACCTGCTTCACCACCACCTTGAAGGTGACGATGGATTTCTCCTGCCCTATTGATTTTATAGCAGCTGGTGCCCAGGGCATCCTTCTTCCTCCTTATGCAAGGGTGCCTCAGGCTCTAGGACTGCCATCACAGCATTTAGCTGCTGCATCTCCTCCTCACTAAATTCTTTGAGATCTGAGGGATCTTCCTTCTCCTCCTGGAGTAGCTGCACAGGCTTCCTGATCCTGCAACCTGCCACTCTTCTCCTCTTCATCTGCCTCTTCACTGCAGCTCTCCTTCTCCATTGCAGCTGGTGAAAAATGGCAGAAATGTTAGGCTATGTGGCCATTAGTGGGCTGCACTGCATCAACAGCAGTCACAGATGCATAAATGGGTGTCATAGAAAGTCCTTGCCAGCAGATGCCACAATATATCAGACATGTGATAAGTCATTTGGTGCCATGGGAATCTGTAATCCTCTAAGGGAAAGAGGTGTAGGAAGAGATATGCATAATGCTTCTGTGATGGAGCAGCTCCTTTGGAGTGTGGTGGTGGTGGTGTCAGGAATTGTACTGATTTCGTTGTACACTTCATATTTTGCCATAGCAGTGGGCACTTATCTGACTGCAATAAAGTGGTCACCTCTCTGCAGGTTCTATGGCTATAGTTAAAGGGACTTTATGGAACCTATGGATACTTGGCTGCTGTTAATTTTGGAGTATAGTTCAATTTGCTGAAACAATCAAGAGGCAAATATCCATATTTTGTCTATGGATGCAATTATGTGGAAGGATAGATATGGGCACAGATATGCATGACATAATGCCACAAAAAGGCATTATGTAATGCATATTTTACAACATTGTATTGCATTGTATAAGGGAGGGAAAGGCTGACTAGATTCAGGTTACCAGCCTTGGACTTTCTCAGCATTTGCTCCTAGTTCTCTCACCACATTGTCTTTCCGTGAAGTGTTGGTGAGCTAGAGAGTTTCTTTGCCTTTATATCCCTGGCATAGTCTTGTGATAGGGAGGTCTGTTGCTAGGTAGAAGACCCTTTCAACCAGGTGAGTGCCTATAGGCCATTCCTCTATGTTCAATCAATTCTTTATTGTGGAAATGAACACACAGGACTCAACACAGACTGTGTTTCAGCAGAAAGTCTTCATCAGGAGTCCAATGCAATACTGAAATATCCACAAAGTAGTATATAGAGGTAACAAAATGTTCTTTATAAGACTGCACTATATCATGTTGTGTCAATTCTCACAAGAAGTGCAGTCTTATGATGAACATTTTGTTTCCTCTATATACAGTTTTGTGGATATCTGTATATTGCATTGGACTCCTGATGAAGGCTTTCTGCTGAAACACAGTCTGCGATGAGTCCTGTGTGTGCATTTCCACAATAAAGAACTGATTGACCTTTGTCCTCTTCGCATGCCTGTGTTGATTCCCACTCCACTCTGTTTGTTTGGCTTACTCTGTGGGATATCAGCATCTTTTTTGTTGTTTTTATGGCCATTCCCCTAAGTGCCATCCCTTTGCTATTACCTGGCAGGTACAGGTTAGCACCATGAGGACACATGTCAAAGCTTCCCTTGCCGAGGCCAAACAGATTCTTTCCCAGACCCTTCTTGCTGCAACCTATTTAAGCTACCTGGCTTAAAAAGCTTGGCCATGGCAGTACTTGCAGGAATCCCTACGGTGGGCTCAGTCTCAGGCAGTGTTCAAGGCCCAGTTAAAAGCCCACCTCTTTGAGAGTGCTTTTGACTCCTAACTCCTCTCACCTTGGGTTCTGCATCCCCAATCATATATGTTTTGTCTGTCTGTCCAAGTTAGATTGTGAACTCTTCTGAGAAGGGACCATCTATAAATGTCAAAATGCACAGCACTGCATATGTCTTTCAGCGCTATATAAGTGATAAGTAGTAGTAAAGGTCACTTTCTTCTTGCATAAAATTATACTCCCTTCTGGCAGTCATGTTTCTTATATATCAACAGGACCCACTAGAGACCTCAGAAAACACATTATTTCGGCTCCATGCGGTTCATTGTGCCAAACCCAGGACTTTCTATATGTGTAGCTATTGCAGATAATGCACAAACATGTTGCAGCTTGCTAGCTGCAGCTCGTATAATTTCCATAGGTAAGCATGTGTTTCCATTTTGTCACAACCTGCACATCTTTTTTGCTTCCAAGATATACAGTATGGGACTCATAATCGAAATGGAAATACGTCTAAAAACCGGCCTAAATCGGCACTTAGACGATCAATAAAGTAAGTCGTCCAAGTGCTGATAATCGAACCAACTTAGGCCGCTTCATTGCTGCTGTATGCCCAGAGCTAAAAGGGGCATTTTAGGAGGTGTGGTGAGGGTAGGATTTGGGTGGGACATGGGCTGACTTAGACTTAGTCGTACTGCAAGTATAACTGAAAGTTTAACGAGGCTGCCTAGACAGAACTTAAACGTAGCAACTTAGGCGAATGAAAATCAGGTCTACCGTATTTTCTCGCATATAACGCACGCGTTATACGTGGTTTTTACGTACCGCGCATACCCTCGCACGTTATACGTGTGAGCGCGTTGTACAAAATTTTTTTTACATAGTTCCCCCCCGACGTCTGATTCACCCCCCGCAGGACCGCTCGCACCCCCACCCCGAAGGACCGTTCGCACGCACCCCCACCCCGAAGAACCTCGCATGCACTCCCACCCGCACCCGCACCCCCACAGCCTCCCGACCCCCCCCCCCCCATCAGGTAGAAGCTCCTACCGGTGTCCTGCTGCTTCCTCTTGGCGGTCCCGACACCTGACACGATCGGGGCAAGAGGGAGCTCAAGCCCTCTTGCCCCAGCCAACCGCGGCACACCCGACACGATCGGGGCAAGAGGGAGCCCAAGTCCTCCTGGCCCTGGCGACCCCCCCCCCACTAGTTGTTCGGGCCAGGAGGGAGCCCAAACCCTCCTGGCCACGGCGACCCCCTACCCCCCCCCCCGCACTACATTACGGGCAGGAGGGATCCCAGGCCCTCCTGCCATCGACGCAAACCCCCCCCCCCCCAATGACCGCCCCCCCAAGAACCTCCGACCGCCCCCCCCAGCCGATCCACGACCCCCCTGGCCGACACCCACGACACCCCCACCCCCCCTTCCCCGTACCTTTGTGTAGTTGGCCGGACAGACGGGAGTCAAACTCGCCTGTCCGGCAGGCAGCCAACGACGGAATGAGGCCGGATTGACCCATCCGTCCCAAAGCTCCGCGTACTGGTGGGGCCTAAGGCGCCTGGGCCAATCAGAATAGGCCCGGGAGCCTTAGGTCCCACCTGGGGGCGGGGCCTGAGGCACATGGGCCCAACCCGACCATGTGCCCAAGGCCCCGCCCCCAGGAGGGACCTAAGGCTCCCGGGCCTATTCTGATTGGTCCAGGCGCTTTAGGCCCCACCAGTAGGCGGAGCTTTGGGACGGATGGGCCGCCTGACGTTGGCTGACGTTGGCCTGACGTTGGCTGATAGATGGGCCGCCTGACGTCCGTCGTTGGCTGCCTGACGGACAGGCGGGTTTGGCTCCCGTCTGTCCGGCCAACTACACAAAGGTACGGGGAAGGGGGGGTGGGGGTGTCGTGGGGGTCGGCCAGGTGGGTTGCGGGTCGGCTGGGGGCGCGGTCGGAGGTTCTTGGGGGGGCGGTCGTTGGGAGGGGGGTTTGCGTCAAGGGCAGGAGGGCCTGGGATCCCTCCTGCCCGTAGTGCGGGGTGGGGTTAGGGGGTCGCGTGGCCAGGAGGGTTTAGGCTCCCTCCTGGCCCGAACAACTAGCGGGGGGGGGGGGTCTCCAGGGCCAGGAGGACTTGGGCTCCCTCCTGGCCCGATATTGTCGGGGAGTTGGGGAGTCGGCGGGGCAAGAGGGCTTGGGCTCCCTTTTGCCCCGATTGTGTCGGGGAGTCGGGGGGGGGGGCAAGAGGGCTTGAGCTCCCTCTTGCCCCGATCGTGTCGGGGGTGCCGCGGTTGGATGGGGCAAGAGGGCTTGAGCTCCCTCTTGCCCCGATCGTGTCGGGTGTGCCGCGGTTGGCTGGGGCAAGAGGGCTTGAGCTCCCTCTTGCCCCGATCGTGTCGGGGAGTCGGGGGGGCAAGAGGGCTTGAGCTCCCTCTTGCCCCGATCGTGTTGGGGGTGCCGCGGTTGGCTGGGGCAAGAGGGCTTGAGCTCCCTCTTGCCCCGATCGTGTCGGGGGTGCTGCGGTTGGCTGGGGCAAGAGGGCTTGAGCTCCCTCTTACCCTGATCGTGTCGGGGGTGCCGCGGTTGTATGGGGCAAGAGGGCTTGAGCTCCCTCTTGCCCCGATCGTGTCGGGGAGTCGGGACCGCCAAGAGGAAGCAGCAGGACAATGGTAGGAGCTTCTACATGATGGGGGGGGGGGTCGGGAGCCTGTGGGGGTGCGAGCGGTCCTTCAGGGTGGGGGTGCGGGTGGGAGTGCATGCGAATGGTCCTTCGGGGTGCGTGCGAGCGGTCCTTCGCGGTGGGGGTGCGAGCGGTCCTTCGCGGTGGGGGTGCGAGCGGTCCTGCGGGGGGGGGGGGTGAATCGGACGTCGGGGGGGGCATCAGGCTTTCAGGGTGGGGACAGGACTTCAAGGGGGAGAGGAGAGTCGGGGCGGCCGAACGGAGAGTCGGGGTGGCCAGAGGAGAGTCGGGGCGGGCAAAAGGAGAGTCGGGCGGCGACGGGAGAGTCGGGCAGCATGCGCGGTATACGGGTGTGCGCGGTACATAAAAATTTCTGTACATAGATTTGTGTTTTTCGCGCGCTATACCTGTGTACGCGTTTTACACGGGTGCGCGTTATCTACGTGAAAATACGGTAAGTGCCTAGAAGGTACCCAAACTGACAAGATAACCACTGTATAGACAAAGTACAGACCCCCACTCCTCCAGTGATCACTGACCCCCCCCCACCACCACATAAAAATCAGGATAAAAACTTTACATACCTGCCTCCAGAACATCAGCTCCTGTTATAGGAAAGCCTAGTAGAGCTGCTCACAGGTGTCTTAAATAGCCTTGGCGTGGGCTAGTGAACCATAGAGAGGAGGCCAGGCCAATAAGCCACTCTAACCCCTGCATTCATGGTAAAGCATGGGCACCTCCCAAAACCCTACTCTACTGCCATATAGGTGGCTCCTGCAGCAATAAGGGCTATTGGGGTAGTAGACAGGTGGGTCTAGTAGGTTTTGGGGGTGATTTGGGGGGAGGATCACCATGACCTATAAGTGAGTTATGGTGAGATGTTTATGTGGCACCCTTTTGGTGAAGTTCGCAGCAGTATAAGGTGCCCTACTACTGTGTTACCATGTCTGGGTGTCCAGTGGATCACTTTGATGGCCCCTCCCACGTCCAAAAGATCTTTTTCTAGGCGTTTTTGACTTGGACAAATTTTTGGACAAGAATGGGGTATAAAGATAGACGACTTAGCAGTCTGGGCGATCAAACGACTGGACGTATAGTTAGACGATTTTCAAAAAAATAGATTTTGGACATATTTTTTTTGAGAATGGACTTAAGACACTGCTGACTTTGGGCGGCTAGCGACTTAAGCCCAAAACGGACTTAGGTGTTCATTTTGATTATACTCCTCCACGGGTCTTTTACACATACGTCTCCCTATTTCAGGACACACCTGCAGTGGCACAGCAAGGGTGAGAGGCACCTGGTGGCACAGTTCCCTCTAAGCTGAGCGGGAATCCTCCACTTACAGTCCTGCCAATGGGGGTGCTGTTTCACTATCATATTTTCAATAGTGAGGGACAAACAAGCTCTGCAGGACTTCAGGACTGCCTGTCCTTGAAAACACAATATTAAAGCACCACCCCCTACTGGCAACAGTGCAGTTGGAGGACTCCTGCTCAGCATAGAGGGAACAGTGGTGGCAACCCTCCCCTGCCCTTGTCTCTGCTTCCCCACTTCTTCCCCGATCCTCCCTGCAGCAAGCACACCCTCCTTTCCCTTCCCCCATACCTCTAGTTGTTCACCACCACGAGCAACAAGAACTCCAATGTGCTCCTCGTGACCCCCCGTCGTCTCTCCCGCTGACGTTACTTCCTATGTGCGGCACCTGGAAGTGACGTCATCGGGAGAGACGATGTGGTTGCGAGGAGTACGTTAAAGTTGTTGCTCATGGCGGTGAACAATTGGAGATATGGTGAAGAGAAGGCGGCATGTGTGTGGCGAGGGGAGGAGTGGAAGGAGGTGGGGAAGAGAGGCACACCCACCAACATGATACTTGGAGTGGACTGGCTTCGCCCTCCCCCTTACTATGCCACTGCACACCTGCATCTTCAGTGTATCCCAGGGTTATGTGGCAATTTTTCATTAGACTATACATGGAAATCTTCTCTTCTAAAATCATGGCCCTAATCTACATGCTATCTTTCCATGTGCTTTTTCTTATATACATGAACTATCTAAAATGGGACTGCATAAGAGTTAAGAAATGTTTATAATCCTCTGTTACTCAAGAAAGATTCATTTTGATATGCTGACATGGCTCTTTAAAAATTATTACTGAAAAAACAACTAGCATTGAAAGTCATTTCTGAGATGTAGCTTAAAACCACAATTTTGGAAAGGCCTATGACAATATCTGCTAGCAATTTATAACATTGCTCTGCTCCATAGGTTACATCAGCTGTGAGTTATTCTCAGAGGAAGGCCAAACCTTCAGACTGACTAATGACTACTCATTTTCTTCCAGTCTCATCTTTTTTTTTTTCTTTTCTCAGATACAGTGGTTCAATATTGTAGCCATGTTCTGCATATCATAAAAGAGGATTCAAAATTTTTTTACTGAATCCCCTGAGAATATATTAAAATTATAAATAATCAATATTGACATATATGATAAGAACACAATTTTAATAATTTTAGGGCTCCTTTTACCAAGCCACGCTAGCGGTTTAACACGCATAATACCGTGCGCTAAACCGCTGTCTGCGCTAGCCGCTACCGCCTCCCTTGAGCAGGTGGTAGTTTTTAGGCCAGCGCAGGGGTTAACGCGTGATGAAACGTCACACGCGTTAACCCTGCTAGCGTGGCTTGATAAAAGGAGCCCTTAGATTTATGCTGATTGTATGAAATACATACTATTGGCATAAAACTGCAAATGGTTGTTATAACATATTCCTTAACTATGTCATAATATACAGGACTGGAATACAAGCAAATTTTGTTTCTTCCCAAAAATGGAAGGATGAGGCTGGTTAGTCTGACCTCAGTATTTAATAAATTAATGGAATCATTGCTTAAAAAAAACAAAACATAAAGAGGATGAAGTTTCTGTGATCCAGTGGATTATAGGATTTCAGGCAATGTGATTTTACCAGCGGTAGGTCTTGCTAAAGAATGCGATCATTTTCTTTGACTAGGTGGCAAGAGTTGGATTATAGTAGTATGCACTTGGATTTCAACAATATTTTTTTGACATCATTCCCCATTTATAAAGTGACCTGACTTGGTTTGTAAACTGGTTGAGTCTAAGGTGACAAACTGTGAGAGTAAATGGAATTCACTCTGATGAAAATGGTATTGCAATGAGGGGGCCGCTGAAAAGTTCTCAGCCCAACCAACAACGCTATGACAGCTTCCATCGAGGGCTATACACTTAAGGTTCCTTTTACTAAGTTGCGCTAGTGATTTTCCATATTTTTTGTTTCATATTTTTCCAACAGAATGGAAAAAGTGGAAAATCACTGGACAAAGTGTATAGCCCTCGATGGAGACTGCCACAGTGTTGTTGGTTGGGCTGGCAGTTTTTCAGTGGCCTCTCGTAGGTGAGCTCCTGGGATCAGTCCTTCAACTGGTTCTTTTCAACATATTTGTAAGGGAAATTGTGGAAAAGCTATTTCTAAAAGTTTGCTTCTTTGTGGATGATATTCAAATGTGCATCTTTTTGAGGAATGGTATAATTCTGGGCAGCTAAGATTAAGGTTAAACATATAGTCATGCATTCAGGCTGCAAAAACTCAAGAGAGTGATACAATATAGTGGGCAAAGTTCTTTTATTCTTGGGTGATTTTATTCTGATCTCAAGGTAACCAAACATGTAGATAAAGTGATGGCAAAAGTATGATTGGATGCATAGGAAGATGAAAAGTCAGCAGGAAAAAGGAGATGACAGTTTTGCTATATAAACAAATAGTGAGTTTCAAGTTTATTAAAAAAAAAAAAAATTTTATACCGCTTAATCAAATTTCTAGGCGGTGTACAAAATAAAAAAGTATCTTAAAAACAAGTTAAAATTAAATTACTAAACAGAACTAGGGTAGGTTAGTAAACAAATACCAAAACATATATACTAACTTCACACAATTAGGAAAGAAGGGCGAGAACTACAATCTTTGAGAAAAAGAGCACAGTTAGGGGAAAAAACAATAGGTAAGGGTAAAAAACTATAAAGCTTGTTTTTGTCCTTAAAAGGACAGTTGTTATCCAAAAGCATCTTGGAAGTACTATGTGTAATTCTGAAGACCACACCTTAAAATTACCGAATTTGCCGGCGTATAAGACGACTTTTCAGTACCTTAAAATCCTCCCCAAAGTCGGGGGTCGTCTTATACGCCGGGTACTGTTTACATCACAGTTCTTCAACCGGTGCCGGTCCGCAGAAAATTCCTGCCGGTCCGCACAGGACCGGCGAGATGGACCTGTTAAAATTTCTGCCCCGATGGTGTTTGCAGAAATCTTCTGTTCCTCCCAGCCTCGGGCGATCAAGACAGGCGGTCATTCCCTCTGTGAGTCTCGCCTATGCGGAAACAGGAAGTTGAAACAAAATAGGCGGGACTCAGAGAGGGAAGGTCCCGACGTTTGCAGCCTGTCTTGATCGCTGCCCCTGCTGAGTCGCCGAAGAGGGCCGCGGGGAAAGTGCAGGCAGAGAGAAGATGGTCAGCGTGCGCGGGGAGGTCAGCGTGTCGATTGGGGCCATCAGCAGCGTTTGTGCTGAGTCTGCCCACGTGCAGGATGCGGCAGGTAGGGGCCTCCGACTCGTCTTGGGCGGCTGGGCCTGCGGTGCAAAGCTGTTTTTGCTGGCTTGGGGGGGGGGGGTCGCGAATCGGAAGAAGGGGTAGTCTTATACGGCGAGTATATAACAAACTCTATATTTTAACTGTAAAAGTTGGGGGGTCGTCTTATACGCCCAGTCGTCTTATACGCCGGCAAATACGGTATATAAACAGGATGAAGTTGTCCCTGAAGACAGCTACTAAAATTGCTAATGGTCTTTATCATAAACCATTTGGTAAGATCTAAGGGCTCCTTTTACTAAGGTGCACTGGAGTTTTTAGCGCATGCAGGAAATTACCGCGCGCTACGCTTCTAGAACTAATGCCAGCTCAATGCTGGTGTTAAGTTCTAGCGTGCGCAGCGCTATTCCGTGCGTTAAAGCCCTAGCGCACCTTAGTAAAAGGAGTCCTAAGTTTGCATATGGAAGACATGTGAAATAAGGAAAAACAATAAATAGGGTTTGTGTTTTTTAAACTACCCCAGGTATAATGTATAGGAGACAACTCTGGATCTAAGGGTCAGAGAATGAGGGTGAAATGAGGTATACTCATGAGTAATCTTAGGATATATTTCTTTACAAATAGAATGGTACTGTAGATGCATGAACAGCCTTCTATCGAGCTAGTGGAGGCAAGGACAGTATCTACTGTAAATTCAAGAAGGCATAGGACAAGCACAGAGATCTCTGAAAGAAGAGATGGTAGAGCTGATTATTTAGTGTAGATGGGCAGACTGGTTAGATTGTATGACTTTTATCTGCTGTTATATTGAACTAAATGAATATTTTCATATTGCCCTGAGATGGCATATTGTCTCATGACAATTCACAACTATAGGCTTGGAAAACAGTGATATATTCTTAACCTGGTGAGTGGTTTTTTTTCTCGACATAAGAACTTTCTTGCAATATCATTCATTGAATATGGTGCATAACTTTGAAGCATTCATTTGCTGCCCAGTCCTGCTTAATGGCTGTGCCAGTCCTGATGTAATAATCCTTAATTTTTTGGAAATGTTAAATCTCCAATCTTCAAGGCATCTGAGGGGTTTAGTTGCACTGCTCAACCATAAGATTGAAGGTTTACCCAGATTGATTCTCAAAATATTTATCTGCATCCACTCCCTAATAGACTCAAAACATTTAAGTAGAATGCCAAAAGGAGGTGCTACTCAGAATAGTCGTGGTAAAAGGAAGCAGGGGAGACCAGGGGAGGCTGGATACCATCAAGAATGATATGGGAATGAACATCAATCAATTGAAAGAAGCCATGGAAAACAGGGAAGCATGGTGATGACTGGCCTACAGAGTATCCAAGGGTTGGACACGACTGAATGGATAGTAGTAGTAGTATTGAAAATGGCCAACATAATAAAGCTACGTTTCTTAGTTACTGATCCCAGGTTATAAGCACATACATTAAACAGAATGTGTGAGAGTGGGGATTTTTTTTTTTTTTTTTTAACTTTCCGTATTATTTGCAGTCTCCTGGTGTTTCTTCATTGAATTTGACTTTTAAGGAGTAATAGGACTAAAAGGCTTCAAACTAGTTTGCATTCTACCTGTTAATGCCCAAGATCTTCAATTTCCTTATGAGTAACTATGATTGACTACATCAAATTCAGCTGAAAGATCCAGTTGCATAACTAGACTTTTTAATCCCTCGCTAATTCAAACACTTAGGGCTCCTTTTACAAAGGTGCGCTAGCGTTTTTAGTGCATGCACCGGATTAGCACGTGCTAGCTGAAAAATTACCGCCGGCTTAAAAGGAGGGGGTAGTGGCTAGCACACGTGGCATTTTAGTGTGCACTAAAACCACTAGCACACCTTTGTAAAAGGAGCCCTTAGGGCTCCTTTTACTAAGCTGCATTAGGGCATTAATGCGCGGAATACCGTGCACTACAATGCTGCAGGCGCAAGATGCTAATGCCAGCATTGAGCTGGCATTAGTTCTAGCCACACAGCGTGGGGTTAGCACGTGCTAATCTGCTGCATGCACTAAAAATGCTAGCACACCTTAATAAAAGGAGCCCTTAGCTCTTCCATGAAAGCAACCAAAGCTGTAAGATAGGATAAGGAAAAGGTAAGGTATTTTATATATCGCCTTTCTGTGGTACAACCAAAGTAGTTTACATATTATATACAGGTACATTCTCTGTCCCTCATATATATTTTGTAAACCCAGGCTAGGAGACATCTAAAAAGAGAAATCCAGAAGGCAAGTAAAACATTAGAGAATTGAAGGTGCTCCTGAAGTTGCCCTGTTACGATTGCTCTTAGTACCATTAAGGTTTTAACAGAGATTTCGGCAGTAGGAACCCAAGCACAGTACGGGTAGAGCTTTGGATTCTTGCCCAGAAATAGCTAAGAAGAAAAAAAAAATTTAAATTGAATCAGGTTGGGCAGACTGGATGGACCATTCGGGTCTTTATCTGCCGTCATCTACTATGTTACTATGTTATTATGTTTATCATAACAAGAAAGGGCAACATTTCATTTCATCTAAGTGAATAAACGTTCAGTAGTGTTTTCAGCATTATTTCCTTCAGGAGGTCTTCTTGTAGTGTAAATTAATAAACCCAGTAAACTAATCTGTCACGTTTTTCAATAACATTGTTAGATATAGATCCACCTCACATGACTCTGAAAAATGTGCAGACTGATTTTCTAACTGTTTAAATTATAGTAGATAAAGTCTATGAATAGGAGAATATTTCTAGAAAATTCAATATACTGTATACTTACAGTATATTGGCTTTAATCACACTATCCTAATTTTATCTTAGTTATAGTCAGTGTTATACAATGACATTTAAAGCAGGGGATTCAGTAGATGAGCTAAACCAGGAGTGACCAACCCGACCCTCATCAAGTCAGGTTTTCAGGATTTCCACAATGAATATGCATTAAATCTATTTGCATACAATGGAGGCAATGCATGCAAATAATCTCATGCATATTCATTGTACAAATCCCCAACTAGATTGAGGCTCTTGAGGACTGAGCTAAATTTTAGTGCAATAATACATACCCTTAACCAAGGTTAATGTAATAATAATAACTTTATATATACCGCACTATCAAAACAGTTCTAAGTTGTTTACAGTGAAATACAATCCAGACAGGCAGTAAAAAGAATATAAAAAATACATTGTGAGGTTACAAATTTGTCCCCCACCTGGAATACTGCGTCCAGTACTGGTCGCTGTACTTGAAGAAGGACATAGTACTACTCGAAAGGGTCCAGAGAATGACTAAAATGGTTAAGGGGCTGGAGGAGTTGCTGTACAATGAGAGATTAGAGAAACTGAGCCTCTTCTCCCCTTGAGAGGGGACATGATCGAAACATTCAAGATACTGAAGGGAATAGACTTAGTAGATAAAAACAGGTTGTTCACCCTCTCCTAGGTGGGGAGAACAAGAGGGCACTCTCTAAAGTTAAAAGGGGATGGATTCCGTACAAACGTAAGGAAGTTCTTTTTCACCCAGAGAGTGGTGGAAAACTGGAATGCTCATCCGGAGACTGTCGTAAGGGAAAACACCATCCAGGGATTCAAAACAAAGTTAACCAAGTTCCTGTGGAAATAGAACTTACACAGGTAGGGCAGGTCTCGGTTAGGGCACTGGTCTTTGACCTGGGGCCATCGCGGGAGTGAACTGCTGGGCACGATGGACCACTGGTCTGACCCAGCAGCGGCAGTTCTTATGTTCTTATGTGATATTCTGAGGTTGAAACAGCATGTTATTGTGAACCTACAAACGAGGCAAAGCAGAAACCAGTGGATACATGACCTCCAGGGTTCTTTGTCTTGTTATTCATTCCTTCTTCAGGTCATAGGAGTGATAATATATAATGCAAAATCATTCTCACTATGAGCCAAACTGATGGCACAGTTGCCTGAAACATCTATGGCTCCCCACCTTACCTTGATGAAAGCTTCAATCTATGTGAGCTCCATACCCGAGCAATTCCACAGCTCATCATACTTGGCCTGGGAGATGGGTTGAACATGTTCCTGAGCTATTTCACTCTCTAAAGATCGAATGATAGTAGCACACACCAGTAGGAAAGAGACATAGAGCAGTGTCAGGAGCACTGGGATTGCTATTGACTCATAGGAGCAGCGGGGCATCAATGGAGGCAGGTGGGGCGCTAGGAAAGAGAAAGTAGAGAGAAAAGGTACAGCATCCAACACCAGAGGCACTTAATGAGTTGGGAGAGGAGGCATATAACACCAGAGGAGAAGGGAAGGGGGGAGAAGAAAGCATTATGCCTAGTGCACCAGCCCACACAACCAGTGAAGGTCAAGGTGACAAATGATTTACTTCCTTTGGCACTCAATATCACTTTTGGGCAGTATGAAAAGCAAGAACTAGAACTGTGACACAGTCATGGATTCCTCATCTGGCAAAATAAGCTTAAATCAAGTTAATCTGACCTAGACTCTTGTCCTCAAAAGCTGAAGCCTCAAACTGGTTAATCTATAATGTGTCACCAATCTCATCATTCATGTTAGAGGTAAGAGTGTGGAAGGCTACAACAATGAAGAAAGTCTGCCTACTATTGGCAGAATTTCCCACGTATTCACCTTTATAGGACTCCCAGGGACCCTGAAGAAGACTTTATGTCGAAACGCGGACCGTGTTGGGTCCTTTAAGGCTCTTATGTGGATGATTTACTTTTATGTGGATGGAATTATTTTATGTGGATGATTTTAGTGTACCTTTGGAACTTTGATACTTTCAAATAAAGTCCATTTGGGAACATCGTCACTCCACAGAGTTTTTTTGGTTTTCTCTGAATTTAGCAGAAAACCATGCTGGATATGAACGAGGAAGTTTGGAGTAAGCAGTGAGAACAAGAGAGCAAAACCATAGAGATGGATGTGATGAACAGCTGAAAAAAATGTATTGTGATTTTTGAAAACTACCTACAGAATAAAAATTAATAGATCATAATTTATAAGTATGCTACAATCTATATATATAAAATAGGAGGTATGTATGTGTATGTATGTATGTGTGTGTGTGTGTATGTGCCGCGATCACGCAAAAACAGCTTGACCGATTTGAACGAAACTTGGTATGCAGATCCCTCACTACCTGGGGTGATATGTTCTGGGGGTCTCGCGGCCTGCCTGCACACGTGGGCGGAGCTACAAACAGAAATTCACATTTCACCCATTCATGTCAATGGAAAAAATGTAAAAAGCTGCCATTCTCACAGTAATTCAAAAACGGCTTCACCTATTTGAACGTAACTTGGTATGCAGATCCCTCACTACCTGGGGTGATATGTTCTGGGGGTCTCGCGGCCCACCTGCACACATGGGCGGAGCTACAAACATAAAATCAGATTTCACCCATTCATGTCAATGGAAAAAATGTAAACAGCTGCCATTCTCACAGTAATTCCAACTATAAAACACTTTCTATGACACTATAACCACTAGGGACATCGTTTCTATTCTACCACAGACACCATACATATAGAGTTTGTATGTTCTAACTGTGTTTGTAACTGTTTCCTTCATGCACCCTAGTTCATAATGTTATTACATTACATGAGTACTCACATATGCTGAACTAGGAACACAGGTTCCATTCTGAACCGGAAAAAAACTGCATGGAGTTTCTTTTCAACCTGAGTTTCCACATATTGAGTTGTTTAAATCAATACTGAAACTTTTGGATGCCACTTATTCCAACAGATCTTCCTTTTCAGTTTAAGAGATTGCAAATTCCAGTGAGACTTGCATTCTCTATCACAATCAACAAATCACAGGGACAGACTATTACATACTGTGGAGTGGATTTAAGATCCCCCTGTTTTTCCCATGGACAACTCTATGTTGCTTGATCAAGGGTGGGTTCACCCAAGAATTTATATGTTCTTGCTCCTGGAGGTGAAACTAAAAATGTTGTTTATAATCAAGTTTTGTGTTAGTTGTATTGTATTCATTTTGTCAAATATTTTACATTATAATTTGATTATTGTACTTTTTATAAAGCTGTAAAAAAATAATTTCATTCACCACTATAAAGTATCTTTATTTCAATCCATTTACTATGTTATTGCTATAATTAAATACCCGTGCAACGCCGGAGCATCAGCTAGTAGTAAATAATAAGAACATTACATCATATTAAAAAAAAAAACAAACAAACCTCTGCACAGCTATGCAGATCATGTTGGTTGCACCCTTAGTGATAATTCCATGCCATTCCTCACCACTCACCTTATGACCTTGGATGAATCATCTAAGGCAACAATACCTCACTCAGCTGCTTCCATCTCCATCAGAAAATAATCTGTAGCACAGTGCACACCTGGCATTATTTATTTTTCTATACCGTTCTCCTAGGAGAGCTCAGAACAGTTTACATGAATTTATTCAGGTACCCAAACATTTTTCCCTGTCTGTCCTGGCAAGCTCACAATCTATGCCCTGGGACAATGGGGGGATTAGGTGACTTGCCCAGGGTCACAAGGAGCTGCATGGGTTTGAACCCACAACCCCAGTGTGCTGAGGCTGTAGCTTTAAACACTGCATCACACTTTTTTTTTCTTTATCATTTTTCAATAACATATCAAGTATCCACTTGTACAGAAAGGTAAAGTTAGGCAGAAAAATAAAATATAATACAATACAAAACAGATTATTATCTGCTATCTTAACAAAGAATATATATGTATTTAGCTTAACTTTAACTCAAGTTCTCAAATATAAAGAAACCAAGATGTAGAATTAGCGAGAATGTGTAATATGAAATTACAAAATAAAGAACTAAAGATTGTATAGGCTGAGAAAGGAGATCAAACAATCAAAAAGTGCTCTTATTTCCCCCTCCTTTTTTCAGGGAAGCCATTGACAAGAAGGTTGTGAGTTGGGTAGGATCAAAGAATACATATTTTTGCATTTGGTGCAATATCACACATTTACATGGGTGACGAAGAAAAAAGGTCACTCCTGGCTTTAACAACAAAAATTCACGTCAACGTTTTTGTGTATCTCGTGACAGATCTGGAAACATTTGTATCTTATACCCAAGAAATTATTTCTGTTTATTTTTAAAGAAAAGCCTCAATAACCAATTCTTATCAGGTGCAAAAACAACTGTAATTAGAAGTGCTGCTGGCATTGCTACTTCTCGATCTGAAAGCTCCAAGACCGTAGAAATATTAAGCAATTGTTGATCATCTTCCTTTAATTTTTCTTCCCTTTTAATAGGTAAATAATACACTCGCGTGAATGGCAGCAGTAGTTCCTCATTGATTTCTAAGACTTCTTTCAAGTAACGTTTTAACATGTCTCTAGGAATTACAGCCACAACCCTGGGAAAATTAATTAATCTAAGATTGTTATTACGGGAAAAGTTTTCTAGAAACTCCAATTTTCTCCATAAATTGATATTATCTCTCACCAGTGTTTCAGTAATTTGTTGCGTCACACTTTTTGCTATTAAAAAAAAAAAAAAGGCAAATATCCAAACATGAGGAAGAGCTAACAAAAGTGCATTTCAAAGTGAGAAGTCACTGCTTCTGTGGCCTTAGAATAAGCAAGGGTTATCAACACCCAAAACAATTCAATCCTCCTGCCTTCGACACTGTGGATTGCTTTTTCACCATCTTCACTCAGCCTCTTTTAATCTTTCTCCTCTGCAAATGCACAAGTTCACTGATACTATAAAACAATTAGGCTCTCCTTCTACCAATAGAAATTACTCATTTTACACTGGCAGGCTGAGTAGGGCAATGGATAAATTAACCCACATGTGACTGCTTGCTGAATTAGGCTGCTTTCAGACTGATCTGACAACTTGTCTTGTTGAGTTCTAAGCTGAGAGAGACAGTCTGCTAGCATAGTGCATACTAGTGCTGCCCGATTCAGGAAAAAAAATTTTGATTTGATTCAATTCAATTCGATTCAGCCTACTGAATTGGTATTCGATTCGATTTTCCTGCCCAATTGGGTGTTTTTTCAAACATCCTGGTGGGTTTATTTTATAGCCTCTTCACCCCCTTTGCCTTCTCCTAACCACACTGGCGCTGTGGTGTAAACAAAATAAACAAACAAAAAACACTTTTCCTCTCTCTCTTAAATCCTAGCCCAATTTTGCGATCTAACAGCAGCTCTGGCAGGATACACGTTTCAAATCTGACATATTATAATCACAAAATGGAAAATAAAATTAGTTTTTCTTCCTTTTGTTGTCTGGTCATTATTCAGATCTTGTTGGTCCCAGGCTCTGGTTGTCTTCTTGCCAGGATCTCCTTCTTTCTCCCTGCTAACCATCCATCTTCCATCTTCCATCTCTGTCCTCCCCTTCCATTTCCCTTCCCTCCTTCAGAGGTCTGGCATCTTTCTTTTTTTTTGTCTCAATCCACAGATCCACCTTTTGTTAACTACTCTTTTATCCAGCATCTCTCCCTCCTTCTCCACCACCCCAGGGTTCACCATCTCTCTTTTTCTTTTCCTCTGCTGCGGTCCCGCCCTCCTCTGATGTCAGAGGCAGGATCGCAGTGGAGGAAACAGCTCAGAGCACAAAGACGCTGTAACCGTGATCTTTGGCTGCAGGCTCCAGCAATAAGGTAAACGGTTCGGGGAGGCCATGAGCAACACAGAGGCCTTCCCAGGGGGGGGTGCACAGTCTTTCGGGGGGCAATCGTTTGGGGGGCAGTCTTTTTGGGGGGGCAGTCTTTTGGGGGCAGTCCTTCAGGGAGTGGGACAGGCCTTGGGGAGGTGCAGGCCTTCAAGAGGGGAACAGGCCTTTAAGGGGGGGACAGGCCTTCAAGGGGGAGGTGCAGGCCTTCAGGGGGTGACAGACCTTCAGGGGAGGGGGGCCCTGGTGTAGAAGTACACAGAGGGAGGGAAGGGGGGTTCAAAGAGATGTGTATATGCCAGACTTTGGGGGGGAAGAAATAATGGGTCTAAAAATAGGTAAACGGTTCGGGGAGGCCAGGAGCAATATGCCAGACTTCCCAGGGGGGGTTTCAGTCTTTCGGGGGGGGGGCAGTCCTTCGGCGGGGGGGGGGGCAGACCTTCGGGGAGGCCAGGAGGGAAGCCGGACTGCAGCACTTCCCGACTGACCCTCCCTCCTCGCCCTCTAAAACAGGTATGGCAGCGGCCAGCCAGCAATAGCAGCGCTGCTGCTCCTGCTTTAGGGGGCGAGGTGAGTGGGTCCGAATCGGGAAGCCGATTTTTTTTAAAATTTAAATCGATTCGAATCAAGTCACCCGAAGTGAATCGGTGAACCGATTCGAATCGTGAATTGGGCAGCACTAGTGCATACAACCAACCATTATAACTGCAGCATGCTTAAACACCAAGAAGGCATTAGCAGGGGGGAAAAAAAGTAGATCAAAACTAAATATTTCACATGCTATACATCAAAAATAATGCTAGGCAGTGTACTTAATTAAATGGATATTAAGAGAAAATCTTGACTGGCTCTGAATAACTTGGATTAGGGTTACCATATGGCTCCAGAAAAAGGAGGACGGATTGAGACATCCGGGTTTTACTTCTACTGCTTAAAGGCCCTGTCCACACATCACTGATTATAGTAGAGTTTGGGGCTCATTTTCAAAAGAGAAAAATGTCCAAAAATTGAAAAGACAAAGTACACAACTAGCAACACATTCTAACTACCTTACCCATAACCCCTGAACCACCTCGAGCAATTATAGCACTGTTCCCTCACTCCAGTGGCAGGGGAACATCCTTTTAGTTGAAAAGGACAAACCCCCAAAGCTCTCTTGTTGCCTGTGCAATACTTGGCAATGATCGGGATGGTGTGGAGCTAAAGTAGAATGGGGGACTTTTTTCTTGACAGCCTTCGGGTGAAACGTATCGGAATGACAGGATCCTTCCCAATTATTACTGACAAAGGGAAAACTCAGAAAAAGAAAAAAAGATAAGCTGAAAGACTAATTATTTATTTACTGAAGCACTAATGCACTAAAGCACTTTATATAAAACACAACGGTCTGATGAGGAGGCTAGTGCCACATAGTATTTGGCCACTCAGATCAATTGGCTAATATTGGCACTTCTGAAGACCAATGAATAAGTAAAAAGCTATAAGTAAACATGCTGTGAAGTACCATTTTTGGAGAACGCGAGTGATAGGATTGCTGCACACATTACTTATTTAGTTTATGAACTGAGCACACACAAGATCCGGTGGCAGCTGGAGGCACACCGCTGAGTAATGCATTGAAGAAGCAGTGCGTACTTTGAGAACTGGCTGGCAGGGGCTTCAGCATCCCTGATGGCAATTTAAATGGATATCTCAATTCCAGAGGGGGCCTGAGCCTAAGGTGTGTGTGTGTGGTGGAGGGGGGGAGGGGGGGCAGACCCCAAGTCCCCCCCTTGGGCCCCAAGTCCCCCCCTTGGCTAAGCCACTGCTTCCACCTGTCCTATTCTCACAATAATAAAGGCCTTTCCTATATAACCTATTTCCAAACACCCTGAGTTTCCAGAGCACTTGGAACAAACCTTTATGTCTATGTCCGTCTCATGCACGTATCATACCTGCTAGAATGACATTATTTATTTATTCAATTTTCTACACCGTTCTCCCAGGGGAGCTCAGAATGGTTTACATAAATTTATTCAGGTACTCAAGCATTTTTTCCTGTCTGTCCTGACAGGCTCACAATCTATCTAATATACCCGGGGCAATAGGGGGATTAAGTGACTTGCCCAGGGTCACAAGGAGAAGGGTGCTAAGGCTGTAGCTTTAACCACTGCGCCACACTCTCCCCTAGTACTTGCATGGGGACAAATCAGTGACAAACAGTGAAGGCACAAATTTCAGCTTGGTGCCCACCATGATCTAGCATTTAACAACTGATTCTGTTTCATACTCACAATTTAGCAGCAGTTATAGTTCTGAAATTAGCTCCTCAGGATCAGCAGGATCCCCACTGTCCATAGAACCTATGTAAGTCCCTAGGTTATAGATAGGTCCCCTCTGTTTTTCTTATCATATGTGTTCCCTTTATTGGAACTAGGTAAGTCCCCAGAGGTCATAGATAGGTTCCCTACTGTCTTTGAAACTATGTATGTTCTTCAGGAACCTATCCTGAGCTTTCTAGGAGGACAGGATATAAATGGAAATAAATAAATAAATCTAGGGCTCAATATATGGCTCCCTCCTATCAGCTCCTACCATCTCTTCTTCCAATTCTCCCTCCAAACCATTCTTTCCCTAGCTATTTCCAAATACCACCTAGAAACAGGAGGACGAGTTTCAGTAGGTAGGAATTTGTCAGACAGCAAGGAGGTCCCTGACATCCAGCTGCTGTCATTGGCTTCCTCTCAGGCTACCACAAGTAGCAACTCCTGCGCCATCTGGTGGTGTAGCCTTGGCTGCCACCTAGATGCCACTGGAGATGGTAAATCTAAGTCTAGATTTTTATCATGAAGGCATACGCTTGTCATTCCTCATGCATACCTAGACAACTTGTTAGGAACTCGAACCCTTGCATTGTGCTCTTTGTCCTACTTTTATGTGTCTTTTATCTGGCAGCCCTCTGCTATTTTAAATTTATTCAGAGTCATGGGTCTCTTTATGGAGTCTGTCTGCTGCTCTGCACTCTGCACAGCTTTACTTTTCTGATAGACAAACTTATCAGTTCAGCCTCTCTCTACCTGTGCCTAAGCCCTTTGTGTGCTATATATAGTCTTTCTGATTAAATCTTATGTTTTCTTTTTAATTTCCTAGTCTGTAGTTTCTAATAACCCACTGTTTCCCCCTGAAATCTATTATAGAAGTGATCAAAAACAAAAACACGCTGATTTAATTTTCTTTCTGACATCATCAGCCATTGTATTTGCAAAAAGCGAGATAAGCTTGTTTGAATGCATGTCAGAAAAGGTTCATCATGACAGGTCAAATGACCTCTGCTTCTTCCCTTTTCTCTGTATGGTGGTTCTGATGTGTCTTGCCAAGCAAGCAGGCTATTTTCTTGTCCCAAAGACTATAATAGTGCTATAAACAAATGTGGAAAAAAATGTTTGCTTCATTCTGCACTCACTTTTATTCCATTTGTCTAAGGGGAACAAACCAAAAATGCTCTCATTCGTTGCATTTCATAATTCTTCTTTTTGCAGTTAATGTACTTACCTTAAAAACACAAAATTCAATCCAAACATCACTCCATGAAAGGGTCGCTGACGGCTCATAGTAATGATAGATTAATGGCCTTTAAAAGCACTCTTGGGCTTTGCACCTGCTGTGCAATGTAGGCACATGAAACTGTACTTTGAGCTAGATTTATTTCCTCTCTTCTCTACTCTCAGAATATTTACAAGACAGGTAAGTACAAAATTAATGACAGTGCCATTTCAAATCGCACCTCTGTGGCTAAATAAATACCAAGCCAATCCAATTCAAATCAGCTGCTAAGAGGGGTTGTGCTGCTGCTTTTGGATCTGCTAATGCTGTTTTTATTCATTAGGACCCTTTTACTAAAGGGCATTAAGCACTTGCTCCCACTCAGTGGCGTAGTAAGGGTAGGAGGCGCCCGTGATGGTGGCGCATCCCCCCTCCTTTCTGCCCCTCATTCCACACACGTGCTCTCTCTCCCCACCCCCATATACCTCTATATCTTTGCCAGCGTGAGTGGCTTCGACAGCATGCTCCTCGCACCAGCGCTGGATTTCACTCTGATGTCACTTCCTGTCTCCGTGACCCAGAAGTGATTCAGAGGGGAACCAGGCTGGCGTGAGCAACAGGTTTAAGTTGCTTATGCTAGCGAAGATAATACAGAGGTATGGAGTGAGGGGAGGATTGGTACGAGCATGGCATGGTGCGGCGGAAAGGAGCCAGCACCCCCATTGACTCATCACCTGGGGTGGTCTGATCCCCCTGCACCCCCATTTAATATGCCACTGCTCCCACTTACCTTTTACTAACTGGCTATTGCAGAGTTAACACAGGACCAACTACCTCCCCCTAAATAAGAGGACCTTAGATTGTCCATATTAACGGGGAGAGCAGGTGTCATGCATTAATCTGAATTTTAATGTAGAACCTGCCATAAAAAACAGTGGGAATGCCCCTTTGTGATACAGCATTCGTTTTGAGCATGCCATGAATTAAGCCCACAACTTAACTCATTTTAGTGGAAGGGCCCCATTATAAGTAAAAGAGGTCTCTTTGCATATAATATAAGCTGCTAAACGTTCCCATAAATGCATCTTAACACTTTGTAATACAGTAGAATCTTTTAACCAATGTAGCCTTGATTGATTTCAAAACAAAATCATCACATATAGTTTGAATTAACCTCTCCAACCCCCTCTTTTACAAAACCGCAGAAGTGTTTTTTAGCGCAGGCTGGTGCGCTGAATGCTCTGCGCTGCTCCTGATGCTCATAGGAGCTTTGAGGCCCAAATTCTGTAACCAGCGCCTAAAGTTAGGCACCTATTTCGGAGAGGCTCAACTACATAGGCGCCTACCTAAATTGAATAAGAAGCTCAATTAAGTTTTTTAATCAGCACTGATTGAAACATAGACGCCTAGCAAGAAAGCGTGATTCTGTAACAAGCCGCCTCTAAAAATTTAGGCAGCCTTCAAAAAAATAGGCGCTATGCATGTTAGGTGTGGGCGTGGCTACATGTTAGACGCCTTCTTACAGAATCACTGCTCTTAAGCGTGCTTAAGCACTCGCATGGGCGCCTAACTTTTAGTTGTGTCTAGAGCTTGCTTATTTAATAGATACCTCCAAAATAGGTGCCCTCAGCGTGATTCACTAAACAGCACCCAATTTTACTTGAATCACACTGAACAGTGCCTATATCGGCGCCTAACTTTTGGGCACTTCTTATAGAATTTGCCCTTGAATGTTGGGAGCAGCACAGAGCATTCAGCACACCAGCCGGAGCTAAAATACACTTTCACGGTTTTGTAAAAAAAAAAAAAGGGGGTGGGGGAGGGGAGCAAGGTATGTACAACTATAACTGAAATCTTTTTATTTTTTTTTGCAACTGGATTTTATTTCTAATTTTTATTTTTTTCACTGTCTGGATCTCATTAATAAATTAATTTAAAACAGACAACCAAAGTAGCCACATTTGTTCCTTTGCCTTAGTTTCCAGGGTTAACGTGAACTTCTGTATTTGATAGGTATGAATTACCACATAGAAATAGACAACAAGTTTGAAAGCTAAAAAGTATGATCCTGTTTTCTGAACCTATAAAATAAAATTAGCAAATTATAAAGAATAACATTGAAAAACACTTAGAAAAATTAATTGACAACTCTGCAATTGCAAAGGAAATTAGCAGTGACCACATTTAGGATAATTTTGCAAAACTTATCTAATCTAATCTGAAACTTAAATCTATATACTGTATCATCTCCCGAAAAGGGAGCTCGACTCAGTTTACATAACAAGTTATAAACAAGATGAATATAATTGGATTAGATAGAGATTAGTTTGTTCGAAAAGAGCTTTCTACCATCTATTAAAAATAAGTTTCCTTACCATACAGTATAGAGAATTCATTTCAGTATTCCTTAAGAGAGGTCTCTAAGAACCGTTGAAATAGCTATGTTTTTAAGGACTTACGAAAAGTCTGGAGGGAGAAGAGAGTTCTAATATAAGAGGGAATTTCATTCCAAATTGATGTGAATGTGTATGAAAAAGAAGGGGAAACAATTCCAACTGATTTTATTCCCTTAAAGGATGGAAAGGAGAGTTTGTATTTTTAAGTATTGAATGAAGGGATCGTTGTGTATTCAAAGACAACGGTAACAGGACATGAATATTCCATGAATGATTTTAAATATCATACAAACACATTTAAATGACATTGTCAAGTTCAAAATATCAATAAAGAAATTAAAAAAAAAAATAAAAAATTGTACTCTAAAATATGATCTGAGCAGAACTTTTGTTACTCAGTCTCCTTCTCAATGTATTTTAGCAAAATGTGTAATTGACAGAGGCCTTACAAAATTACCATTGTGTTGGCTGAAAATAGTCTACCTTAGCCTAAGATCACACAGCTGGCTGTTGAATATATACTGAGAATAATTATATTGAGTATGGTTGGCAGTGTTCTTGTATCATTTTGCATGGAAATGTTGAACTAACTTTTATTTAAAGTAATTATTTCCTGACTGCATTACAAGTATGCTGCCCAGTGAGTCACCTGAAAAATGACATCCAGGATTCATTCACATTGATTAATAGAGAAACATAGAATAGGATGGCTGATTAGGACTATGGAGCCAATATTCAGACCATGGGAGTTAGCCGGGCTGACTCCTGTGGTCAGTGCTGATCCCAAATATTAAATGCTGGGCTATTTCCAGTGACTAGCATTGCTATAAACTTATTCAGCTAAGTCTATATTCAGCACTGGCCAGCTAAGTTTATAGCGGCCAAATATATGAGGGGTTGCTGAAAAGTTCTCAGCTGAACCAAGAAGAGAATGATGAGAAGCCACATGAAAAGTGTGGAATAACTTGTAAGTTTCATTCTCGGTTAGGCTGAGAACTTTTCAACATCCCCTCATAGACCAACTGCTTATGTGGCCTGATTTGGCCACTAAACTTAGCCAGCTAGTGCTTTATACAGTATTTCATGGATAGCCATCTAAGTCATGCAACATAACTGACTAGCCACTAAGGGACTAATATTCAGCAGTCATCTCATATTGATGAGTAACTAGTAAGGTCTATAATCTCTTCCTCTCTCCCAAAGATCTCCTGTATGTGTCCAGAATTTTCTTGATACCTTCCTCAACTCCACCATCTCATTTAATAGACTGTTTTATTCTACATTTCCATAACGAAACATTTTCTTATCTAACTCCAGAGTCTATCTCCTTTCACCTTCATCATATGACCCATTGGCCTACTCTAAAGCTTCCTTTCAACTAAAACAAGCCCATGTATCTATCATATTTCCCTCTCCCATTATAAGGCGTATGGGGACAGACTTAAAGATCTCAATCTGTATACTTTGGAGGAAATGCGGGAGAGGGGAGATATAATAGACATTTAAATACCTACATAATGTAAATGCGCATGCTTCGAGTCTCTTTCATTTGAAAGGAAACTGCAATGAGAAGGCATAGGAAGAAGTTAAGAGGTGATAGGCTCCAGACTAATCTAAGGAAATACTTTTTTACAGAAAGTTTGGTAGATGCATGGAACAGTCTCCCAGAAGAGGTGGTGAAGACAGAGACTATTTCTGAATTCAAAAGGGCCTGGGATAGGCACGTGGGATCTCTTGGAGAGAGAAAGAGATAATGGTTACTGTGGATGGGCAGACTAGCTGGGCCATTTGGCCTTTATCTGCCATCATGTTTCTATGTTTCTACATATATAGGTCTTTAATTCTGTATCCATATTCTTTATGACAACAGCCATTTTATCAGCCACTCTTGCACTGACTTTGTCCTGTCTATATCCTTGAAGGTGCCATCTCCAGAACTGCTTATATTATCCTAAATGAGATTACGGTACACCAGAGACTTACACTGGAGTACTCATATCACTTGCTTTTTTCCTGCTAGCTATTCCTCTCCCTGTGAACTTAAGCATTCTGGTTTTCACCGTTACTTTTTTATTTATTTATCTGGCCACCTTAAGATCATCAGATATAATCATTGATAGATCTTATTCTTCTTATATAAATAGAAAAAACTTCATCTATACTATAATGCTCATGTGGTTTTGCAGCCCAAAGGTATGACACTGCATTTTTTAGAATGAAATCATGGCTGCCAAATTCTAGATCATCAAGCTTCACCAGCTCCCTCCTCATGTTATCCACACCTTTTAGTGCATCTGTCCTGTTGCAGAATGTTATCTGTAAGGATGCAAACCTTACCCAAAAGACCTTCTACAGTATTGCTTAGAAATGTTTTAAAAGAGCTAGAGCAAATACTGATCCCTGTGGCATGTCATTGGTAATACCCTGTCCAAAAAGTGATATCCATTTACTATTTGGCACCTAGCACACAATCATTTTTAACTTAGTCACTTTAGTATCTACACCAAAGGAGTTCAGTTTATTTCCATGTCTTCTACTATATCCAGAAATGTGTCAAAAGCCTTGCTGAAATCTAAGAAAAACACATCTAGCACTCTTCCATGATCCAAATTTCTGGTCACACAGTCAAAGGAACTGATCAGATTTGTCTGACAAGATTTACCTTTAGTAAAAGGACCCCAAAGTAAATAATGTGTAATAACTGTAAGGTAGATGGCTAAAAATAAATTGTAATTCACCGGGTATTATCCTGTTTTCTTGATTTGTAAACCATGCTGAACTAGTAATGGCTAGCATGGAGTAGAAATGAGTAATGTAATGTAATCCCCTACCTAAATAAATTATAGCCTCGTATAATTCTTTCCTACACCAAAAGACAACATTACGCCAACTCTGGGAATGTGGTGAAATTGTTTCTGCCCTTGATGAAGGATCGAAACGAAGCTCTGTCGGGCAGTTTCTCTGTTTTCACAATTTATTGAGATAAGTTTTTCTTGTTTTCTATGTTGAAAATGGATGCTTTGATACTGATTATTGATTATAGGCTTTGAGGGGCATAATCGAAAGAGACGTCTAAGTCCGTTTACGTCCATCTCGCAAGTCGTCCAAAGTAAAAAAACAGTTTAAGACACATTTTCGAAAAATATATCCAATTTTTTTTTTCACTTTGAAAAAAGTCTAATTATACGTCCTGCTGATCTGATCGTCCAAGTCACTAAATCGTCCATCTTTATACCACATTTTCATCCAACTTTTCGTCCAAGTCCAGAAATGCCTAGAACAAGCCCTGTTGGACATGGGAGGGGTCTGCAAAGTGATAGATTGCACACCCAGACATGGCACCTAAATAGTGGGGTACCTTACAGGGCACTGCTGTGAACTTCACAAAAAGGGTGCCATGTCTTCTTCTCCCTACAGCTCCCTTATAGGTTATGGTGAGTGCCCCAAACCACCTCCAGAACCCCCTAGACCCACTTATCTACCACCCCAATAGCCCTTATGGCTGCAAGAGCCACTTATATGCCAGTAAAAAAGGGTTTTGGGGGTGTATAGAGAAGTGCACATGTTTAAGTATCAGTGCAGTGATTACAGGGGTTTATGGGCATGGGTCCTCCTCTCTATGGGTCCCTAACCACCCCCAAGACGACTTAAGCTACCTCTGTGCTGGATGATTAGGCTTTCCTATGCCAGGCGGCCAGGAGATGATGGTCTGGAGGCTGAATTTTAAAGGTGTGATTAATATTTTTATGGGAATGGGGGGTGTCCGTGATCACTGGGGTAGTGTGTGGGGGTCTGTTTTATGTGTTTGCAGTGCTTATCTGGTGACTTTAGGTGGGTTTTTGTGACTTAGACCATGTTTTACTTGATCTAAGTCACAACGTCCAAGTTCCGTCAATCGTGGGCTGTATAACTTTCGGTTATACATGCAATATGACTAAGTCTAAGCTGGCCCACGTCCCGCCCAACTTCCGCCCTCGACACTCCTCCTGAAATGCCCTGTTTAACTTTGGTCATTCAGCGGCACTATGTAGGCCTAGATCGTTTAGAAATAAGTCCAAAACCCGTTTTTATTATCGGCACTTGGACGTATTTGGGAAATGTTCGTCCAAGTGCCGACTTAGGCCAGTTTTTGGATGTTTTTCTCTTTCAATTATGAGCCCCTTTGTATTTTTCATGAGTGAATCGGCAACACGGCCTGTTTATTAGCACTGCTCAACAGTTCAAAACAACTGAATGGATCAATTTCTTACACTATGAATTTTAGACACCAGAGGGATTTCTAATTACATGCAAAAAATAAAAGAACCAGAATAAGAAATATATTATGATATACTTAACGGACTCATATAGATACAATTTATATAGACATCACATTTGAGACACTGCTGAGATAAACTGCTTAATTAGGAGAAGTCCCCTAGTATTTTTAAAACATTATTAGTTCATTACACATTAAATATCAAATATTAATACTATCATCTATATATTGCATAGTGACAAATCAATCACTATAGGCCTCTTATATCAAACTGTGCTAGCAGTTTGTGGCATGGCGAGCCACACTGAATGGCCTGCACTGCTCCCAGTGCTCAAAGAGTTCCTATGAACGTCGGGAGCAGCACGGGCAATTCAACATGGCTCTCTGCGCTAAAAACAGCTAGCGCAGTTTGATAGAAGAGGCCCTTATTGTGGTTGTAATTTTTTTAAAATTGATCCTTCAGTAGTTTTTCTTTACTAATTCTGTCAGTTTTTTTGGTGTGGTTTTTTTTTTGTCATTTGAGTACTTACAGTTGCTTTTTTTAAAAAAATAATTATTTTCCAGTCATGGCTCTTCATGTACTACATCTCAGTAACCACCATAGAGGTCATTAACTACACGATGGAAAGCACTTATGTGTGCTTTCTGTACTGTATATTAAACAGGTTTACCACAGGACATGCATTGCCATCTCACTGTAAATTTGTCTGTTTGTACACATATACCGTGTGCTAAAAAATTTCAGTACTTTTCTCCAAGGGGGCATGTTTGAGGGCAGAGAGTGGGCCTGATAGTACTAATTAGCCAATGAAATGTTACCATGGGCTAATTGATTAGTGAAGGGGTTAGCACATCGGTCCTTACTGCCTATAAAATAGGTTTCAGTAGGGGTTCACGCAGTAACATGTTTTAATGATCGCATGCCAATGGCGAAATTAGTGCAGGGCCATTACTTGGTAAAAATGGAAAACCCATAGTCATAGTGGCCTTAGCGTATTAGAAAGACATGCATAAGAGGAGCGCTAAGGCCACTTATGCCACAGCTTTAGTAAAAGGACCTCATAGAAATAATGCAAACAATGAAGCATGGCTACTTATGGTTCTTACTATGCTAAACTATGTCCGCTTCAACTTGGAAATAGAGGTGAAACATAGGTCCAGAACGACGGCCATGGCACTAAACTTCCAAAAAGGGAATTATGAAGGGATGAGACTCATGGTAGGGAAGAAGATTAAGACGAGGATAAGCACTATAAAAACGCTAGAGCAAGCTTGGTCTCTTTTTAAGGATATGGTCACCGTGGTGTAAAATCTATTTATACCGCTTATCAACAAGGGATCAAAGAGGAAAAAGAATAAAGAACCGGCATGGCTCACTGTAGAGGTTAAGGAAGCGATCAGAGATTTAAAAAAAAACAACCTCATTTAAGGAATGGAAAAGATCAAAAACATGAAAACTAGAATAAGCACAAACAACATCAGTGCAGGTGTCATAAGGCTGTAAAAGGGGCCAAAAGAGACTACGAGGAAAAAATAGCCAATGAGGCATAAGAAAATTAAAATTGCCGCTGCTGGGTCAGACCAGTGGTCCATCATGCCCAGCAGTCTGCTCATGCGGTGGCCCTCTGGTCAAAGATCAGCACCATAACCGAGACTAGCCCTAACAGCGCACATTCTTGTTCAGCAGGAACTTGTCTAACTTTGTCTTGAATCCCTGGAGGGTGTTTTCCCCTATAACAGCCTCCAGAAGAGTGTTCCAGCTTTCTACCACTCTCTGGTTGAAGAAGAACTTCCTTACGTTTGTAAGGAATCTATCCCCTTTCAACTTTAGAGAGTGCTCTCTCGTTCTCCCTACCTTGGAGAGGGTGAACAACCTGTCCTTATCTACTAAGTCTATCCCCTTCAGTACCTTGAATGTTTTGATCATGCCCCTCTCAATCTCCTCTGTTCGAGGGAGAAGAGGCCCAGTTTCTCTAATCTTTCACTGTACGGCAGCTCCTCCAACCCATTAACATTCTTAGTCGCTCTTCTCTGGACCCTATCCAGTAGTACCGTGTCCTTCTTCATGTACGGTAATCAGTGCTGGATGCAGTACTCCAGGTGAGGGTGCACCATGGCCCGGTACAGCGACATGATAACCTTCTCTGATCTGTTCGTGAGCCCCTTCTTTATCATTCCTAGCATTCTGTTTGCCCTTTTTGCTGCCGCTACACATTGCGTAGACAGTTTCATCGACTTGTCGATCAGAACTCCCAAGTCCCTTTCCTGGGAGGTCTCTCCAAGTACCGCCCCGGACATCCTGTATTCGTGCATGAGATTTTTGTTACCGACATGCAACACTTTACACTTATCCACGTTGAACCTCATCTGCCATGTTGATGCCCATTCCTCGAGCCTGATTATGTCACGTGGCAGATTTTCACAATCTCCCTGCGTCTTCACTACTCTGAATAACTTTGTATCGTCCGCAAATTTAATCACCTCGCTCGTCGTACAAATGTCCAGATCGTTTATAAAGATGTTAAAGAGCACGGTTCCAAGCATTGAGCCCTGCGGCACCCCACTGGTGACGCTCTTCCAGTCCGAGTATTGTCCTTTAACCCCCACTCTCTGTTTCCTATGCTCCAGCCAGTTTTTGATCCACACGAGTATTTCACCCTCGATTCCATGGCTCGCAATTTTCCAAAGTAGTCATTCATGCAGAACCTTGACGAACGCCTTCTGAAAATTCAGATATACAATGTCGACCGGATCGCCCTTGTCTATCTCTCTGTTTACTCCCTCAAAAAAGTGCAGCAATTTCGTCAAACACGATCTGCCTTTGCTAAAACTGTGCTGACTATTCCTCATCAGCCCGTGCCCATCAAGGTGATCAATAATGCTGTCCTTTATCAGTGACTCTACCATCTTTCCCGGTACCGAGGTCAGACTCACAGGTCTGTAGTTTCCTGGATCTCCCCTTGAACCTTTCTTGAAGATCGGCGTAACATTCGCTACCTTCCAGTCTTCCAAAATCTTTCCCGATTTGATCAACAGATTGGCTATTAGTTGAAGCAGTTCTGCTATGGTCCCTTTCAGTTCCTTGATGACCCTCGGATAGATGCCATCCAGAACCCGGGAATTTATTGCTCTTAAGCCTATCAATCTGCCTACATACCTCCTCTAGACTGACTGTCAATCCTGTCAGCTTTCCGTCTTTGTTTCCAGCATATAACCTGATGGGTTCCGGTATGCTGTGTACATCTTCTTCGGTAAATACAAATGCAAAAAAATGTGTTCAGTTTGTCGGCAATTGCTTTGTCCTCTTTTAGCGCTCCTTTTATTCCATGGTCATCCAACGGTCCCACCGCTTCCTTCACAGGTCGTTTCCCTTAATATATCGAAAGAACGGCTTGAAGTTCTTCGCCTCCTTAGCTATTTTTTCCTCATTGTCTCTTTTGGCCCCTTTTTCCGCCTTATGGCACCTGAGTTGATGTTGTTTGTGCTTATTCCAGTTTTCGTCTGTTTTTGACCTTTTCCATTCCTTAAATGAAGTTTTCTTGTCTTTGATCACTTCCGTCACCTCTACAGTGAGCCACGCCGGTTCTTTGTTCTTTTTCCTCTTGGATCCTTTGTTGATACGCGGTATATATAGATTTTGCGCCTCGGTGACTGTGTCTTTAAAAAGGGACCAAGCTTGCTCAAGCGTTTTTACAGTGCTTATCCTCTTCTTAATCTTCTTCCCTACCATGAGTCTCATCCCTTCATAATTCCCTTTTCGGAAGTTCAGTGCCGTGGCTGTCATTTTGGACTGATGTTTCTCCCCTGCGTCCAGATCAAAGTGGATCATATGATCGCTTGCTTCCCAGTGTCCCTTCTTCTTCTACATCTTGTGCCGGTCCTCGCAGGCCATTTAGAATTAAGTCCTGAATTGCATTTCCTCTAGTATTTTCCTTGACAATTTGTTCCAGGAAGCAATCACAAAAAACTTCAAGACATTCTTTCGATATATTAAAGGAAAAAGACCCGCGAAGGAAGCGGGTGGGACCGTTGGATGACCTAGGAATAAAGGGAGCGCTAAAGGAGGACAAAACAATTGCTGACAGACTGAACACATTTTTTGCATCTGTATTTACCGAAGAGGATATACACAGCATACCGGAACCCAACAGGCTATATGCTGGAAGTGAAAATGGGAAACAGACAGGGTTAACGGTCAGTCTAGAAGAGGTATGCAGGCAGATTGATAGGCTTAAGAGCGATAAATCTCCAGGACCAGATGGCATCCATCCGAGGGTCATCAAGGAACTGAGAGGGACCATAGCTGGACTGCTTCAACTAATAGCCAATCTGTCGATCGAATCGGGAAAGATTCCGGAGGACTGGAAGGTGGCGAATGTTACACCAATCTTCAAAAAAGGTTTGAGAGGAGACCAGGGAAACTACAGACCGGTGAGTCTGACCTCGGTACCGGGAAAGATGGTAGAGGCGCTGATAAAGGACTGCATCATTGATCACCCTGACAGACATGGGCTGATGAGGACCAGCCAGCACGGCTTCAGCAAAGGCAGGTCTTGTTTAACAAACCTGCTGCACTTCTTCGAGGGAGTAAACAGGCAGATAGACAAGGGAGACCTGGTCGACATTGTATAGCTTGACTTTCAGAAGGCGTTCGACAAGGTTCCATATGAACGACTACTTTGGAAAATTGCGAGCCATGGAATCGAAAGTGAAATACTCACGTGGATTAAAAACTGGCTAGAGCATAGGAAACAGAGAGTGGGGTAAATGGACAATACTCGGACTGGAAGAGCATCACCAGTGTGTTGCTGCAGGTCTCGGTGCTTGGACCCATGCTCTTCAACATCTTTATAAATGATCTGGACATAGGTATGACGAGCCAGATGATAAAATTTGTGGATGATACAAAGTTATTCAGAGTAGTGAAGACGCAGGGGGATTGCAAAGATCTACAATGTGACATAATCAGGCTTGAGGAATGGGCATTGACATCGCAGATAAGGTTCAACATGGATAAGTGTAAAGTGATGCATGTTGGTAACAAAAATCTCATGCACAAATATAGGATGTCCGGGGCGGTACTTGGAGAGACCTCCCAGGAAAGGGATTTGGGAGTTCTGATCGACAAGTCAATGAAGCCATCCGTGCAATGTGCTGCAGCAGCGAAAAGGGCGAACAGAATGCTAGGAATGATAAAGAAGGGGATCATGAACAGATCGGAGAAGGTTATCATGCCACTGTACTGGGCCATGGTGCACCCTCACCTGGAGTACTGAGTACAGCACTGGTCGCCATACATAAAGAAGGACATAGTACTACATAAAAGGGTCCAGAGAAGAGTGACTAAGATGGTTAAGGGGTTGGAGAGCTGCCGTACAGTGAAAGATTAGAGAAACTGGGCCTCTTCTCCTTTGAACAGAAGAGATTGAGAGGGGACATGATCGAAACATTCAAGGTACTGAAGGGGATAGACTTAGTAGATAAGGACAGGTTGTTCACCCTCTCCAAGGTAAGGAGAAAGAGAGGGCACTCTCTAAAGTTGAAAGGGGATAGATTCCGTACAAATGTAAAGAATTTCTTCTTCACCCAGAGAGTGTTAGAAAGCTGTAACGCTCCTCCGGAGGCTGTTATAGGGGAAAACACCCTCTAGGGATTCAAGACAAAGTTAGACAAGTTCCTGCTGAACAAGGACATACGCTGGTAGGGCTAGTCTCAGTCTCATTTAGGGCGCTGGTCTTTGACCAGAGGGCCGCCACGTGAGCAGACTGCTGGGCATGATGGACCACTGGTCTGATCCAGCAGCGGCAATTCTTATGTTCTTATTTCCTTTGCTTTAAAATGTTTCAAGAAGCGTTGGAATGGGGAGGCCAAAGGGGCCATGGCCTCTCCAACAATTGGCGGTGATTTATGGTTCTAGTCCCCCATCTACCTCCTCCAGCCGCTGTAATTTTAAATCTTCAGACGACTGCCACACAGTGTCAATGAGCAGGCTTTCCTTGGAACCCTTCATTCTGCAGACTCCTGCCTATGCGGGAACAGGAAGTTGCTGCAGAATGAAAACTTCCATGGCAGGCCTGCTTGTTGATGCTGAGCGGTCTCTTCCCAAAGATTTTAAATTACAGCAACTGTGGAAGGTAGATGGAGGAGTTGTGATCTAGAGCAAGACGTCATGCTGCAGGATTTTGCTAGGGCTGGGTGGGGGGAGCTTCTGGGCCCCTTAAACAAAAAAGTGCTCCACTGCCTGAGACCGAGAACCACATAAATCACTTTCAGCTGTTGAAGCTTCCTTGTCTTAAATTTCAGAGGTAAGGAAAGGGCAGATTATGGAGGCAGCTAATGATTTTTAGTCACTTACACTTAAAACGTAGGAACTCAATATATCATATTGACAATTTAAATCTCCAACACATAAACATGAAAGACCTTTGGCCTCCCTAAAAGCAGCTACACGGGAGATTTTAAATTAAGGGTGAATGTGCAATTACTTGAAGGAATAAAAAAACGCAACAGTCCATTAGGAAAATAAGGGTAGCTGTAAAATAATATTGTCTGTTCATTCAATTAGGTTTAAGCAGTAGATCTGGTCATTTGTCATCACGCGGATTAGGCTGCTCTCCACTAACAGAGCACGTCTGTGTTCTACTCATATAAGATCTAAACTGAACTCTTTTGGTGTGGATACTAAAGTGACTTAGTAAGTTAATGTTTGTAAGATAAAGTACAATGGTTGATACCTTTTATATGAATTGTCAATTTTGATGTTTTAAGACATGTTTGTTTTGTTTTGTTATTTCTTAATTGTGTATGTTTAGTTGTAATCCGCTTTGTTTAAAGGCAGAATATAAATAATAATCTATAAACTATAATGTGTTTTTCAGATTAATTATAGAAAAAAAAGAGTTGATTCATTCTACAGATTTATACAATTATAACTGTGTCAGAGCTTTATGCATGCAAGTAACTGTTATAGAAAGGGTGAAACTATGGGCTCCTTTTACTAAGCTGCGATAGCGTTTTTAGCGTGCACAGAATTTTAGCATGCGTTAAACCCGCACTACGCGGCTAGAACTAATGCCAGCTCAATGCTGGCATTAGCGTCTAGCGCGTGCGGCAATTCTGCGCACGTGCTAAAACCGCTATCGCGGCTTAGTAAAAGGAGCCCTATATGTAAAACCTACTTTATAAAAATATTAATTCTGTCTTGAATTATGTTAACCTTGTTGATATTATTAATATAATCTTGTTTATGTAAAATATACATGCAGAGATGGCATTTTATTAACTCTTTCACAGAGATTCACATAGTTCATTGGCATATCTCTCCACAAAATACATTAAGACAATACAAAATAAATACAACATATTTACAGGATTCTCAAACCTAAAAAAAGTATACAGGTGAATATTATTTTAAAATTCTAAATCTATCTTAACCATCCTCTGTCAATGGGAAATTCAGAAGCTTTATTTTCACATTTGACATTAAATAAAGGAGGTATTTGCAAGACAATAATGTTTTTTCTTACCTTTGCCAAAAAGATGAATAAAAAGTAAAAATTGTTCCACATGGTGAAAAACAATCCTAGTTTTCAGTATCTAATTCATGGAAGTCATGTAAATCCAGCAGTTTGAAATGGTAGGTCTAGTAAGGAAACCACCAGGAACATGATTATTCAGAGAATGCTGTTGCAAGCAGTGAAACCACTCTAACTTTATTGCCATGATCATGTGAGTGCTTATTTAAATATTTAATATGCATATGTAGATCTAAAAGGGGAGGGAAGGGGGATTTGGAATTTCACAGGCTTTAGTGTTGTGTATATTGAAGCTATCATACCTTCATTTATGAAATCATTTGCTTAACTGGTTATTAAATGGAGGAAATAGCATTTCTCATCTATACATAAGACTGGTAATACATGCTTTTATAAACTTACTACATATTATCCACATTTTTTATAAACACTATTGCATAACATAAAACTTTATTTATGAATCACAGATTCCTCGCAGTCCTATGCGATTTACAAAAGATAAAACCAGCATATTATCTGCAGAATTTACAACCGATTAAAACCATACAATAATCATGTTCTGAATTTCCTGAACAAATAAGTTTTCATTAATCTTCTAAAATGCATGTAAGAGAATGACAGTGAAATTAACTGTCAAATTATAACTACCATTCGGCCACTTGGTAGGAAAGTAAATTGGTTAGATATCTGTTATACATGCATTCCTTTACTGATGGAAATGTGAAATAAGTATAAATTTCATAAAGATCGTTTTGGTAAAGACAATGAAAGATGAGCATATAAGTAAGAAGGAACTAAATCAATCATGATTTTATAACAAACATCCCAATTTGAATAATACCCTGGCTGTATTGGGAGCCAATGTAATTTCTGGTAAAAACAAACAAACAACAACAAAAAAAAAACAAACCAAAACAGAAAGATGATCAAATTTTTTCAGATTAATATCAGACACACTTGGTAGTTCTAGATAATTTGTAACTTTTCTATTCAAGATACTTCGAATGGGAAATTTGAGGAAACAGGGAATATCAAGGTAATATTGTCTGCATAAATATACCCTCTCTTCTATTAAACCGCGCTAGCGGTTTTAGCGCGGGGAGCTGCACTGAATGGCCCACGCTGCTCCCGACGCTCATAAAGTTCTTATGAGTGTCAGGAGCAGCACGGGTCATTCAGCGCGGCTCCTGCCACTAAAACCGCTAACACGGTTTAGTAGAAGAGGCCCGTAGTGTAAGCCATTTTGAAAATCTTCAGACTTGCGGTGATGGCGGCTCTAGCAGTGACAGGGGCAGGGAAGAACTGGGCTCTTTCATAACCACAAAGAAGCCACTAGACCACCAGTGATGATAAGTTAGGGCATGGGGGAGAAAGGGAGGTCAGGTCAGCATCAGGTGGGAGGGAGGGATGGATGGCAGGGAAAGGGAGAGACAGAAGGACGGATGGCAGGCAGAACAGGAAGGGAGGGAAGAAATCTCTAGACCACTAGGGATGTTAAAAGGTGGGCTTAGGGAGGGTTCTCTGTGTCCCCATTGTTGTGGTATTATTGTGGCAGTGGTTACTATTCCCACGGCACTACCATAGAACAGTCTACCGCTACTATGGTAATACCAGGCAAAATTGGCAACTCTATCCCGTTGTCGCAGGTAACCGCAGAATTATCATGGTAACTATTACTTTGTCACTCTCTAATTTCTACCCATAGGGATTTTAAAGTGTGTTTTGGTTCCTGTAGAATTTTTATTTTATTTGAATCAAGGTTCTCCTTAACATATAACGCTACATGCCTCCACCAATTCAATTCACCTTACCACTGTAATATAATTTGTACCCCGGTATGACAATGTCCCATTGGTTATCTTCCTTCTACCAGGTCTCAGAGACGCCTATTATATCTATCTTTTCATTTAATGTTATTATTTATTTAGTTCTTTAGCCCATTCTCCCCAAAAAAGCTCAGGGCTAGTTACAAAATTTATATATATAATAATAAGACATTCAAGTTTATCATAAACACATAAAATCCTCATTAATTACAAGATAACCAAGACTCATCTTGTAACTTACATCAGTGGTTCCCCACCCTGTCCTGGAGGACCACCAAGCCAATCGGGTTTTCAGTCTAGCCCTAATGAATATGCATGAGAGAGATTTGCCTATAATGGATGTGACAGGCATGCAAATCTGCCCAGTCCTTTCTGCTGGCAAGTTCACCTCTTCAAAAATGGGCCTTCCCTTTCCCAGTGCTTCCTGGGATATAGCAGGGAGGGGCCTAAGGCCCTTATTGGCCCATATACCTAAGGCCCCTCCCATAGTATCAATCAGGGCCTTAGACCTCCACTCTAAGTGCATCCCAGGAAGCAATGAGAAAGAGGCTTAAGGGTCCGATTGACTCAGGTGCCTAAGGCCCTTCCTATGGGATGGGCCTCAGATATCTGGATCAATCTGGGCCTTAGGCCCCTCCTTGGTGCATTCCAGGAAGAGGAAGAGGAAGGCCTACTATTTTGGAAGAGACAGGCCTGCTGGCAGGATGGACTAGGCATTCTTCTTGATGGTCTTCTAAAGATACAGGGGAGGTTTGGGGGTATCAGGGTAGACTGTCGGGGTATAGTGATAGGGTAGTGGGGTATCAGTATTTTGGGGAGATTGGGGTTATTGGTGTGGGGTGTTTTGGGTATCTGGGGTTCAGGTAGGGTGACGGGGAATTGAGGGGGCCTGGCAGCAGGAGGGAGTGGGCATTGCTTCTGCCAATCTTGAGTGTTGGATGTCATGGGATTGAGGGGTGTTAGACAGGAGGGAGTGGGCATTCTTCCTCCTGATCAAGGATGTTGTAGGGGTTGTCAAGGATGGTCCTCTGCCGTAGCCAGCTCAGCTGATCATGGCAGGGGTATTTTCCCCCTGATCAGTTGTGCTGGCAGGACTCCCAAAGCCATGGTTTTGAGGAGTCCTGCCTGCTCAGCTGATTGGGGATTCCCATGCCACAATCAGCTCAGCTGGCCCAGTCTACTTTTCCAGTTGAAATGTTGACCAGCATTTTTCAGGCCTACATTTCAGGTGTCTGACATGGATCTAGGGAGATGTGTAGGAACACTTAAACTTGCCCAAGGCCTCTTTCAGGTGAAACCATGCCTATGTCCTTCCTTGGGAGAGCTTAAGTGTCCCTACACGTCTCCTTAGACCCACAACAAACGTCCACAGTTTAGGTGTCCTTCTGGGCCATGTTTTGTTTTTTTTTTTCTAAAAACACGTGTTTCAATTGGCTGCACTGTTCTCTCTAAACTGAGCAGGAGTCTTCCACCTATAGTCCTGTCAGTAGGTGATGCTGTTTCACAATCTTATTTTCAATAGTGAGGGACAGACAAACTATACAGGACTCCAGGGAATCTGCCTGTCCCTAGCAATTGAAAACACAATATTGAAGTACCACTGGCAGCAATATAGTTGGAGGACTCCTGTTCAGCTTAGAGTGAACAGTGCCCACAGATGCCAAACCCTTCTGGTCTGGGACATCAAGGTATAGTGATGTTCTTCTCACTTGAAGTTTTAGATGAGGTAAAATATCAAATATTGTATTTTGTTTAGCAATGGTTCCTCCTGTTTCTGGCATTTTTTCCCTTCCTCCATGGCCAGGGCTGCATGTAGGTTCTTCAGTTTGAGGGTATTTGGAGTCAAGGTGTTAATTCTGCAACCTCTGGAAATCTGTGTCTAGCTGTCATCTTTTCTTCTGCTGAAGATCTTAGACATTTGAATACCCCTAAAAATATGTGTGTAAAGAAACCAAATTAATTTAAGGCTGGAGATTTTGAGAAAGTTCTGGATTTCTGACCATCCTATCCTGGTGCATTATGGGACTTGCAGCACTGATTTCAATGGGGAGGAATGGGCCTTACAAATCCCACACTGCTTTGGGATGTAAGTTCAAAACTAGGACCCGTACAAAATGCTGCAACTTGGTACTAGTTAACTTGGCATCTCTGCATGATAGAGATTTGTATACAATGATGGTGCTAGGCATATAAAATTCTCTCATGCATATTATTTAAGGACATCATGAAAAACTGATCCATTGGCAGCCCTTGAGGACTGGAAGTAAATACTCTGTTCTATATTGCAAGACTGTTGAATGGTATGTAGGTAGTCAGGGCATGTATTTTTTTTTTTTTTTTTTAATTTCATTCTGATGCATCTATTAGAGTTGATATAAATATTTCCAGCGAATCTTGTCAAATTAAAATTCAACTCTAGAATTCCATAACAGTCCAACACCAACTGATGAGTCCTCTTGAGGTTTTGGCATATGCTACATTTGCTTCAATGGTAGCTGATGTCTCTAAAAAGCAAACCAAAAACAATTTTTTGTACACAGCAGTTCTGTTAAGTCTAAATAAACTAGGTGACCTTTACTTTTGACTTTATAAAATCACCTTTCATAGATTAAATGACTACCAAACCATTGAATATTGACCAATTCCTGTTCAGAGAGATAGTCAATGTGAAGAACAAATCCCATTGAGAATTGGGGAGGTGCACACCAAATAAATAAATACATAAAAATAAATTTTTGCTCAAATTTCCACATTTTTCTTAATTTTGGGATGTTATATTTTGATTATTTCACATATTTGTTTTTGTTGTATGCATGCTATGTACACTAGGACTTTTTCATATCTTTAAATCAATTGTACACATGTTAATTTGAAGGTATATGTATGTACAGTTGATTTGTCCATGGAAAAACATTTTAGGCACCAAGGTTCGGATTCTATAAATCAGGGGTGCCCACACTTTTTGGGCTTGCGAGCTACTTTTAAAATGACCAAGTCAAAATGATCTACCAACAATAAAATTAAAAAAAACCCAACAAAACACACTGTACACTGAGAAAATGTTAATTATCATTCCTATTCTGGTTTTTTTTCAAAGAGGTCAAGGCAGATGACTCTATGCACTGTCACCTCAGTAGCAACCATACTAAACCACAATAGCAGTTTTTAGCGCAGAGAGCCATACTGCAAAATATAGACAGCAGATATAAATTCAGACACATTTTGATCACTAAATTTAAAATAAAATCATTTTTCCTACCTTGTTGTCTGGTGATTTCATGAGCCTCTGGTTGCACTTTCTTCTTCTGACTGTGCATCCAATATTTCTTCCCTTCTTTCAGCCTGTATGCTTCCTCTCCTCCAGACCTCATTCCCTCCCTAAACTTTTTCTTGCTCTCTCCCTGCCCTTTCTTTCTCTATCTCTTCATGTCTCTTTTCCTTCCTACTCAACCCCATGGCCTGGCATCTCTCTCCTTTCCTTCTATCTCTTCCTCCCCTGCCATGCTCTGTCATTTCTTCTCCTTCCTTTCTCTCTGGTCTTGCATCTGTCTTCTTAATTTCCCTTCCCTCCCCCCATGCCCTGGCATCTTTCTCCTCTATCTCTCCCTACCCCCTCCATTATCTGGCATTTTCTCTCCTTCCTTGCCACTGGGCTGGCATCTGTCTCCTTCCCTTCTCTCTCCTTCCATGGTCTGGTTTCTCTTTACCTTCCCTTCTCTTGGAAGCCCGTGGCATTTACTGTGCATCTACTGCCGCCTCCGTGTTTGGTAGACAGGCTGGAGGTAAAGGGTGGCATCACTCCACACGCTATAATGTCCAGTTTGGGCCTCTCAGACTTGCCGGCTAGTGGCCAAGCAATATAGATGCATTATAATATTTTTTGTTTTATTTTTAATCCCTACTTGCCTTGCCTTCTGGAGAAGCCCCACTGAAGGAACAGACGCAGCCACCTGCCTTCTCTGGCTCTGGGGATGCTGGAACAGGAGAGGGTGACAGAAAAATATGTGGGGAGAACGGCACTCACCCATTTATGTTCAGCGGTGCTCTCCTCGGGGGCGGACATGAATGGAAAAGTTCCATGGGGAGGGAAGGCGACGCTCAGAGCATGGCTGCCGCGTCCTGCCCCTTCGGCAGTCCAAATACTTGCCGCTGTGGCCGTGCGGGACGCGTCTGTGGCTGCAGCCAGCTACCATGAGTGTCGCGCCCCAAGGCCGGAGTTTGCAGGGTTGTCATTCCTGTTTTGGAGTACGCGTTGTTAGAGGAACTGAATCCAGGCAGGGGGGGGGGGGCGGGCTCTAACACTGCGTGCGCCGGCTTCCCTTCTGAAACAGGAATGACATAACTTCCTGTTTCGAAGAAGGGAAGCCAGCACATGCAGTGTTAAAGCCCCGCAGCCTGAGTTCAATTCGCTTGTGGGCAAGAGGGCAGTGAGTGAGTAGAAGGGAGGGAAGCTGTCTTCACCAGGCAATCGGGGAGAGGAAGGCTGATCAGCTGGTAGATTTTGAAGGCAACGCGAGTCTATCATGGAGCCCGGAATGGGCTCTGCAATCGACTCACGTTGCCTTCCTTGAGCTACTGGTCGATCGCGATCGACGTATTGGGCACCCCTGCTATAACTGGCACCATTGTTGGTGGCTGCCTTAAAAATGGCTGCCGAGCACATGTCAATCACATGACGGCACTGTTTATGGAATTGTGGCTTTAGAAAAGGTAGGCAATGGAAATGAAGGCCAGGGTTTCAAGACCTACATTTTCAGCACCTTTTATGTGAATTGTGACTACGGAGGGGCTTTACAATGCTTAATGTCACTTCCATCATTAGCCACGCCTATAGTGGTGTTAGGCATCCTAAAGCACCTTCATAGGTGCGATGCAGGTGCTGTTTTTTAAGGCACTGGTAGGCACTTATATTTTTCAAGATGCTTTTTTTTTAAATTGCATTTTCAACTTAAGTTAGGCGCTGGTAAGGTGCCTATCGACGCCTAACTTAATGTGCCATTCAAAGAATATGGGTCCAATTGTGCACTAATGAATGCACAATCTATTGAATATGTAGTGGGTTGTTGTTTTTTTTTAAAAAAAGGTTTGGACAAGTTCCTGGAGGAAAAGTCCATAAATTGCTGTTGAGACAGACATGGAGAAGCCACTGCTTGCCCTGGATTGGTGGCATGGAATGTTGCTACTATTTGGGTTTATGCCATCATACTTGCCATCGTACTTGTGAAGACGGGATACTGAGCTAGATGGACCATTGGTCTGATCCAGTAAGGCTATTCTTATATTCTTATGAATCTTACAGCGATCTATGTATGAGTGAGGCCTATTTGATTTCATTGTCTCTTTGGCACCTAAAGAAATCCAAATTGTTTTTATAATTAATAAACCTCTTGATATGCTGTATGTGATTATGAATACTGCTTGCTATTTTACTCAATGCTTTTAACTTTGACTACTTTGGATATCGTAGATCAGATTGAGAGAGTTAATTATTCTAATGAATTATAAAATACTGTAAAATACTGCTTTTCAACACTGGGAAAAACCTGGTTTATCTTTCTGCTTGTACAATGCTCATATTAAATTACTGTCTAACTAGATTATGTCTATTTTCCAGATTACTCTAATATACAATAACAGGACTGTCCCAGTTCATTTCTCTTGTTAGAAAATAATTACAAGCAGGCTTTTTCTTGTGGAAATTGAAGAGATATTGAATCGGGCACTGACATTTTCTCCATGCATTAGCAGTTAGGGGCCAATGCATCCATTAGTGACCGGCCTACAGTTTTGCCAAATTATATTATGCCTGAGCATTTTGTGTGTAGAATGTGTCATTCGATAAAGAGAATTCAATTTCATAGACTGTCTCTTTCTTCTGGGTGTTTAGTAATCTTGCCATGTTAGCATTCATTTCAGGCTTCCAAGCAGAAGTCTGGCTAACATGATACTCTCTCAACACAAATCACCACATGAATGCCTGGGAAACTGAAGATGGTCAGAATTGATAAGTAGGTTTTGTTCAAAAGGAAAACACAGCAGAAAATCTATGATTTAATCAGGTTCTATAAAAATAGCACAAGCATTTACTGTATATTGTTTACATCTTATCTATATATATAAAATAGGAGGTATGTATGTGTGTGTGTGTGTATGTGCCGCGATCACGCAAAAATGGCTTGACCGATTTGAACGAAACTTGGTATGCTGATCCCTTACTACCTGGGATGATATGTTCTGGGGGTCTCGTGGCCCACCTGCACACGTGGGCGGAGCTACAAACAGAAAATCAGATTTCACCCATTCATGTCAATGGAAAAAATGTAAAAAGCTGCCATTCTCACTGTAATTCAAAAACGGCTTGACCGATTTGAACGAAACTTGGTATGCAGATCCCTCACTACCTGGGGTGATATGTTCTGGGGGTCTCGCGGCCCACCTGCACACATGGGCGGAGCTACAAACAGAAATTCACATTTTACCCATTCATGTCAATGGAAAAAATGTAAAAAGCTGCCATTCTCACAGTAATTCAAAAACGGCTTGACCGATTTGAACAAAACTTGGTATGCAGATCCCTCACTACCTGGGGTGATATGTTCTGGGGGTCTCGCGGCCCACCTGCACACGTGGGCGGAGCACAAACATAAAATCAGATTTCACCCATTCATGTCAATGGAAAAAATGTAAAAAGCTGCCATTCTCACAGTAATTCAAAACCGGCTTGACCGATTTGAACAAAACTTGGTATGCAGATCCCTCACTACCTGGGGTGATATGTTCTGGGGGTCTCGCGGCCCACCTGCACACGTGGGCGGAGCTACAAACAGAAAATCAGATTTCACCCATTCATGTCAATGGAAAAAATGTAAACAGCTGCCATTCTCACAGTAATTCCAACTATAAAACACTTTCTATGACACTATAACCACTAGGGACATCGTTTCTATTCTACCACGGACACCATATATATAGAGTTTGTATGTTCTAACTGTGTTTGTAACTGTTTCCTTCATGCACCCCAGTTCATAATGTTATTACATTACATGAGTACTCACATTTCCTGAACTAGGAACACAGGTTCCATTCTGAACCGGGAACAAACTGCATGGAGTTTCTTTTCAACCTGAGTCTCCACATATTGAGTTGTTTAAATCAATACTGAAACTTTTGGATGCCACTTATTCCAACAGATCTTCCTTTTCTGTTTAAGATATTGCAAATTCCAGTGAGACTTGCATTCTCTATCACAATCAACAAATCACAGGGACAGACTATTACATACTGTGGAGTGGATTTAAGATCCCCCTGTTTTTCCCATGGACAACTCTATGTTGCTTGATCAAGGGTGGGGTCACCCAAGAATTTATATGTTCTTGCTCCTGGAGGTGAAACTAAAATTGTTGTTTATAATCAAGTTTTGTGTTAGTTGTATTGTATTCATTTTGTCAAATATTTCACATTATAATTTGATTATTGTACTTTTTATAAAGCTGTAAAAAAATAATTTCATTCACCACTATAAAGTATCTTTATTTCAATCCATTTACTGTGTTATTGCTATAATTAAATACCCGTGCAACGCCGGGGCATCAGCTAGTACAAAATAAACATTGGCTACCTGTCAAATCTGAGTTTATAGTTTTTATATATTCATCAGTGATACTTTCATTTCATGCAATGTGCATTGTTCATGAAACTGAATACTATTCAAAATCAAAACAGAGAGGTCCTCTGCGTAAATAATTTTCCATACTCTTTTCTACTTGTTGAATTTTAAAATGATGTGACTGTCTTGTGAGTTCATGACAAATGTTTTGCATATAATAATATCTTCAAGAAATCTTTCCCATTCAAACTCAGTTCAAATGTATTATATTATACTAATTTAGTTATTCTGGGATTTAAGACAATGATGCACAGATTTATATCAAGGAAGGAATATTTGATTTAAATACATTTTGAAAACAATGCTAAAAATATGAATTCTTCATAGTCTTTTGCAGAAAGACTGCTTAAATTGTCATCGATCCTTTAGGTTTTCTATTTTTTACTTGCATAGTTTATTTGTTTAACTTATTTTTTTAAAACTATTTTTCACTTAAGCACTTATCTTTCTTAACTGGAACTCTGTTGGCTGGGGACTCCTGCCGACATGTTTCACCTCTTCGATTGTATCAAGGCCGTCCCCATTTGTTACTGCAATCCACCATGCAAATGGATCTCACATATATTTATTGTGGAAAAACTGAAAATTAGACTGGTTTGTGGACCTTGAGGACTAGATTTGAAAACCTCAGACTTAAAGGATAATATCTATAGCTTAAATCTATGTAAAAGAGTCCAGTTGTTTCTCAGATCATATACCATCAATTACAACAGGGGTCTCAAAGTCCCTCCTCGACGGCCGCAGTCCAGTCGAGTTTTCAGGATTTCCCCAATGAATATGCATGCGATCTATGTGCATGCACTGCTTTCAATGTATATTCATTAGGGAAATCCTGAAAACCCGACTGGATTGCGGCCTTCAAGGAGGGACTTTGAGATCCCTGAATTACAACTAGTTAATCATTTGATGATGTTTTGGACCTAGCAACATCTCACAATGCATTCCCATAGTTTCAACAAAAGAATCACATATTGGATATACTTAATCAAAAGCAATATAATTAATTTTTCAGATATTAGTAGTTAGCCTAAAGATCTGATCAATCTAATTTGGATCTTTAGGAGGTTATCATTTGTGTTGCTGCTTGTGTAACTGTAGCTTTAGAATTAAGGCTTAATTAATTCTAAGTATCTTTGGGATCTAGGTACTCATAGGGAGTGGAATGCTATTTGGTTTGGTAGGGGGCCCAGGAGCTCACTGGAATCCTATGACACAGCCCGTCACAAGCTTCCAACTCTACTTCCTACCTCCTCCTGGCATTGTACTCTAAATCTTTGGGGCAGCAGCTGTCCAGCGTCAACGAACAGGCCTGCCCTCGGAAGCAGAATGAAAGGTTCCAGGGCAGGCCTTCTTGTTGATGCTGCGCGGTGGCTACCCCAAAGATATAAAGCAATACATTGGGAAATGGATGGGATGGCAGGCACCAATCATCGACTGCCTATTTTTGGGGAGGCCATGGCCCCTGTAGCCTCTCCCATTCTGACACCTATGTAGGTACAAATCTATGAAAATGCGTGCTCGTTAGTACTTATTCAGTAGAAATTTTGGTTACTTACATCTACAGCAAAATTCCACACAATTTTCTGAAGTGTTGCCACAGCCAGAAACTTTATGCGTTCCAAGCTATGTCAACACATGGAAAAAAAACTGCAAAATTGTATCTTTCAATGATGCAGCATGACAAATTTAAATGTACTACCTGCCTAAAATGGAGACCTCCCTGGACTTCTTCACTCGAAGGAACCTGAATTCCCTGGTGACCTAAATAACCCAAAGGCTTACCTGTTCCCAGCCCATTTCCCTTTGAGTAGATATCCTCCATCTACAGTTCTGCCAGTGGGGGGTTGCTGTTTCACTATTACATTTTCAATAGTGAGGGATAGGGAAGTTCTGCAAGACTCCAGGGGATAGATTGGAACCTGGGAACCTCAAACTGCAGCAAGGAGGCCAAGTTTCTGGAAGCACTAGGGGACTGCTTCCTGGAACAAATGGTGAGAGAGCCGACGAGAGGAAACGCCACCTTGGACTTGGTCCTAAATGGCATTATGGGACCGACAAAAGAAGTAAAAGTCACGGTCCTGCTGGGGACGAGCAATCACAACATGATCAGCTTTAAACTTGACATCGAGAAAGGGAAACATACCAAAACCTTAACCATGACCTTAAACTTTAAAAAGGGAAGATATGATAGCATGAGAGCAATGGTGAAACAACGGCTCAAGATAAAGATGGACAAAGTTATAATGGTAGATCAGGCATGGTCCCTACTGAAAAATACTATCATGGAAGCACAAAATCTCTACATTCCGTGGAATTCCAAAGAAAGGAAAACTAAAGGCAAAAGAGAACTGGCATGGCTAACTAGAGAGGTGATGGAAGCCATAAAAGAAAAGAAGGACGCCTTTAAAAAATGGAAACGCATGAAAACAACCGAAGCTTGGAACAAACACAAAGATGATCAGAAGAAATGTCACAAGGCGGTGAGGGATGCCAAAAAGGACTATGAGGAGAAAATAGCGCGAGAGGCCAAAAATTTCAAGCCCTTCTTTAGATATGCAAAAGGAAAAAAACCCGCAAAAGAGGTGGTGGGACCACTGGATGACCTGGGAAGAAAAGAGTACATCAAGGAAGACAAACAAATTGCAGACAGACTAAATTCCTTCTTTGCGTCTGTCTTTACGAAAGAGGACACCGCAACAATACCAGAAGCAGTGAAAGTGTTCAAAGTAGTAATAGAGGACAGCCTCCCCACAGTAGAAGTGGACTTGGACCAGATATACTACCAGATCGACAATCTTAAAAGCGACAAATTCCCTAGACCTGATGGAATTCACCCGAGAGTCATAAAAGAACTGAAGGTTGAAATCGGAGAGCTTTTGCAAAAACTTGTCAACCTGTCAATTAGAACTGGACACATACCGAACGATGGGAAGATAGCAAATGTCACGCCAATTTTCAAAAAAGGATCATGAGGAGAACCAGGCAGCTACAGACCTGTGAGTCTTACGTCTATCCCTGGAAAGATGGTTGAAGCACTGATTAAAGATAGCATAGTCCGGCACTTGGATACACATGACCTGATGAGAGCCAGTCAACATGGCTTCAGGAAAGGGAAATCATGTTTGACGAATTTACTTCAATTTTTTTGAGACCGTGAACAAACAAATTGATAGTGGAGAACCGGTGGACATAATATACTTGGACTTCCAGAAAGCGTTCGACAAAGTTCCACATGAAAGACTTCTCAGGAAACTATAAAGCCATGGAATAGAGGAAGATATACTAAGATGGATAGGCAAATGGCTGGAGAACAGAAAGCAGAGACTGGGCATAAATGGGAAGTTCTCAGACAGGGAGAAAGTGACTAGCGGTGTGCCCCAGGGCTCGGTACTTGGGCCCATATTATTTAATATTTTCATCAATGACCTAGAAGAAGAAACATCCAGTGAGATCATCAAGTTTGCAGATGACACAAAGCTATGTCGGGCAATCAGATTGCAGAAGGATAGTGAGGAACTCCAGAGTGACTTTGTCAGTTAGAGAAATAGGCGGAGAAATGGCAGATGAAGTTTAATGTGGAAAAGTGCAAAGTAATGTATTTAGGCAGAAAGAACAAGGAACACGAGTATAGAATGTCAGGTGCAACTCTGGGTAAGAGCGAACAAGAAAAGGACCTGGGTGTACTGATAGATAGGACCCTGAAACCGTCGGCACAATGCGCGGCAGTGGCAAAGAAAGCAAATAGAATGTTAGGCATGATAAAGAAAGGAATCACGAGTAGATCAGAGAAAGTTATAATGCCGCTTTATAGGGCAATGGTCAGACCACACTTGGAATACTGTGTCCAACATTGGTCTCCCAACCTAAAGAAGGATATAAAATTGCTGGAGAGGGTGCAGAGACGAGCAGCGAAGCTAATAAAAGGTATGGAGAACTTGGAATACGAGGAATGACTTAAGAGACTGGGATTGTTCTTCCTTGAGAAAAGGAGACTGCGAGGGGATATGATCGAGACTTTCAAAATACTGAAAGGAATTGACAAAATAGAGCAAGAAAATAAAATTATTTACAATGTCCAATGTGACACGGACAAGAGAACATGGACTGAAGCTAAGGGGGGGACAAGTCCAGGACAAATATCAGGAAGTTCTGCTTCACGCAACGAGTGGTGGACACCTGGAATGCTCTCCCAGAGGAGGTTATTGCGGAATCCACCGTTCTAGGATTTAAAAGCAAACTAGATGCACATCTCCTTACGAGAGGCATAGAGGGATATGAGTGACTAAAATTACGCCAGGTGTACACCTGGCTGGGCCTCCGCGTGTGCGGATCGCCGGACTTGATGGACCGAAGGTCTGATCCGGAAATGGCAGTTGTTATGTTCTTAAACCTAAAGATTGAAAGCACAAAATAGAACCACCACCCCCCAATGGTAGCAATGTAGCTGGAGGACACTTGCTCAGCTTAGATGGAACAGTGCTCAAAACAGGAATAAAATGTAAGAAAAAAAAATCTCCTGAAGTCCAGCTTCTTCCATATGTCAGAGTTAGGTCAGCTCAGGGCAAGCTGGCCTAATCATCTCCCTCTCTCCTGGCACCATGATTCACTTGATGGATTTGAGGCGAGAGTGTGAACATGAGTGATTCCCACTCAAAGTACAACCAATAGGAGTTCTTGCTTAATAAGGCCACATATCTGTATTTTCTGTATAACAGACTGCATAGAAGTTTACTCTTTACAAAGTGTACTTTTGAAAAGTCACTTCGCAAAAGGGCAGTTTGTGCAAAATAAATAGCACAAACTGCATAATTGTGGCATTTTTGCCATTTCTAAACATTATAGGGATTTTTTTATATTTGCTTTAAAATCACATCACACTTTAGCATATTGTAGATATTGTCTCTGCCATATTATCTTATGAAAACTTCATGCAACATGGTTTTTCATTTTTTCAATCTCACATGTAAATTTATTTCAAAAATCAAACACCACATTGCACTTCAGATAGCTGATGAGATATTTTGTAATATAGGATCAGTCTGAACATAGGTGTTGGAACGGGGAAGCCCTTAGGGGCCTTAGCCTCACCCAAAATTGGTGGTCAGAGTCAGTTATGGGTCTACTCACCCACCCACCTCCTTCTGGCCACAGTAATTTTAAATCTTCTGGCAGCTGCTGTGCAGCATCGCTGCAGAATGAAGATTTCCAGGGTAGGTCTGTTTATTGCCTCTGTGCAGCGACTGCTGGAAGACTGCTGGAAGACTGCTGGAAGTGACCGAGGAAGGTAGGTGGGGGAGTCGGGAGCTGGAGAGAGAGAGCTTGTGCCACAGGAATCTGTTGGTGCTAGGGCAGAGCCTTTGGCTTCCTCCCCCAAGGAAAAAGTGTTTCACTGCCTATGAGCCTGAATATTACTTCTTTCTCAAACAATAGAACATTAAGACAAAACAACTTTCCAAAATATCAGTAGAGGAAACAGGATTTGGAAGTGGATTTTTTGGCCCCAGCTAATTATGCTAATCTCTAGGCTACCCTTATGCATGTAAACAATACTATTATACTAAAACAGAATTGTCACTGGATCTTCATATATTGTCAATTGAGATCATTTTGGTGAAACACACATTCAAGTATAATTACAATTGACTCCTTCCATTACATCATCTTACATTCCTAAATATCAAAGTATGCCTATGACCTAATGCAGATATTCTTATTAAAGTCAGAGATTTTTAACATGCAAACAGACTACAAAGACCTTCCTTGAATACTAAATAATGTGGAATTTCTATTAGGTCAAATAAAGGAAAAAATGTGTTATTTTCATTTCTTAATTCTGCCCAAAATATTTTTCCGAGCAAAATAGGGAGAGTCAAAGTCAAAATGGTCTATGAGGCCCTTTTACTAAGCTGTGGTAAAAAGAGGCCTTTGTGCGGCCTGGCACAGGTCTTTCTCAAATGCCTGGACCGTTTTTATACAGCAGTACAGCAGATTTTCTATTATTTAAATTTATGGCCATGTGCTAATGTTTCATTATTAAATGGTACAGAATTAATTTGGAATTTTGTATGCTAATGTTGCCATTAGGGTAAGGAAATAAAATAAAATTAGCGCTCGATAACTTAACACCTATTTGTAGGCAGTAAGGGGAAAATTCTATGTGTAGGCATCTACAATAATAAAAAAAATCAACTTCAAAATTAGAGTTAATGGCGACATTGATGAGCTTTAACAAGCTCATAATGACAAGAAAGATGTGGAACCGTGGAACTTACAAGTTATTCCACACTTTTCTTGACACTTTTCATTTCAATGATATTAAAAGAAATGAAAACTGTCAAGAAAAGTGTGGAATAACTTGTTAGTTTCATGGCTCCACATCATTCTCTTCTTGGTTGGGCTGAAAACTTTCAGTGACCCCGCACAGATTAGTAAAAATGCCCCCAAATTGCTGAAATATTAATACTTATGTCAGGAAACATTGGTTGTATGCAAAATGTGGTACAGACTCTCAAGGAAAATAGTGAATAATGCAGTTTGTGAACAAGAAATGGTGTATTACAACAAATGAGTTGGGGAGAATATTTTTTGGGATCCAGATGAGGCAGATATAGGGAAATCTGAATGGTTTAACATGATTTTATATAACATGATTTTTCTTCCTGAGCAGTAAGGGGCTCATAATTGAAAGAGAAAAACATCCAAAAACCGGCCTAAGTTGGCACTTGGACGATCATCAGTCAAAAACATCCAAGTGCCGATAATAAAACCTGGTTTTCGACATATTTAAAAATGACCTAGACCTTCACAGTGCCGCTGAACAACCATAGCTAAATGGGGCGTTTCAGGAGGAGTGTCGAGGGTGGTATTTGGGCGGGACATGGGCAGGCTTAGATTTAGTCGTACTGCATGTATAATCGAAAGTTATACAGCACAGCATAGACGGAACTTGGATGTTGTGACTTAGACCATTTAAAACATGGTCTAAGTCACAAAAACCCACCTAAAGTCACCAGATAAGCACTGCAGACACAAACTACAGACCCCCACACACTACCTCAGTGATCACCAACCCCCCACCCCCATAAAAATATTAATCACAACTTTAAAATTTTGCCTCCAAAACATCATCACCTGGCAGCCTAGCATAGGAAAGCCTAGTCGTGCTGCACAGAGGCGTCTTGAGCCATCTTGGAGGTGGGTTAGGGACCCATGAAGAGGAGGACCGATGCCCATAAGCCCCTGTAATCACTGCATTGATATTAAAACATGTGCACTCCCCAATACACCTCCAAAACCCTTTTGTACTGGCATATAAGTGGCTCCTGCAGCCATAAAGGCTATTGGGGTGGAAGATAAGTGGGTCTAGGGGATTCTGGAAGTAGTTTGGGGGGGCTCACCATGACCTATAAGGGAGCTGTAGTGAGATGATGACATGGCACCCTTTTTGTGAAGTTCACAGCAGTGCCCTATAAGGCACCCCACTATTTAGGTGCCATGTCTGGGTGTTCAGTCCATCACTTTGCAGACCCCTCCCACGTTCAACAGAGATTGTTCTAGGCATTTTTGACGTGGACAAAAAGCTGGATGAAAATGTGGTATAAAGATGGATGATTTAGCGGCTTGGATGATCAGATCGGCAGGACGTATATTTAGATGATTTTCGAAACAAAAACAATTTGGACATATCTTTTGAAAATGTGTCCTAAGCTGTTTTTTTACTTTGAACAACTTGCGACTTAGATGAAAACGGACTTAGACGTTCCTTTTGATTATGCCCCTCCATGTGTAATTCCTAATTGCTTATACCTAAAAAGTATAGAAAATGTCTGTTATTTTCATAAAACTTTGCTTTTGTGACCAGGATTTGTTTAAAATGTTAAAATGCTGAATTTTTATCTTTTCATTTTTATAAAGTCATAAAAAGCAACATATAAGTCACAATTAACATGCATTTATAGTGAAGTTATACAAAAATGATCACAGAAGATTTAGAAGTGAGTAGTTTTTTTTTTTATTTACGAATACTGCAGCCAAACTGATCTTCTCAAAACGCAAGTCTGACCATGCCTCCCCACTCCTTGCCAAACTTCATATGCTCCCAATAATCTCCAGAATCCATTTCAAATGTTCCTGCCTGGCTTTCAAGATCATTCACGGAATCCTGCCTCCTCTTATCCCACTGTCTTTCAACTCCTCCAGTCCCGACTCCTCCAGAACTGCCCAAAGGCTTAAACTAGCCTTCCCCTCTCCACGCGGCATCCACTATTCAGGCAAACTGGGAAAATCCCTTCTCTTCAAAATCACAGGTCTTTGGAATGACCTCACCACTCCGCTGCGGAACCTGAGCTCCCTTCAGTTATTCTGCAAAAAACTGAAAACCTGGCTTTTCAGCAAATTGTAGCTCTATCCTTCCCCCCTTTCTCTCCCCCCTTCTACACATAAGTTCATGTAATCCTTTTTCTTCTTCTCTACCCACTATTTTAAGTTCTTGTAAACCGTGTCGAGCTCCATTCTCATGGAGATGATGCGGTATATAAACTTAAAGTTTAGATTAGATTAGATTAGATTTATTTACGATTTCACAAATCAGTTCCCAGATGTAATCTCCCATCATGTTCTCATTATATTGTCCTTGGTAGCAGCGTTTGAAGTCCAGTATATTCTCACATTATTCTGGGTATGCTCCTTGTTCTCCTTGATTGTCTCAAGATGAATATCAAGCACATGGACTTTGAGAGACATCTTACAGATTGCACTGTAATTCTTCACCAGATTCTCAATCAACTCCAAGTAGTTGTGATATCCCAGAAAGTCCTGAACCACTGCAACCATGCAACTTTTTCCTTCCTAGTTAGCTTCTTGGGAAATTCCTTGAACTCCAAGATCTTCTTTATCTGTGGCCTGATGAAAATGCCAGCTTTGATTTTGCTTCACACGAATTAAGGAAGATGTCTTGAAGGTACTTGTAGGTTGCAGACTCCTTATCTATAGCTCTGACAAATTGTTTCATTAGGCCCAATTTGATGAGCAATGGTGGCATCAGCGCCTCCCATGGTCCATTAGTGGTTCCCATTTGACATAGTTTTTCCCCACAAAGATCTCAGTCTACTGTGGCCAGGCCTACCTTTGGTAGTGTGCCATTGTGTCCCTGCTGTTCCAAAGGCAGAGATAACAGAGAAAATTGATAAATGATAGGAATGCTATCATTTTGAAGTCTCCAATGACTTCCCAGCTGTACTCATCGTACTTCAATGCACCTAGTAAGCTCTTGATGCTGTTGTGATCCTCTTTGAGGAACACTGAGTGAACCTGTGCAAGAGATGGGTACTTGTTCCCATTATGGAGCAGCATGGCTTTGATGCTTCTGGATGAGCTGTCAGTGAAGAACTGATACTCTTTCGGGTTACAGGCTTCAAGGTATCAAGGTTTATTAAATATTTGATGAATCGCTATATCTTTATACAAAGCGATGTACATAATAATAAAATAAGTTAAGTTAAAATACATACGATATATATAAACATTAGAAGTCAGACAAGACAAACAACAATTAGAAGGGAAGGAGGGGAAAAGTTACATCTGTTATATTAAGAAAAACAATTAAGGGAAAAAAATCGAGGAGCAGGGGGATTCTTAAAAACGGAATTCATAAAATAAAATAAAATTTAAATATTAAAAGCCTCTTTAAAAAGGAATGTTTTCAGGGATTTTTTGAAGGAAGAAATGTCTTTTTCAATTTTTATATATTGGGTCAATGAATTCCACCATTGGGGACCCACTACAGAGAACATATCTGATCTTCGAGTGCCTATTATTTTTAAAGAGGGAACAACTAATAGGTTTTGGGAAGATGATCTAAGTGCACGTGCGGAACAATGGGGAATTAACATTTTTGATATGCACTGAGGTTCATTGAATATCAAAGTTTTAAATATAAGTAGCAAGACCTTAAACTGTATGCGCTGGCTAATAGGGAGCCAATGAGCGTCAATGAAAAATGGAGTTACATGATCGAATTTCCTGGCATCATAGATTAATTTAATAGCAGTGTTTTGAATGATTTGCAATCGTCGTTTTTCTTTTTGAGTGATATTGAGCAACAAAGAATTGCAATAGTCTAATTTTGCTATTACTAGTGAATGAATTAATATATTGCGAGATTTGGGTTCAAGGAATTTGGATATAGATCGAATTAAGCGTAATTTATAGAAACAGACTTTAACTATGTTGTTGATATGGTCTTTAAATTCTAATTTTTCATCAATTATAACTCCTAAGATTTTTAATTTGGGAACAATTTCAATTGGCGTGTTATTAAGGATGAAAGGCGAGTTTAATCTGATGTCTCTTTTCCAATTAAAAATCATTGCTTTTGTTTTATTTATATTTAATGCTAATTTATTATTATTAAGCCAATTTTGAACTAGTTCGAGTTTTATATTTAAAGATTTAATGTCTTCCTGATTTTCAGGATTGAATGGGTGAGTTAATTGAATGTCGTTTGCGTATGAAAAAGCAGTAAAGCCAACAGACTGACACAAATTCAATAATGGCGCAAGATAAATATTAAATAAAAGGGGTGATAAAATAGATCCTTGAGGAATCCCAAAGGTCGTTGTGTATGCATCAGAATATTCTTTATTAAATTTAACACAAGAAGTTCGATTAGTGAGATATGATGTGAACCAGTTAAGGACTTGATCGCAGAGACCAATTGATTCTAACCGACTGAGAAGTAGATCATGGTCAATTGTGTCAAATGCTGCAGAAATATCTAGGGAAAAAAGGCGACAGATTTATGATGGTCCAGGAAATAGTGAATGATATTGGTTAGACCGATTAGAGAGTGTTCCGTATTATGCTATTTGCGGAAGCCTGTCTGATTAGGATGCATAACGTTGGTTGATTCAATAAAATCGGAAACCTGATTAAATATCAATTTTTCAGTCATTTTGGCTAAAAAAGGGATATTTGCAATTGTAATTTAAAGGGTCGTTTTTACTGGTTTTGTGATCTTTAAGCAAAGGGATGATAGTAGCAGTTTTCCAGAGGGCAGGAACTGAAGCAGTTTGTAAGCTTTTTAGAATAATGGTATGAATGAAAGGACCGAAGAGATGAAAAATTTTTTTTAAATAAAATGGGTGAAAAATTTCAGACCCCGAACTCTTTAAATTTATTTGAGAGAAAAGTGTTTTGATATCATTGAGAGTGGGAAGTTTAAAGTTTGAGCATTTAGCTGTTAGAAGGTGATCACCAGAATGTTTACTTGAAGAACTATTAGTTGTGTTAGAGGAAAAAGTACCGTATTTTCACGCAAATAACACGCACCCGTATAAAACACGCACACGTGTATAGCGCGCAGAAATCACGATGATAAGCACAAAAACTTTGGTATAACGCGCTCACGATTATACCGCGCATGCTGCCCGACTCTCCGTTCACCCCCCTGACTTCCGTGCACTGCCCCGCCTCTCCGTGCGCTGTCCCGACTCTCCGTTCACCCCCCCTGACTTCCGTGCACTGCCCCGCCTCTCCGTGCGCTGTCCCGACTCTCCGTTCACCCCCCCCTGACTTCCGTGCACTGCCCCGCCTCTCCGTGCGCTGTCCCGACTCTCCGTTCACCCCCCCCTGACTTCCGTGCACTGCCCTGACTTTCCGTGCGCTGTCCCGACTCTCCGTTCACCCCCCCTGACTTCCGTGCACTGCCCCGCCCTCCGTGCGCTGTCCCGACTCTCCGTTCACCCCCCCCCTGACTTCCGTGCACTGCCCCGCCTCTCCGTGCGCTGTCCCGACTCTCCGTTCACCCCCCCCTGACTTCCATGCACTGCCCTGACTTTCCGTGCGCTGTCCCGACTCTCCGTTCACCCCCCTGACTTCCGTACACTGCCCCGCCTCTCCGTGCGCTGTCCCGACTCTCCGTTCACCCCCCCCCGACGTCCGATTCATCCCCCCCCCCGGCAGGACCATTCGCACCCCCACCCCGAAGGACCGCCGACTCCCCGACAATATCGGGCCAGGAGGGAGCCCAAACCCTCCTGGCCACGGCGACCCCCTACCCCCACCCCGCACTACATTACGGGCAGGAGGGATCCCAGGCCCTCCTGCCCTCGACGCAAACCCCCCTCCCCCCCAACGACCGCCCCCCCCAAGAACCTCCGACCGCCCCCCCAGCCGACCCGCGACCCCCCTGGCGACCCCCACGACGCCCCCACCCCCCTTCCCCGTACCTTTGGTAGTTGGGCCAGAAGGGAGCCCAAACCCTCCTGGCCACGGCGACCCCCTAACCCCACCCCGCACTACATTACGGGCAGGAGGGATCCCAGGCCCTCCTGCCCTCGACGCAAACCCCCCTCCCCCCCAACGACCGCCCCCCCCAAGAACCTCCGACCGCCCCCCCAGCCGACCCGCGACCCCCCTGGCGACCCCCACGACCCCCCCCACCCCCCTTCCCCGTACCTTTGGTAGTTGGCCGGACAGACGGGAGCCAAACCCGCCTGTCCGGCAGGCAGCCAACGAAGGAATGAGGCCGGATTGGCCCATCCGTCCTAAAGCTCCGCCTACTGGTGGGGCCTAAGGCGCGTGGGCCAATCAGAATAGGCCCTGGAGCCTTAGGTCCCACCTGGGGGCGCGGCCTGAGGCACATGGGCCCAACCCGACCATGTGCCTCAGGCCACGCCCCCAGGTGGGACCTAAGGCTCCAGGGCCTATTCTGATTGGCCCACGCGCCTTAGGCCCCACCAGTAGGCGGAGCTTTAGGACGGATGGGCCAATCCGGCCTCATTCCTTCGTTGGCTGCCTGCCGGACAGGCGGGTTTGGCTCCCGTCTGTCCGGCCAACTTCCAAAGGTACGGGGAAGGGGGGTGGGGGGGTCGTGGGGGTCGGCCAGGGGGGTCGCGGGTCGGCTGGGGGGGCGGTCGGAGGTTCTTGGGGGGGGACGGTCGTTGGGGGGGAGGGGGGTTTGCGTCGAGGGCAGGAGGGCCTGGGATCCCTCCTGCCCGTAATGTAGTGCGGGGTGGGGTTAGGGGGTCGCCGTGGCCAGGAGGGTTTGGGCTCCCTTCTGGCCCGATATTGTCGGGAAGTCGGCAGTCCTTCGGGGTGGGGGTGTGAGTGGTCCTGCCGGGGGGGGGGATGTATCGGACGTCGGGGAGTCGGCCGGGCAAGAGGGCTTGGGCTCCCTCTTGCTCCGATCGTGGATGCGGGTGCGGGTGGGAGCGCGTGCGAGTGGTCGTTCGGGGTGGGGGTGCGAGTGGTCCTGCTGGGGGGGGTGAATCGGGCGTCGGGCGGGGTGGGAACTATGTTTTAAAACTTTCGTATACCGCGCTCACGCATATAACGCGCGAGGGGTATGCGCGGTAGGTAAAAATGCGTATAACGCGCGCGTTATATGCGTGAAAATACGGTACTTCGAATATTATTGATTTTTTGGTTGAAAGCATCTGCAATATCTTGTGCTTTCAAGAGGGATATCTGATTTGTGGTATTTTTTGAGTTATGAGATGTGATAGATTTTAAGATGTTAAATAGGGTAGTGGAATTTTTTGCTTTATAAATTTTTTCTGTATAGAATTTTTTCTTTGCCTGATTAATTTTTGATTTGTATATGGCTGCTTGTTCTTTAAAATTTAGAAGATTTAATTGGGACTTAGAATGACGTCATTTTCTTTCTAATGCTCGAAGTTGTTTCTTTAACAGATGTAGTTCCGCCGTATATCATGGGTTGGATAATTTTCGTACCGATAAAGATTTGAAGATTATTGGTGCTTTAGTATCTAGGAGTAAATAAAGAAAAGAATTCCAGTATGAAAGTTGATCCTCTATTGAGGAAGGCATGTCATCGATAGTAGATACGTCAAAAAAAAGTGATATGTCAGCATCTTCTAAACTAGCAAGATCGCGATATGAGATTAGTTTGGGTTCAGTTTGCATTTTGTGTGTTATTGAACTAGAAAATGATATGGTAGTAGAAATGAAATAGTGTTCAGACCAGGGTACAGGATTGGCTAATGGAATTGAGCAATTAATATATTGAGAGTTGGGAGAAAAAATCATATCCAAAGTATGGTTTGCTGAATGAGTTGGACCTACTATTTTTGGAAATAAATTTACCGAATGAAGCATATTTAATATATCTTGATTATTGATGTCTGAAACATTGTCAAAATGGATGTTAAAATCTCCTAAGACTAGAGGAAGTGATGAAGCTGAACAAAAATCAAAGATAAGATCTTGAAGTAGAGTTATTTTGTTTTGACCTACTGGAGGAGGAACATACAACAATAGAAAATTGAGGCTAATATTTGAATTAAGTTTGAGGTCAAGATATTCGATAGAGGAATTTCCATTAGATTGGTCATTGAAATTAATTAGATTAGATTGGAAAATAGCAGCAAGACCACCTCCTTTACGATTTGGGCGATGGTTAAAAAGATAATCGTAATTCGGAGGGCAGCAGTATGAAAGATAGGCTTCCTCGCCATCAGAGAGCCAGGTTTCTGTAATGAAAAGTATATGTAATCCTTGAGCGGTAATAGCATCTTTTAATAGGTGATGCTTACTCTTAATAGATCTTGCATTAATAAGGCCGACTTTTAAACTGTTATTTTTCGGTATTTCATTAAGAGAGGAAGAAGTAGAAATTTCTAAAAGACAGGGCTGGTGTTGTATTGGAGATCTATATTTAGGAGGGCGATGCCCCCAAGTGGTTGGAATATTGTTATTAGATAAAGTCAAGGACATATTACAAATTGTTGTATCAATATTAGTAGATGGAGATAATAACCCAATAAAAAGACAGAAGATAAAAATAATTAAAAGTTTGATTTGCTGATGATAAAAAGTCCACATAAGTGCATGGGATAGGGCTGTATTCTTGCTACTAGCGGCGCCCTCAGTTTGCGCACGAAGGAGAGCACTAAGGAGCGCACTAAGGCGATTTCAATTGCCTTAAACAGACTGGTCACTTTATGACAGAAGCAGAATCCATCTTGAGGGGTGAAGAAGGTAGAAAAAGCTTTGTGATGCTTCCTCTGATCTGTGACTTGCACACCTTCATCCAAGTTCCACTACTTGAGCCTAGACATCAAAAGCTCGGCATTGGGCTTGGTGAGACCAAGATCTCTGATTAAGTTGTTGAGGTATTTTTTGTTTGAATAGTATGGATTTCTCTCATCAGCAGCACCACTGATATGGTACACTGGATCTACAATGTCTCCCTCACTCTCTGACTTGCTGCTCTCTTTTGAAAACAGCTGCTCTCTCTCTCTGGGGTAAGTGGGTAGGGGGAGTTCAGGGTAATGTGGCATCGGGGCAATGGTTGAAGAAATGTCTAGATGTGTGATTGAAGATGCATGCTTGCCAGTTCAGTGTTTGGAAGGGTTCATCATACAGAAGTAGCAGTTGCTTGACTTGTCATGGGATCCTGCCAAATTCTTGGGATAGCAAACTTCTTGGCTCTCTTTTCTTCTCTGTACCATTCTGTAGAAGAACAAAATGAAAATGTGGTAAAGAAAACAATAAATTTATCTCACCTATGACTAATATATACGAGATTCTTGTAACATATTTGATATGATCTATTTTCAAATAACATTGAAAATTTTAAAATTTAAATATTTTTAAAAATTAAACATTCTAAGAAATCTTATAGCAGAAAATTCTGCCACCCTAGTGAGAAACAAAATTGTCTTACCTTCCAAAGGTTTTTGGAAGTGCACACATATGAAGTGAGGTACCCAAGATTTGTCTTGATCCCTAACAGGAATGCAGAAATATGCCTTGTAGGCATCATACATCTTAGAGTACTTTTTCCCTCTTGTTTAGATAAATTGGCTACATACTTAGCAAATTGCATCTGCCAGAAATTTGCAGTTCTATCATGCTTTATAAAAGGGCCCTTAAATTTACTCAGCTTGGAATCAATCTGGAATGCTCTACAAAATGGTAAATTTCAAAATATCAATGTCCTGGTCACAAAAGCAAAGTTTGAGGGGAATATTAGGCATTTTCTATACTTCTTTGGCACAGGAATTAAGAAAGGACACTGATTACCCAGGAACAAAAAATAAATAAATAAAATTTTTTACATAATGATAATAATCTAGTGTATGTACTTATTAGAGGCCATTGTAATGAAGCACAAAGAATAATATGTTGACAAACTTAGCATGCATATTTTTTAAACTCATGGGATTGATAATCAAATAATTTGTCTAGTTAACTGTAGAGGTTTGTCAGACACACGCCAAAGTTTAAATTTACAACCTCTCATGAAGGCCAAATTAGAGGCTTATTACTTGACATATACTGTACTTCAAACACACCAAAAAATCATAAAGTTCATCAAGATATTTATCACAGCATCTCTCATTGCCTGATATTCCATAAGATCTTAATCAATTTACCAATATCTAATGAAACTAAAGATACTGATCTCCTTTATGAAAACCCAATTCTATCAAACAAGGGAAGCAATAAAGTTTTAATCCCATGTTTAAGGCTAAAACTAAATTGAAAAGGATCAAATATATCCTTGGGCTTCTATAAATTCCATCAATTGTTGTAAAACCAAATTCTCCATTACCTTTCTTAAGTAAGACAATGTTAGTTTTTCCTATTGAGACAAGGATCAGGGAGTTGGTTGATCCGTTTCAAGAAAATGGTTTTTACCATATCAGGTCTTCATAAGGTGCTACAGTTACTGGTCGCCCCTGTTAATAGACTTGTTGTTTCGCAAGTGGAGCCAGGATGCACAAATTCCTGAACTTTCTTTAAATTTGGTTGCATTAATACAGCGCATACCAGGCATTTTGGTAAGCGCTGATCTGAGAGAATGTTAATTCTGAGTGCTACATCATGCATACTTTACCTGGGATCAGCTGCATAAATCTGGATATAGTGAATCGCCGGATTGTCAAAAAATGTTCTCAACACACCCATTCCTTTATCCATGCTTTTTTGATCCTGTTGGAAGAAAATTGTGAATTATGTGGCATGTCTCTTATGCAGTCCTATTCTTATGTTCCTGGCTGGTTTGTTATTAGATAAATATGAAGCTTTTTGTCTCTCTCAGAAGGGCACCTGTCTCTTTATGAGGAAGGTGGAAATTCTTGGTAAGAAGGAAATATTAGCAGTTTGGGTGGGTGAGAATCCGCCTTCCTATTTGGCATGGCAGAACCGCCTGTTTGCTTTGTTGTTCGTAGAATGTAGGATGGCTAGATCGACCCAAAAGAGGAAAAAGACTTTCCTTCAAATTTGAAGACCTTATATATTATCGTTGCCTCATTAAGCTCACAGTGATATCTTGAATGGGTTGTAGGGGTGGCTTTCATGCTTCTCTGTGGTCGGGTGTACAACCGTGAATCTCATCTTCTTCTTTCTTTTTTTTCTTTACTTCTTTCTTTCTCTACTTTTCTCCTTTTTGTTTCCCTATTTGCTGATCGTTTTCTATGATGGATTGAGGGGGCTTCTGGGGGTTCTGGATTGGGGGGGTTGGAAGGCTGGGTGGGGGTTTTGCTATTCTTGGTGTGTCCTGTTTCTTTGTATATGGTATCATGTTGGGTTTTCTCATTGGGTGAAAGGGAGGGTTTGACCTGTGTTTTTTTATGCAATGTATGTACGTGCACTGGGTATTCTTTAGCAATTGTCTACAGGGGTTGGTGGGTGGGTAGTTAGGGGAGAAAAGGAAAATTGAGTGACAAGCGTTTGTTGTTGCATTGGTTTGTTTATTTTTGTTTTTGTGTTGTCCTCAATAAAAATTTAAAACTTTTTGAACATAAGAAAGACAATGGAGAAATCATTAATTTCCACACTATTACAGTGTTAGCCTACCAGGATGCTACATTTCTTTGGTGATCTTCTTCTGGTAGTTCCCTCAATATGAATGGTCAATCTAGAAACTTATAGAAGATCTGTCTTCAGTGTCATGGGAGCTAAACTTTGGAATGCTATCGGGCTCATAATCAAAACACATAGATGTCCAAAAAGCATCCTAAATTGGTACTTGGACCTCCTAATTGCCAGTACGTCCAGTGCCAATAATCAAAACTGTTGTTCTGGACATCTAGTGAGGTGTTCCAACCTCTGTGCATCCATAGTATGAGATGGGTGTGGTGGAGGCATGTTAAGGGCGGGCTTTGGGCGTACCTAAGGGCAGGTTAGACTTGGACATCTTGCAGTGATAATCAAAAGTTTTGCATGACGTTCGGAACAGAGAAAGTAGCTCAATGCCTATATTTAGTATTGTAAACTACTTAATACCTATGTTCAAGTGGTAAATCAAATGCAATAAATCCAATCCAGTCCTGGACTGAAATTAGATGTTTGGAACTAGATCTGTTTTAGAAGCATCTGAGTGCCACAAAGGTGCTCAAACTGACCAGATCACTACAATACTGTATGCATCAAGTAAGATATCCCCACTATACCCCAGTGCTCACTGACCCCCCTTCCACCACACAAAAATGAGAACAAATAGGTATATACCTGTCTCTAAAACAGCATCATCCGGTATGGGGAAGCCTAGTAGAGCTGCACACAGGTGTCTTAAGTAGCCTGGTGGGTGGGCTAGTGAACCATAGAGAGGAGGATCTAGGCCCATAAGCCACTCTAACCACAACATTTATGGTAGAACATGTGAGCCCACCCAAACCCATCTCTATTGCCATATAGGTGCCACCTATAGCTATAAGTGCTATTGGGGTGGTACCCTGGTGGGAATAGTAGGTCATGGGGGGCTAGGGGGTTCACTATAAGTTATAAGGGGCTTATGATGAGATATACACCTGGCACCCATGCAAATTTATTGGTTCTTGCACGGTTTTGTTCCAGAAGATTCAATACTATTCCAGCGATTCAAAAATCTTTTAGTATTTGTGGATGAAACATTTCATATTTTGTATAAGACTCTCAAGACTCCTGAAGCAGGCCATGTTGGCCGAAACATGTACATGTCAAGTCATTGGGTTTTTGAATGAATAAAAGAGTTTTGTGAAATATATAGAGTCCACCAGTCTTGATTGTACATCTCCACTTCGTGTTCTGTGACATTGATTTTGTGGTGGTGTTTCTCCTGTTGTATACTTTGCGGCATTGTAAACTTTAACCCACAAAATATACCTTAAAATAATAATAAAAAAGGTACAGTAAGCTTATTGCACCTTATTACACTAGCACGTTAGTATTCTTTCAAAATACTTTTGACATTCACATCCTAGCTTGTTGATTGTACTGCATGCTGGAAAAAGTGAATAAACAGTGTCATCTTGTGGTTAATATTCCTTATGACAAAATCTTGCCTGCTTGCTAAAACAAAAATGCACCAAAAACATTGAGGTTTATTTTAATACATATTCGTATATTAAGACAGACAATAGAGGATATCATAAGAATCTCAATCATACTTTTCTAGCAAAATTTACCTGTGGTATCATCATTTTGACAAGTGTGCTTTGACACTATCAGGACTACTGTTTTCTCCATAGCAGCTCCAAGTTTGCAATACCATACCTGAACAATTACATCTTGAATCTTCCTTAACTAAGGGCTCCTTTTATAAAGCTGCGCTAGCGGTTTAATGCGCGTAATAGCGTGCGCTAAACTGCCGGCCGCGCTAGCCGGTACCGCCTCCTCTTGAGCAGGCAGTAGTTTTTCAGCCAGTGCGGGGGTTAGCGCGTGATGATAAGTCACGCATGTTAACCCCGCTAGCACAGCTTAATAAAAGGAGCCCTAAATTCTAGAAACATCTAAAATTATTCCTTTTTTAATCTGCTTTTGACCAAATATGTAATTCATAATAGTATAAGGATATCACTGTCATCTGGAATGACAATAGGGAAACACTGGTTTTGTCATTTTTAGTGGATCCCTGACGAAGCTGAGGCGAAATATGTCGGGTCCAATCGCAAATCGCCAAATTACAAAGAAGTATATACTATTATAAGATAAATGAAAAGTCTAAATTAAAACTCAAAATTTAAAATAAGTATAGTGATTGAGAACTTCATGTGGAAAGTCATATGAATGAATAAAGCTGTAAAGCCTTTGACCAGAGGGGATTTGCACAACAAGCTCCCCAGTGAATAATACTATAATGGACGGAGGAGTGGTGGTTCTGAGGTCTATGGCATAACAGCTAATATGACTGTGATAAATAAGAAATGAAAGAAAGTAAATGAGAAGATGTTGTCTTAGAGTATCCTTTGAAGGGCTAGCATATTTATGAGCACCCTGGGTAATCTCACCTTCACCAATGGAGAATGCCTTATATCCTATGCGGACAACATATTCTACCTCATCCCACTGCATACCAATACAGGAGACTCCACCAATAAAGCTTCCAAAAGCATTAAAAAATATATATACTTACAGGCAACCTCTCAGAAGTCTTCCCCCGACGTCAGAGTTGACGTCGGAGGGAAGGCTTCACGTCAGTCAGTGATGATGTAGAGAAAATGAAAGAATCTGCATGAATCTGTAATATGTACTAAGCCAAATCCACAAGTTAAAAAGTGATAAATCACTTGGACTGAATGGTGTATATCCCAGGGTATTAAAATAACTCAAACATGAAATTGCTGACCTGCTGTTAGTGATCTGTAACCTGTTGCTATAATCATCTATAGTACCTGAAGACTGGAGGGTTGCTAATGTTACGCCTATTTTTAAAAAGGTCTCCAGGGGAGATCCAGGAAATTACAGAATGGTAAGCCTGACTTCAGTGCTGAGAAAATAGTGGAAACAATTATAAAATATAAAATTGGAACACGTGGACAAACATGATTTAACGGGACATAGCATGGTTCAGCGAAGGGAGATCTTCTCTCATCAATTTGTTTGGCTTCTTTGACGGTATGAATAAACATGTGGATAAAGGTGAGCTGGTTGATGTACTGTATCTAGATTTTCAGAAAGCTTTTGATAAAGTTCCTTATGAAAAGCTCCTGAGAAAATTAAAGAGTCATTGGATAGAAGACAAAGTTCAGCTGTAGAGTAGAAATTGGTTATCAAATAGAAAACAGAGGGTAGGGTTAAATGGCCATTTTTCTCAATGGAGGAGGGTAAATAGTGGGTTGCCGCAGGGATCTGTACTGGGATCAGTGCTGTTTAACTTATTTATAAATGATCTTGAAATTGAAACAAATGAGGTGATAAAATTTTCACATGACACTAAACTGTTCAAAGCTGTTAAAACACATGCGGATTGTGAAAAATTGCAGGCAGACCTTAGGAAATTGGAAGACTGGGCGACCAAATAGCAGATGGAATTTAATGTGGACAAATGCAAATTGATGCACATTGGGAAGAATAACCCAAATCATAGTTATCAGATGCTAGGGTCCACCATGGGGGTTAGCACCCATGAAAAAGATCTGGGTGTCATTGTAGACAATACGATGAAACCTTCCACAAAATGTGAAGCGGCAGCAAAAAAAAGCAAACAAAATGCTAAGAATTATTTTTAAAAGGGATGGTTATCAAGACTAAGAATGTTATAATGCCTCGGTATCGCTCCATGGTGTGACTTCACCTGGATTGCATTCAATTCTGGTCTCCCTATCTCATGAAAGATATAGCAAAACTAGAAAAGGTTCAAAGATGATAAAGGGGATGGAACTTCTCTCATATGAGGAAAGACTAAAAAGGTTAGAGTTCTTCAGCTTGGAAAAAGACAGCTGAGGGGAGATATGATTATGTCTACAAAATCCTCAGTGGTGTAGAATGGATTGATTTTTATTCTATTAAAAATTACAAAGACTAGGGACATTTGATGAAGTTAGGGAAATACTTTTATAACCTATAGGAGGAATTATTTTTTCACGCAGAGAATAGTTAAGCTCTGGAATGCGTTGACAGAGCTTGTGGTATGAGCAGTTAGCGTAGCTGGTTTTAAGCAAGATTTGGACAATTTCTTGGAGGAAATGTTCATAGTTTGTTATTGAGACAGATATGGGTGAAGTCACTGCTTGCCCTGGATCAGTAGCATGGAAAGTTGCTACCATTTGTGTTTATGCCAGGTACAGTTACTTGGATGAGCTATTGGTGTCAGTAGTATGGAATATTGCTATTTTTTTTGTTTTTTGCCAGGTACTAGTGACCTGGATTGACAACTATAAGGACAGGCTACTGGGCTAGTTGGCCCATTGGTCTGACCCAGAAAAGCTAGTCTTATGTTCTTATCATAGTTACCTGATGCTAGGGTCCACCTAAGGAGTTGGCACCCAAGAAAAAGATCTAGGTGTCATCGTAGGCAATACACTAAAATCTTATATACAATGAGCATCAACAGCCAAAAAAGCAACTAGGATCCTAGGAATTATTAGGAAAGGGATGGTAAATAAAACCAAGAATACTATAAGGCCTCTGTATCGCTCCATGGTGTGATCTCACCTTGATTATTACATTCAATTCTGATTGCCGTATATCTAAAAAGATATAGAGGAATTAGAAAAAGTTCAAAGAAGAGTGACAAAATGATAAAGGGGATGGAGTTCCTCTCATATGAGGAAAGGCTAAAGAGGTTAGGGCTCTTCAACTTGGAAAACACTTCTGATGGAAGATATAACTGAGGTCTATAACATCTTGAGTGGTGCAGAACAGGTAACTCTTTCAGAAATTACAGACTAGTAGTCAATCAATAAAGTTACATAGAAATACTTTTTAAACAAATATGAGGAAATATTTTCTTCACTCAAAGAATAGTTAAGCTCTGCAACTCCTTGCCAGAGGAAGTGGTAACAGTGGTTAGCATACCTGGGTTTAAAAAATGGTTTTGACAAGGTCCCAGAGGAATAATCCATAATCTGCTATTGAGACAGATATGGGGAAGACATAACTTGCTCCGGAGATCTATAGCACGGAATGTTGCTACTATTTGGGTTTCTGCCAGGTACCTCTGACCTGGATTGGCCACTGTCGTAGCATGATACTGGGCTAGATGGGTCATTAGTATGACCCAGCATAGCTATTTTTAAATTCTTATAGTAAATGACGGCAGATAAATACCTGAACGGTCCATCCAGGCTGCCCATAAGTGATACTCATTTAAAAAAATACATGATTTGATTAATATGTCTCTACTATGATATTTCTAGGCTGTAGACTGTAAAGTCTGGTATTGTCCTAGTGTCAATGACTGGGATGGTTTAGATGGGCTAGAGTGGGCTTTAATGGAGATTCCAGTAGATAGAACCTAAGCACATTACTGGGCAGAGCTCTGGGTTTCTGGCCCAGAAATATCTAAGAAAAAGGACAAAATAAATTAAATTATAGAGTGTGTATGGTTGGGCAGACTGGATAGACCATTCGGGTTTTTATCTGCCATCATTTACTATGTTACTATATAACTCAACTGTTCTTATAGGCTATATTCACCGAACATCAAAATTTAAGATGAAATTATCCATTATTTGCATGATGAGATTTGCAATAGCAAAATCCTATTCCTGGTTTTGCTTTTTAACTTGGTTTATTGAGGAATTGTCATGCACATTTTGCTTCTGCTTTTATTTTTTAAATTTAACTGCAAGCAGCAGATGTACAGTGACTAGGTAAAAGTAGTAAGAATTGGTAAAATTATTATCTCAAAATTAAAAGTAAAAATGTTATCCTGTACTTCTTTAGCCGATGCTGGACAGACTTATACAGTCTATGTTCTGCATGTGGTGAGAGACAAAGAAAAGCAGCCAAATCCAGCTGTAGGGTCATGAAATGGTTAACTGTTGTTTAAAATATTGCTCTGGCCTACATAGCTGAAAACAGTGTATAATCTATTGACTGCATCTGCCTAAAATGTATGTCCCTACCTTACCACACTGTAAGCTGAATAGATAAGAGTTTGAGCCATGATGTACCCTGCCCTTCTGTACATTTAACTGTAAGAGTTAGATAAGTGTCCTGCTAGTGACCTGCTAGTGTGAGCTTAGAACCAATGAGTGTTAAGAAAAGTAACAAGTGAAAAGCTTTTTCTAGAATTCAGTTGTATAGCCAGAAAAATGAATAAATATCTCTGTAACTTCCTGGTTTCGGCACTTCTGAGCCAGCTTGGAGCTCAGGGGTCCAGCATGCATGCTGTGAATAAAACTTGTACTTTCTTCACGCCTCTGACTTTGTGTGTCCAAGTGACCTTTCACAGCAAGGAGGAACAGAGCCCAATGCTAGACAAACTTGTTTGGTCTGTGTCCTGCACGTGGCAATAGACAGGTGAAGGTTCAACAAATCTAGTGTGGTGATCATTTTATTGTCACATACTCAGAGTTAGAGAACTGTGCAGCTTTGGAGGGAGGAGAATACTGTCAGCAATCCACCACATATCTTCCCTATCATGATTGGAATAGTAGTGACTTCAAAACCAGCATTTATACAAGGCTCTAGGGCTGAATGCACTAAAGATACTGACTGGATCACTGTTGGCTGATTCTCTGGCCGATTCTCCAGCAGCCATCGATGCTCTATCAAGTTTGCATGCAAATGATTTGCACGGAGGTGCAAATCATTTGCATGGAAACACGACCGATCAATCACTCAGTGAGTGCTTGACACATGTGCAGAGCCCTAACAGTAGTTTACAGTTTATTTAAAATTTGATACAAACGCTTATAAAAGATTTCTAAATGGTGTACATATTTAAAAAAGGGGAAACCAGATTGTTTAAAATACTAAGACAAACATAGACATAAACAAACCTGACACAAGAGAGTAGAGCAGCCTCCTGTCACTGCTATTACGGCTTCTTTTTTTTTTTATTTCAAACATTTTTATTGATTTTATCAATAAGTCCGAAAGTACACAAATGTTAACAAGACAGGATATGAATAAGCCATACATCATCATCATAAATCTTGATTAGCAATAAATTAAACATAGTACAACTAGTCAAACTGTCAAATTCAGAATACAAATCCAGCGCTTATCATTCTGCAAGGATATATATATAGGTACAGAGAAAAAAAAAAAAAGGGAAGAGAGAAAGAGAGATAGAGTTCCCAGTGAGTGCTACATCAACCTGTTGGTTTAAACATCCAAAGTATAAGAGAGACATTAGGTTATTCAGTGCTCCCCCGGTCATTCGCGGTTGGCGATTCGCGGTCCCGATCATTCACAGTATTTTCCAACCACGAATGACCAGGTAGGAGAGGGCAGCCAGAGTGCTGGCGAGTGAAGGAAATCACTCGCGGTATGCTCAGACCGCTTCTTCCTGCACTAAAGTCGGGCCTCACCAATCAGGAGCTGCTTTAACATGCAGCTCATGATTGGTGAGGCCCGACTTTAGTGCAGGAAGAGGTGGTCGTAGCATACCGCAAGCGATTTCCTTCACTCGCCGGTGCTCCGGCTGCTCTCTCCTGCCTCTCCGGCTGCCCTCTCTTGTCTCCCCCACTAAAAACCGTATTCGCGGTTTTTCAACATTCACGGGGGTTCCTGGAACAGAGCCCCCGCAAATATTGGGGGAGTACTGTATATGGACAAATTGACTGCAAGGTAAGAATGTCATTGGTCTGTGATACAGTAGGACTTTATAGGTCCCCACACTTTGAGGAAAGCACTGGTAGAATTGCGTTTCTCAGCAATGCCACTTTCAAATTTGGTGGTGGCATAGACTGTATTCCACCATACTATGTATTCCACTTTTGATAGGTCTTTCCAGCAGTGTAAAATGTTCTTAATAGCTAGATATAACAAGATGTAAAGCAGACGAGCGTTATGTTCAGACAGAATGTTCGGACACTAATAAGTCAGGACACCTTCTCGCCTCGTGTCTTAAACAGAAGAGCGAAAAGAAAAATATCAATAATCTACCTGACACTGAAGGACAGACTGTTACATCCACTACTGCGATCCTGAAAGAGTTTCAAAAATACTATGAGAAATTATACTCTTCAGAACTCACTGATAACGAGGTTTCACACACCTTCTTAGAGAAGATAAATTTACCATCACTGTCCGTGTCAGACCGCGAATTGCTGACCAACCCAATTACATCTGACGAGATCATGGCTGCTATTCAAGACATGACAAAAACAGCTTCATTTTTTAATGGCACAGATGTGTGTTTTATATACATACAATCTGTCCCATTAAAAAAAAGGGAACTATGCACATGGCCCTCCCTGCGCCAGGCCCCCCCAAGCATCCGCCCCCCCCAAAAAAAAAATGGCAGGAGGGATGCCCAATACCTCCTACCACGCAGAACACCCCTGTGCCATGGCCTCCCCTGCTCCAGGCATCCCAAGCCTCTCTTGCCCCGAACCCCCCCCCCCCACCAAAATGACAAGAGGGTTGCCCAATTCCTCCTCCCATGCAGAACACCCCCACACCATGCCCCCTCATGCCAAGCACCCCAGAGCCACTGTCCCCAAACCCCCCCAAAATGGCAGGAGGGATGCCCACTCCCTCCTGCCACTGGACACCCCCCCCCCCCCGAACCTCCCTGTACCTTTTTAAAAAGTTTGAAGCAGGAAGCTCGCTCTGAGGCTCCTGCATTAGGCTGCCAGTCCTAAATGATGAGCCTTCCCCTCCCAGGTGCATCATATGATGCATGGGGAGGGACCTAAGGCCATGATTGATTCAGTCACCTAAGACCCCTCCCACCTCCCTTTGTATCCAGGATACTGAAGGAGGAGCCTAAAGCCCTGACTGGTCAAGCCAATTGGTCAAGCCAATCAGGGCCGTAGGCTCCTCCCTCAGTATCCTGGATACAGAGGGAGGGGCCTTAGGAGACTGAACTAATCAGGGCCTGTTGCCTCTCCCCGTGCATCACATAATGCACTAGGAAGGGGAAGGCCCATCATTTAGCACTGGTAGCTTGAAACAGGAGCCTCAGAGCAGGCTTCCTGCTTCCAACTTTTTAAAAATGTATGGGGTGAGAAGCATCCGGTGACAGGAAGCAGTGGGCATCCCTACTCCCACTTTTTGGGGGTCCCGGGGGACAGTGGCTCAGGGGTGCCTGGCACAGGGCAGCAATTTTCTCTCATGCTGTGTTTGTTGGGGGTCATTGGGGAGGACCATCATCAGTGGTGGGGGATTTTTTCATTTTTTTTTTAATGGGACAGATATTTTTTGTGTGTAACACATGCAAAATATCTGCGCCATTGGAAAAAAAAAAGAAAAGAAAAAAACCCACCCCAGACATACCTGTCAGTAACACAGTTACTGATAGGTCTAGACCAGTCAGTTTTTCCAGTTGCTAAACCCCCCCCCCCCCTTTTTTTTTTTTTGTATAGCCAAGCAATGTTAGTGCATCAATTGCTTGGCTGCTTTGCATTAGGTTTTAGCTAATTTACATGGCTGGATCGAAAAAACACATAGTGGGCCGTTTTGTGCATTGGGTCGGTAAAAGTGATTGTCGCTAAAGCTGTAAAAGAGGTTAAGCGACGATCACTGACTTTACTCCATCTAGCACCTAGTCACCTTGTTGTGCAGACTGGATGGAACACAAAGGTCTTTATTGCCATAATTTACTGTGTTACAAGTAAAAGTAATAACATTTTATCGACGTTCAGTCATTAGTTATCTTTACTTAGTTACTATACAACACAGCCTACGGCCTCCCCTCATCTCTGTTTCTTGTCACCAGCCACTATTCCCTTTAAGCTGAACAGGAGTCCTTCATCTGCATTGCTGCCAATGGGGGATGGTGCTTCAATATTGTGTTTTCAATCAATAGAGGCAGTTTCTATTTAGTCCTGCAGAGCTCACCTGACCCTCACTATTGAAAATGTGATTGTGAAACAGCACCACCCACTGGCAAGTCTATAGGTGGAGGACTCGCACTCGGCTCAGAGCAGTGTCTCGCAAACTATCCAGAGCTACGACACGCTAAACAGCGGATTGTGGCTGGAGGGCACCCTGAAGAGTACGGATGTCGCTGCAATGATGTCCTGTGCATACTTGATGACATCACGCCGACATCTGTGCATGTGCAAAGGCCCTGAGCTGCCAGTGTATGTATGTGTTTGTGTGTGTGGGGGTGGGTGGGAGGGGGTGCGGATGGATGTGTTTGTGTGTGTGTGTGTGTGCACACTCAACAGGAAAGGCACAGAGAGGATGAGAGGCACCAGTGTCAGCAGGACATGCCTTTCTCCACTCGTAGAACACTTGCAATCTCACTCTGCCGATGCCCACTCCTTCCTGTCATGCAGAACTTGTGATACACTGGCTTAGAGAGATCAGTGTCACCACCTACGCCATTTTGTCTGAATGTGGTTCAACTGTACAATGCCTGGAATTGTGTACTGCAATGATCAATTGGGTTTTGGCCAGGTACTAGGGACCTGGATTGGCCACTGTGAGAACGGGCTACTGGGCTTGATGGACCATTGGTCTGACCCAGTAAGGCTATTCTTATGCTCTTATGTTCTGGCAAGGACCAGAAATTTCAGAAGATGGAACGCAAACTGAAAATGTGACTGCTGTGATCCTTTAGTGCAGTCGTATATAGTGGAATAGAATAAAATTAGGCCAAGAAGGTCAATTGTCAGGAGTTTAAGTGCCATCTGCATGATTAGATTGAAACAATTTCAAGTGACCTCTGCTATTCTATAAAAAGAACCAGTTACAATGTTTCCATTGTCCTATGGACCTGCTAAATGATTATCTTGCTTAATTGCTTTGTATAGGTATAGGAAAGAGATTTCCCTGAATGCAAAGTAAAGTCCATTTCATGATTTGATTCACTGTTTAATTGAACCCTATGGCCCTGCTTGCAATAAACTATATTGAAATTTCACTAGATGACTTTGTGGACCCTTAGAGGAATCAAGAACTGATAACCCCAATCATTCCAGGGGCAGTAGGCTAACTCTTGAGCCTTTTTGCACTTTCTGCCAGCTCTGTTGTAGGTTAGTAAAATTACCTATTATATTTAAGACAGTTAAAATCATATTTTGATTTTGAAAAGTAAAATGACTGAAGAGGTTTTCAAATAAAAATATATTAATATTTTATTAAGATACAAGTCTAAAGTGTTCTTATGCAAGCAAGATTATCTTTCATGCCCTGATATATGTGCATTTATATACCTGGAACCTTACTATTTTTTGGTTATTAATTATCAGGTTTGTGAGTGAAATTGACACAAAAATTTGAAAGAAAATATTGAGCCTGAAGATGGCAGTGTAATTCCAGGAATCCCAGCACACTGAAATGTCACTATTTTATGAAAACTATTGAAAGTGTTGTCTCAGATGTGTATCTAGAATAGATATCCTAAATGTTATCAGCATAGTTTTATTAGGGCTCTTTGTTTTCTGGCATAGTTTCTTTGTACTATGAATTTAACAGCTCTGTTATAAACTTGAAGGGGATTCTGTCATCCCTGAAGACCAACTACAAAAATCCATTTCAAGATACAGTAAAAACATGTACGATGGCACCTTTTTTTTTTTTTTTTTTGCATACGAGAGACCTTATTAGCTCAAAGCAGACCACTTAAGATAATCAGTTATTTTTTAGCTGAATATCTTAGGTGATTTATCAGTTGCAGGCTAGCTGCTTAGACTGAGGCTGAAAAAAATCATAGCCTGCTCGATTTAACCTCCCTTTTACAAAACCGCGTTAATGGCTGCTGCACGGCAAACACTCTGACACCCCATTAAATCTCTAAGGGCATTTGAGTATTTACCGCAGCAGCCACTACTGCGGCTTTGTAAAAGGGGCCCTTAGTTGGCTAGTTGTTACATGCACTAAAAAAAAATCAGTTCAGTTTGTTTTCACAGCATTCACCTGTTTCATTTGTTTTTGGACCTGAATTATTCAAAATCATTTGTGTCATTCATTTCTATTGAAATCAACAGGGCGTGCAATCATGTTTCCCATTATTTTTTTTTTAATCAAACTTGCTCAAAGCTTGCTGGGAAACTTCTGCTATAGAAGTAATAGCAACTCAAAGTATCAAGAATACTGTTAAGACCTCATGGCACCATGGATATAAGGAGGGAGTAACAGGTGAATTTGCCCCTCACCCCTACCCTTGGATTTTAGTGTCTCTCTCCAATATCTCCTTTTCCCGCCTGCCATCTGACTGGTACTGCTGCAAGCTGATGGCCACATTAACCTTTCCCAGGACTTGTAGCAGACTGCAGTACAGTGGACATAGCAGTAAAGAATTGCAGGGTTGTGTCGAGCCTTTGACTGCTCTGTAAACAAGCTTCTGCTGTGTCCCACCCCTACTGGAACACAAAGTCTCAAAGAGAAAGAGGCAGGATGTGGCAATGGCGTGATTTCAAAACACTCACAGGTCTGATGCAGCCCTGCAGTTCTTTACTATTATGACCACTGTGGTGCTGCAGCCTACTTCTAGCTCTGGGAAGGGTCGATGCAACCACCAGCTTGCGGCAGTACAAGCTGGCAGGCAGGTATAGAAGAGAGATTAAGTCACTGAATTAGGGGAAGGGGAGGACTTTGGACTGTTGGGAGATCTTGGATTGGGCCTAGCTGGTGAGACACTGGAGGAGATTTGGGGCTTTGGGAGCATGAATAGAATGGCAGAGGAAACATAGGGAAGGGGAGACCTGGGGAGTCACTGGAGATGGAGAGAGAAGCTAGAAATGGGAATGGGAAATAGGGAGAGAAGCAGATGCTGGACATGGGGAAATATGATGGGCACAGGAGGATAGAGAAATGGAGACGCTGTGTTGGACATAGCGGGGTAGCTGCCAAATAGAAGAGGGTAGATGGGGAAATGTTGGTCATGGAGAAATATTATGGATATTGGAGTATAGGGAGACAGAGAGCCTGTCAGGCATAGGTGGGAATAGGGACATGCTGGATGGAAGGGGTTGATAGGAGAACTGCGGTATACAAAGGAGGGGAGAGAGAGATTAGAGTTCATGAAAGACTGGGATTCTTCAATCCAAAATGGATATCGAGATATCTTAATCCATTAGATCAAGAACACTAGGGGCTCCTTTTACAAAGGCGTGCTAGCGGTAAATGCCACACACGCTAGCCGCTACTGCCTCCTTTTAAGCAGGCGGTAATTTTTCAGCTAGCACGCATTAATCTTGTGCATGCACTAAAAACACTAGCTCACCTTAGTATAAGGAGCCCTAGATATATTGAATTGCATGAGAACCCTCCTGCCTATGTATGTTTCTTGTCTAATCTTGGAGAATAAAGTGACAATCACAATCTCATTACTGTAGCCACTCCAGAATCCTGATTGTATATACAGTATATCTACATTTTATATATCATAACAATATATCCTCTGGTGAGCCAAATTTGTTAATTGTAGTATTGTTGGAACAATAAAGTTTTAATAAATTCAAAGCAAGATAATAAGAATTTTCCTGATAACTTTCCAACAAATACAAATTTTGACAGAATGGAATTTTATAAACCTTTTATACTTCTAAAATATAAATGAGGTATTACAATACCAATTAGCATTAACACCCCCCCACCCTTTTACAAAACCACCTATGAGCTTCAGGAGCAATACAGAACATTCAGCGTACCAGCCTGCCCTAAAAGCTGCTTTTGCGGTTTATAAAAGGGGGAGGTAAAGCAAGTGCTATGACGTGATGGTGTGTACAGGACAGAGTTCAAAAGTACATGCAGCGATTATAATAATGCATCGGAGGAGTGGTATTAGACTGGTTTAGAGGTTTTATTTAGTAAGCCAAGCTTATTAGGTAAAAATTTCAGGCTTTCTATCATCTACATCAGTGGTCTTAAACTCAAACCCTTTGCAGGGCCACTTTTTGAATTTGTAGGTACTTGGAGGGCCGCAGAAAAAATGGTTAATGTCTTATTAAAGAAATGACAATTTTTCATGAGGTAAAACTCTTTATAGTTTATAAATCTACCCCCCCCACCCCCGAAGGCCTGCATGTTCCTCCCTTCTTTGCAGTGTCCTCTAGCTTCCCCCCTGGCCTCCTAGTCTTAGTTTCAGCTCATTACCGCAGCCTTCAGAGAAGATCGCTGGTGCTGTAACGCTCCTTGCAAGCTGCCATCGGCCTCCACGGCACGTTCCCTCTGCTGCGGTCCCGCCCCTCTTCTGACTTCAGGGGCAGGATCGCGGCAGAGGGAACGTGCTGCTGAGAATGACAGCAGCCTGCAAGGATAGCTACAGCACCGGTGATCCTCTCTGCAGGCTGTGGTAATTATCTGAAGGTAAGAGCGGGAGGCCAGGGGGAAGCCGGAAGATGCTGCAAAGAGCAGGCAGCACTAGTACAGACAGCACTAATACAAACCACGGGCCACAAATAGTACCTGGCAGGCCGCATGTGTCTACTGGGCCACGAGTTTGAGACCACTGATCTACATGGAGCTCTGCGTGCGGAGTATCACAAGGTTCTCCCAAATCACCAATACTTTTCAATATAATGATGTAAAATTGCTTGAGTTTATAGGAACAAATCTTTGGACTGATCTTCCAACTGCAATATGAAGAGTTTCTTTTTCTTATATCTTTAGAAAATTGTTAAAAAAAATTTTTTTATTTTTAATGATTGTTAAATGAATCATTTTGTATGGACACAATATATTTTTAGTTGTTATTATCTGCCTAGGATCTATTGTGAAAATAGTGTGGAATATAAATAAATACAGAGCGAATAGAACAAAATACTAGGTAAGAAATTTGCAGATTATGGCTATTGCCCTTTCATATATGCTGATGACATTATGATGTATATTCCATTCAGTGAGAACATACAATAAATAATTCCAGATATAAAAATGGCTTTGGATATTCTGCAAACTTGGGCATTAACATTTAAATTGAAATTAAACAAAGACAAAAAACTAATTCATGATGGTACTACTCCCCCTCCCCCCCCCTTACAAAGCTGCATTAGCGGCTGCCATGTGGCAAAAGCCCCGAAACCCTTTAAATCTTTATGGGCTTCGGGGCAGTGTTACTGCAGTGGCAGAAGCTACCATAGCTTTGTATAAGAGGGGGTGGGGGAGGGAGGGGGAGGGGTTGTGTTACAATTCTCTTTGAAGATTCAAGGGGTAATCCCTGATAAATGTCTAACATTTGAACCTCAAGCTTAGGCTGTGTCAACTAAGGTAGAATTCTTTTTGGAAGCTAAGACGGATTAGGTTTTATTTTACAGTGGATGTTTTCAGATTGTTCAAACATTGGTCTTGGCACACACCACTTACTATAACATCATACATAAAGATTTTGGAGAAACTGTTATGAAAGAACTTCAGATTGCTAAACTGCTGCCCAATTGATTTTTGGTGTATCAAAGTTTGAGAGAGCCACACTTCTGCTGCTGAATCTGTATTGGCTACCAGATGAATCATGAGTTGTTTTTAAACTATGCTTCTTTTTTTCCTGATATTATATGGCCATGCCCCAGTTATATGTTGCCTCTTGTTAACCTTCCTAAAAGAAATCTGAGACTAATGGCAAGGGAATTCTTAATATTACATTACCTGAGTCCCAAGAATTTGACATACAAAAAAAAAGTGTTTTCAGTCCTATTTTCATATTGGGCAGCAAATAGTTGGAATGCTTTACCAAATATGATAAGACATCAGACAGAGTATAGTATATTCAGGAAATTATTGAAAACTCATCTATTTACAAAGTTTATTAAGTTGTTATGATTAATTTGCCTCAGGCATTAAAACACTCTATGACAGTGGTTCCCAAACCTGTCCTGGGGGACTCCCAACCAGTCAGGTTTTCCAGATATCCCTAATGAATATGCATGAGAGAGATTTGCATACCTGTCACTTCCATTATATGCAAATCTCTCTCATGCATATTCATTAGGGATATGTTGAAAACCTGACTGGCTGGGGGTCCCCCAGGACAGGTTTGGGAACCACTGCTCTTTGAGAACGTAGCAAAAGTCAAGGTGACCAAACCTAACTCATGACCTGGTTTACAGAAGACCTGAGAGTACAAAAAAAGAGAGTCAGAAAAGCAGAAAATACTTGGCATAAAACTCTCAGTGACCAGGACAAATCCTCCTAGAAAAACTTGCTGCAAAACTTCAAACTAGCCACACATGAAGCAAAGAAAGCTCATTTCACTGCTCTACTATCCAAGGTCCCAAGCAGATCGAAGGCCATCTTCTCAATAACGAAAAACCTATTCTCCTCATGCCAAGGTCCAATGCATTCCTTGCAAACGAACCTAGACTGTGAATCCCTCTCCACCTTCTTCCATGACAAAATATCAAATATACGCGCAAATCTGGACTCAGAGGCCAAAGAACTCCCATACATCCCAGAGACCGCCCAAGATGACAATCCACTCAAGACGGAAACCATGAACAGTTTCAAACCGATCTCCCACAACGACCTCAAAACCATAATCAACTCCATACACCCCGCAACCTAGATCCTGACCTAGACCATGTCCCTCCACTACACTCCTGAACACAAACAAGGTATTCCTGGAATCCATCCTACCCCTAATAAATGAGACCCTTATGACAGGTGTAGTTCCACGGAGCTGGAAATCGGCCATAGTAAAACCACTCCTGACAAAAACAACCATGCACCCAGACAACCCAAGCAGCTTCAGACCTGTCTCAAACCTCCCATTCATCTCAAAAATATTAGAAAAGACAGTACTCATGCAATTGCAAGACTTCATGGAGACAAACGCCATCCTCTCCAACTTCCAATCAGGCTTCAGGAAACAACACAGCACAGAAACTGTGCTTTTGGACATCCTAGATGACTGCTGGAAAATCTTAGACGACGGAAATGATGCATTGCTGGTACTATTAGACCTCACTACCACCTTTGACACCATCAACCACTCTCTCCTCTTGTCCAGGCTAAAGTCCATTGGAATCCGTGACAACGCACTTCAATGGTTCTCTTCATTCCTGACCAACAGATCGCAGTGAGTCCTACTAGGAAAATCCTTATATGAACCCAAACCACTCCACTATAGAGTGCCTCAAGGAGCCTTACTATCACCTCTCCTCTTCAACCTCTATGTCAAACCAGTACTAGACATAGCGGGAAAATATCGAATCAGAATCCATTCCTTCACTGACGACCTACTACTCTATTTTCCCCTAAGCCGTCACCAGGACACACAAATCAAAAATCTACAGTCTTGCTTAACTGAAATAAAGACTTGGATGACCATGAACAAGTTACAGTTAAATGAATTCAAGACAGAACTTCTCTGGTTCCACAAAGATCTATGTGTATGCCCCTGTCCGTCCTTTTCCTGGGCCACAAATACCCTTACACCCAAAGACAACGTCCGCAGCCTAGGAGTAACTCTTGACTCTAACTTATCAATGACAGATCATGTCATGTAGTATCATCCTCCTTCTACTTCAGGGGTGTCAAAGTCCCTCCTCGAGGGCCACAATCCAGTTGGGTTTTCAGGATTTCCCCCAATGAATATGCATGAGATCTATTAGCATACAATGAAAGCAGTGCATGCAAATAGATCTCATGCATATTCATTGGGGAAATCCTGAAAACCTGACTGGATAGCGGCCCTCGAGGAGTGACTTGGACACCCTGTTCTACTACTTCCGCTAACTAAAAACCATACATGCATACTTCTCAGAACCTGAATTTGCCCAACTACTCTACGCTTTTGTACTATCTCGTGTAGACTATTGTAACACTCTACTAGTGGGCCTGCCTACCAAAACTCTCTCCCGCCTCCAAAGGGTGCAAAACGCTGCAATCCGCCTTCTGTAAAACCTAGGAATCCATGATCATGTTACCCCTACATTAGCTTCCATAAACTGGCTGCTCATTTAAAAACGCTGCACCTTCAAGGCCCTGGTCCTCGCTTTCAAAATCTTCCATGAAACAATTCCTTACTACATGAAAACTAAACTACAAATTTGCTTCCCAAAGTGACCACTGAGGTCCAAAGGAAAAAAAATGACTGATCATACCACCTGGACACTCCTTCAAAATTGAAACTGCCCGCAAACGCTTCCACTCACATTTCATACCCAAATTTTGGCACACAATCCCTCCATCTGTCAGATATTAGATAGATTCTGGAACTTTAGGAAGGCCGTGAAAACCTTCCTCTTTACTAACCCAGCGCCTTAAAGTCACTCACCCAGAAATGTCACTCAGTCAACGCACCTACGCCACCTAATCTTACCAGATGCTACTTAGTGCATATGTTTTATTGTCATGTCTATATTGTAATTTATGTAAATTATGTCATCTCTGTTCTGTCTGGATTCTTATGGCTGTACTTTGTAACCCGTACTGGGCTCCTTTGGGAGGACGGGCTAAAAAAATTGAATAAATAAATGATAGCAACAATTGTAATTTACTGAGAAGGCTCATCTTCTTGATAATGTTAGCCATGCTGAACTCTTAGGGATAGTGTAGAATATACGTATTTTAATGTATATGTTATGCCAATGATTATAAACCACTTTGACACTATTGTAGATTGTGGTAAATCCAATCCAAACAACTCCTAGAATGTGGAAATTGTTCCAAATAACACGGTCCCCTATTTCAGAAGGGCTTCCCTACAGAGCGCTTAGTACTTTATTGAAGGTGTTTCTAGGGTGATATAATAATGTGGTAGCATAGAAATGCAAGCTACCATCTTTCTATAATTTTATTCAAAAAGGGCATATTTGAAATAGGCTGAAAATTCTCAACCAGGTATATATCTAATGACAGCCTCTTCAGCACAGGATGAATGACTAGTGTCTAATTCTGAAGGAAAAAATGCTCTTAGCAAGAAAAGCATTTACCACTCACAAAAGATATACTGGGCATAGATCAAAAATACAGGTAGTCAATTTCATCTTATTAAAAGCAAAATGGATATCTGCTGGGGAGACGTCTCTGAAATCCACCTGACAAGCTGTCTGCCCAGAACTTACAACCAGATCCCGTATCAGCACACTATCAGTCTCCTGTCCTAACCATTACCTGTTGTCAAACACCACATCCAAGAACTTAAATTGCACCAACCTTATCTATGAAAAGTGAGCACTGCAAATAAGTTTGGAAAAGAGAGCAAGCTGGACTGCTACAGCTTCCTATACAGTATCTACAAGTTAACTGAATCCCTCACCTTGGTTACCCAAAAACACAGACCATAGCCTAGTAAATAGATCAAAAATTAGAAATAAATATTCAGTTAAAAAAACGAAATGGTAACATCCGAAAAGCAAACCCTGTAAGTGCAAAACAGATGAAAGTGAAACAGAAAAATATTTCCTTTTATAGTGAACTAGATACAAAAAATGCACCTTTTAAAAGCTAGCTCTAGCAATTTAAGAATATTTCGCTAAAGGTATAAAGGGGCATAATAATAAAAAAAATGTTTAAGTCCCCTTTTGGCCTAGGCCCTAAATGCTGAAAGTAGAAGCAGGGAAAATGTCCATTCTCAAAAAAAACGTCCAAAATGAGTTTTTTTTTTTTTTTTTTTGAGAATGGCCTACCTCTACGTTCAGCTGTTTAAATGCCCAGACCACCACTACGTCCACACTTACAACACATTACCAACCCCAAAACAGTCTAAGTCCCAAACGCCCAAAACCAGACCTTTTAGGCGAAGGAGGGGGCCAGTCCTTCGCCTAAAAGCTGGATTCTGTAACCGGTGTCTGTCAAAAAGAACACTGGTTACAGAATCCATCCCCCCCACACATACCAGAGACGATCGTGGCAAGAGAGATGGCTCATCTCCCCTGACGAGATGGTGATCGCCCAAACTGCCGCCAACTGCAGCACTTTGGGGTGAGGATCACAGCAGGAGAGATGAGGCATCTCCTCTGCTGCGATCCTCCCCCCGAAGTGCCACAGTTGGCGGCAGTTCAGGGGATCGCTATTGCGGCAGGAGAGCTAGCCAATCTCTCCTGCCGAGACGTGACCCCCCACCCCACTGAAATATAGGCAGGAGGGAGCTCAACCACTCCTGCCCTGATGCAACCCCCCATCCCCCTGATCGTATCCAGGCAGGAGGGAGCCCAACCCCCTCCTGCCCCAGTGACCCCCTCCCCACCACCAGAAACTATCCGGCCTAAGGCAACTGGGCCAATTCCAGTTGGCCTAGGCACCTAAGGCCCCACCTGTGGGTGGGGCCTTAAGTGCCTGGCTCATTCAGTGGACGGTGGGCCTGCCGGGTGGATGGGCTTGAGACCCATCCGTCCGGTCAACAGATTTTAAGTGAAGGGGGTGTTGGTGGTGGTGGTGGGGGTATTGCGGGCTCAGTGGGGCTGATCAGGGGTTCAGGGGGCGGTCGTGGGGGGGTTCATTGTGGGCAGGAAGAGTTGGGCTCCCTCCTGCCCAGATCCAATCGGGGGGGAGGGGGGGCTACGTCAGGGCAGGAGGGGTTGGGCTCCCTCCTGCCCATATTTTAATGGTGGTGGGAGGGTTGCATCTCAGAGAAGAAATTGGCTATCTCTCCTGCCTCAATAGCGATCCCCTGAACTTCCGCCAACCGCAGAACTTCAGGGTGTGGAGGATCGCGGCAGGGGAGATGCCCATATTTTAATAGGGGTTGTAGGGTCATGTCTCAGCAGGAGAGATTGGCTATCTCTCCTGCTGCAATAGCGATCCTCCATCCCCCCAAACCACGGCGCTTTGGGGGGGAAAGATCGCAGGAGAGATGAGGCATCTCTCCTGCCGCGATCATTGCAGTGGGGGGGTGGACAGGTTGCCGGGGCCGCTAAGCTGATCGCGGCAGCAGCAATCAGCTCAGCGGCCCCTTTTTTGGCACTTATACCTGTTTTGACTTGGTTTAAGTCAAAACGTATAAGTGCCGACTAGGCAACCTGTTCAAACTTTTGGTTATACCTGCTGTACGACTATGTCTAGGTCGTCCTACCTCCTGCCTTTTTCCCCACTCTAAAAACGCCTCTTTTCACTCTATGCGTTTAGAGGCAGGGGAAAGACCTAAGCTGGTTTTATGTTCAAATCTATTTTTATTAAGCAAAAGTAAATACAATAATCATAACAACCATGGTATGCATTTTTAACATACACCCGCGGAGGACTGGACTCTTATGCCCTCCCCGGACCCACCTCACCCCCCTCCCACAGCAAATAAACCCCAACTCCCCACCCCCCCTTCCCCCTCCCCCCTCAGATACCGAAAACTTTTAGGCAGGGAACATCAAAGACACATAGAAGCACAGATTCAGAGGTGAAGTCGATTCAAAACACGGCTATGACTCTCAGGAGTCAAAATGTTCAAATACGGAGTCCAACCTTTGATTATCAGTACTTGGACGATCTGGCTTTTTGATCGTCCAAGTACCGATTTAGGCCACTTTTTAGACTTTTTTTGTTTTGATTATGAGCCCTATAATGTTCACAGAAGATTGTTCACAATATATACCTTAGATAAGTCATTCAAAGGCTTCAGCGGTATCACTGTGTGTAGTAGGTATTCACACACATACTATTGGCACCAAGATGTCCATGTTCATGTTAAATATTCATATGAACTGATTTACGTTGGCAGAACCAGTAGAAAGATCACCATAAGATTAACAGAACATAAATCTAGAATAACCACAGGGAATATGGACGCCCCGTTGGTTCAGCACTGGTGCGATAAGAAACACCTAGAGCTCCTTATACTAAGGTGTGCTAGCGTTTTTAGCGCACTAAATATTAGTGTGCGCAAACCACACACTAAATGAAAAATACTAATGCAAGCTCTATGGAGGTATTAACGTTTAGTGCGCACTAACCATGCGCTAAAACCGCTAGCGCACTTTAGTAAAAGGAGCCCCTAATCTCTGATCTTAAATAGAGGATCATTGACCAAATTGCAGCTGGGTGGGAGAGAGGGAGGTAATCACGAAGCGAAACTTAATTTCAAAGAATATAGATGTATCTATTTGTTAAACTCTGTAAAACTGAAGGGTCTTATCACTGAGACTGAATGTTATATTTAAATGCCTTTATGTATACTAATGGATAGGTACAGAATCAATGACGTCAAAACATATGTCTGGTTGCTACGTATAAGTTTGAAATAAAGCCATGTTCCTCAGTTCAAAACTGCGATGCGTTGAGTAGTCTACTTGGCTGCATAAGGTAATAACGCTATATTTATCTCTTTTGAGATTTGAGAAAGAAATGCAAATGTTTTTAATGCTAGTAGTTCTGATTTCTAATGCCTTTGACATTAGAAATATAGATTCTTAATACTTACTAAATATCTTTATAGGGGAACTTTTCTTGAGACAGCTACAGCGAAACAATTGTTGGAACTTGATCCACCCTAGCCGCATTGATACCAAAGATTATTAACTCTAAATAATTTAAATAAATAATTTATTAGTTAAAGTTTAAATAAAGTCTATAAGCATAAAAGTATGCTCTATAAGACCGATGACAATCTTGGTACCAATAGTCTATGTGTGAACACCTACTACATACAGCGATACCGCCGAGGTCTTTGAATGACTTATCTAAGGTAAATATTGTGAAGAATCTCCTTTTAAAAACTGATATATGTATTTCATTCTCTAAAATTGAAAATAAGTTTTTTGTACTTTTGTCTGATTATTTTATTTTCCCAGTCCTGTCCTCTCTTTCTTGCACTACCAGTTTTGCTTCTTATTTTTCTCCTAAGCCCTTTGCAAAGATCTGAAATCCATTTTCAGTTTTTGTTTACTCCCCTTGTCTTCTTCCCTTCCTCCCTTATACCTGTCTTCCCCTGTCCAACCTCATCTGCCTCTGCCTCTCATCTTCTCACCAACCCTAGCTCCTTCCCTGTCACTTATGCCCTCTCCACCTATAGTTTCTTTCTTATGTCTTACCATATTATCCAGGCTCCAATGTCTCTTTTACTTCCCCATTCTCACCTTCTCATCTCCTTTTAAAACATTTCTCATTCCTTTTCCTCTCATTCTTTTCATAGCTCTCTTCCTCTCTGTCCTTCTCATATCATCCGTTTCCCATCTGCCCCACATCCCTAGTATTCATTCTCCAGTTCTACCTATATACTCCTTTCTCCAGCATCTGCTCAGCTGCATCATTCTCATATTTCTTCATTCTAGCATCTATTCTTCTGCTCCTACATGCTTACCTTCTACTGCAAATACCCTTGCGTTTCCCTAGTTATCCTGGTTTCTCTTCTTTCTCCCCTGTATCAGCCTTCTTCTTCCACTGCCTTCTGCCAGCATCTGCCATCTTCTCCAAATCCCATGATGCAGTCCTTCTCCAATAACCAGCTCCATTTTCCTATCTTAACCTCAGCCATGCTCCTTTTCTTATTCCTACCATATGCCACAAGTAGACTTTTCTTCTGTCCCCAGCCACCTCTTTCCAGCCCCTGCATCAGACCCTTTTTAAACATGAAGCACCCCTTCTCCCATCCCCCCTATCTACCAGTTAGTTGCCTTCATTCTTCCCCAGCCTTCTTGTCTTTCTGCCCCCTCTAATTCTTCATCTCCTGTTTATCTCCCTATTACTTCCTTTCTATGTGCAACCAACTTCTATACTATTATGACTGGCTGACTTAAAGAGGAAATGATGAGTGTCTTATTCAATGTCTATTTAAGTAAGCCCAATAGACAAATTTATTATTATTATCAGTAAGTGTTCAGATGAATCAAAATCATGATCTAATGTATAAAAATTGAAAATCATTTCTAATCCAGAATCAAAAACCTTCCCCTCCCCCCCTTTTACAAAATTGTGAATGTGCTTTTTAGCACAGGCCGGCACGCTGAATGCTCTGCACTGCTCCCAACATTCATAGAGTTCTATGAGCATCAGGCATAGTGCAGAGCATTCAGCATGCCGGCCTGCGCTAAACACCGTTTCACAATTTTATAAAAGGGGGGTTAGTTTGTAACTTATAGAAGCTGGATTGGTTGACCTGCATCAGTTAAAAGTCCTGAATTCCAAAAAATATCTTTGAGTTCTTTCCTCCCTCATACTATCTCCATGTTGAAGAGGCTATTATCACTCACTTGCAATAAAGTAATAGATAATAATACTTAATGGTTTTGCATTTTATCTCTCAGTAATTTACTGTTTCCATAGAAACTTCATTAACAGCCTTGTATTTCTACTTTTGGAAAACAGGGTGCATTGGCATTGCCTGTTTAGGTTTTTATCCATAGGGAAGACACTAATTTGGCATTTACTGATTTTCTGATCCTTTTTGCCCATTTGTGTGTCTCTTATTTGTGGGATCTAGAAAACACCCTGATGTGTAGGGAGGAAGGGTTGAAGAAAGACAAAAAGAACCTGCTGAAAGTAGTACAAGATAGTTCCCCCCATGTGGATAGACATATTTGGTGCTTTCTTCTGTAGATGTTAAGGAGGAGAAGGAAAAACCAAGAAAGAAGTATAAGAAATGGAGGTGCAATATGGAGACCTTGCCTTGAGTTTCATAGTACTCAATTTTCTATTCTGAGGCAGAGGAGAAATGCCTGTGTGCTTGGGTGGATGAAGTGTATTATAAGACAAAGTCTGAGCATCATTGAAGAGTTTCTGAAGTTTAAGATCCTGTATTGTGACCTTGTGGTAGCAACCCAAGGAACGGACATAGAAGTGGTACTAATGGAACAAGATGAAGAATACAGGAGATAATCATCTGAATAAAGAGGTAACTCTTTGGAATTGGTAAACTAGAATCTGGAACAAAGGTATTTTTGCTCCTAGAATTACAACAGAGTAGCTATATTGATGGAAAGGACCAAGAGTTTAAAAAAGACCCAGAAGTACTAACAGGCTAAAAGATAGATTAACCTGTTTGTGAAATTCATCAATTTGCTACAGTAAATTTGAGTTACTGTTTTGGAACAATATCAATGGATCTGTGATAGATTTTTGTGAAAAGTGACAGTGCATAAGGCTCTAAAAATCTATGCCAGGTTTTTCAAAGTATGGAGGGTATTGTGACCCTGGGCAAGTCACTTAATCCCCCCCCCCCATTGCCTCAGTACATTAGATAGATTGTGAGTCCACAAGGACAGACAGGGAAAAATGCTTGAATACTTGAATAAATTCACGTAAACTGTTGTGAGCTCCCTGGAGAGAATGGTATAGAAAATTAAATAAATAACCTGAAACCATAAGCTCTTTCCTTCCTCCTCTGCATTTCTTTCTTTTTTTTTTTTTATTCTTTATTCATTTTTACAACTTACAAGTGTAATCGGAAATAACATTTAAACTTACAAACATCACTTGAATTTCTATTACAATCATTTTAAATTAATGAAATTTATCCCCCCACCCTTACCATATCATATGTAATCAATTATATCATATAATATATTCTTTTCTACTAATCCAAACAATTAATATAAGATCAGAAACCCCCGCCCCACCCTCTCATTTGCAATTGTATAATTAAGGGAAAAATATTATTTACTCGTTACAATAATCTGTTAATGGTCCCCAAACATCCTTGAATTTCTTAAAATGTCCTTTCTGTATGGCTAATATTTTTTCCATCTTATATATATGACACAAAGAGTTCCACCAGAAATTAAACTTTAATCTACTCCAATTCTTCCAATTAAATGTAATTTGTTGAATGGCATAATTAGCAAGAGCTTATTATTTTTTGAGGATATTTGACTCTTTGCCCTCATTGACATGCCAAATAAAATAGTATCATATGATAGGGCCACTGGATTCTCCAATAAACTATTTATTTGGCCCCATGTTGATTTCCAGAAATCCAAAATAAATGGACAATAGAATAATAGATGATCTAGAACAGTGTTCTTCAACCACCGGTCCTTAGACCGGTGCTGGTCCACAGAAATTTCCTGCCGGTCCACAGGGCCGGCATGTGCATCAGGCCCAAAACTGTGTCCTTCAACTGCCGGTCTGCGGTGCGATCGATGCTTTGTTAATAAGATTATATTGTGTGTATATATGAAAAATGAATGGAAAAAATAGTGTTACAATTAGAACTATGGGGGCAGGATCTGGGGAGGAGATTGGGTAGAGATGGGCAGGGTCTGGCCCACGACTTAGCCCAGTGTTCTTCTACCACCAGTCTGCAGACCGATGCAGGTCCCCAAAATAATTATTTTATTTCTGCTGGTCCATAGGTGTAAAAAGGTTGAAGAGCACTGATCTAGAGTCCCAGCTTCGAGATTGCAGTGCCAACATCTATCAGACTTAGAGCTATCTAATTTATGTACATGAACAGGGGTCCAAAATGCTCTATGTAACAGAAAAAAAACAAGTTTGTCTCATAGATGCAGACACTGTACATCTCATCCTCCAAAACCAAATTTGTGGCCATTGAGACACCGTAATTTGATGTTTGATCTCAATGCTCCAAATGTCTCGAAGACCATTTTTTGTTTTTTTATTTATAAATCCAGATATTAATGTGTACCACTGTGCGGCCTGGTGTCCCAGGAAGTCCACCTGAAAGCATAAGAACTCTAAACTATATTGATTAGTGAGATTTTTCCATTCAGGGAATCCCGCCTGAGTAGCCTGCTTCAGTTGCAACCATCTATACCAGGGATCTCAAAGTCCCTCCTTGAGGGCCTCAATCCAGTCGGGTTTTCAGGATTTCCCCAATGAATATGCATTGAAAGCAGTGCATGCACATAGATCTCATGCATATTCATTGGGGAAATCCTGAAAACCCGACTGGATTGCGGCCCTCAAGGAGGGACTTTGAGACCCCTGATTTATACCTTTGTAAATTATTAAGACCATATTTATGTTGCAACTGTGAAAACTCAAGCAGTTTACCATTAGAAATAACATCTTCTAATACACATATTCCTGCCATCATCCAATGCTTCCAGATGACTTTATATCCGCCAATTTGAATCATGGAGTTCAGCCATATAGTTTGATTTGTTGATTTATTAATTGGATTAGGTGTTAAATTGTTCACATATCTTATTGTTTTCCATGTGTCTACAAGTAATCTATTTTCTTTATATAGTCTAGGCATTTTGATATTAACTACGTGGCATAATCGCAGAAGAAACATGAGGTGCCATTCCAACCAAAACCAATCTGAGATATTATCAACAGGCTCTGGGAGGATCCAATACATACCTTGGCGCATAATATAGGATTGATGATACCTATAGAAGTTGGGAAAATTACCCCTACCTCTGTAATCGGTTTTTGTAGAGATACTAAAGCAATTCTAGCCTTTTTACCCAGCCAAATAAATTTTGTTAGAATACAATTCAACTTTTTATAAAAGGACCCCTAAAAAAAACAAGGTAACATACCCATTTGATAACAAACCACAGGCAAAATCATCATTTTAATAGTTTGAACTCTCCCCCACCAGGATAGATGTAAAGGATTCCATTGCTCACAGATTTCTGTAACCTTCCGTAATAAAAATTTTTCATTCACTTTCATTGTTTCTTCCAACGTGTTGTTTATCCAAATGCCTAAATATTTTATTCCTTCCTCTTTCCATATTAAGGGGAATGTTTCAAATAAACCTTTTGTACAATGGACATTAAGTGGAAGAACTTCTGATTTACTCCAATTTATCTTGTATCCTGAAAATTTTCCAAATTTCTCTATCAATTCTAATAAGCTTGGAATGGTTGTTTCCGGATTTCTCAAATGAAGCAGTATACGAGTAGCAGAACGAGACTTGGGGGTAATCGTCAGTGAGGACATGAAGTCTGCCAATCAAGTGGAGCAGGCTTCGTCCAAGGCAAGGCAAATCATGGGCTGCATACGAAGGGGTTTCGTCAGTCGTAAGGCGGAAGTCATTATGCCATTGTATAGATCCATGATGAGGCCCCACCTGGAATACTGTGTGCAATTCTGGAGGCCGCATTATCGCAAGGATGTGCTGAGACTGGAGTCGGTGCAAAGAATGGCCACCCGGATGGTCTTGGGACTCAAGGATCTACCATACGAAAAATGGCTTGACAAATTACAGCTATACTCGCTCGAGGAGCGCAGAGAGAGGGGGGACATGATCGAGACGTTCAAGTATCTTACGGGCCGCATCGAGGCGGAGGAAGATATCTTCTTTTTCAAGGGTCCCATGACAACAAGAGGGCATCCATTGAAAATCAGGGGCGGGAAACTACGAGGTGACACCAGGAAATTCTTTTTCACTGAAAGAGTGGTTGATCGCTGGAATAGTCTTCCACTACAGGTGATTGAGGCCAGCAGCGTGCCTGATTTTAAGGCCAAATGGGATCGGCACATGGGATCTATTCACAGGGCAAAGGTAGGGGAGGGACATTAAGGTGGGCAGACTAGATGGGCCGTGGGCCCTTATCTGCCGTCTATTTCTATGTTTCTATGTTTCTATATTTAAATGGAAACTTTATATTCCTGATCTGAATAAGGAATACTTTGTATCTCCTTCGCTTGTTGAATAGCTAATAACAAGGGTTCTAATACAATATCAAAAAGCAAAGGAGACAAAGGACAGCCTTGTCTAACCCCCCTCTGCAGACTAAAACGCTCCAAGAAATTGTTATTAATATATAATCTAGCAGCAGGAGAGCTATACAATGTTTGGATCATTTGTATAAATCCAGAGCCATTCCATTGCTTGATACATGAAGGTCCATTCTACTTGATCAAAGGCCTTTTCTGCATCTAAGGACACAGAAAAGACTGGATCATTCATGTTTTTTGATAAATTTAAGATATGTAATGCTAATCTGGTGTTATTAGAAGAATGTCTCTGAGCAACAAACCCTGTCTGGTGCATACCAACAATAAAAGGGAGAACCTTTGCCAAGCGCATAGCCAAAGTCTTAGTCAAAAGTTTTCCATCTACATTGATTAAAGAAATAGGTCTGTAGTTTGAAACCAATGTGGGATCTTTATTTGGCTTCGGTAAAACTATAGTTAATTATTCTTCCATAGTACCTTGATGCAACCTTTAGTTAGTTGATTCTGATATAAATTTAATAAATATGGTAATAGGGTAATTTGGAATGATTTATAAAACTCTACCGTAAAACCATCTCCACCTGGAGCGGATCCAACTCTAAGGGACTTCAATACTGTTTGCAATTCATTTATTGATATTGGCTATTCTAAACCTTCTTTTATATGCTCAAGAATTTTTGGTCCCTTAATTAATTTTAAAAATTCTAAACCATCCTTTTCTTTATCTAAATAAGGCTCAGAAGAATACAGGTCTTTAAAAATTAAAAAATTGTTTTAAAATTGATCCAATTTGAGAATGAGTAATCCCTCTTTCATCTTTTACCGCTACTACTTTTGTTTTTCATTTTTTTGCTTTTACATAATTTGCCAATAATCTTCCCGCTTTATTTGAATTCCCATAATACAATGCCTGTTGAGAAAATAAATCTTTTCTTATCAATTTAGAAGAAATCTCATTATATTTCCCCTTAGCTTTCAAGAGATCCTGTAATTTAGAATATTCCCATTTATCAATTAATTTTGATCCCAATATCTTAATTTCTTGTTCTAACCTGGAAAATTGGCTTTTAATTTGTTTTTTAATATATGCCAAAAAAGAAATAATTTGACCTCTCATGGTTGCCTTAAAAGCTTCCCACAACGTTTCCACTGAGATATCTTCCGTATTATTAATTTGAAAATAATCATTTATTTTTAACAATTTCATCAATAAAATTTGGTTCTACATGCAATGTATTATTGAATCTCCATACAGATCTTCTATCCTCCTGGTCAATTATTTTAATTTTAATCCACACCCCACCATGATCAGACAAAATAATTGGATCAATGGAGGCTTGTGTTACTTGCATTTCTAAAGAGAGTGCCATGCTGGATGACTACACAAATTTTATCAATTCATTCCCAGGAAATGCATTTACAAATGGTGGATTTTATATTCTTTTATAAAATAATTTAGTACTTATCAGACTTTCTCCAGATGTGTGGTAGGTATAAATTTAGGAGCTAACTTATTAAAGCTATTCCATTTTCTACTTATCAGTAAAAGGCTTAGTAACATAGAAATAGAGAAATATGATGACAGATAAAAGCCAAATGGCCCATCCAGTCTGCCCATCCACAGCATCCATCATCTCCTCCTCCTCTTCCTAAGAGATCCCACAGGCCTGTCCCACACTTTCTTGAATTCAGACAAAGTCTTTGTCTCCACCAACTCTTCTGGGAGACTGTTTCACACATCTACCATCCATCTGTAAAAAAAGTGTTTTCTTAGATTATTCCTGAGCCTATCTATCACCTTTTAACTTCATGCTATGTCCTCTCATTCAGGAGCATCCTTTCAAATGAAAAAAACTTGCCTTATGCACATTTATACCATGTAGGTATTTAAATGTTTCTCATATCTCCCCTCTCCCGCCTTTCCTCCAAAGTATATATATATTAAGATCTTTAAGTCTGTCCCCATATGCCTTATGATAAAGACGACTGACCATTTTAGTAGCCTTCCTCTGGACCAACTCCATCCTGTTTATATGTACAAAATGTTCCAGGATAGTTTGAATTGTGCACCAATGGGAAGTTTTTTTGAATACTGAAACTATTTTATATAACTGTATGTATGAAAGACATGGTTTTCTGTTAGCGTTGACTAACCTTGTTTGGCGAAATGCATCATGCATGGTTCTTGGGAGCACCTTGAATAAACCTGATTTGAATCTCCTTATTTTCTGCCAGTCTTCTTTTGTTTCATGTTGGATTCTTTGGTGGACTGCTTGACTTGTTATTTTGTTACAAGTTAACATATATGGAGTGGAATATACTAGAGGAGTTACAGATTTGGTTGTTTATACAGTTGGTTGACGTAGAGTGAGGCAGTTGAGAGGCGTTGTAAACTTGGTTATTAATATAGACTTATATTTTGGATAGTATTACTGCTTTACAATATATTTGAACACTTTTATATATGTATGGAAATGGAAATGGTTCAGAGTTAAAGCCCTGGGTAAGTAGATGAGAAGGGAAGGAAGGGGGATTTGTTCAGAGATGTTTGGGGATTGCATAGAAGAAAAACTGTGCACTGGTATGCTAATCTTTGTTTTGAATTTTTTTTAAAGAAGTAAATAAGAAAACAGATAAATGGGGGCATGGGTGGGGCCAGGGGGCCCAGTGTACTTGGGTGCCTAGGGGCCCTCGAATAGTTAATCCTGCCCTGAGGCTATTGTTATGTTTTTATGTTTATTGACCAGGCAGATTTGTAAGTACCATGCAGGATTTTAAAATTACTTCATAGAACAGTAATATTTGAAGCTTTACCCATGAAAATGGGATTTTACAAAACTAACTTACCCTATTTAGAGCCTAGTCTTCAAAGGCAAGTACGGTAGTAGGCAATGATTTTCCTTTATAGAATACTTGTATAACCAGTGAATGCAAATAGATCTCATATAATATTCATTGTGGAAATCCTGAAACCTAGGCTGGGTTGTGGGCTGTGAGGATTGGCATTGAGGATCTCTGCCTTACAGAATACTGACTAGTTGAAAAGTACATGTTATGGCATAATGGCACATACTTTGCCAATGGGCATGTACAGAGGTCGAGTTTGGGTGAAAAATAGATGAGAAGTACAATTTAAACTTACTATTGCAAATATTGACAAGGTCATTTATGCTTGCCCCAGGTCTAGTGTAAAAGTATTCACTTACAGTAGTATTTTGACCAAGAAAAGTAGATGTCTACTGGTATTTTCTTTATAAAGTAACACCTAAGTAAGCATCTTCTTATTTTAGGCACCTATTATGAAATTACCATCCACATACAAAGTTAATAAAAAATACTGTATAAGAAATTTTGCATGAATGGTTTTAATAAATTTCTTATAAAACTCAATCATGTCATGATCTTATGCATGAACTAGGAGAGTCATTGAGCATGCAGTGAGCCAATGCAAAACTGCCCTTGATAAGCACGGCACTAAGTTTGTGCTAGAGCTCATTATTCTCATTATGTATTGATTTTGATGTTGCAGCAGATTTGTTTGATAAATTAATGCTAGTCTTCAAATGAGGCAAAACTGAAGTTGGTTTTTTAGTACTAGAGAAAACAGGTTTCTTTACAAGTAGCAGCTGCATGTGAAGAAGAACCATACACTGCCCAAAAAGCTCATGAACAATTATGTTCAATAATTCTTATGTTCAGTAACACATCACTTCTTCCCACAAAGCAAAGAGAATTAAAACACGGTGGGGTAAATATTCAGCTGGTGTTGGGCAGGATTTTTTTTTTAGGGGTGGGGCATTGGTGGCATTATTCTTTGATATTAAATGGCAGGCCATGTTTTCACACAAGCACTGAATATCCAGGCAAATACAGCTGGCTAACACTTAACTGCAAAATTCAGCATTTAATTGCATAAGGTAAATTGTATAAAAATAAGACTATGTTCTAAGTAGTCCCTTTTTGCAGTTACCTAATGTGGTTAAGCATTTTGGCCCTGATTCTGTATAGGACGCCCAGGAGAGGTGTCCTATACAGAATCGAGCCTACACTAAACCTCGATTCTGTAACCGGCGTCCATGTTACAGACGCTGGTTAGAGAATCGGGTTAGATTAGACACGGCCGCTATACTTATCGCGGCAAGGGATATGTATAGCGGCCGCCTGTCCGATCGCCGGCAGGAGGGTGTCCCACTCCTCCTGCCGGAACCCCGGACCCCCCCAAACTCGTAATCGCTGGCAGGAGGATGCCCAACTCTTCCTGCCGGAACCCCCCCAAACTCGTAATTGCCGGCAGGAGGATGCCCAACTCATCCTGCCGGAAAGCCGGACCCCCTATGGACCCCCCCATGCTAACGACCTCCCCTCCCAACTAACCTCCCTCCCCCAACTAACCTTTAAATGTTGGTCGGCTGGACGGGTCTTGCTGCCGTCCAGCTGACAGGCCCGCCTCATGGAAATGAGATGGGCCCTCCCCTTCTCGGCCCATCCCCACTAATCCTAAGGCCTGATTGGCCCAGGTTCCGGCAGGAGGAGTTGGGCATCCTCCTGCCGGTGATGGGACAGGCGGCCGCGGCCGCTATACTTATTGCAGCAGGGAGATCTCGTGCCGCGATAAGTATAGCGGCCGCGTCTACTTACAATGTAGACCAGCATTTTGCTGGCCTACATTTTAAACGTCTCTTCCTCTACTAGGGAGACGCGTAGGGCCACCTAGGTTCGCCTAAGGCCCTTAGGCAAGCTTAGGCATCTTGCGGACCTCCCTAGGCTCCCGAAGGCGCCTTCAATATAAGCAGCCTGACTGAGGAGCATTTTTTTTTTAAACATGCATCCCGATTGGTTGATTACGGTAGACAGCTGTAGGATGCCTACAGCTGCCTAAAATCGGGACGGCACTTTTCAGAATCAGGGCCATAGTATCTGCACTTAACCGTATAAGTTCCAACTTTACTCCAGAGCAACCTGTAAAGTAGTTAGTTTAAGCTTAGATGCTAACCATGGATATTCAGTGGTTAGCACCTAACCTGTTAAGTGCTGCTGAAATACATGGTTAGCCCCAGATAAGCATGACTGGGATATACCGGGCTATGATCTGTTTAGGAAAGACAGGGTAGGAAGAAAAGAAGGGAGAATGGTGTTAAATGTTAAAGATCATATTAAAGCCAATCGATTTGCAGGATTTATGAGATAAGGAAGAGGCATTATGAGTCAATCTGGAAAAAGGGAATAGAAAATGTACTTACACTGGTGTGATATAAAGGCCTCCTTCACAGACAGAAGAAATGGACAGAAATTTAATAGAAGATATTCAGAATATAGCTGTAAAAGGGGAAGTATTACTAATAGGTGATTTTAACATGTCAGGTGTTGATTGCAGTATCCATATAGTGGGGTCTTCTAGAAGTAAGGAGATCTTAGATTCTCTACAAAGAGAATTGTTCCAGCAGTTGGTAATGGAACTCATGCGGGATGAGGCCCTACTGGACTTAGTGCTTACAAACGGGGAAAGTGTTTCTGATGTTACAGTGGGTGATCATCTGGCATCCAGTGAACACTGCATAGTATGGTTTAATATTAAGATGGATATAGAGAGGTCTCATTCAAAAGTAGAGGTTCTAGACTTAAAAAAAAAAACCAACTAACTTTGGTCAGATGGGGGGTTACGTCAAGGAATTGTTATCTGGATGGGATCATCTGGATGAAGTAGGAAAACAGTGGGCAAAACTGAAAGGAGCTATTGTAAGGGCAACAAACCATTATGTAAGGAAAGTAAGTAAAATTAAGAGGAAAAGAAGGCTTCATTGTTCTCAAAAGTAGTAGCTTAAAAGGTAAGGAAAAAGAGGTTAGCTTTCATAAATTACAAAAGATCATAGAAAGAGGAAGACAGGCTAAAATATCTGGAAAAATTAAGAAAAACTAGTCGAGTAGTCAGAAAAGCAAAGATACAAAATGGAAGAAAAAAATAGCCGACACGTTAAAATGGGGGGTATAAGACATTTTTTTTTTTTTAGGTATATTAGTGATAGGAAGAAGTACAAAAGTGGCATTGTAAGACTCAAAGGTAATGGGAAGAAATATGTAGAAGCTGATAAAGATAAGACTGACCTGCTTAACAAATATTTCTGTTCTGTGTTCATAGCTAAAGCACCAGGAGCAGGACTGCAAAAGACAAATGCAAATAGTGATATAAGTGTGATAGACCCTGATTGATTTTCAGAGGACTCTGTTCTTGAGGAGCTAGCTAAACTGAAAGTGAGCAAAACAATGGGGCCAGATAGTATACATTCGGCGGTACTGAAGGAACTTAGGGAAGTTCTGGCGGCTCTGCTGGCTGATTTTTTCAATGCTTCTCTAGAATCGGGAATGATATCAGAGGACTGAAGAATGGCAGATTTGATCCCTCTCCACAAAAGTGAAAGTATAGAAGAAGTAGAAAACTACAGGCTGGCAAGTAAATGAATGAAAATGCTTTTTAACATAGAGAATAGTGAAGTTTCTGAAATCCAGTGGATTACAGAACCCCAGGCAACATGAATTCACTAGAGGCAGGTCTTGTCAGTCAAATCTGATCAAATTCTTCGAATGGGTGTCCAGAGAATTGGATAGAGGGAGTACACTAGATGTGGGATATTTAAATTTTAATAAAGTTTTTGACAGTGTTCCACACAGGCATCTAATAAATAAATTGGATGCCTTGGGATGGGCCCCAAAGTAACAAACTGAGTCAGGAACTGGTTGAGTGGAAGGAAACAGAAGGTAATGGTCAATGGAGATCTCGCTGAGGAAAGAGATGCTACCAGTGGTTTACCTCAAAGGTTCAGTTCTTGGGCCTGTTCTTTTTTAACATTTTTTTAAAGTGATATTGCTGAAGGGCTGTAAGGTAAGATTTGTTTCTAAGCGGATGATACCAAAATCTGCAATAGAGTAGACTCCTCTGATGGTGTGAATAACATGAGGAAGGACCTGGTGAAGCCTGAAAAATGGTCTGAAATTTGGAGGCTAAGATTTAATGCTAAGAAATGTAAGGTCATGCATTTGAGCTGCAAAAACCCGAGGGAGTGGTACAGTTTAGGAGGTGAAAAACTTTTGTGCATGAAAGAGGAGCGGGACTTAGGAGTGATAGTATGTGATGATCTTAAGGTGGCCAAACAGGTTTAAAGGCGATGGTGAAAGCTAGAAGGATGCTAGGGTGCATAGGGAGAGGAATAACAGGGGATCACTCCTGCTTAAGGGGATCCCTTCTGTCTGGATCCCACTAGATATCAGGGAAAGGGAAAGTTAAGCATGGGGGGAAGGACTACCGTGTGGTGGATGGGTGTGTGTGCAAGGGTTGGGGGGAGTTGCTTTAGGTGTATGGGGGTCAATTTGGTGGATTTGGGTCCAGTTAGTAGGGAGGTTTGGCCTAGGATGTCCTTGGGGTGGATAACAGCTGGTAGGGTGACCTTGGAAGGGTGTGTGTTACCGAGGGAAGGTGTTCAGGGGACATCTTACATATACTGCACTAGCCTCTTTAAGAGTCGCCCCTATACTCCCAGGTTAGTAGAATGACACAGCTTGTGAGGTGGCAGACAAGCAGTGTTATTCCTTTACCGTGGAGTCAGTAATCTGCTGTAGTGGGCTACCACCAGTTGCTGACTCATGTGGTTAATCAGCGTGTGGTAAAAGCCAACTTTTACTGCACCTTGATAGCTTTCCTCCTGAATCTTTGAAATAAAAATCTGATTTGCTAACAAACTTCAATGCATTTCTGGGATATATGCTGTTTTAAAATTAAATCTGAGGATATAAGTATTCTTGACATAAATGTGAAGGTTACAATCATAAAATCTCCAGCTGGTATACTAACGGAATTAATTCATAATGGACTTCATGCCAGTGCCTCTCTTTTATTCAGTCCTGCTTTGCACTTTTTGAATCAGAATATCTGAAAGTAAACCCAATGGTAAAACATGACTTGGCATCTATAGAGTCCTAGATCAAACTTGAAATATTCCAATAAACTGTGTCCACTTTCTCCCTGTGTTCAAAGAGTAGGAGCAATCTAAGTGGTCCCATGGTGCCAAACCTAATTAAGAATGCATTTTATATTAGAAAACAGCAGGATACTTCTCCAAATGAACATGAGTCCCTTGTAGGGAAAGGGTGAGTGCCTATTTACCTTTTTTCCCCAGTTAACTTTTTATCACCTAGCTCCATGGCTCTAATAATTATCACAAGAATTTTCTTCTTCAGAAATGGCTTTACATAGATTATAACTGACAGAGCTAATAATACTAACTAAAAGTAAAGAGCAAAAGAAGTTGAAACTTGTGAAACTGGATCATATATTCCGTGATGGCAATTTTATGACAATTTTTCATGTGTAAAAATATGAGGGGCTGATGAAAAGTTCTCAGCCCAAGAAGAGAATGATGAGGAGCCATGAAACTTACGAGTAATTCCACATTTTTCTTGACACTTTTTTGTTTCAATGATATGAAATGAAAAGTGTCAATAAAATTGTCGAATAACTTGTAAGTTTCTTGGCTCCTCATCATTCTCTTCTTGGTTGGGCTAACTTTTTAGCAGCCCCTTGTATACCAATATGTCATCTGGAATTAGGGATGAACCTAGAGAATACTACCCTATTTATGACAGGCCCCCCCATCCTCTGCCAGCCTTAGATGTTTTAGTGGTTTATACATTTTGCTCTACCCTTTTGTAAAATACAAGCACATGTGAAGAGGTCCTGAAAAGTTCAGCCCAACCACGAAGAGAATGACATGAATATGGTTCAATCAGTGATCCGAAACAGTACCACAACACACAATTTTGTTTCTGCAAATTGGCACTTAACGAAATAAGATAACACTCTTTCAGAATTTAGGAAGTTGGTTGGGTTGAAAACTTTTCTACACCTCCTTGCACATTTTTAGGGACATTTTCAAAACACTTAAAAGGGCTCTAACCATGTGCTAAATGTTAACACATGCATGCTAGTCTATGGATGCATTAGCAATTAGCGCGCGTGTATATTTAGAGTGCTAAATGTGCACTAAAACACTTATCTGTTTAGTGAAACAGGGGGTAAGATGTCCAAAAAACTAGGTAAACATTTAACTTCCTTTACTCAGACTTACATAATTAAGGCCTTCTAATATCAAGGTTTTTATTGCCCTCCCCTGTGGTAAAAGCTCTGACACTCACAGAATTCCTGTGAGCATCGGAGCTTTTACAGCAGTTACTGGTGCTAAAAAAACCTCTAATGTGGCTTGATAAAAGGGGGGCCTAAATTAGCCCAATTAAGAATTTGACACTTTGTTCCACATTTTCAACATATTTTTTTCTTCTGTGTACACATCTTTGTTTAATTATTCAGTTACATAGCTCTCTTATGGTGGCTGACATCAATAATCTTGAGAACGTTTCAGGGAATAAATCTCTTTAGATCTTTCTTCTTCTTAGTCCAATTAGACGTCTTGAAGCACATTGGAAAGAATAACCTGAATCACAGTTACCAGATGCTAGGGACCACATTGGAGGTTAACGCCAAGAAAATGATCTGGGTGTCATTGTAGACCATACGATGAAACCTTCCACTCAATGTGTGTCAGTGGCCAAAAATCAAACAGGATGCTAGGAATTATTAAAAAGGGTGGTTAACAAAATTAAGAATGTTATAAGGCCTCTGTATTGCTCCATGGTGCAACCTCACCTGGAGTATTGTGTTCAGTTCAGGTCACCTTATCTCAAGAAAGATATAGCAGAACTAGAAAAGGTTCAAAGAAGAGCAACCAAGATAAAAAAAAGGGATGAACTCCTTTTGTTTAAGGAAAGACTAAAAAGGTTAGGACTCTTTGGCTTGGAAAAAAAGAAGGCTGAGGGGAGATATGATTGAAGTCTACAAAATCCTGAGTGGAGTAGAATGGGTACAAGTGGATCAATCTTTCACTCTGACACTCTGACTCAATAAAGGTACAGGAAAATACTTTTAAAACCAATAGGAGGAAATATTTTTTCACTCAGAGAATAGTTAAACTCTGGAACGCATTGCCAGAGGTTGTGGTAAGAACAGATTAGGGTAGCTGGTTTTAAGAAAGATTTGGACAATTTCCTGGAGGAAAAGTCCATAATCTGTTTTTGAGAAAGACTTTGTGGAAGCAACTGCTTGCTCTGGATTGGTAGCATGGAATGTTGCTACTCCTTGGGTTTTGGCCAGGTACTAGGGGCTTGGATTGGTCTCCTTGAAATTGAACTCCTGGGCTTGATGGACCATTGGTCTGACCCAGTAAGGCAATTCTTATGTTATGTTCTTATATCTTGATTTTAAATGGTTTTCCCTAAATTTCCATTTTTCCTTTTCTCAGAAGCTTATTTCATATGTTTTTACATTTTCACAGTATTGTAAAAATGTTTCTAATGTAAACAGTGTTATCCTTGGACAAGCAGGCAGCATATTCTCGCATGTGGGTGATGTCATCCACAGAGCCCGATAAGGACAGTGCTAAAAATTTACCGTCACTTTAAACTTAAGAAGCTTTGAGACTGTACAGGTGAGTGCCTTTCTGCCCGACGTCAGCTAGCGGTTTCTCAGTTCTTTGTTTTTGGTGGTGTGAAGAAGTAGTGTTTGGACTCCATCCATACGAATTGCCTTCCTGTCAACTGTCTTTTTGGCCTTTTCTGCTCATTTTCTATTTATTTATGCAAAACATTTGTATTCCTCTTTTAGCCAAAGCGGCTCACAATTCAACATACGTGCAGGGGCATAATAAAAAAAAACGTCTAAGTCCCTTTTTGGCTTAAGTCCTTAAACGTTCAAAGCAGAAGCAGGGAAAGTGTCCATAACCAAAACAAACGTCCTTGTTTTGATTATGGCCTGCCTCTACTAAACGCCCAGATCACCACTATGTCTACAAGTACACCCCCACTACGTCTACACTTTTTGGCCATAATGAATTTAAAAAACGCCTAAGCCCCAAACGTCCAACAGAAGGGCTTTTAGGCGAAGGAGGAGCAGGTACAGGTAAAATGTTTTGGTTATACCTAGGTGTAGGTCGGCCCACCTCCCGCCCACTGCCCGCCCTTTCCCCTCCTCTAAACACACCTCTTTTCTCTCTGTGCGTCTAGAGGCAGGGGAAAGGCCTAAACTGGTTTTAGATACCTCTAAAAACCAGCTTTGGTTATGGGTACTTGGACGATCAGGCTTTTTGATCGTCCAAGTAGCCATTTAGGATACTTTTTAGACTTTTTTTTTTTTGATTATGAACCCCATAATCTTTAAAATACACAGGTCTCATTGTTCAGTAAGCTAAGGAGTCCCACATGTGAGAATATCCTGTCTACTTGTCCAAGGATAAAGCACAGTTACTTTCTGCAACAGGTGTTATCTGGGGACAGCTTACACTTCCCCCTCCCCATTCGCGGTTTCCACACTCGCGATTTCACATAATCATGATTTTTTTTGGTCAGAGCCAGATATTCACGGTATTTCCCTATTCGCGGTCTGGCTCTGCCCCTATCCCCCGCGAATAACGAGGGAGATGTGTATTCTCACATCCTTCCCTTCTCCCCTGGTTGGCTTCTTAGCTTGCTTATGGAACTGAGGAACCGCGAGCTGATGTCAGGCAGAAAGGCACTTGCATGTGCAGTCTCAAAGCTTCTTAAGAAGTTTAAAGTGACAGTGCACTTTTAGCACCTGGCTCCGTGGATGACGTTAAGCACATGTGAGAATATCTGCCTGCTGTTCCTGGATAACACAGTGTGATACAGTGTGGGGAAAATGAAGTTTAAGAACTTGTAAAAAATGTATCTGTCTATTTTGCCTTCCTGTGTTACACTTGGCGTTTGGTTTTTTTTAATGGATTGTAGGGAGCTCAAGATAATGTGTATGTAATTTGTAAACTGCATAGCCAATATGCGGTATATAAATTTTTAAATAAAAAATAATAAATAGCTAATACCTGTTATGGCAAGTAACTGTGCTTTGCCTGCACAGAGTTCCTACTGTGACATGTACTGTACAGCCAATCACCTGCATGCATTTTTCTCAAAAATGTTTTCCTGCACTTTAGCCTCTGCACTCAGTTTGGCACTATCACAACTTTAAATAGTATTTTTTTCTGATTTTCTACTTTTTATCTATACACAGCCCCTGAGCATACTCCTAATGGGTTTTCATTTCCACCCTGACAAGATAATATACAGTGGAACCTTGGTTTACGAGCATAATTCGTTCCAGAAGCATGCTCGTAAACCAAATTGCTCGTATATCAAAGCAAGTTTCCCCATAGGAAGTAAGGGAAACTGCTTTGATTGGTTCCACCTCCTCCCCCCCCCCGAGGCTACCGGCGCTGCTCCATTCTCCCCCTCCCCCCTTGAGGAATCCGACTCTGTTCCAAATCCCTCCCCGTGATCCGGCTTCCCCCCCCTGCGAACCGGCATCCTCCCCCCACTCGCATTGTCCCCCACCTCCACCGCAATCCTACTTCCCCCCCCCCCCCGAGCAGTCAATGACACTTCTTTTACCCGACTTGGCACCAGTGCTGGTGCCCGAAGATCCTCCCTCTTCTGGCGCGGCCTGGGCTGGGCGGTGCATCGGAGATCCTCCTTCTTCTGGTCTGGGCTGGACCGGCTTTGAGCATTTGCGCATGTTCAAAGCCTTCTGGTCTCGCTCTCAATCTCAGAGAGAGCGAGTCCAGAAGGCTTTGAGCATGCACAAATGCTCAAAGCCAGTCCAGCCCAGCCCAGACCAGAAGAAGAGGATCTCCGATGCACCGCCCAGCCCAGGCCGCGCCAGAAGAGGGAGGATCTTCAGGCACCGGCACTTGTGCCAAGTCAGGTAAAGGAAGTGTCATTGACTGCTCGGGGGGGGAGGGGGGGAAGTAGGATCGCGGTGGAGGGGGGTCAACGCAAGCGGGGGGATGCCAGATCGAGGGGGGGCGCTCATACAGCGAGGCAAGCTCAGTTTACGAGGCACCAAGTTTGCGAATATTTTGCTCGTCTTGCAAAACACTTGCAAACTGGTGCACTCGTAAACCGATATACCACTGTATTAACATTTAAGTTACATTAGTTCAGCTGGGATCGTCCTCCTTCCCTCCTTTTCTCTTGCCAATCCATGTTGAACATGACATTTTTAAATTTTTTTTGTTTTTTTTAAATCTCATGAGAAAATAACATTTTATCTATTTTTCTATCTATCTTTTTGTATTTAAGAAAAAACACAATTCTGCCAAATTAATTTTCCAAATTGGATGGAAAATAATGAAATATCAAACTCCATAGTCAGAACTTATTTTGAGAAAATTCTTTGAATGCATTGGTTACAAACACAAGCTGAACAACATTACTCTTTAAAAGAACTACTTTATGAAAATCAATATAAGGTCAGAAAAAGAAACTTGCTATGCCAGATAAAACGTATTTTGCTCAAGGGCACAGGCCAGTGACAGCTTGTACGGAAATAGGTAGTGACACAATAAAATTAACTATACACATCATCCAGTGGATTCCATAATTCGATACTGATGGCAAAACTGTAATTTGGCATATCATTTTTCTGATCTTTAAACTAGATAGCAATGTTTACTCAAACAAATGATTTCTTTGGAAGAAAGTGCATTAGATAACAACAGAAAAGATTGAAATGCAGAGCGGCACTATAATCTAAATCTTCAAAGAGTGCCTTCAAATCTTTCAGCACAGGATGCTATAAAAATGTAATAGCTTGCTTTTGACAGACTAGTGCAGATTTGGTCTTGTCAGATCTATAGAAGGTGAATTTCACATAATCAGTAGGAGAAAAGGACAAAGTATTTTATTCACAATTGTAGGTGTTTTATATACAATTCTCATGTGTACAGAAATTTTTATGTACTTTACTATTAGCAGAGGTCCAAATTCTCTAAACAGTGCCATTGTTGACAACCACCTTAAAAATGGCTGCTGATCCCGTGTCATTTAGAAAATCAAGCTTTTAGGAAAGGTAGGAGCCGGAAATGTTGGCCAAGCAGGGGCAGCAGAATGCTGTCTAGTTTGGGGGGTGGGCGGCAAGGCGCTTTGCCCTATCCCCGGTGAAATTGTGTGGAAGCTTCAATTTTAAATGATCGGGCAGCTGCCATGCAGCATCAAGAAGAAGGCCTGCCCCCTGTGACAAACCCAAGTCCAGTTCGGGTTTTGTCCCAGAGATAGGGAGAAAATATACTATACCCCTAAGCAGGAGAGCTGACCAAGTAGAATCATAGACTACAGAACTAGCTGACTACTGCTGGGACAGAGAGCTGGCAACAGATGAGGTATAGCAGGGAAAAGACAGGCTTGAAAGTTGCACACAATTTAAACCTGTCCTTTACCCTGCCAGGAAATTTCTACCTTTCCAGCAGCCTGTCCCTGTAAGAGTCAGGGCTGGAAAGGAACCTGCATTTAGCCAGATGGAACAAGCCAGTGTGTAGAAGTCCCCCACCTAGGCTCAGGGAGAGTATCTCTCCACAGCTTAAAATGAGGCAGTGCAGAACACTAGGGAAGCAAGCCGAGTGGAGACCAGCAGGAGAGAATCAAGCTGGACTGTGGGGAACGGAAGCTGGCAGGAGCCTGAGAGAAAAGGAGATTTTCTCTCCCCAGCCTAAGGAGGCTAGGGAAACTGACTTCCAGATGATAGATGCAGATGAGCTGATGTCTGCTTCTAAGAGTTGGGAGCAAAACCCAGGGGAAGCCATGGACACGCAGGAGAGTCTGGTAGGACCTGAGGTTTTTCTACTGGATATAGAAATGTGGTGAGTCTTTAGTGCTGTGTTTTGCCTGCAGTATCTGAGCCTCCAGGGAAGATAGTGTTTTTCTTTAGAAGGAGATTTGTATTTCTCTTCTTTTATATTGAACTTTAAGTTTGTGCCTGAGAACTTTAATTTTGAGCCTAACAAATATTTGGAGGTATTTCCCTATTAGCAGCTAGGCTGAGCAAAGTACATTCCTCCCCCACAGCTGTGCATAATTGATCACAGTAACGCCTCAGCAGGGAAACGTTCTGAGAGCCCTGCACGTTCCCAGAGTTAAGGTTGCCAAAGTAAAACTTCTCCACAGGCTTGACTGTGCTAAGTTTCCCTTATAAAACCTGGGCTTCTGAATGTTATACTTACTTACAGAACAATAGTTTGTTTGGGGAAATGTTGAGCTTAAGGGAAACCATGTGACCTGCTTGCCTGCTTTTGTTTGGAGTTTTTATTCTTCTGTGCTTTACATGTTGTCACAATCCTAGCTCTGAAGCTTGTCTTGTGCCAGGTTTTAGTACTGGTAAAGCTAGCCCAAGGTTACAAAAGACTAACCAACGTGATAGAGTTGATAACAGTAGAAAAGGAATTACTGACTACCCCTTTAATTCTGAAACAAACAATCTGAAGGGAGTAGAGGAGGTGCAGGGGAACAGCCTAGAACAGCCTCTGAGGCATACTTCTCCCTCTGCTAGTCCCCAGCTGAAAGGGATAATTAAAAAACCAGGAAAAGCTAAGCAGACAGGGAAGGTGGCTCCTACTCCTCTGAGAACAGGGCGGGTTCGTTTGTGCAATTTAGAGGCTGCTCTCAGGAGGAGAAGGGCAGTCTTGCCTGGGTCAGCTCCAGGAGAGTACTCACCTGATGGGGCTCTCGAGTCTCAGGATATTGAGATGAGTGAATGTGATACTGACTGTGGGGCCAGCCAGCAAACAGTGCCGGAGCCCATGGACTGGGTACAAACTAATGGACTGCCTGAAGATACCTGCATGGACCTAAGTTAAGTGGCAGGTCTGGTTAGTTTACAATATAGCAGTAGTAATCACTCTGTATATTGTTCAAAGCAAGTTGCTTAGTGAGCTGAATGAGACAGGGACTGCTGTGCTTAGTTAGAACAGAAAGGAAAAAAAATGTTTTTGTTATAATCTTTAAGTAGCTGACTTCCTGAAGTTTATTTGGTTGTTAAGCTGATATAATTTGCCTGAGGGAAGTAAGTAAGTTGGGGAGAATCCACTTTCCATATAGGTGGGTTAGTGGGGCCATTCGTGGCGTTCTGTCTAGCAGAACATTTAACAGTGGATTCGCTTACTCCCTTCCCCCTCTCATCAGCTAAGGTAAACTGATTGAGGAACAAGCCTGTTGCACTGCAGGGCTTGGGTAGAGCACTGCTAGGAGTGCTAGTCATATTGCTGTGGGACCAGTGAAGTTTAAGACAGCAGCATTTTTGGACTTATATTTTTGGCCATCTGACAACAATGATTTTTGGACTGTGTTATTTCTTTTTCTTCTTACCTGTATTAAGGTGGCAGCTGAGCTCTACTGTTTAGGCTCAGCTATATTTTTGGTTTGTGGACTAACTTTATCATATTGGAGTCAGGACTGCCTAGAAGTAGACTCCCATTTCAAGAACACAATAAAGTGTTTTGTTTTGAACCATGAACTGACTGTTGTGCCAATTATCTTTTAAATATTGTCAGTGGGATCCAGCAGGACTTCCTACTTAAAGGAAGCACGTCAAAGAGGCGCTAAAGTGAGCAGAGTCCGGAACCCCTGAAGGCTCAGGTACCGGCTTCGCTACAATTGGTATCAGGAGTGGGATAGAGCGCCTCCTGCTGGACATTTGTGGAACTTTGAGGAAAAAAAAATTGGATTGTTGAATTTTTTTTTTAGTTTGATATTTTAGTTTATTGTGTTGGTTCCTGTCTGCGAGGAGCTGAGTTCCAGACGTCTTCGACCGGGTGTGCGGAGGGACCAGAGTGTGATCCAGCCTGCACTTGCGGTGGCCCAGAGTCGGAGGAAAACCAAGGAGATCCGGACGTCTATATAAGAGGACAAAAACGCAGTAACGACTGGGGGCCAAGGAGGCCTACAAACCAAAGGCGCCGACTCACCTTGCTCTCTGGTAAGCTGCTAGACCAGGGGGGGTGAGGGGATTGGCTACCCAGTTATTTTGGTACCGCACTTGGGTTGGTCTCTCTATTTGTTTCTTTTCCCAGGTGTCGGGGGAAGATGGACCAACAGCAATTGATGTCGTTTCTGACTGCCGAAAGGCAAAAACAGTCCGAGGACTTACAAGCTGTGCTGAAGACCAATCAGGAACTTTGGTATAGGTCTCAGGAATTGGCCCGCAGGCAGCACGATGAGATGGTAATGGCTATGGGAGAACAGACGAAGGTACTTTCGCAAATTTTGCAGAGACCCTTACCATCAGGAAGTAGTGAACAAGGAGTTGGCGGGGCCCAAACACCCGCAGGAGTAGCTCACCCACTTGCCATGATGAATCTTTGTAAGATAACGCCGGCCGATGCGCCAGACGAGTTCCTGTCGGCATTTGAAAGGGTGGCTACTGCTGCTGGTTGGCCTCAGGGTCAGTGGGCGGTCAGGCTTCTTCCCTGTCTGGCAGGTGAAACCCTGTCAGCTTTCCAGACACTAGCACCAGCAGGGACACGAAGATCCCGAGCGCAGAAAACAAAACGGTGGAAGCCTACGATTAGGTGGGCCCCACTGTCGGACCAGGCCAGGGCTCCCACACGGGCATACCCTAGGGCCGCGGGTTATGACCTGTATGCTGCTCATGACCAAGTTATCCCGGCTAAAGGAAGGGCTCTGGTAAAAACTGACATTCAAGTGTCTCCCCCACCAGGTGCCTATCTTAGGGTAGCACCAAGATCAGGATTAGCGCTAAAACAGCTAATTGATGTAGCCGCCGGGGTTATTGACCCAGATTTTAGGGGTAATGTAGCTGTACTACTAGTCAACCAGGGAGACAAAGAGTACAAAGTACAAGTGGGGGACCGGATGGCTCAGTTGATATGCGAAAGGATATGGCAGCCCAGGCTCGCTCAGTGGTCTCACCTCCCAAAGACGGACAGGGGAGATCAGGGATTTGGGTCTTCAGAGGTGCAGGCTCCCAAAGTTGGAGTTCGCTCAGACTTAGGTCCCCTTCAGAGGGAAGAGGAGGAAGCTACTAAGCTAGCGGACCTTGATGCGGAAATACTAAAGTTAAGAAATGAATTGACAGCTGCACGAACTGACTGGGAGGCCAAGCTGAAATTGCAGGTGGAAGCCAAGTCTCAGGCGTGGGAGGGTCAGTTAAATAGGGATAGGCAGCAGGCTAGGGACGAAAGTACTGCCCAATTCCAGAGAGAATCGGAAAAACTGACTAGCCTCATGGCGCAGGTTACCTCCCAGCTTGAAATAGTCCAGGGTCAAGTTAAGGAAAGTCAAGCCCAACAACAAGCAGTGCAGCATAGTGTTAGGGAGATAAAAAAACACTTGCGGGGAGCTAACGAACAGAACCGGGAAGACAGAGGGTTGGGTGGTAAAACAAAGGGCACAAGGAGAACAACTAGAACAACATGCCCAGCACTTTGAAAAGGTCCTGGATACCTTTAAGGGGATGGAACAGGATCTGGAGGAAGTGAGGGATCAAATTGCCCAAATGAGAAAAGAAGACTTAGGGGGTATAACGCAAGTGGTAGCGGCCCTAGCCCAGAGAGTAGAGGGGTTGGAAAGTCCCCAAGATCAGGGTAAGGAGGCCTTAGGAGGACCATGTGAGACATCCCTGTTGAGATGGCCAGAGGATTTTGAGGACCCAGATCCGCCACCCCTAAGTCAAGCGAAAAAGTGGAACAAACCCCGGAAGCGTTACTGAGCTTTATTCTAAACTTGCTCGGTACGTAGCGGTATTCCCTGTCAAGAATACAGGAAGATGAGGAGAGCCCCTATAGACTGCGGACAGTCATATTTTTAGAGTGGGGGTATGTCACAATCCTAGCCCTGAAGCTTGTCTTGTGCCAGGTTTTAGTACTGGTAAAGCTAGCCCAAGGTTACAAAAGACTAACCAACGTGATAGAGTTGATAACAGTAGAAAAGGAATTACTGACTACCCCTTTAATTCTGAAACAAACAATCTGAAGGGAGTAGAGGAGGTGCAGGGGAACAGCCTAGAACAGCCTCTGAGGCATACTTCTCCCTCTGCTAGTCCCCAGCTGAAAGGGATAATTAAAAAACCAGGAAAAGCTAAGCAGACAGGGAAGGTGGCTCCTACTCCTCTGAGAACAGGGCGGGTTCGTTTGTGCAATTTAGAGGCTGCTCTCAGGAGGAGAAGGGCAGTCTTGCCTGGGTCAGCTCCAGGAGAGTACTCACCTGATGGGGCTCTCGAGTCTCAGGATATTGAGATGAGTGAATGTGATACTGACTGTGGGGCCAGCCAGCAAACAGTGCCGGAGCCCATGGACTGGGTACAAACTAATGGACTGCCTGAAGATACCTGCATGGACCTAAGTTAAGTGGCAGGTCTGGTTAGTTTACAATATAGCAGTAGTAATCACTCTGTATATTGTTCAAAGCAAGTTGCTTAGTGAGCTGAATGAGACAGGGACTGCTGTGCTCAGTTAGAACAGAAAGGAAAAAAAACGTTTTTGTTATAATCTTTAAGTAGCTGACTTCCTGAAGTTTATTTGGTTGTTAAGCTGATATAATTTGCCTGAGGGAAGTAAGTAAGTTGGGGAGAATCCACTTTCCATATAGGTGGGTTAGTGGGCCATTCGTGGCGTTCTGTCTAGCAGAACATTTAACAGTGGATTCGCTTACTCCCTTCCCCCTCTCATCAGCTAAGGTAAACTGATTGAGGAACAAGCCTGTTGCACTGCAGGGCTTGGGTAGAGCACTGCTAGGAGTGCTAGTCATATTGCTGTGGGACCAGTGAAGTTTAAGACAGCAGCATTTTTGGACTTATATTTTTGGCCATCTGACAACAATGATTTTTGGACTGTGTTATTTCTTTTTCTTCTTACCTGTATTAAGGTGGCAGCTGAGCTCTACTGTTTAGGCTCAGCTATATTTTTGGTTTGTGGACTAACTTTATCATATTGGAGTCAGGACTGCCTAGAAGTAGACTCCCATTTCAAGAACACAATAAAGTGTTTTGTTTTGAACCATGAACTGACTGTTGTGCCAATTATCTTTTAAATATTGTCAGTGGGATCCAGCAGGACTTCCTACTTAAAGGAAGCACGTCAAAGAGGCGCTAAAGTGAGCAGAGTCCGGAACCCCTGAAGGCTCAGGTACCGGCTTCGCTACAATGTCCAGGAATTGGCAGAGCTGATGGGGAATAAGCAGCTTAGTAAATGTTCTAAACTTATATTCTTAAAACTACCTGCTCTGGTGAAGAGGACTGGGTTTCAGGATACTGAGAAAGTCCAGAAGCAGGGGACTGAATTATGCTTTACTTAAAAAACCTGGACACTGGATTTGAGGGTTTGTCTCTGGATGAGAAGCTTGTGTTTGCCAAAGGTGAATGGTTGGGGTTTTTTTTCAACTGCTAAGCTGAAGCCTGCATTTTTGCTTTGTGAAACCAGTAACCATAATAAAGCTAAGATTTGATGCATTCTGACTTGGACTCTTCCCTTGCATGCCCTTATTAGGCTAATAGTAAACCAGGTAAAGTCCTGAAGGGTCCCTTGGTGGTAAGGGACACGCCGGACCAGAGAACTTTGTCACGATCTCGAGGCTCACGATGCAGCTCAAGAGTGCTGGTGTGACACCCCTGAAGTCTTCATTCTACTTCTGAGGGCAGGCCTGCTCCTTGATAAAGATTTTGAGTTTGAAGGTGATTGAATAAAAGTTGTAAAGGATTTAAATCTCCTGGGCTCTTTTGTAAACAAAGAAGCAAAGGTTAGGACTATAAACTAGGCGTGGATGTTATTTAAAAATACCATCGTGGAAGCCCAGACCAGATATATTCCATGTATCAGCAAAGGTAGAAAGAGGAGGAATTGAGAGCCAGCATAGTTAAAAGGTGAAATGAAAGAGGCTATCAGAGCCAAAAAAAAAACCCTATCTTTTAATGAATAGAAAAAAATATCCAAATGAAGAAACTAAGAAAAGACACAAGCACTGGCAATTTAGATGCAAAGCATTGATAAAGGAAGCTAAGAGAGAATATGAAGAGATACTTGCAAATGAGGCAAAAACTCCTAACAATTTTTTTAGGTACATCAGAAGCAGAAAATCTGCGAAGGAATCAGTGGGACTGTTGGATGATTAAGGTACAAATTGGATGCTCAAGAAGGATAAGGCCATAACGGAGAGATTGAATGAATTATTTGCTTCGGTCTTTATGCAAGAAGATGTAAGAGATCTACCTGAACTGAAAATGCTTTTCAAGGGTGATGATGTAGAGGAACTGAAAGAAATCTGCATGAATCTGGAATATGTTCTAAGCCAAATCAACAAGTTAAAAAGTGATAAATCACCTGAACTGGATGGTATACATCCCAAAGTATTAAAAGAACTCAAACATGAAATTGCTGACCTGCTGTTAGTGATCTGTAACCTGTCACTAAAATTCTCTATAGTGCCTGAAGATTGGAGGGTGGCCAATATTACACTGATTTTTAAAAAGAGTTCCAGGGGAGATCTGGGAAATTACAGACTGGTAAGCCTGACTTCAGTGCCAGGCAAAATGGTAGAAACAATTATAAAAAATAAAATTGTGGAATGTAGACAAATATGATTTAATGAGAGAGTCAGCATGAGTTCAGCCGATTGAGATCTTACCTCACCAATTTGCTTGACTTCTTTGAAGGTGTGAATAAACATGTGGATAAAGGTGAACCGGATGATGTAGTATATTTAGATTTTCAGAAAGCTTTTGATAAAGTTCCTCATGAGAGGCTTCTGAGAAAATTAAAGAGTCATGGGATAGGTGGAAAAGTTCAGTTGGGTAGGGTTAAATGGTCATTTTTCTCAGTGGAGGAGAGTAAACAGTGGAGGGCCATAGGGATCTGTACTGGGACCAGTGTTATTCAACTTATTTATAAATGATCTGGAAATTGGAATGATGAGTGAGGTGATTAAATTTGCAGATGACACTAAAAACTGTTCAAAGTTGTTAAAACAAATGCAGATTGTGAAAAATTGCAAGCAGACCTTAGGAAATTGGAAGTCCAATGAAATTTAATGTGGACAAATGCAAAGTGATAACGCATTGGGAAGAATAACCCGGATCACAGATACTGAATGCTAGGGTCCACTTTGGAGGTTAGCACCCAAGAAAAAGATCTGGATGTCATTATAAACAATACAACAAACCTTCCACCCAATGTGCAGTGGCCTTTTGGTAAACAGGATGCTAGGAATTATTTAAAAAGGGATGGTTAACAAGACTAAGAATGTTATAATGCCCCTGTATTGCTTCATGGTGCGACCTCAATTGGACTGTGTTCAATTCTGGTCTCCTTATCTCAAGAATGATATAGCAGCACTAAAAAAGGTTCAAAGAAGAGTGACCAAGATGATAAAGGGGATGGAACTCCTCTCGTATGAGGAAAGACTAAAAAGATTAGGACTCCACAGCTTGGAGGGGAGATATGATTGAAGTTTACAAAAATCATGAGTGGAGTAGAATGGGTACAAGTGGAACGATTTTTCACTCTGTCAAAAATTACAATGACTAGAGGACACTCGATGAAGTTACAGAGAAATACTTTTAAAACCAATAGGAGAAAATATTTTTTCACTCAGAGAATAGTTAAGCTCTGGAATGCATTGCCAGAGTTTGTGGTAAGAGCGGATAGCTTAGCTGGTTTTAAGAAAGGTTTGGACAATTTCCTGGAGGAAAAGTCCATAGTCTGTTATTGAGAAAGACATGGGGAAGCTACTTCTGCCCTAGATCGATAGCATAGAATGTTGCTACTCCTTGGGTTTTGGCTAGGTTCTAGGGACCTGGAATTGGCCACCATGAGAACAGGCTATTCTTACATTCTTAAGCAACTAGCAGGAGGAAATACTCCACAGAATAGCATTTGGTCGCTCTTCAATGAAGACTCTCAACAAAGTATTCAAAAGCAAGGAGGTAACACTCCAAACGAAGATCAGACTTGCATACACACTCCTTTTCTGCACCATCAGAAGAGAGATATCACTTCAGAAAAACATAATGTTTGGGAAGATTGAAGGAACCAGGCAAAGAGGGCAATTTGCAATCAGATGACTGGATACATTGAAAACAACCATGGGGATAATGTTGGAGGACCTTTCCGGACTAGCACAAAACCAATTTCTTTTTAGATCCACAATTCATCAAGATGCCAGGACTTGAGCACGAGTCGATGGCACCTAATAATAACAACAACATTCTATAACAGAAGCTTGGCACCAAGATGCCATTCTAAAACTAGCACTAAGCACATGGCATTGGGATGCCTAGACTGAGGCACCAATTTATAGAAGTGCCTTTGACTATCAAGCTATAAATGAACAATCTAGTCTGCCCAGTAGGGTTTCAATTCCTACATCAAGTTGATAACCTAGCCCAGTGTGCCATTCCTGATGACAACTGATACAGGATAGTTATCAAAATTACTATTTTTGGACTTTTGAAATCATACCCATTTTTCATCTATGAGCAGCAGTTTTCATTAAGCAAAGTGAACAGGTGTTTTTCTGCCAATGTGTTTTTAACTCTAGCCTGACTAATGAAAATTACCTCCATAAATCCTATATCCTTTCATTGTGTGCTTTAGCATTCATAAGATATATTGGTGATATTTTATGAAAACTATGCTGCTTAAGCCATATTCCATCCAGGGGCTTTGGAAAATCACAGCCTAAAGAGAAACTATGCAGGAAAAGTAGCTGGAAATTGATTCCAGAAACCATGAGCATGAATTCTATGAGTTCAGATTTTGGATGGCCTTGAACTACCATGGAAATAATGACCCCAGTATTTAGGGATATTTATCTAGGTTAAAGCAGCTCTTACCCAGATAAGTATTACACACTGGGATCTGAACCAGATTTTCAGTGGCATTATTTGGACTCTGCATTGATGAATCTGAATTTTCATTGAACTCTTCTTTGAATATTTATTCCATACTTATGGATACATTTAGTTTAAAATGTTTGGAAAATGGTTACACAGTTATGTATTGATTTAGAGCACAATTTATGTAATGCACTACCATATCATAGGGGAAGTGTTAAATGATATAATAGGTGGTCTGATGGAGTATGTTGACTTCAAAAAGCCACTTCTAATGCCATTAGGAATTTATTTTCTCAGATTGGTGGAGACCCATGACTGACTCCATTTCCCCTACATTCACATATTCATATTTACTCATTTATACTTACATTTTCATTCGCTATATCATTGTGTGCCACGTTCCAATATACTTAGTGAGGATTGTTTTGGTTTTGCAAGCATTTTCCTCTCTAAGTTTAGGCGAGTTTTTTTTGTACTAGAATTATCTAGATAAAACCATTGAAAACCTTCGTTAGCCATCCCAACATTATCCAGGATGGTCCACTGGCCAAGCTGAAAGTTATCTGGGTACCCTTAATATTCACCACATTTACCTGATAATGATCTGGTTATTGATCCTGAATATCATCAATACTTGAATAACTTATGGCGGCCATCTTATATCCAAATATTCTACACCAATGTCTTGAAATAGCCTAGCACTGAATATCTGGGTATAATTTAAGCACTATGGTTGGCCTTCAAAGGTGACTGACGTGTTTAATTAATTGAGGAGGGGGGAAGGGAACTGTGATTCCTTGTATCAGTATGTTAGCCTTTCTGCAGTTATGAGTTCAATCTAATCAAGCTCCCTTGACATTTACAAGGGTTTTTTTTGCCTAAGAGCTCAGGTTCATCAGTCAGAGGAGAGGGAAACACATTTTGACTAGAAAATTGAATACTGTCGGTAATACTTGGAGTTTTGGTTATAATCACATAGCATCCCCAGATGTTTTTGGGATATATATATATATATATAGATATATATAGATATAGATATAGATAGATAGATAGATAGATAGATAGATAGATATAGATATATATAGATAGATATATATAGAGAGAGAGAGAGAGACAACCCTTGGATAGTGAGTAACATGGTTTATGAGTGTTTTGCAAGATGAGCAAAAACATTTTCTTAAATTTTAACTCGATAAACGAGTTGTCTTGCAGTACAAGCACATATACGTGCATCACGTCAAATATACACAATATATGCATGTCACATCACTGATCACAGTTGAACATAATATACGCATGCACAACATATGCACATCTCATGCTGAGCGCGGCTGAACATAATAAAAGCATCATACCCAATTCACCCACAGTGACTAGTGACTGTTTGAAATGAATGAGATCTTGCAATACATACAGTACTGTATTTTCTATTAAAGCTTTTGGGATGTGGAATGAATCGTCCGTGTTTCCATTATTTCCTTTGGGGAAATTTCTTTGATATACGAGTGCTTTGGATTACAAACATGCTTCTGGAATGAATTATGCTTGCAAACCAAGGTACCACTGTATATAAAGAGAGAGAGCAAGAATCCCCATGTCCCAACCCTGAGTCTTACCCTAAATTCATTTACCCCTGTAGAGCAGAGTATTTGGGAACCCCCAAAATACCAGTAACTAGGGAACTCTCAGGATGGCGAAGAAGCAAAGAAGGGTCATGGATGCCCAGAAAGTTTTGTAAGGCTGGGGGTGGGTAGGAGAGTAGCCAGAAACAAGATATGCCTCCCTGGTTATGCAGCCAATATGTTATGGATCCCAGCAGGTCCAGGGAAGGCGATTTTCCAATGAAACCCAAGTGGCCAGAAGAACCCACTTCTATGGAAGTGGAGAAGTATGAGACACTAGATGATGATCTAGTACTGGAGGTAGAGTTGATAGAATGTTCAGATGAAGCCCAGTAAGTAGCATCCTGAGATAATAACTATGGATGAGAAGCAGGGCAACTTGAGTGACAGCATGAGGTGGGGGATAGTGCCATTAGCCAAGTTAACTATCCCAAGGACCCGAAACTGTTAAAGCTGGAAAAATCCAAGGGAGAGAAGGTCAGAGAAGGTACCAGATTCCTCTCGGCTTAATTTGCACTTACATACTTTATGAATGATTTAAATCCTTGGAATAGAGGTTCTTGAGGAAGGAAACCAAGGATTAAACCATATCTAAGAATTTAGATAGTGTATTCTTCACGCGTTTATGAATTTGATTGACAATGATTGATTAATTCCTTTATTTACCCTGGATAAGAAACCAACCCAAAATCAAGACCTTGAGAGCCATTTGCTGGTCAAAGCAAGTACTGGACAAGTTTGTGGACCTGAAGACCAGAGAGGGCCCTACCTCTATCTATTTCTGCTACTCCTTTTAAGAACTGATTTTTTTATTTGAAGAAAGATCTGCTATATCTTTGCATTTGTTCATTTAGATTCATGTAAATCTTTAAAACATTCATTTTGCTGGGTTTTATTTTTAAATGTACTGTATATGCTTTCTTTTTTTAAATAAAAGCTTTTTTATTTAGTGAAGAAAAATGAAGAACATCAGCAAATATAAACAAAACTGATGAAATGTACAAGAAAGTACAACCAGTAAAAAAGAACACTAGCAAAACCCCAGCAAGAATACAGCAAATATCACTAAATCCCCACTGTAAAAATTATATAACACCCCCCCCCCCCACCGTGACAGATCCCATGACTCAAACCACAAACTAGGAAAGGTCTCCAAGCACATAAAGAAAAGAAAGGGCAAAAAAGCAATAAAGCAATCTCCAACCAGTCACATTAAGCTAAAGATCCCATACACAATACCCAACTCAAACCCCACAATGGGACCCTACAAGGAGCACTCCCAAAAGCAGCGCCAAATGAAAGCATACCCATGCTGTTTACCATGCTGTAAAGCCGTAAGCTGGTAGAGAAGCTGCCAGCGCTGCAAGCGCCGCTCCACCTACTGCCAATTAAGGGGCATCACCCGATTCCAGGAGGAGTCCAATACCAACCAAGCTGCAGTGAAAGCTAACTTGCAAAACTACTGTTTATGCTTTCATGGATATTGTTGGTTTGTTGGGATTTTTTTTGTAGTTGTTAATTCTTCACACATTGGATTATTACGTGTTCAATGACATTTCCATTATCAGCACTAGCAGATTGTTTAGGTTATTTGACTTTACCTACATTTTCTGTCAACCCTTATCTGTGTTAGGATTACCTATCATTTGGCATGTCCTTGAATCCAGTCCAATGGTAAAAAAAAAAATGAAGCATATGAAGGAGATGGGGTGAACAAAAATATACAAATTGTGCTGAAATAACTAGGTATGCATTACAAGGGAATTAGATATTTTTTAAAGGCACTGCTATCTCCTCAGAGATAAGTTAATTGAATATCTTCTTTGATCTTTCCTTAAAAAAAAAGTACCTTAATTTACACAACAAAAAACTGCGGCTCTTTTTCTCCAATGTATCCATTTTTAAGGAATGAGACCTAAGGGCCAAATTTTATTAACAGACATCAATGGCCCATGCTAATGAATTATGCATTTTCAGGCTAGCATCTTAATGCTCTCACCTGCATCTCAGCAAATTATAATTACATTTTTACATTAATGGGTCTGTGTTAAAGTTTGTGTGTCACTTTTCTCTACATGAAAATTCACATGCTAACATGTGCATGTGGAGAGCAATTTTATAACAGGCCACATGATTTGTAGTTCAGATATGCTCATAAGTTACTGGTAAGTCTATTTTAGAAAGGAATCCAGTGTGTATGTCTAGCAATCAAATGCTGCTGGTTCACCAACATTAAGTAATGGAAAGACTGTCATAAATATTTTTTAAGTCATTATGCAACTATGGATACTGGCATTAAAATATCTGAATACTGTATGTCTTGCCGGTAAGCACTTAACTTGAGAAGTGCCTATTTTCAGTCCTTAATTTATGTAGTCCAGTTTACCCTGTTAGCTTATCCAGTTAAGGGCCAAATATCAGCACTTATCCGTTTAATTGCCAACTCTGCCCCCGCACTGCCCATGCAATTGCTGATTTTGGCTTAGTGGTTATGGGTGTGGGAAGGGGTGGTGGTGGTAATAGGGAATTTGCTCCCTCTCAGGAATTTCTGTTAGCCATTTCCCATAACCTTTGCTGCTATTCCTTTCCATCCAGAAGCTAGCATCTCTCTCACTCTCTTCCCCTCACCTTGCCCATGTAGTTTGTTATTTCCCTTTCTCTCTCAATCATCTTCACCCTCTCCCCCATGTCTACCTTAAAATTTATTCTCTTTGCTGAAGCAGAATTTGCCAGTGGCTGCAGAGATGGGCATACATTGCCTGCAGCCTGTTCTGGAGCCTTTGCTCCCTCTGACAGAATTTCTGGTTGCCACAGTGGTGAAACAGCTCAGAAGAAAAGTTCCAGAATAGGCTGCAAGTAGTGTATGCTGATTGCTGCTAGTGCTGCCGATGACCTCCATAAAATGTGAATACAAGCTGAAGCTGTAAGGTGGATGGTGATTGGAGGGAAATTAACAGATATGAGGGAATGCTGAACTGTGAATAGACAGGGAAACTGGAAGTGGAGTGGGGAGAGATGCCATACTACACATGAGGGCCAGTAATTGCTTTGACCAGCAAACTGCTCCCAAGGTCTTCATTTTGGATTGCTTTCTTATTCAGGGTGAATAAACAAGTTCATCATTCATTGTCAATTAAAATCATAAATGTATGAAGGACATAGAGCTACTAGCCTATGTATTGGAAAGGGGATGGAGGGAGAAAGAGATATCAGACTGTGCATGGGGGAGGGGCAGAGGGAGAACGAGAAGCCAGACCATACAAAGGGAGTAGGGAAGGGAGATGCTGGAGCAGAATAAAAACCATCAAAATGTCAATTGCCTTTATGATAATGTACATGTTTAATATGATCTCTGTATTTTTTGACACTGACCTTTACAAGCTACTTAGTTCATTTGGAATGATAAATAACCAAGGATTGCTTGTTCTAAACTTTTATTGCAGAAAGAACAAGGAGGGGTAAACGTCCCTAATTTATACAACTATCACTGGGCATATATCCTCACATAAGGTATGTTTTGGATCAAAGACACTATCACGGACCCTAATGTGTCCAGTTGGACAAGTCTGGAAAGAGAATTAGTAGTTCCATTTAGATTTTGCAATTTCATCAGAATGTGATCATCACAGATCTTTTTGATTTTAAATATGTTTATTGGATTTTTTTCATAAAACAATAAGCAAACAGTACAAATAATGAATAACAGGAGAGAAACATCAAGCCCAATGAATAGCAGGCCAACATCACAACATTCTACAAAGATGACATAACATTAAATGAGCGGAGCAGTATGTTAAGCCAGCCGATCACAGGCCAAATAGCAATCTGGAGAGGAGGAAGAGACAAAAAAGATGAAAAGAAGAAGCAAAGAGATGGAACCAAAGAAGACAGTCAGTAAGAGAGCTAAGGTGAGACATTAAAATTCCCGGACAGAGCGAGCATCCCCCCCAAAGAATCCGCATAAAATTATCAAATATTAAGAGATGTGATGGATTAGAGAAAAAAGAAGGAATCATCAATAGTTAAAAAGCAAAATACTTGACGGGGTCCCAAATTTTGGAAATAGTAGCCTGTCTGTTGGAAAATCTGCCGCCTTTGATTCATAGGAATGAATTAGAAGGATAGAGTTCCACCAAAAGGTGATATTTAAGGAATCTGCAGATTTCCAATTGTGTAAGATCATCTGGATAGTAAGATCAAGAAGAACGTTTAGTAGGGATTTTTGTGAAGGAGAAAGGGCATCAGGAATGGCTAACGTACGGAATAGAAGAACATCCATCGAGAAGGTTGAACGAATCGGTAGTATCTTTTGAATAGTAGTCCAAACTTGCGACCAGAACGCAAATATAATGGGGCAAGCAAATATCATATGGCGGATATCCCCTATATCTGACAGACAATGCCAACAGAGGTTGGAGTCACGCAAACCAGCCCGGAATAATTTATTGGGGGTCCAGAAGACTTTATAGGATAAGAAATACAGGGACTGGAACAAGCTAGATGATGCAGTAGGACGAATAATTTTGGTAAAATAAATGTCCCAGTCCCTGTCACTACCACTCCACGAAACCTCCCTAGACCAAATATCTGTAGATCTTGATGGGCTATGGCCCTTTTCTGCCGTCATCTTATATGTTTCTATGTTTCTATGATCTAACAGACCTGGGAAACCGATGTGATCTGAGTTCCTTGTAGAAGTGAGAAGTGGAGTGACCCAACGAGATACTTAGGTGAGAAAGTGTTAATAAAATAGAAGTCCGGGGGTATTGAGAAATGTGAGGAGAGCGATGTTTCAAGCAATGAGAAAGCTGTATCCAATGGAAACATTCAGTTGGGGTAAGGGCAAATTTCACCATCAGCTGTGAGAATGAGAGGAGAGAGTTATTCTCTGAAACCTGATCAATAGTCCATATTCCTCTATCCATCCATGAGTGCCAGTGTAGAGGGCGACTATTGATCAGAATATTAGAATTATACCATATTGGCGAGGAGGAAGCGTGCCAATGATTCTGTTGGGAGATGGAGTCGAAAAGTTGAATAGCATGAATAGTAGAGCGAATGGCTTCAGAAGAATTGGAAACCGATATTAGAGAGGCATATGGTAGACACAAAAGAGGGACAGGATGGACCAAATAATGTTCAATAAGTAACCATGCAGCTTGCCAGTCATCAAGGTCATTGGAGTGCAACCAGAATGAACTATATCTAAGAAAAGAAGCAATATGATAGAGAAAAAAGTCCGGAAAATTCATCCCTCCATCCGATCTAGCTGATTTGAGTATGTGAAGAGCGATACGAGGGGGCTTCTTACACCGCAGGTACTCAGACAGTTTAGAGGTAAAATTTCCAATTTATCCCAATTAATACTATAATCAGAGAATGATGAGAATGCAGAGACAACCTGCAGCAAAGAAGGGATAGATGTAGCTGGATTAGAAAAAAAGCTAAAAAGGCTCCCCAAGTCAAACATGAAGCCTCCCTTTTGGCTCTTATTTCTCCTTCTCTGCTCGTCTCTTAAAATCACCCTCTGCTTAAAACCCTCTTCCCCCAATTTACCAGACTCCCCAAATGTCACTAATACCTGCCCCAGCCTCAAAATCCCCACGCTGTTACGCACTAGAAGTCACTCTCACAAACACAAATCCCGCAAAGCCAACCTCGCCTATTTAAAGCCTGTGCCCCCTGCCAACCTTCCCAACCATGCCCCTGACTCTCTAACCCCAGTCCCGATACTTTACTGCAACGCCAGATCCGTATGCAACAAGACCCAAATTATGAAAGACCTCCTCACAGATTTTGATCCTGGACTCTTCTGTATCACAGAGTCCTGGATCAAAAAAGATGATTATTATACTCAAAACGAGACTTGCCCCCAGGGCTACCAAGGCCTCTTTTCTCCTAGATTAAACCGTAAAGGAGGCGGACTGGCACTCCTCTACAAATCTTTCTTTAATGTTGAACTCCTCGAAAAAGGCAGCCACCATTCACTAGAATATATGTTAGCCTCTATCAATGATGAGCTCCAGCTTCACCCACTAGGTATCTTATTACTTTATCGCCCGCCCACCCCCTGGAGCAATTCCTCCGAACTTGTTTATGAGACCATATCTAACGCCTTCCTTAAGTTCCAAAGACTACTGATCATCGGAGATATCAATCTCCACCTTGATGACACCTCTAGCAAAGATGCATCCGATTTCAATAATTTCCTCATCTCTCTCGGCTTCTCCCCCCCCGCCTCCTCTCCAACCCATGAAAAAGGCCACTCACTAGATCTCATCAGCTTCCTCGATCTCACGGATTACAAAACCTCAACCGATGACATCCGCTGGGACCACGTTCCCTGGTCCGACCACTTCCTAGGAACCTTCTGTCTCCCCATCTTCATGTCTCCCCTTGGAACCTCTCCGCAGTCCTCTAAGTCCATTACTTTCCGCAAGAAAATTTCAAGTGACCAGTTCTGGTCCAAATTTCTTGACAATCTCCCATCCAAGCCTAAGCCATCAGATTCTGCAACCAACTGGCACACTTGGACCACTCTCTCAGAATCCACCTACCAATCTCTCGCCCCGCTTTCCACCAAAACCATCTCCTACTCCCGTAAGGCCCCCTGGTTCCTCCCACAACACAGGGCGCTAAAACAAAAATGTCGATCCCTGGAACGCATCTGGAAAAAATCGAAATCCCCCGCAGATAAACAAATCTGGAGAGTCAACATTAAATCTTACAACAATACACTCAAAAGAGCTAGGAAAGACTTCTATGGTGACAAGATCTCCAGATCGAAAAACCAGAATAGTATGCTGTTCAATATCTGGCGCTCCTTAACCCCCAACACCAACCCTTCTACTCTTCCCTCCTCCCCATCAGTGGATCAACTAGCAAACTTCTTCAACGGAAAGGTCACCGCCTTGAGAAGCTCCTTCCCTCCTGCAGTCTCCTACAATCCTCTGGTGCCCGCCTCCCCCGACCCTACTACAAAGGTCCCCACCCCCGTCCCAGTCAATAGATCCTGGACCACCTTTGAGCAAGTATCCGATTCTCAGGTCCTCAAACTCTGCCTGAAACTGAAATCCTGCAACTGCACCTTGGACCCATTCCCATCCTATCTATTTGAGAAAATACCCGCACAGGCCATCTCTTCTCTCACTATACTCATAAATTCTGCCCTATTATCGGGCCTCTTCTCCCCTGAAATGGGACGCATTGCACTGACCCCCCTACTGAAGAAAGCTGACCTAGACCCCTCCTCCCCATCCAATTACCGCCCAATAGCAAACATTCCGCTCCTAACCAAATTGCTAGAGTCCATCGTCTCCTCCCAACTTTCAGCCTACCTGGAAAGATTCTCTATCCTCCTACCCTATCAATACGGCTTCAGACCCAACTTCAGTACCGAAACCCTCCTGGCCTCCCTTATCTCGAAGATCCAACAATTTCATTCTCATAAAAAATTTGCCGTTCTCCTTCAATTCGACCTCTCTGCTGCCTTTGACGTTGTCCACCATGACATTCTAATCTTCCTACTCTCCGAAATAGGCATCAGTTCTACAGTCCTCGACTGGTTTTCGAACTTCTTACGTTCTCGCTCTTACACCGTCACCAAACATGGTTCCTCCTCCTCCCCATGGAAACCGACTTGTGGAGTCCCACAAGGCTCCCCCCTATCTCCCATCCTCTTCAACATTTATATGTCCTCCCTGAACCTTCTCCACCTATCCCCCCTAGAAACACTCTACACCTATGCCGACGATATCCTGGTCCTCATCGAGACCGACGCAAACCTCACCAATCTCGCAGCTAACATTTCTTCCTGCATAACCAACCTTCAATCCTGGGCTCACACTGTACAAATGAAATTGAATGAGTCCAAAACCAAACTACTATGGCTCGGCCCCAAACTTGATCAATTACCCACTTCAATCCCACTGCCCACAGGTCCCTCTCTACAGCTGGAGTTCTCTAGCAAAGTTCTGGGCATCACCATAGATTCATCATTATCCTTCAATGACCACCTCAACTCCCTGATAAAAAAATGCTTTTGCAGCCTTCACATGCTGAGGAAAGTGAGGTCCTGCTTCCACCAAAAACACTTTGCCGTCCTCGTACAATCCATTATCCTTTCCAGATTGGACTATTGCAATTCCATTTACCTAAGCGTAACAAAGAAAAGCCTTCACAGACTCCAACTAATACAGAACACCGCGGCCAAACTTATCTTCTCAAAAAGTAAGTTTGATCATGTCTCACCGCTCCTATCCAAACTCCACTGGCTTCCCGTTATTTCCAGGGTCCACTTTAAATGTGCCTGTCTAACCTTCAAGATCCTCCATGGTATCCTCCCTCCTTTTATCCCTCTATCCTGGAATTCCTCAAATCCAACCTCCACTAGATCCACGCAAAAATTAAAACTATCCTACCCCTCCTTAAAAGGCATCTCCCTTGTTGGTAAACTTGGCTCTTCCCTCCCTTTCAGAATCGCTCAGCTCTGGAACAGTCTCCCTTCCCCTCTCCGCAATTTGAGCCCACTTCTATCATTCCGTAATCATCTGAAGACCTGGCTCTTCTCCAAAACGTAACCCCGTCCCGTTCCTGGCACTCTTACACCTAACCTCTCTCCTCTCTTACTTATATAATTCCACTAGAGTTCCGTTCCTTCCTTAACCATGTAAACCGTGTCGAGCTCCATCTGCGGAGATGATGCGGTATATAAATCCAAGATTTAGTTTAGTTTAGTTTAATATGAGAAGATCATCGGCATAAGCTAAGGTCTTAATTTGAGAGGACCCTATCGGTATACCAGCAATTAGATCATGATGACGAATATGTAAGAGGAGGGGGTTCTAGAGCTAAGTTAAAAAGAAGAGGGGATAGCGGACACCTTTGACGGGTCCCTCTGTGGATAAATATAGGGGAAGAAAGAGAGTCATTAATTTGAATTCTGGAGAAAGGAGTGGTATATAATAGTCGGACCCATCGGACAAAGGCAGATCCGCAACCAAACCAACGAAGGGTGGAGAAGAGATGGTTCCACTCCACCCTGTCGAAAGCCTTTTCAGCATGAAGAGACATAGCTACCAGTGGAGAGGAAATGGAATGCGCAACATCTATAATATCGTGGAATGTACGAGCATTATCTCCAATGAAGCAATTCTTCATGAAGCCTACCTGATCAGGATGAATTAAAGATCCTAATATCTTGTCTAATCTGGAAAAGAGAATTTTAGCGAGAACTTTACAGTCTGTATTAAGGAGAGAAATGGGTCTATAGTTAGCCACCTTAGTGACATCCCTACCTGGTTTAGGTAATACTATAATGTGTGCTTCTGCAAAGGATCCTTGATCATTAGGGTGAGAAAAAAGAAAGTCGTAAAGTGACCGCAGATGTGGCACAAGTTCACTGGATAAGAGTTTATAAAATTCAATAGGATAACCGTCTGGTCCCGGAGATTTGTGAGAAGATAAAGAGTGAATTGCATCAGTGATTTTAGAGTCCTTGATGGATGCTCCGAGGGACTCCGCTTGAGAGGTCGAAAGAGAAGGATGCGGAAGATTTTTAAAGATTTCAGAATTGGAAAAGGTAGAAGAAGACGAAGAGGAGGTATAGAGTTTATTATAAAAATCCGTGAATATAGCAGAAATAGATGAATCATCAGTTACAGAGGTTCCATCATCCCGGATTAAGGCCACTATTCTGGAATGTTGTTTGCGATTAGCAATATATCTGGCTAAAAGACGCCCGGATTTATTAGCATGCATATATGTCCCAGATTTAGACAGCAGAAAATCTTGTTGAGCTTTGGTCTGGGAAAACAAGTTATATTCAGCCTTTTTCCTTATTAGGTCTGGGGGCGGAGGTGAAGCAGGAGATTTACTGTGGGCGTCCTCAAGTATAGAAATATCCTTCTCCAGATCATTCAATGCAGAGGAGTCTGTTTTCCGTTTCCAAGATGCGTAACTCAGAATTTCTCCTCGGAGGCTAGCCTTAAAAGCTTCCCAAATGGTATTATAAAAGGTCACAGAGTTTAAGATTGGTTAGAAAAAAGTCCGATATGAAACCGCGAATCCTCTCAAGAAACATATCATCAGAGAGTAGAGAAGTATTCAAACGCCAAATTTTTCTAGGATAAATATGTTGGATTTCGATATGAAGACCTATGGGAGCGTGATCTGATAAAATAATTGGATGAATTATAGAAGCCTTGGCCCTTGGAATTAATGATTTGGATATGAGAAAGAAATCAATACGAGAATAAGATTTGTGCGGAGCTGAATAGAAAGAGAAGGAGCGTTCTTCAGGGTGCAAAAAGTCTCCATGAGCCACAAAGTCCGAGGTCCTGTATAATATGATGAAGCTCTGACCACATTTTCGTCGTACGATAAGAGGAAAGGGATTGTCTATCTACGATCGTGTCAAGTGGAAGATTAAAATCACCTCCTATTACCAGAGGGTGGGAGGAGAAATCGAGAAGAGTTTCCCGTAAGGCTGACATAAAAGAAGGCAAATCTAGGTTAAGGGCATAAACATTCACAATAGATAGTGAAGATATGCTAATTTGTACTGAAGCTGCAATCCATCTCCCCTCAGAGTCTGAAGCTTGATGAAGAATTTGAACATTGGTAGAATTCTTAAAGAGGATGGATACACCTCATTTTTTATGAACAGCAGGGGAAAGATATGAGTAGTAAATCCAGGAATACGCAAAAGAGAACACTCTCTGGGATTAATAAAATATCATAGTTCTTGAGTTGCAGATAATCCATAATTTTTTTACATTTAAGGGATTGATTAATACCATTGACGTTCCAGGAAGCGAATTTAAGGGACGTCATAGGAATGCAACAAAAACAACAGGAGGATAATATCAATGGATGAGATGCTCGCCCCGTCCCAAAGAAGACAAAAATGGTAATATCAAGAAAGAAAAGAAGAAAGAAAAAACCTCTCCAAGAAAGCAGAGAGAATCATAGACTTTCCAGTTTGCTAAACAATCGGCTATGGAGCAGAGAAGGACCATCTCCCAAAATAGAGCAGAGAAATGTCAACATGTAGAGCATATAAAATTGTAGAATATGTAAAAAGATTGGTAATGAGAGCAGAGCTCAAACTAGATGAACAACTAGATAACCAATATAGAAGGCAATTACAATAGGCATGTAAGAGCAATCAAATAGTAAAGAAGTGTATAACCATAACTGTTATAGGTAGAGCAGACAATGGCTCAGGAAAGCCATAAAATGGCATATATATAGGTAATGCAATGCAGTTCAGTATTTATCCCCAAAGAAAAGAAGACCCAACAAAGAAAATAAGATCTCAATACATCAAAACAACAACATGAGAAATGATCAGAAGGAAGGACATTGGGAAATTTCAAAAACATAGATTAAATAGAGATGTATAATACCTTCAACAACCAGAATATAAGTATGATTCAAAATTCATTAAAGAATATTAGATAATGCTTATCATAACCACTGTATAAAAGGAAACAATTAATTGATGAGTGGTGCATAATCAGGAAGGACAGATAGTCATAATACTAATACTAATACATCAGTGTAATCAGAAATTCATAAGGCGACAATTGGTACCTAAAAGCAATATAAAAAGCTAAATACATAATAAAAACAGTACAGTGTATCCACTACAACTTAATGATTTAAATCAACTAGTAATGGAGGCCGTTCACAGTAGAAAATAATAGGAGAAATATAACATGATGTAATACATAAAGCGAGTATCTCGTCAAGAAACATAGGAGGGATAGGGTGATGACCCTATTAAGAGATCAATAAAGTAAAGGATGGGCAGGCAATAAGGCAATTAATAATTATAAAGGCAGAGAGAAGGTCTTGAGGAGAGCAATTAAAAATAACACCACAGAATAGAATCAGTACATTAGCAGGAGGGCAAATCATGTGGCATGTCGAGTAAAGGCAAAGGAAATGGTAGAAGCATATATAACAGCCATTACAGAAAGAAACAGAAGCAGTGGGAATACGATATAAATAGTAAAAATAAAAACTATAAGATTTATGGCTCAATAAATTCATCAGCTCACAATTAATACAGCCCACAATTAAAAATTAGCAAGGTATTGTGAATGAAAAAAAAAAAATACAAGTCCATGGATCATTTATGATAAGGATAGTCGGACAGTGCACAGTATTAAAGGGAAGATGAATGTAAAATGCATCTGAACCAAATAAAAGAAAATGGAAGTGTAAAATGGTATCCAAGGAAATAGAATTTCATAATACATAGCATATCATTGACATTAGTAGTGGCATAGGGAGAACAGAAGTGTATAATATTAAAAAGGGGAAAGGTTGTATTATATAAGTGCATCAGGGTCCATAAATACATATAGTTCATAAAAAGGAAAAATACATACAAGACAATGCTGTGGTGTCCCAACAATACATGAAAGAACATTACACGAAACAAACCAAAATTCAAGAAGATATAAATAGAATCAGTCGCAATATAATGAGATGTAAAACTTATAAAAATCATCAGTCTCCCAAGGATACCAAACTTTAAAAGACATTTTATGCTATTGAAAAAAATAAATAAATAAATAAATAGATAAAATTAATAAATAAAATTTTTTAAAAAAATACATGGACAATACATATGTACAGCAATGCTATAAGATGTTAGAAATAGAGAAGAGACCTGTTTAAAGTTAGGAGGTATAGGTGAGGATCATAACATTTGTAAAGAAAATGGTAGAAGGAAAAACATATCAGGGGTATCATCAAGAACAGCGAGAAAGAATTCATGTAGTAAGCCCCGGACCAGTATAGGAAAGAGGTCAATCGGGAGAAGCAAAAACTACATCAAAGGGAAAGGAGGAAGAGAAATAGAAAGTACTAAAAGGCAAAAAGAAAAATTAGATAAGTAGAGCCACATCGTCGGCACGATAATGGCGCTAGACAAGAGTCAGCAAAACGACAGAGTATAAATTCAGGCAAAACAGGGTAGAGAAGGTCAGAAGCTAAAGGTAGAAAAGTGAGACTGCGGGAAATAGGACTGTGGTATAATACATCAAAGACATAGAACACATAATTATGAAAAGAATAAACAAGAGTTGTTGTGTAGACGTAGGGGATCGAAATAGCTGAACACCAGTACGTTGAACATGAGACGTTAATGGCATACAGCAGCATGTGGCAGGAGAGCGCAAGCACTTTTATCCCATCTTAGTTTGGTGAAGCCAGTTGCGAAGCAGCTCAGGATCCAGGTATGTGACGGTCTGGTTGTGGTAGGTAACCCGGAATCTAGCGGGGTAGAAAAGACCATACTGGGTCCCGAGATCCTTGAGGTCCTGGCGAAGAGCAAGGAAAGCCTTCCTTTTAGCGGCAGTGATGGGTGCCAAGTCAGGGGCTATGACGATCTTGTGGCCCTGGTGTATCATTGAAGCTTTCCCCTTTGCAGCAGTCAAGATCTGGAGGGTGTGCTGGAATCGTAGAATTTTTACCACTATAGGTCTAGGGTGAGACGAGCCTTGTGTCAGTTTAGATGGCGACATATGCGCTCTCTCAACTTCGAGTGTGGGAGAGAATTCCAGGCCCCAAAATTTCGGAAGCTAGCTAAATATAAAAGTTATCATGTCGGTTCCCTCCGCAACTTCAGGCATGCCCAAGATGCGTAAATTGCACCTACGACTGCGGTTGGCCAGGTCTTCTAGATCCGAAGTGAGCTTCCGAATGGCAGCCGCATTTACGCTGATAGTCGGGACTTCCTTTTCAATAACTGAAATACGATGTGTAACCTGCTCAAAGAGCTGTTGGAATGTAGCAAGTTGTGAGTGGATGGTCTCTAATTCCACTCTCATATCTTTGGATATGTCTAAGTGGGTTTTCATGAGCGATTTTAAGCTCTGAAGTTCTGCCAAAATCGGGTTATCATCAGCCTCGTGGTCAGCCATAGTTCCTGATTTCTCCGGGGAAGGGGGAGCAGACTTCAGCCTCTTATTAGCTGGAGTAGGATCGCTCTTAGTTTTCTTAGTTGTCATCATTAAAAGGAGAAAATCGAACGAAGATGGTAGAAGTTCAAATTCTGAATAGAATCAGTGCAGATGACAGTCTTATAACGGAATCTTGTGTAGGGAAGAAGGAGCCCTAATCTCACACAGCAATCTTGTTCAGTCTCCAACCGGAAGCTCCGATCACCACAGATCTTGAGAAAATAATTCTGTTATATCTTTCGACATTGAGAACCCTAACACTATTTGATTCACTTCCCCTATTGCTGGGGCTACCATCCAAGCAACAGATTGAGAATATATATATAAAGACAGATAACCCAATGTATCAACAATGGAGAAAAAGACTTGGAAACCCTTTGGGGAGAAAATCCTTCCTCAGACTAGAAAGATTGTCCTTTATAATATTGTTTTGCCCGGCACTGATGTCATACTCACTGGTCTATAATTTCTTGGATCACATCTGGAACCCTTTTTAAAAATTGGCATCATGTTGGCTATCCTCCAGTCTTCGGGTACTATGCTGGATTTTAAAGAAAAATTACAAATTACTAACAATAGATCAGCAAGTTCATTTTTCATTTCTATCAGCATTTTGGGCTGTTTGAGCACAGAGAGTACAGACTCAAGTTCTGTTCCATTTTCCCTGATGCAGACTTCTGGCGAAACATTTGGCCATCATCAGTCAGGCAGGGAGCTTAATTAGCCATACATGCTGAATATACACGCTGAAAAGATAAGTGTAATTTAAACATATATCATATGAAACAATTCATAAAATTGAAATATAGTGCAAACCAAGTGTGGAATTAACTGTATGTGCACACAATGGAGGTTTTTATGCCATTGCAGTGATTTTGCCCTGCCAGGGTTTTGAGGCTTTCCTCCATTGTTGATGCATTGAGTTATCTGGCTTTACTTATATTCTCAGCTATTCTGGGCTATTGTGTGTAAATAGTGGGGTTCCCCAGTGGTCTGTGCTGGGACTGCTGCTTTTTAACATATTTACCAATGATCTAGAGATGGGAATAACTACTGAGATAATTAAATTTGCTGATGACACAGAGTTGTTCAAAGTTAAATCGCAAGTTAAATTTGTTATACCACTTAATCAGATTTCTAAGTGTTGTATTTCCCTTACCAGGACTGTTTCCTTGAAGTGGCATTAGAAGTGTATGTAATTCTGGGCCCCCTCCATTCTGTTTGGCATATTTTATGCTCAATAGCCTCTTTATTCCTTGGGCCTCTCTATTGCTGGTATTGACTTTGCCTTGGATTCCTGGCTTTATGTTAGCTACTGGTGTCTCATAGGTAGGGTCTGTCCTTTATTCTTTAGGCATTTGGCCTTCTTTGTACCCACTATTGCCTCCAAAAAATCCATGGTTGCTAACCTTAGAGGTTCCTCCTCGTAAGAATATAATTAGCAGGGAGTGTCGCTCAAAACCATATAGAATACAGCCCCCTTTCCAATGAAAGCATTCTCACTCCTGGTCATCTAATGACTCTTCTTTCAGAGGCCCCTTGTGGACCTTGTGAGATTGGAAGACTGGGAATCAAAATGGAAGATGATGTTTAATGTGAGTAAGTGCAAGTGACGCATGTGGGAAAGAGGAACCCGAACTATAGCTATGTGATTCTGGATTCTATGTTAGGAGTCACTGCCCAGGAAAAGGATCTAGGTGTATCTGACTTTTTTAAAAGCATTATTTATTTACTTAATTATAATGTAAACTGCTCAGACATTTGATGAGTGGTATATTAAGATTTAAATAAACTTGGAAACTTGAGGATACGTTGAAACCCTCAGCTCAATGTGTGGCGGTGGCTAAGAAAGCAAATAGAATGTTAGGAATTATCAAGAAAGGAATGGAAAACAAAGATGAAAATGTTATAATGCTCTTGTATCACTCCATGGTACGGCTGTAACTTAAATACTGTATGCAGTTCTGGTTGCCATATCTCAAAAAAGATATTGCGGAATTAGAAAAGGTACAGAGAAGGGCGATGACAATGATAAAAGGTTTGGGATGCCTTCCCTATGAGAAAAGGCTAAAGCAGCTAGGGCTCTTTAGCTTGGAGAACAGACGACTCAGGGCTGATATGATAGAGGTCTATAAAATACTGAGTGGAGTGGAAAGGGTAGATGTGAATTGCTTCTTCACTCTTTCCAAAATACTAGGACTAGGGGGCATGGGATGAAGCTTCTAAGTGGTAGATTTAAAACAAACTGGAGAAAATATTTCTTCACACAGTGTATAATTAAACTCTGGAATTCATTGTTGGAGGATGTAGTGAAATCAGTTAGCATAGCGGAGTTTTAAAAAGGCTTGGATAATTTCCTAAAATACAAGTCCATAGGCCATTATTGAGATGGCTTGGGGAAATCCACTGCCACTAACTCTATTACCTACCACAAAAAAATCATGAGTGAATTGTTCTGGTCCCAATTTCTCAATCAACTTCCCCCTTTTCCTAAACATGCCGACCCAGATTCCAACTGGCACAACTGGGTAACCCTTTCCGGGACCACTTACTGTGCTCTTGCCCCTTTATCTACTAAACCTATCTCCTATTCCCGCAAGGCTCCCTGGTATCTTCCATACCACAGGGAATTGAAGCAGAAATGTCGAGCCCTGGAGCGTAAATGGAAAAAATCGAAATCCCCTTCTGACAGACAATCCTGGAGAGACAATATCAAGTTCTATAACACTGTATTAAAAAAAGCAAGGAAGAATTTCTATGGAGATAAAATCACCAGATCAAAAAACCAAAATAGCACATTGTTCAACATCTGGTGCAACCTAACCTCAAAAAATAACTCCACCTTTCCCCCTTCCCCCCATCCGCAAACGACCTAGCTAAATTTTTCAACGAAAGATTACTACCATAAGGAGTTCTTACCCCCCAGCAGTCTCTTACAATTCTCTGCCTCCCAATGACTCCAACCCTATCCCTGCTGATAGATCCTGGACTGCCTTTGAACTCATATCCGAACCCCAGATCTCAAAACTTTGTCTCAAACTGAAATCCTGCAAATGCATCCTACATCCTTTCCCATCCTACCTTTACGAAAACATTCCTGCGCAGGCCATCTTCTCCCTTACCAGTCTTATAAATACTGCTCTACTATCAGGCCTGTTCTCACAGAAATGGGACACATTGCCTTATCCCCTCTTCTGATAAAAGCCGATCTTGACCCTTCCTTACCATCGAACTACCACCCCATAACAAATATCCCTCTCCTAACTAAACTGCTAGAGGCCATAGTCGCTATCCAGCTCTCTTCTTACCTAGAAAGATTCTCCATTCTCCACCCCTACCAACACGGCTTCAGACCCAGCTTCAGCACTGAATCCCTCCTAGTTTCCCTAATTTCAAAGGTTCAACAACTACATTCTCGTAACAAATTCGCTGTTCTTTTACAATTCAATCTCTCTGCAGCTTTCGATGTCGTCCACCACGACATACTACTTTATCAACTTTCCGAGATAGGAATTGACTCCACCATCCTAAAGTGGTTCTCAGACTTCCTTCGCTCTTGCTCCTACACTGTCAACACAAATGGCACCATGTCCGTACCTTGGACACCATCTTGCGATGTCCCTCAGGGATCACCCCTATCCCCTATTCTCTTTAACATCTACATGTCCTCCCTGAAGCTCCTCCAACTTTCCCCCCTTGAAACAATCTACACGTATGCTGATGACATCCTTGTCCTCCTTGAAACAGACCAGAACCTCATTAACCTCCACGAGAACATTACATCTTGCATAATGAAACTCCACTTCTGGTCCCTCTCATTACAGATAAAACTAAATGAATCAAAAACAAAATTACTCTGGCTCGGCCCAAAGTTAGAACACCTGCCCACCATCTTCGCACTACCCACAGGCGCTGCTCTGCACCTTGAGTTCTCAAGAAAGGTCCTTGGCATCACTATTTATTCTTCTCTCTCCCTCAACGACCACCTCAACTCCTTGGCAAAATCATGCTTTTTCAGCCTCCACATGCTGAGGAAAGTAAGATCCCACTTTCGCCAAAAACATTTCGCTGTCCTCGTCCAATCCATAATCCTCTCCAAACTTGACTACTGCAAAGCCATTTACTTATGCCTAACAAAAAAAAGTCTTCAAAGACTCCAGCTTATCCAGAATACTGCAGCCAAGTTGATCTTTGCAAAACGCAAATCTTACCATGTCTCCCCACTCCTGTCCAATCTTCACTGGCTCCCAGTGATTTCCAGAATCCATTTCAAATGCTCCTGCCTGGCTTTTAAGATCATTCACGGCATCCTTCCTCCCCTAATCCCACTATCCTTTAACTCCTCGAGTCCTGACTCCACCAGACCCGCCCAAAGATATAAACTATCCTTCCCCTCTCTACGCGGTATTCTCTATGCAGTTAAACTGGGAAAATCTCTTCTCTTCAAAATCACAGGTCTCTGGAACAACCTTACTATCCCGTTACGGAACCTGGGCTCTCTCCAACTATTTCTCAAGCAACTGAAAACTTGGCTCTTTTCTAACATGTAATTCTATTTTCCCCCTTACTCTTCCATTCTATATATAAGCTCATGTAAACCTTTTCCTTTCTCTTCTTATATTTTAAGTTCTTGTAAACCGTGCCGAGCTCCACTTCCGTGGAGAGGATGCGGTATATAAACTTAAGGTTTAGTTTAGTTTAGTTTATTCCTAGAAAAAGCATCATAAATTCTGTTTTACTACTTGGGATCTAGTTAGGTACTTGGGACCTGGGTGGCCATTGTTGGAAACAGAGCACTGGGCTCAGTGGACCTTTGGTCTGTCCCAGTATGGCAATTATTATGTTCTTATTAATGACCCGTTTTATCAAGCTGCACTAGAGGGTTTTAGTGTGGGCCAGCATGGTAAATGCTCCGATGCTCATAAAATTCCTAAGAGTGTTGGAGCTCTTAACTTGCTGGTCCATGTAAAAACTTCTAGCACAGCTTGATTTAAAAAAAAACACAAAAAAAATAAACGGGGGGGGGGGGGGAAGGGGGAGAGGTTAAATCAGTTAATATTAAAAATTATATAATTTTTTGCCTTGGATTGTGCATTTACTTTAAATGTATATGGGCTTACAATCAGGACATTTTTCTTCAATAATGGAACAGAAAACAATATCCAGGGCATTAAAGAAGTAGATGGACACCTATCCCTATCTGCCCACATATCCCAAGTAATCTCCACCTCCTTCTACTACCTCCGCCAACTGAAAAGGATCAAACCCTACATCTCCACACCTGACCTCGCCCAACTCCTCTACGCATATGTCCTCTCCAGAATGGATTACTGTAACTCCCTATTTAATGGACTAACCAAAAATAATCTCAAACGCCTCCAACGTGTCCAAAATGCAGCTATCCGCCTCCTACACAACCTCAACTACCATGATCCCGTCTCCCCAGCACTCCGCGCTGAACACTGGCTCCCAATTAGCCAGCGCTGTGCTTTCAAGGCCCTAGCAGTAGCCCACAAGAGAATTTATGCCACCACCCCCTCCTACATAAAATCTAAGCTTCCCATCTACACCCCCACTCGCACCCTCCGCTCAAAATCGGAAATACGCCTATGCATTCCCCCTGGAAGGTCCCTCCTCTCAGAAACTGCCCGCAAACGATCCTACAGCCACTTCATCCCACATCTCTGGAATAAACTCCCCCCCCAACTCAGGCAACAGAACTCTTTATTGACATTCCGTAAAATGGTAAAGACCCTCCTCTTCAACTAAAGGTCTCCCTCAGTCTACACCCCCCCTTAAACCCCACCTCTCTCTTCTCTCCCCTATTTAACTTCTCCTAAATTTCAGTATAGTCCTCTCTTAGTCTGTACTCTGATAAATTGTCTGTACTCTGAAAAATTGTCTGTAGCCTGATAAATACTGCACAATCTTGTATGTCCAAGCATCTAAACCTATTGCACATTTATTTGCCTAACTACTTCTACTGTGTATGTTTACTTGTAGACCGTTCTGAGCTACTGGGAGAACGGGATATAAATCTAAATAAATAAATAAATAAAAATAAATAAATAAAATTTAGACCTGTTTCAGTCACAAGTAAGAAAAAGGTGTCCCCAACTGACCAGTTGACCACTAGAAAGATTAATCACTGATTCTTTCCCAGCCCCCAAAGATGTGACAGTGATAGTAAATACCAGGCTCTATGACAGGTCCAGTTGTTATGTTCAATCCTAAGAAAGCAGCAAGCAAGTGAATGGAGTAGCTTAGTGGTTAGTGCAGTGGACAGTGAACAACTGTGCCCAAGCTTAATTCATACTATAACTCTCACTTTATAACAAATATGTGAGCCCTCCTATAACATAAAAATAGCTCATCTGCCTAAAGATATAAGATACCTGCAAGCCTCTGGATGGAATATAGACAGTTTGGGCTAGACCTCTTTTGGAAGCATCTAATTGCCAAAAAGGTATCCAAACTGACCAGATGACCACTGGAGGGATTAAGTAATGATCCCCAACACTCTTCCAGTGATAAGTGACCCCCTACTACCCCAAAACCCTGAAAGAAAGAGTACATACCTTGCCTCTAGATCAGCAGCACCTAGTATGGAAGATCCTAGTAGAGCATCATTCAGGTATCTTAAGTAGCCATGTAGGTGGGCTCATGAACCATAGAGAAGAGGTGCCAGAACCATAACGCACTCTAACCACAACATCTATGGTGTTAAGTATGAGCCAAACAAAATCTACCAAAACCCTACTATACTGCCATGTAGGTGCCACCTGCAGCCATAGGCACTGGCTTCCGATTAGATACAAGATTAAGTTTAAGGTATCATATCTAGAGCCTACAGTCTAGATGCCCTGAGTAGGCCCACTCTTACTATCACTCTTACTATCAGAAGCTCAGCACTGTTGGGCCTGGCTAGTATCTGGAAGGGAGACCACCTGGGACACCAGATGCTTTAGGCTGAGGGGCTCAATGTTGGGCAGCAGCAACATAGTAGAGCTACACAGAAGAAGGCAACAGTAACCAACTTCTGTATTCTGCCATGAAGCATCACAGGATAGATTCCTTACTGTGCATGTCGCCATGATCCATCCATCATATCTAGAACCAAAGAACTGACACCTCTTTTATGTATTCCAGTTTATTTTATTACTACATGGAGTAACTGTAACTTAAAACTTCAGTTTCCAGCTGTTTTAGAGTAATTAGGAAGTATCAACTGGTAAGATTGTTTTCTTATCAGGCAGTTCAGACATAGAAAGGTCTTCCTTTAGAAATAAGAAGCCTGAATTGGTCTATTATTTTTGTAAAGTTTTAAAGACCTATTTTATTGATAAACTAGTTTTTTAGCCCGTTTCATTAATGGGTGCTAGAATGAATGTGTAGACTTGGGCATTTCTTTCTTTCATATGTCTGTCTTTCTTTCTATCTCCATGCCCCCTTTATTTCTTTATGTCTGTCTCTCTCCCTGGCCCCCTGTCTGTTTCTTTCCTGCCCTCTGTCTGTATTTATTTATTTATTTCTGCCTTTCCCCCCTGTCTAATAGGAACACTTCCCTGCTCCCCCTGCTCCCCCTGTCCAGTAGTAGCCCTTCTCCCTTCCTTTGACCTCCCCCTGTGCAACAGCAGCATTTCTCTTCCCCCCCCCCCCTTCCCTGGTCTTCCTTCTCCCTCATTCCCTCTGTCTCCCCAAAAGGGTGTTGCTGCAGCATTCCCCCCGTGGTCTCACACAGCCATCGGCAGCGTTTTTCATTTCCCTTCCCCCCTCCCAGGTCTCACACAGCCGTCGGCAGTGCAGCATTCACAACTCGCTGCTCCTACTTGCTTCTGTCCTTCATCGCTGCCGGGTCCCACCTACTTTCTGTTTCCGCGAAGGCAGGACCTGGCAGCAAGGAAGGCCCAAAGTAAGCAGGAGCAGCGAGTTGAACCCTCCCTCCCTGCCCTATCTTCCGCCAATGCCGCCCTAGCCAGGAAGCGACTTTGGCCATGCTCCGGGGGCTCTAACACTGTGCTCGCTGGCTTCACTTCTCCTCCCCCCCCCCCCCCGTCTCTGGTTTCGGGAGAACAGGGTCGGGAAGCCGGCAAGCACAGCATAGTCAGAAGTTAGCCAGTGTTGGAGTTCAGGAAATCAACTGAGGCAGGCACTGTGCATGCATGGGCACGGCGCCATGGATCACGGACCCACCAACTTTGAAGTGTGCATGCGCACTAAGGGAATTATTATAGCGGATGTTATTCTTCATATTTTATCTCTGTGCAATATTTTTAAAGTATATTTGCTTCCCTTAATGTATGGTTTTTGTTGTATTCCACTCTGAATCTGAATTGAAAAATAGCAGAATATAAGGCTACTGATGAGATTAGATTAGATTAGATAAGAGCTGTTGGGGTGGGAGACATATGGGTATAGTAGGTTTTGGGGGAGTTTTGGAGGGCTTAACATAAATTATAAGATGTAAATCTGATACCTTTTATGTGAAGTTCACAGCAGTGCCCTCTAAGGAGCCCCACTGCTCTATTGGCATATCTATGTGGCCAGTCCATTACAATGCTGCTGGTGCTGATTTGGACATTTCTAACTTGGATGGTTTTATGATTGAAAATGGCAAATAAAGTTATATGTCCTGAAATCTAGACGTTTTAGTGACCAAGACGTCTAAGTTGGACGTCTTGGTCACTAAAACGTCTAGATGTCAGGACATATAACTTTATTTGGACATCCTGTTCAAAAATAGACATTTCTGTGTTTCCAATTTTGGATGTTTAGCGAGAAACGTCTAAGTCGGATTTAGGCATCCTTTTCAAAAATGGCCCTCCACAGGTGATAAGTTCAAATAAAAGACAGAGAACCTACAGTATATGCCTAGCTGTTTATAATCATTCGTGTACTGTGTTAGTAAGGCTTTTCATAAGTGATGTGATTGTGATCATGAGGTTGTATGCAAAGTGGAAGATCAGGCAGAAATCTGGACATCCTGACAAAGAATGACATTGGCGCATGAACTACCCACCTAGAGCATAGGCACTATAGAATAGATGACATACTAAGCAACCTGCTACCACCTCAAAACTCCTAGACATGAGCTTTGCACTTACATCAAGCTAATTGATCAGCTCAGATAAGCTTTGGAGGCTCAGACAGTTCTTCAGCCTCAGGCATCTGTATACCTATAGTGGAGTTTAGCTACATTAACAATGTTAAAGACAGTGAAGCTGTTCGTCTTCCAGGGATTTTTATTTCTTTAAGTATTTGTAATGAACAATAGTAAACAGAACACACAATATTACATAAATGACAAGCAAAGAAAATCCTTCTTGCATGAACCATATACACAAAGAAATATAGAAAATTGCAATTAATATAGGTCCTCTTAAAGCTTACCCTGTCCAGCATCTTCTTATGAAAAATCCTAGGAAATAAACATATCTACAAGTCACAGCAGGCAAAGATTATTGTAGGCTCGCTCAGCTATATTTCTTTTTCCCTCCTCCAAATTACCCATCCCTATATATAAAGGTGTATTTATTTATGAAGTGCTCGGGCATATGTTAGTGTATGACCTTTGTCATCTGCCAATCTAAATTTCTCAGTTACTGTATTCTCCCTATCTCTTCCATGAGCCATTGTCTTCTTATACCCTATAAAACCTTTCCCTTTATATTTGCAATGGAGGAGAAAGGACTGGGGGGTACACTGACATATCACTTGGCCCTGGAGAGGAGGTCTTCAGAGTGGGAGGCCAGCTGCTTTTATATCTAGACAGAGAGCAACCCCTCCACTCCCCCCCCCCCCCCCCACACACACAAATAAATAAATAAAAGGCTGTCAGTGGTAGATATTAAAATGGCAATAGAAGAGGAGGTGGAGGAAATTACAGCCTGCCAGGCAGGCAGATAATTCTTCTGCTATCTCTTCACTTTTTTGCAGCTACGAATCCTCTGTGCTTATTCTAAGTATTAAAGATGGCATGAGATAAGTACAAAGATTCCTTCACTTCAAAGTGGTAAAGACATTTCAGAAGTAGCAGCTGGGTCTTTCTTACATTCTGTTTTTCCCTTGTCTTTGTCATCCCAGCAGTGCAGAGAGGCAGCCTATTGGTCAGTGCAGTGGACTTCACATAAAAGGATCCAGGTACAAATCCCACCTTCAATGCACAGTGTAATTAATATTTGTCTGTTATGTTAAGTGTTACTTTCTCTGTGTGCTAGCCTATTTTTTATGGCGTTCCTTTTTTGTTTTTCTATTTGTTTGAAATTTTACTGATGTAAACCGCTGAGAATTATGATTTGGCGATACGTATATCAAATTTTAATAAACATAAAGACCCAAACTCCTTCATAGTATATGGTGAGCCCTCCAGGAACAGAGAAACACTAATGTTCCAACACTACTTTTTTTATGTTTTAGTTTTATGATTATGCCCCTAAAAGCATATTAACTCACACATTTTCACTCCTACACTAACAAGCAAACCTCATACAATAGGCTTAGATGTATACCTTTTTTTGAAGGGGGACTCAGGGGTACTGAGTACTGGCACCTTTTCCATTGCTTGATAAAAATGACTCATGTTCTGTATACTCAGTGCTACCTTTTTGGCTACTGCAGAATGAGTTCTTCAGTAATCACCCCATTCCTGAAGAATGGCGTGGTATTTGAGTACTGGCACCTTTTTGCCAGAAAAAATGCACTTATATCCATTGGACAATAGCTGGTGGAACCAAAGGGAAAAGCATGATCAGTTTAGTATGCTTATAATATTTATCATGTCTTGTTAAGTAAAATGCTTGATATATTTTAGGGTTTCCATGCAGAGGAATGATGAACCAAACTACAAGTATATCTCACATGTTTTACCATGATCATGCTAAAGCTTTATGTACCACTTGTTCAATGTCTTTTTAAAGGCACCCATCCATTTTCTTTACTTACCAAGGGAAAGGGGAGCTATTTAAATCAATCTTATATACTGTTGCTAGCCAGCGGTGGGATTAACCTCAGGAGAAAAACATTACACTAAAACATGGAAAAAAAAGTCTCAATTTTTTATTTTAGAGATGGCAACCAATACTGATTTCAAGCCACTCAACTCTTATCACGAGCATTAAAAAAAACTCCATGCAGTAATGAAACTTTCAAACAGGGGCTCAGTATTTTTTCTTGAGAGCTATTTAAATACCTACCTGGCATAAATGCTTATGAGGCAAGTCTATTTCAACTGAAAGGAAGCTCTAGAACGAGAGGGCATATGATGAAGGTGAAAGGGGATATACTAAGAAGTAACTTCAGAAAACACTTTTACAAGGAGATGGTAGTAAATTCGTAGTAACATAGTAGATGATGTCAGATAAAGACCTGAATGGTCCATCCAGTCTGCCCAACCTGATTCAATCTAAACATTTGTTGTTGTTTTTTTCTTAGCTATTTCTGGGCAAGAATCCAAAGCTCTGCCTGGTACTGTTCTTAGGTTCCAACTACTGAAGTCTCCATCAAAGCTCACTAGCCCATCTACACCATCCCAGCCATTGAAACCCTCCCCAGCTCAGCCTTAACCAAACAGCCATATACAAACCCAGACCGTGCAATTCTTTTCTGATTCTAGATCCTCTGTGTTCATCCCATGCTTTTTTGAACTCCGTCACCGTTTTCATCTCCACCACCCTCTCGGGTTATAGTAGCATAGTAGGTAACTGCAGATAAAGACCCAAATACCTAGTAGATGACGGCAGGTAAAGACCTGAATACATAGTAGATGATGACAGATAAAAACCCAAATAAATTTGGGAAACAACCTCCCATTGGAGGTGGTGGAGACAAATAATGGTATCTGAATTCAAGCTTGGAACAAGTACATTGGATCTTTAAGAGAGAGGTAAGGAGAGTAGATGGCATGGATAGGCAGACTAGATAGGCCATATGGCAGTGGTCTCAAACGCGCGGCCCGGGGGCCACATGTGGCCCGCCAGGTAATATTTTGAGGCCCTCGGTATGTTTATCACAATCACAAAAGTAAAATAAAATAGTTTCTTGATCATATGTCTCTTTAGCTATAAATTACAATATTATTATTTAGACTTAGCCAAAAGGAAATATTTACAAACTATAAAGTTTTTTACCTCATGCAAAATTCTCATTTCTTTAATAAGACATTAACTATTTTTTCTGCGGCCCTTCAAGTACCTACAAATCCAAAATGTGGCTCTACAAAGGGTTTGAGTTTGAGACCACTGCCATATGGTGTTTATCTGCTTTGAATTTTATATTTTTTCCATATTTCTATGTTAGAACATTTTTTATGTTTTCTTGCTTAGGCCCTTTTATTTATTAAAGTACAACTTATTTCCTTGATATATCTCATATCCATTTTCTTCCCTTAATGGAGAACTTCTGATTGGCCAGTGAGCCTAATAAGATAGATTACTATTTAATTGTGATGAATATTCATCTCAAAAAGAAAATGACAATAAAATATATATATTTTTTTATTATGAGGTAATGCAATCAAAATAAATTGATTTATAATGCACTGAAGCAATACTGGCATGTTATATTGATAAGTTAATATCTTGAAAAATCTATTACCTTCAAATCCAAGAATATCTCTCAAATATTCTACAAATCTGGTATCATTTTCATTTCAATGCCTGATACATAATTATAAATGGATAATATATATTTAATGGACCCATTTACTAAAATGATCTAAGAAATGGGCTTAAGCACATCATTTACAGAACCCATTTCTAAAATAGAGCTTTTATATATATTTTGTTTTTGCAGGTCCTGCACTAATTTTTCCATTAGCATCTTAGACTTGCAAAAAATAAAATAAAATTAGGGGTCCTTTTTACTAAGCTCTGGTAAAAAGTGCCTTTATCACACCCTGCTACAGGTCCTTCCCACATGCTAAAGCCATTTTCTCGACTTCACCTTATCCTATGAACCCCAAATCTCCAACCTATGGAAAAAAGACTTCTACAATATGAAATAACTAAGGGCTCCTTTTACAAAGGTGTGTTAGAGTTTATAGCACACGCACCGGATTAGTGTGCACTATAGCGCGCGCTAGTTGAAAAACTACCACCTGCTCAAGAGGAGGCGGTAGCGGCTAGCGTGCGTGGCATTTTAGCACGCGCTATTCCGTGTGTTAAGGCCCTAACGCACCTTTGTAAAAGGAGCTCTAAGACTAATCAGACCATTCTTCCATGATCACCACTTGCAAATGCTGGTACTTTCCCAAGATTACTATAGTAACTCTCTCTACGCTGGTATAAATACTTCCCTTATCTGCAAGCTAAAATTGATTAAAAAAAAACAAAAAAACACAGCAATAAGACTAATTTTCAAACTGAAAATATTTGATTCCATCTCGCCTTCCTTCTGCAATCTGCACTGACTACCTATCAGTGCGCAAATTTCCTTCAAACTAGCATGTATTTATATCTTATATGCAAATTCCGCTGAGCCTCTTATAAACCTTTTCATCAACTCTTAGTCAACTTCAACCAGAAACATCAATTCACTTCTGCTGATCCTTCCTTCTCCCAAAGGAATCAAATATAAGCACATATTTAAGTCATTACTCAACTACCTTGGTACAAAAACCTGGAATAACATTCCAAAGATCATCAGCACAGAAGCTAACTACATCAGATTTTGTAAGAAATTAAAAACTCTCTTCTTTGAGAACATATGCTCTATGGACACCCAGGGCTTGATTCTGGAAATGATACTTGCCAAACGGGTGCCAACCACGTGTCAATCACTGGTAGGCGCCGCATCCAGAATCATCTATTTTCTTCTACGAGGACTTTAAATGTAGACTATCATTTTCCAGGCCTACATTTAAGGCATCTAACTTGCGCCTACTTGTTCTCTTTTCTAATTTTTGTAAAACCGTGCCGAGCTCTATTCTTATAGAGAAGATGTGGTATATAAGCCTAAGGTTTAGTTTAGTGCCTAGGCACGCCTATGTAAACTAAACCTACGTTGGACTTAGGCATCTTAGACATCTCAGTATGTGAATGAACAACACCTACATTCTAGGCATCCTTCACTCCATCACTTTTTTTTTTTTTTTAATTTGTGCACCCTGATTGGTCTATTAGCTGTAGGACACTTACTGCCACCTACAATTAGGACACCATTTTTAGAATCAGGTACTTAGCAACTCCAACCAAGCTCTCTAAGCTGCATAACTTCTTACCCTACAGATTCTGCCTTATAATCGCCATACAGCTGAATCATTCTGTCTACCTCTTCCTAACCAATTGCTTTGCTGGCTGGTGCTAAGAACCACTTTTGTAGTTTTGTAAAAAGGAAGGACAATTCTTAGTGGAGTGCATGATCTGGTACAGAAGGTAATGGTGCTGGGACATAACGTGATCGGATTTGATATAATAGCTAGAAAAGTGGTTCTTAAACTGTCCTGGGTTACCCCCAGCAAATCGAGTTTTCAAGATATCCCTAATGAATATGCATAAGAGAAATTTGCATGCCTACTATCTACATTATAGGGAAATTTCACTCATGCATATTTATTAGGGATATCTTGAAAACCTGACTGGCTGGGGGTCTCCCAGGACAGTTTTAAGAACCACTGATCTAGAGTCAGTACACATAGGAAATCCTATAAATTAGCATTTAATTTTCAAAAAAAGAGACTATGATAAAATAAGGAGGATGGAAAAACAACAACAAAACCTAACAACTTAGAGGAGCAGCTGCAAAGGTCAAAACTTTACACCAGGTATGGATGCTGTTCAAAAATTCCATTCTGGATGCTCAGACCAGATATATTCCACATTTAAAAATGTAGAAGACTAAATAACAGCTGACATAGTTAACAAGTGAAGTGAAAGAACTATTAGAGCTAAAAAATATCCTTTAGAAAAAGGAAGAAAGATCTGTCTGAAAATAATAGGAATCAGCATAAGGAATAGCAAATCAAATACAAAACACTGATAAGGAAGGCAAAAAGAGACCTTGAGATGAAATAGCATTGGAGTTAAAAACACATATAAAAACATTTTTAGATATATTAAAAGCAAGAAACTGGTAAAAGAATCAGATGGACCACTAGATGACTGAGGGAAAAAAGGGACATTCAGGAAGATATGGGGGAGATACCAATAGCAGAATTGGTATTCAATCCTGTTGAGTCAGAGAAACTGAAACACATTGCTGTAAATCTGGAAGATGTTATGGGGCAATTTAGCAAACTGAAGAGTAGAAAATCACCTGGACTGGATAGTATACATCCCAGAGTACTAATAGAATTGAAAAATGAACTTGCAGATATATTGTTAGTAAGATGTAAACTATCTTTAAAATCAAGCATGGTACTGGAAGATTGGAGGGTGGCCAATGTAACGCCAATTTATTAAAAAGGGTTCCAGAAGTGATCTGGGAAATTATATACCAGTGAGCCTGACATCAGTGCTGGACAAAATGGTATAGATTATTATAAAGAACAAAATTACTGATCATATATATATCGAAGCAAAGCCAATATGGATTTAGTCAAGGGAAATCTTACCTCACCAATCACTACATTTCATTTAAGCAGGAAATACAGGAAGTGCTGTGTGATCTGGGCACACAGATAAGTACTATGTTTAAACATTGATATAATAATAATGAAAAGTATTGAAAGTTTTATAGAAAATTATTTCACTCGTTAATATATACAAAAGAAGAAAAGATAAAGAAAAATTAGTGAAACAGCCGGTCAATGAGTGCAGAGTAACGATTAACATTTCAAAGTCATTGCAGTACATATTTTCCTGATGGTAAAAGAGATCATCAGCTGGAAAAGCACATCTGAAGACTTGGCTAACAGGGTTCTAAACAATAAGTGATTACACTAAGGTCAGATATCTTTATAGTAAAAGTTATGACATGTACTGACAGAGCAATTCTATAAGGTGTGCATACCTTTTATAAAATCACGTTAAGCGATATTCTAGTTGGCACTGATTTTTTGGGTGCCATATATAGAATATGGCCCTAAGTGCACATCATTCTAGCACCTAGCTTTAGGCAACCTATAGGGCAGGAGTAGGGAACTCTGGTCCTCAAGAGCCGTATTCCAGTCGGGTTTTCAGGATTTCCCCAATGAATATGCATTGAAAGCTGAAAGCAGTGCATGCAAATAGATCTCATGCATATTCATTGGGGAAATCCTGAAAACCCAACTGGAATACGGCTCTCGAGGACCGGAGTTCCCTACCCCTGCTATAGGGAATTAACCTCCATAGCACTTATGTGAACTCTTATAGAATAGCGTTTACAATGCTAATAAGTACTAAATGGTACTTTTTGAGCATATACATGCACAAATGGCCTTAGCCATGCAGGCCCCTAGTTATAGGATTGCCGTTCACATTTTTTGCATGCCTTCTTTTACAACTTTTGGTGTTCTTTCTTAAATCTATCCCTTTATTTAAAAAGGGGTTTTAAATTATCTGTTTTTCTCCTTGGGATATTGCCAGGTACTTGTGACCTGGATTGGCCACTGTTGGGAACAGGATACTGAGTTTGATAATAATAATAACTTTATTTTTCTATACTGCCAACACCCAAAGAGTTCTAGATGGTTCACAAAGTAAGAGGACTGAACATTTCAATGATAAAACAGAATACTTAAGAAGGCACAGTACAATATTTCATTTGTAAAACTACAGTATGAAAAATGTGACAATAGTCGTCGGTCAAGTAACAAATTTTTTGAACAGTTAAGTCTTAATTGATTTGCTAAAAGTGCAATATGATGCAGTCTGTTGAATCAGATCATCTAACCATGCATGAACTGTACCTGCTTTACAGGCCAAGGATCGGTCAAAAAACATTATATAACGATAATTTTTGGGATTAGGAAAAGTGAATAAACCAGAACGTTGAGTAGACTTAATTGGACTATAGATTGAGCTAATCCAAATAACAATTTATAGCAAATGCAGGCAAATTTAAAAAGTATTCTAGCTTCTATTGGCAACCAGTGTAGCTGAGGTAATAAGGGCTGACCCAGTATGGTAGTGCTAAAATTGGCACTCGCAATTCCATTTGCTCTTGCTTAGCACAGTGGCAAAACCTTGGCTGCAGCTTTATTACAACTGAACATATTCTTTTACAACAAAACATTTCCATCATACTGTAGCATTACAACATTTTGCCACTTCACACACAGCTAGGCGGTACCGCACATGAGTCCAAATGAACCACTGTATACCACATCATTTGTATTTGTATTTATTTATTTATACCTTGCCTTTCCCAAGGCAGATCACAATAGAGTACATACACAGACAGAATCACATACAGTACAACAAATTGAGCACGAATAAAACATAACAGTGATAATGTAAAGCCTCCTAAAATTACAAAGAGGCTACCAGCGCTTCACATCAAAAGACTATAAATCAAGTCCCATCATAAATAATTAATTGCCCTTCAAGCCCCCCCTCTCTTTCCCCCAAGCTGTGACTGCTTAGTTTCCCTACCCCCAACCCCATCTACCACCCCTGCTGAAAACTGGGTAGGGCCAGGCGGGACAGCTCTTTCTACCCGGCCTCCCACTTCCTTCACCACCCAAACCCAAAATAAAATGCGCTCTTCCCGCTCAAAACATTTTCAGTGTTCTTTGTCTTTTTACCCTCCCCTTTTCCTCAAGTCACCAATTCTTGCTCAATCTTCTATTCTCCACACCAGCTAACCGATCCTTTCTCTCTTTGCTCTTACCTCCCAGCTTCTTTCTTAACCCTTTATTACCTCTTATTCCTCCCTTTCAATTAAGCACCTCTTGTCTTCTAAATACCCCACCCTCCATGTTCAACTCATTACTACCTACAACTCTTCCCCTAACCAATTTTATCCCTCCTTCCCCTCCCCTCTCCCCCCATACAGTTACTACTCTCGGTAATGATCTCCTAATGTTATCAGCCCTCTGTCTAAAACAGAGGGCTTCATATAATTAAATAATAATGTCAGAATGTTTTACCTAATGCAGTTTAGTGTCATGGGAAGCAAAAACTGTAATCATTTAGAAAAGTAAAATATAAACATGTTTCTATGAGGAATTGGTAACAGTATGAGACAGATATTTAATTTTTATATTGCAATTTTCTACAATAAATGTTATGTTTCAGCTCTTTAAAAAAGGCTTGTCAAATTCTGTCAGCTCGTGTCGGCAGGCAATGCAAAACAATCAAGGAAACAATGAACACAGGGAAATTAAAAAAGGCAATTCAAATTTGATTTATGTACTCTAAGGAAATAGTATGTTACTTTGAAGGTTTCTAACATTTTGCTAGGACATTTTATGCTTTACAGTTAAATGCTTGGTGTTGTTTCAACCAATCTTCCACCACTAAAAGTAATTTGTTTTCATCAGCACATGATTCCGGGATCATACTCCACAACCAAGAAGACAGGGAAATATAAGATAGATTCAGGAATTAATGTACTAAAGTGCAGTTTTTTTTCAAATGAATCGCATGCTTTAAACTGCATTAAAACACTGGCAGACACCTGAACATTCCCAAAATGTCAGTGATCTCACATTATTCAGTGCAAGAAATATGTTCTGCAAGACATTTCATAAATAAGTCAGCCTTGTATTAAACTTCTTTGATGCTTATTTTGTGTGAAATCTTATTAAATTTCTCATTAATGAGCTTCTTGATGCAAAAGTCATACAAAGCAGCTCATTAATTAAATGTTTTGCAAAAAAAAAAAACCTGTGCAAAAAAGCTACAGAGATTCATATATGTATTTATTATCTTTCTTTCTTTGCAAATCCAATAAAAAGACCCTTTTTTCACTGTAAGTAACTGTTTAAAATGAGGGGTGGATATGCTGAGACTTCAGCCTTGATGTGATAGCAACTCCCCTAATTCCTGACCACCCTAGATCTGGAGTAAAATTGTTTGAACCTATGCCTACCTTCCCGAGAACTCCATCTCACCAAACTGGAGGTACAGATGTCACAAACAGGAACAAAATCCATTCACTCCTGCAAAGGGGATCCTGAATTGGGATTGGTATATTCAGACATAGCCACATTCTGTATATGTTATGTTATAGCCCACCAAATCCTCTCATAATGGAGTTCTAGGAGGGTTGCAAATAGCATTTACATTTCATAACATTTTACAGTTTTGCATAGTAAGGATTGTGTTGCAGCTTTAACAGAGACTTTTCCATATAGTGTGTTACAATATCATTTTTTGTAGATATTGAGTTACAAATAGCATTATCCTTATACAACATATTTCTGCAAAGTGAAATCCTAATTTTGCTTATTGAGGTTACTGAAAAGTCATGTTTTCAGATGTTTGTAGAACATAGTATACTGTGATGGGAGAGGAAGGGTCCTGGTAGGAGTTAAGGGGAGGGGAGTTAAGATTCAACCCTTCATTTGAGGACTTCCATGAAGCCCCACAATTCCTAAGGGCCCTCCTCAGATGCCACCCTTAAGCCAGAGGCAGCCCTGGAAGCTTCTTAACCATTCTCCTGTCACAAGTAGCAACAGACCCCACCCCCATCACAAACCTCCTCTCAATTACATTCTCAGCCCTCAAAGAATCCACCCTCATCCTTAGGGGCCTACTGGCCTGTTCCTGGTAGTATGTTAGGTTCCTGGGCTGGAATGATCACTAGTTATCTACTATGTTACAACTATAAGGAATAATCAACATTAACAAGAAGGAAATCATCAAAAGAAGAAATCATATCTAATAATACTGGAAAAATAAGCACAGTATTGCTGATCTTAGCCCACATTAGTGGAGAGTCAAAGATAAGATCTAGAAATAAAATTAGAAATAATGGATACAATAATTCTTCCACCTAACCAGTGCCTTTATGTTAGATCTAATGACAAACAATAAATCCCATTATTAGCTATCAGCTATATCAAAAAGAAAATCAATCCCCAATATTATCTGATTGAAGTAAAGTCTCTAATTGTACAGGATCAAAGAAAACATAATTGGATAAGCATCTTAAAATTTATTATGCAAAATCTGCTCTCTTGTGGTATTGGTCTTCCAAAAATATGATGAACTCTTCAATTTTCTGAAAGGATTTCATCTTTAGCTAATAATCACAACAATATATCACAACAAAGTCTTCCATGCATCTAAACTCAGAACTTTCTGGAATGTTGATATTATTCCTCCCAGATCAATTTTCTAAGTGTTCCTTGTTGTGAGCCCTTTACGCAAAGCACAAAGTCATTTAAGCTTAACTATATCATCCTGATTAGTAAAATTATCATGTTCAACTGCTTCAGTCCTGTTTACTGCCTTCCCGAGTGCTTACCTTCCTATCCCAAAGATCACTGAAATTGTTTGTACTTGATTATTTAGTGCTATATTACCTGCTTTAATTTATAAAAGGATTATAGCTAGCTCGATAAACCACAAATATTCAGAATGGAGATACCGCAGGAGGATTATTGCAAGCTTGAGACTGAAGCTATGCTGCTGCTATCTTGCACGCTCACTTAATAGCTGCTGGTAGAAATTTTACATCTCATGGGCTTTTGGGGGTACACAGAAATCACCCAAGGAGTGAAGGTAATATTAGAACAAAAAGGATCTGGCTGATCTCATATCCATAGAAACATGATGGCAGATAAAGGCCAATTGGCCATCTACTCTGCCCATCCAAGTAATCATTATCTCTTCCTTTTCCTAGGAGATTCCACATGCCTGTCCCATGCCTTCTTGAATTCAGACACAGTCTCTGTCTCCACCACTTCTTCCGGGAGATTGTTCCACGCATCCACCACCCTTTCTGTAAAAAAGTATTTCCTTAGATTACTTGGGAATCTATTACCTCTTAGCTTCATCCTATGCCCTCTCATTCCAAAGCTTCCATTCAAATGAAAGAGATTCAACTCATGTGCATTTATGCCACGTAGGTATTTAAACAGCCCTATCATATCTCCACTCTCCCGCCTTTCCTCTAAAGTATACATATTGAGATCTTTAAGTCTGTCCCCATACGCCTTATGATGAAGACTACGCACCATTTTAGTAGACTTTCTTTGGACCAACTCCATCCTTTTAATATCTTTTTGAAGTTGCAGTCTCTAGAATTGTACACAATATTCTAAACTAGTATTTTAGCCCGTTACATTAACGGGTGCTGGAATATATGTCTGTCTGTCTGTCTTTATTTCCGTCTCTCTCTCTCTCTGTCCTGCTGTCTTTCTTTCTGTCTGTCTCTGTCCCTGGCCCCCTTTGTCTGTCTGTCTTTCTGTGTCTTTCCCTGTCCCTGTGTCTTTCTTCTTTTCTTTCTGTCTCCCTGCCTCCCGCTGGCGGTAGAATATATGTCTGTGTTTCTTTCTGTTTCTCTCCATACTCTCATTCATCTTGTCATCTCCCTTTTGACCTCATACAAATGGCTTACCACTTTCAGAATACCCCTCCCTCTCTCCACTGGTCAGGCTATATCTCCCTGTCCCTTTCTCTTCATCCCCTAGCAATCCAGCTTCTCTCCCTTCAGACCATTACCTACCATCTCTCTCTCTCTTCTGTTCCTGGCCCCATAAGCTGTCCCCCATGCCCACTCTGGCACTTATTTTAATACTCTCCCCCTTTGTACTTTATAAAAATTTAAAAAAAGTTAGTCCAGCTATTTTGGGGGCATTCTGGGGGTGGAATTAGCACTTGGCCAGTACTTAACCGATCAGTTTAACTGCATCAATAGGACAGCATAAAAAGTCAGGCCTCTCTTTATGCAGTAACCAGTTGCCTGTTAAATACTCAATATTACACTTACCTGACTATGGGGCTCATATGGAGCCCCCAGCAGTCTAACTTCCCGGTGGCTCCTCTCACGATCGCCACCTTCTCCGACGCAGGAGCAGCTCGTGAGACAGAATAGGACCTAAGGAAATTTTCACTGCCTGTTTCTATTCTGACCATTTATTCCATTTCATGGTTATTATAAAAAATATTTTTTTACATGGGGGGGGTTCAAAAAATGATGGGTCCCGGTTGCCACCTACCCTAGGGTGACAGCCTAGTTCAGGAGTGGGCAAACTTTTTGACTCGTGGGCCACAATGAGTTCTTAAATTTGACAGAGGGGCCAGACCAAGAACAGATGGATGGAGTGTTTGTGTAAACTAATATAAATTAAATGTAAATGTCATAACATGGGGAAAAAAATGTTCCTTAGGTCCTATTCTGTCTCACCTATGAAAATGTCCTGGAGGACCACCAGGCCAATCAGGTTTTCAGGATAGCCCTAATGAATATGCATGGAGCAGATTTGCATGCCTCTCACTTCCATTATATGCAAATCTCTCTCATGCATATTCATTAGGGCTAACCTGAAAACCCGATTGGCCTGGTGGTCCTCCAGGACAAGGTTGGGAACCAGTGGTGTAAACAAAATAAAGAAACAAAAAGGACTTTTCCTCTCTCTGTTAAATCCTAGCTCACGTTTGCGGTCTAACATCAGTTATGGCAGAATACACTTTTCAAATCTGACATATTGTAAACACAAAACAAAAAATAAAATGATTTTTTCTACCTTTTGTTGTCTGGTCAATATTCAAATCTTGTTGGTCCCAGGCTCTGGTTGTCTTGCTTGGCATGGTCTCCTTCTTTCTTCTTTTTCCATGCTAACCATCCATCTGCCATTTCCTCCACTTCCGTTTCCACTTCCGTTTCCCCCAGAGGTCTGGCATCTTTCCTTTTTTTTTGTCTCCATCCACAGATTCACCTTTTCTCAACTACCCTTTCACCTAGCATCTTTCCCTTCTTCCCCACCACCCCAGGGTCCATCATCTCTCCCTTTCTCTTCCCAACTATCCTCCTATCCAGTATCTCTATCCCCCCTCCACATCATCCCTTGTGTTCAACTTCTCTCCCTTTCTGCTCCTTCCCTCCCTAAATCCCATTATCCACCATCTTTCTCCCACTCCTCTGTTTTTAGACCCATTATTTCTTCCCCCCAATGTCTGGCATATGCACGTATCTTTGAACCCCCCTTCCCTCCCACCCTCCGTGTACTTCTACACCAGGGTACCCCCCCAAAGGACTGCATGTCCCCCACGATGGTCTGTCCTACCTGAAGGCCTGCACCCACCCTGAATGCCTACCTAAGGTAGGTGGCACCCGGGGCCCATCATTTTTTGACTCCCCCCAATGTAAAAAAATATTTTTTGTAATAACCATGAAATGGAATAAATGGTCAGAATAGAAACAGGCAGTGAAAATTTCCTTAGGTCCTATTCAGTCTCACCTACAAAAATGTCCAGACAACTCCTCATGTACTCCTAAATGTCCTGACAACACATATGCAATCCGCCTTGAACCGCAAGGTAATGGCGGAATAGAAATCACTAATGTAATGTAAACGTCATAACATAAAAGGTTTCCGTATTTTCCCCTCCATAAGATACACCTGACCATAAGACGCATCCTAGGTTTGGAGGAGGAAAGCAAGAAAAGAAACATTATGAACCACTTTCATTATCTGCCTTCATTTTCTCTATTTCTATAATAATCCTCTTTTTAACCTGCCTGGACACAGGAGCACATCCCTTCAGTCTGTACACCAAAATGTAGTCAAATAAAGAGGAGATTTGAAATCTTTAGTTATAGCAACGTTATACTTTAGAGCAGTGGTTCCCTACCCTGTCCTGGAGGACCACCAGGTCAATCGGGTTTTCAGGCTAGCCCTAATGAATATGCATGAGAGATTTGCATATAATGGAAGTGGCAGGTATGTAAATCTGCTCCATGCATATTCATTAAGGCTAGCCTGAAAACCCAATTGGCCTGGTGGTCCTCAGGACAGGGTTGGGAGCCACTGCTTTAGAGAACTTGAGGAAGTAGGCTATAGTTCAGTGAGTAAGGGTCAAGCAATCCACATATCCAAGTTGACTAACATGGCAACAACAGAAGAAAAGTTAACAGTTTTTCCCAAACTAGCACCCAACACACCTTTCCAAAGTTAGCAGACAACATACTCTTACCTTATTGATAATGAGGGACTCCCCATGCTCCCTGCCCCCTTGAGGGTGAACCCCGAGGGAGTTCCTCCACTCAGAAGCATTTGCACCAGCTTTCACCTGTCAGCCACCCTCCCCTGGATCAGTGCCGAGTCCAGAACCTCTGCTGACCCCCTCAGGTCTCCGCAAGCACCGGGGAATGAGAGTGACACCTTGCCAGCCGCTTTCCTTTCTCCTTCGGGGCCGGAAGTTCACAAGGCAGGCGTGAGCTTTTCACGCTCCAGCCTGGCCCGCGTTGCTTCCTGAATGGCTGCCATCTGATCTGTGTTACTTTTTTTAATTTTATTTTATTATTATAATTTTGAATACATTACAATATCCAATAATTCCAAAGGAAAAAAGGAAAAAAATCATACAAAACAATACATAATCAAATCATACATACATAATTCCTTTTAAGCCCACATCAATGGGGAGAATATGTTACCATTTCTAATCAAATAATTTTAAGAAAACTAAAGGACAATAATTCTCGGTTCGTACTAAACAACCTTGAATCATTCAGGAATGATCTGTGTTACTTTTAAGAAGGCAAGCCAGACTGAATGTTCATATTTTTGTTTTACCTTGTTTTGTGAGAAGGTCCTGAGGTGAAACTGTTATTTGGACCAGAATTCTACAAAACATTTTGAATGAGTGACAATGACTATGTATTGTACAAAGCTTGCTGAAGTATGTTCTAACCAAAGCTATGTGAATCCTCGACAGGAAGAATTTTTGGTTTCTTTTTTTTTTCCATTTGTTATTTGGCCATCTGACATGAACTATGCCTGAACTATGAAACTGTATTAAACAAAGTTTTTCTTTCCTGAAGAGAAAGCTTGTTTTGTGAATTTGGGGGCATAATTATTAGAAGTATAACCAGAGTGCAACAGTGAGCATGGGAGCCACTGGAACATTGCAGGTCACAAACCTTTTTCCTTGCAGCAGAGTTCCCCGGCGTCCCTGCCACAACATGTAAAGTTTGAATTCATGGTAATTAATACAGAGAGGAATGCCCAATACTTGATTTTTGCCCCAATTATTGGTGCTAATTGGCTTGTTATTCAATTAATTTGTGCACAGAAATTAGGTGTGCAAAATTTTTAGCACCATATAAAGAATTAGACCATTAATGTTCATTTACACTTTTAAGAAGAATAGTGCGAAATTAACTAGTGAAACCTTTTGAATATTCACAGCAATGTAAATAGTGGAAGGTGTTGCAAGTGTCAAAGTAATAGCTCAACAGTATTATAGCTTGGTGGTATTCAAAGTCACCATAAAGACTCCCAGATCTAATGCCCTGGTTCAATCTATCACTGCGTTAAATCTAGCAACTGAATGTACTTTAGTTCCATATCCAGAGGACTTCCCTCCAGCCAGTAGCCAGCAAGGGATTCTGTCAACCAGGTATGTTGTCTGGGGAAAAAAGTTTGGACACTAGGAAATCACGAGAAATACAATCTGACATGCTGAAGCTCCAAACTTGTATTTCCCTTTAGCACTCTAAATTTGTTTTACAGATTACAGTCATACTTTCCAGTCTTGTCATTTATGAATATTTTTAGGTTAAGGAAACTTTTACTTTGGAATATGTTATGTAAAATATAAAGAAGTCATTGCCTGAGGGCAGTAGAAAAAGCTCAAATTATGATGCAGTATATGCATTACATACAAAAACTTTTTATATATCCACAAGGGTAAAAATAGAGCTTTAGCCCGAAGGCACAATGGCAAACATAACTTATTAGCATAAGTCTGTTGCAGAGACTGCTGGCATTCTCTATTTTGACCTTGTGACTTGTCTCAATGGAGCACCCTTTAACATAAAATAATAAATATCAATTTTTTAATGTTGTGTCTATACTTTGTGCATAATATACGCATTAATAAATTGTTTAACATTCAAATGTCAAAAATGGTAATGGTTCCAATATTTATAAGGTAGGTAGTAAGGAGCTTAGTACTAGGAGTAGCACTGAAGTGTTGATGCAATGTTAAGTCAAGTAAGTAAGATGTCCAATATACTTGGCTTTCTAAAAAGAATTACCAGGAAGGTTTATACTGTATTATCAATCTAGATTTGTTCCTGACCAGCAATAGATTGTGGGACTCTGAGGACTAAAGGAGTGCTATAGAGCTGGTGAGAGCATTCTGATTACAAAATGACATGTCGTTGATCATGCAATGATTCTAAATATTTTCAAGTTAGATTTCAAAGCGTTTTTGGACTATCTCTAGTAGCCATCATCAATAAGTAATTTTCCTTGGTTGACCATACTTTAGTGATCGCTGTGATCTACTCCCTAAACATGCCTACTTTCTGGTAGGTGTCTTGGCCAAGATGTCTATCTGAAAGTGGTAGGTAACTACCATCCAATTAACATCAATTTAAACCAATTATGAGGTGCTAATTGCTTATTATTGGCACCAATTCAACTTTTAAAATAATAAGGGGTCTTTTTACTAAGGCGCGCTAGCCGTTTTAGCGCCCGCTAAACGCTAATGTGTACGAATGCATCCATTATATCCTATGGCCACATTAGTGTGCGTTAGCATTTAGCGCATGCTCATTTTTAGCACACGCTAAATCGGCTACCACACCTTAGTAAAAGGACCTTTAAGTTAGGCACCTAGGGCTCCTTTTATCAAGGTGCGGTAGGCGGTTAACACGCGGAATACCACGCGTTCAACCGCCTGCCATGCTAGTCGCTAATGCCTCCATTGATGAGGCGTTAGTTTTTGGCATTGCGCAGGGGTTAGCACGTGATGAAATGTCCGACACGCTAACCCCCGTAACGCACCTTGATAAAAGGAGCCCCTAGTTTGGCTAGGTGCACCGATCTAGGTGCTCAACTGTAGGTGTCTTTTACAAATCTGGGCCTCTTAAAAAACCTTTCACCATTTTTCAAGCTTTGGTTTGTTTTGTTCAAATTTTTAGTAGATTATGGTGGTTATTTTAGAAATAATGAAAGAACAAACTATATATATGAGGGGCCGCTGAAAAGAATTATTCCACACTTTTCTTGACACTTTTAATTTCAATGATATGAAATGAAAAGTGTCAAGAAAAGTGTGGAATAACTTAAAATTTCCATGGCTCCACATCATTCTCTTCTTGGTTGGGTTGGGAACTTTTCAGCGGCCCCTCATAATACAGTAAACTGAAACAAAATACAAGTAAGAGAATTGCCTAGGAGCACCAACAACTAAAGTATCAAAAGGTAGCACAAAGTTACAAGAAAGGAGAAAAATACCTCAGAGGCAATTCTCCTTTTGATCTTCATAAATCGATAAATGTTGATTCAGGAGCTGCTACAATCATAGGTCAAAAAAAAATCTTTCCTTTCAAAAGGTCTGTTACAAAGTGAGCCATTGGCAAAGTTCTCAAGAGTGCCAGGCCCCAAATTCAATGGAAAAGTACAAACACCAATACATAGCTCCACACCAAGAGTCCAGCTGCTTCCGTTACACCGTAGCATTACAGCTGAGCTTTCATAATCATGCTTTCAAAAATGCTCATTCGACAGTGGTTACAGATATAGGTAATAAGATATATGAACTCCCAGATAAACTGGATTTGTACCTAAGTAATCCCCTTTTTACAAAGCCATGTTAGGCTTTTTTATTGCTAGTTGTGGTGGTATTAGCTCCGCTGCTCATAGAATTCCTGCGAGCATCAGAGCTAATACCGCCATGGCCGGTGATAAAGAAAAAAAACCTAAATGCAGCTTTGTAAAAGGGGGTTAAATGGCCAGTCTTGTTAGTATGCCTATAACTAATATAACATTTCATTATAAGAATAAATGCATCAAATGCTTTCTAGCAATCACCAAGTATAATACTCACATTTCCCCTCTTTGATATATGTGGAGTGTGAGTTTAGAAAGGACATAGTTTAATAGTTTAAAATACTTGATATTGCACCCTTCAAACAATTATCAGAGTGGGGTACAATGTAAAATTTACGATTAATAGTTATAAAAGAATAGAACACCTTATCAACGTCACACCCTTACTTAAAGAATCTCATTGGCTTCCTGTGGCACACCGCATTTTATTTAAGATATGCTTACTCACGTTTAAAACTCTTATTTCTCAAACTCCTGCTTTTATCCATAGAGTCTTAATCCCTTATACCACTTCTAGAACATTAAGATCACAGGATCAACATCTATTAACCATTCCTTCGTTAAAAATCATTAATACAAGACGTCACTATTTTTTCGGTGATAGCCCCTCAATCCTGGAATGATCTCCCAATATATATAAGAGAAGAAAAGAACCTCGAAAAATTTAAGATTAAGCTCAAAAGTTTCCTTTTTAATGATGCTTTTAGTGAATAGTGATCTTTTATTATTTTTATCTATTTTTTTTATTGTTTTTCTCCCCCCCTTATGTTTTTACCTTTGTATCTTGAATTTAATATAGAATGTAACCATTAATGAATTTTCCCATTGTTTCGATATAATTAGTACCAACTTAATTTTTTTAATTGTGTTTGTTTTTTGTAATATTGTCCATTTATATAATATTTTACCTATGTTTATATAATATTTTACCTTTGTTTGTAATTATTTGTTTTATCTTGTACATCGCCTTGAATGTAGAGTAGGCGATAAATCAAATCATTTAATAAACTTGGAAACTTGGAAACTTGGAAATATTTACCAATCTCTCAAAAGACACACAAAACACTCACCCACACCTCTAAGACTTAAAAAATAAAAAAATCTTTAGAAGTTTTTTCTGTTTTCCTTTAATTTATTTGTAATTATGGTAAGTAGGTATTTTGCTGAAAGCTGCCCTACTGAACCAGCTATACGAGTGCTCTCTGAAAAAAGTAAGACTAACCCTCTCTTTTACTAAGGTGCGCTAACTGATTAGCATATGCTAATTGAATTAACGTGTGCTACACGCTAACGCATCCATAGAGTAACATGCACACATTAGCGTTTAGAGCATGCTAATTCTTTTTTTTTTTTTTAATCTTTATTCATTTTCAAACTTACAATAAGAGTATCAATATGTTAAAACAGATTAACAATAAGTATATCAATACCTTATGGAATATGTAATAATAAAATTACCCCCTCCCCCCTCATAATTGAACCTGTAAATTTAAGGGAAAAAATGTCATCTAATCAGTACAATATTTTGTTAATGGCTCCCACACATCTTGAAATTTCCTAAAACATTCTCTCTGTATTGCAATAAATCTTTCCACTTTATAAATATGACATAAGGAATTCCACCATAATGGGATTAATTCAATTAGCGCACGCTAATCAGTTAGCGCACCTTTGTAAAAGAGGGCCTAAGGGGTCCTTTTACTATGACAAGCTAGCCATTTTAGCGCACGCTAAATATTTGCACGTGCTAAACGCTAACGCATCCATTATAATCTATGGACGCGTTAACATTTAGCGCATGCTAATATTTAGCACATGCTAAAATGGCGTGCCTTAGTGAAAGGACCCTTAACTTCTTTATAAATGTGTCAATGTTCCATTGGAAGTTTACAGTATTCCATAACCATGAAGACTTCCAGATGAAGGCCCTTTCTCTAGTAAATGTTAGATGGGTCTCTAGACCTGGAGAAAGTGAAAATAATGATGATAACCCATCTGAACACAATGTCCTTACTGGGTCATAGAGAATCACTATAGCAACTGCCGCTTATAAAGAACCCTGTGTGTCAAAACCAACTTTATACTGTGCTCTATATTCCATCAATAACCATTGAAAACATATATAAAGGGAGGGGGGAGGGGTGTCACTGATCCATATTTACGACTTCTACCTAACGGTCCATTTCCAGCATTTTGCAAGGTTCACAGGTGTTTGAGTAAGTGCTGATATACCCCCATATATAAAACATTATCATATTGAAGATTAGAGTTAAGGAGTGAATGTTATGTTATGTTAGGTTTTCTATTCCGCCTTTACCTGTTTAGTTCAAATTTAGATTACATTGCAAGAGGTTGGGTCAGTTAACCAGGAAGTTACATGGAAAGCAGAGTCAAAGTACAGATGCATTGCCCTCAAAAGTTGCAATAGAAAGATTCCACTGCGCACTATACAAGACACCCATGCCTCAAATCATAATTTGGAGTCCAAAAGGACTTCAAAGTAATAATAATAATAATAACTTTATTTTTGTATACCGCCATACCCAGAAGAGTTCTAGGCGGTTCACATTGGTTAGAACAAATTACAAGAGGTTACATGCCAAATTGATCAAAGAGTTGCGAACAACAAGGAGAAAGAAGTTACAAATGGGTACATACCAAAATTGATCATAGAGTTGCGAATAGCAAGGAGAAAGTAGTTACAAGTGGTTACATTCCAAATTGATCATAGAATTACGAACTACAAGGAGGAAGAAGGGGGGAGAGGAGGGAGATGGGGGGGAGAAGTTTCGGTAGGAGGGAGGAGGAGGATTGAAGGAAGGGGCATTGTGGGACTTTAAGGGTCTTGCTCTCGGAATAGGTGGGTTTTAAGTGTTTTTCTGAAGTCGAGGTAGTTGTGGGCTTTGAGGACTATTTGGGCCAGCCAAGGGTTTAGTTTGGCGGCTTGAAAGGCATAGGTTTTGTCTAGGAATTTTTTTGAGTGGCATAGTTTTAGGGAGGGGTAGGCGAAGAGTTGGATTTTGCGGGAGGTCTTATAGTTGTGGTTTAGGGTAAAGTGAGGGGTGATGTAACTTGGGGATAAACCAAATATTGTTTTGTAGCAAAAACAGGCGAATTTGAATATGATTCTGGATTCTAGTGGGAGCCAGTGGAGTTTGTGGTAGAAGGGGGTGATGTGGTCCCATTTTTTCAGGTCGAATATGAGGCGGACAGCAGTGTTCTGGATCATCCTAAGTCTCCTGATGGTTTTCTTTGTGGTGCACATGTAAATGATGTTGCAATAGTCCAATATGCTGAGGATGGAGGATTGTACTAAGAGGCGGAAGGAAGTGTCGTCAAAGTATTTTTTTATGGTGCAAAGTTTCCATAGTATCGAGATACTTTTCATGACTGTGATATCGGTGTGTTTCTCAAGGGATAGATGTTTGTCTAGTGTTACTCCTAGTATTTTTAAGGTTTGTTCGAGAGGGAAAATGGATCCTTTTACGTGAATTGTGGTGTCTTTGATTTTGTCTTTGGGGGTTGCTAGGAAGAATTGTAAAAAGTAGTGAAAATTATCACACAACTAAATTCTATCCTGTTTATATTGTTTAAGCATAGTAGAAATCACAATTGAGACATCCAAGTCAAGGCATTTCAAGCAGTGGCGTACCAAGGGGGGGGGTGGAGGGGCCGGTCCGCCCCAGGTTCAAGCCCTGAAGGAGTGATCCCAGTCCGTTTCCCCCCTCCCCCCCGGCATCCGGTTTCCCCCCGACGTCGGGTCTCCCGTCTGGCATCCGGATTTCCCCCCCCCCGGCTTCCCTGCACCATTTACCTAGAGAAGTAGCCTGCAGCAAGATCGCGATGCCAGTGATCTTTGCGCTGCTTTGGCGCTGTTTCCTCCGCCACGGTCCCGCCCCTCCTCTGACATCAGGTTGAGGGGTGGTAGATTCAAAGGCAATGTTAGGAAATTCTACTTTATGGAGAGGATGGTGGATGCCTGGAATGCGCTCCTGAGAGAGGTGGTGGAGAGTAAAACTGTGAATGAGTTCAAAGAAGCATGGGATGAACACAGAGGATCTAGAATCAAAAAATAATATTAAAAATTGAACTAAGGCCAGTACTGGGCAGACTTGCATGGTCTGTGTCTGTATATGGCCATTTGGTGGAGGATGGGCTGGGGAGGGCTTCAATGGCTGGGAGGGTGTAGATGGGCTGGAATAGGTTTTAACGGAGATTTTGGCAGTAGGAACCCAAGCACAGTACCGGGTAGAGCTTTGTATTCTTGCCCCGAAATAGCTAAGAAGAAAAAATTAAAAAATTTAAATTGAATATGGTTGGGCAGACTGGATGGACCATTCGGGTCTTTATCTGCCGTCATCTACTATGTTACTATGACAGGCCTTCAGGGGTGGGTTGCAGACCTTTAAGGGGGGGACAGGCCTTCAAGGGGAGGGGGGGCCCTGGTGTAAAAGTACACGGAGGGAAGGAGGGGGTTCAAAGAGACGTGCATATGCCTGACTTTGGGTGGGAAGAAATAATGGGTCTGAAAATAGAGGAGAGGGAGAGAGATGATAGACCATGGGTTTTAGGGAGGGAAGGAACAGAAAGGGAGAGAAGTTGGACACAAGGGATGATGTGGAGGGGGGAGGATAGAGATACTGGTTAGGAGGGTAGTTGAGAAAAGAAAGGGAGAGATGGTGGACCCTGGGTGGTGAGGAAGGAGGGAGAGATGCTGGATGAAAGGGTAGTTAAGAAAAGGTGGATCTGTGGAGGGAGATGAAAAAAAAGAAAGATGCCAGACATCCGAGGGAGGGAAGGGGAGGACAGAGATGGCAGATGGATGGTTAGCACAGAGAAAGAAGAAAGAAGTAGACCCTGGCAAGCAAGACAACCAGAGCCTGGGACCAATAAGATTTGACTATTGACCAGACAACAAAAGGTAGAAAAGTAATTTTATTTTCTGTTTTGTGATTACAATATGTCAGATTTGAAATGTGTATTCTGCCAAAGCTGGTGTTAGACCGCAAACGTGAGCTAGGATTTAACAGAGAGAGGAAAAGTCCTTTTTGTTTCTTTATTTTATTTACACCACAGCGCCAGTGTGGTTAGGAGAAGCCAAAGGGGGGGTGAAAAAGCTATAAAATAAACCCACCAGGATGTTTGAAAAAAACACCCAATTGGGCAGGAAAATCAAATCTAAAAACCAATTCAATAGGCTGAATCGAATCAAATTTTTTTTCCTGAATCGGGCAGCACTAGTTTGCGCTATTGTCTTAGACTTTAGGACCTGGGATTGAGGAGCGATGGCATCCTCAGTACTTTATAATGCAAGTGAAATGAGAATTTGGTCAGACTTTTGAAGGGTTTGCATAAGATAAATATTGTATAGGCCGGGGACATGAGACAGCAGGAAATGGGAACTTTTCTTCCTTCTATTTTTCTGAATGGAAAGGCTGAGGATGTCAGAGAGTTCAGTTAAAATATGTGCTTAATAAGAAAATATAATAATGTGTTTTATACTATATGGAGGAAAGTGAAACACAAACTATTCAGGGTCATCAAAAATGCCAGAAATGTCAATGGTGCATGCGCACAATTGAAGGGCTGGAGTGGCAGCCCCCTCATAGACATACTTGCATCAAGGCTAGCACTAACACCACATGCAAGACACAGAATGTTGTATATATCATTCTGTGTCCTTGCGATTTAATGTATGTGGGCAGAACAAGCCGCCAGATGAACATTAGACTCAACGAACATAAGTCAAGGATAGTAAATAAAATAATGGATGCACCTTTAGTCCAGCACTGGGAAACGTATGGTCATGACAGCACTGATATAAGATGGCGTATTATAGCTCATATAAAGGTCGGGTGGGAGGGTGGAAATTACAAACATAGGTTAAATTGGCTGGAACAGAAATGGATTTACAGTTTGGACACAGTGGAGCCAGGGGGCTTAAACCAAGAGGTTGAATGGAGTACTTTACTGTAATGTGTGTGCCCTGATTCGGTGTCCTAAGGAGTGACATCATAGAACAGGGGAGGTACTTATATCCGAACAAAAGACGCTGCGGCCATCTTTGTTAGATCAAAAAAGTTGAGCATCGGGATGGTCAGTTAAAATTGAAAAAAAGGGTGAGCATATCGTTCTATATTTACTATATGGTTCCCTTAAAGTTAAAGTTAAGAATATGAATGCACTAAAGTTATGGGGACAGGAGTGATATCGTCTAATTTCATTTGTGCAAGGGACTCAATCTTGAAAAAGCCTCACGGCGAAACATGTCGATACGACAGGTCCCTGACCCGATCTTACCAAGGAAACAACGTTTTTAAGATAAGTTATTTCATTAATTATTTGTGAAAGCATAAAGCACTTTATATAAAAACATTAAAAAAATCTAAAAAACATAAAACGCTAAAAAAAATTTTTCAGCGAGTGGGCGAATGAAGAAGCCACAGCCATAGCCATCAAGATTGTTGTATCGCTAAAAATTGAGGCGAACAACTGGCATGTCTGATGCCCCAAAGAATAGAGAGAATCAATAGAGAGAGAAAATTCTTTTGATATAGAAGAACACATTGACTGATTGATATCTGTTATAAAGTTTATAAGCATTGCTGGCCTACCCAGTGAGGTGTTCCTAGTGGTGGTGGTGGTGGTGGTGGCAGCGTGTCAATGTGTTGAGAGGAAGAGGTGGTCTGGGAAATTCTGCTGAGCAAACTCCGAGCCTATTTCCACCCCTCAGTTAGTCCACTCCACTCAACTGGTTCACACACTGAGTGGGTCTTTGGGTGTTGTGCATGGGTAGTTGTTTTGGGATCTCTTCCAGTGGTTTGTCAGTATCTCCTTGTGGTTGAAGGAAGGAAACTTTGTTAACCTTAGCATTGACCTTCAGAATATGTTTGTAACAGCGCTGGTTGTGTGGCATTAGGCTATGTAGTGATCGAAAGAAAAAAACAGACCTTTGCACAGTTTTGCACTATATGGTGGGTGTATGAGGAGATTCACATTTCCTGCACAGCTAAGTCCTTGTGAAGTTACCTTGTGCTGTATTTGACATCTACCAAGGTCTCTGTTTGGAAGTAAAGATCTAAGCTTAAAAATGAAGTGGCCAGAAGTTATGGTAAAAGCAGATAGTGTAGCTGGTTTTAAGAAAGATTTGGACAAATTCCTGGAGGAAAAGTCCATAGTCTGTTATTAAGACATGGGGGAAGTATCTGCTTGCCCTGGATCGGTAGCATGGAATGTTACTACTCTTTGGGTTTTGACCAGGTATTAGTGACCTGGATTGGCTACCATGAGAATGGGCTACTGGGCATGATGGACTATTGGTCTGACCCAGTTAGGCTATTCTTATGTTATGTTCTCATCTGTAGGGGCCTTTGTTTTCACTTCTTATTTTAATGTATTATTGTCTGGGAACTTATCAGTGTTTTTTATAACGGGAACAAAAATGGAAGAGAATTAATGTGTGTGGAATGGGGGGGGGGGTAACTAATTTCTTCAGCTAAATAATTCAATCCACCTCAACCAGACATAGGAGGACTCATGCACTATTCACACACCCTAGGGAGTCGGAGTCGGCGGCGGCTACAACCAAAAATGTCAAAAGAAAAAAAAACTGTTCGACAACCTCCTAGCCATTCGAGCTGCAACACTCGACCCCCAACTACAACCTACTGACCTCGACCACAGGCTACAAAACCTTAAAAAAAATAAAAAAAAATAAAACCCAAAAAAACCACATAAAACTGAACTAACACAATCAGAACTGTCCCAAGCATCACCTGCAACTACTCCATATCAAGTTTCAAGTTTTTCAAGTTTATTAGGATTTTATATACCGCCTATCAAGGTTATCTAAGCGGTTTTTACAATCAGGTACTCAAGCATTTTCCCTATCTGTCCGGGTGGGCTCACAATCTATCTAACGTAATTTAGAAAAGAAGCTGCCAACATAGAGATTGTTCCAAAATAAACTAAGCAATGGATGTTTGTCCCAGCTATGCAATATGGACACTTTAGAACCATCATTGTCTATAATATCATTTATATACATTTATACACCTGAACATATATGTACTGTACAGTATATGTAGGCCATTTTTAAAATATATATATATATATATTTTTTTTTTCCCAGTGCTGTCACAGAATCTGGTATCCCTAGCTAGGATCACTTTTGGGTGGGGCAACAATTACTGGAGGACTAAAGGGACAACATCCCCTAAATCCTAGCAATATAATTAGAGGAACAACATCAATATTTTATAGACCATTTTATCAAAGTGTAAAAATGCTATCAAAACAAATTCTGTGAATTTCTTTTGATGAAAATGCTATGATGAAAAAAATGCTCATATCTACAATATTTTTAACTACAAAATAGCTATATACAATTATATTCTATAGCAAAACAATATCATATCATTTAAAAGAGTCATATGTCTAAACAGTACTGTTAATAGAAAATGACAGGAAATTACTGAAATGTTGAATCTTTCAATGTTACAATCTGTCCTTGAGGAGACAGAACTAATTCTGGTGGTAAACATTATTTATCTATTTCACGATAAATACAATCTGGAACATTTTTGACAGTACATGATCAATGAGACAACTGGTACAAGGCTAACCTGCAGCATAGTAAGCACAAAATGCAATAGTTTATGCATGGCTTGGTGAGGAGTATCCTTGAAAGATACTTAGAAGCAGGACAATTAAGGAATCCCAATAAAGAGGTTTTAGTAATTTTGGAAGAAAGCCAGGATTGTTTAAGGGGAGAGCAAAGTGGAGGATGCAGATTGTCCCCATCAACCTCTAAGCAAAAAATATGTCCAAATGAAAAACACATTTAGGAAATGGCCATTAAAAAAAAAAAAAAAGATAGATGTGTTTCTGGTGTGAAAATAGTCATTTTCTCTACTGGATATTTGAACATTTGTTCCTAAAACATCTAAACTCAGATTTACTGTAGATATATTGAAAATGCTTCTCCACATACAATAACATAGGAAACCTCATTATTTACAGTAAGTTCTGCTTGAAAACCAAAGATGAAGGAAGATCAAAAGTCGAAGTTGTCGTAAAAATCGCTAACAAGGTATTTATCAAATTTTGTTTGTGCTGACCTTGTCGAAGCAGACAAACTCGCATTTGCACAGCACATTGAAATGATTTCCTCATGTAAATGAGACAGTTAGATGACTATGCTCAATAAATTTCACCTTGCACATACTTTTCTCAAGTTAAATCATGCAATAAAACTTAGTGCTGCACAGATAAATGAGGTTGTTGGAGTCTACTAGCTTTTATTATTCATCTTGGAGATTAGTATAGATTAACATTTAAATTATTTGATCTTGGCATGCAACACACTGCCAAAACTATATAACAAAATTGTTATTCTTCTCATGTAAATGAGTATTGTTGAGTAACTTTAATGAATATAATGTTTGGCTATGAATACATTTTCAGGTTTAAAGCCAGGTGTACTAAACATATTTTCTATAGACAAAAAAAAAAAAAAAGGATCTGATTCATTAAAGTGAGGTACATATATGAAAGATAACATCAAATTAACTTCCAAACCTACCTGGCACTCCATATTAAACTGTATCTTGTGAATCACTGAGGTAATAATACACAGGGAGTGACCGTGTTCTGGCTATATTTTCATTTTAGTGTTCTCCCATGCTAACTGGCCCCATGTAAAATGCAAAACAAAAAAGATCTATCCCTTGGGTTTTTACAGTCCAAATGCATGACATTGCATTTCTTAGCATTAAATCTTAGCTGCCAAATTTCAGACCATTCTTCAAGCTTTGCAAGGTCCTTCCTCATGTTATTCATACCATCAAGGGTGTTTACTCTAATGCAGATTTTGTCTATTTTGTCTTTTGCAGATTTCACTCATCTGCAAAGATGGAAATCTTACCCAACAGCCCTTTAGCAATATCACTTACTAAAAAATTAAAAAGAACAGGCCCAAGAACTGAACCTTGAGGCACATCACTGGTAATATCCCTTTCCTTATAGCGATCACCACTGACCAATGCCTTCTGTCGCCTTCCAGTCAACCAGCTCCTGATCCAGTCCATCACTTTGGGGCCCATACCGAGGGCACTCAGTTTATTTATTAGATGCTTGTGTAGAACATTGTCATAGGTTTGCTAAAATCTAAATACACCACATAGTATTCTTCCTCTATCCAATTCTCTGGTCACCAAATCAAAGAAATTGATCAGATTTGTCTGATAAGACCTGCCTCTGGTGAATGCTCTAGTTGCCTGGTCATGTTCTCTCCCCAAAATATATCACTGTTTCTTGACATACACCACCAAGCTTCCCTGATACCCCAAGTAATTTATCCCACACCTCATGGCCTACCCAGTTTTCTTGCAGAAGTTTTTAAATCCTTATGGCTTATTGTTTAGCTTTCAATGAAGTCAAGACATTAATGAGAAATGCAATACAGCATTGACCAGTGAGACAGCAGGAGATAGAAGTCTCTCTTCATTTTTTGACTCATGCTTAAAATGTAGGCATGGATCTTGCACCTAAATTTATGTGTTTAACTTAATTGATTTTAACACCAATAATTGGTTGATAAAATGCCAATTATCAGAGCTAATTGGCTTGTTAGTCAGTTAAACTGCATGTGCAATTTGGGTATGCAACCAAAATTGCACATGCACTTTTTGGCACATTTTTAAAAATAGAATTAAGTAAATACTTACCTCCATTCCTCAGAGGAAAGTCTTAGATGTTGTACAGAAGCCATTGGAGGCTATACTCAAGCTGAATGAAGTTTTGTCTGAGTTCTTATCTAAATTAGCCTATTTGACTTTGTGCGAGAGCTATTTTTTGTTTTTGAATTATCGTTTTTTATCTTTTTCAATCATCAGTGGTAGCCATGGGGGCTACATTCTCACCCACCGTGGCATGTTTTGAAAATGTTTGGGTTGACAATTCACCTTTTATTGAGAAAATAGTTTTGTGGCATCAATTCATAAACGATGTGGATTTTTTTGTTGTTTTCCCTTTGGACTGGGGACGAGATCCAGCTGAATTCCTTTGTGAATTGGTTGAATTCTTGTAATGATGCTATTCAATTTACCTTTCAATAATCTAGAGACATCATCTCCTTCTTAGATGTAAAACTTCATCAGGTGTTGGATCATTTAGTGATGAAGGTCTATAAGAAGCCTACAGACTGTAACACTTTATTGGAATATCATAGCTGCCATCCTAAAAAAATACTTAATGGCAGTCTACCTTTTTCACATGTTCATGGCAGGTTTAAGAAAACTGGTGAAGTAGATTAAGATTTCAGGTTGCAAGCTAAAGAATTTTCAGATGATTGGGTGAAAAGAGGATATCCTATGAAGGCTGTGAAAAAGGCACAAAAGTGTACAAATAGTGGTGTTGTAAGGGTGTGTGGGAGGGGGCAGTCTGCCCCGGGTGCTATCTTCCTAGGGGCGCAGGCACCCTTTCTGCTCTCTGCCCCCCTTCCTACTCCTCCCCCTGCCACACACGTGTGCCTTCCCTTGCCCCTCGGACCTTTTTAACTTTGGCGTGAGCAGCTATGAACTTGCTGCTTCACGTCGGCTTCGACACTCTCTCTGATGTCACTTAGAAACATAGAAACATGATGGCAGATAGAGGCCAAATGGTCCATCCAGTCTGCCCATCCGCAATAACCATCATCTCTTCATCTCTAAGAGATTGCATGTGCCTATCCCAGGCCCTCTTGAATTAAGACACAGTCTCTATTTTCACCACCTCTTCTGGGAGACTGTTCCACACATCTGCCACCCTTTCCGTAAAAAAGTATCTCCTCAGATTACTCCGGAGCCTATCACCTCTTAACTTCATTCTATGCCCTCTCATTGCAGTTTCCTTTCAAATTAAAGAGACTCGACTCATGCGCATTTACATTATGTAGATATTTAAATGTCTTTATGATATGTTCCCTCTCCCACCTTTCCTCCAAAGTATACAGATTGAGATCTTTAAGTCTGTCCCCATATGCCTTGAGACGAAGACCACACACCATTTTAATAGCCTTCCTCTGGACCGACTCCATCCTTTTTATATCTTTTTGAAGGTGCGGCCAACCGGAATTGTACACAATATTCCAAATGAGGTCTCACCAGAGTCTTATATAGAAGCATCAATACCTCCTTTTTCCTGCTGGCCATACCTCTCCCTGTGCAACCTAGGATTCTTAAAGCTTTTGCTATCACCTTTTCAACCTGTTTGGTCACTTCCAGGACCCACGCCTAGGAAGTGACTTCAAAGAGTGCGCTGAAGTCAACACATGCAGCAAGTTTGAGGCTGCTCAGGTCAAAGATAAAAAGGTACTGGGAAGGGGTGCGCGGTAGGGGGAGCGGGGAAAAGGGCAGGAGTGGGGTGCCACCGCCCCAGGTGCCGCTCATCCCCGCTATGCCACTCTGCACAAATACATTAATTGTGATTTATTATTTTTTGATTCAATCCATAAGCAAATGGATGCACTAGTGAATACATTTCTTTTGGAAATTCATGATGGGAAATGAAGTGGTGACATAGTAACATAGTAGATGACGGCAGATAAAGACTCAAATGGTCCATCTAGTCTGCCCAACCTGATTCAATCTAAAAGTTTGTTGGATTTTTTTTTTCCTTCTTCTCCATGGCTATTTCAGAGCAAGAATCTAAAGCTCTGCCCAGTACTGTTCTTAGGTTCCAACTACTGAAGTCTCCGTCAAAGCTCACTCCAGTCCATCTACACCTTCCCAGCCACTGAAGCCCTCCCCAGCCCATCCTCTACCAGACGGCCAAATAGTGTGCAAGTCTGCCCAATACTGGCCTTAGTTCTTCAATATTTACTATTATTTTCTGATTCTGTGTTCATCCTACACTTTTTTGAACTCCGTCACCGTTTTCCTTTCCACCACCTCTCGGGCCAGAGCATTCCAGGCATCCACCACCCTCTCCATAAAGAAGAATTTCCTTACATTGCTCTTGAATCTCCCACCCCTCAACCTCAAATTATGTTCTCTAGTTTTATCATTTTCCTTTCTCTGGAAAAGATGCATCATCAGAAAGCAATGGGATATTATAACAACTCACCTAGTTTTTAAAGAATGCAAACTGGGATACCCCCCTTTACAACTCCCCCCCTTTTTACAAAACTGCGCAAGAGGATTTTAGCACTGATCAGCACACTGAATACTCTGCATTGCTTCAATGGTCATAGAGTTCCTATGAGTGTTGGAGCAGCGTAGAGCATTCAGCGCACCAGTTGGCGCTAAAAACCTCTTGCATGGTTTTGTAAAAGGAGGGGATTTATGTTGCATTTTCTAGATATATTTGTAAAAACTTAAAGGAATTTCTTTTCCCAGTCATGTTATCTTCCAATGTTAATGAAGAGCAGGAGAGAAGCACTTCCATGAATCATTATAAGTATGGTGGGCATAAGACATGTTCTATGACATTTTCACTAACTCTGTGTATTGCAAGCAATACTCATTGAATTTTATGACTACTTGTAAATCAGATTTTGTAGTACACAGTATTGCCCTAATATTCAGGGGCAGTGGTTTGAGTTTTTATAAATGCTTATCGGCACATGCTCCCAGTATTCAGTGACGGGCCATGTCCGGGCACTTGCAGTGGCTATTTGGAGATAAGTGTGAGCAGGCAGGCTGCCAGAGCTTATACAGGCCAGGACAATATTCAGCCAGGTCCATATAAGCAAGTTATACAGCCCCAGCTGAATATCGGGTCAGGACCGCATAACCATTTTTTAAAATTATCCCGATCCCAACCCCCTTTTATGGGTCTCTCATCACCCCCTCCCTTCCACTTTCCCATGGGTCTCTCAAAGCTCTTCTCCCCCAATACTTGTATACCTGGTAATCTAGCAGGGGTCTTTGGAGGCAGGAGTGCAGCCCCCTTGTGGCTGTCATCCAAAATGGCTGCCTCAACATCTCATGGCAGCTCATAGTACTACAGGAAGTCAACTGGCAGGCTTAAATCTAAACATTGTACTGATGCTGTCACTGCAGAATATCTATTTTTAACTCTGAGGCCTATATGAGTAGGGGCGTTAAACATATGTATTAGGTTAATAGCTGATCATGGTGTATAAATTAATGACTGCACTGATTCAAACTCTTCTATTATCATCAGCTTCATATATTCACAAGCTGTATAATAAACTACGGTGTGAGAAAAACACATTCTCATGAGTTGATTTAATTATAATTGAGATTTGGCACCATAAGACAACTATGCAGAAAGGTTTCTCACAAGTACCTGTTGACAAGTTTAAGAGAAAATAACAAGAACAGTTGGAGGGAAAAATAATTAATTCCAAGCTTTTTTTTTTTTTTTCTGTACCTCAGCAGTTGGAATTTTTACATTTAGATGGTGGGAGCAAAGTGGTAAACAAGATCTGCTGGTGTGCCAGTGCTCAAGAATATTTATGTCTTGCAATTATCTAAGGTGCAAGGTAACTATGAGACAAAATTGCTAATTAAAGCTATATCTCCCTTTCCAAACCATATCAACCTAGTTGTTTGGGATGTACATAAAATCATGAACGAACTAAGTTCTAGAAGTCATTATTTCGATAGACTGAAAAACACATCAGTCACTATACTTTATCACTCATCCTTTACCTCCTAGGGTGGTACAAATAGGTCAAATAAACATATGTGTGAAATCAAGCATGAATCAAAATTTTTTGGGCTGTGTATATTCAGTCAATCTTCCCAGATTTGCTGCTTCCACCTCATCCCTCCCACCTAGTTGCAGCTACACCAGGGTGACAAAATATTTTCAAACTTTTGCATTTCTTTATCTATTTTTATCATCTTTATGTTTCTATTTTATTCAGATTTATTTCAATTTTTCTAGCCTTTCCTTATTCATTCTGTTTTGCTTCCTCTTCCCACATTTTCTCTTCCCTTTGATTTCTAAGGAGGTGATATTCAACCCACACTAGTCAGTGATTTTTAAACTCATTGGCATCCATTTGCTGAATTAAGCATGATTTTCAATGCCAAGCCACGTCTCAGTAATGGAAATGAATATCAGGATCCTTAGTGGACCTGGAAGCTATGCAGTTGCTGTTTGTAGCGCAAGGGTTTCCACACGTTGAAGCCTCTTTTTAGAGTGAATCTAAGATAAACAAAAGTCCTATTTTCTTATGAATGGCTATGCACAAATTGAAAAATTAGTGCATCATTAGCACATATATCCTCAATGCCACCTATTTAGTAGATATTAAGGGCTCCTGCATTAATCCTATACGAATTGGTCAGCATGCACGAATGCCCAACTTCCCCCCCCCTTGCTAAAGAATAAAATGCATTTTTTGTGTTTGGGTGGTGTGTTTCAAGCCCCGAAGTTAGCACATGGCTTCTGAACACAGCTCCGTCTGCACTGTTTTTAGGCAGCGGTAAGCACACATTAATGTTTACCGCCACTTAGTACCCATGTGCCTAACCAGGCAAAAATAGGATTACCTTTTGTGTACAGCAAGGAGGGTTTTTTTGTTTGCTTGTTTTTTGTGCAGTGGAAAGCTGTCTGAGTATGATTTAACTAGGTAGGATTCTCTTCTGCCTGGTTAAATCATTTTCAATGTTGACCCTTGATTTTTTTTTTTTTTTACTTCTTTACTCTTTTTTTTTTCCTCAAACCATTCCTCTAGATATTTCTACCTTGCTGTCTTCTGTCTTTTACTTACTTTATAGGATCCACTTATTTTGTTTTCCCTTTTTCTATGTGTTTTTCTTTATTCATATTACATTCTTCTCTCATACACCCTTTGCCCCCTCATAGATATTCCTCCTGTCTACTCACTCACAACTTTCCCTACCTCACCATTAATTTCCTCATCCTTCATGACTTCCTTCAACCCTCCATCCTTGCTGGTCTTTCTCTCACATTTCCACATTACTCTTTCCTCCTCTTCGTGCGTGAACCTTCCCACTCATCTCAACTCACTAGTATATGGAGTTCTTTTCCAATGTGATTACAATTTTAAATAAAAACTACTTAAATTGCATTGTAAGTTTGCGGTATATCAAACTGAATAAATCTGAAATCTGTAATCATTCTCTCTACCCATTTCTTAGGTCTTCTTCCTCTTCACTCATCTTTCTCATTTCCCCCTTTTTTTCTCTCTCCCTATCATATTGCCTTTTCCCCATCTCTGTTCTTTCTGCCCGATGAAAGGTGTCAAACCTCACATATCTTCAAGATAAGATTTTTGACAGTGTCAAACCAACGACAAATAGAAGGAAAGTCAAATTTAGGACTTTAGGTAGAAAGCTAAAATCCAGAATTTCCAAAATAGCATTCTAAGAAATGTAACCAGTTTCACACATAGGACCCAAGAGAAAGACAGAGCTCCAAAGTAGAGAATGACACGGTGACAAAATTCATCACCGTTCCCGTCCCCGCGGATAACCGCGGGAAACCATCTTCATGTCATTCTTTAAAGAGAGAGGGAAGAATCGGGGTATGAATGGCCACAACCACTGACCCACAAGCTTTGCTTTGAAGAATGCTGGTGTAGAAGGACTGAGGTTGAAATAGACACTAGAAAATGACATGGGATTATTTCCCGCGGTTATCCGTGGGGACGGGAACGGTGATGAATTTTGTCACCGTGTCATTCTCTACTCCAAAGTCACAATGTATTGATGATATAATAGTGGAGGTAATAGTGATTTAGATTTATTTGGAACTGAGAAATATTCTGAAGAAAGAGGGGAGGTAGGTTGACAAGATAGACTATCGTAAGAACAGTGAAATAAACTGCTAGTGCTAATGTTTCAAAAGGAGATAGAACAATTCTTAAATTATATCCTGGGGGAATGTCAACAGTCAATCAGGAATGCATGATTCCGAGTGAGGTATTTTTCAAGGATACTATCATGGTACAGTGGATGCAATAAAAGCAAAAATAGACTGGGTGCTTTTAAGTAAAGGAAAACGAGAGCTAAAATATTCCAAAATTATCCCTACCAACTGCTAAGAATGTTATAAATAAAAGGCATTAGAAAATAAGAACATAAGAATAGCCTTACTGGGTCAGATTAATGGTCCATCAAGCCCAGTAACCTGTTCTCATGGTGGCCAATCCAGGTTTCAAGTTTTATTAAAATTTGATAAAATGCTAATCATCAATACTAAGCATTTGATAATTAAAATTAAAATGGGGAACAATCAATGGACTTATTAAGACACAACTTTACTTACATGAAAACAACAAGTAAGTGAGGAGAAATACAATTTTTAAAAGGAAAGAATACAATTAAGGTTTAAACCCAAGGATAAGCAACATTCCATGCTACCAATCCAGGGCAACCAGTGACTTTCCCAATGTCTTTTGTCCAAACATTTCTTAGAACCAGCTACACTATCAGTTCTTACCACAACCTCTGGCAACATATTCTAAAGCTTAACTATTCTCTGAGTGAAAAAATATTTCCTCCTATTGCTTTTAAAAGTATTTCCCTGTTACTTCAAGTGTCCCCTAGTCTTTGTAACTTTTGACGGAGTGAAAAATCAATCCACTTGTAGCCTTTCTATACCATTCAGGATTTTGTTTGGCAGGTCATGGGAACATCATTAAGCTACTGCAGTGATGTGTTGATGTCATTGTTGACATTCTCTATGCACGGTTCTACTGCAGATGTTTTCTGTGGCGTAATTTTGATGCATAGTAATGTTTTAGTGAACAGTGGTATTGCCTTAGACACCGATTTCCCAGATGCTTACCTCAGCCATTTTCAATACACACCATACATTTTTGACGTTTTTAAAAAAATTATCACATTTAAATGTTTTATGTCAAGGCCAGCAGCGTGCCAGATTTTAAGAATAAATGGGATGCGCATGTGGAATCTCTAAAAGGGTAATAATGGGGGGAGAGTCATCGGAATAGGCAGACTCGATGACATATCTGGGAGAATAAATTTAGGGAAGGGGATCTTTAGTGTGGGCAGACTAGATGGGCTATGGCCCTTTTCTGCCGTCATTTTTCTATGTTTCTATGTCTTCTGGGCAAAGTCTAACTTTGGAGTTAGGCATCACATCAAAGATGGCCCTCTTTATGTATTACTTTATGCCTGTATAAAAAGATATCTGTTAATAAGACCATATGATCTAAGATAAACTATTTTATTGAGCATAAATACAATGTACAAAATAAAACTTGGAACACACAATTAGTCACACTGTTTATTACAGAAGGTCACCTCAAGGAGGATATGTTTTGTTTTTCCTTATTATGCACACATTAACTGCAAATCCTAGATGAGGCAATATGGACTGTGGATTGAAATTCAGAGAACAATATTGGATTTTTAAAATGCAATCAATGTTGCCACTGGGATGAGCAACTTAATAGGTTTTTTTAGGCTTTATCAAAGAGAGATTGTTTTCAAATGTTTTGTTTATTGAAGTGTTGACAAATTTTATTGTCTGGAACCAACATCATCTCATGAGATTAATGAAAGGATTAGTGAATACTACACATGAATAATATCATTGGCCTCTTTTCTGTGTGAGGGTTGGGTGGTTTTTTTTAAGATACATGTTGTACAAGTCTGTTTTGTGTCCTCTTTTCACACTAGCTGTTATATTTGATACGTGTCATTTCTTTTAATGCTCACTTCCCCCCAAAATGACATAATTTATTAATACATGTTTACACATAATTGCAAATACCCATGTTTTGCAATGAAATTTTGAAATTGTATCTTACACAATCAGAGTAAAATAAGTTATACCCGTGAAAATGAGTTCTGAAAATTTTGCACACTGTATGCGTCATTCCACAATGTGTTTCATGTTGCTCACATTGGTGGGGATTTGGTAAGTGCAGGGATTGCAATAAAGCGCAAACTTTTGCATTTTCCCCAGTCTTCAGTATTTAGAACCCCTTTTACAAAGCTTCAGTAGTGAGTACCAGCGCAGCAAATGTGACACAGCCCATAAGAATTGAATAGGCTGCGTCACATTTGCTGTGCGGGACTTAAGAAGAAAAATGAAGTCTTTGGGTACGCTTCCATTATGCAATTTGCAAAATAAAAGTTTGCAGATAATTTTATACTGTAATATACCTCAAGTAGGGACTATAGATCGGGGAGAACTAGGTGTTTTTGTTTTCATAGTCAGCATGACACATGGTCAGCAGCTTTTCTCTAACCCATAATAAGATTAATCTATCTATCTATATATTTACCTAAAAAGGTAAATATATTTTTTCTTGGGATCTTTCTGAAGTCCTGGGAGATGAATCAACCTCTTATTTATGGAGGAACTAAGAGCCCCTTTAACATAGCTGTGGTAGCAATTTCTGGCATGGCAAATGCGACAAAGCCCATAGAAATTGAATGGACTGTTTCACATTTGCTGCAGCTTTGTAAAAAGGGTCCTGTGAGGGAGTCTACAGGACTTTACTACTCTCCCTGCTAGATACTCCCTCACAGGGTCAGGGCCACCTTAAGAGATGTGGCTCTTCACTGGAATGGAGAAGGACAGGAGGGAAGGAGTGTAGGAAGCAGCTGCCAGGACAGATAAAAGGAAGTGCCACAGGGAAGAGAGAGAACCCGAAGGAGAGAAAAAGAAGGATTCTAACCACAGACTTTGACTCCAACTTCTAGACATGATGTTTGGATAAGGTAAGCTTAAACATTGTGAGCCATGTTTGAGGATCTGGCTGGGGCCTGACCTAGGTAACTAACTAAAAGACTGTTAAACCCTGTGTTTGGGGCTTGGCATAACTCAGGCCAGAGTTAGCACTGGGGAACCTGCAATCCAAGGCTGGTTTAGGACTTTATATTTAAAACCAAGAGACTGTTGCTTCACAGATGCAAATAAGGAAGCAAAGACTCAGGCTGTGTCACCAGTAAAACTTTTTGTTGCACCTTCAAAGTGTGTCCAAGCTGGGTGTGTGTATGTGTGTGCACAGGTCTTACCTTAGAGAACTGCTCAGTATCCTATATATTGTGGCAGTGGTTGGGATTTTGGGCTCTGAAAAAAAGAGACAAATTACAAATATTCAGGAACTGGGGCCTGAGTACTATAGTGTAACAGTCTGTTAACAGGTTAAGGAGAATAGCTCTGCCTTAGAGAGAGAGAGAGAGAGAAAGCACAAGCAGGGGTTTGTTTGTATTTTTCTTTCTCTGACTAATGTTGCAGTACTGTAGGAAGCTGCCAGAGCAGCAGGGAAAATCTGGCCTGGATTCAAGAAAAAAAAAAAAAAAAAAGAAGATGTTTTCCTGGTAAAAGTGGAGTTTCCTGCTGAGGGTAGAACAGTTAAGGAAACATTGAAAGGATTCAGGTGGTGATGGAGGGGCAGCAACAACCAGTGGCATAGTAAGGTGGGGCAGGGGATAGTCTACCCTGGGTGCCAGCTTGGTGGGAGTACCGACATCCATCATCCTCTCCGCCTCCCCACTCCTTCCCTACCTCCACTACAACACGCGTGCACCCCTTCCCTTCTTTAACATTCCCAGCGCGAGCAGCAACCCCAACCTGCTGCTCACACCAGCATTGGCTATTCCTCTAACGCCACTTCCTGGACCTGTGCCTAAGAAGGGACGTCAGAGGAAAAGTCAATGCTGGCACGAGCAGCAGGTTGGCATTGCTGCTCATGCAAGGAACGTTAAAGAGCTACGGGGGAAGGGAAGGGGCACATGCATGTGGCAGGAGGGGGCAGGGAAGGAGCATATGGGGTGGGGGTGGTGGAGAAGAGGGGAGGGTGCCACCACCCCGGGCACCTCTAACTCTCGTTACACCACTGGCAACAACAACAGCAGCAGCATCAACAATGGCATCAGTTTATGTGAACTAATTTGGTGCATCAAAGGCAGCAACAGCAGCAACAATATCTATAGCAACAGATGTTTCAGCGATTGATAGAGCTGCAACAGTCCCTCAAGGACAAACCGCCTCAGCTCCTCAGGAACCCATATTATAGCCTTCCCCTCCAGTTCCAGTGCTGATGAAAATGGTACCGGAGGATGGCTCAGGCTTTTTCTATTAAACGTTAAAAGGATTGCCCATTTGTCAGTGTGGTCAGAAGCAACTTTGGTAGCTTGTTTGGAATTAAATAATGGAATCTAGTAATTTCTGCGAAATTATTTTTTTCGTTACAGGAATCAACGATTATTTATCACGGGGCGGGGTATAATAACTAGTGAGTCTGGTTAAAAAAAAAAAAAGTGATTTGTTATCAATTCACCATTAATATGACATACAACTTGAATAACCTCAGGATGTATGAAAAAGAATATGCTTGGCATGCCAGTGGTTTAAAGAAAGAGAAGTGATTTATTTTTCTTTTCATGGCAAAATATATCACTCTTCATTTCAGCTACTGGTATGTCATTCCTCAGACACTTTTAAAGTTGCAGGTATCTATCTTGAATGGACACAGAAAATGTGATCCTTAAGGGGTTGTTATCTTTTTTTTTTTTTTTTTGCATTTGTTCTCTTGATTTACGAGGTCAATGTAGACTTTTTTTTTTTTTCTGACTGAGAAGTCTCACAATTTTGAATTGCTCCTTTATTCACTGGAAAACTAAAAGGCCCATACATAAAAGATTTACAGCGTGCTGATAAAACTGGCTTTCACCCTGATAAATCTTACCTTTTAAATATTTACTGTCTTTGTACATGCAATTGTGATTGTCCATATACAATTTTGTACAGCCTAAGTTATTCACACAAAAGAATGGTAGCAATGGAGCTATAAGAGCAAGCTAAGCCCACATGGACAAATCAGGGATGTGCTTGGTCAAAAATACAAGGGTTGATTCATAAATCAATACATCTATTTTTTTTTTCTCTGAACACTGGAAACCTTTGCTTTCTCCCCAGGCCATGGCTCAATACTTCCTTGACAAAGTTCACAAAATTAACCTTGAATTCTCAACTGAACCACCTCCCTTTCCTCCTACCCTCTCTGCTGATCCTCTTTTGACCCCTGCCACCTTTTCTTTCTTCCCTGAAATCACTGAAGAGGAAACTCATACCTTCTTTCCTCCTCCAAATTTACCACCTGCCCCTCTGATTCCATCCCTACCCATCACCATCTCCCCTATTGTGATCCCCTCTATTTGTCAGATCCTTAACCTATTGGTTCTCCACTGCAACTATACCCGATGTCTTCATACATGCCATAGTTATGCTTCTCCTCATAAAACCATCAATGGACCCCACCTGCCCCTCCAATTATCACCTCATCTCTATTTTCCCCTTCTTATCCAAACTACCCATCACTGCTGTCTTGACTTTCTTTTGGCTCAAGCCATCCTCGGCCCACTTCAATCAGGCTTCAGCTCTCATCATTTAATGAAAACTGCCCTTGTTAGAGTTTCCAATGACCTTCTCCTAGCCAAATCCAAAGGACTCTACTCTGTTCTCATTTTCCTAGATCTATCTGCGGCAACTGACACTGTAGACCACCACCATTGATGCACTGTTCTCACCTGGGTTCCAGCTCTGTTATTTCATGATTTTCCTTCACACTTTTAGCATAAGCTCTGGAGGATCCTCTTCCCCTGCCATCCCACTATCAGCATATCTCAGGGCTCTGTCCTGTGATCCCTTCTTTCCTCAATCTACCCTTCTTCTCTTGGTGCTCTAATATTCTCTCATGGCTTCTAGTATCACCTCTATGCTGATGACTCACAAATATACCTCTCTAAGCCTGAAATTTCTACAGGAATCCAAGCCCGAGTCTCAGCCTGCCTCTGACATTACTACCTAGATGTCTTGTCACTATCTATAATTCAACATGGCGAAGACTAAACTCATTATCTTTCCTCCTAAACTTGCCTCACTTTCTCCTCCATTCTCTATATCAGTGAATAACACTCTCATCATCCCCGTCTCAATGGTTCGCAATCTTGGAGTCTTCTTTGACTCACCTCTTTCCTTCTCCTCGCATATACAACCATTGCCAAAACTTGTTGCTTCTTCCTCTACAACATTGCTAAAATTAGTTCCTTCCTTTCCAAGCATAGTGCCAAGACCCTTATCCATACCCTAGTCACCTCTTGCCTGGATTACAGCAACTTGCTTCTTGCAGGTCTCCCGCTAAGCCACATCTCTCTTCTTCAATCTGTTCAGAATGCTGCTGCATGCCTTGTATTCTACCACTGTTATGCTCATGTTACCCCTCTCCTGAAGTTGCTTCACTAGTCCCTATCCAGTTCCACATCCAATTCAGACTCCTCTTATTGACATTGAAGTGTATTTACTTTTCAGCTCCTCAGTATCTCTCCTCTTTTATTACCCCCTACTGTATACTCCACCCTGGGAACTCCACTTGTCTGATTAGTCTCTCTTGTTGGTACCTTTCTCCTCTACTGCCAACTCCCATCTCTGTCCCATGTCTGGTGGTTTTCAAGTCTAAACTGAAAACTGACTTTGAGGCATCATTTAAATCCTAATCCCCTATCCCCTATCCCTTCCACCCCATCAGTCCCCTTCTTATTCCTCACCAGCTACCTTCTTACTCTCCCCATGAGCAACATGTATAGATTTTCCCCCTTTCTTTCCTGTGTGGCTGACATAATTAGATTGTAACATATTGCAAAGAGGAATGTCTTTTGTATATTTAATGTACAGCATTGTGTGCACCTGGTAGTGCTATAAAAATAATAAATAGTAGTAGTAGGATAGGTGATGTAAATGCTACGACACTTATCCAATTCCAAATAGCGTCGGAGCATTTTCCTCACCAGCCTGCAGTAAGAAGCTCTTGTGCAGTTTAGTAAAACCCATTGTTCGTGCTTACCACAGATTAGGAAAAGGCCCCCTTCATTTGCAGTCTGGTGATACTAAGGGAGAGTTGGACTTTTTAAAGTTTCGTTTAATTTTCAGCTCTCTTACAATTCTCTTTCAGAGAACAATTGTTGTGATTATGTTGCAAAGATGACACTGTCAGGTGTGCTGCCTTTCATCTGTTACTACATATAATGATTTTAAATGGTACCTTATTTCTTTACTGTATTCAGTGTAAGTACTGCTAAGAGAACAATTGTTTTACACTGAGAAGATTGAAACTTTTCAAACAGGGCAGCTATTGTATTTGCTTTGCATTGTGATAATTTATAGAGCAAAGGTTTTTCTTTTAAACAGCAGTTAGGATATTTTTAAATATTTCTGGTAATCAATGTTGAACATTCTCTATATAATGGCATTGCATATCTAGCTAGCCTGCTCAACATCCAAATTATTTGGCCAGTTAACTATCCAGACAATTTAGGACAGCATTTTTTCTAACTTGTATTGATTAGATCAGGGGTAGGCAATTCTGGTCCTCGAGAGCCGGAGCCAGGTCAGGTTTTCAGGATATCCACAATGAATATGTATGAGATGGATTTGAATGCACTGCCTCCTTCAGATGTAAATCTATCTCATGCATATTTATTGTGGATATCCTGAAAACCTGATCTGGCTCCGGCTCTCGAGGACCGGAATTGCCTACCCCTGGACTAGATATTCCACCAAATAGCTTTGATGAATATTGCTGTTCTACAGATAATTTTGCACTGCAACTTTGCTCTGCACCAATGTGGGAACAAAGGTGAGTAAATACTTTGTATAGCTCCCCCACCCCATTTTTGGAAATTAATGGATTCACTTTCAGTGCTTGCAGTTTAAACATTCTCCTGAAGTGATAAGAAGAACAGCTGTGAAACAAGATCTAGGGCAGTGTTCTTCAACCACCGGTCCATGGACCAGTGCCGGTCCACTGAAATTTCCTGCCGGTCCACAGGGCCGGCATGTGCATCAGGCCCAAAACAGTGTTCAACCACTGGTTTGCGGTGCGACTGATGTGGCGTTATCTTCGGGCCGGCTCCCTCTTCCTCACTGACTCGGTGCAGAAAGCCACGGGCAGCGGCTCCTACGCACGTCCTGCGTCTGAACTGGAAGCCTTCTCTCTGATGTCGCAACATCAGAGGGAAGGCTTCCAGATGGCCCACAATTTAGCTCAGTGTTCTTCAACCGCCGGTCCACAGACCAATGCCGGTCCACCAAATAATTATTTTATTTCTGCCGGTCCATAGGTGTAAAAAGGTTGAAGAACACTGGTCTAGGGCAGTGGTCTTCAAACTTTTTCATATACACTTCCCCCTCCCCATTCGCGGTTTCAGTAATCGCGATTTCACATATTCACGATTTTTGGGGGAGGGGGAAAAAAAAACAACAAAAAAACCCCCATCCTTAAGTCTTCCCCCCGGCATCCCGGCCTTACCTGGTGGTCTAGCGGGCTTTCGGGGCGGGAGCGATCTTCCTACACTCCTGCCCCGTGCAGATTGCCATTAGGAAATAGCTGTAGGGAGTTCCCGTCGTAGTCTCGAGAGACTACGGGAACTCATAGCAGCCATTTCCTATTGGCGATCTGCACGGTGCAGGAGCGTAGGAAGATTGCTCTTGCCCCGAAAACCCGCTAGACCACCAGGTAAGGCCGGGAAGGTGGGAGAGAGGCAGGGGTGGGTCAGAGCTGGATATTCACGTTTTTTCACCATTCGCGGTCCGGCTCTGCCCCTATCCCCCGCAAATCCGGAGGGAGAAGTGTAATGTCTCACAAAGTTTGCAAAGCCATGGCATACTAAAGGTGGTGGTCGCAGCTTGAGGGCATCCAAAATAACATCACGCGTATGCATGATGTCATCACAACGATGTCTGCGCATGCGCAAAAATCCTCCAGACCGGGCCCTGAGCCACCAGCGGGAGGTGCTGGAAGGGAAGAGACGCGGAAAGAAGGAAAGGCATGAGAGGCATATCCTGTAAGCAGTCAACCAGCACTGGCCCTTCTCCTCCTCCCCAGCGTCTCACGGCACACCTGGAATTTCAGGTGACACACCAGTGTGCTGCGGCACACAGTTTGTGATACACTGATATAAAGGGCCACAGTGTGAAAATAAGAAAGCTCAGAAGGACACCAAAAGATTTCAAGCTTGCACCTACTACTAATTTTGTAAAATACCTTGAACTGCTTGTTGTCACAAACACTCCTCAGAGCGGAGTTCCACTGTGACAAGCCATATGCTCTGGCGTGTCCCCTATGACCAGGGGTATCTTCAGGACTTTTGATGGGCCCTAAGAAACTGCCTAGGCCTGGGAGAAAACAAGGTATGTACTGGCTTCAAGTTACCACAACTCGGACCAAGTTCTTCAAGAAAGAATTGCGTATTTATTCTGACCGTAGAGGTCAAAAAGGTATAACACCAGGGCAAATATCTGTAGTATTTCATTCAAAACAAATTCAGTTGCAAAGGAAAAATAAAAGTACAAAAACAAAAATCACATACAGATTGTCTTGCCTGAATTCTTACATTCTGCTTCAGCAATTAATTTCTAGAGTTGTTCAAAACGCATTCCAAACTTCCTCTTAGCAGTATTTGTCTTGGAGGAAAGAAACCTAGATTCTCAGCATTCATATAAAGTTCAAAACAAATTCTTATAACAGCCAAGGTTAGATACCCTGCCAGTCAGCAAGCAATAGCACAGCTTTGCAAAAGGGTTTCCCAGTATCTGCAGCTACCTCTTGGAAGACTCTGCAGCTGTGGGAGATCAGGTAATTATGTTACCAGCAAACGGCAGTCACAGTAAGGTTTTTTTTCAAACAGAAAAAAAAAAACCCATTCATACAGTTCCTAAGTTTCTTAGCCACAAACTTCCCTTCAGGAAAACAAGCTATCCACATGCAGGTAAGTACACTTCTTGTACCCAAAATAATAGATAGCTCAAAGGCAGCAAAAATACTTAAAGCTTTTCTGGCTTAGGAAGGAACAAAACACCCCCGGTGTTCCAGCTACTTACTGACTCTCAGTTTGTGTCCATGAGATCTGCCTGGCTCTCTGGTATAGGGCCAGCGTCTTGCACTTCCATTCCTTCTACACCTTATGGAATCTGGAAGTCAGAAGTGGGGAGGCTTTCTTCCACCTCCTGCATTGGCCAATCTGAAAACTCTGCCTCCGCTGCTTGATCCTAAGGCTCTGGCACTGCCTCGGGCTGCTGGAGTGACTCACCCTCATCACTCACTCCTCCCCCTGATGCTTGCTTCAGCCTGCTTTTAATCAGCCCACAGCCAATCCCCTTCAGCCTGTAGAGGGGGATGGGCTTTGGTGCTACTGCAGGCTTTCCTTGTTTGTTCTGCCTGGGTTTTCTAGGCTCAACTGATTTATCTCTGGCTGCCCTAGCTGACTTATGCACAGAATGCTGCTGCTGCCAGTCTGCTCGTCCCTGATCCAGATCACCACTGCTTTGGTCGTATGGGCAAGGGAGGTCAGCCTCAAGTTGGTCACCAGAATTAACCTGGTCAGCTCTTCTGCACCGGATCCTATTAGAGGTGTTGGTACTAGGTTTGTCACATTGTTCAGACTATTAAACATAAGCTGTACTGAGCAGGGACTGTCTCTTTAATGTTTTCATGTACAGTGCTGCGTATGCCTAGCAGTGCTATAGAAATCATAAGTAGCTCTAGTAGTAACATTAAAAATTAATACTAATATTGATTCTACAACACTTCAGTGATATATTTTAAAAACTCACTTTGTTTTGGATTAGCAAATTCCATAAATGAGTCACCCGAGTAACACACTTAAGAGATGCAGTTACTATATCAAATGGGCAAGATTGAAACTAATGCATTTACAGGATTTGAAGGGACAGTGGTATAGTAAGGGGGGTGTACACCGCCCCCGGGCACCAAGTCGGTGGGGGTGCTGGCACCTCTCTGCCCCACCATACCATACCGCACTCGCGTCATCCCTCCCCCCACACTTCTGCCTGTTGCTCACGCCAGCCTGGTTCCCCTCTGAATCACTTCTGGGTCACAGGACTTCAGACAGTCCTCTAAAAAAAGGACATGTCCAGGTTTTACCAGATGTCTTGTAACCCTAGGTTACACCAAAACACGGCCCACATTAGATCCTTCAATAAATAGAAGGTTGATTGTCCCATATTTGAATGCCCTTGGTGATTTTCTTCTTGTACTTCATGTGGCTTGTACTTTGATTCCCTCTTTGTCTTATTTCTTCAATGGAAGTTGAAAATGTGTGCTTTGTCATTTGTATCTTCCTCCTTCCCCCCCCCCCAAAAAAAAATAAAAAAATAAAGGAGTTGCCTTTCCCCTTTGCCCACCTGAAAGGGCCTGACTGGAGATCATTTCTGCCCTGACTATACCACTAGACTACAAGGGATTGAAAGGTAGTCTTGGAGGGAGCTACTTTTAATGCTTTTGATACAAACGTTTATCAGAAAATTAAGTTCATAAATTTGGGATGACTAGCTCCTTAGGAATTAACCTCTCTTTGGAGATATGATATCAGTTGTCACTCCAAATGTAAGACAAAACCAGCCATTGTAAAAGCACTGTAGTTGTTAGTTTCAGTTTTCATTAGCTGAGGTTCAAGTGTGCAGAGGCTATGTTGCTTGGAGGTAAAGTATGATCTTTCCTTATTTAAATTAGGGACACAGAGAGAGCATATAATGGGGATCATTTTCAAAGCACTTTGACACACAAAGTACCCTAGATACCATATTTGGTAGCTGAAGGGACACGTATCAAGGGTAAGCGCCCCTCGTGAATATAAGCAGCTGCCATTCTTTCGGGAAGAATGAAATTATTTATAGAACCCCCCTGCCCACTCTGTCATTTGTAAGGTTAAATATTTTATAGAGTATAAGATTTTATTGTTTCTTATTACTGTACCTTGCTTATAAGGTAAGATAAGCGAATATTTTTGCATTGTTATATTGGTTTTATAATGAGTCATAAAGGTACTTAGGATACTCCTAGACAAATAAGACTTGTACGGCTGTGTATGTATGACATTTTTCCTTCAGCTCACATTAACAATCTTTAATACTGAGGTAGGACGTGCTGTTATGTGGAATGAAGTGAAAGCGCTGTTTGAATCAGTCTAAGATCTTTCCTTCGCAGCTTGTATACAAGCAGCTTTCATTATCAGGATCCGTGTATGAATGCTTTTGCCCCTTCCCCTACTTCTCTGTTTGGGCTTCCACTGACCCCCTATAGTGTTTCTTTGAAGTTATTCATTCTTGTTTTTATAAAGCAGTAAGGTGAGATTCCACTGCTTGTCTCTTGACTTTTCTCCAGCATTATCAAAACCACCATCTCTTCTTATAATACGCTCATCGCTCTTGTTGTCAAAGCTGATGGCATTCCCCGTTTCGTCCTAGATTTTAGGGCTGTTAGTGTTTTAGTAATTCTCATTGCACTTCCACCATTCCACTGGCAGCCAATGATTTTTTTTCTGTCATTGTCCTAAGGAATGTTTTATTTTAGTCCCTGTTGGTGAGGCTTTTCAGCTCTTTTTTGCCTTCACCTTTAAGCAACAGTATACCTGGTGGAATGCCCCAGGGCCATGTTGACTTCATTGTCCTTCGGGCTATTCTACAGTCATGCACTGCCCCTCATGGTCCTATCCTTATTTTGTACATCTTTTTGTGTTCCATAATTCAGGAGACCTGTCAGGCTGATAGTTTGCACCTTTTATTATGGTTGTCTGTAAATCTGAAGTGAAATACCTGGGTTTTGTCCTGTCTCATGGTCAGAGGAAAATCTGCACTTTCTGCATTGCTGCTGTTCTGGGTCTGCCCCGCCCAGCTACCAAGCAAGACATGCTTACTTTTCTTGCTATGATTGGTCACTGCCGCCAATGGATCTCTGCTTGTTCCTTCTATGACCAGATTCTGAGACAGACCCTGGTTTCTGAAATGACTGCTCTTATCAGAAGGACTTATGAAATGTTGGACATTTAAGATGTGCTTTGGTTTCTAGCTCAAGTCTGGGTTTTCCTGCTTATGCCCACATGTTTTAACTCTTTGTTTGGGACTATTGTAACACCATGAAGGGAGAACATGGCGGTAAGTTACGTTCTGTTGCCTTTTTTTTATAGTCACTCCTGTTCAAGTTCCCTGACTGCATGTGCTATGGTGGTAGAGATGGTTACTCCTCTGACCCTTGGTCACCCCATTACCCTTCACACTTTTCATGATGTACAAGCCCTTCTTTTAAATGGGCTTTTGGGTCTCAAGGGTGAACAGGATTCTCTTCCTCTCTTTTTTCACAGCTTCAGTCCTTTGTTACCCCCCCTCTGAATTTGATGCCTGGCATTTGGCAGGTGCCCAAAGCCGCCCTTTTGGACGGACTTTGGTGCAAAGAGGGGAAACCCTGGATACCAGCTGCTAGCTCTCCCTTATTTATTGCCCAATATCATGGTATTGGTTATCGTAGTGATCGCTCGACATTTTAACTTCTTGCTAGTGATATTTTCATTCTTGACCTTTTACTCCTTGATACAGATATATATAGTTCGATAATTACAGCTGGCACGGTTGTGAATTGAAAATAAATTGGAAAATACAATTCCTTTCTATTGTTTTAGCTGAAATTAGGATGTTGCTAATTTAAAATGTTTTTTCCGGATTTATACATAGCCATCCCAGATCAGTTTTGGCACAGATATTTCTAATGTTTTCCACGGGTCCTCTTTATCACTGCAGAGATAGAGACGCTCCAAAGAGACATTAGCTTTATGCCTTTTTTCAAATATGAGATGGTTATGATATAAATTATTTGTAGTTTTGGTTTTTTTATATCAATGTGTTTATTTGCAGAGTTAAATTCAGCCCTGCACACTTGACAGATGGAGTAATAGCTCCATGCTTAAAACTTTATGTTTTGTCTGTGTCATGTCTACTTGTTTTAGTTTAGTGGGTACACCAGGATACATAATATTGGCCACTTCTAGAGCTCTTTTTCCACTTCTTACTAGCCTAACTGCGCAATGTTCTTTTACTTATAGCTTTTATATTCTGAATATAGTTTAGTTAAGGGTTATATGTTTAAGAAAAAGTTTTACTTTATACAGCGTTTATTTCGTGGTGTTCCCTACATATGATCCATTCAATATACATTTCTGAATACATTCAGTACATCAGTATGGTCTCTCTGAAGTGCATAATAAGTTATATGCAGCACGATAAAAACATATCTTTTTGGATTGTTCAATTAAGAACCTTAAGTAAATGAGTATTGTCTCTCTTTTGCCATAGCTATATCAAGTAAATGAATTGGTATTGTTACATGTTGCCACATTCAGTACAGGCAACATGGTTTCTCTTGTTTTCTATCTCTTATTTGGATCACATTGGAGTACAGCTGCTGAATGATATTTGGAATGCTTTTCAAGCATTTCTTTTCAAGTATCTCTTTCTGTATGCACAGACATCTGGCTACTCTCCCTTTGAGATTCTCACGGGATGACCTTTCTCCGCCCCATGGGTAGATTTTCCCTTGATACAGGAGGAATACGTCCAAAAGCTAATTGAAATATTAGGGCTTGTTCAAAGAAACGTGTCTTGCACTTCTCCTTTCTCTCCACAGATTCCTACCCATTTTTTTCAGCCTGGTGATTGTCCAGAAGCTTTCCAAGGATCGGAAGCAGACGGATTTCCCCTTTGGCCTTCCCACTACTGTGATCGCTATGACCAGGCCCGCTGCACTCACTGAGGAGTTTCCTGTTTGGATCCATGCAGGTCGCTTGAAGAGGGTTAACCTAAAACCCCAGAAGCAAGTCTTCCCTGCGCAGATTTCACCTCCTCCAGTGGAACAACATGATGATCTCATTGCAGCATTCTACCAACTTTATCATTCTCTTACTGGCAATGCTGCTGCTAGTTTTTCTCCCTGTATGGATCATTTCTAACTGGGTCTACAGGGATGATGTGTTCTGGGTCCACGACACTTTCTGCCCATACCCATCTGTAAATGACACTCCTGCTGTAAACAGCACCCCCGACACCTCTTTGCGAACACGACGTCAAGCTGGACTACTCCCTCGCAAAGGTTGTCCTTCAATTGGAATCCAGAAAAGACCGACAGTATGCTACCCTTTGGTATAATTCCAGCAGTGTGCAAGTTGCCACCTTCTCCTTTGAGTATTTTGACATTGTGGACTGTTCATCAATTGATATCCCAAGGCTGTGCCATTGGTCCTCAGAGATTCCTAAAACTAAGGACATATATATATATATATATATATGTTACTGACTCACGTTGGGGGGATAAGTGTGCATTCTGGGGAGTGGTAGGGTGGAATATTGATACTGACTGGGCTTATAAACTAGAAAATACTCTGAAAAACAGTGGACCAAAATGGTAAATCACTGCTTACTTGTATGACCCTTCATAAGGTTGGACACTGTTATAGGAAAAGTGTTCCTGCACAAATTATTAAGCTTTCTCTTACTATTGACAATCCTAGACCTACTGATGAAGGTATGTACATTATGGACATGTGGTTTAAGGGTGGGTCTAGCTATCCGACCCATCAGTTTTCTTACGGGATCTATCTACCTCCACTCATCCTCTCCCGCCATTTTGTGGGGGCCCCAAAAAATACTAACCCACTGGCCCCTACATTCAATAAACTTACTGACATGATGGCTATTGCCAATCCCACTTTTGAAGATATTGTGGCTGTTGAGGTAGGGTTTTCAGAACGTAACCTTTGGTTAGAATGGATGAAATTCACTGCTGATCAACATAATAAGAGTAATTGTTACATATGTGCTCAAGCTAGACCCCTTCTAGGAACCGTACCTCTGGACCTCCCTCCTAGTATCCAACCATGCTTTTTTGGGTTATTTACCAATATCTCCTCTAATTTTACCTATCCCCTTTGTGCACTGTAGTGTTCTAAATACCCTTTGTTGCCAGGACAGCAAAAGCTTGATATTGCCGTTACCATCTATAAGGGCAATTACACATGTCATGTTTCTAATCTGACACAGGGTAGTTTTGTAGGTAATTTACCCCCAGGTTATTGTTCTGTCTTGGCTCATAGGTATGCCCCATTGTTGCTGCATCAGATTTGATATTTACTGGCTTTATGGAGACTTTTGGCTCCGTGTTAAGCTACCCAGCCAGTGGATAGGCCAGTGCACTTTAGCTAAGGTTACCATGCTTCTGCATATTCTTTCTGAAAGGCATCCTTCCTATTCACATGGTTTTTCCTCTTTTCTGTCTTGATATAAATCTGATCACATGTATACATAGATGCTATAGGGGTCCTAAGAGGGGTCCCAGATGAATTTAAGGCCCAAGCTCAGGTTAAGGCTGGGTTTGAGTTCCTTATTCCCTTTATTACTATTAATAAGAATGTTGATCGGATTAGTTAAAATTATTATAATCAGTAACGCTTTGTGAACTACTCTAGGGACGCCTTGCAAGGTATTACTGATCAATTAGGCTCCACTTCTCAGATGGTTCTCAATCATATGGCCCTAGATATGATTCTAGCTGAGAATTCTGTTAAATTCTCCTCAGTACTTTAAGCTGTTGTACTTTTCTTTCTGACAATATAGGTCCTACTATGGACATTCAGAAATTAGCAGACCTCTTTGCTGAGCTCAAATGTAACTCTGATTTATCTAATTCTTGGGATCAGCACTTTAGTTGAATGCAGGGTTGGGTGAAAGACCTTTTTATTGTTATAATCTCTATTATCTGCACTCTTGTTTTTGACTGCTCATGTACTGTGTTATTCGTATTACAGCTCCTAAAAAACCCCTCCTTGAGAGACATATCTAGAGTATCACTCCCTTCCAGCTCATGCTGTGTATTTATGATGTCATTTTCATGATGTAAGAGGGGATTGAAGGGGCACGTATCAAGTCCTTAGGCCTTGTTTTCAAGCTGTAAAAGCCAGACCCTGTTTGTCTTTCTTTCTTTGAAAATACTATAAGGACATGTATGTTTAAACAGAGATGTTGTGAAGTGAATTCAATTGTTTTGTTAAGCCGTATTTACAGACAGATTTAGATTAGGGGCTCTGCTGGTTAAGGCTTTTTCTGACCCTTTGGACTCCAGCCAGAGATAGAGGAAAATGCTGATGTCTTTAAAGTTTCATGTGACCTGTGTCCATATATGGTTTGTGTTTACATCACATGCTGACACATGCTGACAACACTGATTCATGTAAAAGATATAAAAAGAATGTGAAGCTGATATTAAAGTGGACATATTTTGGAAGATGATTTCTGGTCTTTAAGATATGTCCCCAGGTACCTGACTTCCAAATGACAGAGACAGAGAAAGTATGGGGCAGGAATTGGGACCTAATCCTTTTCAGTAGCGTTATAGAAATGATAAGTAGTAGTGGTGCAAGAGAAGGTTTATTAATGCATCTTTAAAGGATGAGTTTATCTAAGCTATGTCTTGGGGAAGGAGAGACTTCTCCAAAGAACAATATTAAAGAAACTAGATTTTTCCTACTCTGTATCAATATTTAAAAATGTCACCTCCTACAATAATGTCCTTAAGACTTTCATAGTCTTTCCTCTTATCCACCAGGCTGAGAAGCATCAGCAAACATTCCCCCTTCCTATATTAATTTACGTCAGTCAGAGGCCAATAATCCTCATGGCTACATAAACAATAATCTGAATGCCTACTTCCCTTTCATAGAATATTAGCCTAACAAGACAAATGTGTGCCTAGATTTTGGGCATTAGCCAGATAAATTGTGAAGAAAAGACAGATGAGACAAAACACATATAAACAGGTATGTAGCTGACAATATTAAGTCTAGAGGAAAGATACATCTAATCACCAGTCCCAAAGTTCAAACTCTTTTCTATCCCCTCCTTACCAGCAGGAGTATAAAAAGATGGTAGTTTATGTATAGAGCAACAGAGGTAAACAGCAAGCAGCAAAAAGATTTCTATAATGTCTAATATTTCCTACTAATAATACTCATGAAAGCAAGCATAGTGCCCTTTATTTAAAACTAGTGTTTAAGCCCGTTACAATAACAGGTGCTAGAGTAGATGTCTGTATGTCTTTTTTTTGTTTTTTATTTGTCTCTCTCTCTCTCCCTGGACGCTGTCTGTCTGTCATTCTTTGTGTCTGTGTCTCTCCCTGGTCCCCTGTCTGTGCGTCTTTCTTTCTGTCTGTCTCCCTGGCCCCCCTGCTTGCCAAAGCAGACTCCTTTCCCTCTCCCCCTGTTGTGCAATGCCTGCCTGCTTCTTGGCCCCCTTCTGTTCCCCCCCCATGATTGCTCTCTGCCCCCAGAACAACCATCCCCCCAAAGCAGCCCCCCTTTCCCTCCCCCCTGGCCCCCAGTTGTGCCATGCCTGCCTGCTCTGTGGCCCTCTTATTTCCCCCCCATGATTGCTTTCTGCCCCCAGAACAACCATCCCTCCAAAGCAGCCCCCTTTCCCTCTCCCCCTGTTGTGCAATGTCTGCCTGCTCCGTGGCCCCCTTCTGTTCTCCCCCATAATTGCTGTCTGCCCACAGCACAATTCTCCTCCCAAAGCAGCCCCCTATCCCCCTGTTGTGCAATGCCTGTTTGCTCCATGGCCCCCTTCTATTCCTCCCCCCATGATTGTTTTCTGCCCCCAGCACACCCCTCCCCCCAAAGCAGCCCCCTTTCGCTCTCCCTCTGGCCACCTGTTGTGCCATGCCTGCCTGCCTGCTCCGTGGCCCTTTTCTGTTCCCTCCATGATTTGCTGTTGGCCCCCAGCACAACCATCCCCCCAAAGCAGCCCCCTTTGCCTCTCCCCCTGTTGTGCAATGGCTGCCTGCTTCGTGGCCCCCCTTCTGTTCCTCCCCCTCCCTGATGGCTGTCTGCCCCCAGCACACCCCTCCCCCCCAAAGCAGCCCCCTTTCGCTCTCCCTCTGGCCCCCTGTTGTGGCATGCCTGCCTGATCCGTGGCCCTTTTCTGTTCCCCCCATGATTGTTGTCGGCCCCCAGCACAACCATCCCCCCAAAGCAGCCCCCTTTGCCTCTCCCCCTGTTGTGCAATGCCTGCCTGCTTGCCTGCTTCGTGCACTCAGCACAACCCTCCCACCAAAATAGCTCCCTTTTCTGCCTGCTCCATAGCCCTTTTTTGGCTTCCCCTCCCGTTCTTACCTCCGTCCATCCATCCATGGTTCCTGCCGCCGCTACCGCTCCTGTTCCTGTTCAAAGTGGCCTGAACAGGTTGCATGTTCCTTCTGACGCGATCACGTCAGAGGGAACGTGCTTCATGTGGAGAGCGGCCTGCGAAGTTCAATACAGCCGGCCGCGAACCTCATCAGGCCGCTTCAAACAGGAGCGGCAGCGGTTGGTGCGGGAGGGGGGAGTCGTCGGGCTGTGGAGGCTATCGTTGGCTGGCTGCGGTCCCGGCTTGGAGAGGGCAGGGGTTGTCTGTCCAGCGTCTTCCGATGTGTGTTGCCGCCGCATCCACACTCTTGTTGGCCAAGTAAGGCTGGGGAGTCGCACATGCGCACTCCTGCAAGGTCATGGACCTACATGTCGGATCAGGGAAAACGGAATCACGCAGTTGAGTGCGCATGCGCGGCTAGTGTTTTATTATTTCAGATACACTTTATTATATGGTCATAAAAAACAAACTAAACACAGATGTTAATGTGATCACATAACTTAAAGTATATGACCTGCAGATGACAATGCAGTTTTTCCCTTTCTCAATGATGACAGGATGAGGATAGGCCCAGACACAGGAGATGGAACTCCCCAGCTGAGTTCCTGGATGAATTTATATATATATCAATACTCTCAAAGATTTTTCAAAATATTGTTTAAATTTATATCATGCCTTATGAAACTGATTTTAATACTTTTAAATGACACAAGGGGAATCAAAGAATGCCACTTGTCCACTGCAATACCTGAAGTACAGTGTGGCAGCACTCGTCACTGGCTCACCCAAATGTGTCCTCTATTCTATTTTATTCTCATTTTTCTTTTTGTGAAATTTCTATCCTTAATAAATATATCTATACTTCATACTGTTTCTAATTCTTCATATTATTTCTATACTATATTACTAAATAAATAAATAAATCAAATATAATAAAATGGTAAGCCGCGCATGCGCACTTCCTATGCGTGCGTCCGTTTTCCGTGAGCTGTAGCGACCCATAGGAAGTGCGCATGCGCGGCTTACGGTCTGGCCTCGCGCGAGGCAAGACAAGTGGCATGCGCGCCCTTCTCTGCTCTCCACCTGCGGAGTGGCGGCTGCCGGCCGCTAGAACCCCCTGCCCTCTCCATCGCCTCCCGGCTCCAGCGGCGTAGGCAGCACTATAAACACGCTGCTTCGCGCCCTTCTCTGCCGATTTCTTCTGCCGCGTCTCTGATGACATCATCGGAGACAGACGCGGCAGAGGAAATCGCCAGTAGAAGGCCGCGAAGCAGCGTGTTTAAAGTGCTGCCTACGCGGCTGGAGTCCCGAGGTTTGTCTGCGGTGGGAGGGTCAGGAGCAGGCCGCATCGACAACGGCAGTAAAAGAAGGGGGAGGGGCTGAACGGAGCAGGGAAGAGAAGGTACGAAAAGGGAAAGGGGGAGTGGGGGAAAATGCTGCTACTGCTTCTACACAGGAAAGGGGGGGGGATAGGAGGGAAATGCTGTTGCTGCTGCATAGGGAAGTGGGATGGAAATGCTGCTGCACAGGGAAATGGGGAAAAATGACAGACAGACAGCGGGAGAGAGGCAGACAGAAAGAAAGAAAGACACAGGGGCAGGGAGAGGGACAGAAAGACAGACAGAGAAAGGGGGCCAGAGAGTCAGCGGGAGAGAGAAAGGGGGCTGTTTTGGGGGGAGGGGTGTGCTTGGGGCAAATAGCTTTGCTCTGGGGGGGAAGACAGAAGGGGCCATGGAGAGATAGAGAAAGGGGACAGACAGCTTTGCTCTGGGGCGGAAGGCAGAAGAGGGCCATGGAGAGACATTTGGTGGGGAGGTGGGTGCTGGGGGCAGACAGCTTTGCTCGGGGGGGAGGGGGAGACAGAAGGATACAGACAGCGGCCAAGGAGAGAGAGATAAAGAAACACAGACAGACAGACACATCTATTCTAGCACCCGTTAATGTAACGGGCTTAAAGACTAGTAAATAAATATTCTAATACCATCTTCCAAGTCATTTCCAAGATATTAATTCATTGTATTTTTATCTATTCCATATGTTTTCTTAGTCATTTCATTCGTTTCAGCAAACTATCATTTCTTCTAATTCATTTTCAATAGATTTACTGAATTTTTCTTATCCCCTAGATAACTTAGCTTGTTAGCGCAATGTCACTGTTGCACTACGCCTCATCAATGCGTTTCATATCTTAGGACGGGGGAAGTGCCTTAACTACAACAAAACAAACACAGCAACATATGCTTTAGTCAAAGGAGAAAATCAATAATTTATACTGACATTATATCTTTCCCTTCAATTACTCACCAACTACATTTCTTTCATTCGCTTGCTCGCGCTGCTACCAATAGGTCATCAAAAGATGGCCACGGCGTTCAGTTACTGCGTGATATACACCCCCCTGATGGCATCATCCACATGATACCCAATCACGCACCACTCTTCAAGCTGGTTCTTCAAAGAACTTTATCAATCAACACAATCCATACACCAATCCTACCATTATCTTTCTGTAATATTCATTTAGCTAGAGTTAGCCAGTCGCTGGTTTAATTCAATCCTAAAGGCTGCATACTTTGTGGTTCATGCATCTTTTAAATTTAACGTCCGAGTGAGGTTCCCACCTTCACACCCTACTTCCACCATATCTAACATCCACTATATATATATATATTGTGGGACCGGGATCCTGGCGAGGCCTAGTAACTCCACAGAATTCCAGTCTTGGCTCGAGCGTAACCGTGGTGGGCCACAGCTGGCCTGGTGCCTCCCATAAACTGCACACCACACTGGCCGGGTTTTGTCCAAATATATCACTTTTATTTATCCACAAGGAAAGTTTCAAACAAAAAAGGTCAAAATTTGGCATTCAAAGTAAAACCCAAAACATTCCAATTTTCTCTTGTTCTGCTTTCTTTCTCCTATGTGCCAGTTCTTCTCACTGCACCTTTAGTGCTGGCTAATTTAAGTTCATGAATTAAGAACATAAAATACAGTTCCTGTTAGGTATTATTTCTACAAGCAGTGCTAGAACCATACCTGCCTTGGCAATAGTTAGGCTACCTGGTTCTAGGCACTAATTAGGCTTCTGGTAGATTTGAGTGGCAGTTCCCTTTTCCTAGGAGCAGAGGGACTTGTGCTCCCACAGGTGTGGCCACTGTTCCACTCATCTAACACAAAAGTAAATTCAGCAGCTTCCAGCCCAGCTTGAAACACGGATACAAAATCCTTCACAAAACATAAAACTCAAAAAGGAAGAAACAAAACAAAACCCTTTCACCAAGGCAAAAGGACATTCAGGCTTTCCTAAACCTATTCCCATTCCATAGGGTGTTCTTCCCCAGACATAGCATTACTCTCTAACCAGTCCATGTCACAAACCTCAGATTGTGTTTCAAGGTTTTGCATTTCCCTATCCTGGTGAGAACTTCTGAAGGCTGGCCAGAAGTTAGCTGCTGTAGCTGGTTTCCTTCTCAGCTTCCCCTGAGCTTCCAGTCCCAGCTGTCCCTCCTCTCTCACTGACGAGGGAGCTTCAGAAAAAGGGAGACTCGGCACATAACCACGCCCCCTCACAGCACCTTTAGCTAATTCCTTAAAGAGCCCTGTCCTTCCCGTTCCAGCCTGAGCTCTGTGAGCTTTTAAAGGGACAGGCTCCCTCTTAACCTTGTGCTCAGGATTTTCCCTATACTCAGGATATTTCTTCTCCTTAGTCCCTGGAACATTATTAATGCTTCCCTGAGCTTTTCCCTGGGCTTTTCCCTGGGCTTTGTTAGGACTAGCCAGATCCCTGTCACAATATATATATATATATATATATATATATATCAGTCATGCACATCAAGCTATGATAGCATAATGGATGGTGGTTGATTGATATATTTATTTACAATAGCAAGCCAATTATTTTGGACCCTATCATGTCAGCCTCAGATTTCCAGAAATAGGATGGAATTCCCCTTCCTCGAGGTTGTCTTGAATTATCCAGAGTGCATATTCCTGGAACAGGGTTGCAATCTTTATACTTAGCTGTTGAAATACAGTGAAAGTCTTGATGTAGAAAATCCATGTTGATGGCAGGTCTTTGTTTCAGATTTACTCAGATTAAAGTCTGTGAAAAATATTAAATTGTGGCAAGGCTCTACCCTTTTCAGGCTGCTGTGAGTGTTGGTGCTTAAATGTCAGATACATATTGTGACAGGGCCAGGGGTAAGTCTAGCGCTGGTAACCTGGCTCCCACCCCAGGCACAAGAATAGCGCTCCTTGGAGGACCACACTGGATTATGCACAGAGGAAAAAAACCTCTTCACCAAAAATTCACAGTTCCAAGTTTTATTATCCAGTTCATCTTGCACTGGTTCTAATACAGCCACCCTGGCTGATGATGCTTGAAAGAAAATTTATCACAAACAAAAAGTTCTCCTTTTACAGCAACTGCTTGAATCAATCAGGGAACCCCCCCCCCCCCTCCAAAAAAATAAATAAATAAATAAATTCCCTTTAAACAGGGTTTCTTTCTCACAGTTCAGCTGCCATGCTTTACATAGTTCTGGGCAGCATTCTGGTTTCAAGAACTTATATATAAGAGCCCCTGAGGACCAGAGCTGACCCTGAGCTTTAGCTCCACTCCTTCTAGGCTGGGACACAATTACTGTGTTTAGCCCACTGTTTTTCAGGAAGTTCTCCCCACCTGATTGCCTGAATTATAAATACCCCACTCCCGGGGGCAAGAACAAAGGACATCATCAACAATATCGAGAGGATCCTGGAGGGAGCCGAGACGGAGGACACAGCAGTAGTGATCCACATCGGAACCAACGACATCAGCAGGAGAAGCTTCAACAGGACTACACTAACTGACCAGTTCAGGATCCTGGGGAGGAAACTGAGACTAAGGGCAAGGAGGATAGCCTTCTCAGAGATCCTGCCAGTACCGAGAGCGGACACAAGGAGACAGAGCGAACTACAAGCAATTAACGCTTGGCTGAGGAGATGATGCAATGAGGAAGGTTTCCACTTTGTTAGGAACTGGACTACTTTCTTGGGGAAGAACAAGCTCTACAGAAGAGATGGACTGCACCTTAGCACAGCTGGGACGAGGATGCTGGCACGCAACGTCCAGAACGTCATAGACTTGGCTTTAAACTGAAGAGAAGGGGAAAGCCGATAGTCGATCTGACTTCGACACATCGGACATCAGTACCTGACAAGGATACTGACCTGGGACATTGTAAAGGAAGACTTGGGACTGAGTGTGTATGTTTTGAAAAAGGACATCGGACATCAGTACCTGACAAGGATACTGACCTGGGACATTGTAAAGGAGGACTTGGGACTGAGTGTGTATGTTTTGAAAAAGGACCTAAGGACGCATTGCAGGGACCGAGGGCACAAATGGAACTCGTAAGCGGCACCAACACAGAACAACAGGAGCCAGAGGGGCAAAGACTTTGTGAAATAGAGCCCAGAACTGAGTGGGAATTACGAGAACAAGAGGTGCAGGGGATACAGGCTGAGGACGTCACAGACACACAGCAGCAGGAGGAGGATGAAGCTCGGGGGCTGGCAAACCATGAGGAGGACTGCAGGAGTACCAAAACACGAGGAAAACAAAAAGAGAGGGCAAACAAATGGGTCTTAAACTGCCTGTACACAAATGCTAGGAGCCTGAGGGCCAAAATGGGAGAACTAGAAATCACTGCCAGCAAAAAGGACCTAGACATAATTGGAGTCACAGAAACGTGGTGGACTGAGGAAAATCAATGGGATGTGGCCATACCAGGGTACAAACTATACAGGAGAGACAGGGCACATAAAAAGGGTGGAGGAATAGCGCTGTACATAAAAGACTCCATACCCTCAACCAGGATGGAAACAACAGTACGGGCGGATGGCTTGGAATCACTATGGGTTAAGCTACAGGGAGGAACTGGGGCAGACATTAAATTGGGTCTGTACTACCGCCCACCTGGACAACCTGAAGAAATCGACCAGGACCTGGAGGCAGAACTAAGGCAGGTATGCAGAAGCGGAAATGTGGTGGTGATGGGGGACTTCAACTATCCTGGGATAGACTGGAGTATTGGGCACTCAAACTGCGCAAGGGAGACCAATTTCCTAGAGGTCACGAGGGACTGTTTCATGGAGCAACTGGTCACGGAACCAACACGGGGTGACGCCACTCTTGACCTAATCTTCAACGGACTAGGGGGGCCAGCAAAGGAGGTGACAGTATTAGCCCCGCTAGGTAACAGTGATCACAACACGATCCAGTGCAGGCTAGAAATTGGATCATCAAAGGGGAAAAGAACCACAACGACAGCACTCAACTTCAAAAAAGGAAATTATGATGCCATGAGGGAAATGGTGGGAAAGAAACTCAAAGGCAACATAGGGAAGATGGAATCCGTAGAAAAAGCCTGGACCTTACTAAAGGGAACTGTGCATGAAGCGCAAAACCTGTGCATCCCCAAGTTCAGGAAAGAGTGCAAAAAAAATAGAACAAAAAACCCAGTGTGGATAACAAATGCAGTGAAGAAGGCGATAAGCAACAAGAAAGCATCGTTCAGAAAATGGAAAAAAGACCAAACAGAGGAGAACCAAAAAGTGCACAAAGAACACCAGAAGGAGTGTCACCGAGTGGTTAGAAAAGCAAAAAGAGAATACGAAGAGAGACTGGCAGAGGAAGCAACAAACTTCAAGTCGTTATTCATATACGTCAAGGGGAAGCAACCGGCAAGAGAAGAAGTGGGACCATTGGATGATAGAGATAGAAAGGGAGTAGTAAAAGAAGAGAAAGAGATAGCTGACAGGTTAAATGAGTTCTTTACGTCAGTCTTCACGGTGGAGAATACAACCAACATTCCGGAACCCGAGGAGATCGCAATAGGAGACCAAGATGATAACCTGGTCAATTTAGAGGTAAGCCAAGAAGATGTACTCAGGCAGATAGACAGACTAAAGAGCGACAAATCACCAGGTCCGGACGGCATTCACCCAAGGGTACTCAAGGAACTAAAAAACGAAATAGCGGAGCCACTTCGACAGATATACAGCCTATCCTTAAAAACTGGAGAGATCCCGGAGGATTGGAAAATAGCAAATGTTACACCCATCTTCGAGAAGGGCTCAAGGGGCGACCCAGAAAACTACAGGCCGGTGAGCCTGACCTCAGTCCCGGGAAAGATGATGGAGGCACTAATTAAAGACAGCATCTGTGAACACACCGAAAAAAATGGGCAGCTAAAACCGAGTCAACATGGCTTCTGCAAGGGCAGGTCATGCCTCACCAACTTATTGTACTTCTTTGAGGGGGTGAACAACCAGGTGGATAAAGGGGAATCTATAGACATCATTTACCTTGACTTCCAAAAAGCCTTCGACAAGGTACCACAAGAGAGACTGCTTAAGAAGATATGGAACCACGGGGTGCAAGGGGAGGTCCACCGATGGATCAGAAACTGGCTGGCAAACAGGAAGCAGAGGGTTGGAGTAAAGGGCCATTACTCAGGCTGGAAAGGGGTCACGAGCGGAGTTCCACAGGGGTCGGTGCTCGGACCGCTCCTGTTCAATATTTACATAAACGACCTAGAGGCAGGAACCAAGTGTGAGGTCATTAAATTTGCAGATGACACCAAACTATACAGCAGGGCTCAAACCAGGGAAGACTGCGAAGATCTCCAAAAGGATCTAACGCAGCTGGAAAAGTGGGCCGAAAAATGGCAAATGAGCTTCAACATAGGGAAATGCAAGGTCATGCATGTGGGGGAAAAGAACCCGATGTTCACATACAGAATGGGGGGAACACCGCTAGGGGTCAGTAATCTGGAGAGAGACCTGGGAGTGATGGTAGACGCAACACTGAAGGCATCGGCGCTGTGCGCCACAGCCTCAAAGAAAGCAAACAGAATGTTGGGTATCATTAAGAAGGGTATTACGACCAGGACGAAGGAAGTCATCATGCCGCTGTATCGTGCAATGGTGCGGCTGCATCTGGAGTACTGTGTCCAGTACTGGTCACCGTACCTCAAGAAGGACATGGCAGTACTTGAGGGAGTACAGAGAAGAGCAACTAAACTGATAAAGGGAATGGAAAATCTCCCATATACCGACAGATTGAAGCAATTGGGACTTTTCTCACTAGAAAAGCGGAGACTTAGAGGAGACATGATAGAAACCTTCAAGATCCTGAAGGGCATAGAAAAAGTAGACAGGGACAGATTTTTCAAATTAAGGGGCACCACAAGTACAAGGGGGCACTCGAAGAAATTGAAAGGGGACAGGTTTAGAACAAACGCTAGGAAGTTCTTTTTCACTCAGAGGGTGGTGGATACATGGAACGCGCTTCCAGAGTCTGTTGTAGACAACAAAACATTAAATGGTTTCAAAGAAGGTTTGGATAGATTCCTAGAAGAAAAAGGGATTGAAGGGTATAGATAGGTATAGACCACTACTCAGGCGATGGGCCTGATGGGCCGCCGCGGGAGCGGACCACTGGGCAGGATGGACCTATGGTCTGACTCAGCGGAGGCAACTTCTTATGTTCTTATGTTCTTATGACCCTTCTTATTTCTGGGCAGTGGGCTGGGAACCATCCACCCTTGTTTTAATGGTCTAAGATTCCCCTCCCAAAAGTTCCCACTATCTGGGATGTGAAATGTGTCAGGTCACTGAATTAACTCAGGGCTTTATTTCTCTTTCTAATGTTAGTTAGCCTTAACCCCTTCCCCACTCATTATACTTTGCTTGTATACAGGGAATCTGGTTTAATTTCTGTTGCTAACCAATCCTCACATTCACACATCAAACACTCATTCATTAAACAGTCCCTCACGAGGACAAATATGTTTCTTTTATATACTTTAGACCAGTGTTTTTCAACCTTTTTACACCTATGGACCGGCAGAAATAAAAGGATTATTCTGTGGACCGGCATTAGTCCATGGACCTGTGGTTGAAGAACACTGGGCTAAGTCATGGGCCAGATCCCACCCATCTCTACCCAATCTCCACCCCAGACCCCGCCCCCATAATAGTACTAATTGCACCTTGCACGTCCCGTGCCTCATCTGGAAGCCTTCCCTCTGACGTTGCAATGTCAGAGAGAAGGCTTCCGGTTCAGGCGCAGGATGCCAATAGGAGCCACTGCCTGTGGGTTTGTGCACTGAATCAGGAAGAGGGAGCTGGCTTGAAGATAACGCCGCATCGATCGCACCGTGGACAGGCGGTTGAAGAACTCTGTTTTGGGCCTGATGCACGTGCTGTCTCTGTGGACCGGCAGGAAATTTCTGTGGACCGGCACTGGTCCATGGACCGGTGGTTGAAGAACACTGCTTTAGACCATTGTTATAGAACAAACTTTCATTCCCTTCTCCCACACAATACCTTACTGACTCATGCTGCATTCAGACATATAGTCTCGGGCTTCTGGGCTGTACTCCATTTCATTTCCCTCAGAGACATATCCCCCTACCATAAGAGACTCCTCATTCTCTGAAGCTGGATACAAGCCATCTTCTGGAGCAGCGTTTGGCCAACCCTACTCAAGGAACTTTTCCCTTCCAATTAGTCTATGCTTGGGAAGCAAAGTTTTGTCAGCATGGCTGTACTTTGGGACAGGAGGTTTTCTTGCAGAAGGCAGTAAGACAGAGCTTCTAGCCTTCTGTTCCCTGTTCTATGAGGAAGTTTTTCACTCCAGGTTCCTGATTGTTTGTGTGTGTTCTCAGCTAGCTTAGATTTATCCTGCTGTGAAACTTTCACTTGCCTGATCAGAGGTTTAACCTGAGAATGAACAGATGATTTATAAAAGGAATTATAGGGGCTTGGAACAGGTATTCTGTTCTTCTCTTCCATCCCTTCTCTGTTCTGCCCTGCCTGTATAATCTTAGCACTGGGAACAGAGTGAATGGGCAGGTTCCTTGGCTTAGGAATAGGCACATTTACTTTAGTGGCAGGGTTTAAAGCAGAATTTGGACCCGTGACAGGAGTTTCCCTGTCACAATATGTAACTTACAATACAAGATGTTATACACTTAAACAGTAAAAATCCCATCCAGGCTTTATATATAAATATGTTGTAAGCTCCAAACAGCAATCCACTTCTTTACCTTCCTCTGTGCTTCTTCTCTCTCACTAGCCTTGCTTTTTATGTTCTTCAGAGCTATTTCCTGGTCTGCTTCCTTTCTCCCCTCCTCCCTTCCTGAGAAGGGGACATATTTCTTAAAATTGTTCTGACTCTGTGAGGGAGAATCCACCAGGGGAAAGCCATATCTCGCTTAGTGTTGTTTTGACTCTGTCAGGAAGTATTCAGCATGGGGCATAGCAATGTTCTATATACTCCTTCACACTGTCCTTTTGACACTTCTTTTCTCTCTCTGTCCACCATCCATCTTTCTTCTGTGTCACTTATCTATCCTATCCAGCATCTCCCCTTTATGTCTTTCTCCGTATTCTCTGTCTGTATTCAGCATTACCCTCTGTGTCCCTAGCCCTATGCTTCTTCTATGCCTAGTATCCTTCTCCTTTGTGTCTCTGTTGATCCCCATATACAGCTTTTTCCTATGTCTCTTTCTTTCCTTCTGTACCTCTTACCCCACATCAGCATTTCTCATTCTCTCTATCCTGCTACTCCCCAATGGAGTCAGCATTTCTCCCTCTCTCTCTCTCCTGTTATACCTGTCCTACCCAACAAATATCCATCTCTCACTCATACCCTAGAATCCCATCCCTGGTTTCCATGGTCTGGCAATTCTTTCTCCCTCTCTTCACTGGCCAAGAATCTCTTCCTCCCTTCCCACCCTCATTTCTTATCTGGGTAACTGCTTCTTCCTCCCTCTACCCTCCCCCACCAGTACATTCATGTCCAATCGCCCCCCAACGCACACACACACACTCCAGCCACCAGCACCTCTCTTGCTTGTATCTTGAATTCCATCCATGCTTCCCATGATCTGACATCTCTCTCTTCCTCTCTTCACCATCCAAATATCTTTTCCACCCTACCCATTCCTCTTTCTGATCTAGGTCACTATTTGTCTCTCTTTCTATCCCTCCCTCCCCTCACTTCGGGGTCCAGCATCCATGTTCAGATTTGGCCTTCCTCATATACCCCCATGGGTCTGGCCATACTTCCCCACCACCCCTACACAGGTCTGGCCTCTCTGTCCTCTCTTCCCCTCCACCCCTCATGTCTGTTATCTTATTTCCTACCTGAAGCACTACAAAAAGCAGTGGTGGTGGCTGGCTAACAGAGGCAACACTGTGAACAGGCTGCTTTTTTTCCCTTTGCCATGTCATCTGTCTGTCATGTCACTTTCTGTAAACAGGCACTTTTTCTCTGGAGAAGCAGTTACATATTTTATAAACGGTGCCTTAATTTAGGCGCCTAGCTTAATTGGTAAAAGCCATTTAAAAACAATTTAAAAATTGTTTATGAAAATGTAGGTGCCTATTAACATCTAGAAAAACAGTGCTTTCATCACATCTATGGAGGCATCTTAGAATGCCTAAGTAGATGTAGCTAATCCGGGAAACAACCTTAGTCATTCTAAAGTGCCTCTGCAGACATGATTCTTGTCAAAGGTAGGTAATAGAAATGTAGGTCTTTAAAATCCTAGCCTACATTTCCAGTGCCTATCTTTCACGAAAGTCACAATTTTGTAAATGGTGCTGTTGTGTGATTGACATGCGATTGGTGGTCATTTTTAAGTGGCCGCTGATAATGGCACTGTTTACATAATCTGGCCCTTACAGTCTGTTCTGGCTCTTATTTATTTGATTGAATGTTTTCAACTTATAACACATGGTGTTGCACTGAACTACAAGAGATCATGACTCCTGATGCAGGCTTTTGAGTGCTGAAACACGGCCCAGTTATATCTTTATGTGGTGGACTTATAGTAGATAATTAATAAAACTATTGTTTGATTTACCTCCAGCTATTTGGAAGACCATTTTTTTAGACTACACCAGACCATCAGGAATCTACAAAGTAGTCCAGGGAAGAGGTATAGGGGCTCAATTGAGTCTTTATGGCATTTGAGATGGTGGGGGATCAGGATTCTGAGAAAGGGAGGGAGGAATTGGAAGTGGTGAGGTCCTGGAAGTCAAATTTAGGCTCTTAGGTAGAGAGCTGAAATCCAGATCCTCCAGGGTAGCATTTTCAGAAATGTTCCCCATTCTACGTGCAGGAACCTATCCTCCTACCCTATCAATACGGCTTCAGACCTAACTTCAGTACTGAAACCCTCCTGGCCTCCCTAATCTTGAAGATCCAACTACTCCATTCTCACAAAAAATTTGCCGTTCTACTCCAATTCGATCTCTCTGCAGCCTTCGACGTTGTCCATCATGACATTCTAATCTTCCTACTCTCCGAGATAGGCATCAGCTCCACGGTCCTTGACTGGTTCTCGAATTTCTTACGTTCTCGCTCTTACAACGTTACCAAGGATGGTACCTCATCCTCCCCGTGGAAACCGACATGTGGAGTTCCACAAGGCTCCCCCCTATCTCCTATCCTCTTCAACATTTATATGTCCTCCCTGAATCTCCTCCACCTTTCCCCCCTAGAAATACTCTACACTTACGCTGACGATATCCTGGTCCTCCTCGAGACCGACGCAAACCTCACCAATCTCGCAGCAAACATCTCTTCATGCATAACCAAACTTCAATCCTGGGCTCTCGCTGTACAAATGAAACTGAATGAGTCCAAAACCAAACTACTTTGGCTTGGCCCTAAACTTGATCATTTACCCACTTCCATCCCACTGCCCACAGGCTCCTCTCTACAACTAGAGTTCTCTAGCAAAGTTCTGGGCATCACCATAGATTCCTCGCTATCCTTCAACGACCACCTCAACTCCCTGATAAAAACATGCTTTCACAATCTTCACATGCTGAGGAAAGTGAGGTCCTGCTTCCACCAAAAACACTTTGCCGTGCTCGTACAGTCCATCATCCTCTCCAGATTGGACTATTGCAATTCCATTTACCTTAGCTTAACAAAGAAAAGCCTCCACAAACTCCAACTAATCCAGAACACCGCGGCCAAACTCATCTTCTCAAAAAGCAAATTTGACCATGTCTCTCCGCTCCTGTCCAAGCTGCACTGGCTTCCTGTCATCTCCAGGGTCCACTTTAAATGTGCCTGCTTAACCTTCAAGATACTCCACGGCATCCTTCCACCTCTTATTCCTCTATCCTGGAATTCCTCAAATCCATTCTCCACTAGATCCACGCAAAAATTAAAATTATCCTTCCCCCCCTCAAAAGGTATCTCCCTCGTCGGTAAACTCGGGTCCTCCCTCCACTTCAGAATCGCTCAGCTCTGGAATAGTCTCCCTTCCCCTCTCCGCAACTTGAGCCCCCTTCTACCATTCCGTAAGCTTCTGAAGACTTGGCTCTTCTCCAAAACGTAACCCGTCCCCACCCTAGTATTATCACACCTAACCTCTCTCTTACTTACTTCTATAAATCCACTGGAGTTCCGTTGCTTCCCTAACCATGTAAACCGTGTCGAGCTCCACCTGTGGAGATGATGCGGTATATAAACCCAAGATTTAGTTTAGTTTAGTTTAGTTTAGGAACCAAGAGTTAGGAAGAGCTCCAAAGTCTCAATGTGTGGTTGAGACGTGTAGGGTTGAGGGATTTAGATTTTGTAGGAACTTGGCAGCCTTTTGTGAAAGGGGGAGCCTATTCTGAAAGGATGGACTCCACCTTAACCGGGATAGAACCAGGCTGTTGGTGCTAATGCTTATAAAGGAGAAAGAACAGCTTTTAAACTAGGTTGGGGGGGAGGGGAGGAAGCCAATTGTTGCCCAGGAGTGTATGGCTTGGTGTGGAGTATTCTTGAAGGATACTATTGATGATATTTAGGGAGTTCCAATAGAGATGTTTCAATAATGCTAAAAGAAAACCAGGAGTGCTTTAAGAGGAAGGCAGAATAAAGGACTCAAACTACCTCTGTCATCTTTTCAGCAGCCTGTAGATATAAGGAAAAAAACACAATTTGAAGTGTCTGTATACAAATGCTAAAAGTCTAAAAAATAAAATATAAAAGTTAGGATATGTAGTACTGAGTTAAATATAATAGGCATCTCAGAGACCTGGTGGAAGGAGAAATATCAATGGGACTTGGGTTCAAATTATATCACAAGGATAGAGTACATCAAATAGGAGAGGGGTGTGTGTGCTATATGTTAAAGAGGGAATTGAATCAAACAAAATAACATTCTGCATGACATAGATAGCAGTATGGAATCCATATAGATAGACATTCCATGTGTGAAGGAAAGGAATATACAAGTATGGTTACTCATATACTACTGTCCTCCAGGACAGAATGAGCAGACAGATGAAGAAATGTTTTCAGAGATTAGGAAAGCTGGCAAATTGAGAAACGGTGTAAAAATGGGTGATTTCAATTACCAAAACCTATTATGAGCCAGGAGTCTCAATCACTAGAATACCTACAAGAACTTCCTACATAAAACACCAGTTTTCAATGGGAACTTAGCATACACTCATAAAACATCATGAATTAAGTGGAAAAAAAAAGACCTGAGAGCACTTAAATGTATCCACTTTAAAATGGGGCTACCACACCTTCAAAATGTCCACTATACAGTATATCAAAATTATCAATTTTATATTATAAACAAAATCATGAAAAATATGTGTGCCACAAGCAACCCACTGAAACACAGTCCAGACCAGTACGATCATGTAACAAAAAGCAAGACACCGCTTGCCCTGGATTTGTAGCATGGAATATTGCTACTATATAGGTTTTGGCCAGGTACTTGTGACCTGGATTAGCCACCATGAAGATGGGATACTGGGCTCTATGGACCATCAGTCTGACCCATTAAGGCTATTCTTATCTTCTTATGCATCTCTTTTTCAGGTCCTAGCCGTTATTCTGCTAGGACCCTGCATAATATCTGGCAGCTAGCACATATATAATTAGCCATAAATATTCAATGCCAGTGCCCAAGCATGGCCTGGCAATCAATATCCAAAGCTAATTCTGCCCACAACAGTGTTTACAAAAACGCTGAAGGCTGTGGACTGAAAATTGACTGGTTGATTTATACAACACAGGGCTAAATTTAGTAATCTGCAGGTTAATGCATATTAATTATTAAAGTAAGTGATCTGCTTTGAGGACCTTCTACTAAGCTTCATTAAGCAATTAGCACAGGTTTTGCAACACAGTAGACATTAGCTCAGACCCACACTATAGGTACCGGTGGCTCATGGATAGAAAAGGGGCAAAGAAGAGGAGTGACTGTTAATTAATTCATGGTAATTTACTGCAGCTTAACTGTTAATGTGGCAGGCAAAGAGCAGTTTAGTAGGTGCTTATGATCTTTCTAAATGTAGCATGCGCATGTGATAAAACAAATTATTTTATTTTTCTACAAAAGCTGTTGGAAATAGGGGTTTGTGACAAGGTTTAGAATCGGTTCAATTTGTTCTTATGAAATCATGCATTTAAGATGAAAATTAACAGTTCTGTTTTAGATATTCATCCTGAAGTTTTTCCTCTTGTTTAATATTTACGTAAATGCTAATCCATTTGTGCTTTGTTAACGAGTATAGGTATTGCCCTTAGGATGTATGCAGGTGACATGGTTTATTTTCCACTCCCTAAGCGCTTAGTGAAGCTGCCCTCTATGATTTATAAAGGTTTAATAGCCATTGATCAATGGTTGCAGTCCAACAGCTTAGATTCAAATTGGGAAAAGTTGAAAGCTTGGATAACAACTTGTGAATCAGCTCCACTTATTTGGAATGGTATTAGAAGATAATGCTATTTGATTATGTTCAGAAATGAAATACTTAGGGATTACTTTGGATGTCTGTTTTAATTATTGTCATTAAGGAGCCCTTAATGTGTGGTTAACACACATTAACAGGCTACTGTAGAACTTGTATGGTTGGCTTGATCTATGGACCAGGTGAGCACTGGCTCAGAGAGTGACAGGGAGACAAATTTTCCCTGTCCCCGTGGGCTCTTTCCCTGCGAGCTCTATCCCTGTCCCTGCCCCATTCCTGCAAGCTCTGTTCTAATCTGCAGAAGCCTTTAAAATCATGTGTTTGAGGCTTATGCGGTTAAGCAGAGCTTGCAGGAATGGGACAAAGACAGATCTCATGGGAATGGGATGGGAATATTAAGATCCCAGGAGAACGGGAACAAATTTGTCCCCATGTCATTCTTTAGGGTATCGCAGAAAAAGGGCACTAAAATCCCAGTCTGGCATCTATCCCTTTCTATTCTCTAATCCAATATCTCGTTTTCTACTCCCTCTCTATGCCTGGTACCTTCTCCTATCTCTCATCCTGCCCCTCCATCATCTATGTTGAAATTTTTAGAAGGTGCTAGCAGTGGCGGTGATCCATACACGCTGCATGCATCTACTCCAGAATTTTCCCTCTGCAACATCCCCCCCCCCCCCCGATGCAACTTTCAGTTTTTGGTGGGGCGACAGAGGGCAGAAGGCAGAGGTAAGTTGAGAGAGAGGAGGAGATACCAGAGAGCGGGTGGGGATAGGGGGTGAAGAAGTAGAGGGAGAGATACTATTTAGGCACCTCTTACATTATTAGTCACTATTTTCTTAATTTGCAAACCTTTGGGTAAGGCACAGATAACGATGATAGGAACTGGCCAACATTGGCTATGACACATAATTTGTAAATTGTGTTTGATAATGTTATTTGTAATAATTAAAACCTAAAAAATCCTGAGTGGTTTAGAATGGGTACAAGTGAATCGATTATGTACTCCATCAAAAATTTCAAAGACTAGGAGACACTCAATTAAGTTACAAGGAAATACTTTTAAAAGCATTAGGAGGGAATGTATTTTCACTCAAAGAACAGTTAGACTCTGGAACTCGTTGCCAAAGGAAGGGTTAACAGAGGTTAACATAGCTGATTTTAAAAAAGGTTTGGAAAAGTTCCTGGAGGAAAAGTCAATAGGCTGCTATTGAGACAGACAAGGGGGAAGCCACTGCATGCCATGGGATTGGTAGCATTCAATGTTGCTACTATCTGGGTTTTTGCCAGGTACTTGTGACCTGAATTGGCCACTGTGGAAACAAGATACTGGGCTAGATGGACCATTGGTCTGGTATGGATATGATAAGTATGGATATTCTTATGCTCATTGAAAATATCGCTGACCATACAGAGGAAATTTAAAGTCCACTCAAAAATATCTGATAGATATAAATGTTTGGAGAGAGCAAACTATACAATATAACTACTTATTTCTCTCACAAGACCTCATACACCCAAGGCATTACTTTAATTTGTGTTCATGCCCTTGCAGGGGTGGTGCATATATCATTGGTCTTTTTGACAATCAAATGGGTAATTTAAAATATAGGCTGTCATATAAACAATTTTGTGTGATATAGTGTACAAAAAGGGGCTCTTAGCTCCAACCCAAAATATACAAGAATAGCACTTAGCTTTAGACCGATAGTTTTGACGGTTATCCAGCCATTTCACTTATTAAGTTTCCTCAGGGGCCATGCTGCTTTAATCATATCTTTTCTTAATTATTCCACACCACAGCCTTCACTGTGTTTCCTTATTGCCTATAAAATATAACATACATATTATGTGGCCTCCAGTACAGCCCAGGATAGGGCTTGGAAGAAATCCTGATGACCACAACAAACAGTACCTCAGCGTGTGACCCGGCCTGGAGTCACCCTGCAGGATTGGGGTTTTCAGCAGTCATGAAATTTGTATCAAAAACCATGAAAATAAAGTCTCAACAATTGGATATGGTAAATAAATAGTTTGCTTTACTTAAGTCCTCAAAACAGGTAAGTAATGCCTTCCACAATTTAGGCACAACAGTCAGGATTCCAAACAGCATTCAAGTAACAAAAACCAAAACTGCCAAAAGGCAAAGAAAATAAAGCAGTCAAAATTAGCTCTCAACTTCCTTTTTCTGCTGCTTCTTAAGTCTCACAAATTTCTGAGCCCTTAGCTCACTGTAGCGCTTACTCTGCCTGCTGCAAAGCAGTTACTTCATTTAATCCACACAAAACAGTTCAGCATTCAGTTTACCTTCATTTCAGTTCATTGAAAAAAAAAACAAAAAGTAAGAAAGCCTCTGGCCATCTGTACATGGCAGCCAGGAACAAGAGAGAGTATCAGGCTTTGCAAAAATACAGACCTACAAGTAGGCATTCAAATTCCCTCCCGGATGGAAGCAAAACCTCTCCCCACTCTCTCAAAGCTTTCTCACAAAAACAGCATTCAAAAAAAGAAACACAGCACACAAACAGTTCTCAAAACACATTCACTGATTGTGTCTCACAGACAAGTTCACCTGCATTGGTTCAGGCCAATTATCCTCAAAGTCAGCACAAGCCTCCTGAAAGTCCATAGATTCCTCATACAGGTGAGACGAATCCTCTGTCTGTTCAACTTCAGACAACTCCATAGGTTGGGGCCAGTCGCCCCTGTTTGGCTCAGTAGGATCCCTGGGGAGACAAAGCTTCAGCTTCCTCCCTAACCGGCTTGCTGATCTGAATGCCCCTGCTGGCTTATCTACCTTAAGGGCGTGCCCTGTTCTAGGTGAGTCAGCAGAAGCCCAGGGACCTCTAGAGCTCCCCCGGTAGTGACTTACACACAATTCACCCATTTCATCTTCAGCTAAGTATGGCTCCTCCTGGTGGACAGTGACATTATCCCTTAACATACCCTCTTGGGAGATCCTGGAATCTTTCTTCCGGGGTTTTATTTTTACATTTTCCCCTGCCTTAACTGGGACCTTTGGCAGAGCCCGGGTCTGACTGGTCACATACCCCCACCCTTAAACGCTGCTTCTCCTGAGAAGCCTGGGGCTGTGTAGTATTTTCTGGGATGCGGGACAGTGTATCAACATTAGTATTTAGGCGCCCTGGACGATGAACTACCGAAAATCTAAAGGTTTGTAACACTAGGTACCACCGTGTAAGACGAGCGTTATTATTCCTCATGGTACCTAACCACTTAAGTGCGGCATGGTCAGTGACCAAAGTAAATTGCCGTTCCCCTAGATAGTGGTCTAATGTTTGCATTGCCCATTTTGCTGCCAAACACTCCAACTCTACCACAGCATAATTCTTTTCATTGGGGTGCAACTTCCTGCTCAGGTATAAAATTGGGTGCTCTACGCCCTGGTTTTCCTGGCTGAGTATCGCTCCCAAACCACAGCCAGAGGCATCCGTCTGAAGGATTAAAGGTTTGTTGTAGTCTATGGCCGCAAGGACCGGTTGACTACACAGGCTATCCTTCAGATCGTGAAAAGCCTCCACACTGTTGACCCCCCATTCTAAAGTATCAGGGACATCTTTCTTCAGCATATTTGTAAGGGGCGTAGCCCTAGTGGCAAAATCGGGTATGAACCTTCTATAATACCCCATTAGGCCTAGAAATCCACGCATCTGTTTCTTAGTGTTAGGTTGTGGATATTCTCGGATACATCTCACCTTATCAACTAAGCGTTTGATCTGGCCTCTACCCACTGTGTACCCCAAATATTTTACCTCCTTCTGACCCAGGAAACACTTTTTGGGGTTTACGGTAAACCCTGCCTTCCTTAGTGAATCTAATACAGCGGCAACATGTTCAAGATGCTGTGGCCATGTGGATGAATATATAACAATGTCATCAAGATACGCCTCCGCGTAAGCATGATGCCCCCTCAGGACCTCGTTCACTGCCCTTTATCAAGTAGCAGCTGCCCCATGCAGTCCGAATGGCATGCGAGTAAACTGATACAACCCATAGGGAGTGCTAAAGGCTGTCTTAGGCTTAGCCCTATCGGTCAGGGGGATTTGCCAATACCCCTTGGTCAGATCAATGGTGGTAAGGTATTGCGCCTGGCCTAAACGATCCAATAACTCGTCCACCCGAGGCATTGGGAAGGCGTCAAATTGTGATACTTCGTTTACTTGACGAAAATCGATACAGAAACGAGGGGTCCCATCAGCCTTGGGCACGATAACTATTGGGCTACTCCAGGGGCTCTGCGAGGGCTCGATGACCCCTAGCGCTAACATCTCTTGCACTAACTCATTAACCAGCCTCTTTTTTTCCTCTGACAGGCGATAGGGGCGAACTCTGATTATCCTGCCTGGACTGGTTATAATATCATGAGTTATTCCCCTAGTGCGCCCCGGAATGGATGAGAAAACATCAGAAAATCGGTTAATGAGGGTCTGTACCTGTTGGGTTTGTGAAGTAGACAATTCCACCCCCACATTTACCTTTTCTGCCTGTCCCAGGTCCACTACCTGGGGACCTAACTCGTCCTCTTGATACCTCTGTGCCACTAGAGCTAAGGTCTCTCTATCTTTCCAAGGTTTTAACAAATTCACATGATAGGTTTGCGTGTGTTCTTTCTCGTCCTTAACTCTGTAATTTACAGGGCCTATTTTTTCCACAATCGTGGCGGGTCCTTTCCAATGCGCCAAAAATTTATGGGGATCTGAGGGCACAAGTATCAAGACCCTGTCTCCCACCATAAACTGACGCTCCTTGGCTTTCCTATCATAGTATACTTTTTGTTTTCTTTGAGCCCACTCAAGATTTCCTTTCCCCAATTTGGCAACTTGAGCCAGATTCTGCTTCAGGCGGGACAGATAGGATATCACATCCATGCCCGTCTCCTCAGGAGGGTCCCAACCCTCCTTTACCACATCCAACAGACCCCGGGGAGCTCGCCGTATAACATCTCAAAGGGACTAACTCCCAAGGAGTCCTGTACCCTCTCACGTGCAGCGAACAAAGCAAATGGGATAAAGAGGTCCCAGTCCCTGATGTTATTTTCTAACCCCTTTTTAAGCATGTGTTTCAGGGACTGGTTAAACCGTTCGACCATTCCATTGGCTTGAGGGTGATAAGCCGACGTCCTAATATGCCTAACCCCAAGGTCTTTCCAGAACCCCTCCATCTCCTTAGAAAAGAAGTTACTTCCCCTGTCGGACAATACCTCCCTAGGGAAGCCTATGGCGCAGAATAACCCCATTAGTTCTTTCATCAGCACTTTAGATGATGTTTTCCGTAGGGGAAAAGCCCATGGAAACCTGGTGGCAACGTCCATTACAACAAAAATAAAATTGTATCCCCTAGGAGTCCTCTCCAGCGGCCCTACAATATCCATGGCTAGCCTCATGAGGGGTTCCTCCACTACCGGGATAGGTATAAGAGGAGCACGCGCTGGTTTACTTAAGGTCAACCTCTGACAGGTGGGACAGGACTTACAAAACTCTTCTATCTCCTGTCTCCAACCTGGCCAGAAGAACCTGCGTTGCACCTGTATCTGGGTAGCCTGAACCCCTTTATGCCCGGCTAATGAGGAGTCATGAGCAGTCTGTAGGATGGCCCTCCTGAACCCCTTTGGAACCACCAACTGCTCCCTCTTTCCCCCCAAGTCCTCGGCACCCTCATCTTCCTTATAGAGGAGCCCCCTTATAACTCGCAATCAGGCACGACCTGATTGGAGTCCGGTGGCCTGACGCCATAACTCTTGTAAGGAAGGGTCAGTTTTTTGTTCATTGCCAAACGTGGGAAAGGTACTAATAATTTCTTGAGGAAGGTTAGGAAACTCTTTCCTCTGTTCGGCCTGCCTAAGCCTCTGCGTTCTCTGCTGCTGCTGTCTCCTTTTCTGTGCCCTTGAGGCTCTTGCCTGCTTGTGAGTAGGCTTCTCCACCACTCCCTCCTGAAAGGGGAATACGTCTCCCAGCTCTGCCCCAGGACCTGCCGTAGGTAAACCCTGAGACCGAGTATTCACAAATCCCTGTTTGATACTCAGATACTCGTTCAACCCAGGCCAGTCCTGTCCCAAAATCAGATCATACGGGGCCCCTGGGACCAAAGCCACTACTACTTGATACACCCTATCCTGGTGTAGAATTGTGGTTGGCCTAAGCACATAATGCACACTATCCCCATGTATGCACTTAATTACAACCCTCCCAGCATTGGAAGATTCTTTCTCCCCATGGAATACCTTTTCCCAGAACCATACAGACATCATAGACTGATCGGCCCCTGTGTCGATCAGTGCTATAGTTTCCTGTCCGCCTACAGAGACTGTGGTAGTGCATGCGGTCTTCAGACCTTGCCCGAGAATACTTATTTTGGCTCCCCTAGCATCGCACCTAGTTCTCCGGCTTGATAAGTTTACTGCCCCACAAAAACTTTGTGTGCGCCCGGTCTTCCCACATCTATAACCTTTCCTACCACCTCCCCAAGTGTTAGGCCTGGATGCAGGAGCAGATGAATCTTTGAAAGGGGGTTTCCTATTCCCATTCTTACTTGAATTCCCGGGGCTCTGCCTAGGTGTATGTCCCTGCACTATGCCTGGGCCTTCCCTTAAGAATTCTCAAGCATCAAGATAGGCTTCACCCACTTCCAGGATCGGCCCTAGCGTCTGGGCACTAAGGGAATCATTAGGAGCATCTATGAGCGCAGACTCCCCCCAGTTTAAATATGTCAGCGTGTTAAGTCCTACCGGAGCTGGATCTGAAACACCGGGTAAGGCTTGACTTGCAGGTAGTGCTGTAGACTGCTGTAGTATCTGAGCAAAGATTTTCGCTTGCTCCTGCATGGTCACCATTAGTTCCCCATACTGCAGCATCATAGCATCCTGACGAGCTTGCCAACGCGCCTCATTAGTCCTCAAAATGCCCTCTAGTTCCTCGGTCTGTCTTCGGTCCTCTTCAGCCAACGCTGCCAAAATCTGGGCTTGCTCCATGGTAAAGTCCTGCAAGGCAAACAAAAAGAAAAGGAACCCAAGTGTGGCTGCTTGGTAACAATGTTCCTCCCCTTTACCAGCCTCCCCAGCCTAGGTACTCTTACCAATAGAACTGGTGAGTCTGCGCCTTTGGGTATTAGGCCTCCTTGGCCTCCAGTCGTTCTCTCCGCACGGCTTGTCTCCTCGACACTCAGGTCCTCTGGAACCGGCTCTGTACCTCCGAACTGGTGCTCTCCGACTCCCAACTCCAACTCAACGCCACGCAGTTCTTTCCCACAGGATATGCTGCAGTTCAGTTATCCGGGTTTCTGGTTTCCGATTGGAAGCTCCTCCTCTGAACAGCTTTCAGGAAACTCAAAAAAAATTATTTTGAAAAAAACAAAAATAATGCTGCTTCAACCCACACTTGCTCAATAATCCAATAATCACAATATCACTATCCAGGATACGCCAGTCCACAAAGAAAAAAAATGGCGAAGCAAAAGAAAATTATTATTATTATTATTTTTTTTTTTTCAATTGCAGTTCCTGCAGGAGGTGCTGTATCCCACTTCTGACACCAATTATGTGGCCTCCAGTACAGCCCAGGATAGGGCTTGGAAGAAATCCTGATGACCACAACAAACAGTACCTCAGCGTGTGACCCGGCCTGGAGTCACCCTGCAGGATTGGGGTTTTCAGCAGTCATGAAATTTGTATCAAAAACCATGAAAATAAAGTCTCAACAATTGGATATGGTAAATAAATAGTTTGCTTTACTTAAGTCCTCAAAACAGGTAAGTAATGCCTTCCACAATTTAGGCACAACAGTCAGGATTCCAAACAGCATTCAAGTAACAAAAACCAAAACTGCCAAAAGGCAAAGAAAATAAAGCAGTCAAAATTAGCTCTCAACTTCCTTTTTCTGCTGCTTCTTAAGTCTCACAAATTTCTGAGCCCTTAGCTCACTGCAGCGCTTACTCTGCCTGCTGCAAAGCAGTTACTTCATTTAATCCACACAAAACAGTTCAGCATTCAGTTTACCTTCATTTCAGTTCATTGAAAAAAAAACAAAAAGTAAGAAAGCCTCTGGCCATCTGTACATGGCAGCCAGGAACAAGAGAGAGTATCAGGCTTTGCAAAAATACAGACCTACAAGTAGGCATTCAAATTCCCTCCCGGATGGAAGCAAAACCTCTCCCCACTCTCTCAAAGCTTTCTCACAAAAACAGCATTCAAAAAAAGAAACACAGCACACAAACAGTTCTCAAAACACATTCACTGTTTGTGTCTCACAGACAAGTTCACCTGCATTGGTTCAGGTCAATTATCCTCAAAGTCAGCACAAGCCTCCTGAAAGTCCATAGATTCCTCATACAGGTGAGACGAATCCTCTGTCTGTTCAACTTCAGACAACTCCATAGGTTGGGGCCAGTCGCCCCTGTTTGGCTCAGTAGGATCCCTGGGGAGACAAAGCTTCAGCTTCCTCCCTAACCGGCTTGCTGATCTGAATGCCCCTGCTGGCTTATCTACCTTAGGGGCGTGCCCTGTTCTAGGTGAGTCAGCAGAAGCCCAGGGACCTCTAGAGCTCCCCCGGTGGTGACTTACACACAATTCACCCATTTCATCTTCAGCTAAGTATGGCTCCTCCTGGTGGACAGTGACATTATCCCTTAACATACCCTCTTGGGAGATCCTGGAATCTTTCTTCCGGGGTTTTATTTTTACATTTTCCCCTGCCTTAACTGGGACCTTGGCAGAGCCCGGGTCTGACTGGTCACAATATTAAACACATTTATTGTGAAATTCTTAGCAAACTTTATATCACAAAATTTTTTTATTTTATCATCATATCCCCCTTCTTAATATCCTAATTACAATAGATTTTTTTTTTTTTTTTTAAAAGACCCTTATTAAATATAATCCCACACACATAATCAAAAGAAATGTCTAATTCCCATTTTGGCCCAATCTCTCCTGCCACGATCCCCACAAACTTTTCCCAGTAGGAGAGATGCCTGCTGAAATCCTGAGGAGAAGACCCCCTGTTCCGGGGCTCCTCAATAACTGACCTTATGCACTCAATATGCTGGTATGAATAATATGATGTTTATTAGTAAATCAGTAACAGTTTGCAAGAATAAACCTTACAGCTTATAGAGTAACAGAGCATATACTGATACACCAGGCCTGGGAACAGCAGATCTGTTCTGCTCTCTTAACCCAAGGATCTATCTTTTATATGCTTTTGATAGCTCAAGGCCACGTTGGTGCATATTACATTTTATATTTTCATTGGTTAATCACATCATTACACTTATTAATCTATTGATTGGTTAGTATTTTGAGTGATACTGTGCATTACGCCCTTTTCACTAGAACTACTCTACTTCCCCATAAATTTCCTTTTAATATACCTCAATTCTGAACACCAGGGTCCAACTGTGGTCTGTCTATTTCAAGACTTTCCTAGTATTCTAAGTTTCATTTCCTTATTCTTATGAAACTTCTAACAGATGGCGATGTTGACTTGGGTGGAGGGACGTTTGTCACAAGAAATGTTATTTTCAGCATTGCTTTCTGCATGACTTGCTCTTCTCAGGAAAGCAGAACTAGATTTGTGCAAAAGGCTGAAAGCTTTGGTCAAAATGTATTCTCAGCCATTTCAGGCTTCTTAGTTATCTTAGGCCTTTAAACAATATTGGCCTATTTCTGTTATGTTGGGGATTCCAGGGGGTCTGCCTTCACCTCTAGTGCCATAGAGGACTTCATATCTTCACCTGCACATATATGCGCAGGTCTTCCCTTTTCTCCCCTTCCTCTCTCAATCCCCCCAAACTTTCCTCGGCAGGAGAAATGCCCAAACTCTCCTGCTGTGATCCCCTTGAACCTTCCCGGCAGGAGGGTGCTCAATCCCTCCTGTCGGACAACTTTCCCCAGAACTCCCTTCGGCTTACCTGCACACATACCCCCAGACCCCCCACACACACACTACCAGACCCCCTAACCCCCCCTTCCCCCCCCGGTTTCCCTCTCTAACCTTTGTAGATTGCTGTCCATCAGGTCTGCCTTCCTCTGAATGGCAAGCCTGCCCCTTCCTGGTGCATTGTGGGATGCACTGGGGAGGGGCCTAGGGTCTAATTGGCCCAGGCACCTAAGGGCCCCACCCATAGGAGGGGTATTAGGCAACTGGGCCAATTCTGGTTGGGGGGTTTGTGTCCTGCAAGAGGGATTGGGCACCCTCCAGCCGGGGAGGTTCGGGGGATCGCAGCAGGAGAGAATGGGCACCCTCCTGTTGGGAAAGTTTGGGGGTATCGCGGCAGGAGAAATTGGGCATCTCTCCTGCTGGGGAGGTTCATGGGGGGAGGGGGGATGGGTTGCCACAATCAGCCCAGCGGTCCAATTCAGAACTTATACCTTTTTTGACTTGGTCTAAGTCAAAATGTATGTATTCGGTCTGGCAACCTGTCAAAGTGTTTTGGTTATGGCTGCCAGACGACTAAGTCTAGGTCAGCCCACCTCCTGCCTACCTCCTGTCCTATCCACTTTTCAAAATATGCCCCCTTTTACTCTGTGCATACAGAGACAATGAAAAGGCCTAAGCTGGTTTTAGATACATCTAAAAACAGTTTTGATTATTGGTACTTGGACGATCTGCCTTTTTGATCGTCCAAGTACCGACTTAGGCTGCTTTTTGGACTTTTTTTTTTTTTAGTATGAGCCCCATTGTCTTCTTAAACTTATTAAAATGATTCTATTCTAAGTTGTTAAAATATTTTATCTTCCTTTTTGTGATATAAATGGGTCTTTTTATTAAGGCGCTAAAGATTATCAAGCACTAAATGATACGGCATCCATTATATTCTAGCATTTAACGCACGCTAATCTTTAGCACGCGCTAAATCGATTTGCGCGCCTTAATAAAAGGACCCCAAAGTTTGCTAAGAATTTCATAATAAATGTGTTAACATAGCTATGTCATGGGTGGTTATTTGAAGTCCTTACTCTTATCGCTAACCTATATTATGTATGTAAACTTGTAATCTATTCTGGGCTCTCTTGGGAGGAAGGGCTATAAAATTAAATCAGTCAATAAATACATAAATATTCAGGTATAAGTTTAAATACCACTATCAGTATTTTAGAGCAACACTGACCATGGAGTTTAAATATTAGGAGGTTTGCAAAAATAGTGCATTTTCATTGTGTGTTCAAATCCATGGTGCTCCTTGTGACTCTGAGCAAATCACTTAATCCCACTATTGGCCCGGGTACATTAGATGGATTGTGTGCCTACCAGGACAGATAGGGAAAAATATTTGAGTACCTGAATGTAAACCACTTAGACTATAAGTGGTATATAAATAAAGTACATTTTCATTTATCCAGCCTTTGGTATAGGATTTTTCTTTATTTTTGAAGCTGTGAAATTTATTCTGGCAGTATCCATTGAACTCATCTATTGTCTCATTTATCAAGAAATCCTTCACAGACTGGAACTGTCATCAGTGTTCAAGGGCTTTTTTAAATGTATTGATTGCAGTACACTCTTTGAACACATTGTCCAGCAAGTCAGTATATTGTAGCACTGTGAAGTTTTTGTGTCCTTGTACTTTTGACTACAGGATGGGAAATTGTACCTTGTCTAAGGCTTTTAGCCTGAGCGACACCTTACTGACCCACAACAAGCAAATCTTTCTTGAAAATGACATCAAATTCTTTCATTGCCTTGCTTCTATTGACAAGTATCTAAGTGTGCAGAGCTATAGGTGAATCAAAACTGCTGTATTACATCTATATCAAGACCGACTACTGAGGAGCACAAGGCTAGAAATTATTATGTTTGAAATTCTTGACATGACATCAATAGATTATTAATTCCTTAACATAGAAAACAAGAACAGAAAATGTGAACACACTTTCAAGTGACAATATGACATGGACATTCATCACTAAATTATTTTCCTCCCCTGAAACTTTGAATGCTCTAAGCAATTGGCAAGTCCTGAATGTTTAATATGTCTTAGCTTTATTTGCAAAATAACCCATCACAATATATAGTGAGATAAACATTTATTAAAAAGGCCTGACTACCTGCCATGGAAATTTCCAAATCTAACCTGTCATGGTAATAGGTAGGTTAGGACCTTGAAAATCATATTCAACATGATTATAAGCTAGGATGATCCATTTCAGCAATGGGGTGCACACAGTTTATATCCCATGGCTTCCAGAGAAAAACCTTGTGCCACTCTGGATTTCCTGATGGGTGGCAAGGCACAACCTCACCTTAATTACAAAATAGGATAGCCCATTTCTACGTAGCTATACCTAATACAACATTTGTTGATTCCTAAGGCATAGTGAGCAAAGTGTCAGAATGTCTACCAGCTTGTTGGACATGCATACCACCTTTTCCCTCTAGTCCAATGCATGACAAAGGTCATACCATTGACTTCATAGCAACTAGCTCCATAATCCCAGTCACGGACCTTGACTGGTCTGCAGTCCCCTGGTCTGATCACTCACTGCTATCCTTTACGCTATCTCTCTAAATGGGTAGCACTATTAACAAACCAGCAAATCAGAAACTCTTATTTATTTATTTATTGTTTTAAAAATGTTTATACTGCCAAACATTTCAGCGGTTTCCAAGGTAACACACATAAAAATATGGACAAACTGTTACATCATGACCCAATAAGATCTTCATACATATGTCTATAACAGTAATGCACTTAAAGGTACTTCTAGCAATTGCTCATTGACTACAACCGGGAGAACAACAGAGGTAAAACAGAACCCGATTAATTATGGACCACAGTAACTGACCACCTGTGTAGGTCAACAACTGTCAACACAGTACAGCTAAGCAACTGGGACAATGGGACTCTTCAAACATTAGACTCCATTGTGCCTCTACACCCCGTACTGTCAAGAAAGCAAAACAATCCCCATGGTACAATGTCATCCTAAAGGCTGAGAAACAAAACTGTCATTTAGAAAGGCAATGGCAAAAAACACCCTCCTCCAGCCACAAACAGGAATGGAAAACAGCGATAAAATCCTATAAATGCCATGTAGCCAAAGCCAAGAAATCCCACTTTGCCTCAGAAATAGACAATACTTTCAACATCAAGAAGATGTTCAAACTAATGCACACAACTACTGCCCACCTCCTACCCCCACCCCAAGACAAAGCTTAGCAGCCACTAACACCCTACCAAATGCCCAAGAGTTAGCAAACTATTCCAAGACAAAATTAAGAGTGTAGAAGCATAAATCAGCAATATATCAAGCACTATACACCCAAAGATCCAATCTGACCTCATTACCACTGATCTCTGCACAGTAGGTCAAATCTAGAGCATCTTCAAACCACTCACCCCAGATGAAGTGCTCCCCCAACTAAATAAACTATCTACCAAAAGTAGCATAATAGACAAATGCCCGTCACATTTGTACTCACACATCCTTAATGATCTCACTCATTGAAAGACCTCTTTGATTAATAACCTCTTACAAAAGAGCCAGCTGCCCACCCAAATGGGTCACAGTGCTCTTACACCCATCCCAAAAAGCCAAGGAGCTGACCTATCCTCACCCTCCAACTTCATATCCATAGCTGGAATACCTCTACTCACCAAACTTCTTCAAATACTGGTTTGTTCGAAACTCACAGCCTATCTTGACAAATTCTTCTGCCTACATCTCTCTCAGTATCCAAGTTTCCAGGTTTATTAAAAATTTGATATACCGCTTAATTAGGCTTCTTGGCAGTGTACATTAATAATAAGGAGTTACATAAAACATGAGTAGTATTAATAAAATCAGATGTTACATAAAATATATATAAACAGATTAAATTAATAAAAGCAAACCATACATGGGTAATTAATTAGCAAACATATTAAGACAAACTGGAATGAAAGGAATAAAAGGGAGGAACTACAATCTTGAAAGGAACAGTCAAAGGGAGAAACAATAGGGGGGAGGGGGAGGAAAGCATAAGTTTAGTTATTGTTTAGTCCTTAGAAGGACACCTAGGCCCTGATTCTCCAAAAGTGCGTCCCGATTTTAGGCAGCTGTAGGCGTCCTACAGCTGTCTAATCAGCCAATCGGGATGCACGTTTTTTTTAAAAAATGCTCCCCAGGCAGGCCGCCTATATTGAAGGTGAGGCCCGCAAGACACCTAGGCCCTGATTCTGTATAGGACGCCCGGGAGAGGCGTCCTATTCAGAATCGGCCTACACTAAACCCCGATTCTGTAACCGGCGTCCATGTTATAGACGCTGGTTAGAGAATCGGGTTAGATTAGACACGGCCCGCTACACTTATCGCGGCAAGGGATCTCTCTGCCGCTATAAGTATAACAGGCCGCGGCCCCCTGACCGATCGCTGGCAGGAGGGTGCCCAAACCCTCCTACCAGAAGATGCCCCCTCCCCCGACACTACCAACCGCCCCCCCTGACATTACCGATCTCCCTCCCACCCCGACACTACCGATCGCTGGCAGGAGGGTTCCCAATCCCTCCTGCCCGAAGACGCACCCTCCCCCCCGGCGCTAACAACCCCCAAACCTCCACCTCACCATACTAACCTTTTTAAGGCCAGACGGTTCTTGCCCGTCCAGCCGGCAGGCCTGCCTCATCAAAATGAGGCGGGCCCGCCCCTTCCCGGCCCATCCCGCCGAAGCCTAAGGCCTGATTGGCCCAGGCTCTAGAAGCCTGGACCAATCAGGCCTTAGGCATAGTGGGTCCGCCCATCCCCACTTAATCTAAGGGGGTGGTCAGTAGTGTCGGAGGGGGCGGTCGGTAGTGTCGGGGGGGGAGGCATCTTCTGGCAGGAGGGTTTGGGCACCCTCCTGCCAGCAATCGGACAAGCCGCGGCCCGCTATACTTATAGCGGCAGAGAGATCCCTTGCCGCAATAAGTATAGCGGCCGCGTCTACTTACAATGTAGACCAGCATTTTGCTGGCCTACATTTTAGCATTTCTCCTCTACTAGGGAGACGCGTAGGGGCGCCTAGGTTCGCCTAAGGCCCTTAGGCGAGCTTAGGCATCTTGCGGGTCTCCCTAGGCTCCCGGAGGCACCTTCAGGCCTGCCTGGGGAGCATTTTTTTAAAAAAATGTGCATCCTGATTGGCTGATTAGATAGCTGTAGGACGCCTACAGCTGCCTAAAATCGGGACGCACTTTTGGAGAATCAGGGCCCTAGAGTCCAAAGGCATCACCACAAAAGGAAAGCTTTTAGTATGGACTTAAAATAGTTTAGAGGCATCTCTTAAATATTTTGGCAAGGAGTTCCAGAGGGATGATGCGGTTACTGAGAAGTAATCTTATGCTCTTTCATTCCAAAGCTTCCTTTCAAATGAAAGAGACTTGGCTCATGCGCATTTATGCCATGTAGGTATTTAAATGTCTCTCAAGAACTCTATCGTAGTGACAAACCAAAAATTTTAAAAAATGACACTCACCAGCAGTGGGTTACCACAATAAGATCTAACATTAAGATATAAAACAGGTGGAGAAAAAGCCTCAAAAACTTATAGCACACAGCAATCTTTGATGATTTTCAGCTGGTGTTCTTATTGTCATCGGCAAAAAACTCACACCCGTACAATGTTGAAAGATCTACCCACTACTGTGCACAGTAATCAAAATTTTTAAAGTTTTCAAAACATTTTAATCCTTTTTTGGTGTTTTTATAAATAGTTTTGTACAGTATTAATAAATTATCAAGCTTCAAAGTATAACAAGCTGAAAAAAGCAGAAGCAAAAACTACTTAGCTCTTCAATCCATTTCTTCTTTTCAACAGCAGTAGTCCACAGCCTCACAATGAAAGCTCAAAAGCTCCACGACAGAGCCAAAAGACTCCAACAAGCACTCATTTCACCAACTTTCAATTGGTTTCTTCAGGGATTCTAAATCAGCTTCAGACAGCAAAGGGTGCACAACGGCACAGGAAGACCAAAGCCTTGAAATAGCAAGCAACAAACTTGCTTCAGGGTTTCTCACTTCTGGTCATAAGACCAGCTAGTAAACAATACCCTATTCCATTTAAAATGTTAATAAAAAGCACACCATTTGATTTTTTGATTCAAACTCAATGGCCAAATTGTATTCTGGAAAAATATCCATCTCTGCTCACACTGGTATAGCTTCCTTCGTATATTACCACGTCTCTCTGTAAAAGAGATTTGTTCAAGCACAACCCATATAATTTAAATGTGTGGTACTTGAACACATCCCTTTTACAGAGAGTCGTGATAATATATGAAGGAAGCTGCACCAGTGTGAGCAGAGATGGATATTTTTCCAGAATACAATTTGGCCATTGGGTTTGAATTAAAAAAAATTGAATGGTGTGCTTTTTATTAACATTTAAAATGAAATAGGGTATTTTTTACCAGCTGGTCTTATGACCGGAAGCGAGAAACCCAAAAGTAAGTTCATCGCTTGCTATTTCAAGGCTTTGGTCTTCCGCATAGAATTGTAGGATATGCGGAATATAAATTATAAAAGTAAAGTAAGTAAGTAAAGTACTTTGTTAGATTAATAAAACACCATAAGAATGGAGGTAGTTCAGCCTTCTGTGATTAGCTATCCAGGGAAAAGCTGGCCTTTATGACTCACTGAAGAAGCAAAAGATATTGATTTAACAAAGCAAGTAGTCTGTCTGAAAATGCCTCCCCTCAATGTGATAGACTATGCATAATGTTTCACAGCACACAGACTTTTTACTTCATTTAGGAAGGCATTCCAGGGAGAATCAGAATATAATGAGGATAATTCTATGGAGTAAGTTCTAACATTAACATAGCAGAATACCATCATATATGTTTATGTTTATTAAAAACTTTATATACCGCATAACAGCCTAAAAGGATCCAAGTGGTTTACAATGTATAGTTCACATTCATTTAGAAAAGAACTCCATTTAAAAATAGGAAAGGCAAGAATAAGAACAAAAGTTTTTTTAAAATTTTTTTTTATAAAATATTATAACAAACAACATCTCAATAATAACAATTCTAATGGTAAAACAATCAAATCTCAATGAACCATAACTAATACATACAGCTAAATTTTTTCTATTACAAAATTAATCATTACATAACCACAGATCACAGTCCCAAGCTCAATTCTTCAAGTTGAAAAAGCCAATTGAAAAAAAATGTGCTTTTAAATGTCTTTTAAAATGTATATATGATTCTTCTTTTCTCAAGTCTATGGGCAAGTTATTCCTTAACCGCGGAACTAGATAAAAGAATGCACAATCTCTAGTTGACGCAAGATGTGCCTTCGAGATATGAGGAACGACTACCCTATTGTCATTCAAAGATCGTAATAAATGCCAGGTTAGAAAGATATGAAGGCTGTAACTGAAATAAAGCTCTATGTGCCAACATTAGGATCTTAAATTTGATCCTAAATTCCATTGGTAATCAATGGAATGTTAAATACAAAGGTGTCACGTGATCATGAATGTATGCTCGACCTAATAATCGAATTGCAGTATTTTGCACTGTATTTAAGCAAATGGGCGTTTAAGGCAATATACTTCAAAAACACCATTCTGTAAATAAGCATATATCTTAAAGAGCATGTATTTTGCAGGTAGGCATACTGTACACATAGCATGGATGAGAATGGGACTCACACTTATCTGGTTACATGCATATTTCCAGCATTTAGATGCAAACATCAATGCCAGATAGAAACATAGAAACATAGAACATGATGGCAGAAAAGGGCCACGGCCTATCCAGTCTGCCCACACTAATGGCCCACCCCCTAACTACCTCCATGAAGAGATCCCACATGCCAATCCCATCTTTTCTTAAAATCTGGCACGCTGCTGGCCTCAATTACCTGTTGTGGAAGATTATTCCAGCGATCAACCACCCTTTTGGTGAAGAAATATACATGTTATATACTCATGTGTTATATACATGTGTTATATACTCAGGTGCATATTTCACCTGTTATGCTAGCATTCAATAAAGAAAGTAGCAGCTTTCTTACCTTTATAAAACAGGCATCACATAGGCACACTGTTATATAATTATTTATTACTCTCCAAATTGGCCCCCACTTTTACAAAGCAGTAGTAGCAGCTGCCTTGTGGCAGACACTCTGCCATCCTATGGGCATTAGAGCGATTACTGCTGCAGCAGCCACTTCTGCGGCTTTGTGAAAGGAGTCCTATATTTTCTGACGGGCTACATTTACATTGCATTATTATATTCCAATATGTAATAATGTGCTATTTACTAGGGATCTGCATTCATTTGATGCAAGATGTGTTTTTCCTAAGTTGATATGTATCAGTTTTAACTTGAAACAACAAAAAAACACCCCATATTTTTGAAACGTTTGCACTGTTTTTGGCCTTGCCACCAATGTACAAAAACAAAATGAAGTATGAAGCCGGAGACTAAATAAAATAAAACTTATGATTTACTCTTAGGTTCTAGTTTATAGAAGGAGACCTTTTTAGTAACATCATGTGTTAATTATAGGCCCCTTTTACAAACCCATGGCAGCAATTCTTCTATGGCAAAACCCTTAAGGCCTAATCAATTCCTACAGGGTTTGGTGTATTTGCCACATGAGAAGAGCTACTGTGGCTTTGTAAAAGGAGTACTAATTCTATAATCTTGTGTGCAAAATTGCAATCTTGAAGTAATATTGAATCTTGCAAGTAAAGCATGTAAGTTAATTGGTAAATTAGGGGCTAATTGAGCTAATAAATAATAGGGGGGGGGGTGCAGCGGTTAAAGCTACAATCTCAGCACCCTGAGGTTGTGGGTTTAAACCCATGCTGCTTCTTGTGACCTTAGGCAAGTAACTTTGGGCCAAATTCTATAAACGGCATTCCGATTGTAGGCAGCGGTAGGCATCCTATTGCTGTCTAACCAGCCAATTGGAACACACGTTTTTTTAAAAAAAAAAAAAAACAATACAACCCTGAGGCAGGCATCTGTCACAGATTCAAGGAGGCACCTAGGAATGCTTAAGCTTGCCCAAGGCTGGGTGTGCTTTTGCCTGGAGGTGGACTTAGGCAAGCTTAAGCGGCCCTATGCATCTCCCCAGGGATGCAATAGGCATCTGAAATGTAAACATAGAAACATAGAAACATAGAAGATGACGGCAGAAAAGGGCTACAGCTCATCAAGTCTGCTCACTCTGCTTACCCACCCCCTGTCTATGCCCTAATGACCCAATTTCCTTATCTTGACCCTCGTAGAGATCCCACATGGGTATCCCATTTATTCTTAAAGTCTGGCACGCTGTCTGCCTCGATCACCTGCACTGGAAGCTTGTTCCAATGATCAACCACTTTCTCTGTGAAGAAATACTTTCTGGTGTCGCCATGAAATTTTCCGCCCCTGAGTTTGAGCGGGTGCCCTCTTGTGGCCGAGGGTCCCTTGAGAAAGAAAATATCATCTTCCATTTCGACACGTCCCGTGAGGTACTTAAATGTTTCGATCATGTCTCCCCTCTTCCTACGTTCCTCAAGAGTGTAGAGCTGCAATTTGTTCAATCTCTCTTCGTACGAGAGACCCTTGAGCCCCGAGATCATCCTGGTGGCCGTCCGTTGAACCGATTCAATTCTGCGCACATCTTTACTGTAATGTGGCCTCCAGAATTGCACACAGTACTCCAGATGAGGTCTCACCATGGCCCTGTACAACGGCATTATGACTTCAGGCTTTCGGCTGACGAAACTTCTATTGATACAACCCAATATCTGCCTTGCCTTAGATGAAGCCTTCTCCACTTGATTGGCAGTTTTCATGTCTGCACTGATGATTACTCCTAAATCTCGTTCTGCTGAAGTCCTAGTTAAAGTTTCTCCGTTCAAGAAGTACGTCCTGCATGGATTTCCGCTTCCGAGGTGCATGACCTACATTTCTTAGCATTGAAGCCTAGCTGCCAGGTTGAGGACCAACTTTCCAATGTAAGCAGGTCCTGCGCCATATAATTCTGTAAACTGCATTCACTTACTATATTACATAGTTTGGCGTCATCGGCGAATAGTGTTATTTTACCTTGAAGACCTTGAGTCAGATCCCCTATGAATATGTTGAAAAGGAGTGGACCCAGGACCGAGCCCTGCGGCACTCCACTGGTCACGTCCGATGTTTTAGAGAGGGTACCATTAACCACCACCCTCTGAAGTCTGCCACTCAGCCAATCATTGACCCATGCAGTTAGTGTCTCTCCTAACCCCATCGATTCCATCTTGCTTAGCAGCCTGCGGTGTGGGACACTGTCAAAAGCTTTCCTGAAGTCCAGGTACACGACGTCCAAAGACTCTCCCAAGTCCAACTTTCTTGTTACCCAGTCAAAGAAGCTGATGAGATTGGATTGGCAGCAAAATGTTGGCCTACATTTCAAATAGGCGCAGCCATTAAACTGATCATGGCAATGAAATTGCCCTGCCGTGATCAGCTGAGCAGCCGCAGCAGAGAACCACTGAACCCCACTGCAAGTTGGCCTGCAGAAGGGATGCCCACCACCATCACCACCCCCAACGGCAGCGCCAACACTTCTATGTAAAGTAGAAGGTTCCCCTACAAACACCCCCTTGGAGCGCTTTAAATTTAACTTTTAATCTGGCGCGCTGACATCCTGCATGCATTTGTCTGAGCTCCTTTGTGTGTGTGTGTGGTTAGCACATGAGCCTCTACTGCCTAGAAAATAGATGTCAATAAGTGCTCTCATGCTAATGGATATGTGATAATAGAGAAATTAGCATGTGACCATTAATGGAAATAATAAAGAGCCATACTAAAAGTGGCTTCAATGTGTGGGAAAGACCTGCACTAGGGATAGTGCTGGGTACTTTTTAGCACAGTTTAGTAAAAGGGCCCTTTAGCGAGGAGGGGTATTGGTGTTCCTGTGGAAGATAGGCGAGATCTGGGAGCCTAGAGAGCTTGCTAGTGACCATACCAAGGATTGATATCATAACTCTACTCATTCCCAAACCAACAAAAGAAGCTGAATAGCTGTTGGTGTTTGTCAAATAGGGTGTGCTCAAAAGGACATGCCTAATCACATTTGGAACCCCTTTGGATCAACTTTGGACCAAATTTAGAGATGGAATTTGTTGTTTGGTGCTATCCTGCAAAATTTACTTTCTCAATGAGATTTTGGATCTGTCACTTATTATACTCATGCCAGTTGGCCCTATAGACAAACAGGTTGTTCCATTCTTGCTAAATCAATTCAGGGCATTTCCCTAAGTTCACACTATAGAATTATGCCCTCTCTACCACATACCTCCCGGAATATGGGTTCCTATTCAGAAGGATGGCAGCCCCTTGGGATAGGAAACTTAAGAGAGGGAATCTAAAGCACAAGAAACCAAGACAAGCAAAAACAGCAGAATAGGCCTCCAAGAGTGGGTTGGCATCTAAACTTTAAAGAGAGACCCAAAACGAACCGTATTTTGGTATAACGTCTGCATCTGGGGTTGTCAGTATCAGCAATACAGTCTAGAAAATATCCTCTGTTCTTTCTGTAACCTGATACTTCCCCAAGGTGAAATTCTCAACAATGTAGTCGCGTTAGCCGAGTATATAATTTAATTTCCTTTGGGAAGTAACAGATTTACATTATAATTTTCCTTATCTCACAATTTTAATACTGGGATAAAATAGATAAATAAAACTATACACACACCTAATAAGTGCAATAATTTTTAATGTGACTTTGCACTTAATTTTGAAAACACTACTCCAATTAAACAGTTTCTAAGAGAGTTGATACTTTGATTTTTTTTTTTTTTCTTCTCTTACAATTTCTCTGCCTGATGGATCCAGGTAAGTAGATTTCTTATTTTTCCTTGTTTTCAGGTTTGACTCTCTTACGCTGGGTACCTTCTTCTTCTTTGTTCTTGATTGTAGAATCTCCTACTTCCTATCTATAAAAAACCAAAGGAAGCAAAACCCTATATCCCTATTTGGAAAAAAAAAAACAACAACAACCCAATAAACACTGTGACCAGTAGCTACCCAAATAAATCTAAGAATAATTGATATTTCCCTAAAAACTAAATCCCACCCACTTTATATTGAACCAAAGTTTAATTAAAAATCAATACAATTCCTTTACAGGATCTATAAATATCCAATATCTAATAACTATCCAATAAATATCCAATAAATATTCAATTATCTTTAAAAAACAATTTTAGAGAGACAACATATAACTAATACCTGTCTCTGCCAACAAAGCAACCCAACTCTCTAACTGCTCTCCTTGGCAGTTTTAGAGCCCCCCAGCACTGCTCTCTTCCTGGAGAGAGCTGTGCTGTCCATAATTCTAAAAGTGACACGTACAGCTCAAAATTCTTAAACCTACAGGAATACCTTTTTAAATTGTATTTATAACCTTGGTTACATTTCACTTTCATCATGCAGTATCAACACCTATGAACATAAATGCAACATAACCAGATCTTTCAAATAAGAAAAAAAATGCTGCCAAGACTCTCCTTAAAGTTTGGATACCAACCCACTCTTGGAGGCCTTTGTGCTTTTTTTTTTGTCAAGCCCCTTGAGAAGAGCAGGATGATTGGCTGAGGGTCAAGAGCTGCTTGGGGATGCAACATTTCACCAATCTCAGAACTTGTTTTCCCATTTTAACCTGATTTTAATCAGCAAAAACTGGACAAAGACGTTTCATTGTTAATGATATGAGATATTGTTACTAGGACTGAGGTTTGTTTGGAGGACTGTTGGCTAGTTCTGTTCTTTTATTTGCATTAACCAGCTACCATGGATTTTTTTTTTTTTTTTTTAAACGCTAGCTAGTTTTGCCATGTGGTAGCTGTTTGCATGAGTCTATATTAACATCTGCTTCGTGGTAAAATCTGTGCTAGCTGCTTAATGAAGGTTTGTAAAAGCGTTGTAATATTTGTTTCATGAGTGTTTGGGGTTTTTTTCTCATTTCATTTTTAGCAGGTTTTTTTTTTTTTTTTGCTTTGTTTCAGAAATAGTATGTGTGATGTATGAATCAAAATGAAACAAAAAAAATGTCATTTCAGGTGGGGGGGAATTTCATTTTTAAACAAAATAAGTCTATGTGCTTTTTCACTGCTTCAAAATGAATGCTCATTTCCAGAGGGAGCCAAAGGATGTGTTTATTTGAACACAGATTTGCAAGCAGGTATATTTATGAATATTATGATCTTTTAAGAGGTAAACAAGGAAAGCTCATATGTTGTGTTATTTAATTTTAACTAGTTAAATTACTGTCATGTAAACTGTGCATTTTTTGTAAATGAAAAACAATTATAATAAGCCTTCCAGTTTTGCTTATTAATTTATTTGATTTGATTTCTATCTCGTCCTCCTGGGAGCTCAGAATGGGTTACAAGCCAACATTCACAGAAGTTACATTGGGCAATACATTTGGCGATTCGATACAATACAACACTATACAATATAGTTACAAAAGGGCAAGGCTGGGTAGTACAGTAACTTGAGGACAGTTATAGGGAATTCCTGGAGAGGTTTTATAGAAGATTGGACCAGGGGGTCGCCAGCTGGTGGTTGTTGGTGGGAGAGAGATCAGAGGGAACTAGACTTTAGTTGAAGAGAAAGGCTTTCACTGCTCTTCGGAAGGTCATCAATGAGTTCTGTGATCTGATTCGAGGGGAGAGTTGGTTCCAGGTAGCTGGTCCAGATGAGTTGCAGCTGCCACCATAAATGCAATTCCTTTTCCTTCTCCACATGGAGGCAACATAATTTTGTGCCTGTCCTTGCAGTCAGCCTGACTAAATTCAAACAGTTTGCAATCAGGTATACTTCCAAAACAATGGAAGGAAGCACTAATTAAACTTAGTATAAAGGATTACAGAAATGCACCAGATGACGTAACAAACTACCGTCCAATTGCTAATTTACCGTTCCTTGCAAAAGTTATAGAAAAATTTAGTATTTAACCAAATTTCAGATTTTGTAGAAAAAACTCACACACTTCATCCAAACCAAACTGGATTCCGGGCCAGCGAGGCTGTGATTGGCTGGCCCGGAACTTCATCTCTGATGCCAGAATTGATGTCGGGGGTGGGGGGGGGGGAACTCTTGTGTAGTGGCTGCATGGGCCTGGCTTTTGCGCGTCGGGGAAGCAGGGACAATGTAAAGGCAACGCGAGTCTATCGCTCCGCGATTGACTTGCGTTGCCCTTGAGATCTGCTGGTTGATCGCGATCGACCTTTTGGGCACCCCTGCTCTATAACAACATAGACCTGGTATAACTGATGGCACCTAAATACAGCAAGAGCAGTAGTCTATAAGTTACTTGTGTAACTTGGATCCCCAGCCAGGCTCCTCCCATGTTCTACACAAGTATATGGATCCCTGACATTTACATACAATAGAACCAACCCACACACTTATAGAATAGCATGTACTACACTTACACATGTAAATGCTAATTTTTCTCAGCACTTACTTATGCAAGACATGTGCAACCGCAAGCATTTAGCTATAGAATTGCCTTTTATGTAAACAGCAGAAAGGTTTAAATTCTTACCAGTCTTGAACTCATTCAGCAAGTTGAAATCAGCCCTTAAAATATGGCACTGTGATGTAGCATAATTGATCCCCACCCTAAGTAGGATTGATGAGTTTTCTCTTAATCAGTGAGCCGTTTATCTTCTGTGGTATAATCACTGTAACCTGGAACAGTCTGTTGTGCTATTCATCCCGTTCCTTGTGTGTTTTAATTATTTTAGGAGTTTTAACATCTACTATATCTTTGTTTTAAATTATACTAATGTTCATACAATTTTATTTAATGTTTGCAAATTTTTCTGTTCTGTTATTTTACTATGGTTTTATAAACTGGCATAATGAATGGTGCATTAACATATGCTCAATGAAATAAACATAAAATAATACAACCTTGGGTTCCAGTGTCCTGCCTAGGCCCATGCTTGCCCCATGGAGTGGAAGACAGGTATGCAAAGAAATGTATTTATTTAGCAGGATCAAGGCTGAGGGCTGGCTTATGCCAGAAGGACAAATAAGCAGTTCAGACTTTTATAACTCCATGCTACCTCAATCAACTCAAAAGGTGGTGTCGTAAAGCAGGATTTACTTGGGGCTGGATTCTATGAACGACACCGTTATCAGTGGCCACCTATATAATGGTCGCCGATCATGTGTCAATCGCGCAACAGCATCGTTTGTAGAATTGCATCTACGTGAAAGGTAAGGGCTGGAAAAGTAGGCCAGGGTTTTAAAGGCCTACATTTCTGTATCAACCATCCATGAGAATTGCGTCTAATGAGGCATCTAAGGTTGCCTAAGGCCACGTCTGGTGATAACCACATCTACAGTGGCCATAGGTGCCCTTAGGCACCCTTTTTTTAAAAAAAAATATTCCAAGCTATTTTTTTTTTTTAATGAAAACCTTTTTACATGTGTAAAGCTTGCAGAAGTCATTCATTCATAAGGAGCATAAAACAGTTCTTTGGCAATGATTGCAACGGATTTTGCAGAAAGAAATAATACAAAATATCAACTCTTACAAAATAGTACCGCCATGTATCATATTTTTACAAACAAGTTTTAGAACACTGAAGTGTTCCAAGCTCTGATAAGAAACCCCAAACTGTCAAACACAGTCAGGACAAATGAACTGTTTTTTGGAGGCATCTAAGGGCGCCTCCAATTTTTTATATGACCTTTTAATTGGTTTTCAAGTTTCATGTTTATTTAAAATTTCTTATACTGCTCAATCAGATTTCTGAGCGGTGTACAATAAAAATAGAATTACAATGGTGAAACAATGTTAGAGCTTGACAATAAAGTCACCAGATAAGCACTGCAAACATCTAATACAGACCCCTACACACTACCCCAGTGATCACCGACCCCCCCAACCCCATAAAATTCAGCCTCCAGACTATCATCACCTGGCAGCCTGGCATACGTCCAGCACAGAGGCGGCTTAAGCCGTCTTGGGAGTGGGTTAGGGACTCATGGAAAGGAGGACCATGCCCATAAGCCCCTGTAATCTCTGCATTGATATTGAAACATGTGCACTCCCCTATACATCCCCCAAACCCTTTTGTACTGGCATATAAGTGGCTCCTGCAGCCATAAGGGCTATAAGGGCTATTAGGGTGGTAGATAAGAGGGTCTAGGGGATACTGGAGGTGGTTTGGGGGCTCACTATGACCTATAAGGGAGCTGTAGTGAGAAGACATGGCACCCTTTTTCTGAAGTTCACAGCAGTGCCCTGTAAGGTACCCCACTATTTAGGTGGCATGTCTGGGTGTTCGGTCCATCACTTTGCAGACCCCTCTCACATCCAACAGGGCTTGTTCTAGGCAGTTTTCACTTGGAGGAAAAGTTGGATGAAAATGTGGTATAAAGATGGACGATTTAGCGTCTTGGATAATCAGATTGGCAGGACGTATAGTTAGACGATTTTCGAAACAAAAAAAATTTTGAACGTATTTTTCGAAAATGTGTCCTAGGCTGTTTTTTAGTTTGCACGACTTGCGACTTAGATGAAAACGGACTTAGACGTTCCTTTTGATTATGCCCCTCTACGTATTTAGCCTTTATAAGGGCAGTTAAGTTTCAAAAGCATCTTGGAATAGAAATGTTTTCAGTTTTGTTTTGAAATGGGGCAGAGATGGTTCATCGCAAATGTTTGATTTAAGCTTTTTGAGAATGACAAAAAGTGTATGGGTATGTTATAATGTTTTATGCATATTCAGAAATTAATGTAAACAAAAATATGATTTGTGAAACGTTTTTCTATGTCAAAAGGAATTTTTTTTTGTTCAAACCTAAGGACAGCCTCTGTTGGCTGATTGGTTGACAAGTGTGATGTCATATTGGTCAGAAGGTTTATATTGGTGAACAATTAGTATAGAGTGGGGTTCTTTGCTAGAAATGCCAGATTTTGGCTTCTGTAATAATCCCCATGACACAAATAGCCTTTTGATAGTTGTTATGGAAATTAATAAAATCAATATCTTTTTGGGAACATTTGCGTCATTGCCATTATTTATGCACACTTTGCACACCTAAGAGCAAGGCTAGCTGCTCAGTTGGTTACTTAGACGTGTCTTGAAGGTAAGTAGAAGGCTTTTATAACTAATTCTGTGTTCGACTGGCAGCCAATGTGCATTGCACAAGAGGGGGGGAATGTGGTCATATTTTTTAGCATTAAGTATTAATTTTATTGCTGTGTTGTGCACAATTTGAGGTTTTTGATTGGTGCAGTCAATTGCACCAATTGAACCAATTAAAATGATTAAATTAGGTGACAGGGTGCCTACTGTTGCCTAACTAATGGCACTGTTTATAACATTTGCTCCTTAATGTCTTTCAAAGTCATGTATAATTACAGTATAGCACTTGCAAGACAATCAACTGTAGCAAAAGTATACAAAGTCTTTCCTTCTGTAGTTCAGCAATGCTTTACTCCTTTAAACTCCTATGTCTTACCTCTGAGGGTCTCAGAGGTCAAACACAGTTTTCCTTAATTCCTGTCCTACTGTTTGATGCAGATATGATTAGCAGCTCTATTTAACTAGGGTTAGCAAATGTCCAGATTTCCCTGGTCATGTCCTCCTTTTGAGGACATGTCCGGGGGTCCAGATGGCTTTTCAAAACCCAGCACTTTGTCCGAGTTTTGAAAAGGTTCCCAACATAATCACATCGGGAAGGGATCTGCGCAGATGCAACGCAGTGACATTATTGTGTCATGTATGCTCATGTGCAGATGCTGGATGGAGGGAGTGGCTGGGGGGAAGAACAGGGCGGGAAAGAGGTAGAACTGGGCGGTCCTGGGGGCATGACCATGGGTCTGGATTTTCCCCTAAGGAAAATCTGGTAATCCTATATTTAATACAATTATCAGTTCTTTTAGTAGTCGTTATCACTTAGCTGAAGCCTTTGATGAAATTCAGGAAGACTGACTTCCAATGGTAACTTATTTATATAGGTACTTTTAGCCTGTGGCGTAGCCATAGGAAGGCCCAGGTGGGCAGTGGTCCACCCAGTTTTGCTTCAGGCCCACTCAGTGGTAACGCATATTGTTAGTGTAGCTAGTGGAGATCTCCAGGCCCTGCCAGCTAAAGAATCCTTTCTGGAGTCTCCTGAGTAGTTTCATCTCCTTGGCAGTCAAGTGTGGAGGGGGGACAGTGGGACAGTGTAGAGGGGGGACAGTGCCAGTGTCAGCAACTAGGAACATGATGCTCACTGCCATGGGAATGAGACTGCTGCTAATCCCCATAGCAGTCAGCAGGCAAAGGACTCCAGAAAGAACTCTTCAGCTGGTGGGCCTAGGGATCCTCACCAGCCGAGGTACTCATTTTCACTACTATGGAGAGGTGAAGAGAGGAAATTTGTGAGTAATGCCCACTCAGTCTACCCTCAGGCTGACCCAAAAATTGAAATTTGGCTACACTGTTGCTTTTAGCTATGTTAGAACCCACAGATATTCATGCAGAGGTGATGAGTACCTTAATCCTTCAGTTACAAGATGTTTCTGGATAGGGTTACCGGACAACTAGGAAAACCCAGATATGTCCTCTTTTTTTTTAAGGACTGTCAGGGTGCCTGGATGGGATTTTTTACAAAATGGGGGAGTCTGTCTGGGTTTAGATAGCTCTCCCATCTCCCCCACCCACCTCCTCCCTGACCTACATTGATATGGTTTGACTCGAAGGTTCTCCTGAGTAGAGGCAGGAGATATGTATAAACCCAATATATGGTTTCTAGGAGGAGAGAAGGAGGAGGAGGATTCTGATGGCACCAGATCCTCTAACTAATTATATAGACATTCATTTTGTTATACTACCATCCTGCATCTTCCAGCTGTGTCTGGAATGAATTAGAAGTCAGAAAGTTCATATTAAAAACACCAGTCTGGCTGCCTCCAAATGAGGTTAGTCAAAGGGTAGATTAAAGAAGCACTAAAGACTCAGGCAACATTCCTCACTGCTGAAATGCTCAGGCTGCTACAATAAAATATCATAATAATTTTAAAAAAGATTCTGAAATATAGGGCCCAATATTCATCCTGTGACAGGCAGCAGTTTTCCCACCACTGATGTTCAACCCAGATATTCAATGCCAGGTTGTTTTAAGCAGCCAAATTTGAGTATCCAGTTTCACTTTTGATTGCAGCAGCTTAATCAATTAACCTGATATCCAGGGTTAACCAGTTAAGTGCTTAGCAGTTAAAATAGGCCTACTATTTATGTGGCTTATTTTAACCACTTTATCATAGCCGATTTGGCATTGAATATCCGCACCTAACTGGCAATGTTGTGCAATATAGCCAGTTGGCATCTAGCCGCTAACCACGAATATTCAGCAGGTTTTCTCCCGTTGACTATCCACAGTTAGGAGCTAAAATACTAACCAGCCAGGAGCCGTTTCTGGCAGGATAACTAGTTTTGAATATCAGCCAGATAGTATTAGAAGTACTGATTCTTGTGAAAATGTTTTGGTTATTTGTTTGTAGGGAGATGGCTGCCCTGCATAGTACATTTTAAACAGCCTGTCCTCAACCTGAAGGTTATCAACTTGGTTCATATGTCTTACTCTTCTGAGGAAATAATGTTTTATTTGCATTTTGAACATTCAAACTTGGTTGCTTCTTATTACCAAGTTTGTACTGTATAAAAATGGTATGATATGAATTAGTAATGGGTTATTTCTCATTTGACATTTCTAGGTCAAAATGAGTACTTTGATCTTTTCATATACTCTTCAATGATGGTATGAGGTTAATTATACAAAAGATCTTAGAGGAAGTTATTTTATTTCATTAACCCCCCCCCCCCAAAAAAAAAACAACAAAAAACACTAGACATTACCCATAACTAGCTCAAGGCCAACCATAAATAACAACAAAAATAAAAATGTTTGTTTTTTTATTTAAATATAAGGTTTTCTTCAATTACTTTAAATAAAAGCTATATAATGCCACAGTGCCTTGCAAAAATAACATACTGAAATTTAATAGCCTTCATTTGAAAACTTGGCACTGTTTTACTTTAATATTTATTTCATAAATTTGTTCATGGTTCTGGGTATTTTTTTTTCTTTATTTCTGAGTAAGACCTGCAAGGGTGGTTTGAAAAATGTACCCCTCCCCTCCCCCCCTTTTACAAAACTATAGTGCAGTTTTTAGCTCCAGCCATGATGGTAACAGCTCCGAGTCAGCATCAGAACTGTTACTGCCGTGGCCAGTGCTAAAAACTATCCTACAGTTTTCTAAACAGATATTTTTAGGGAGAACATCGCAGGGGAGGAGATATAGGCATCCTGGGACTGTCTGCCAAGTCTCTTCCCTGAAGAAGCCCTTTCTGGAAACGTCAATCGCTCCTCCTAAACTTACTTGCTCCACCATCACTGACGCTGAAACCGTGGATTGAAGACAAAGTTTTATTTTATTTTTCTTTCCAGCTTATGATTTATCTTTAATCTTATCTATTGTTTTGCCTTTTGTCTTTGTTTTGTTCTATTTCTATCATTTAAATTTCTCCAGAATTCTACTGTTCAACGGCTCCCCCTTCTGCTTCTATTCCTTTCTCTCCTCTCTTCTACCTTCCAAAGTATTTAGATCAATGCTGTCTTGTTAAAATGTTTATTTTATTTTTATTTTTCCTCTAACTCCACTTTTCACTTCTCTATTACCCTCCAGGTACTTTAGTTAGATTGTGAGCCTTCGGGACAGTAAGGGAATTTTTCAAGTACCTTTCTTATTTCTAATCTTAATGTATATTTTCTGTAAACCGCTTAGAACCTAACGGATGTAGCGGTATATAAGAAATAAATTACATTACAAATAAATTACATTACTTATATTTCTCAATATAGTCTCCATTGCTGTGTTAGTGTTTTTAGCGCACGCAGCATTTTACCATGTGCTAAACCTGCGCTGCATGGCTAGAACTAATGCCAGCTCAATGCTGGCGTTAAGGTCTAGTGCGTGCGGCAATTTAGCGTGCGCTTTTCCGCCCATTAAAGCCCTAACGCGGCTTAGTAAAAGGAGCCCTTAGTCCAGCGAGTGTCCAGTTTTTCTATCCCGTCAGAAAAATAGGTTTTGTCAAATTTTAAAAAAAATATTTAACTTGACGGTGATATTAGGGGCTCCTCACACAGTTTATTTTAATGGCTGAGCACTAATGGCTATTAATTCATAAAATGGGAAAAATTGCCATTTTATGGCTGTGGCAAAAGTAGCCTTGGCATGCCAGAAAGAGCCACGTAAGGGATGTGCCAAGGCCACTTTTACCGCAGCTTTAGGACTTTAGGAAAAGGGTTCCTTTGTGAGCAGCTGTTTAAATGGTTATTGGGAGATAACTGTAGATTCTTCCTTATGAGACTGGATATTGTGTTCTTAATGGAATTTTTTTAATATTGGTTTTGTAATAAAAAAAATAAGTTGATTGATATTATCTTTGTGATGTGGTAGATTTATCAGTCTGTATGATACTATAGGCATGAGAGAAAGCAAAGGTGCCTTTCAAAAGGCAGGCACTGAAATGTATGATTAATTTGCTTTGTCTAAGAGGCCTGAGCTGTTATGTGCTTTTCTGGCGAACTCCTGTTTTTAAAGTACAAATATCTCTACATATTAGAAAATCTGACACTGTTTGCTTGCTAGAAAGTCTGAATTTCAAGACAAAGAGGATGTTAATGAAGAGTCATTAGTTTATTAATGATGTCACTTAGCCAGCCAGCAATTTGGTATTCATTCATCTTCACCAGTACCTGGAGACTCTGTCATTATATTGTTACTGCCAAGTTGTTTTTCTTTTAAAACTGTTTTGTACACAGAAACATTATTCAAGGCTTGACAAAGGCATATTGCTTATTTTAAATACCAGGTTGGCTTTGAAACTGTCCCCTGCTCAGAATAATGTGATTTGTTTTTAACCCTGTTGTAATATGTATGACCTCGTTATCCCTTTCAGGAATACCGAGGTATTCTCACATTACCAACATCTGTATTTAGGAGGAAATACGCTCAGTACATTATATCAATTCTTACTGAGGACATAATGTAAAACAGTCCCTGGCCCATACTTTCATTATCATACCACAACCATGAAATAAAAAGAAAAACAGGTAAATATCCAACTTTATATAAAATGAAATGAGGAAAAATTAAAATGAGAAGAAATCAAAATATTTATTTTTAAAGTAAAAAACTCTTAAAACAAAAGATGCTACAGAGAATAGTGAGATTCTTTGGCAGGTCACAATTCAGGCTACAGGGCAACCTTGTACAGGAATAATGGGGCCATTAGTAAAAAGGTGTGTGGCGCAGTGGATAAAGCTACAGCTTCAGCACCCTGGGGTTGTGGGTTCAAACCCACACTGCTCCTTGTGACCCTGGGCAAGTCACCCCAGGTACATTAGGTTGATTGTGAGCCCGTTGGGACAGACAGGGAAAATGCTTGAGTACCTGAATAAATTAATGTAAACCGTTCTGAGCTCCCTTGGGAAAATGGTATAGAAAATGGAATAAATAAATTAAAAATCTTTCATGCAGATCTTTTCTGTGTGTTTATGTTCTCATCTCTGCACACTTCTGCAAATGGTCCTGTCTCTAGGCTTTGGCCCATGTTGTCATATTGGGAACACACTTTCTTTATAGTCTATTTCAGTACACAAATCATAGGGCTTAAAGTTTTCCACATAGGCATACTAATATGTCCACCCACTGGAAAGGCTTCTTACAATGCTTCCAATACTTATGCCACTCCTTAATTAGAGTTAATTTGTTATTTATATTTATGATAAATATTTATGTTTTGAAAGGTCCCCTGATGCAGGCAATTGACAAAGCATAGCCACGTCAAGTTAGTTTTAATAAAGGTTAATTTATGCTATAAGGTCCCATGGTATTTCTTCCTATTCCCCGTCCATCTCCACTATCTTCTGTACTCTTTAAATGGTACCTGAACAAAACATTTCATAATTGCCATTGTCTCAGAGAATGGGAGGAGCTAAGGTGACAGATGCATAGGGAAATATAGGGCTCCTTTTACAAAGCTTCGTTAGGGCCTTAAAGCGCGGAATAGCGCACGCTAGACCTTAATGCCAGCATTGAGCTGGCATTAGTTCTAGAAGCGTAGTGTGGGTTTAGTGCGTGCTAAAATCCTGCGTGTGCTAAAAACACTAACGCACTTTAGTAAAAGGAGCCCATAGTGTTACAGAAATGCCTACCTCATCTGTAGTGAATGATAGACAAAATGAAACTGTAGTGCAAAGCGTTCAGGGGTCAATAGCCTGAAGACTCCTAAAATTGTTAATGGTGATTGGTTGAGAAAGCCAACTGGGTGAGGTGTATGGGTGAAAATGCAACCTCCATCACTGAGGGCAGAAACTACAGCTTCTTCTACAGCTCTACTAGATGTATGCAACATTGTATACAAACATGTAAGAGGCAGTTCTCATAGCTTACATTGTATTCAAGACAGAAAAACAGGACAGATCAGTTTAAAATACTAAGGCAATTATTGAAACTACAGGGATACTGAGCAAGTGAATAAGGGCTTAAGCTAGCGGTTCTCAAACCTGGGGAAGATTCCCAAAACTTTAACCGGTTCCAGCCAGTTTAGTGTTCATGTATTTTAGCGGTGGATTATCAAAATGGTTTACCGTGGTCTTTCTCAAGCTTCCTAGCAGTCACGGACTCTGCCACGCAAATGTATTACAATGAGGACATTTGCTTACATTTGATTACAATCACTTTGGGTGATTCTCTATTATTGCTGGGTGATTCCCTAATCTCGCTGTCCTACATTTGTGAGCCCCAAACAGAAAATGGAATATATTATGTACTAAGTCTAGTGCTAAAGATTGCTTATGAAAAATAAATAAATATGCACCAGATACAAAACTGTCACAGCTAGTTTTGACTTAAATCCTTTGTTCTCAGAGAAACGCTAGAGTTTGATTCCTCTATGTGAGCAAACAACTCACTGTGGAGGGATGCCCATTCCTTCCCACTGCTGCTGTTAAGCACCCCGCCCCCCCCCGATCTCCCACCCCCTGAATACAATCCAATCCAGCTAGAGCGCCAAATCAGATGACATCATCCAGCCAGAACAGAAACAAGTTTGAACTGAATTCCTGACTTGGGATTGGACAATGCTCCTGACTTGGTGATTGGATCTGACTTCAAGCCCCTATGGTCCATAAAAATAGCATATTCACCTAAACTCTCTCTTTGGATTGCTGCTGGACATTCTACAACACACCTTGCTGGGATCTCTGTCTTTTACATCCAAGATGCCATGTACTCCCAGCTAATCTACAACTGAAGAACTCTTCTTCCAGCAAGGACATCATCTCCTCATCAAGGACATTGCCTCCTTCAGCCATCCTCTGCAAACAGATCTCCTGGGCCTTTATCATACTGAGTTACTTTTAATCTAGCTTAAATTAATCATTCTACTACTGTAACAATATTTTATCTTATAGCACATTCCCCTTGTTTAAAGAGTCCTAAATTGCAATTAAAATTACTGCAATGCCTGCCTAATCTTATAAATAAATTTGCTCTGTAAAAATAAAATTCTAGCTTTTCCTTGAAACCATTAAGTATCTGTTCTTAAAAATTACATAGAGCCAACTAATAAGTAGGTAGTGCATTCCCGAAATTAACATCTATTTATATTATTATTATATTCCTCTCTTTGTGTTATATAACTAACATACATACATAATCATAAAACCAATAAACAAAACTTTAAAACTGATGTAGGCCTGCTGTTTGAGGCCTACAGTAATGAGACCTCACGGCACTCAATATACTGGTATAAGTAATATATATTTTATTAGTAAATCAGTAACAGCTTACAAGGATAAATCTTTCAGCATATAGAGTAACAGAGCATAGGATCATCAGGCCTGAGATCTCAAGTCTGTCTTGCCTACATAATCAAAAGGCTGTCTTTTATACAATTCTTGATACATATCATATTGTTAGTTTTTATTGGTCACTTACAAACGTCATTACATTTTTCAGTTTATTAATTGGTTAACCTATCTGTGTCATACTGTATGCACACCCAGTTTACTAAAATCACTACCTATTCCCGTCAAATGTCATTTTAATATCAAGCCATCAATTTTGAGCAAAAGGTCCAGTAAAGCTCCACCCATTCAAGGATATATCTTACAAATAATGTATTTTTATATTCTTGCTCAGGACATGTCCTAATCCTTTTATGACAGCGTAACAGATGTGGTACCATTTGCTATGTGGAAGAATAAGTTTCACTTGACTTGCTTATCTTAGCATATGTTTTGCTTAGCTTGCTGATTTCAGTGAGCATAGATTGTGCAAAATCTGACAGCTTTAGTCAGCATTTTCAGCCATCTTAGGCCTTTAATAGTGTGGCCTATTATGTTAGGGGATTTCAGGGGAGCTCTTCACCTCTAATTTCATAGAGGACTTAAACTCTTTACCTGTATACCTGTACAGGACTCTCTCTCTCCTCCCCCTCCCTTATCAAAACATACATTAAAACAGTATACATTTCTTTTCAAAAACATTCCCTCTTATTCATTTTTCCATCAATTCTTCATTTCTCAAAAAACATAACATACACTTTCCCCCCCTCTTCTACAAAGCTGCACTAGCGGCTGCCTTGTGGCAACAGCCCCGAAGCCCTTTAAATCTCCATGGGCTTCAGGGCCTTTATCGTGCAGCAGCTGCTAGCGCGGCTTTGTGGAAGAAGGGGTTATCTCTTAATCCTTATCTCCTAATTCAGAAGAAGGCTTCTACAAAGTAGTTTTTAAGGTTTTTTAATTTCCATATATCAGTAGCCAATATCAACTGTCCATTAAGGTTATTCCACAATGTCACCCCTGTGATTGAAATTGCCATTTATGTTAGCATACTGATCACTATCACTCTCTGCTCATGTCTTGGTAGGTGCCAAGTTTCCCTCAATTAGGCAGCCTTCTCCCCTTTATTCTCATCACCAGCTGAAGTCCTTCAGAAGTCATGTCCAGTTTGTACAGCATACAGCATACAACAGGCAATGAAGATAGGTGTTAGAGGAGCTCTCTCCCAGACATCTAGTTACAGGAAGCACATCTTCAACTTGTCTAAAAATGTTATTTTGCTGGCCTTATAAATATGTGGACAATGTTGTAATATCATTTGCAAAATCTATGGGTTGGGTGGTCATAAGAACTATTTTCTAAGTTTTTAAGTTTTTTTTAAAGTTTTTATTAGGATTTTATATACCGCCTATCAAGGTTTTCTAAGCGGTTTTACAATCAGGTACTCAAGCATTTTCCCTATCTGTCCCAGTGGGCTCACAATCTATCTAACGTACCTGGGGCTATGGAGGATTAAGTGACTTGCCCAGGATCACAAGGAGCAGCGCGGTGCTGAGGCTATAGCTTCAACCACCGTACTACACACTCCTCTACATATTGCCTTTATGCCCTGAGGAGGGCAAGGTAAAATCCATGAGTGATTTAATAGTATTCAATAGGTTGGTAAGCATGTTGTTGTTAGGTGCCCTCAACTCGTGCTCGAGTCCTAGTGACTTGATGAATTGTGGATCTAAAACATAATTGGTTTTGTGCTAGTCCAGTAAGGTCCTCCAGCATCATCCCCATGGTTGTTTTCAACATGTCCAGCCATCTGATTGCAGATCACCCTCCTCACCTGATTCCTTCGATCTTCGCAAGCATGATGTCCTTTTCCAGTGTTCTCTCTCTTCTGATGGTGTGACCAAAATAAGACAGTCGTAACTTCATCATTTGGGCTTCGAGCGACATAGCTGGTTTGATCTCTTCCAGAATTGATTTATTAGTTTTTCTTGTGGTCCACTGCACACCTAAAATCCTTCTCCAGCATCAAAACTCAAATGAGTCAGTCTTCTTTCTGACTTGTTTCCACAGTGTCCAGCTTTCACATCCATAACTGGCCACTGAGAAAATGAGTGCGTGGACAAGTCTGATCTTCATTTGAAGTGTTATGTCCTTGCCTTTGAATACTTTGTTGAGAGCTTTCATTGAAGAGTGACCAAGTGCTATTCTACGGAGTATTCTTTGATTACAAAAGAGCCCAGGAGACTGAAATCCTTTACAACTTCCATTCTATCACCTTCAAGCTCAAAATCTGGTCCTAAAAGGTCAGAGAGTGATCTGCGGAGCGAAATTATAGGTGTTAGTGTAGAGAAGGAGTATAATAAGCAGTTGCTTATTTAATAGCAATCCACTGGTGATTTTGCCATGCTCAAACTGATCATGTATGCCTGACTTTGCGAAAATATACACTTTGTGACAATGTGACAGAAGCCTGTAAAGCATGGCCACAAATCAGTTAAGGGACCTGTGACACTGTGAAAGACCTTGTGGCTATGCTAATTGCCTTTATTCCCCAAAGATGGTTTGATTGCAATCTGTGTGCAATCAATTGCCTGTAAATAATGAAAACAGAGCCAGCTTAAACAAATGTGCTGCTCCTCCTGAGGGAAAGCAATATATTGATTGGCTTTCTTAAGAAATGTGCTCAGAAACTGTATGATGCAGAACGAGATGACAGACTGCCTTATGCACTTTCAGATCTTCCAACATGGTGTGTCCACTTCAAGTGACAAGCTGCAGCTAAGCTTCTAGCTAGTGACATAGGTAAAGAATGATCTCCTAGTTATTTGTATTTATTCAATTTTCTATACCGTTCTCCCAGGAGAGCTCAGAATGGTTTATATGAGTTTATTTAGGTACTCAAGCATTTTTCCTTGTCTTTTCCGGAGGGCTCACAATCTATCTAATGTACCTGAGGCAATGGGGGGATTAAGTGACATTCCCAGAGTCACAAGGAGCAGCTTGGGTTTGAACCTACAACCTCAGGCAAACCTAGGAACTGGGTCCTGAATCTTTATATCCTCTGCAAAGAGTACTCTCCAAAGTGGTTACTAAGATTACCATGAAGTTGACACTAGACACGAAGGAGAGGAGTGGGTAGTCATTGTTGCTCCCTTTAAGACCCCACTAGACCAGCAAGACTTGAAAAGGTAAGCCCAGAGAGCTTACAGGGGTTGGGATAGTGGTGGTGGTGAGGACCTTGTTCAGCCTGTCTTGGAAAAGAGTGAGGATTAGCAACACAGGGGAGGGAGGAGGGTATCAGAAGGAAACTGCATCCCTTATGTGAGTCCCAGTGGATATTCAGCCAGGGCCTACATATTTCAATCAGGGCCTGTATGAGCTCTGACAAGCAGCTGACTAGGAATTAGTCCTGGATGTTCAGTATCGATGCCTGGGCATCGTCCGGCATGGAATATCTGGAGCTAATTCTATCTGTGTTAGTCATCATGAGTCAAATATCGGTTGGATTGATTCTGGTTTAATCATTATTTATATTAATTTTCAAAGACTCTGCAGTGTGTTCACACCCTAATGCAACCATGAATGAGACACTGGCCTTTTATTTGTTAATCTTTGGAATTTCAGTGGATTTATTTGCATTGCACAGAGCACCAATTTAATTTGTATATGAGGAGGTTTTTATGCCTATGAGGTTTACCGTGTTATACCTGTTACCTTGCTCAGTAGGGTGAGGCTTTTCCTCCTCATTTTGCTCTGTATTAGTGTTTGTGATACATGTATGTACCTGTTTTGTTTCTGATGACAAGTAGGAGTGTGTTCTTCATCTACGCCAGATTGAATTGTACATATACTGACCTTGATGTTTCAATTCAGGTTTGGATGTTCTGTCCAAAATCTTCCTGCTTATACTGTCCACTTAAATGAATGTTTGATAAGTGGGTTATAAATGTAATAAAATGAAACATGAAAGTCAATGTTATTTGCATACTTTGCAGCCTTTTTTGTAAGCTGCATTAGGTGCTCATGCATACCTAACACACCGTAAGATGGCATACTATGGGACGTATTCAAGTGTCCTGCAGTAAGTGGCGATATGGTGCTGTTGTGCCACATTAAAAGATAACACAAACACTCCTCACTCTTTGAATGATGACACTTGAAAAGTGAAACGCACTATGGCTATTTACTAAGCAACTGCTTATAAGAACATAAGAATTGCCGCTGCTGGGTCAGATTAGTGGTCCATCGTGTCCAGCAGTTCACTCATGTGGCGGCCCTCTGGTCAAAGACCAGCGCCCCTCTTGTTCTCTACCCTAACACCTATACTTTCTCTCCATAGGTATGTTTCGTGTGGAGGCCCACAGGCATGGAATGAGATCCCTCTATACATCCAGGAGCAGGGAAATTTGTACAATGTTAAGAAATTACTGAAAAAATATTTGTTCTTTAAGATGAAATATGGGCATTGAAGCTTTTTTTTTTTTTTTTTTTAATTATAATTTTTATTTATTTTATATAATAACTTATACAAAGTGCAAGAAAATATAATAAAACAAACAGCACTTTCATACTACATCAAATTCTTAAAACTACCCAAACTTCCTCCCACCCATATCCCTTGCCCCTCCTGGATGTGTATAAGAATATGAATAATACAATAAATAATATGAATAAAAGAAAAGAAACCATCATATACTGCCATGGTCTTTAACAAACATATCCAATGGGCTCCAGATTGACCATTTGCTCCGCTAACATTCATTCATACCGATAATACAACCACAGTGACTCCCACCAGAATGTGAAGTTTAAACGATCCCAATTTTTTCAGTTTCTTGTGATTAACTGCAACCCAACTCTGGACATTACCAAGAGAAGCTTATCTTTGTGAATATCAAGCGGACTCTCAGGCATAATTGAAGTTCCAAATAAAATGGTTCCTTATGATAATGGAATAGGAACACCAAGAATTGAAGTAATTTTACCCCATATGGATTTACAAAAGGCCTTAATTAACGGTGTAATGAAATAACAAATGATCTAATGTGCGCTGATCGCTGAAATGTTTTGCTTGTTTGATTTGTTAATTGTATAGGATGTGATAATATTATGTAAGTACGTTTTGGAATCCGCTTCGTAGAAAGCGGGATATAAATCAATAAACTATACTCCCCTAAAATGTGTGTGTTTCACTTTTCAAGTGTCATCATTCAAAGAGTGAGGAGTGTTTGTGTTATCTTTTAACGTGACTCATCTGTGCCATATCATATCTAGGACCCAAAAATAGAGGGTTGATTATTGGGTTTATATTTTAGTCCAGACTCCTGATGCAGGCCAATTTGGCCGAAACGCATATGTTTTGAGTCTCTTTTCGAATGAATAAAATATTATAGCACCCTGAAGTCACCTTCACTGTCCTTTTTTGGTTTCTCCAGTGTGAGAAGGTTATTTCTCCTGTGTTTAGTCCTGTGGTAAGTGCTAAATGGACATGTGCTAGCTGTGCACTATGAGAGTGGAGGATGGGTGTTCCGGCGTTATTCAGTTAGTGCAGCTGCATTACCGCTGACTAACTGATTAGCACAGGAAAAGCATGTGAGACCTAACAGGCTACAAAACGAGTGGTGGGAAGTGCACATGTGCTAATTTGTTTCAGTGGCTGCACGCTAATAGCAACATTAACACATGACCATTAATAGAGAAAATAGAAAAAGGCCAATTTACTAATACATTAAAAATAGTTTAGCACGCAGGAAAAACCTGCACATGGGCATGCTAAGGCCACTTTATGCTGTAACTTAGTAAAAGGTATAACTCCAACTTATTGCTAATCAAAAAACAGTTACGCTCTCTGGAAAGAAAATGGAGACATAATACAACTTTACATAATTTAAATAAATTCAAAGAACAAGCCAACTATTATATATCAGAAATTAATAAATTTAAAAAAGAATACTACTCCAAACAAATAAAAAAAGCTAGGAATTCCTCTACATTATACGAAATTGTCAGATCTCTTACAATGCAGAAGTCTGAGCAACAATCATCCACTTCAATCCCAATAGCTCAAGCTATCGCCAATGTTAAAGGTGTTCAAATAGCTCAAGTAGGAATATCCCCACTGAGACGTAACAAAAATATAACATGGAGGGCTATGTACGTCAACGCACACAGTTTAGGAAACAAGATCCTGGAATTGGAAACAGAAATAAGGAATGCCGACCTGGATGTGGTGGCGATATCCAAAACCTGGCTCACAGACTCCCACGGGTGGGACATGGTCATACCGGGTTACAACTTGCTTCGCCGGGACAGAGAGGGTAGGATGGGAGGGGGTGTAGCATTATATACTAAAGATGACATTAAGGTCACGAGAATCTCAGATGTCCAGTATACTGGGGAATCCCTTTGGGTTAATTTGGCCAGAGGGAAGGACAAATGCTTGTATCTTGGCGTAATTTACAGACCCCCAAGACAACAGGATGACCTGGATATGGAAATAATCGAAGATATAGAAAATATCACCTTGCGTGGGGACACAGTATTGCTAGGTGACTTCAACATGCCTGATGTGGATTGGGTTACACTTACCTCTGCTTCCGGCAGCAGCAGGAGGCTATTAAACTCTATGAAAGGAGCAAGCCTCAGGCAACTGGTGTTGGAACCGACAAGGGATCAGGCAATACTGGACCTGATACTTACCAATGGAGAAAGTGTCACAGAGGTCTCGGTGGGCGACACATTGGCCTCCAGTGACCACAACATGGTATGGTTCAATATCAGGAAAGGTTTCACTAAATCTACTACACTAACCAAAGTCCTCAAATTCAAGGACACAAATTTCAAAGAAATGGGAGACTTCGTTCACCAGGCGCTACAAAGCCAAGAAGAAACCGATAACGTGGAAGACATGTGGTCGACTTTGAAAGCAACCATACAAGAAGCAACAAACCGCTATGTAAAATCAGTAAGTAAACGGCGAAGGAACAATAAGCCACAGTGGTTTACTGCAGAGATCTCAGACCTGATCAAGGAGAAGAAAAAAGCATTCATCTCTTACAAACAATCAGGGAAGCAGGACTCTAGAGCAGACTACCTGACCAAATCAAAAGCCGTCAAAACAGCAGTCAGGGAGGCTAAATTCCTCATGGAGGAGTCTCTAGCAAAGAACATCCAGAAGAGAGATAAATCCTTCTTCAGGTATATCAGTGATAGAAGAAAAAACTCAGGCGGGATTGTACGTCTTAGGAAACCAGACGGAGACTATGTGGAAAAGGATTCAGAAAAAGCCCAACTATTAAATGAATACTTCTGCTCAGTCTTCATCCGAGAAGCGCCAGGGCTCGGCCCTCAGCTACAGACAAGGGTTGGCTCAGTTGACCCATTTAGTAACTTTGAGTTTACGCCCAGCAGTATCTACGGTGAGCTGTCAAAGCTCAAGGTTAACAAAGCAATGGGGCCGGACAACCTGCACCCCAGGGTGCTTAGGGAGCTGAGTGATGTCTTGGCGGAGCCACTGTCCGCGCTCTTCAACCTCTCCCTTAGTACAGGCAGCGTCCCGTTGGACTGGAGGACGGCTAACATCATTCCACTCCACAAGAAAGGCTCAAAGATGGAGACAGCAAACTACAGACCAGTGAGTCTAACTTCAATAGTGAGCAAACTAATGGAAACTCTAATCAAACACCAATTAGATAAGATCCTAGATGAGGAGAATCTACGGGATCCCCAACAACATGGATTTACTAAGGGGAGATCCTGCCAATCCAACCTGATCAGCTTCTTTGACTGGGTGACAGGGAAGCTGGATATTGGGGAGTCCCTGGACATCGTGTACCTGGACTTTAGCAAAGCATTCGATAGCGTACCACACCGCAGGTTACTGAGCAAGATGAGTTCTATAGGATTAGGTAACACATTGACGAAATGGGTTGGGAGCTGGCTTGGAGGTAGGCTCCAAAGGGTGGTGGTGAACGGCACCCCCTCCGAAATGATGGAGGTGATTAGTGGAGTACCACAGGGCTCAGTCTTGGGCCCAATCCTATTCAACATCTTTATAAGAGACTTGGCAGAAGGGCTTCGAGGTAAAATAACATTATTCGCCGATGATGCCAAACTGAGTAATGTAGTGGGCAAATGCACAACAGACAAAGATTCAATGCCCGACAACATGATGCACGACCTACTCCTACTGGAGCGATGGTCTAGGACATGGCAACTCAACTACAATGCCAAAAAATGCAAAGTTATGCACCTGGGCAGCCAGAATCCATGCAAGTCTTATACCCTTAATGGCGAGATCCTAGCAAAAACGGTAGCAGAACAAGACTTAGGGGTAATCGTCAGTGAGGACATGAAGTCTGCCAATCAAGTGGAGCAGGCTTCGTTCAAGGCAAGACAAATCATGGGCTGCATACGAAGGGGTTTCGCCAGTCGTAAGGCGGAAGTCATTATGCCATTGTATAGATCCATGGTGAGGCCCCACCTGGAATACTGTGTGCAATTCTGGAGGCCGTATTATCGCAAGGATGTGCTGAGACTGGAGTCGGTGCAAAGAATGGCCACCCGGATGGTCTTGGGACTCAAGGATCTACCATACGAAAAACGGCTTGACAAATTACAGCTATACTCGCTCGAGGAGCGCAGAGAGAGGGGAGACATGATCGAGACGTTCAAGTATCTTACGGGCCGCATCGAGGCGGAGGAAGATATCTTCTTTTTCAAGGGTCCCACGACAACAAGAGGGCATCCGTTGAAAATCAGGGGCGGGAAACTACGAGGTGACACCAGGAAATTCTTTTTCACTGAAAGAGTGGTTGATCGCTGGAATAGTCTTCCACTACAGGTGATTGAGGCCAGCAGCGTGCCTGATTTTAAGACCAAATGGGATCGGCACATGGGATCTATTCACAGGGCAAAGGTAGGGGAGGGGCATTAAGGTGGGCAGACTAGATGGGCCGTGGGCCCTTATCTGCCGTCTATTTCTATGTTTCTATGTTTACTTTATCAATAAAATTCAAAGCATTAGAACCTCATTTCCACAAACAAGCGTCTCTAAAGAAATCTCAACTCCAGTTAATTCAGAAGTTTCATCAATTGTATTACCACCTACAGTGCTTCCATATTCAAAATGTTCAAGATTTTCTTTACCTACTCTCCAAGATTTCCAGAAAACTTTGAAATCATTAAACTCAAAAGGTACCAACTCCGAGATTCTTCCACCTTTTATACTAAAATATTTTTTCTCATTTTTTGGTCAGGACATTTTAAACTTGGTACATACCAGTTTGGGTACTGGAACAGTCCCAAAAAGGTGGAAAGAATCCATCATTTATCCAATACTGAAAGATCGCAAAGTTAGCTCACTCGACATCTCAAATTATCGCCCAATCGCAAATATTTCATTTCTGGCAAAACTTGTCAAGAAAACTGTTTTCTGACAAATTTCAGACTTCATCGAACAAACTAACGTTCTCCACCCAAATCAGACTGGATTCTGCCAACACCACTCAACTGAACTCTCTCTTATCGGGCTAACTACTAAAATTCTTTATTACTTAGACCATCATCAGTCTGTGTTACTTATCTCATTAGATCTCTCATCGGCTTTTGACACCATTGACCATAAACTTCTCCTATCACGATTACAAGACGTTGGCATTACAGACCAAGTCCTTGACTGGTTTCTTCTTTTTTTCACAGATCAGATTTCTAAGGTTGTATTTAACTCAACCTCTTCATACTCTTTCACAACAGATTACGGTATACCGCAAGTCCAATTCTATCCCCTTTGATTTTTAATATCTTCTTAGCTCTTCTACTAACTCTATGCCAATCTATTGGTTTCACAACATTTGCCTATGCAGACGATGTCCAATTAGTACATCCAATAGACCTAAATAACCCAAATGAAATTATCATCATTAACGAAAACTAGAAAAGATTAATTCTTGGCTCGATGCACGCATGCTCTCCTTGAATATAAATAAATCAAAATTAATGATTTTTCCTTTCAAAGAAGGTCTCTCACTTTTAACCCCTCTTAAACTCAAAAACCTCCCTATCAAAGCTGTACCTTCCTTAAAATTATAAGGAGTCACCTTCGACTGCAAACTTACTTATCACCAACATAGCAGCACAGTGGTCCAACGTTGCTTTCATCGACTATGTATGATTAAAACTTTAGCAAAACTATTAGAGCCCACGTCTTTGAATATTCTAATCCATTCACTGGTCATCTCATGCTTAGATTACTGCAATGCCCTTCTTAAGGGCATCACAAAAAAAGAAATAAACAGGCTTCAAATGGTTCAAAATACTGCAGTAAAAATTTTATTCAAAGCAAAGAAATATGATCATGTTACACCTCTTTTGTCCAAAGCTCATTGGTTACCTATAGAGCATAGGATCACTTATAAAATTCTACTACTAATCTTTAAAATGAAAGCAAATAGTCAGCCAGAATTTATTAACAACTTACTTATCCCTTATAATTAATCAAAGACCCTACGATCCACTGCACATAATCTTCTCACTGTTCCCTCATTGAAACATATTAGTACAATGAGGAACACGATCTTTTCTGTAAGTGCTCCTTTTCTTTGGAACAGTATCCCCAACTACTTGCAGGAAAATACATCACTGATCAATTTTAAGGAAATGCTAAAGACATTCTTATTCCGAGATGCCTTTGTAACCTAAACTGTCCTTTTAAGGACGACTTAGTTTTTAGAAAAAAATTTTTAGTATTACTTCCCCATCCTTCTGTTTTTTCTTTAAGTGTTTTCTTTTCTTTCTATTAATTGGAGTTCCTATCTCCTCTTCCCTTTTGTTCCTGTTCACTTTTTATCCTTGAATCGTTTTATTCCCTTGGTCTGTTTTAGATTAAATTATACTTTTATTGGTATATTGTTATGGCATTTTTGTACACCACCTAGAAGTCTCGAGTAGGCGGTATAGTAAATTTTAAATAAACTTGAAACTTGATCCCTCAATTAACTGGACAATAACATAATTATTCTGTATAGGATTCTGTATAGGATGCCCGCTCAAACTAAATCCGATTCTATAATCGATGTCCATGTTGCAGACACAAGTTACAGAATCAGGTTTGTTTAGATGCGGCCGGTATACTTACTCATGGCAAGGAATCTCCCTGCCGTGATTAGTATAGGATCTGATTGGCCCAGGAGCCTTAGACGCCTTGGCCAATCCAGCCCTAGGATCCTGTGGGTTGGGCAGGGGAGGGGTGGGCCTGCCTCATTTGGATGGAGGCGGGCCTGCTGGTCAGACGGTGCAAGGACCCGTCCAGCCAACTTGCGGGTAAGACCGAGGGGGTGTCCGGGGTGGGGGGGTTTTCATTGGGGGGTCCGGGGAGGGGGGGTTGGGGTGTTTTGATGGGGGGATCATTATGGGGTATCCAGCAGGAGGGGTTGTGTACCCTCCTGCTGGTGATCTTCAGGGGTGGTGCCTACCAGCAAGAAGGGTTGAGCATCTTCCTGCCAGTGATCTTGGGTTCTGTGAGCAGGAAGAGTTGAGCACCTTCAAGCCATGATCATTGGGGGTGGGGTGGAGGGTTTACTGGCAGGAAGGTTTGAGCACCTTCCTGCCACGATCATTGTGGGGTGGGGTGGAGGGTTTACTGGCAGGAAGGATTAAGCACCTTTCTGCCAGCGATTGTGGGTTCTTTGGGTAGGAGTGGTTGAGCACTCTCCTGCCGCAATCAGCGGGGTGGGGTGGGATGGGGGGTCTACTGGCAGGAAGGGTTGAGCACCTTCCTGCCGGCGATCATGGGTTATAATAATAATAACTTTATTCTTCTATACCGCCACTTCTAGGCGGTTTACAATCAAGAGAGCTGGACATTCAGCAAGTTACAATATGCAGATAGACAGAGGAAAGACAGAGTGCAGAAACTTTAAGAAAGCAAAAATATAGATATACAGTTTGCTGAGCGAGAATATAAGATATATAGTTTGCTAAGAAATTTCTGAGAGGACCTGTTAGGAAAAGGTCACGCATTTTAAAAAATACAGCAAAAATTACAATATGATAATAACAGTTTATATATATCGCAGTACCGTGAAGTTTTATGCGGACTTAAGAGGGGAGAGAAGGAATGGGTAAGAGGTCAGGAGGACCTTTATTGAGGAGAGAGAGAAGAGCGGGTCAGTTGTCTAGGTATTTCAGGAACAGGTATGTTTTTATGCGCTTCCTAAATTCCTCATAAGAAGTGGGTGAAAGCAATTGATCTAGGTCTTTCCCCCATGAGGCTGCTTGGTGTGAGAGAAGGTGTTCATGGTGTTTTTTCAGTTTGCACCTCTAACTGGAGGGGAAACAAAGTTCGAATGTGTGCTTCTCTTGCATCTGTTGGTGGAAAAGGAGAAAAGGTCCGTTATGTATTTGGGAGCTAGTCAATATAGTACTTTGAAGCAGAGGCAGGCAAATTTAAACTTTACGCATGCTTCCGTCGGCAGCCAGTGCAATTGCCGGTAGTAAGGTGTCACGTGATCAAATTTCTTCAGCCTGAAGATAAATCTGACCGCTGCATTTTGCATTATTTGAAGACATCGCATATTCTTTTGGGAGATTGCTAAATAGGCGATGTTGCAGTAGTCAAGTTGACTTAGTATGAGGGATTGCACTAGGATTCTGAATGCTGATATATCTAAATATGATTTAATGGATCTAAGTTTCCAGAGAGTAAAAAAACCCTTTCTGATTACTGAGTCCACCTGGTCTTTCATGGTTAGGCATTGATCCAGAGTTATACCTAATATCTTCATGGTGGGCTGAATAGGGTAACTAAATTCATTGATGCATAGTGGGGTTTTGTTGTAAAGCGGGTGTGGAGAGGCAACAAAGAATTTTGTTTTTTCTGGATTAAGTTTGAGCTTGAAATCTGTCATCCATTGTTCCATCTCATTTATGGCTTCTGATGCCTTGGGAATGGTTTCCGAGATAGAGTTAGCAAATGGGATGATGATCGTAAAATCATCTGTGTAACTGAATAGTTTTATCCCCAGTTGGGTAATTGCACACCCAATGAGGACATGTAGACATTGAAAAGCAATGGTTCTTTGGGCAGGAGCATTTGGGCACCCTCCTGCTGCGACTGTCGGGGGGGGAAAGGGGAGACTGGCGGCTGTAGCCACGGCCGTTATACTAATAGCAGCAGGGAGATCCCTTACCGCGATTAAGTATAGCGGCCATGTCTACTTACCATGTAGGCCAGCATTTTTGCTGGCCCACATAGTAAGCATCTCCCACTCTAATAGGGAGACACGTAGGGACACCTAGGTTCGCCTAAAGCTACCGCCTAGCCTTAGGCGAGCTTAGGTGGGCTTGCGGGCCTCCCTAGGCTCCCAGAGTTGCCTTCAATATAGGCGACCTGCCTGGGGAGCATTTTCTTTTAGAAAATGGGCCTCCCGATTGGATGATTAGACAGCTGTAGGACACCTACAGCTGCCTACAATCGGGACACACTTTGCAGAATTGGGGCCTTATTGTCCACATATCCAAACTATAACCATTAGCAATATACATATAAATAGAACAATGAAAACAAATGTTATGTCTCATTTTAAGTTTTCCAATATAATAACCCCTATAACATATAATCCACTCAATTGGGGGGGGGTCTAAAGTAGACTCTAATTAGTCACATTTATCCATATGTCCATCTATCAATATTGTTAATTCAGGAAAAAGGCCTCAGAGTTTTGGAGCTCTACGCTAAGTCTTATCATCAACTCACATTATCAATGTTCATTCGCTTGTTGAATTACTTGGCTGTTCTGCCTTGCTTTTCTTTTTTTTTGGTTGTATGTTTCTTTGTAATTGCTAATAAAGACATTAAAAAAAAATAAAATAAATAAAATCCAAACGGATACTTCATGATTCAATCATTGGCCAAAAAAACTGATTTTATAAATATTTTATATCTATTTTTTTGGTATTTTATATTTTATAACTTATAATTAATTGAAAAGTATTCATATCTTCTGCAATTAAGATCAAATTTCTACATATAGTTGATCTTTAAACCTCAATAATAGACCTCCCCAGTAATTTGAAAAGCACCAACAGGAGATTAGTTATCTTTAGTACTCTTTTTTTGTGTCTAATTTTCTATTTTCTCATTTTCTTATCTGTGCCGTATCAAACTGCTGGAACCAGGACTGGAGCCAACACGGCCAAGATTTGCAGAACGTTATTTTATCCGCTGGTTCAAGGCCAATGATCAGGCACAGTAGTTTATCAGGACATTACTCTGTCAGTAGTTTTAAAGTCTGTAGGTTTAAAGATCAACTATATGTAGAAATTCAATCTTAATTGCAGAAGATATGAATACTTTTATCAATTAATTATGTTATAAAATATAAAAAAATAGATATAAAATATTTATAAAATCAGGCTTTTTGGCCAATGATTGAATCATGGAGTATCCATTTGGATTTTAATCACGCTGATAATGTGAGTCGATGATAAGACTTAGGGCTCCTTTTACTAAGGTGCGCTGGCGGTTTTAGCGTGCGCATAGCACGTGTTATATTGCCGTGCATGCTACCCGCTAACGCCTCCATAGAGCTCGCATTAGTATTTTTCTTGTAGTGCGGGGTTAGCGCGTGGTAATCTTTAGCATGCGCTAAAAACGCTAGCGTACCTTAGTAAAAGGAGCCCTTAGCGTAGAGCTCCAAAACTCTGAGGTCTTTTTCCTGAATTAACAATTTTGATAAATGTGAATAATTAGCGTCTACTTTAGACCTCCCCAGTTGAGTGGATTATATGTTATTGGGGTTATATTGGTTATCTATATAACTCAGTTATACTTTGAGATTTTGCACTATCATGCTAAGTTTTGCCAAGGTACAGTACATAGTAAAATATTATGCTACACATTTTATTCAATAGACTGCTTGGATGTTCTTTGAGGGGCCACTGAAAAGTTTTCAGCCCAACCAACAAAGTTAGGGCAGTCTCCAAATGTTGCCATAACTTAGTTTCAGGTAGGTGTCTTACTGGTGCCTAGGTTAATAGGGAAATGCCATTTGAAATGGCAAATAACTCTAAATTTAAAGCACCTACTGATGACTACAGAAAAGGTGCCGGAATTGCGCCTCTGGAGGTGCCTATTGGTGCCTAACACCACTAAGGGCATTGCTAAAGTCAGAAGTATTGTTAGGTAGGCATGATTCACAGCTAAGATTGGCACCAGAAATGTAGGCATGGAAAACCCTGGTCTACATTTCTGGCGCCTATCTCTCCCAGAGTTGTGATTCTCTATATAGCGCTGTCACATGATTAATATGCGATTTGGGGGCCACTTTTTAGACAGCCCTCGATATCAGTGCCATATAGAGAATCCGGACCTTAGTCCACTGATTTTCCACTTTTTTGTTCTATGTAAGAAATTTTATTGAATTTTCAGCCATTGGCAGTACATTACAAATAATATAACATTAAAAGCTTGCATAAAATGCACCTTAATACACAAAATATAAATGAAACAACCATTTCCCCCCCTATCATCCAATTATTAATACATTAAATCATTTTTATTACAATAATATACTCATATATTTTAACCCCTCAAAGTATCCCTCCCTCCCCTTCCCCCCACCCTGGATGTGTAAAGAAACTCGAGAAAGAAAAACAAAAATTACATTATCCTTATTGTTTGTTAACAAATTCAGTCAATGGGCTCCATATTTTATTAAATGCATTACTCAAACCTAAGGATTCCGCGTTCATTCTTTCATATTTATATGTATTGCACACGCTTGCCCACCAGAATGTAGAATTAAGTCTGTCACAACATTTCCAATTTCTTGTGATCATTTGAATGGCTATTGCTCTCAAAATCAATAAAAGACGACTTTTATATTTGTCTAACACAGGCTTTACCTGTAACAATGTGCCACAAATTATGACACCACTTTTTTGTTCCATCGGAAAAATATGGAACGAAAAAAATGGAAAATCACTGGATAAATCACTCTATGGAGACTGCCCCAACTTTTTGGGTTGGGCTGAGGAATTTTCAGTGGCCTCCGTATTGAAAATGTTGTAAGTTATAGTTCAGTTTACTGTCTTTTTAATACATTATAAATATTTGTTTTATGTTTATGGCAATTTTCTGAGTAATAAGGCTAGCAAGGCAATTTTAGAAATCTGCAACTTATGTACCTATATGCCAGGGAAATTAGGCACACATTTATATTTGCTCCAAAGACAGATGCAATTGTCTATATGCATAAGCTAAAAATAGATAAAATAGGTGCATGTAATGTAATGTAATGTAATGTAATGTAATTTATTTCTTATATACCGCTACATCCGTTAGGTTCTAAGCGGTTTGAAGAAAATATACATTAAGATTATAAATGAGAAGTAAGAAGGTACTTAAAAATTCCCTTACTGTCCCGAAGGCTCACAATCTAACTAAAGTACCTGGAAATTAATAAAGAAGAGAAAATAAAGATGGTTGAAAAAAGAAAAATTCTATGTGCATGTGTGCATTAGTGCTAATCTTCTCCCCTCCCCTGCTCGTTCTACTGTCTATTCTTCACTTCTCCACCCACCCTCCCCTTGGAATGCACCATGGAGACTTGCCAAGCAAACTAAATTGATTTCATGGAGGTGATGGAGGGGGCAAATGTAAGTAAGAAAAAAAAAGGGCTCATGGGGTTAGAGGAGGAAATGAAAGAATTAAAGATTAGTTAAGACCTGTGGATGCACAGTATACATGCACACATGGACATACTGGTAAACAAAATGGTCCTCTGCCAACATTTACTGTATTTCCAAGTTTCTAATCTACTTGGATCTATTATGCCTGCTGAACTTCTTAGCATGGCAGGTGGCATAGTATTTGGTAGATTTTTTTTTCACTCAAGTAAATTGTACTGTGTGTTTTTCATACTTTAAGGGAACAAAGAAGCTAGTTAAACATGTATTATGTTGCTTTAAAATTACTCTTATGCTGCTGAATTTTATCAACAAATTAATTACTCATTCAGACAGTTGGAGTGTATTTGACTTGATATGCATTTTTGAGTAATTACAGTATCCCAGACCAAGCATTCTACATGATTTTTCTTTATGGAGTTTATCAGAAAGCTGACAGATGTTATTTATGTGATGCGAGCTCTGAAAAATATTCTTGAGCGCTCTATTCTATTTTCACAAAGCAGTAACCATGTGTAAAATGATCTTAATAAATGAACTCTGCAAGATTGGGCCAGAAAGTCATTGGTAATATATTTTGCAAAGTTAACTTTTTATGCAAGTTTAAAGTCCAATATATATTTTATTTCTTACTACAAAGCACTAACATTTCCTGATTAAAACGGAAAAAAATGTATGTTAGTATCAACTGTGAGTTTCCATAACAAAGAAGAGGCCATTTTAGAACAGTTACACAGCATCTACAAATGTATAAAGGAACATTTACACATGTGTATATACAAGTTATACATGTATTATAAAAATGGCATTTACATATGGATTTCAAGAGATACAATTTTAAGGGTTGTGGTTTGGGTGGCCCAAAAAACTGTATACATGTAATTCTGAGGCACATATAAATGTCAACAAACTGCTTGTTTTGGACAAGGATTTACGATCTTGGCTTCTTAAGAGCTATTTTACTAAAGAGCTATTGGGCTTTGTACATTAATAGCACAAAATTAACTTGTGATAAATGCAAAACCTGAGCAGTAAACACAAAGGCACAACAAAGGAGTTGTGAAGATGAGATGTCAATAATTAGCCACGGGTGTAGAGTTCAAAGTTCACTTTATTGATAGTAGCACTGCGAGGACTCAAAGAGTCAAAAAAAAGAAAAAAAGAAAAGAAAAAGAAAATGGGCAATATTCTGGAAAAGTAAGATGGGCTCTGCCTTCACCAGGATGGAATCAGGGTGCTGGTGCTAACATTCTGGGGAAAAACCAACAGTCACTCAGGCAATCATGACTTACAGTAGTGTTTCCCAATTCGGTCCTTGCCAGTCAGATTTTCAGGATATCAACAATGAATATGCATGAACACTTCCTTGTATGCCAGTCTCTTTAGTGATGCCCACTCCCCCTGGCCGGCCAGCCCACCTCTTCCAAAATGGCAGGCCTTCCCCTTCCTGGTGCATTCTGGGATGTACCGGGGAGAGGCCTAAGGCTCTGATTGGCCCAGGTGCCTGAGGCCCCTCCCATGGGGTATCTGGCCAATCAGAATGCACTGGGAAGGAGGCTTAAGACTAGCCAGCCCAGGTGCCTAGGCCTCTCCTATGGGAGGTGTCTTAGTTGCATGGCCAATCAGCCTTGCCAGTGGGAGGTGCTGTTTCACTATCACATTTTCAATAGTTAGGGACATGCAAGTTTTGCATGACTCCAGGGAACCTGTCTAACCCTACAGATTGACAGCACAATATTGAAGCACCATTCCCTATTGGAAGCAATGCAGTTGGAGGATACCCGCATAGGTTAGAGGGTACAAAGGGGTCAGGTATTCAAAGCAATTTAACCAGTCAGGAAAGACTCCTGCTTGGTTTAATCATGCTGAGTGGCTCATGAGGGGATGTTCAGAGGCACTTAACAAGGCAGCGCCACTGAATATCCCCTCTGATCACAGCAGCACTCTCTGGGGCAGTCTAGTCTTGTAGTCTGGGCAGAGCCTAGAGTTAGAGTTAGAATAGTTTTTATCTAATTGTTGTAAACCGAGTCGAGCTTCCTTAGGTTGGTAATCCGGTATATAAAGTTAAGCTTTAGTTTAGTTTTAGTTTTAATGTTAGTACTCTTTGAGTTTGGGCTAGGTACTAGTGGCCTGGATTGGCTACCATGAGAACGGACTACTGGGCTTGATGGACCTTTGGTATGACCCAGTAAAGCTATTCTTATATTCTTATGCAGGGATTTGCAGTATTCAGGGCCAGCTCCCTTATACGAAGGGCTATTGAAAAGTTCTCAGCCCAGCCAACAAAGCTGGGGCAGTCTCCATTGAGGGCTATGCATTTAGTCCAGTAATCTTCCACTTTTTTTTTGTTCCGTCAGAAAAATATAGAATGAAAAAAGTGGCAAATCGCTGGACTAAGTGTATAGCCCTCGATGGAGACTGCTCCAACTTTGTTGGCTGGGCTGAGAACTTTTCAGCAACCCCTCGTATAAGGGATCTGGCACTGAATATTGCCCCTTGTAACTAACAGGGTAAGTAGGACCACATAAGTAACAGATCTATCTTTGTGTATTTAACTATGTGGGTACATCATGGAATATCAACTTTATCTGTGTAATTTCTTTGTACCATTGCCTAAACAACACTGAATATCTAGGTCTAAATTAGCTCACTAATAAATAATGACCTACTGAATTTTAAATTCTACTATGATTAGTGTACAGTGTTTTAACTTGTGACCTGTTAGATGGTAGGTATGATGTGGTATATCTAATAAATAAGCATTAAACTTTATAAAGGACAGTAACCTATTTGAAGGCTGTTTTGCTGGTTTGTTATTTGTCAAATTCCATTTTTGAAAATGTCAAAAGTTAAAAAATATACTGTGTATATATGAATAAAGTTGTTAGCTACCAGGTATTTATCTTTCAAAAACTGGTGTACAATATTTAAACATACATACAGGTACACAGGTTCTTATACTAAGAAACTGCCAGAAAAAAAAATTATCCCTCATCTATACTATGATTTGGAAGCCATCACCCATTCTTTCTTTATCAAAGAAAGAATGTTTAAATTTTCAATGATTTATGCCAAAAGCACACAAACTTGACAAGAAATAATAAGGCAATCAGTACAGCAATTATAATCAAAAACACAATCAAAAGGCAGAAATAGCAGAAACACCTATCCACTCCTCCCCCATATCTCCCACAGAGCACTGTCAGCATCAAGCCCTGTAGGAGCATGTGGAAACATACACAAGATAAGAAAAAAGTGAGGGACACTTTATACTTGAACAGAACCAAGAGTAATGAATACAATAAAGTAAAGAAAAATATCTTTACCAAACAAAAGCCCTTTTTACTAAATCGCGATAAAGGTTTCCACTGTTGTCCAGTGTGCTAAATGCTCCAATGCTCAAAGGAATTCTATGAGCGTCTGAGCATGTCAGAGCATTTAGCACTTTGAGCTTAGTAAAAGGGGGGAAAAGAGCTGGAGTTACAAATATGTGCTAAATGCCATTAATGTGAATTCATTTATCACAAGACTTATTTTACATGATAGTACCTAGTTTCTAATAACAAGCATTAAAGAATGAAGAGGGTGATCTACTATGTCTCCAAGTGTCATCAATCAGAAATTATCAAATATATCATGCTTTTCCACAATATATTTAGCTAAAAATATAATTTTAAAATCTGCTTCTGGTAGAAGAACCCTGACATACCAATAATAATAATAATAATATAATTCCTTATTAACAGAGGAGCAAACTTTTGAAACTGTTTGGGGATGCTCAATTGATAACTCATAACAAATTTACCCTTATCCAGGAAAGAAAAAAAAGGAAAAACAAAATACATCTGGTAGTGAGTGATCAACTTATATCTAAATGTCAAGCGCAGGGGAGGTAATGTGGACATATAAAAAGATGAGGTCCACCACTCTCCCCTCTCCCTCACAATCTGAAGTTTGGAGGGTGGCCAATATTACTCCAATTTTTAGAAAGGGTTCCAGGGGTGATCCGGGGAATTACAGACCAGTAAGCCTGACCTCAGTGCTGGGCAAAATAGTGGAAACAATTATAAAAATTAAATTGTGGAACATGTAGACAAACATGATTTAATGAGACAGAATCAGCATTGGTTCAACCGATGGAGGTCTTGCCTCACCAATTTGCTTGACTTCTTTGAAGGTGTGAATAAACATGTGGATAAAGGTGCGACAGCTGATGTAACGTATATAGATTTCCAGAAAGCTTTTGACAAAGTTATGCATGAGAGGCTCCTGAGAAAATTAAAGTGTCTTGGGATAGGAGGCAATACTGAATTGTGATTTATCTATCTGCGGCCTTTGATGCTGTCCACCACGATATCCTAATTTACCAACTTTCTGAGATAGACATTGATTCCACAGTTTTAGACTGGTTCTCGAAATTTTTACAATCCCGCTCTTACACTGTTAACATGTCTTCTCCTTAGAGTCCGTTATGTGGTGTTCCCCAGGGATCACCTCTTTCCTCTATTCTTTTTAACATTTATATGTCTTCTTTGAAATTCTTCCATCTATCTCCCTTTGAAATTCTATTTACATATGCAGATGACATCCTTGTCCTTCTTGAGATAGATTTGAACCTCACTAACCTCACCAAAAATATAACAGCTTGCATAACGAAACTCCAATCCTGGGCCTTCTCTGTACAAATGAAGCTGAATGAGGCCAAAACAAAACTATTCTGGCTTGGTCCAAAATTAGATCAGTTACCCATGCTCATTCCACTACCTTATGGTCCCACACTACAGATCGAATTCTCAAGCAAAGTTTTGGGCATCATTATTGACTCTACACTTTCCTTTAATGATTATCTCAACTCTCTGGTAAAAAAATGTTTTTTTTAGTCTTCACGTGTTGAGGAAGGTGAGATCCTGCTTCCACCAACAACATTTTGCTGTCCTTGTACAATCAATCATTCTTTCCAGACTAGACTTTTGTAATTCCATCTATCTATGTCTAACCCATAAAAATCTCCAAAGACTTCAGCGGATCCAGAACACTGCAGCTAGGTTGATCTTCGCAAAAAGCAAATTTGACCACGTTTCCCTGCTTCTGTCAAAACTTCACTGGCTTCCGGTGATTTCTAGGATTCACTTTAAATGTACCTGCCAAATATTCAAGATCCTACATGGCATTCTTCCTCCCCTAATTCCACTATCCTGGAATTCTTCGAGACCTGACACTACCAGATTTGCCCACAAACTCAAACTATCTTTCCCCTCGTTAAAATGCATCATGTATGCAGGTAAATTAGGGAAATCCCTTTTCTTCAAATTCACTGAGATTTGGAATAACCTCCCTGCCCCACTGCTGAACCTAGGCTTATTCCAATTATTCTGAAAGCATCTGAAAACCTGGCTTTTCTCCAAAACGTAAAGTTATCTATTTAAAATGTAAAGCTAGCTATCCTTTTCATAACCTCCAATTTCTTATTATGTCCTTCCCTCATTTATTGAATTTACCTGTAAAACGTGCCGAGCTCTATCTTTATGGAGATGATGCGGTATACAAACTTAAGTTTTAGTTTACTTTAGTTTATTGATTTAAGAATTGGTTATCAGACAGAAAACAAAGGGTAAGGTTAAATGGTCATTTTTCTCAATGGAAGAGGGTAAATAGTGGAGTGCCACAGGGATCTGAATTGAGACCAGTGCTATTTAACTTATTTATAATTGATATGGAAATTGGAACTGCGAGTGAGGTTTTTAAACTTGCAGATGACACTAAACTGTTCAAAGTTGTTAAAACTCATGCAGACTGTGAAAAACTGAAGGAAGACCTTAGGAGATTAGAAGACTGGGCGTCCAAATGGCAGATGAAATTTAATGTGGACAAATAATCCAAATCATAGTTACCAGATGCTAGGGTTCACCTTGAGAATCAGCGCTCAAGAAAAAAATCTGGGTGTCATTGTGGACAGTACACTTGAGTGAAATGGTGTTGTGGCCATTTTAGTCCACTTTCTTAGGTAGTATAAAGAAATAAAACAAAAACAAAGGGAATAAGGTGATACTTTTTTTTTATTGGACTAACAATGCATTTTATGATGAGATTTTAAAGGTAATTTAACAGAGATCTGGGCTTTCTTTCCCACTATAAAGATACTTAAAACTGCTCTGTCTCCTGCCCCCCCCTCCCTCTTCCTATCCCTGAAATGCTTTCATGTTTTCCTTAAATATACTGGTATTTGTCAACATTTGCTTATTTCTGATCTGAAGAAGGGTTTAAAAGTGGTTCCATTAATTTACTTATCACAGAAATCAGACCTACCAGCTTGTAGTTCTCTACTTCTTCCTTACTTCCACTTTCCTTACAAAATGGTTTGCTTGCCCTTACAATAGCTCCTTTCAGTTTTGCCCACTGTTTTCCTGCTTCTTCCAGCCAACTCCTTTATGTAACCCCCTCATTTTGACAAAGTTAGTTCTTTTAAAGTCTAGAATCTTCACTTTTGAATGAGCACTATCTATGCCTGCCTTAATATTAAGCAGCACAAAAGGAGGTGGGAACGGACAATGAACACTCCACTGAAGATCACTGATGTAAGACCAACTTGTTTATTTCAGAAAAGGACACAAGCGGAAGCTGTGGACCCAACACAGCACTGTTTATCGGCGTCTGAGGAATGCATGCATCAGGGGTCACTAAACATAAAAGCATAACACATCATCTAAAAATTAAAAAATTTTCATAAGCCATACAAATAAATCAATACCAGAGGCCAATCAATTAAATAAATACATATAAATACAACGAATGATAAATATGTCAAAGATATGTATATGTGACAAACAAAACATATGATAATGAATGTGCAAATTCATAAAAACGAACGAAACCTGTGCCCTGTATGTTCACAGATGACAAGTCTGGGATAAAACAAAGCTGTGTAGTAAAAATATGGACATAGGAACATCAAAATACCATCAGGAGGAAAAACTCTAAGAAACTACAGCATAACATAATATTTACTTAAGACAATAAAAGAGCACAATACATATCAAACCACACCATATGGTAGTCACTGGAGAACCCACCATCGAGGCTAGGAAGAACTTTGTGGGAGAACAAGGAGTTAGACTTAGAGCCCCTTTTATCAAACTGCAGTAGAGCTTTTTACTGTGGGTCAGCAAGGTAAATGTTCGAATGCTCATTCAGTTCCTATGAGCATAGGAGCATTTATCTCGCCAGCCTATGGTAAAAAGCACTATCATGGTTTGATAAAATGAGTCCTTGGCTTGGTATCAAGTATTCCTTCTTTAATAAGGGCAATCCTGAGATAGGTTACACTAGTTTCAAGCTGGCTAATCTGGAAAACTTAAAACTTAGGGCTCCTTTTACTAAGGTGCGCTAGTGTTTTTAGCACGCGCTAACCACGCGTTAAATGATAAATACTAACGCAAGCTCTATGGAGGCGTTAGCGTTTAGCGCGTGCAGTATTGTAGCGTGCGCTAAAACCGCTAGCGCACCTTAGTAAAAGGAGCGCTTAGATTTTTCTTTTAAGCTAGTTAGGGTAGAACGAAGCAACATCCCTACACAGACATGTGAATGAATCGAATTGGATTGTGTTTTTGTAAACAACTTATATAATGAAAAGCACAAGAGATAAGTTGTACTAAAAAATGTTTATCCAGTTGGTTAATTGCTTGATTCACTGGAAACCATGTTATTATGATAGCATTAATTGCATTTTTTTTCTTTTCTTTTTGTAAGGCATAATGAAGTTCAATGCCTTAAAAATGTGTCCTATGAAGCAGTCTGCATTCCTAGCGAGGCCAATGCTAACCAGGTCTGTGAGTTGCAGATAACAGAATTAAGTAGGGCAACTTAAAAATGAAAAGAAAGCACTTTTCCCTTGAAAGATTATATTAATTTATTTATTGAACCTTGACATTTTACATGTTTTTAATTCTTGGATAATTAAAATAAATAAAGAAAACCTAAGTGAATTAATTGGAAAGATGAAAATGTTACAGGCTGGTTATTGGTGGTGAAAAGTACTCATGTTTCTGGATTCCAAAACCTGCTAAATAGTTTTAATAATATAATTGTATTTCATAGCATTTTCCTTGACTTTTGCTGGGTTTTACTAAATGACGCTAGAAGCGTGGGCTGGCAAGGTAAATGCTCTGACTCTTATATGAATTTTATGAACTTCAGAACATTTATCTCGCCAGCCAATGCTAAAAATCTCTAATGCCATTTAGTAAAAGGAGCTCTATTTTTATATCAACTTTTAGAAAAGCGTTTCATTTACCTTTATATTACTCACATAACAGTAAATGGTAACAAAAAATGAGAAGGCATAAACTATTGTAATCTTTGGGATTTTTTTCCCATAGCATTAAGTAAAACAGCAGTATTTTAAAGTAGATTACAGATTTGCATTACTGAATATTTATGAAAAGCTTTACAGTTCACAATATTGAATCTCATGTTTAGCCAAGATTGACCTTCTAATCAAGGTGAACAAATCCACCCCCCCCCCCTTTTCCAAGCCATGGTAGAGGTTTCTACTAGAGAATGACACAGTGACAAAATTCATCACCGTTCCCGTCCCCGCGGATAACCACGGGAAACCATCTTCATGTCATTCTTTAAGGAGAGAGGGAAGAATCAGAGTATAATTGGGCATAACCACTGACCCGCAAGCTTTGCTTTGAAGAATGCTGGTGTAGAAGGACCGAGTTTGAAATAGACACTAGAAAATGACATTGGATTATTTCCCGCGGTTATCCGCGGGGAAGGGAACGGTGATGAATTTTGTCACCGTGTCATTCTCTAGTTTCTACCATGGCCACCAGTGCTAAATGCACTGATGCTGCTCCAATGCTCATGGAATTGCTATGAACATCGGAGTAGCATCGGAACATTTAGGGCCATATTCTGTAAACGGCGTGACGATATTAGGCGGCAGTAGGTGTCCTACCGCTGTCTAACCAGCTAATCGGGATTCACATTTTCTAAAACAACCTGAGACAGGTCGCCTACACCAGGGCTGCCCAAGTCCGATCCTCGAGATCTGCTGGCAGGCCAGGTTTTCAGGATATCCGCAATGAACATGCATGAGAAAGATTTGCCTGCATTGCCTTCTTGGTATGCAAATCTCTCTCATGCATATTCATTGTGGATATCCTGAAAACCTGGCCTGCCAGTAGATCTCAAGGACTGGACTTGGGCAGCCCTGGCCATCTATCGAGCTTGAGGGAGACACGTAGGGCTGCTTAAGCTTGCCTAAGGTTGGGCATTGGTATGGTTTGTCCCTTCCATTGAGCCAGCAATATTCTTTAGAGGCTCAGTGGTGAGCTAGATCAGTAACACTGGTGAATGATTAAACTCAGGGCTCCTTTTACAAAGGTGCGCTAAGTGTTTTAGCGCACGTACCGGATTAGAGTGCACTATAGCGCACACTAGCTGAAAATCTACCGCCTGCTTAAAAGGAGGCGGTAGCGGCAATTTAGCATGGCTTTGTAAAAGGAGCTCGCAATGTACTGTGATATAAAAGGGAAAGTTTAGCAGAGCACAGAGGTGCCTTACAAACTACTATAGTGGTGGTCTACTCCAGAGGAGAGAACCTTTAGGCTACAATAACAGGTCAGGATAGGGTACGCCCAAGCCTGGAGTGCTAGAGGCTTCTACAACAGCTGGTTTTGGACTGTATAGCACAGTGGATAAAAGTAAAGGTGGCAGAGGCCACAGTGATACCTGGACTCAAAGCTTATGAGCCTGATAGGCATCTGCACTCTGCCTGAGAAGTGCAGGAGAAGAGGACTGCAGTACATTTTTCATGTACTGTGTTTTCAAATAAGCAGCAAATTATTATTGGAAAGCTTATGTGTATTCTTTTGTGGAAGAATTGATGTTTTGGTGCAAAGCAGTGCAGGACAAAGCACTATGGAAAACCTTTCATACGCCAAAAGACTGGAGAAACTGGGGCTCTTTTCCCTAGAGAAGCGGAGACTTAGAGGGGACATGATAGAGATTTACAAGATCTTGAAGGGCATCAAGAAAGTGGAGAGGGACAGATTCTTAAAACTTTTGAAAACTACAAGAACGAGAGGCCATTCGGAAAAATTAAGAGGGGACAGATTCAAAACCAATGCTAGGAAGTTCTTCTTCACTTAACGGGTGGTGGACACCTGGAATGCGCTTCCAGAGAGCGTGATAGGACAAGGTACGGTATTGGAGTTCAAGAAGGGTTTGGACAATTTTCTGAAGGAAAAGGGGATAGAAGGATATAGATAGAGGGTTACTATACAGGTCCTGGACCTGGTGGGCCCCCGCGTGAGCGGACTGCTGGGCATGATGGACCTCTGGTCTGACCCAGCAGAGGCACTTCTTATGTTCATATGTTTCATTTTGATGCCATAGCCCTGAATGGGATTAATAAAGAACTTTTATTTTTGACACCAAGGGCTCCTTTTACTAAGATGTGCTAGCATTTTTAGCGCGCGCTGAAGATTAGCACGCGCAAACCCCACGCTACACAGAAAATACTAACACAAGCTCTATGGAGGTGTTAGTGTCTAGCGCGCGCAGTTTGGACTACTTTCTTTGGGTAGCATTCTCACCTTTGGTCACTCCAGTTATTGCTCAGCTGTGCTGTGTTGAGGGCAGGGCTTGGTTTCAGCTGACTCTTCACCCCACCACAAGATGTCGGTCTTCTCTAATCAAGGCATCCGCACTATCAATGTGCTCTTGTGTGCACGATGTCAATGGATGACCAGAATGGCACTTGATTACACCTGTTCTTCACACTTTAAACATATTTACTCACTCAAACCTTTTGTTGATTCAAAATGCTATGATCATACTGAATCAATATCCAATAGTGAATCTAACATAAGAACATAAGAATTGCTGGTGCTGGGTCAGACCAATGGTCCATCCTGCCCAGCAGTCCGCTCATACGGCGGCCTCAAGGTCAAGACCAGTGCTCCAAATGAGTCCAGTCTCACCAGTTTAGCATGAACTTGTCCAACTTTGTCTTGAAACCCTGGAGGGTGTTTTCCCCTATAACAGACTCCGGAAGAGCGTTCCAGTTTTCTACCACTCTCTGGGATTTCCTTACATTAGTACGGAATCTATCCCCTTTCAACTTTAGAGAATGTCCTCTCGTTCTCCCTACACAGGTTTCTTTGCCTCTGCCCACACTACTGCTTGTTGTTTTTGAGATGGTGCATGTTTCTGACCTCATAGCTGCCACACAACTAAAGACCGAGTGCTGCAGTCTGCATGGATGAACTATCCGACAGGCAATGCACGAGTGCATATGTTGCATTTTGCTAGCTCTGTTCTGGTTATCGTGTAATTTAAGAATTATCTTTAATTTTTGATGCACCCTCATTTTTCATTTTATCCTTAAAAGATTTTTGATCCTAAACTAAAATATGTGCAAAACACTTCTAGACAAATATAATCACTAAAATCAACTATGTTTGCTAATTCAGGCATGTTTTATTTTGTTTTCAAGATTTAATTTGCAAACTGTTGTAAAGTAGCTTAAGATTTTATGGACTAGTGATTGGGGATGTATTTAAAGTAGAATAAAAGAAAATAGAAAAACAATTACTGGCCAGTTACACCAAAATCTGCATTATACAGCCTAAAAGACATATTTGCCAATTTTCCTAATAGCTCTAACAAGGATACTCTAGTAGCTACTGTAATAAATATTTCCATTCTGAAAGCTTAACAATAAACTAAAAAGGATGATGATAATGCATTAAGTGCTGGTTATGTAAGAGTTTCTGTGTAAATTTCCCATCCTGCTCAGTTGAATCATGTTGAGCAAGTCTGCTGCCAATATTCAATGGTATTTATCCAGGCAGTGCTGCTGTATATCATCTCTGACCCCCAACCGAAGAAAAGTGGAACCAATTCCTGAACTTCTAAGAGTTAAAAATGGTGTAGTTTATTCAACACAATTTGAAATACAAAAATCACAATGTATAAAAGCCAAACGTATTACCGCATTTCCCCACATATAGGCCGCCCCTCTGCATAGGCCACACCCATGTATAGGCCACAGACAAGGATGGCCTATGTTTAAAAAATGGAAGATAAGCTGCCCCATGGTATTAGCCACGGCTTATCTTCCGGTACCTCCCCTGCCTTTTTAAATTATCTCCCTCACTCCGGTACCTTTTTCGGACCCCCTTGCTGGTGCACGGCTTGGGTCTTTAGCCGCGATCTCTTTGGCATCCTGCCTGCCCCCGCACCATCTGCTAAATGGCTGATGTCAGCTCTCGCAGGACTCGCGAGACTCACAAGAGCTGACCTCAGCAACTCAACAAGAGGTGTGAGGGCAGGCCAGATGCTGAAGAGATCGCGGCTGCCCTGCACAGCTGAAGACATGAGCCGTGCGCCAGCGAGGGGGTCCAATAAAGGTACCGGAGGTGGGGGGATGATTTAAAAGTTGTGTATAAGCCGCCCCATTTAACTAGGCTAGGCCCCATGGGCCGTGGCATATATATGGGGAAATACGGTACAGAGAATGAAAGTCACTTGCTGTACTCTGATAATCAGACCCTACACGAGCCATGTTTCAGCAGGGTTTGCCTTCTTCAGGGGTCCTTGTATACAGCAATGAAAACAGCAGCTTCACAGAAACATCCTCATTACTTGCAACTTGATCCTTCTCTTCTCCATCATAAAAAATATTTGCAATATCAGGTGTAGATATTGTTGTAGAAGCCGGCAAGAGGGATGTCTCTGACCACCACAACACTGCTAAGAGTTGAGCTGGGGTAGTCCAGGGGTAGAGTTGCGGAGGGACCTGGAAGTGCTTCAAAGTGAGATTAAGCAAGGGAATCAATGGATGAAGGACCTGCCACATTTGTAATACACTCTTTTATCTGAGTCCCAACCTATCAGCTGAGACCTGGATAAATGTTTTATATAGGTCCCAGCTGTATAACTTCTGGGACCCGGTTAAGTGCCGGCAGCCTGCACTTACCTGGATATACCTGGACATATGCAGAATCTTTATGAAGTCAATGGATTGTTGAATACCTCTAATTTTTTTTTTTTTTTGTGTGTGTGTGTGTGTGTTTGCATCATAGTCTGAAGTACACAGTTTATCAACTACTCGTACGATAAGCTTAATTGTACCTAGCTTTGAACTGTATGATTCTGAAAATTGCACATTGATTGGTTGTATAAAAGCTGGGTGAATTATGTAACCTTTGACACCATCTATGTTACTATAAGAACTAAGGCCAGTACTGGGCAGACTTGCACGGTCTGTGTCTGTATATGGCCGTTTGGTGGAGGATGGGCTGGGGAAGGCTTCAATGGCTGGTATGGTGTAGATTGGCTGGAGTGAGCTTTGACGGAGACTTCAGTAGTTGGAACCTAAGAACAGTACCGGGCAGATCTTTGGATTCTTGCCCAGAAATAGCTAAGAAGAAAAAACAGCAACACATTTTTAGATTGAATCAGGTTGGGCAGACTGGATGGACAATTCGGGTCTTTATCTGCCGTCATCTACTATGTTGCTATGTTTAAAGTACCTGCCAGCAGAAGAATGTGGTTGCCAATATTTAGTAAGCAGAGAAGTATTTATCCTACAATATTTATAAATTAATTATGATTTACAATCATTCTCTTTTGTTTTTCGGAAATATAGCATGGACATTGATATGGTGATGTCCATAAGTAGGAGCATCAACTAAACACAGCAGAACTCCTGGAAGGTGAATCAGTAGCCCTCCAATTGCCCCCAAAATAACAATTCGGCTCCAAGCTCCTGACTTAACTCTGTCAAAACTGACCCCCATCAAACCATAACTACAACAGTAGGACTTAGCCCCGACTCGATAGCGAGACTCTCCTGAATTCCTCCGACCCAACGCCTCAATCCCCCCTCCTACCATGCTTCCAACTCTTCAGGCCACCACCCTCCCCACCCCCCCTCCCACCACTTTACAAACCACCTCCCCGCCCTCCCCCACTCTCACCACTTCCCCTACACTCCTTACAACACTGTACTTCACCATCCCCATTATTACAGGCCAAGGCAGATACGGTGATCTCTCCCCCCAACCTAAAAAAAGCCGTACCAGAAACCCTGCCAACCTCATCCCCATTCTTCCCTCCCCACAAGCCCCTTCACGCAATACACTCAAACTAGCACTCATCAATGCAAGATCAGTTAACAACAAATCCTTCATCCTACACGACCTCATCTGTGACAAGACTTGGGACGCCCTCATGATCACTGAAACCTGGCTCCAAGACAATGATGGGATAACACTAGGCGAACTATGTCCTCCAGGCTACCAAGCCCTCGCCTGCTCACGTACCTCTGGGAAAGGAGGTGGCGTGACTACCATTGTCAAGACCTCCGCCACACCAAAACTGATAAATTCCATTAATATTCCCTCCCTAGAAGCAATTGCGTTCACCATAGGTCACAAACAAAAAATCGCCCTCATACTCCTCTACAGAACTCCCAACTCTCCAGCAGATACCCTAGAGACCCTCCTCGAATTCATCACCGAACTATCTATCTCACACAAACACGTGACAATCCTGGGAGATTTCAATTTCCCAGACTACCCCAACACTTCAGGACAAATTGACAACTTCCTCTCCTCCCTCTCAGACTTGGGATTCCACCAAGCTATTACCACCCCCACGCACTCAGCAGGCAACATCTTAGACTTGCTCTTCACCCTCAGAGACCCAACTGCAGAGCCCCAACAAACTTATACTACCACACCTGTCCCATGGTCAGACCACCACCTCATTGAATTCGAACTCCCACTCGAAAATACCATAACCCCGCGTAAAGATCCTACCCCCCCCACCCTACGTCAACTCCCTAATTCGGTCAGCCCTCAAGCCATGGCCGCGGGTATTCGCACCCTAAATGAAACCTGCACCCAACATCCCCACTCCATTGACCTGGCTGCCTCCACTTGGCACTCCAACATTCAATCCCTCTATAATAGCCTTGTCCAGACAAAAACTACCCAAAAAATCACCAACAAAGCACCTGCCCCCTGGTACACTAAAGACCTCCGATCCATAAAACGATCACTGAGAAAAGCAGAAAGGTTCTGGATCAAACACCCGTGCACAGAAACCAAAGCCCACTGGAATAACATATCCATCACCTACAAAGCAGCCATTCTAGAAGCAAAAAAGACCTACTACTCTCGCCTCCTACAACTAGCCCCTTCTAGATCTAAACAACTGTTCACCCTCACAAACCAACTCTTCACTAACGCCCAAAGAAAAAATCACAGCAACCAAACAGAACTCGATAGCGAAACTCTCTCGAACTTCTTCCAGTCCAAAATACAAACCATTCGAGATAACCTTGACGCCAACACCAAACCCGCTCCTACTCAGCCCCAGCCGACTCCAAATACCACCTCTTCCGCCGCTCTCTCCCAATTTCATATAGCCACTCATACTGAAGTTCTCGAAACACTGAGAGAACTCAAACCCTCCAACACCATCCTCGACCCCTGCCCGTCCAGCCTCCTGCTATCCACAGAAGATGCCATGGCAGAATCCATCCTCCCCATCATTAACACCTCTCTAACCACTGGGACTGTTCCCCTCAGCTGGAAGTCAGCTATTATCAAACCCACTCTCAAAAAACCCACCCTTGATCCTAACGAACCTGGCAACTATCGCCCAGTCTCCAACCTCCCATTTGTCTCCAAACTCCTTGAACGAATTGTACTCCACCGACTACACCCGTTCATTGAAGAACAAGCTGCTCTATCTCCAGCCCAATCCGGCTTCCGAAAAGGCCACAGCACAGAATCAGTACTCCTCGATATCATGGATGACAGCTGGTCTATACTCGACAAAGGCAGTGATGCCCTACTAGTCCTACTAGACCTCAGCGCTGCCTTTGACACAGTCGACCACAATCTCCTCACATCCAGACTCTACGACATCGGAATCAAGGACACAGCCCTCCAATGGATCACCTCCTTCCTCCATCAAAGGACCCAGACTGTCCTACTAGGAACACATAAATCTAACCCCAAGCCTATCAAATATGGTGTTCCTCAAGGCGCCCTTCTATCCCCCCTCCTATTCAACCTCTACATCAGGCCTGTCATCGATATAGCGAAGAAATATAACATTAAAATCCACTCTTATGCAGATGACATCCAGCTACTCCTCCCTCTAGGCGAGAACCAGTCGTCCCAAATTGCTAACCTCCAACACTGCCTCTCTGACGTGAAAACTTGGATGTCAAACAACAAACTTCAACTTAACGCCTCTAAAACCGAACTCTTATGGATCAGGAAAAAAAACACCAAATACCCACGTCCTACACTAGCATGGGACTCCACTCTACTAACGGCAACAGATCAGGTTCGCAGCCTAGGAGTAACCCTAGACGGACACCTATCCCTATTTGCCCACATATCCCAAGTAATCTCCACCTCTTTCTACTACCTTCGCCAACTGAAAAGGATCAAACCCTACATCTCCACACCGGACCTCGCCCAACTCCTCTACGCATATGTTCTCTCCAGAATGGATTATTGTAACTCCCTATTTAATGGACTAACCAAAAATAATCTCAAACGCCTTCAACGGGTCCAAAATGCAGCTATCCGCCTCCTACACAACCTCAACTACCACGATCCCATCTCCCCAGCACTCCGTGCTGAACACTGGCTCCCAATTAGCCAGCGCTGTGCCTTCAAGGCCCTGACAATTGCCCACAAGACAATTTATTCCTCCACCCCCTCCTACATAAAATCCAAGCTTCCCATCTACACCCCCACTCGCACCCTCCGCTCAAAATCAGAGATACGCCTATGCACCCCCCCCGGAAGGTCCCTCCTCACAGAAACTGCCCGCAAACGGTCCTACAGCCACTTCATTCCACACCTCTGGAACCAACTCCCCCCTCAACTCAGACAACAGAACTCATTATTAACATTCCGCAAATTGATAAAGACCCTCCTCTTCAACTAAAGATCACCCTCTGTCTTCTCCCCCCCTTAAACCCCCTCTCTCCTCTCTCCCCTGCCTATCTTCTCCCTAAATTTCAATATAGTCCTCTCCTAGTCCTTACACTGACAAACTGTATCTAAACTCATAGAACTGTTCTTAAACTAAACTACTTATATGTAAAGTCTACTCTTAATTTGCTTATTCTCCCTTTATTTAAATTACATCACATTCTTATAGTCCAAACATTTAAACCTGTTGTACTTCTTATATGTCAAATTACTCTCCATTGTGTATGTTCACTTGTAGACCGTTCTGAGCTACTGGGAGGACGGGATAGAAATCTAAATAAATAAATAAATAAATTACATTTTAAGCTAAATGTTATTTGATTTCCATTAATCTGCTACTTATGTTGATTGTACTATAAAGAAAAATCAATCAGAAGCATCTGGTATTGCTGGGCATGTGTGATTCCCAGTACTGAATATCTGGGTATGCCTACCAAACCGTAAGTTAACTAGCGGCCCCAGAAGCTTTCCCCTCTGCTTCAACTTCCTGTCCCCACAGAGGCAAGGCACTTCAGCAGAGGGAACACTTTTGGGTCATCAAAAGCAGCGCATTCAAACTGGTGGCAGCCTGAAGATTGTAAGCTGCAGTGTGGGTAAGGGAGAGAGGATTCCTGCTGGGGGAAGGGAGGTGGGACACTGGACTGGCAGCTCATTTGTATCTTCTCTGTGGCTTCCTTGGGAGTTCATAGGGGTGCCATGGTAAATGGTTTGGGAAACACTATCTTAAATATTAGACAAAATATCTTGAATTAAATTCTAGTCTTTGTGATAAGCCAGTGAGATTCTATATAATATGCTGATACCCTGTCATACTAAGTTAAGAGAGCAGACTAAATGAATTTCTATATTCTGGATTGTTTATCGTTTCTGTGACAGATCAAGGTGTTTTCCCTATACAGGAGTGCAATTATGACTCTGGTCAGCAGAGGGCATTGGACAAGTGGAAAAAAAAACCCCTACAGATCCCAGATTGCCCTGTACTCAGTGCTGAGTCACAGGGACAGGACTCAGAGAGGCAAGAGTATTCAGCTTTGAAAATGCAAATTTGTATGTGTTATCTCTCCCCATCTTATTCCACCCGAAGGCTGCCTTCTTTTTTCCATAGATAAAAACGCATGTGCTATTGATCCCTGCGCATATTTTTATATGGGGAAGAATGGACAATTTTTAGATTGTCTGTTACCCATTTTAAGGATGTTTGAAAGTTTTGCTGTGTATGTTCTTAGTTAACAGTGACTAGTGGAGTGTGACTAGGGGACTGTGTGGTACAGTGGTTAAATCTACAGCTTCAGCACCCTGCGGTTGGGGATTCAAATCCCATGCTGCTCCTTGTGACCCTGGGCAAGTCACTTAATCCCCCGTTGCACCAGGTATATTAGATAGAATGTGAGCCTACCTGGACAAATAGGGACATATGCTTAAGTACCTGAATGTAAAACCACCTAGGTTATAAGTGGTATATAAATACTGAAATAAATAAAATTAGAAATGAATTAAAGGGAGAAGTTATCAAGAAGCAGTAAAAAGGTAGACTTTTACCTCTTCTCGATCTACTGTCCTATCTGGAGAGCTACACTGATTGCAACCAGCCAACACAAAAGGACATTAAATACTTTCAAATAATGCCACCCTCTAAAATTTTGCTTGCCTGTCCTCTATTTTCCATTAATAGCTATCATTATCTTCTCTCCTACTTCTCCTTTGACTGACAACCTCTTCAGTCTTGACTGCTATCATAATGTCCCATTATTACTTCTGTCAGCCTCACTTCTCCCTTTGACTATAATCATTCTTTTCTTCCTCTCCCATCTGACCGGATAACTTTTTCCAGACAACCTGATGTCTAACCAAAAGTTATGGGGCTGATATTTAGCAGAATGTCCTGAAAATAATTTGAAATCTCTCATCTAGACATGTCCATAAGATAGGGCATTTTTTAATTTTTTTATTTGCAGGTTATGTGCTAATGTCAATAGCATATAATAACTGCAAATAGTTCATGCAGTAGCACTTAAGGCTCCTTTTACTAAGGTGAGGTAGCATTTTTAGCGCACACAGGAAATTACTGCTTGCTACACCGTGCGCTATGCTTCTAGAACTAATGCCAGCTCAATGCTGGCGTTAAGGTCTAGCACGCGCAGCAATGTAGCATGCACTATTCCACGCGTTAAAGCCCTAATGAACCTTAGTAAAAGGAACCCTTAGTATCTTCTATTTAAGCACACAGTAATGCAAGTGCATTACCTGAATAGCACTTTCACATCTATTCTCTATCCCTGACACACCCCTTCTAAAAATAAATTAAGAAAAAAAATCACCTTGTTAAAAGGTGAAAATGACCAAAAAGGAAAGGGCCAAATTCTGCAAAGTGTGCCTACATTTGGGCGTAGTTTGGACATCCTCGCTAGACGCACTTTGTAGAATTGCGCTTAAGAATACTGAGCAGTGCTCACCGTCAGTTGGATGTCCACTGTTATAGACGTGCTTTACAGAATCAGGTTTTTTAAGGCTGGAGTTAGACATCCAACCAATGTCCTTAATGTTATAATTCTGACGTTATTAGAATGGCAAATTTATGCTATTTGCGTGACTTCTTTGACGGTGTGAATAAACATGTGGATAAAGTTGATGTAGTGTATCTAGATTTTCAGAAAGCTTTTGATAAAGTTCCTCATAAGAGGCTCCTGAGAAAATGAAAGAGTCATGGGGTAGGTGACAAAGTTTAGTTGTGGATTAGGAATTGGTTATCGTATAGAAAACAGAGGATAGGGGTAAATGGTCATTTTTCTCAATAGAGGACAGTAAACAGTGGAGTGCCACAGGGGTCTGTACTGGGATCGGTGCTATTTAACTTATTTATAAATGATCAGCAAATTGGAATGACAAGTGAGGTGATTAAATTTGCAGATGACACTAAACTGTTCAAAGTTAATACACATGTGGATTGTGAAAAATTGCAGGCAGACCTTAGGAAATTGGAAGACTGGGCATCCGAGTGGCAGATTAAATTTAATGTGGACAAATGCAAAGTGATGCATGTTGGAAAGAATAACCCGAATCAGATGCTAGGGTCCATATTGGGGGTTAGCGCTCAAGAAAAGGGTCTGGGTGTCATTGTAGACAATACGATGAAACCTTCCATCCAATGTGCTAGGAATTATTTAAAAAGGAATGGTTAACAAGACTAAGAATGCTATAATGCTCCTGTATTGCTCCATGGTTCAACCTCATCTGGAGTATTGCGTTCAATTCTGATCTCCTTATATCATGAAAGATATAGTGGCACTAGAAAAGGTTCAAAGAAGAGCGACCAAGACGATAAAGGGGATGGAACTCCTCTCGTATGGGGAAAGACTAAAAAGGTTAGGGCTCTTCAGCATGGAAAAGAAACGGCTGAGCGGAGATTGAAGTCTACAAAATCCTGAGTGGAATAGAATGGGTAGAAGTGGATCGATTTTTCACTCTATCAAAAATTACAAAGACTAAGGGACACTCGAAGTTACAGGTAAATACTTTTAAAATTAATAGGAGGAAATTTTGTTTTCAGTTAGAGAATAGTTAAGTTCTGGAACGCATTGCAGGGGTTGTGGTAAGAGTGGATAGCATAGCTGATTTTAAGAAAGGTTTGGAAAAGTCCATAGTCCTTTATTGAGAAAGACATGGGGGAAACCACTGCTTGCTCTGGATCGGTAGCATGGGATATTGCTACTCTTTGGGTTTGGCCAGGTACTAGTGACCTGGATTGGCCACTATGAGAATGGGTTACTGGGCTTGAAGGACCATTGATCTGACCCAGTAAGACTATTCTTAGTTATTAAGCTGTGTTTGGTACTGCCAAAAACTCATAAGAAAATGCAACTGATTCAAAATTTGGGTGTCTAGCTGCTGACTAGATTCAAGTGGCAAGAACATGCCTTTTCAAAAGTGGAGAATTTTCACTGACATCCAATTAAATACTGCATTTGTTCTAACACAATTTATAAGGCTGCGTGGAAAGAATTTGCATTAACTGATGGTTAATTGAAAAGTTTATACTTCAAACTTGACTTTGCATTTGCAAAGGAGGAATCAGTCAGTTGGGGGTTAATGATGGCCCTGAAATAATCTAAATTAAGAGTTTTCCAAATCTGTCTTAGGGGATCTACATACAGTCAGGTACTTAGGATATCTGCAACAAATTTCCTTAAGACAGATTTTCATGCAAATGGATCTCATTCATATTCAGTATGAATATCGTGAAAATCTGTCTGACTGGGGGTCTTTCTCTACAGGTTTGGGAACCTCTGATCTAAATTATAAGAACATAAGAGCATAAGAAGTGCCTCTGCTGGGTCAGACCAGAGGTCCATCGTGCCCAGTAGTCCGCTCGCGCAGTGGCCCCAACAGGTCCAGGACCTGTGTAGTAGTCCTCTATCTATACCCTTCTATCCCCTTTTCCTTCAGAAAATTGTACAATCCCTTCTTGAACCCTAATACCGTACTCTGTCCTATCACGCCCTCTGGAAGCGCATTCCAGGTGTCCACCACCTGTTGGGTGAAGAAAAACTTCCTAGCATTGGTTTTGAATCTGTCCCCTTTCAACTTTTCTGAATGCCCTCTCGTTCTTGTAGTTTTCGAGAGTTTGAAGAATCTGTCCCTCTCCACTTTCTCTATGCTCTTCATGATCTTATAGGTCTCAATTATGTCCCCTCTAAGTCTTCTCTTCTCCAGGGAAAAGAGCCCCAGTTTTTCAGTCTCTCAGTGTATGAAAGGTTTTTCATGCCTTTTATCAAATGTGTCGCTCTCCTCTGAACCCTCTCGAGTATCGCCATATCCTTCTTAAGGACCAATATTGGATGCAGTACTCCAGATGTGGACACAGCATCGCCCGATACAACGGTAGGATAACTTCTTTCGTTCTGGTTGTAATACCCTTCTTGATTATACCTAGCATTCTATTCGCTTTCTTGGCAGCCGTTGCGCACTGTGCCGATGGCTTCATTGTCTTGTCCACTATTACCCCCAAGTCCCTTTCTTGGGTACTGTCACTCAATAGTATCCCTCCCATCGTATAGCTGTACCTCGGGTTTTTGCTCTCTACATGCAAAACTTTAAATTTCTCTACATTGAACTTCATCTGCCATCTCGTCGTCCACTCCCCTAGTGGCTATATCACTAGACTACATGGTGCTATGCAAATGAAATAGGATGCGTCAAGAAATTCAGTCTGACAAGTTTAGTTTAAGTTTAGTTTAATTTATTTGATTTGATTTATCGCAAATATAAAAATTAAAATTTCAAATCTAAGCAGTTTACAAGAAAAATATATAAGGGAAAAGGTAATAATGAATAAATAGGACATAAACATTGACAACATTAAACAAACTGAAACACAGGGATAGAATATGAGGATTAGTTACAATAATTCAGAGGTTCAGGGGGATGGTAAGAAACAAGGAAACGGGAATTACTTCTGCCTCAAAATCCAAAGAAGAAAGAAAAATTGAATTAAATTGTAGGTAAGAACAATCTATATATTGGAAGCTTAAGAGAATAATAAGCTTTTAACTGAGCTTTAAATCTTAAGAATGGTTATGGTTCTTAAATAATAAGGATAAAATTCCATCCAGTTGGTGCTATAACTGAAAAAGATGAGTTTCTAAGAGTATCCAGAAATAATTACCAAAAAGAGAAAATATTCAATAGTTACTTCTGAGATGAGCAGAGGGTCCTTTGTGGAACATATTACCAAAACATTATACACAAAGGCAGGAAGATCTGATGACTGTATCTGAAAAGTAAGTATATTGTATTTAAAAGGAATCCAAAATGTAACTGGTCTCCCTACCTAAAGAAGGATATAACCCTGCTGGAGAGGGTGCAAAGACGAGCCACGAAGCTAGTTAAAGGTATCAAGAACTTGAGCTACAAAGAACGCCTCGGAAAACTGGGGTTGTTCACCCTCGAGAAGAGAAGACTGCGAGGGGACATGATAGAGACCTTTAAAATATTAAAAGGATTCGACAAAATAGAGCAAGACACATCGTTATTCACCTTGTCCAATGAGACTCGGACAAGAGGTCATGGATTGAAGCTGAGGGGCACCAGACCCAGGACAAATATCAGGAAATTCTGCTTCGCACAACGAGTGGTTGACGCTTGGAACGCACTCCCGGAGGATGTCGTGATGGAGACCACCATTCCGGGATTCAAGGGCAAGTTGGATGCACACCTTCTCGCAAATCACATTGAGGGATACGAGTAAACAAGGTTTCTCAACAGGGAACACCTGGCTTGGCCTCCGCGGGTGCGGGTCGCCGGACTAGATGGACCAAGGGTCTGATCCGGCGAAGCCATTTCTTATGTTCTTATGTTCTTATGATATGCTCTGCTTTCAAAAGAGGAATGACATGACCAGATTTTGAATGATTATATAAAAGTTTCATGGTAGTGTTTTGCACAAGCTGAAATCCATTAAACTGAAAATTTTGGAAGACCTATTAAAACAGAGTTACATATAATCAAGTCTGGAAAATACCAAAGAATAAAGAATAATATGGAAAGAAACTCTATGAAGAAATGAATGAAGAGAATGCATGCAGTGAAGAACAAAGAATACTGAGGAAACCACTTCAGAAATACGGGTGTGAAAGGATAAAGTATTGTCCAATACCACTCCACTGCAGATACAGTATATTTACAGAGATTAGGAAAGCTGGCAAATTGGGCAACAATATAATACTGGGTGACTTCAATTATCCTAATATTGACTGGATAAATGTTAAATCAAGGAGTGCTAGGGAGGTAAAATTTGTAGATATAATAAATGACTACTTCTTGGAGCAACTGGTCCAGGAGCCAACAAGAGGGAGAGCTATTTTAGATTTAATCCTTAGTGGAATGTAGGGCATAGTACATGAGGTAACTGTGTTGGGTCAGCTGGGAAACAGTAATCATAATATGATCAATTTTGATCTGATATCTGGAGTAACTTCACTATAGAAATCTACTGTAGCAGCATTTAATTTTTGAAAGGGTGCCTACAATAAAATGAGTAAATGGTTAAAGAGAGGTTAAAGGATCGGCAGCAAAGGTTAGGACTTTAAATCAGGCATGCACATTGTTTAAAAATCATCAAGAAAAAAAAGAGAAACCAGCCCTATAAAAACTGCAGAAAATAAAAAAAAGAATAGAACAGTTGAAATAACTTTCCAGATCTAGTCTTCAAAGGAGTCTATATCAGATGTTTGGCCATCTAGCACTTGCCTTTATCAGAGTCTTTATTAAACATGATGTAATTCAACAAGGATCCAACTTTTAGCAATACAAGTTGCCTTCATTGTTGTAAACAATTATGACATTCAAACTGGTAGAAAAGAAACACGATCAGTATAAAGTGAATCTACACGCATATGTTCTGTTGAGCAATTTTTAAAAAAATACCATCGTGGAAGCCCAGACTAGATGTAATCCACATTTTAGCAAAGGTGGAAAAAGAGAACACAACAGTCATCATGAAGTAAAAGAGGCTATTAGAGCCAAAAGAACATCCTTTAAATAATGGAAAAAGGATCCAAATGAAGAACATATGAAGCAATATAAACACTGCCAAGTTATATGCAAAGCGTTGATGAAGGCTAAAAAAGAATGTGAAGAGAAACTTGCCAAAGAGGCAAAAACAAATAGTAACAACTTTATCAAGTACATCAGAAGCAGAAAACCTGTGAAGGAATTTGTGGAACCATTGGATCATCAAGAAGCAAAAGGGACACTCAGAAAGGATAAGGTCATAGTGAAGAGACTGAATGAATTATTTGCTTCAGTCTTTACAGAAAAAGATGTAAGAGATCTACCTGAAACAGAAATGGTTTTTCAAGGGTGATGATATGAGGAAATGAAAGAAATATAGGTGAACCTGGAAGATATACTATGCCAAATCAAAAAGTTAGAGTGATAAATCACCAGGACTAGATGGTATACATCCAAGGGTTTTGAAAAAAACTCAAACATTAAATTGTTGATCTGTTCATGTTCTGTGACATGTTGTTAAAATCATCTGTAGTATCTGAAGATTGGAGAGATGCCAATGTTATGTCGATTTATAAAAAGGGTTACAGGGCGATTTTGGGAAATTCAGCTTGGAAAATAAATGACTGAGGGAGGATATGACTGAGGTCTACAAAATCCTGAGTGGAGTAGAACAGGTAAAAATCCCCAAACCAGAGGGCACTCAATGAATTTACATGGGAATGTTTTTAAAACAAATAGTGAAGCTCATGAACTCGTTGCCAGAAGATCTGGTTGCAGTGATTAGAATAGCTGGGTTATAGAAAGGTTTGAACAAGTTCCTGGAAAAAAATCCATAGTATTCTACTGAAACAGATATGCGGAAGCTATTGCATGCCATGAATTAGTAGTACTCCTGAGCCTATCACCTCTTAACTTCATCCTATGCCCTCTCATTCCAGAGTTTCCTTTCAAATTAAATAGACTTGACTCATACGCATTTATGCCACATAGGTATTTAAACATCTCTATCTTATCTCCTCTCCTGCCTTTCCTTCAAAGTATACAAATTGAGATCTTTAAGTCTTCCAGGTATTGTGACTTGGATTTGCCACTGTTGGAAATAGGATACTAGGCCAGATGGACCATTGGATTGACCCAGTATGACTATTCTTATGTTCTTAAAAAAAAAGAAAGAACAAGGCTGGAATATTTGCTTACTTATTTGTTACATTTAACTATGGGAATACAATGAAAATACAAAGTAGAAAACACAAGTACAGAAGGGATTTCTAATTTGAGTTCATTTCATGCTTCAGAAATTCCACCTTTTCCAACAGAAAAATGCAAAAATACCTACTTTGTAAAACCTTCCATTACTCCATAGAAATAAAAGTAAAGATACAGTGTATTATTATTAAATGAAAATGTAATCTACAGGCATTTAATAGAAATATAAATGTTTATTATACACAAAGGAAGAGGAAGTACAAAAGCACAGCTTTTGCAATTTTGGTAATATTCCAATGTTCTGCTTTATTACTTTTTTGCCTTTTTTAGTAGTCATGTTGCATAGCGTACTGAGCATGTTTAGTCTTTTAAATATGATTACATACTCAAGAAAATTATAAATAAATTTTGCAGAAGGTAAAGAGAAGCAGAGTTGGCTTGAAAGCAATGTTAACAATAGAGCTTAAATACAAAGGTTGAGCCAGTTCTCGTCTATATTTCATTGCCTAAACAGATAACACTCTTTCATTATTCCATTCACAAAATGATTTAGAAAGCACAGATTATTGCATCATAGTACAAGGCGGTGCTGGAAGTTCTCAGTCCAACCAACCAACTTCCTAAATTCTGAGCATTATTTTGCTGTTGTAGCTGAAAAGAGCGTTATCTTATTTTGCTAAGTGCCAATTTGCAGAAATGAAATTCTATGTTTTTGAAATTGTTTCAGATCTTTAATTGAACCATATCCACATCATTCTCTCATTTTTTTTTCTTTAGTCTCTGACATTGTGCATAATCTTAGAGACTGTCCTCCACTACATGGCTCTTCTTTCCTCCCGGCTGCCCTCTAGAATCTCTTTTCTTTTTATTTCAATTTTTCAGATCCTTTTCTGTCTCTTCCATATTTCGAGCTCTGTTCACATTTCCATTGAATGAAAATGTCATACCAAACATGAACAGCCACTTTTGTTTTATATTTCCACCTCTCAGCTTGGTGGTTACATTTCAAGAAGAGTGCTGCTGTCTGACCCTCCCAGTCCAATGCAGGTATCAGTAGGCGGGGCTTTGGTTAGGCTGGGCCAATCCGGCCCCATTCTTCTCTGGGCTGCCTGCCGGACGGACGGGTTTGGCACCCATCTGTCCGGCCAACCTAACAAAGGTACGGGGAAGGGGGGTGAGGGGGTCATGGGATCGGCCGGGGGGTCGCGGGTCAGCTGGGGGGGACGACTGGGGGCTCTGTGGGGGGTAGACATTGGGGGGAGGGGGGTCATCTAGGTCAGGAGGGCCTGGGATCCCACCTGCCCATAATGTAGTGGGGAGTGGGGGTAGGGGGGTCGCCTAGGCCAGGAGGGCTTGGGTTCCCTCCTGGCCCCATCGAGTCGGGGGGTAGGGAAGATGCCTGGGCCAGGAGGGCTTGGGCTCCCTCCTGGCCCAATTGTATCGGGGGGGTCGCGGCTGCCGTGGGGCAAGACAGCTTGGGCTCCCTCTTGCCCCGATTGTGTCGGGGGGGTTGCGGCTGCCTCGGGGCAAGAGGGCTTGGGCTTCCTCTTGCCCCGATGTGTGTGGGGGGAAGTGATCCATCGTGGCAGGAGAGATGCCTCATCTCCTCTACCGCGATGCCATCACTCCTCTACCGGAACTGCTGCGGGTCGCGGCAGTTCAGGTAGAGGAGTGATGGCATCGCAGTAGGGGAGATGAAGCATCTGTCCTGCCGCGATGGTTAGGTTGCTGGGCCGCTGAACTGATGGCACCAGCGGCCATCAGCTCAGCGGCCCCTTTTCCGGCACTTAGACCTGGTTTTATTTTGTCTAAGTGAAAAAGGTCTAAGTGCCGACTAGGCAACTTTTAACTGTTTTGGTTATAGGTATTGTACGCCAAGGTGTAGGTCGACCCACCTCCCGCCCACTGCCCGCCCTTTCCCCTCCTCTAAACACACCTCTTTTCTCTCTGTGCGTTTAGAGGCAGGGGAAAGGCCTAAGCTGTTTTTAGATACGTCTAAAAACCAGCTTTGGTTATGGGTACTTGGACGATCAGACATTTTGATCATCCAAGTAGCCACTTAGGACACTTTTTAGACTTTTTTTTTTATTATTACCCCCTTTAGCATGCCTTTGTATAAGAAGGCCTTAGTTGTTATTTTGATTACCATTGTAGTCTTTTTTTGTTTGTTTGTTTTATATTTTTTATGGATTTTGATTCCAATTACCCCAATAGTGACAGAATGAATTTAAAATCAGGGCATTCTAGGGAGGTGAAGCTCCCAGTTGAAATAAATGACTGCTATACAGAGCAGCTCGTTGTGGAGCCAATCATTTTTTTCTTCCTGAAATGAGGAATACAAGTGTAGATTTTTGTTTTGCCCAATAAGAGAAAGCACAATTCTATATCTGGTTCTTAGTGGATTACTTGATTTGGCACCAGAGGTAATGCTGAGGGGGCTACTTGACAAAAATGATTATAAAATGTTTAAATTTGATTTAATAACTAGAATAAGTACATTAGCATTTCAAAAAGTAGGCTATGATAAACTGAGGGGAAAAAAAAAATCCTGACTGCTGAGTACTGAATAGTGACTGCTTGGTTTATTACTTGTGCATTTGCTTAATGTGGTTTCAGTGAAGCAGATGGACAAAGCTCACAGTTCTCTGGGACCCAGCACTCAGTGGCGTACCAAGGGGGGGGGCGGGGGGGGCGGTCCGCCCCGGGTACCAAGCCCTGAGGGGGTGCTCCCGGTCCGGTCCAGTTCCCCCCCCCTGCGCCGGGTGTCGCGTCTGGAAACAGCCTGCAGCAAGATCGCGATGCCAGAGATCTTTGCCTGCTTCGACTGTTTCCTCCGCCACGGTCCTGCCCCTCCTCTGATGTCAGAGGAGGGGCGGGACCGCGGCGGAGGAAACAGCCGAAGCAGGCAAAGATCTCTGGCATCGCGCGATCTTGTTGCAGGCTGTTTCCCCAGGGCAGTAGCGTACCAAGGGGGGCGAGGGGGAGGTCCATCCCGGGTGCCGCCTTAGGGGGGGGGTGCACAGCTGGCCCGGTCCCTATCGCGCTCCTACCCTCCCAGCGAAAGCAGCATCGGCGCCATTATCGAAAAAGGTAATGGCGCCAGGCCTTGGAGCACCAAGGCAGACCGCTTCTCCCCCCTCCCAGCCGAAACCCCGCTGACCATCCTATCTCTCCTCCCCCAAGTGAACCTTTCCGACCCTCCCAGCGAAAGCAGCAAACCTCCCTCCAGTAGCGTCGGCTTTATCCTCCCTCTGCCTTATCACTGATGACGTCATCAGTAACGCGGCAGAGGGAGGAGAAAGCCGCGAAGGAGGTTTGCTGCTCTCGCTGGGAAGGTCGGAAAGGTTCACGGGGGGGGGGAGATAGGAGGGTCAGCGGGGGTTCGGCTGGGAGGGGGGAGAAGCGGACTGCCTCGGTGCTCCATTACCTTCTTCGGGCAGCAGCAGCATTTACAATTCGCTGCTGTTGCCGGCTTCAGGCCTTGTTCTCTGCCTGGTCCTGCCTACTTCCAGTTTTCATGAAGACAGGACCCGACAGAGAGGAAGGCCTGAAGCGGGCAACAGCAGTGAATTGTGAATGCTGCTGCTGCCCGATGAAGTTCAGGACATCAGGACATCGGGGAAGGAGCAGGAAGAAATCGGCTGCTGGCTTGGGGGTGAGGGTAGGGAAAGAATCGTGGAAGTGGAGAAATCGGCACGATGGCTTTGTGCGGGCTAGGGGGAGAGAGAAAGAAAGGAAAAAATAAAGAGGGGGGGGCCAGGGGGAGAGAGAAAGAAAGGCAGAAAGAAAGAGGGGGACCAAGGGGAGAGAAAGAAAGGCAGAAATAAAGAGGGGGTCAAGGGGGAGAGAAAGAAAGGCAGAAAGAAAGAGGAGGGCCAGGGGGAGAGAGAAAGAAAGGCAGAAAGAAAGAGGGGGACCAAGGGGAGAGAAAGAAAGGCAGAAATAAAGAGGGGGGCCAGGAGGAGAGAGAAAGAAAGGCAGAAATAAAGAGGGGAGCCAGGGGGAGAGAGAAAGAAGAAGGACCAGAAGAAGGACCAGAGACTCATGAAATCACCAGACAAAAAAGTAGGAAAAATGATTTTATTTTCAACTTAGTGATCAAAATGTGTCCGTTTTGAAAATTTATATCTGCTGTCTATATTTTGCACTATGGCCCCCTTTTACTAAACCGCAATAGAGTTTTTTAGCGCAGGGAGCCTATGAGCGTCGAGAGCAGCGTGGGGCATTCAGCGCAGCTCCCTACGCTAAAAACCGCTATCGCAGTTTAGTAAAAAGGGAGGGGGAATATTTGTCTATTTTTGTATAGTTGTTACTGAGGTGACATTGCATAAAGTCATCTGCCTTGACCTCTTTGAAAACCCGCGGAATATAAATGATAATTAACATTTTCTCTGCGTACAGCGTGCTTTGTGTTTTTAAAATTTTATTGTTGGTAGATCATTTTGACTTGGCCACAAAGGTAAGGGGGAGGGAGGGAGGGGAACTGCTGAAAGACATCTAGTAATCCTTGCAGGCTTGAGTGCAGGGAATTATTTTTGTAAAATCATGTTTTGTTATGTGACTGGCATTATCTAGACTTTAATTTCTATGAATGAATAGAATGAAAATGATATAAAATTACTTGCTTGTTTTTATGTGCGTGCGCTGAAGGAAAGTGGAGAGAGAGTGGGCTGAGGATGCTGAAGGGAAATGGGGAAGAGAGTGGGGAGAAGACGCTGATTTATAAATTGACAATTGTACAGAATATTGTTTCTTTTTATACTTTAATATAAACAATTCAAGGCTTGTGTGGATGGAATCAGGTGGTTTGCGGGGATGGGGACCGAGCTTACGGGGATTAGTCCAATAAAATGGTATTTTTTTATTTCTCATTATTTGTTTTATTTTTATTTGTTAATTTAAAAAGTGGTGATTGTTATGTATCAGGTTTTTCAAATTTACATCTACTGTCTTTATATTTTGCACTGTATTAGAGGACATGTGTTACTGTTTTATGTGGTGTTGCATTGTATCCAGGGTCTGGTTTCTTGGCGGATCAGTTTAACTTTTGTCTACATATTTCTATTTTTAGTTTGTGATTATTCCATTTTGGGCGAGGGTGTATCTCTGTTCTGTGTGTTCTGAAAAAGACATAGTTTTCAGTTGGCATTGACTACAGGACCAATTGACTGTGCGGGATCTGGCTTGTTTAGTTTTACAATGTATGTGTTGGTGTTCTAGTGCTCACGGCAATGTTTAAGATGCAGCCTTTTCCTAGGTACACTCTTGTGGTGCGATATGTAGATTGGTACTAAAAAATCATATTTTTCATATAGATGGGGGGGGGTGTCAAAAAATGATGGGCCCCGGGTGCCACATACCCTAGGTACGCCACTGCCAGCACTTTGCCATTTATTTTATGTTCTAGCCATTTTATGTGCTATAATTTTGGGGGATATATAAGCCCTTTGTGTGGTGTTCCTTGTGCACTGACCTTCCTTGGTGAGTTTAATTATGTTTTCACTTTTCCCCTTGTTGATTTGTTTCTGGCTGGATTTTGTAAACCACCTGGTTGTCTCAGTATTGAATAGTAGTCAATCAAATAAATTAAACCTTAAGGGGTCAATTTTCAAAAGAATTTAATCAGGCGGGAGAGGCTCCTGCCTAGTTAAATCCTACTGAGTGAGCTGGCCATTACATTTTAATAACGCTTAAGAGGGCAGTGCTACTGAATATTGGCACTAACTGGCCATATCAAAAGTGAGAATTGGACGGGAAGTCCAGGGGTGGAGTCAGGGAAGAGCTGGGAGTTACGCATGTTCAGTCAATATGCAGTGTTATTGACCACATAGCAAAGCAAATTGATAAAACCACACAAGAGGCTGTCCTAACTTTGGTCGTTTAACTATTTGGTTGCTGACACTAAGGGCTCCTTTTACTAAGCTGCGATAACGTTTTTAGCACACGCAGGATTGTAGTGTGCACTAAACCCGCGCTACATGGCTAGAACTAATGCCAGCTCAATGCTGGTGTTAAGGTATAGCACAGGGGTGTCCAACCTTTTGGCTTCCCTGGGCCGCATTGACCAAAAAAAAATGTTTCTGGGGCCGCACAAACGCGCAAATGCTGCAGCAAGACAGAGGAGGGAGCCGGTAAGACGGTAAACACCTGGAGGCAGCAGAGGAAAACACTGCATTGCCCTCGACCAGGGCTGCACACAATACTTCACGGGGCCACAGGTTGGACACTTCTGGTCTAGCGCATGCGGCAATATAGCATACGCTAAAACCGCTATCGCAGCTTAGTAAAAGGAGCCCTAAATATCAGCTAGCATACTCATAACGCCAGGTAGCAGCCTGCATGTTTCATTATTCTTTTCTTCCTCCAGTTCCACCCCCTCCCCAACATAATTCCATCCTCCTCCTAATCCCACCGGCGTATTAAGTCCCCCTTCCCAACTTGACGTGATGTGCCCAAGAGAATCACCCCTAATAAGACCCAGACCCTCTCCTGGACCCCTTCCAGCTAGATAAGACTTCTCCAATGTCCCAATAGTCCCTCCAGGTCTATCTTATCCCATTTATATATCGCATAATCCCTAATGGCAGGTTCAAAGCAGTTAACAATTTCAATCTGAAACCAGTCCATCAGAAATTACAAAAAATCAAATATAGTAAAATCAAAAGAATAAATTTAAATACATTCCTCAAATAAGTAAAATTTTAGATTCTTACTAAATAATAATAATAAAAAAGGATAATCTAGACACAGGGTTTCAAGGATGACCTGGATAGGTTCCTGGAAGACAAAGGGATTGAGGGGTACAGATAAGAGCAGTGGAAGGTTTAGAGATAAGTGTAGAGGTAGGCATAAAATTAGTCAGGGACCGCTGATCAGGCAATATGCCTGATGGGCCGCCGCGTGAGCGGACCGCTGGGCTGGATGGACCTCTGGTCTGCCCCGGCGGAGGCGACTACTTATGTACTTATGTACTTATGTACAAGCAAATTCCACTCATTCCTGCCCCTGTTGGCTCTAGCTGAAAAATAGAAAGCTGACTCCTAGCAGTAGTACTGCAAAACTACTGTTAGAAATTGCAGAATTTTCAGAAGGAACTGTCAGAGGCAAGAGCAAGCCGAGCTCATTCCAGCCCAAACTACCCATTAAACCATCAGGGATGTTACTTTAGGCCTAGGGGATCTGCTGGGATTTAAGTAGAATCTTTTCTTGTTGGAAGGAAACAAGAGTGTGGTCAGGTTATATTGGGCGGGGGGGAAGGAGAGGGGAGGGGAGGGGGACAGAAGGGGAATCCGAGTTGGTGGTAATAACAGATCATAAACTTGTTGCAGGTTTCTGCGTCTTGCTGTGTCTTGTCAGGTAGAAACTGACGGTTCATCCACCATGCTGTAGTTTTCTTCAGGGTATGTTCTGAAGTCTGCAGTGTGACTTTCGATATAGAAGGTTCACTGACCTGATTGGTAACAGGGCAGTCCACCAATTTGAATTTTGGTGGGAAAGTCAGTTGGTCAGAAATTTAAATTTTGTTGTGAAAGTCCATAGAATGGAAAAGTCTTTGGTAGGTTTAAAGATGTTCTTCTCCCCATGGAGCTGGCTTAGATGTTCTCTCAGGGTTTCCACAGCTGCTATTGTGCTTGAACATAAGAGTTGCAATATTGGGATAGACCGAAGTTCCATCAAGCCCAGTATCCTATTTCAAACAGTGGCAAAACCCGGGTCACAAGTACCTGGCAAGATCTCAAAAAGTAAAATATATTATGTGCTGCTTATCCTAGAAATAAGCAGTGAATTTCCCCAAGTCCATCTTAATAATGGCTTATCTAGGTCCTATCTGATGTTCAGACATAACCTGCATAGATTCCAGCATCCAGCATAGGTCTTGTAATACCTAGATATTCAGTATAAACACCTGGAGTAGCCAGGCTTTCAATATCTATGTTTAATGTAGCTGGCAAAGGTCAATACTTAAAAGCTTACCACAACAGCTGAATATTGACCGGTAAATCTTTTGCTATTTTGGATCAAAATGGTTAAATCCAAGTACATTAAGCAGATTATGAGAAACTTCATAAAATTAGGCAAACTGAATGAAAGTTGTCTCTCTTTTCACAGGTGTCTTAATGTATGTATATGGGAGCCCGAGACCCCTGTGTCGATGGGCGAAATGTAACCCGGGGCTGTTTGGCTCTTGTGTTGCTCATCAGCTGGGGTTGTTCAATTAGTTGGGTGGGGGGGAGAAGTAATTAGGTGATTGGGTGGTGGGCCCATCAGCATAGGCAAGTTTTAAATTAATTGGTGGGGAGGCAGGGAAGGTTTTAAAGCCAGGACCTTGGAGGACTCGACTCCTTCTGGGGTTCTCCAGGGTGGCTTATTACCACCCGCTCACCCATTGTTTTTGGCAGATGATGGTAGCTTAGGGGTGCGGATCTCCTAAACTACTGGGTCATGAGGATCATCAGGTGATGAGTGGTGGGCCGGCGGGGAGTCATGCCTGATGGGTCAGGTGACTCGGGTAAAAGGGGCATGAGGGACATGCCACCCCTCTGACCCTTGCTGAGGTGGTGGGGTCGAGGGCACTGAAACCATGTATTTTATGGTAGCTTGGGAGGAGCTCTTTTGGTTATGATGTTAATTGAAGTTACAATATGTTAATGTGTTATGGATTAATAAACTGAGCTGTGGCTAATTATTATTACCATAAAGACTGTAGTGTGTTTGTGGTATAAGGGAGGAGGGGGAAGACCATGATGGTATATGGTGTATGTGTGTGAGTATAATAATAATAATAATTTTATTTCTTATATACCGCCAAAGCCATAGTAGTTCGAGGCAGTTTACAATGAAGAAGGGCTGGACAATCAGCAAAATTGGTACAATGGTACAAACAAAGAAAATAGGTGGCAGAGAAAAATGGTATAAACAGAGAAAAATAGAACAATCAGCGAACGGTGGTACAATCGGCGAAGAATGGTACAATCCGCGAGGATAGGTACAATCAGGATAATAAATAGTACAGGGAAGAAGATCAAGACAATCTGCGTGAAGGACATGGTGAGAAAGAAGGGGCCAGGGTATGGCATAGGGGTTTAGGATGTGAATCGGGTGAAAAGATTAGTTTTTAGTAGTTTCCTGAAGTTTAAGTAGGATGAAGTGCGTGCCAGAAAGCAGAGCCTATCCAGATCCTGCTGTTAAATGTTGTACTATACGTATTTTCATATTTTTAGCGTGACAGTATTTGAAACATAACAACATAAGAATAGCCTTACTGGGTCAGATGGTCCATCAAGCCCAGTAACCCGTTCTCACGGTGGCCAAATCCCAAGGTGTAGCAATATTCCATGCTACCAATACAGGACAAGCAGTGGCTTCCCCTGTGTCTTTCTCAGTACTATGGACTTTTCCTCCAGGAACTTGTCCAAACCTTTCTTAAAACCAGCTACACTATCCGCTCTTACCACATCCATTCCAGAGCTTAGCTATTCTCTGAGTGAAAAAAAAAAATTCCTCCTATTGGTTTTAAAGGTAACTTCATCGATTGTCCCCTAGTCTTTGTAATTTTTGACGGTGTGAAAAATCGATCCACTTGTACCCGTTTTACTCCACTCAGGATTTTGTAGACTTCAGTTTTTTGCATGCTCTTCTTAGTGACCTAAGTATCAAGAAGGAGGAGGTACTCGTAGATGTTGATTTTATTGGAAATTATTTTACTTCGTCCTTATGTAGGACTGAGGCAGAATAGGATGTTTTTTACTCCTAGTAAGTTAATATATAAATGGCAGATACTGGAAGATAAGATAGTGAGAGCAATTATTCCCCAAATACTTTTAAACCTAACATTCAAAAGAGATTTCTCTGATAACTGAATAAGATCTCAATCTTTACAATTTTCTCTATTTAACTGCATCTCAGTGAAACCCAGTGAAAGGGATTATGTCTATACTATACAGGCATAACATAGTGTGAATACATTACTTCAGTAAATGCAATGTGAAGGTTTGCAAGAAGGTAGACTTGACAATATTTGTCATATACTTGTAAGCATATTAATACAGCACTATGCAGCACTATCAATATTTGTAAGTGTATTAATACAGCACTATGCAGCACTATCAATATTTGTAAGTATATTAATACAGCACTATGCAGCACTATCAATATTTGTAAGTGTATTAATACAGCACTATGCAGATTTTAGGAAATTTATTTTTAATTTCTAATTTAAAGACACATTTAGAATACAAGGAGTTTCCTTTCTCTTATATATTGTGAGTCACTACTTATGCATCGTGATTATAGTAAATTGTTTATTTTGTTGTTGTTGTTGCTTTGTTTGATTTTGGAGAGTCCACTGATTTAGCAATGAGCTGCATAGCCTGGCTAAACCACCATCATATTATTAAATTAAGTAAATTGGGGTAATAAATGTGTGTCGGGGGGAAGGAGGTAGACAGGTGAGGAATAGAGGGAGGCAGGTAGGGTGCAGTAATGTTGGCAAAGTGGAAGACAGGTTGTTGGGTAGCAGTTAGGTAGAGCTGTGTGGATGAGGGATCAGATTGGTGAGGGGGAGGAGTTTGAGTCAGTGGTCAAGGTTTGGTGGGTGAAGATTATTTTGGGGTGAAAGGAGTGGTCGGGAGCAAGGGTATGGTGGGGAATGTTGTAGAGAAAACTAATGCCTAACACACCAAACCAAACGTATCACCAAGGACAATGTGATACAATGCAACAACCAAAAAGAGTCCTCAATGGTTATTCATTCAAATTCAATGTAACATGTTTTTTTGATTACTCAGAAAAAGTTTGTGAGAGACCAGACTTAGGGCCCTTTTACTAAGGCACATACTAGTCTATGGACGTGTTAGCGTTTAGCATGCACTAATATTTAGGGTTCCTTTTACTAAACTGTGATAGCAGTTTTAGCGTGCACGCTAGACGCTAATGCCAGCATTGAGCTGGTATTAGTTCTTGGCGCATAGCGTGGGGGGCAGCATGTGCTAATATTCAGTGCGCGCTAAAAACGCTAACACAGCTTAGTAAAAGGAGCCCTTAATGCATGCAAAAATGGCTAGTGCGCCTTAGAGCGGAGCTCCAGCAGCAGGAAAACTCTCCTTTTTCAATCATAGCACATAACATGGCTTTCCATTTGATAAGTTTTCAACATCTTGCTAATTAAATCTTGCATTAGTTATTTTTAAACACATATCTGCGCTGGAGCAGAGTAAAGGCTTAGGCGGGTCTTGACGCGTTTCGCATCCAGTTGCCTCAGAAAACCTGACACATGCTTTATTGATGCTGGTCTCACAATCTGTTGCTTCTCTTCAGTTCTCATACACTGTCCACAACTAGCCATGTTATGTGCTATGATTGAAAAAGGAGAGTTTTTCCTGCTGCTGGAGCTCCGCTCTAAACCATTGAGGACTCTTTTTTGGTTGTTACATTGAAAATTAATGCCTGCCATACCTATTCTTTTTTTGTTATTTTGAGGAAAGTTGTTTTTTCTTTCGGAAGGGTCTGTGGGGAGGGTGATCACAGCTGCAGAACTAAGAGGGTTTTATCTCAAGAAACCTGGTTTATGGGCTGGAAATGATTAAAATTAGATGACATGCTCTTTGGGATACTGTTCAAGTGTGATACCACCTCAAATGGAGGTGTGGTATTGGCGTTACTGCAACCCTTGTATGTGGCAGATTTGAAGATAATTGTTCCTGTTGAGGAGTCTATTGGCTTGATCACCACCAACTAGCCTTGGGTACGATAGAGACAATGGGTAGAGTTTCAATAATAATAATAATAATAACTTTATTTTTCTATACCGCCACAATCTTAAGACTTCTAGATGGTTTACACTGAAGAGAACTGGACAGTCAGCAAATTACACCATACACATAGCAAAAATGCAACATTTTTCTCAAAAGTTGTCAGTATAGAGTTAGTTTTAAAATGTGGAATTATGGGGAGTTATTGTTGCTCTTAATTTAATGTAAGCAAGTGCAAAGTGATACATGTAGGAAAAAGGAACGTGATGCAGGGTTCCACGTTAGGAGTCACCTCACAGGAAAAACGCAGAATCCATATAAGCCTCAGTACTGCAATATTTAGCTTATTCCTTCTTTATAAATCAAAGTTCTGGCTGCTGAACTAAAGAAAGAGATGTTCAGCTGGCAGGGCTTTGTTTATAAATTTTTATAAACACAATTAATATATTACTTTATCCTAAAAAAATAAATAAATAAATAAATAAATAGAACATTTTTTTCTACCTTTGTTGTCTGGTTTCTGCTTCCCTCATCTTCTCATTCAATTCCTTCAATCCACTGTCTGTCTTCTCTCTGCGTCTTCCATTTGTTCTGTTACTGTGCTTCTCCATTCACTCCCCCCCCCCCCAAATTAGTCTGGCACCCATCTTCTTCCCTCCGCTCCCCCATAGTCTGGCATCTCTATCTTCTTCCCTTCCAGCGTCTTTTCCCCACTCTGTCATCCCCATTTCCCTTCAGCGTCGTCTCCCCACTCTCTCTTCCCCATTTCCCTTCAGCGTCTTCTCCCCACTTTCTCTTCCCCATTTCCCTTCAGCGTCTTTTCCCCACTCTGTCTTCCCCATTTCCCTTCAGCATCTTCTCCGCACTCTGTCTTCCCCATGTCCTTTCAGCGTCTTCTCCCCACTCTGTCTTCCCCATTTCCCTTCAGTGTCTGTTCCTCTATATCCCCTTCAGCATCTGTTCCTTTCCTCCACCACCCTTCCTTCTCGCCACCTCACCGCCCTTTGGCACCCCTCTCGTGGCCCCCTTCCTCCTTCCTACCTACCCGTATCTATCTATCTTCTTCCCTCCCCTTTACCTTCACGGCGCGTTTTGAGTAACTTCTTCAAAGCCATCAGAACCTGCAAACAGTAGCATACGTGTGTGGGTGGAAGCTTCTCTTCTGACACAACTGGAAGTTGTGTCAGAGGAGAAGCTACTTAAACACACACACGCTACTGCTTTCAGGCTCCAATGGTTTTGTGAAGAAGTTACTCAAAACGCACTGCGAAGGTAAGGGGAGGGAGGGAGATAGATAGAATCGGGTAGGGAGGAGGCCGCGCGTGATTAGTAACCACGCGTGTTTCCTCCCTTAACTGAGAGGACAAGGTCATTCACCACTCCATGGGGTGGTGGATGGCCTTGTCCCTGTACCCGCAGTGAACACTTTTTCCCCCTCACCATTTCGGTGGGTTACCTGCAGCTATTCGTGACTAGCTGTGGGTAACAGCCACCGTGTCATTCTCTAATGTGAATCTCTTGCATACTTTTTCCAAAAATACTAGGACAAAGGGAAATGCATTGAAACTACTAATGGCTCCTTTTACAAAAGTGCGCTAGCGTTTTTAGCGCATGCACTGTATTAGCATACGCTATAGCGCGCGCTATCCGAAAAGAGGAGGCGGTAGCGGCTAGCGCACACAGCAATTTAACGTGTGCTATTCCGCGCATTAAGGCCCTAACGCACCTTTGTAAAAGGAGCCCTAAATGGTAGATTTAAAACAAATCAGAGAAAATATTTCTTTACTCATAATTAAACTCTCAAATGTGTTGCCAGAGAATGTGGTGAAAGCATTTAGCTTAACAGGCTTTAATTTGGATAATTTCCTAAAAATAATCCATTATTAAGACGGACTTGGGGAAATCCATTGCTTATTCCTAGGATATAATCAGTATAAAACCTGCTTTGTTCTTTAGGATTTTGCCAGGTACTTGTGACCTAGGTTGGCCACTGTTGGAAACAGGATACTAGGCTTGAAGGACCTTTGCTTTGTCCCAGTATGGCAACTCTCATGTTAAGCGCTGAATATTAGCACTTAAGTGACACAGTACTAAGTCCAGCCAAAGAATGCCCTTAAAATAGCCAGCTTTATATTTGGAGTTAACCATGAAATTCAGCAGCACTTAAGTCAGTTAAGTGCCACTGAATATTAATGACTAGCCACGACCGTGCAATTTAACTGGTCTGTTGCCGGATTAATCATTTTGAATATTTGACCATAATATATTAACCACAAAACAAAAATAGAAAATGAATCAAACCTTTTGCCTGTATTTCAAATTGTAGCCCAATATAAACAATGAAGTCATTGTAATATGCCATGCAGCAGTGCTAAAATGCTATTTTACTCTTTCACAGAAGTTGTTGAAAATGAGTTAGCAATGTCAATAGATATAATAATAGCTGATATGTTAAAAATCAACATGACAAAATTGAATTAAATTTTTCTAGAGTAGGACTTAAGCGGTACAGTGCAAGGCCTTAAAATTATTGTCTAGAGTATACAGATAGTTGGATACGGTGTGGTTCTTTCTTCTCTTAAATGCACTTTCCAGATTTCACATGTTCTTTCAATAGTGATTTGAAAGTTGAAAATACTGTATACTGACATTTAAGAGTAAAAGTCTTACCTTTCAGCAATCATGACACCTACATATTGTGGGCGACTTCTACGTGCGAGTTTCTAAATGAACAAGCTATGTCGCTTTAGCCAGATTTTTTTTTTTTTTTTCAAGGCGAAACAAAGTGAACGTTTTGTTTTATCAGGAACACATTCATCAAATAAATAATTTATGAAAAATAAGGATAAGCTGTATGTTTCAGAGCCAAACAACATACAGTAAAACATGATAATGTGAAAAGTAGATGTCAGGTAGAACAGCGAATTGCCACTTTATACATATGGTGTGCTTGTTAAACATTTTGTCAGATAGCATCAGCTCAATTCAATGCATTTTTCAACTGTTGTTTCAAGATCTTAGCGAATAATGGCAGAAAAACTAGATAAGAGATTAGTGGCTACCATCTCACGGGTCAATATTCAGCTGGCAGCTAGCATTTCTTTAAATGCAGATTGCTGCTGGCTAAATTAGACCCATATATTCAATGCCAAGCCATGTCTGGGCACCAATATTGAATATAGAAGTATGGAAATTACAGCGGTGCTGGCTGATATCCAGTACCAGTAACCCTCCCCCGCCCCACCATAGGTATCTATGCAAAGATAGGACTGTTTTTTATGCAAGAGGTTGTGGTAAAAGCGGATAGCATAGCTGGTTTTAAGAAAGGTTTGGACAAATTCCTCGAGGAAAAGTCCACGGTCTCTTATTAAGACATGGGAGAAGCCTCTGCTTGCCCTGAATTGCTAGCATGGAATGTTGCTACTTTTTGGTTTTTGGCCAGGTACTAGTGACCTGGATTGACCACCATGAGAACGGGCTACTGGGCTTGATGGACCATTGGTCTGACCCAGTAAAGCTATTTTTATGTACTGTCCTATCTGCTCAATATCGCCAGTATCCATGTATCTTCTACCTCCTCCCCAGGACTGTTCTAGCACTGCCCAGATTGTGCCGGGGCAGTCAGAGCCGAAATTCAACAGCACTGTCAGGTGAAGTGCCAGTGTATATTGGCAGACAGCCTGATAAACCCAATTTAAAAATAGGCAGGAGCTTCTCTCATCCACTTAAACCACATTGAATATTGGACCTTTTAGTTTTCAGATTGTCTTGATTTTATGTTAGTTCTACCACAAGTATTCAACAATATTGACCATTAGGCAAGCTTCAAAATAAAACATGAATAATTCAATTTTTGGTAGTAATTAATTATATCAAGGAAAATGATAATTTGATCAGACATTAATGCTTTAATATCTCTTATGCTATTGATCTGTGCTAAACAGGAGCAAATGGCACTTGTTCAAATCAGTCAGACAAATGACAGTGCTTGTGTAAAACTATAACAGTGGTAATTTTGATTCTTTGCACTTTTTAATACTATTGCACACTTTTTAATACTATTGCATCTCTAGAATGCATTGTATTAGGAATTGTTTGTGTGGGCTGTTTAAAGTAAGATTGTTAAATTAGGGGCCCTTTCACTAAACTACCATGTTTCTCTGAAATAAGACAGTGTCTTATATTAATTTTGGGTCCAAAAAACGCACTAGGGCTTATTTTCATACGTTCCTCTCCTCCACCACAATCCTCTTTCCTTTTTCTCCCTACAAGTGCAGCATCTTTCCTCCCCTCTCACCCATCCCCTTGTGCCTTCTCTCTGCAACATCTTTTTATCCCATTCCTCCCTCCCATCCCCCCAGTGAAACAGAACCTTTGAGCAGCATCTTTCTATCCCTCTCTCTCATCCCACCATGCAGCAGAACCCTTGCACAGCATCTTTTTATCCCTCCCTCCCTTCCATTCCCCCATGCAGCAGAACCACGCTGACCCTCACACCACGAGACCAAAATACCTCCCTTCAAACAGCAGCATTGGCAGCACTTTAAACAGGCTGCTTCACGGTCTTCTCCCACCAGGTCCTATCCTCTGCCACATCGCCACGAGACCGACATACCTCCCTCCAAACAGCAGCATTGGCAGCACTCTAAACAGACTGTTTTGCAGCCTTCTCCCACTGGGGCCTTCCCTATGCCATGTTGCTGATGACATCATCAGTGATATGGTAGAAGGTAGGACCCGGCGGGAGAAGACCATGAAGTAGCCTGTTTAAATGTTGCCAATGCTGCTGTTTGGAGCGAGGTATGTCAGTCTCACGGTGGGAGGATCAGCGGGGTTCGGATGGGAGGGAGAGATAGAAAAATGCTGTGGAGGGAATGCAGGGACATTCGGGAGGGGCTTCAGGGGTGATCTAACTAGGGCTTATTTTTGGGGTAGGACTTATATTAAGACCTACCCTGAAAATCATGCTAGGGCTTATGGTCAGAGTAGGCCTTATTTTTGGGGAAACACGATATGTTAAGTACTTATCTCAAATTCTATAAATGGTGCTTTTCTTTGCACATGCAAATTTGGGTGTGTGCCATTTTGTGTGTGCAGTTTAATTGAATAACAAGCCAATGAGCACTGACAATTGGCTTCTTAATAAGCAATCATTAGTGTTCATTGGTTTTAATTTAAATTTATGTAAATTTATACACACGATCCACATCTAAAATTTACATGGTGCTTCAAAAAGAGGGCACAGAAATGGAAGGGTCAAGGGTGAATTGGGAGCATTCCTCAACGCTGCATGCACAATTATAGAAAAAGAGGCATCTGCGTCTAGCATTAAGCATGAGGATTTGTACCATGCTTTCAAAGATGCAAATAGTCACACCTAAAGTTAGGCGCAGCTCCCGGGCGTAACTGCTGTTTTTTAAATGGCACCTAACTTTATGTACAAATTATAGAATAGGGCTTAGGAGTTTTTTTTCAATGCTGACTTTTTAGGCACAATATGTAGAATTTACTCTTTATTGCATGGTTTACTGTGCGGAAACTGCTAGCACAGAAATGTGTTAAGATGCTCTGCTATAATTTAGAAGTTTCTGCATGGTAAACCATGCTAGGTCTTTTATTTATTAAAAAAATATTCTTACCCGCTTAAATCTAAATGGCTTACAAAATACAATCATAATCCCTCCCCCCTTTTACAAACTGCAAAATAAGTTTTTAGCGCAGACCCGGCGCACTGAATGCTCTGCGCTGCTCCTGACACTCAGAGTTCTTATAAGCGTCGGGAGCAGCACAGAGCATTCAGCGTGCCAGCCTGCACTAAAAACAGCTTTTGCAGTTTTGTAAAAGTGTGTATGGGGGGGGGGGGGGATTGACATACATACATACAAAACATAACACAGTTCCAATATACTCATAAAAATCGCTACTCATTTAGTTGTTTTTAGTATCTTATTAAATTTTTGAATATCCAAAAGTAATCTCAATGGTCCAGTCAATTTATTCCATAATGATATCCTTGCTACTTAGATTGCAGATACACTTCTCCCTCCGTATTTGAGGTGGATGCGGGCAGAACATAGCCGCAAATACCGAAAAACTGCAAATAACTTTTCCTATGTTATTTGCGTTTTTTCTGTAAAAAAAATCTCTAATAAAGATTTTAATAATGCAAATAACCTGGCCTGCAGTGCTGTAACTTAAAGCAGACTTAGCTTGCTGATGAAATCCAATAGCTGGAACACAAGGTACATCAAGATTTTGAAGTATTATCCGCTCTCCTCTGCTATTCAACACTCTTGCCTCTAGACCGTTCCACGCACGGTATCCTGAACACCCAAAGTATCGATCTAAATTGAACACAGTTTCGTTGTCAGCTAGAGACAATCGGACAGTACAGGGGTTATGAACCAACAGTCTACTTCTCGAAATTTCAGTTGGAAGAAAGATGGCTGAAGGGAACAGCAATTTCCTCTGTGCAACACCGGGAGCAGTGATGTAAATTTGGGGGCAGAGCCAGGGAACAAAAAATTGCAAATAATCTAAACCAAGGTTAATGAAACCACGAATATGGAGGGGGAAGTGTACTATCGTATTTTCATAATGCATAAGTAAGAACTCTTACCTTAAAGATCTAAGATCTTTTTGTGTCAGAGGGCATGGCATGGGCAGAGAAGGGACGTAGAAGTCATTTGGCTGTACTTACTGCTCGCTAACTGACTAATGTGGAGTTAAAATGGGGCCACTTACTGTCTCCTAAATAGGAGTCATTAACCTCCATATTCTATAAAGGTCGCTCAAATTTGTATGCTGAAATTTGAGCACGATCCTGAGGTGTGTACAGAAATTAAACAGGTTAACAATCCATAGACAGTCAATAACTGGATGTTATCAATTACTGATGTTGTTACCAATTCTATAACACTATGCGATCATCTTCTATAGTGTGCATCCCAAAAGAGGCATGGCCATGGAAGGGGCATGGGCAGGTCAAATGGGGTTCTGAAAAGTTGCACGCAATATTACATAGGGATGCACGCTCAACTTGCACAATGGGATTTACAATGGGTTTCAGTTATCTTGAGCCCTCATACCTAAAGTTGGTTGCAGGAGTTGATGCTATATGCTAGTGCTGCCCAATTCAGGAAAAAAAATTTTGATTTGATTTGATTTGGCCTATTGAATCAATTTTTTGATTTGATTCAATTTGATTCACTTTTCCCGGCCAATTGTTTTTTGGGTTTTTTTTTCCAAACCTCTTGGCAGGGTTATTTTATAGCCTTTCCATCCACCCCCCCCCCAGCCCCATTGCCCTCTCTAACCCTATGCCAGCACTGTGGTGTAAACAAAATAAGCAAGCAAAAAAGACTTTTCCCCTCTCTCTAAGTCCTAGCTCATGCTCGCTGTCTAACATCAGCTCCGGCAGGATACACATTTCAAATCTGACATATTGTAATCACACAATCAAAAATAAATTTTTTTTTCACCCTTCTATTGCCCTATCCAACATTTGTTTAAGAACATAAGAATAGCCTTACTGGGACAGACCAATGGTCCATCAAGCCCAAAAGCCCGTTCTCATGGTGGCCAATCCAGGTCACTAGTACCTGGCCAAAATCCAAGGAGTAGCAATATTCCATACTACCGATCCAGGGCAAGCAGTGGCTTCCCCCATGTCTTTCTTAATAACAGACTATAGATTTTTCCTCATGGAACTTGTCCACTTCCCACTGTCTACCATCTCTCTCTCTCTCTTTCCCTGCCTTGTGCCCTGGGTCAAACCTCTCTATTCCCTTCCTCTCTATTTAACTTTCGGTTATACAAGTTGTACGACTAAGTCTAAGCTGGCCCACGTCCCGCCCAACTCCCGTCCTCGACACTCCTCCTGAAACACCCCATTTAGCTTTGGTCATTCAGCGGCACTATGAAAGCTTAGGTTGTTTAGAAATACATCCACAACCCGTTTTAATTATCGGCACTTGGACGTATTTTGACAATGTTCGTCCAAGTGCCGACTTAGGCCGGTTTTTGTCATTTTTCTCTTTCGATTATGAGCCCCATAGTGAATTGTGCAGAAAAATACCACACAAACAAAATAATTATATGTCAATTGGTATCTTTGGTTGTGCCCTCCCAGTATACCTGTCAGTCATAGGTGGCATATTTGTTGCACTATATGCTTTTTCCTTGTTATTGGGTTAGTTTTTAGTTGAAATATTATAAATATATAGCATGTTTTACCATTATTTGTTATTGCCTTTCCTATATACCAGTAATACCTGTCCTGAGGGCCCCCAGCCAGTTGGGTTTTCAGCAAAGTTGACCCAACTCAGAGTGCTAAACTCCCTGATCAAGCTTCACATCAGCTTATCAAGCTCTGTATCTTGCAGAAATAAATCTAGCCCCCTCTTCAAGGAAAATCTTCATGAGCCTGATTGAGATGCTCCAACGAGCCCATGATGGTAATAAAATAACACCTAATAACGTATTTCATACTGTATTAGAGTTAGTAGGATGATTAATTCAAAAAAATAATAATCTGCCCAATATTCAAAATGATTTAAGCAGTTAAGAAAGGCTCCTGCCAGCTTAAAACATGCTCTGAAGACCAGTCACGTATATATATTCAGTGTCAGCTAACCAGGCAATGCCGCTGAACATCCTAACCAGCCTTTTACAATATGGGCCAAAGATGGCATTCCTAGGGCAAAGTTGAGGAGGAGGGAGCAGCTATGTGGGTGCCTGCATAGCTAATTGATCAAATAGAACCACATAGCAAAGCAGTCCTTTCTTTAGTCACTTAGCTATGTTCATGGTGGCACTAAATATTAGATAACATTTATATAGCTTCTGGCTAGTGGATGAAATTGTTGGATGGGCTAGTTTCCTTACCACTCACAACCCCAGTGATCATATCCTCTTTTCTGACATCCCCATGATCAGAACCCCCTTCCCCCCCCCCCCCACACACACACTTGAAATCCCACAATTTCAGGCACCCCTACCCAACTCCACACTGATTTCAATCCCCTCCCAATCCCCCCCTCCCCTGAGATCAACTCCCTTGAGATCATTTCCAAGACTGGCCCCCCAAGACCAGATGCTTCCCCTTTGGGCCTGTGGTCCAGTGAGGGTATCCTGGGCAAGAATGATTATCTACTAGGTCCTGTGTTAAAATGGCTGCCACAAGCTCTAGCACTAGTCTCACGGTACTACTACTAGAGGTCAGCTTTCCATATATGGAAGCAGAAGTTTAGTCAGACCTATCCAAAGCTCAGACAGGGTCCAGTTTTGAATATCTGGATCTGACCTAGCTGGGGTAGTGAGCGTTTAAAAACATGCTGCCCACTGCTGGCTGAATATTGACTGTAACAATAATAAAAATAATCATAGACAATAAATCCAATGGCAGCAATTTCCACCTGGGCAAAGAAGCTGAAGAGACTGTGGACCACCTAGACACTGGCTGCAAAAGATCATCCAGACTGACTTCAAGTACTGGGCATGACACACTGGAATATTTTCTGAAAATATCATTTACCTGTAACCACAAAATCTTGGTGCAACAAGCAAAAGCTCCAGGACTTCAGAATACAGACTGAAAAATACTTGCTACACAAAGCACCTGATATCACTAAGGCTGAAAAGAAGAAGATGTGGATTATTGATGTGACAACATCAAGAGACAGCTGTGTTGAAGACAAATAATGGAGAAGATCGCTTGTATCAAGACTGAAGTTAAGTAATCAATCAAAAATTTGCAGTTGTGGTCTCTTGGAGAAATTTTGAAAGACCTAGAACATGGTTCTTAAACCTGTCTTGGAGGACCCTCAGCCAGTCAGGTTTTTAAGATATCCCTAATGAATATGCATAAAACAGATTTGCATGCAAATCTTCCTCATGCATATTCATTAAGGATATCCTGAAAACCCGACTGGTTGGGGGGTCCCCCAGAGCAGTTTTAAGAACCACTGACCTAGAATAACCTTGAGCACTCTAGTCATTGACAATTGCGCCATCTGTCATCTTCAGAAGGCTATGCTGTTTGGAACTTCTCAAATACTGTACTGATACTTTTGAATATCTTAAGGCCTCTTCTACTAAACCACACTAGCGATTTTAGTTACTCCCGACGCTCTTAAGAAATCTATGAGCATTGAGAGCAGCGCAGGCCATTCAGTGCAGCTCCCCATGCTAAAACCACTAGCGCGGTTTAGTAGAAGAGGGGGTTAGTATTTTAGGGAAAGACTCAGTATTTAGAGTGCTAAAATCAGCCAAGTGCATTTGGCAGGCTGTGCAAAGCCACAGAAATAATCATCATCACCATGTCACAAAAATGCTTCAGGTTAGACAGACTGTTAAAGAGGAAGGATGGGGACTGAACGATTACATCAGAGTCAGCACTGAGAAAATTTTAATTGAAGTTTACAGGGAAAATATTTTTTAAAGTGACAGAGACAAAACAAAGGCTCCTTTTACTAAGCTGCGCTAGCGGTTTTAGCATGCACTGCAATGCCGCACGCGCTAGATGCTAATGCCTCCATTGAGCTGGCATTAGTTTTTCTGGGTAGCGTGGGGGGGCAGCACGTGCTAAAAACGCCACCGCAGCTTAGTAAAGGAGCCCTAAGTAGAGAAATGAACAAATGGCAAAAAATTAGAAGAATGGTTTAATGCAGTGTCTCTCAAACATTTTTTAGCTCTGGCAGACTAAACAGAGTACCGTATTTTCACGTAGATAATGCGCACCCATGTAAAACGCGCACACGGGTATAGCGCGCGGAAAACACAAATTTATGTACAGAAATTTTTATATACCGCGCACACCCGTATACCGTGCATGCTGCCCGACTCTCCTTTCGCCTGCCCTGACTCTCCTCTGGCCACCCCGACTCTCATCTCCCCTTTGAAGTCCTGTCCCCACCCTGAAAGCCTGATGCCCCCCCGACATCCGATTCACCCCCCCGCAGGACCGCTCGCACCCCCACCCCGAAGGACCGCTCGCACGCACTCCCACCCGCATCCGCACCCCCACCCTGAAGGACCGCTCACACTCCCACAGCCTCCCGACCCCCCCCATCATGTAGAAGCTCCTACCGGTGTCCTGCTGCTTTCTCTTGGCGGTCCCAGCCCTTCCGTGAGCCCTGCGCCTGCGCTGCTTCCTCTTCCAGCGGTTCGCCCTTTCTCTAACGTCAAGCCCTCTTACCCCACCGACTCCCCGACTTCCCAACACGATCGGGGCAAGAGGGAGCTCAAGCTATCTTGCCCCAGCCAACCGTGGCACCCCCGACACGATCGGGGCAAGAGGAAGCTCAAGCCCTCTTGCCCCGCCGACTCCCCAACTCCCCGACAATATCAGGCCAGGAGGGAGCCCAAACCCTCCTGGCCAAGGCGACCCCCTACCCCCACCCCACACTACATTACGGGCAGGAGGGATCCCAGGCCCTCCTGTCCTTGACGCAAACCCCCCTCCCCCCAACGACCCCCCCCCCAAGAACCTCCGAATGCCCCCCCAGCCGACCCGCGACCCCCCTGGCCGAGCCCCACGACACCCCCCACCCCCCTTCCCTGTACCTTTGTGTAGTTGGCCGGACAGACGGGAGCCAAACCCGCCTGTCCGGCAGGCAGCCAACGACAGAATGAGGCCGGATTGGCCCATCCGTCCCAAAGCTCAGCCTACTGGTGGGGCCTAAGGCACCTGGGCCAATCAGAATAGGCCCGGGAGCCTTAGGTCCCTCCTGGGGGCGGGGCCTGAGGCACATGGGCCCAACCCGACCATGTGCCCAAGGCCCCGCCCCCAGGAGGGACCTAAGGCTCCCGGGACTATTCTGATTGGGGAAGGGTACGGGGAAGGGGGGTGGGGGTGTCGTGGGGGTCTGCCAGGGGGGTCGCGGGTCGGCTGGGGGGGCGGTCGGAGGTTCTTGGGGGGGCGGTCGTTGGAGGGAGGGGGGTTTGCGTTGAGGGCAGGAGGGCCTGGAATCCCTCCTGCCCGTAATGTAGTGCGGGGTGGGGGTAGGGGGTCGCCGTGGCCAAGAGGGTTTGGGCTCCCTCTTGGCCCGATATTGTCGGGGAGTTGGGGAGTCAGCGGGGCAAGAGGGCTGGGCTCCCTTTTGCCATGATCGTGTCGGGGGGGCAAGAGGGCTTGAGCTCCCTCTTGCCCCGATCGTGTCGGGGGTGCCGCAGTTGGCTGGGGCAAGAGGGCTTGAGCTCCCTCTTGCCCCGATCATGTCGGGGGTGCTGCGGTTGGCTAGGGCAAGAGGGCTTGAGCTCCCTCTTGCCCCAATCATGTCGGGGAGTCGGCGGGGCAAGAGGGCTTGACATTAGAGAAAGGGTGAACCGCTGAAAGAGGAAGCAGCGCAGGCGCAGGGCTCATGGAAGGGCCGGGACCGCCAAGAGAAAGCAGCAGGACACCGGTAGGAGCTTCTACATGATGGGGGGGGGGGGGTCGGGAGGCTGTGGGAGTGCGAGCGGTCCTTCAGGGTGGGGGTGTGGGTGCGGGTGGGAGTGTGTGCGAGCGGTCCTTCGGGGTGGGGGTGCGGGTGCGTGCGAGTGGTCCTTCGGGGTGGGGGTGTGAGCGGTCCTGTGGGGGAGGGGGTTAATCGGACGTCGGGGGGGGAACTATGTAAAAAAAATTTTTACAACGCGCTCACGCGTATAACGCGCAAGGTTATGCGCGGTTTGTAAAAACCACGTATAATGCGCGCGTTATATGCGAGAAAATACGGTAAATGTTTTTTTGCAGCACATTATAATTGAAATTACAAAACCAATAAAAATGTAACCCCTCCCCCATTTACAAAACCGTGAAAGCGTTTTTTAGTGCATGCCAGTGTGTTGAATGCTCATAGAACTCTTTGAGCGTCGGGAGCAGTGCAGAGCATTCAGCACACCGGCCTGCTCTAAAAACTGCTTTTGCGGTTTTTTAAAAGGGGGGTGTAAATTTGAGAGTTATTTATTTAAAGTTCTTTAAACTATGGGCCTATTTTACAAAGCCGCAGTAACAGCCCCGAAGCCCATAGAGATTTAAAGGGATTTGGGGCTGTTGCCACGCAGCAGCCGCTAGTGTGGCTTTGTAAAACAGGTCCATAGTATGGGTAATTGTAAAAATAGTGAAACTAAAGTAAATTGAATTGCTAATCAATGCAATGGATGTGCTGGTTTCTAAGTGCAAATTAACTCAAAATGCAGCTCAATAGTCAACAAGCAAACACGGATTTCATCATCCACCATCTGCAGCCATTCTCTTTTTTTTTTTCAATTTAATTTCTATCAGAGCTGATAAACCAAATTCACAAAGATAAGAAGATCCAGTAACAAATCCTTGATTGCTTTGTTGCTCAAGTTAGGATAACTACTGCATAAAAAATAAAACTAAAATTACTTGCTGTTAGTTATCAAGGACCAATTACATCAAGGAATGATGCTTGTCTTGGTGGTTGTATCCTTATGCACACAGATGCCCATAACATTGACCAGACTCTTGTGTATGTGACATACATGTTATCTATTCTAGTGAATCCTTATGAAGTGAATTTTTAAAAATAAAATTCTGGAATCTCTTGTGGAATCTCTTGTGGCCCAGAATCTCTTCGGGGCACATCACTGTACTGGGGCACAGTTTGAGAGACAATGTTTTGCAATTAAAATTTAATTTAAAAAAAGTTTAGAGTGATCCATTTGGGGAGTAGAAATCTATGGGAACTGTATGATCTAGGAGGTGAAAAGATGATATACACAGAAAAGGAGAGGGACCTTGGGGTTAAACTGGCCGAGGATCTGAAGGTGACAAAACAGTGGACAAGATGATGACGGTAGCCAGAAGGATGCTAGGCTGTATAGAGAGAGGCATAACCAGCAGAAGAAAGGAGGTTTTGGTGAGGTCTCACTTGGAGTATTGTATTCATTTTGGAAGCCTTATCTGGCTAAGGATGTGAAAAGATTTTGCAGAGATCCAGAGGAAGGCTATGAAGATGGTATGGGATTTGCATCAAAAGTTGTATGAGAAGAAACTGGAAGATCTGAATACATACATTCTAGAGAAGAGGATTGACATAGGAGATATAACATAGACATTTAAATACTTGAAGGGTATTAATATAGACACAATCTTTTCCAGAGAAGGGAAAATGGAAAAATAGACGACATTAATTGAGGTTGCGGAATGGTCGACTTAGGAGTAATCAAACAAACACAGAGAAGATGACCAAAAGTGCTACGATGCTTTATTATTCAAACTCAAATGGTAAGGCTAACATTGAACATTATTTAAATACATCATATTTCAGATTTGTTAGCATGTGCTGCTATACCATGGAACACCATTGACTTTTCAGTTTTAAGAAATTTTTGTCAAGATGCTGATACATAATAGATGGTTACCATTAAATTCTGTGGACCATCTTGATTATTTTTAAGCATTATACTATTTAAGTACCTTATGACTGGCTCCTCACAATCTTTGTTTGACTTAAAAGTGGCATTAACAATTATGCCTTACCATTATCTATATCCTGCTTGGATTGAAATATATAATTAAAAAAAAAAATAATTCACTTAGTTGTTCAAATGGTTGATTATACTTTGTAAATAAATAAATATCCTCACTATGTATATCGGGAAGTGGTACACAATAAATTGTGAATGTGTAATATATAACAAAAATAAATCGATAACAAATATGTAAAAGAGTGAATTCAGTATTAAGGTCCCTTCCAATTTAGGAGAGATTTGCCCTCAAGGCATTATAGGAGACCCACAGAAATCAACAAAAGCCACCGGACCACCCTTTTACATCATATAACACTCCTTGATGTGAACAAACTGTGCTCAAATCAAATTTGTGATAATGTGACCACTTCCCGAGCATTTTGAACAGAAATGCTGCCGCCAAGTTCCAATATGTTATTTCAAAGTTCATGTAAGTCCGAATGCAGTCTTTGCGTATTAAATAATATAAGTATTGATAAAAACTGAGAAAACTTATCTCTGTATCTTGTTAGACCGATCCCCTAACTGACAAGACACTTTGGCCATCTTTTACTGAGGTGCGCTAAGCGTTTTAGCACGCGTTTAGTGTGTGCTAAAACAATGCGTGCACTAACCGCTAACGCGTCCTTAAGATAATATGCAAGCATTAGCGTGTGCTAATATTTATCGCGTGCTAAAAAGCATAGTGCACCTTAGTAAAATAGGGGGATTGTTTCAGTCCTTCCTCAGGGACAGAGAGAAGACACTCACATCCTGCATCGGCATACAATACAGAAAAGGATGTTTGTAGTATAATTTATACTTTGTGTCATATTATTTTTTACACTCTTTACAGACCTCTGTTTGTTTTTCAAGATTGTTTACTCTGCACTTGTACAGAAATATAAATATACTTTTACATTTTCTTTCTTTATTTTACTAATCTTTCAATTGTTATTTTTTTTATTTATTTTTTCATGTTTTCATTTTTATCAGTTTTTCTTTCATATCACATTAAGATTGGGATTACCCTTTATCACTAGCTGTACAGTTCAACTAGTCGACCAAAAATCATACCGCTATGTCTCAAATCAATCACAAAAATGATCTTATGGTGATTCATTAAGTTATATGCTAGTCTGATATGATTTATGCTGTTTTTCCATATGTGGTTAGAATGTACTCGGGCTTTAATCTACTTTTTTAGGTATATGACTATTTTCTAAACGTTTATGTATACTCTATTCTCTGATATTGTTATAACAAACACTTTCACAAGAAATATAAATGGGATGTCACAAAAAGTTAGTGCTGCTATAGTTCCAATAAAGAGAGTTTCAAATCGCTGGAGGAAAAAGCCTCAGATTGGAACCCTTCCACCACCACAATGGTGGTCCAAGGTGGTCGGGCGAACACCTCACTGGCAAAAAAACCTCCAGACCAGCCAATCAACACCGATCAACCAAGTGATAAGTGGAAATTATCCTCTATCTTTGCACCATAGTCCTGCTTTAAGTTCACTATTATTGGGAGCTGGTCTGGAGGTTTTTTTGCCAGTGAGGTGTTCGCCCGACCACCTTGGACCACCATTGTGGTGGTGGAAGGGTTCCAATCTGAGGCTTTTTCCTCCAGCGATTTGAAACTCTCTTTATTGGAACTATAGCAGCACTAACTTTTTGTGACATCCCATTTATATTTCTTGTGAAAGTGTTTGTTATAACATTGTTGATTTTTCACATTTCCGGGTTATTTTTTACTCTATTCTCTGAAACATTTTATTTTTGATATGGAGAACAGTTGCTTTCTTTTAACAAGATTGTTTTGTTTAGATTTTATTTCAACAAATTTTAACTTATTTTATTCCATTTTGTTTAAAGATTTTTATGGTCTTTTAATTGAATTAGATAGTTAGCCCATCCTCCCAAGGAGCTCAGAATGGGTTACAAATTAGGTACTCAAGTATTTTCCCTATCTGTCCCGGTGGGCTCACAGTCTATCTAATGTACCTGGGGCAGTAAAGGGTTAAGAGACATGACCAGCACGGGATTTGAACCCAGAACCTTGGAGTGCTGAGACTGTAGCGCTAACCACACTATACAAAATATATTATATATTATTGTTTATGTATTTACTTTTATTTCATGTAAATTATTTTTCATAGAAAATGATTTGTATGTGTTTCTTGTTCATAGACTCCTGATGCAGGCCATAGGGCTGAAACAAGTTCGTGTTGAGTCATTTGAGTTTGAATAATAAAGCACTGTTGCACTTTTGGTCATCTTCACTGTGTTTGGTGAATCTTCATCCTATGGAGGTGGTTCTCCTGTTATGTTGTGAGACTTAGGAGTAATGTCAGGAAATTCTTCACGGAGAGAGTGGAGATGAAAATGGTGACAGAATTCAAAAAGATGTAGGAAAAATATAGAAGATCTTTAATTAGAAGATGAATGGTATAAATAACAGAACTTTAATCAGTGGTCTCCAACCTTTTTCATGTAAAGAACCACAATGTGAATACGAGAAAGCTCTGAGCGCCACCAAAATATTTCATTTTGGAATACCATGGTATCTATATCAGGTAATAACATGGTATCATCCACAATGCTCATTGAGATCTGAGGTAGTGAAGCATTTATCAATTGATAGATTTCACGAGATTAAATATGCTGATACTAGAGCTAAGGCTATTTCAGTGGCTGGAGTACAAATGTGGTACAACTTAGTAGGGCTGCTAAGGATGACAAACAATATATAGCAACGGGTAAGTAATATTGATTTTTAGGTGATTACACAATTATTAATTTATTTCTTTTAATGTGAAGAATGTTTACCCCCCCCCCTTTTTACAAAGCCACATAAGGCTTTTTTTATCATCAGCCATGGTGGTATTAGCTTCGATGCTCATAGGAATTCTATGAGCATTGGAGCTAATACTGCTGCGGCTGGCGATTAAAAAAAAAAAAAAAAAAAAGCCTAACATGGCTTTGTAAAAGGAGCCCTTAATGTTTTATGTTGGTTTTTATTATGTATATTTGCCATGGTGACTGCTTAGGTTTTAAGCAGATTATACATTTTAAAAAAATAAATAATCTACTACTAATTTTATAAACCACTTTTACCTGCTTGCTCAAACTGGGTGTTAAACATAAAAAATTAATACTAATATTGATTCTACAATACTTCTAGGGTATATTTTAAAAACTCGCTTTATTTTGGTTGGTCAACCGTACCAAATTCCATAAATGAGACTCTTGAGTAACAGACTTAAGAAATTGCTTGTGGTTACTATATCAAGTGGGCAAGATTGAAATTAACACATTTACAAGATTTGAAGAGCATTTCAGTCAACTATATAAAGGCTACAAAGGAGGACTTTGGGGGCCACATAAGACTTGGGGCCATGTGTTGGATACCATTGGCTTAAATGGTTGTATGTGTGTTTGATGTATCAAGTGGTGCTTAGTTAGTGACTCTGGTTGTGAAGAATTAAGGCTGGTATTGGGCAGACTTGTATGGTCTGTGTCCCATATATTCCAATTCGATTTAGGATGGACTGAAGAGGGCTTCAATGGAAACTCCAGAAATGTTGAAAGTGAGGACAGTAACAAGCAGACTTTTATGGTCTCGCAAATGACAAAATGGTTCAGATAGGCTGGAGTGGGCTTCAATGGCAACTCCAGTAGTTGAAATCAAAGGACAGTTCTGGGTGGGCTTCTTAATCTTACGTCACAGAAGGATAATTTAATTGTGAATTGGTGATGATTGTGACTCTTAGGTAGACTGGGTGAATGGTTCATATCTTTGCCTGCTATCATTTACTATGTTATTATGTTACATGTGGCTAAATTGAAAGGCCTCACCTTACATGGACAATACTTTAGTGAAATCAAGAATACTGTGGACAACACCAGGAACTAGAAATAGTTACAGATGAGTTCCATAAAAAAGAGGAGACAGAAGGATCGATTTTTGCAGCTCATGAAAAATATTATTATTATAAACTAATTGCATGAAAGTGAACATTGATCAGATTTCAACTCATAGCAGATGTAAACTGTATAATTAAAGAGATGAAACCATTGTCCACTTATTCAATGGATATAATAACATTATCCTCACTGATTACATACAATGTCACAACAGGGTAGCCACAATGATCCACTGAAGCTTGTGCAAGAAATACCACTTCAGAGTCAACAAATACTGGTATAACCACCATATAGAAAAAGCTGCAGAAAATTAAATCATCATGACTTTACAGGACGTTTGAATTCAGATGAACCAACAGGGAGAAAACAAAAATAATGCTACTGTGCAGCTGCAACATCGCCACATTTCCTTCTTCAGTTAAAACATCAAAAGGGGTATCACAACCAGGACGAAAGGAGTCGTCATGCCGCTGTGTTGCGCAATGGTGCGCCCGCACCTGGAGTGCTGTGTGCAGTACTGGGCGCCGTGCCACAGGAGGGACATGGCAGTACTCGAGGGAGTGCAGAGGAGGGCGACTAAACTGATGAAAGGTATGGAAAATTTTTCATACGCTGACAGGTTGGAAATGCTGGGTCTGTTCTCCCTGGAGAAGAGGAGACTTAGAGGGGACGTGATAGAAACCTTCAAAATCCTTAAGGGCATAGAGAGAGTAAATAAGGACAGATTCTTCAAACTGTGGGGGGCCACAAACACTAGGGGTCACTCGAAGAAATTGAAAGGGGACAGGTTTAGAACAAATGCTAGGAAGTTCTTTTTTACCCAGAGGGTGGTGGACACATGGAACAAGCTTCCGGAGGAGGTGATAAGCCAGAACTCTGTACAGGGGTTCAAGAAAGGTTTGGATAGGTTCCTGGAGGATAAGGGGATAGAGGGGTACAGATAGAACTTGAGGTAGGTTGTAGAGGTGTTCAGAAACCACTTCACAGGTCGTGGACCTGATGGGCCGCCGCGGGTGCGGACCGCTGGGCGAGATGGACCTCTGGTCTGACCCAGTGGAGGCAACTTCTTATGTTCTTATGTAAATAGACAATATTGAAATTCTTGAAATCTCTCTGAGTAATCATAACATAACATAAGAACTGTCATCTTCGGATCAAATCTTAGGTCCATCAAGTCCAGCGATCCGCACACGCGGAGGCCCCAACAGGTGTACCCTGGCATAATTTTAGTCACTGGTATCACTCTATGCCTCTCATAAGGAGATGAGCATCTAGATTACCCTTACCAGTATCACTCTATGCCTCTCATAAGGAGATGGGCATCTAGTTTACCCTTAAATCCTAGAACGGTGGAGAGCATTCCAGGTGTCCACCACTCATTGCGTGAAACAGAACTTCCTGATATTTGTCCTGGACTTGTTCCCCCTCAGCTTCAGTCCATGCCCTCTTGTCTGTGTCACATTGGACATTGTAAATTTTTTCTGCTCTAAATTGTCGATTCCTTTCAGAATTTAGAAAGTCTCGATCATATCCCCTCACAGTCTCTTCTTCCCAAGGGAGAACAATCTCAGTCTCTTAAGTTGTTCCTCGTAATCCAGTTTCTCCATACCTTTCACTAGCTTCGTTGCTTGTCTCTGCACCCTCTCCAGCAGTTTTATATCTTTCTTTAGGTATGGAGACCAATGTTGGACACAGTATTCAAAGTGTGGTCTGACCATCGCTCTATAAAGCGGCATTATTACTTTCTCTGATCTACTCGTGATTCCCTTCTTTATCATGCCTAGCATTCTATTTGCTTTCTTTGCCGCTGCTGCACATTGCGCTGACGGTTTCAGGGTCCTATCAGTACACTCGGGTCCTTTTCATGTTCGGTCTTTCCCAGAGTTGCACCTGACATTCTATATTTATGTCCCTTGTTCTTTCTGCCTAAATGCATCACTTTGCACTTTTCCACATTAAACTTCATCTGCCATTTCTCTGCCCATGTCTCCAATCAACACAAGTCGCTCTGGAGTTCCTCGCTATCCTTCTGTGATCTGATTGCTCGGCATAGCTTTGTGTCATCTGCAAACTTGATGATCACACTGGATGTTCCTTCTTCTAGGTCATTGATGAAAATATTAAATAGGATGGGCCCAAGTACCGAGCCCTGGGGCACACCGCTAGTCACTTTCTCCCAATCCGAGAACTTCCCATTTATGCCCACTCTCTACCTTCTTTTTTCCAGCCACTTGCCTATCCATCTTAGTATGTCTCCCTCTAATCCATAGCCTTGTAGTTTCCTGAGAAGTCTTACATGTGGAACCTTGTCGAATGCTTTCTGGAAGTCCAAGTATATAATATCCACCAGTTCTCCACTATCTATTTGTCTGTTCACTGTCTCAAAAAATTGAAGTAAATTTGTCAAACATGATTTCCCTTTCCTGAATCCATGTTGACTGGGTCTCATCAGGTCATGTGTATCTAAGTGCCGGACTATGCTATCTATAATCAGCGCTTCAACCATCTTTCCAGGGACAGATGTGAGACTCACAACTTTTTCTGAATATCGGTGAAACGTTTGCTATCTTCCAGTCATCTGGTATCTGTCCAGTTCTAATTGACAGGTTGGCAAGTTTTTGCAATAGTTCTCCGATTTCAACTTTCAGTTCTTTTAAGACAGACGCAAAAAAGGAATTCAATCTGTCCGCAATTTGTTTGTCATCCTTGATGTACGCTTTACCTCCCTGGTCGTCCAGCAGTCCCACCACTTCTTTTGCGGGTTTTTTCCCTTTTATGTATCTAAAGAAGGGCTTGAAATTTTTGGCTTCTTCTGCTATTTTCTCCTCGTAGTCCTTTTTGCCAACCCTCACTGCCTTGTGACATTTCTTCTGATCATCTTTGTGTTTGTTCCAAGCTTCGGTTATTTTCGTGCGTTTCCATGTTTTAAAGGAGTCCTTCTTTTCTTTTATAGCTTCTTTCACCTCTCTAGTAAGCCATGCCAGCTCTCCTTTGCCTTTAGTTTTCTTTACTTTGGAAAGCCTTGGAATGTAGAGGCTTTGTGCTTCTGTGATCGTATTTTTCAGTAGGGACCATGCCTGATCTACCGTTTTAATTTTGCCCATGTTTTTCCTGAGCCATTTTTTCACCATGGCTCTCATGCTATCGTATCTTCCCTTTTTAAAGTTTAAGGTCATGGTTGAGGTTTTGGTACGTTTCCCCTTCCCGACGTCAAGTCTAAAGTTGATCATGTTGTGATCGCTCATCCCCAGCGGGACCGTGACTTCTATTTCCTTTGTCAGTCACATAATGCCATTTAGGACCAAGTCCAAGGTGACATTTCCTCTCGTCAGCTCTCCTACCTTTTGTTCCAGGAAGCAGTCCCATAGCGCTTCCAGGAACTTGGCCTCCTTGCCGTAGTTAGAGGTTTCCAGGTCCCAGTCTATCCCAGGGAAATTGAAGTCCCCCAAGATTATGACATTACCTGTCTTACATTCATGTTTAATTTCCTCTATCATTTCCAAGTCTGTCTCCTCCATCTGTCCTGGTGGTCGATAGTAAAGGCCAATCTTTGTGTCTGCACCATTGTGTCTGGGAATCTTGATCCAGAGGGATTCCAGCTTCTCTTTCCCTTCCATCATAGCATCTCTAACAGATTCTACTCCTTCCTGAACATATAGGGCAATACCTCTACCTTTCTGCCCCACTCTATCTCTTCTGTATAGTTTGTATCTCTGTAGTACTGTGTCCCATTCATTTTTGTCATTCCACCATGTTTCTGTTATGTCAATGATTTCCAGTTCATCGTTTTTTGCTATTGTTTCTAATTCTCCCATTTTGTTTCTCAAACTTCTAGCATTCATATACATACATTTGAGTTCCCTTTGTGTTACCTTCTTGGACTTTCTATGCTTAGCTGTCTCTACCGTTTCTTTTGCTGTATTCTTTTCTGCTCCTGCGTTGTCTCCCTTATTTGCTTTGTGGTCGTCCCCTCCTGTGTCTCAGTAAATTTCCGTATTTCCTTCTTCAAGGCATCCTGTCGCACGGGCCATTGACTGGTGGTCGACTGTCGGCTTTCCCCCGTCCTTTAGTTTAAAGCTTTCTCGATGGCCCTCTTCATGTTACCTGCCAATATTCTTGCTCCTTCCTTGTTGAAGTGTAGTCCATCCTTTCTGTAGTACCTGCCGTCCAATTGCGCATGAAATCAAAACCTTCCTCTTCGCACCATCATCTCATCCAGGTGTTGCTCGTTTGCAATTCCCCTTGTCTCATTCCATCAGCTCTTGGTACCTTCACCTCCCTGATATTCAGTTTTATTCCGAGTGAGTGGAGCTGGCCCTTCATTTCTTCCCTGTCATACTTCCATCTGCTCACATCGTTGGTTCCCACGTGGATAAGCACAGCAGTGTCCTCTCCCACTGCGGTGTCTATGATCCTGGTGATCCTGTTGGCCACATCCTTCACTCTTTCTCCAGGCAGGCAGGTGACTATTCTGTCCTCTCTTCACCCTGCGGTGTGGCTGTCCACATGACGTATGATGGAGTCTCCCACGATGATCCCCATCTTCTTTATTCGGGGGTTCCTTGGGGGTCGTAGGTCCACATCCATGGTATAGGGCCAATCTTCTCCCTCCTGCAATACTTCTGAAGTTGTTTTCTGCTCTTCAGGTGGGGAGACATCCCCATGCAGTCTCCCTCTTTCTCTTGGTGTGTGGTCGCCCCATATCTCAGCTTCAGTCTCTCCAGAATTTGCAGGGGTGTCTTCACTTTTCTTGTCCAGGCCTTCTTCCTGAGTTGCTCGGGTACAGTTCTCCACATACTGCTGGTGAGCTTCCTCGATGTATCTTTCTAACTCTTTGACCTCTTCATTTGGACTGAACTCCACTAGAAGCTTCTCCTGTACGCGGATTTCTTCTTCAAAGGTGAGGAGTTCTTTTAGTTCCAGCACTGTCTCCTTTAGCAGCCGGACTCTCCATTTCAAGCTATCCAGCTCCATGCAACGACTGCAAATGTATGCCTAAATCCCCGAAGGGAAGTAGTCATACATACTGCAGATGGTGCAGAAAACTGGAAAGCTCATCTTCTGACTTCCTTGGGCTTCCATCTCTTGCTCCCTTTCTGAGTTGTCTGAGCGAATTAGTTGTGAACCTTCTATCTCTGTCAGCTGGATGTTTTCTGACTTGCAGTTTGCTGCCTTTCTGTTTGTTGTGACTCTGCTGGTGTTACTGTTTGTTCTGAGTCTGCTTGCGTTACTGTGTTAGTGCCAGTGAGTGCTCGTTTCCCCTCTAGTGTGTGGTATGTGGGGAAGTGAGCCCTGCTGCGTAGCTAGCTAAAAACTAGGACTTGTAGCTTCCGCTCTAGGTCACTCTGCTAGGCATCCGAGTTTCCCGGCTCCTTAAGGCTCCTTTGCAAAGGCAAGCTCGCTAAGACGAGCGCCTTTGTCGCTCACCTTTTTCGCGTGCCAAACAGCAGTGCACCGTTGGCCCCTCCCCTTGGTGCTGCCTTGCCAACACACATGTTGGCAAGGCCCATGTGTTGGCAAGGCCCATGCCTTGCCAACACACATGTCGGGTTGGGCCCATGTGCCTCAGGCCGCGCCCCCAGGTGGGACCTAAGGCTCCAGGGCCTATTCTGATTGGCCCACGCGCCTTAGGCCCCACCAGTAGGCGGAGCTTTGGGACGGATGGGCCAATCCGGCCTCATTCCGTCGTTGGCTGCCTGCCGGACAGGCGGGTTTGGCTCCCGTCTGTCCGGCCAACTACCAAAGGTACGGGGAAGGGGGGTGGGGGTGTCGTGGGGGTCACCAGGGGGGTCGCGGGTCGGCTGGGGGGGCGGTCGGAGGTTCTTGGGGGGGGGCGGTCGTTGGAGGGAGGGGGGTTTGCGTCGAGGGCAGGAGGGCCTGGGATCCCTCCTGCCCGTAATGTAGTGCGGGGTGGGAGTAGGGGGTCGCCGTGGCCAGGAGGGTTTGGGCTCCCTCCTGGCCCGATATTGTCGGGGAGTTGGGGAGTCGGCCGGGCAAGAGGGCTTGGGCTCCCTCTTGCTCTGATCGTGGATGCGGGTGCGGGTGGGAGCGCGTGCGAGCGGTCGTTCGGGGTGGGGGTGCGAGCGGTCCTGCTGGGGGGAGTGAATCGGGCGTCGGGCGGGGTGGGAACTATGTTAAAAAATGTTTGTATACCGCGCTCACGCGTATAACGCGCGAGGGGTATGCGCGGTAGGTAAAAACGCGTATAACGCGCGCGTTATATGCGTGAAAATACGGTACTCTCGCCGCTGCCCCAAGCTTCCTGTCCTCTGCCTCTCTAGTGTTCCCTTTCTCCTCCTCTTTTCTCCTTACTTGTTGTACTCCTTCTCCTTCCCTTTTGCCTCGCTGCTCCTCTTCTCCTCTCTCTAAGCTCGCCCTCACTGTACTGTACTGAAGAAAATCTTCTTCAAACTGAAAATTATCAAACCCCTGAAGAGAGAGTATTATCTGATGAGAATTTCTGAATTGCCCAAAGCTCCATCACACTTCACTTTGACTACTGCAACACTTTACTAATAGGAGTTCCCAAAAAACACCTACTGTAAAAGCTCTGCAATCTGCACAAAATACTGTATCCAGGTTGACTCATAATATCCCAAGACATCAGCATATCACACCAACATTGATGTCCTTACACTGGCTACCAATAGAATATCGCATCCAAAATAAAACCATGATTCTGGCTTTCAAAGCATTGAAGGTATGTTATCTCTAATACTGGCAATAAATATTACATATCTATCAACCTATTCAACCACCATGGTCCTCAAAAACTAAAAGCTCCTTTTACTAAGCTGCGATAGCTTTTTTAGCGTGCACTAAACCCGCGCTATACGGCTAAAACTAATGCCAGCTCAATGCTGGCATTAGCATCTAGCATGCGTGGCAATTCTGCGTGCGCTAAGCACATGCTAAAACCGTTATTGTAGCTTAGTAAAAGGAGCCTAACCTCCTTGATATACCCTCCATTCAAAAAATCCATCTTGAATAATACAGGAACTCTATCTTTTATATTAAGGGGCCCCAGTGGTGAAATCTGCTCCCAGAACAAATTTGGTTGATAAATGACCTTAAGACATTCAAATCCTCATTGAAAACACATAAGAACATAAGAACATAAGCAGTGCCTCCGCTGGGTCAGACCACAGGTCCATCTTGCCCAGCAGTCCGCTCCCGCGGCGGCCCGAACAGGTCACGGCCTGTCTGAGACACCAGAAGGGGCCCCCTTGCCACCTTGGTTTCCCATTTGAGTTTTATCTTCCCATCGAAGTCCTAACCCTCCGGTCTTGCACATGCACTACCTGGTTGGGTTTCTATACTTATTACCTGGTTAGCTTTCTATACCTGTGTTACATCCCAGCACCTCTCTCAGTATCCCACGATCCCTTTATCCCTCAGGAATCCGTCCAATCCCTGTTTGAATCCCTGTACCGTACTCTGCCTGATCACTTCCTCCGGTAGCGCATTCCAAGTGTCCACGACCCTTTGGGTGAAAAAAAACTTCCTTGCATTTGTTTTGAACCTATCTCCCTTCAGTTTCTCCGAATGCCCCCTCGTACTTGTTGTCCCCTTCAGTCTGAAAAATCTGTCACTATCCACCCTCTCTATGCCCCTCATGATCTTGAAGGTCTGTTTAAAGATGCCTATCCCACCTACTAATCAGTGATGGAAAATCACTAAGCAGAAATGAAAGGTCAGGCTATAGAGCTAGAACCTAAGCCTGAGAGTTGATGATACTTAGCTAAATGAACCTTGTCTTGTTTCTAACATGACTGCATACCTATACTTCTTATCCCACCCTCTACTTGTTACCCCTGAAAATTATGTTGTGTCTCATCTTAAATTATGTATATAGTACTGTAATCCACCTGGAAACCTACTGATAGTGCAGACTATAAATCCTTCAAATGAATAAATAAACATTTGGAACATAACACACATGATTCAATAGTAATAGAAATAATAATATGACTTTCATTAACATTGTGATACCAAGAGATACATGAATTTAAAAAAAAAATTAGAAAAATTATGAAATTTGAAACCTTATGTTAGAAATGGCAAGAATCTGAGGAAAACTATGTCAAGAGATACCTATTGATATAGGAACCTTGGGTGGAATTACATACATCAAGGTTAGACACATTCTTACCTTGAATTTTGGATTTGACAAAAGTGAGTTTACAAAAAAAACAGTTTTTCTATGTTCAAACTATATATAAAAGTAATGTCTGTATAATTCCTAAGCTTCTGTGAGAAGCCTGAATTCTCCAGTGATACCAGACAAATCGTTGTTTGTGTTATACTATATAAAATTATATAATCCTATATAATAAAACTCTAGAGCGCGCATGCGCTCTTGAAAAATCGTGATCCCTGGCGCCGTGTTTTCTGATCCGTGGCTGCGTTCCATTTTAGAACATGGCCAGGGATCACTCTGGCCACTCCCCTCCTCACTCACCAATCCGAAGCAAGCTCCTCACCAACCGGAAGCAAGCACCTCACCTCCCGCCCTCGCTCACCGCTGCCGCTGATCCTTCTCTTCTGGGCAGCCTGCGATCGTGGCCGGCTTTGGTGGGCCTCGCGGGCTGCTTTCCGGTCTCGGTGGGACGTTCCCTCTGACGCACGGGATCGCGTCGGGAGGGAGCGTGCTTCCGGGTTGGGGAGCTGCCTGTGAGGTTCGCTGGGGCCGGCCACCATGATCGCGGCCTGGAGCAGGCCAGAAGACGCCGAGATGCAGGGAGGGTAAGCAGGGGAATCAATACAGGGGGCCAGAGGGAGAGGGAAAGGGGGCTGCTTTGGGGGGAGGGGTATGCTGAGGGGAGACAGAAGGGGCCATGGAGAGATAGGGAGAGGGAAAAGAGGGCTGCTTTGGGGGGGAGGTGTGCTGGGGACAGACAGGTTTGCTCTGGGTGTAACACAGAAGGGACCATGGAGAGACAGGGAGAGGGAAAGGGGGCTACTTTGGGGGAGGGGTGTGCTGGGGACAGACAGTTTTGCACTGGGGGGAAGACAGAAGTGGCCATGGAGAGACAGTTAGGGAGAGGGAAAGGGGGCTGCTTTGGGGGGAGGGGTGTGCTGGAGGCAGACAGCTTTGCTCGGGGGGGGGGGGGAGACAGAAGGACACAGACAGCGGCCAAGGAGAGAGAGATAAAGAAACACATACAGACAGACATACATATATTCTAGCACCCGTTAATGTAACGGGCTTAACGACTAGTAATAACAATATTAATAATAATATCTAAATATCAAATAGTTCCCAGTTATTAGATATTCAGAAGTATCACAGAATGTGGCTAGTTTCAAACAATGCAGCCATCTGAAGTTGACAGATGATGATTTTGGCAATGCTCAGTGTGGTCAGATGCAGTTTCAAGTCTTTCAATATTGCTCCAAAGGCACCAATTACTACAGGAACCACAACTGCAGGTTGTCACCAGAGGTGCTTCACTTCAATCTTCAGGTCAGTATTTTGTAATCTTCTCCAACTGTTTCTCTTTAAATAGCTGTCTCCTGGCATTTGCCATATCTGTTATCCAAACCTGCTTCTTTCAACCACATGATATTGGGTGTAGTGTGCAACATTTAGATATGTGTCTATCCCAAAAAGCTTTCAATCTAAATGAATACCTGAGGCAGTGGGACTTAAAATGATTTGGCCAGGGTCACAAAGAATGTCCATGGAAGAAGTAGGATTTGAACCCTGGTTTTCAACCTATTGCTCTAACAAGTAGGCAACTTCCTCATGTCAGTGGAGATCAAATTCTCTGGAATGAACTTATTCTAAAAGATGGGAGGGGTCAGAATCAAGGAGATCTAAACTATAGGGTGGGGGGGGGGGTCTTCCTTGAGTGGAATTAGGTAAACATCAGAGATAGTCAGATATCCCCCCCCCCCTTTACAAAACCACAACAGCAGTTTTTAGCACAGGCCAGCACACTGTATGCTCTGTGTTGCTCCCGACACTCATAGGAACTCTATTGAGTGTCGGGAGCAGTGAAGAACATTCAGTGTGCCGGCCTGCACTAAAAAACGCTATCGTTGTTTTGCAAAAGGGGGGATATATGAATCTTAATAGGAGGTTCCAGACATGCTGAGGGGATCAAATTTTGTGGGGGAGATTGTGGGTTGATAAATCTTCTTTGATAACCAATCCTTCCATTTCAGGCCAATTATCAGGAGGAATTTTGCATGTGGGGCAATAAGGTCCCTGCTTTGATACAGCCATTAATATTTTGGCCTTGGCTGGCAAGTGCAAAATAGCATCTGAAGGATAGCATGCCAATCAATTTCAAGAATTCCTGCCACAGCCTCGTTTGCATATGACCCAACCTAATTTAACTGGAGGTGTGCTAAGTTTTCAGCAATTCCACTAAGGTGTATAGGGAACCAGTCCATAGCACACTATGGGGTCCTTTTACAAAGGCACACTAGCTATTTTAGCGTGTGCTAAATATTAGCACATGCTAAAATGGCTAGCGTGCCTTAGTAAAAGGACCCCTATTTTTTTGCATGCACTCCAGTGGTAAGTACATAGGCCCAACAACATCCTAAAGTGCAATTTCATGAAACTAACAACATGTAGCAACAGCTGATTTAAGAAACATAAATCAAAAATCAGTAAGGGATTTGGGTCCTTTTGTTTGTTAAAAACAGTATAGTCAATTTAATTCTTTAGTAAAGCAAGCATCACATAATGCTCCAAAATTGTTAAAATTTGGGGATAAAAGTTTACATCCAAAAGATTGAATGGAAAATTGTGCTTTCAAATTGTAAAGTTACTTATCACACAGAATCTGATAACTCATCTCCCCATCCCAAACTGGGCAAGATCAGTATACTCTTATATCGATATGCAGTCCTTTTCCAGTTCCTGCAAAAATTTAAAACCGTGTGCTTCACTTCAAGTAGCAAAGGCACCTGAGTTATTTTCCCTTTTGAAAGATAATAGCACGAGCCACATTTTCTGATGAAGTCTACATTTACTTCTTAAAGTCTTTATTCTATCTCTATGCCAGATGTCACATAGGGAACAACAGTTGGCAGTATGGTATTCCTGCTTATATTGGAAGAAGTGGTCTTGAATGGCTATTTGAAGTTTCTGGTTTATCACAAGGGAAATCAAGCAGGACTGTGAAGCAGAAGGACAGTAACAAAAGGCTATTCTGGTGTGAGAGATCTCCAAGTCTTTTTCAACTCCATAAACAGACATTGCTACTGGTTTGACAAGTAGAACCTGCTTCTGCTGGAGAAAGGTACAGTTTGCCACTGGGGCAGACGCACAGCTCATATACAGTCTGTCGAGGGTTGGTAGAGCCAGGTGTGGATGGTGAAAAAGAACCCTGTGGTAGATTCCCTAGTCGGATAGTATCGGCATTTAGAAATATCTGGAAAACAAAAGAAATGAGTTATTGGTTTGCTTCTCTCATTCTCAACATAAATATAAACAGATTTACATGTTTATCTATATGCCAAATATTCAACAACTTCATATTTTTTTTAATTTTATTTCTTCCGTTTGTGCGTCGCACATACCTATGCAAGCTCTTGGCGACATTACAGAGGAAGGGGTTAGAAGAGAGTAGGGAGGACAATGGAGGGAAGGAAGATACAGGAGGAGAAGAAAGAGGATACAAGTGATTAGGTGTCAAATAGATGAGTTTTCAGTTTCTTCCGGAATTTGGTGTGGTTAGGTTCCGTCCTGGTCATTTCAGTAAGGTCATTCCATATAAATAGAGAGGATTGCTGAATATAAGGTCCTATACTTATAACTTGGGCCCCTTTTCACAAAGCCATGTAGCCGAGTGTTGTGTGGCAAATGCTCCAACACCCTTTCAATTCCAATAATCATCAGAGCATGTACCGCAACGGCCCATGCTACCAGCTTTTGTAAAAGAGGGGGTTGACCATTTAATGTTAGGACCACTTTTTTGTCTTCCTCCTAAATGAATACCTTTATCTAGATCAGTGGTTCCCAACCCTGTCCTGGAGGACTACCAGCCAGTCAGGTTTTCAGGATAGCCCTAATGAATATGCATGGAGCAGATTTGCATGCCTTTTACCTGCATTATATGCAAATCTCTCTTATGCATATTCATTAGGGTTATACCCAAAACCCAACTGGTTGGTGGTCCTCCAGGACAGGGTTGGGAACCACTGATCTAGATAGCAGCTAAATATGGCTGTTATCTATATAAATTGTTACCACCCCAATAGAATGCCCCAGATCCCTTCGAGATCTTAACAGATATATTTTGGCCTGCTATTGAGTCATCCATCTAAAATTTATACTAGCCTACAGTAGTGGTTTTCAACCTGCCCTGGTGGCTTCCTAGCTAGTTACTCCCCCCCCCCCTTTACTGATTGAGAGGTTTCTACCACAGCCCAAAGCGCTAAATGCTCCAAATGCTGCTTCGACACTCATAGAATTTCTATGAGCATCGGAGCATGTAGTGCCCCAGGCCACGGTATAAACCTTTACCATGGCTTGATAAAAGTGGGCATAAGTTTTCAAGATATGAAAAATCAATATTCATGAGAGATTTGCCTGAAGTAGAGCAAATATTGCTCATGAATATTCATTATGGATATCTTGAAAGTCTGAAGAGCCCAAAGGAGTGGCTTGGGAACCACTGTTAAAGTGAAAAAAAAATACACAAAAAGAAAAACATTTATTCATTTATGGACAAATTCCATAAATGATGCCTAAAAAGTTAGACATCGTTTAGATGTCCAGCAGCACAACGCTCAGTGTGATTTTACTATGAATAGACATACAATAGAGAATCACGCTCAATGGCACCCAGCAAATTTAAGCATGTCTATATAGTTAGACGTGCTGTATAGAATCGAGTGTTATTATGTGCGTGCTTTATAGAATCGCCTTTTAGGTGTTACATAGATGTCCTGACGTCTATAACATTATCACATTTTAGCTTTATGACATCATTAGAACGGTGATTTTATGCTGTTTTATTGCATTACAATCGTATGCAGTATAATGGCATGCAGGAGACAGCCCAATTTACAGAGGGGGGACTCTATGCTGCTGGTCAGGCTCTTCCTCCCCATGAAGCACCACTATTTTATTCTTTTTATATACCACTTATATCCTAAGTGGTTTTTACATTCAGCTACTTTATCATATTTCCCTTTCTGTCCTGGTGGACTTAAACTCTTATCTAGTGTACCTGGGGCAATGAGACGATTAAGTGACTTGCCCAGGGTCACAAGGAATATTGAGGGATTTGAACCCATAACCTCAGGGTGCCGAAGCTGTAGCTCTAACCACTGCCACACACTCCCATCCAGAGAATGTACTTACAGTACAGAAGGGTCTGGGAGAAACTCCTTGGAGATACAACAGGCATGCATCCTTCCCTCCAGCTCTTACACTGAGCCATTCCTCACCTTCTTGCTCTATAGGTGCCAGTTATCTAATCCATCCCCCCTCACACACACACTTACACCTCAAGCATTAAACCAAATGTCAATTCAAAAGCCAAGCTTATATCCTCTTGATTCACAAGCAGTCTTTTCTCTAGGATACATATCATACATATATCTTCAACACAGGGCTTCCCTATGATGTCAGAGCTGACATCAGAGGAAAGCCATCCGGGTCAGCAGGGGGTGGGGTGGGTGGAGTGGTATTTGGTTCCCAGCTACTCTTCAGTGGTTTGTTGGGGGGATGCACAGAACATAAGAACTGCCATCTCCGGATCAGACCTTCGGTCCATCAAGTCTGGCGATCCAGAGGCCCAGCCAGGTGTACACCTGGCGTAATTTTAGTCACTCATATCCCTCTATGCCTCTCGTAAGGAGATGTGCATCTAGTTTGCTTTTAAATCCTAGAACGGTGGATTCCGCAATAACCTCTTCTGGTAGAGCATTCCAGGTGTCCACTACTCATTGCATGAAGCAGAACTTCCTGATATTTGTCCTGGACTTGTCCCCCCTTAGCTTCAGTCCATGTTCTCTTTCCCGTGTCACTTTGGACATTGTAAATAATTTTTTTTCTTGCTCTATTTTGTCGATTCCGTTTAGTATTTTGAAAGTCTCGATCATATCCCCTCGCAGTCTCCTTTTCTCAAGGGAAAACAATCCCAGTCTCTTAAGTCGTTCCTCATATTCCAAGTTCTCCATACCTTTTATTAGCTTCGTTGCTCATCTCTGCACCCTCTCCAGCAGTTTTATATCCTTCTTTAGGTTGGGAGACCAATGTTGGACACAGTATTCCAAGTGTGGTCTGACCATTGCCCTATAAAGTGGCATTATAACTTTCTCCGATCTACTCGTGATTCCTTACTTTATCATGCCTAACATTCTATTTGCTTTCTTTGCTGCTGCCGCGCATTGTGCCGACGGTTTCAGGGTCCTATCTATCAGTACACCCAAGTCCTTTTCTTGTTCACTCTTACCCAGAGTTGCACCTGACATTCTATACTCGTGTTCCTTGTTCTTTCTGCTTAAATGCATTACTTTGCACTTTTCCACATTAAACTTCATCTGCCATTTTCCGCCCATTTCTCTAACTGACACAAGTCACTCTGGAGTTCCTTGCTATTCTTCTGCGATCTGATTGCCCGGCATAGCTTTGTGTCGTCTGCAAACTTGATGATCTCACTGGATGTTCCTTCTTCTAGGTAATTGATGAAAATATTAAATAAGATGGGCCCAAGTACCGAGCCCTATGGCACACCGCTAGTCACTTTCTGGCAGCAATTCACACTCTGCATGTAGCTGACCTGGAAACCTTCTCTCTGACGTTGTAGGGAAGGCTTATGGGTCATCCAAGTGCAGCGTGTGAATTGCTGCCTGTGTATCCCCCAAACAAGCCTCTAAAGACAGATGAAGCGAGTGCGGCTCGTACAAGTAAGGGGACACAATCTTTCTGAGACAAAGAAAAAAGAGGGGGGAAAGGAGTGTGTTGGGGCATTAAGGGGCATGATTCTAGGACAATGTCTTGAAGGCAGGGAGGGGGAGGGGGCACATACTTGACTCCGAAGGAAGGGCGGTGGCATGAACATGGGACACAGAAGGGAGGGAGGAAAGGGACACTAACTTCGATCATAGGAGGGAGGGAATAGAAAGGGAGAATTGTTGGGCATGAGTGTGTGAGTAAGAGGAAAAGAGATGGTGATACATGGGGAAGGGAAGAAAGAGGAAAATTGGGTAGAGAGAGAGATTGGAGAGAGGTAGAAATGCATGGAGAAGAGAAGGATGAGAGGGAAAAATGTTGGATATGGTGGTGGAGAGGGAATAGAGGGATAGATTAAAGGGGATGCAAGGGGAGGGATATTGGACATAGTGATGGAGAGATGTGGCATGGTGCTAGAGAGGGGTGATAGAAGGAGAAATGGAGATGGTGAGAAGTGATGAAAAATGCACATGATCCGGGGGATGAGAGAGGGAGAAATGTTGGACTCATGAAGGGCCAGAGAGAGAGAGAGAGAGATTGGTTGGGGAAGAGAATGAGATCCGGAGGAGAGGAAGCATGCAGGAGGCAGAAAGAAAGAAATATTAGTTGCACAGTCAGAAGGAAGTGCAACCAGAGACTCATGAAATCACCAGCCTTAAAAGATAGGAAAAATGATTTTATTTTCAATTTAGTGATCGAAATGTGTCCGTTTTGAGAATTTATATCTGCTGTATTTTGCACTATATTTTTCTGTTTTTCTAGAGTTGTTACTGAGATGACATTGCATAGTTTAAAGTCATCTGCCTTGCCTTCTTTGAAAAAACCCCCAAACAAACCCAAATATAAATAATAATTAACATTTTCTCTACATACAGTGTACTTTTTTTTAATGTTATGATTACCATTATGTATTAATAAGATTATATTGTGTGTTTATAAAAAATGGATAGAAGAAATTGCATTTCAATTAGTACTATTATTATTATTACAGCTCCACAATTCCCATGGCTGACACTCGCAAATGCACCCAAAAGTCTCTTGAGTCCTCCTGGAGTGTATCCCCACCTCCCCTGCCCCAGGTAAAAATAAAACATTTTATTAACCGATGGTTACAAAACTTACTCAGAATTCTGTGAATGTCAGTTTTAGATACATGTGAAACAAGTAAGTGAACTCATAATATATAAAGATGCATGTGTCCAATTTTTCTACAGAGTAGTAACAGGAGGTAGAGTCTCCAAATGGCAGAATTCACCTAGGCCAAGGGTTGGCAACCTTTTTTACAGCAAAAAGCCAGTTTATCCAAAATGTTTTGACCCAAAATGTACAAAGAGCTGCAAGGTGTAGCTCCTTACCCCTCCAACCCCGTGCAGGTCTTTGCACCTCTCATCTCTCCCTCCTTCCCCCCCCCCCAACACATAGGTAAGGTTCTCTTCCATCGCTAGGCCCTGATCCTTTAATCTTTCCAACACCACAATTCATCCCTCCCCCCAAGCCTACGAGGTACCTGGTGGTACAGCAGGAGTCTTTGTGGCAGGAGCACGGCCCTCTCGCTCCTGCCTCCTCAAAGCTACCTTCTATAGGAAATACCACGAGCAGCCATTAGAGGTCATGGCAACTATTTTAGAAGGTGTGAGAGGGCGTGAGAGGGCCATGCACCTGCCACAAAGACCCCCGCTGGACCACCAGGTACCTTGGTAGGCCCGGGGAGGAGGATCGTGGGGTTGCGAGGGAAAGCCACAGACACATGCAAGAAGAGTCACATATAATAATAATAATATAATAATAACTTTATTCTTATATACCGCCACAATCTTGCGACTTCTAGGCGGTTCACAATGAAGAAAAGCTGTACAGACAGCGAATTATAGAGCCGCGGTTTGCCGACCCCTGATCTAGACTGTAGACAACTGAGATCACCCTGGACTGATATTGAACAGACTGTGAATAGTCTCAATTTTATTGTACACTGACTTCATTTTATTGTTGTATATACAGTATAACGAAAGCTCAAAAATGCTGTGTTTTTCAGAGGTGCCTGAGTGAAATTAAATGAAAGATGGCTCTGAAAGTCTGACAGCTGCACACTTTCTGATAGAGAGACTTTGGGGTTTTGCCAATGCAGGTTTTTTTCTTACTACTTACTGCAGAAAAATTAAAATAACAGGAGACAGGCAGCATGAATGCATTTTCACTTGTACATCAGAAATATGTACTTTCCAAAGTTGACATATTCCAATTAAAATTAAAATAAAATTTCAATCTTTGTTATCTGGGCATTTTATTTTTCCATTTGTTTTGGTTTCAGTGCATCTATTTTCTGTTTTCCACTTCTGTCTTCTCCCTCTTGCCACAGTCCAGCATCCCTCTGGTCCTAAGTAGCTCAATATCTTAGTATTCCTTCCCCACTGGTCAAGCATCTCCTTTATCTCCCCTTCCCTCATGTATCCTAACATCAACCAGCCCCTCCCTCTTTCTTTGTATCCCCAGTATATCAGCATCTCCTCTCTCTTTCTTCTTCTTCCCCCTGTCTAGCACCTTCCTGTCCCCCTCCCCATCCCACTATCCAGCATCTCTTCATTCTCTCTTCTTCTACCTTCTTGCAATTCAACATCTTGGCCTTCTCCAGAAATTCTCTGCACCCTAAAAACCGAACAGGAAAGGGACCTTGGCGTATTAATCGATAGGACCCTTAAGCCATCGGCGTAATGTGTGGTGGCAGTGAATAAGGCTAATAGAATGCTAGGCATGATAAAGAAGGGAATCATGAGTAGATTGGAGAAAGTAATACTACCGCTATATAGAGCGATAGTCAGACCACACTTGGAATACTGCGTCCAGCACTGGTCTCCATACCTAAAAAAGGATTTAAAAGTACTTGAGAGGGTGCAGAGACGAGCAACGAAGCTAATAAAGGGCTTGGAGAACTTGGAATATGAGGAAAGACTTAAGAGACTGGGATTATTCTCCCTTGAGAAGAGGAGACTGCGAGGGGATATGATCGAGACTTTCAAGATACTGAAAGGAATCGACCAAATAGAGCACGATAAAAAATTATTTACAATGTCTAATGTGACACGGACAAGAGGACATGGACTGAAGCTAAGGGGGGACAGGTTCAGGAGAGATATCAGGAAGTTCTGCTTCACGCAACGAGTGGTGGACACCTGGAATGCTCTCCCGGAGGAGATAATTGCGGAATCCACCGTTTCAGAGTTTAAAGGTAAGTTAGATGTACATCGCCTTATGAGTGGCTTAAGGTAACATAGAACATAGGTAAGGTCAAGCTAGATTCGCATCTCTTATGAGAAGCTTAGAGTATGGGGACTAATACTATGCCAGGGTTCACCTGGCGAGGCCTCCGCGTGTGCGGATCGCCAAACTTGATGGACCTAGTGTCTATTCCAGAGATGGCACTTCTTATGTTCTTATGCTCTATCTCTCAATATAATATGGTCTAGCATCCCCTGCCCTTCTCCTTCCTTGATCTAGTATCTTACTTTTTCCTTCCTGGGTTTCTTTTGTACCTTGGTAGTCAATAAACAGCATCCTTTCCTGCTGTCTGCCACTGTTGTGGCAGCATAGCTACAGCCTGGCTTGGAGTTCATTCCTAAGTCCACTTAACAGGCTGTCCATTCCATTACAAGAAGCCATGTCAGGGTGTGCAGAGATATGTCAGGTCTCCCATTTGGACATATAGATGAGCTCTAAACCTGGCTGCAGCTTCCCTGATGCAGCATTGGTATATAGCAGGAAAGATCAAGATGGAATGGTGGTGACCTGCATGGCACTTGAACATGTTTTGTGTGGTGGTAAGAAAAGAAGTGAATGAGCACACATGTGTGCAGTTCAAAGGGAACGCTGCATGGCATTTCACTTTTGCCATGGCTGCTGGCTTCTAAGGAGGTAAGCAGATTAAATTATATGTTTAATGTTTATAATAGAAGGTTAAATTAGCATGATTAGGCCCTAAATGCCAAGAAGAATTTGGAAAAACTTGAACACATCTAGAAGAGTGTAGCAAAAAAAATGCAAGGCTGGGTTAATCCTCCCCCCCCTCGCTTTTATGAAGCTGTGTTAGCGTTTTTTTATCACCAGCCATTGAGATAAATGCTCTGATGCTCATAGAATTCCTATGAGCAATGGATCGTTTACCGCCGCTGCTGGCGATAAACACTAACTTGACTTCATAAAAGGGGGAGATAGCAGGGTAACTTCATAGCATTTCTGAAATACATACTGTGAGGGGCATAATCGAAAGAAACGTCTAAGTCCGTTTTCGTTCAAGTCGCAAATCATCCAAAGTAAAAAATAGTTTAGAACACATTTTTGAAAAAAAAATCCAAATTTTTTTTTGTTTCGAAAATCGTCTAACTATACATCCTGCTGATCTGACCATCCAAGCCACTAAATCGTCCATCTTTATACCACATTTTTGTCCAACTTTTCGTCCAAGTCAAAAACGCCTAGAACAAGCCCTGTTGGATGTGGGAGGGGTCTGCAAAGTGATGGATTGAACACCAAGACATGGCACCTAAATAGTGGGGTACCTTATAGGGCACTGCTGTGAACTTCACAAAAAGGATGCCATGTCATCATCTCACTACAGCTCCCTTATAGGTCATGGTGAGCCCCCCAAACCACCTCCAGATTCCCATAGACCCACTTATCTACCATCCAAATAGTCCTTATGGCTGCAGGAGCCACTTATATGCCAGTATAAAAGGGTTTTGGGGGTGTATAGGGGAGTGCACATGTTTCAGTATCAATGCAGTGATTACAGGGGCTTTTGGGCATGGGGCCTCCTCTTCATGGGTCCCTAACCCACCCCCAAGATGGCTTAAGATGCCTCTGTTCAGGTTGACTATGCTTTCCAATGCCTGGATGCCAGGTGATGATGGTCTGGAGTCTGAATTTTAAAGGTGTGATTACGATTTTTATGGGGTGGGGTGGGGGTCGGTGATCACTGGGGTAGTGTGTGGGGGTGTGTATTATGTGTTTGCAGTGCTTATCTGGTTACTTTAGATGGGTTTTTGTGACTTAGACCAGTGGTTCCCAACCCTGTCCTGGAGGACCACCAGGCCAATCGGATTTTCAGGCTAGCCTTAATGAATATGCATGGAGCATATTTGCATGCCTGTCACTTCCATTATATGCAAATCTCTCTCATGCATATTCATTAGGGCTAGTCTGAAAACCCGATTGGCCTGGTGGTCCTCCAGGTCAGGGTTGGGAACCACTGACTTAGCCCATGTTTTAAATGGTCTAAGTCACAACGTCCAAGTTCCGTCGATCCTGTGCTGTATAACTTTTGGTTATACATGCAGTACGACTAAGTCTAAGCCGGCCGACGTCCCGCCCTCGATACTCCTCCTGAAATGCGCCGTTTAGTTATGGTCGTTCAGCGGCACTATGAAGGCCTAGGTCGTTTAAAAATACATCCAAAACCCATTTTTATTATCGGCACTTGGACGCATTTTGACAATGTTCGTCCAAGTGCCGACTTAGGCTGGGTTTTGGATGTTTTTCTCTTTCGATTATGAGCCCCTGTGTATGTGGTGAAGGGTTATAATATACAAGACAAATTATTTTTATTATTAGCTGAAAAATATACATGAATTAATAGACAAACTAAGGGCTCCTATTACTAAATGGTGCTAGAGGCTGTTAGCGCGGGTCAACGAGATAAATGCTCCAATGCTCATAGAATTCTTATGAGTGTTGGAGAATTTACCTCACTGTCCCGTGCTAAAATCCTCTATGCTATTTAATAAAACCTAGCTTAAAACAGGAGAGATTTAGGCTAGGTATTAAGAAGCCTTTCTAATTGTATGGGTAGAAACTGAGTGTTACCTGAAGGTGGGGTATAAAATTAACATAATTGATTAAAAACAAAACAAAAACCCAGAATAGGAAAAACATTTGTATGGGATGAAACTCATATCATGAATTAAGTCTGGTAACTAGGTAATAAATTAGAGTTCTCCCAGTCCTACTTTAATATGATTCCATTAACAATTTATAGATTTGAGAAGCAAATAGTAATGATGCATATCTCAAGATTAAAAAAAAAAGATTTAGTAGTTCAATTAAATTAACAAAAATGTAATTACAGATTCATACAGAATTTAGAATGACATTATAACTTCTTAGGCATAGAAAGTGCATGATCAAACACAAGAATGAAGAAGTATTAATTAAACTGTGAATGGATTCAGAAGGCCCTCATTTGGCACATGAGGTATAATTTAGATTATTTTAGAACTGAAATACATTAACGAAATAGAGGCATCTGAAGAGTAATTGTAAATATAAAAAGAGGAAACAGTATCCTATTAAGAAAAGAGGAAATATAGCAGGGGGGTGACTATGGCCCCCTTTTATGACGTTAAATTAGGGTTTTTATTGTAAATCGCTGCAGTAAAAGTTCTGACACTCATAGAATTCCTATGAGCATTGGAACTTTTACTGCAGCGGCCAGCAATAAAAACCCCTAACATGGCTTGATAAAAGGGGGCCTATATTATCCTGAGAAGACTCAAGATACCGAGTAAGATTTTGAGAATTTAGGCCCTCTTTTACTAAGCTGAGGTTTCTACTGCAGCCCAGGACACTAAGGCCCTGATTCTGCAAAGTGCGTCCTACAGCTGTCTAATCAGCCAATCGGGATGCACATTTTTAAAAAAAATGCTCCCCAGGCAGGCCGCCTATATTGAAGGCGCCTCCGGGAGCCTAGGGAGGCCCGCAAGACGCCTAAGCTTGCCTAAGGGCCTTAGGCGAACCTAGGTGGCCCTATGCGTCTCCCTAGTAGAGGAAGAGACGCTTAAAATGTAGGCCAGCAAAATACTGGTCTACATTGTAAGTAGATGCGGCCGCTATACTTATCGCGGCAAGAGATCTCCCTGCTGCAATAAGTATAGCGGCCGCAGCCGCCTGTCCCATCACTGGCAGGAGGATGCCCAACTCCTCCTGCCGGAAACCCGGACCCCCCCTACCCCCCAAACTCGTAATCGCTGGCAGGAGGATGCCCAACTCCTCCTGCTGGAACCCCCTGGACCCCCCTCCCCCCAAACTCATAATCTCCGGCAGGAGGATGCCCAACTCCTCCTGACGGAACCCCCCGGACCCCCCTCCCCCCCCAAACTCGTAATCTCTGGCAGGAGGATGTCCAACTCCTCCTGCCGGAAAGCCGGACCCCCTCCGGACACCCCCCAACTAACCTCCCTCCTCCAACTAACCTTTAAATGTTGGTCGGCTGGACGGGTCTTGCTGCCATCCAGCCGACAGGCCTGACTCGTGGAAATGAGACGGGCCCGCTCCTTCCTGGCTTATCCCCGCTAAATCTAAGGCCTGATTGGCCCAGGCTTTAGAAGCCTGGACCAATCAGGTCTTAGGCATAGTGGGTCCGCCCATCCCCACTAATCCTAAGGCCTGATTGGTCCGCCCTTCCCTTCCCTCTTTTGAGGTCCTCTCTTGGGAGGGTTTTGTTTTTGGGGGGTGGGGTGGGGGGGTAAGGTTGGTCGCAGTTTTGTTGGCGGAAAAAATTCTATGTTGGGGAAACAATTTTGGATCAGTGTGGCTTATGCAACAGATTTGGTGACTAAATTTTGTTAATTGCTCATGTGCGATACTGCCATGGGTGGCAGCTGGACTCTGCGGCACCACGAGTCTTGCCGAAAGGGAAGTGGGGAATGGGGGAGAATTTTGGAAGAGGAGCTAGTTCGACACCGAGTAGCTCCAGATTTTTGAGAATAAGCTACACTGTATTGGAAATGTTATAAGTTGTTTTATTAAGGTTTGTTCTTAATGACAATAAAGCTGCGGCCCATTTTTTGCCAATATATGTGAGTTGTGTATTTTATTGAACAATCTGAGCGAAGTGCGAATTCCAGTGTTATGCATTTCTGTGGTTACAATCAAAGCAGCATACATATTACATAGAGATGCCTATTTTCTACCTGGGGCAATGGAGGATTAAGGGACTTGCCCAGAGTCACAAGGAGCTGCAGTGGGACTTGAACCCAAGTCACTAGGCTACTGCACCTAAAACACAAGACTACTCCAAGCCAATAGAGATCCTTCAAAATTAATGATATATGAACACATTTAGAAGATCGAGATAACAAATATGCTGCTGCATTTTGTGCTATCTGTAGTGACTATAGCAAATATGATGTAAAGCTAAAAATAATGCATTGCAATAATCAGCGTATGGCATTATGATTCCCTGGATCACTGTTCTGTAATTTTTCAAGCCAAAAGATCCTTTAATCTGCTGACAATTCTTATTTTGGAATACTACAGTTTTTAGAACACTTCACATTTGTGTCTGAAAGGATAGTGTAGAATCAAGCTGAATGCCAAAATACTTTAACTGTTATGCGACTGGAATTTGAACTCCATTAACATTCTTAATACTTCAGTCCCCTGGTCAGACCATCATCTTATCTCATTTAATCTATTGTTAAAAAAGAGAATATCTTCGATCTTCTTACCCAAACAAATAACATATCGCGATTACACAAAATTAGACCCATCGTCAGTTGCTTCTTTCCTTCTCTCAAGGCCTTCAATCCTTGAGACAGATCCTCTTGAAGATCAACTTAACTCATGGAATGACACAATTCAAACCCTTCTTGACAAAGAAGCCCCCCTCATCTCTAAAACACTATCTAATAAAAAAGTCCAAAACCCTTGGTATACACCAGAACTTACGCTAATTAGAAGGCAACTTAGATCCCTTGAAAGAAAATGGCGTAAAAATAAGACCATAAATAACACGAAAACTTTCAAAGAATTTTCTCAATATTACAAAATCAAAATAAATGAAGCTAAATGCAACTATTATTCCAATAAAATTAAGACAGCTAAAAACTCATCCATTTTATTTTCTATTATAAAATCCTTTAACCCAACCTCAAAACAAGAAAATAAAAAATCAATCCTTTCAGCTCAACTTCTCGCTGATACTTTCTGAAGTTTCAAGTTTCAAGTTTATTTGGATTTGATTAATCGCTTTATCTTAATTCAAAGCGATGTACAGAGTAAAATTACAAATTAAAAGTAATACAGGTTAAGAATGTGGACAAAACAAACAAAACTTATTTACAATACTAGAAACAGTTATGGTGAGGGAGGGGTAGAAGTTACATTTTCATAAAAAGATGGGTAAAACATTTAGGGAAAGTACATAAGGCAGGGAAGAGAATATAATCTTGAAGTTATTTTATGGTGAAATTATTATTGACTTATAAAGGCGTCAATAAATAAAAAAGATTTCAGATTACTTTTAAATTTTTCTAGGTTCGATTCTTGTCTTAAGTAGTAAGGTAAAGAATTCCAGGTTTGGGGTGCGGTAACAGAGAAAATGTATTGACGTCGTGTATTTATAATTTTAAGAGATGGAATTGTTAACAGATGTTGATCAGTGGATCTAAGAGTCCTATTTGTTATGTAAGGGATTAGAAGATTATAGATAAAGGCCGGAGTTTTAAAAGATAAAGATTTGAAAATAAGTAAGCTAAGTTTATAGATGATTCTATGAGCAACAGGAAGCCAATGAGCTTCCTTGAGAAGTGGAGTAACGTGATCAAATTTTTTTGCTTTGAAAATAAGCTTAACAGCAGTATTTTGTATAATCTGTAAGCGTTTAATTTCCTTTTGGGCTATGCCTTTGAACAGAGCGTTACAGTAATCTATCTTTGAGATAATGAGTGAGTGGATGAGAATGTTAAGGGAATTGTTATTGAGAAACTGTGCAACAGATCGAATTTGGCGAAGCCTAAAGAAAGATGATGTTATAACATAGCTAATATGATTATGAAAGGAAAGTTTATGGTCAAAGATAACTCCTAATATTTTAATATTTATTACCTCTTGTAAGGGATGATCCTTGATAGTGATTGGGAATTTGAGTTTAGGATTGTCTTTCCAAGGAAACAGTAGTACATTGGATTTATTAATATTTAGGGCGAGTCTGTTAGTATCTAACCAAGTATGAATTTTCTCTAATTTCGCATTAATTTCTAAGGTATTTGATGGATTGTCGATATCAATAGGGTGCAATAGTTGGATGTCATCAGCGTAAGCGAAGACATTGAAACCGATAGATTGGCATAAAATTACCAAAATACGTACCAAATTTGCAACCACTTCAACTATTGCCCCTACCGAAACAAACAATAACTATATCCTTCCCTGTTCCAAATGTTCCAATTTTAAAATTCCAACTTTAACAGAAATCAAATCAATCATTCTAAAAACAAATCTAAAGAGCTCCCCTTCAGAGATTATTCCTCCAGTTATCTTAAAGAAATATTTTTCCTGCTTTGGACCACTCATACAAACTCTTATCAAAACAAGTCTCTCTACCGGAACTGTACCTAAGACCTGGAAAACATCTATAATTTCTCCTATATTAAAGGATCATAAAATCAGCCCAGATGACCCAACCAATTACCGTCCTATCGCCAACATACCGTTCTTAGCAAAAATCACTGAGAAGGTGATATTTAACCAGTTAGCAGATTTTGTCCAATCCACTAACATACTTCACCCCAACCAAACGGGTTTTAGGAAACACCACAGTACAGAATATTCCTTAATCGGATTAACAACAAATATCATCTACAATCTAGACCACCATAACTCAGTTATCCTTTTCTCCCTCGACCTCTCAGCGGCATTCGACACCATAGATCACTTCCTCCTCTTAGATAGGCTGCAATCAATAGGTGTCAGTGACTCAGCACTACACTGGTTTTCTTCCTTTCTAACTGACCGGACCTCGACGGTACGCTTTAATAACTCATTCTCTACACCATTCTCACATAATTATGGAATCCCTCAGGGTTCAATCTTGTCTCCTTTGCTGTTTAATATTTTCTTATCTCCATTACTCAGCCTTAGTCAATCTATAGGCTTCACGACGTACGCCTATGCTGATGATATTCAATTGATTCATCCAGTCAATTCGGAAAACTCCAACGAAATAATACAAATCAATCAAAAATTAGAAAAAATCAAAAATTGGCTTACTCAGAATAAGCTTGCGTTAAACATAACAAAAACAAAGGCGTTGTTCTTTCCGTTTAAACAGGGCTTAAATCTCTCTATGCCTTTTTCTATTGATAATACAGCAATTGAACTCGTCGCATCCCTTAAGATATTAGGAGTAACAATCGACGATAAATTCTCTTATCAAGAGCACATCAACAACACAGTCAAAAGTTGTTTCTACCGTTTACGTTTAATCCGCTCAATGTCGAAATATCTAGAATCAAAATCCCTAAATATCTTAATACACTCCCTTATAATATCCAGACTCGATTATTGTAACTCACTCTTCATGAACATCACCCAGAAGGATCAAAGACGATTACAAATAATACAAAATATCGCCATTAAAATCATTCACCATGGGAAAAAATACGATCACGTAACTCCCTATCTCATAGAATCTCATTGGCTGCCCATCAACCAACGTATAACATATAAAATAGCATTACTGGTATTTAAAACACTAGATACTAATGAACCTCAGTTTATAGATCGGCTCCTAATTCCTCATACTTCAAAACGTTCACTTCGGTCCAATACTCAAGGTCTATTAATGGTCCCCTCATTGAAAATAATAGGAACTAGACGCCATGACATCTTCTCAGTCATGGCTCCTCTTATCTGGAATACCCTCCCCCTATATATCAGAAACATCAAAGATCTTAACTTATTTAAAATTAATCTAAAAACATATCTCTTCAAATCCTCATTTAACCTTTAGAATAACTTCTCAGCGTACATCTAAACAATTAATACGTCCTCACACATTTTTCCCCAACCTAATCGTTTGGTCCTACCCATATCATACCCCTTTCTTCCCTTGAGGAAACAACAATTTGTAACTTTTATTCCCTAATGTCCTCTCCTAATGTTTCTTAGTTCGTCTGTATTGTCAATTTGTCATAGCCCTTTGAAAATTGTTAATGTAAAATAACTTGTTTTACTGTTTTATACTACTATCCTTTTTATTATGTAATTCGCTTAGATTTAATAGGCGAACCATCAAATTTTATTAAACTTGAAACTTGAAACTTGAATATTTGCTGGATGATCAAAATAACCTTTTCCTGATAGAAATAATAACTGGGTTTTTCACATATACAGTGCAGCATAAATTTAGTGGTATATAGTTGTTTCTATACATTGCAGACAGAGAATCCAATTACCTAGAAGACCACCACATTCTGCATCCAACTCAATCTGGTTTCAGAGCTAACCACAGCACAGAAACACTACTGGTATCTTTACTAGATATAGCCAGACAGCACCTCAGCAAAGGAAACAAGTTACTAGTCATCCAACTCGATCTTTCAGCAGCATTCGACTTAGTTGACCATCCAATACTACTCCAGATACTAGATGCCATAGGAATATCAGGTAAAGTCCACAACTGGTTCCAAGGATTCCTTAAAACAAGATCATACAGAGTTAAGTCAAAAGATCTTCTATCCGACCCCTGGACAAACCCATGCGGAGTACCACAAGGATCCCCTCTTTCGCCCATACTTTTCAACCTCTTTATAGCTTCCTTTGGCACTGCCCTAGACGCCCTAAATATAACATCTTTCAGCTACGCGGATGAAATAACCATCCTCCTCCCCTTCGACATCCAAGACCCCATCTCCAACAGACCCTGAAAACAACACTGGAAACTGTAGAAAAATGGATGAAGAACCATAAGCTGAAACTGAATGCAGAGAAAACCAAATTCCAACTACTAGAAAAGGAACAAAAACCATCCCTAACAGAACTGGAAGTAAACGCAACCAAATATCCAATACAGAGCACTCTCAAAATTCTAGGAATACAATTAGACAGATGCTGCACAATGCAAACACAAATCCACAAAATCGTACATAAAGCATTCTTCACCATGCGAAACCTAAAAAAAATAAGAAAATTCCTTACCAAAGAACACTACAAGCTCATTGTACAATCCCTCATACTTAGTACCTTAGATTACTGCAACAGCCTCTATCTACCTTGCCCAAACAACATGATAAAACAACTACAGACCGTACAAAATACTGCCATCAGACTCATCTACTCACTTAGCAAATTTGACCACATCACTCCCGCCTATGTAGACGCGCACTGGCTTCCGATAAAAGCAAGAACTCAGTTCAAATTCTATTGTCTACTATTTAAAGTAACCCATGGCATGCCCCCAGCTACCTAAACAACCGCCTACACCACTACCACTCACCCAGATCAAGGAGAACTCAGAACCTATTCATCTTCCCCCCTCATAATGGTACCCGACGTAAGAAACTTTACGACAGCCTCCTGGCGACACAGGCAGCGAAAATTGACCCCACCATCACCAAACTGATGATCAAAACAACAGACATCAAAGTGTTTCGAAAAGAAATCAAAACAGTTCTATTCAAAAAACACATCCTTACTTACTAATCTCCTCCCACTCGTACATGCTTTCTCCCCTGTGAATAACACACTAGTCAATTCCTCGAATCATACCAACCAAAAAATATCCAGACCGCTAAATAAGCATCTACCACATGTATCCAATAAACTTATCCCTTCAATGTTAGGTTATCCTCCTCAGCTACCCGAATATATTGTTATTCTCCACTGTTTCCTGTAAGTACTTGAATCTCTACTATGTAATTCCATTGGATAAATACAGATATCCTCTAATTTGTAACTATCAACTGTATCATGTAATGTACATGAATCTTTGTTATACAATTCTCTCGGTAATGTCCAGATATCTTCTAATTATCCGCTTAGAACCGCAAGGCACAAGCAGAATAGAAATCACTAATGTAATGTAATGTAAGAATCACAGTTTAAAGTTTCTCAAAAGAACCCTCAATAAAAATAACAAATTGGAGGTTATCTGCATAAAGTCAATACTGAACTCCCAAGCATGAAAGAAGTCTACAGATAAGTCATTTACCTATGAAATAATACTGGAAAAGAGGCTGAATCCTCAGAACACTGTTCCCTCTAAGCTGAGTGGGAACCTTCTAGCTATAGTCCTGCCAATGGAAGGTGATGTTTCATTGTCACATTTTTCAGTGGTAGGGGACAGGCAAGCTCAGCAGGACTCTAGGAAACATTCCTATCCTTAGCCAGGACTACCAGATTTTACTCCTGTAAAATCTGAACCCACAGATCTGCTCCCAGGCCCGTCCAGTTCTGCACAGCCCCGCCCCATTATAACCAAGTCCCGCCCCTTTCTGCCCCAGCCTCGCCTCTCAACGTGTTCTTGTCTCCAGGGCCGCATCAGGAGGGCATCAGCACATGCGCCAATACAATGCGATGACATCACACTCGGGCATTATCATCGCATTGCATCCGCGCATGTGCAGATGCCCTCCCCACGTGGTCCCGAGGTGGAAACTTTTCAAAACCCAGACAAATTCCCACGTTTCAAAAAGCTGTCCAGATGCTCGGATGTGTCCTTTAAAAAGAGGACATAGCCGGGTAACTCTGGACTTCAGGTAACCCTGTCCCTAGCCATTAAAAGCACAATATTGAAGCATCACCTCTTACTGGCAGCACACAGTTTGAGAACTCCTGCTCAGCTTAGAGGGAACAGTGCCTGAGGGACTCTATATAAGAATGCTTTCCAAAAAGAATCTGTCAAGACAGAAGGATAGATTCCAACTGAGCAAGTAACAGCTCTTGATGAACAGTTTAAAAGGCAGCTGAAATATTAAGAACTATCATTACAAAACATAGTTTCCTTGATCCAAACCATCCCTAACGGAATCTCATGCTGAGAGCAGAAGTATCTTTGTAGAATATTTTGGATGAAATCCAAAGTGATAGTCATCCAAAATATGTTGTTCCTTCAAAAGAAGGGGGGAAGAGTGTGGTGCAGTGGTTAAAGCTACAGCCTCAACACCCTGAGGTTGTGGGTTCAAACCCACGCTGCACCATGTGACCCTGGGCACAATCCCCCCATTGCCCCAGGTACATTAGATAGATTGTGAGCCTGCCAGGACAGACAGGGAAAAATGCTTGAGTATCTGAATATACTCATGTAAACCGTTCTGAGTTCTCCTGGGAGAACGGTATAGAAAATTGAATTTAAAAAATCCTGTAACTCAGGGCTGCCCAAGTCCGGTCCTCGAGATCTACTGGTAGGCCAGGTTTTCAGGATATCCACAATGAATATGCACAAGAGAGAGATTTGCATACCAAGAAAGCAGTGCAGGCAAATCTATCTCATGCATATTCATTGTGGATATCCTGAAAATCTGGCCTGCCAGTAGATCTTGAGGAGCGGATTTGGGCAGCCCTGCTGTAACTGATTTAAACCAATTTTTCAAATATTTTAGCCATAAATACGAGAAGAGATTGGGAAAAATCCATCTGTAGAAGGCAATTTCTCATTTTTCAATAAGGGTTTAACTATAGCTGTTTCCAAGTTATCAGGATAAAAACCTGATATTGGTTATGAATGGTGACATATCTTTTTTTTTTTTAAATCCTTTAGGAGCCCCTTTTACTAAAGCTTAGTGTGCACTAATAGAATTAGAATTAGCCATTTTATGGACTTTTTTTTTTTTAGCATTTAATTAAAGGAACCCTTAGTAAAGATTGTGAACAAACTTCTAAACAACTGGTTGTGAAATTCACCTCTAAAACTTGTTGCAAAGTGACAAAAAAATTCCTGCCCACTTATAGTATCCAACTCCTGCTTGGACAAAGCGAAAAGGTAAGGATTCCGATTAATTCTTACCCCCTCCTTTATAAAGCCGCACTAGTGTTTTTAGTGCCAGCCACCGCATTAACAGCTCCGATGCTCATAGAATTCCTTTGAGCGGCCGAGCTGTTGCTGCCATGACCGGTGCTAAAAATGCTAGCACAGCTTTGTAAAAGAGGGGGTTAATTTGTTCTAGCTTCTCCGAGAAACCATCTGCAAGTTGTTGACTAGAAGGTTCTCCGTGTAAATGTAGCTTTGAGATCATATTATAATTCAATATTTAAGACTATGGTAAATAGTTCTTTTGACACTGACCCTGCTTTTCAAATCATCTGGTTAAAGTAATAGGTTGTTGTGATTTTTTTTTTTTTGCTGCCACATCAGCTCTATAATTTGACTCCATAATAAACCGACAGTGTTCTTGCACAAAGGGTTTTTTTTGGTTCTTGACATGTATCTGTAAACCATGGGAAGAATGTGTACATTTAAATATTTTGTTTCACCAGAGCCAGTTAAGCCTTTTCCTTAAATCAATAAACCCCAAATCCGTTGCTTCTCCAGAAGATATAGTTTCGCATCAGTCAGTTTAACAAGTAATATAGTAATCAGTTGTCCCATATCAAAAGATTCTCTTAAAACACTTTTGTAAGAACATTCAAGTTGGAATTGGGGTGTCCCACTAATGATGTCCCAAAAAAGTCCATCTCGCAGCCAATTTTGAACAAGAAAACTATTGTGGTTTTCTGTTTGAAAATACATACGAAAGTCCAAAATGAACAGCCAATTTGAAAACTAAAATATCCACATTATGAATGCCAAAAACCCAGGATAAGGATATCAGTCTGACAGCATTTGTATGCAAATGGCCATACAATTGTTCTTGAAGAGCAGAGGGGCAGCCTAGTGGTCAGTGCAACAAATGTTAATCCAGGGCACCCAGGTTCGCATGCCTACAGCTCTATTATTTCAAATAGTAAGCTCTTTGGAAACAGATAAATATATACTCTATCTGAATGTGCACCACATCAATATCCCTCAGGTTTGCAAGTGTCTAATATTTAGGTACATTAGTTATATCTCTGTTTCTGGAGGACTCACAATTTAAAAGTTAAAAAAAAAAGATAATTGAAGTAGGATTCGTACCAGGATCCCCTGCTTTAATGTCTACTGTACTGGCTACTAATCTATCCTTCAGATCACATAGTAATAAATGTAGAAAGAAGAGCAAATGACAGCCAGCATGGTTAAAGGGAGAAGTAAAAGAAGCTATTAGAAGAAAAATAACATCCTTCAAAAAAATGATTCAAATGAAGAAAGCAACTTAAGCATTGGCAAGTTAAATGCAAAACCATTAGATCATAAAGGAGCAAAAAGGACACTGAGGGGGACAAATTGAAAGATTGAATTAATTAATTGCTTCAGTCTTTACAGAAGAAGATATAAGATATCTACCTGAACCAGAAATGGTTTTCAACGGTGACGATGTGGAGAAAATCAAAGAAATCTTAGTGAATTTAGATGAATTAGAGTTTAGATGATATTCTGAGCCCAATTGACAAGCTGAGTTAGGTGCCCTTGACTAGTGTTCAATTGACAAGTTAAAGAATGATAAATCACCTGGTTTGGATGGTATACACCCCAAGGTACTTAAAGAACTCAAACATGAAAGTGCTGATCTACTGCTAGTGATCAATAATCTGTCGTCAAAATTGTCTGTAGTAACTGAAGATTGGAGGTGGCCAATGTAATGCCAATTTTTAAAATGAGTTCCAGGGTGATCTGGGAAATTACAGACCAGTAAGCCTGACTTCAGTGTCATGCAAGATAGTGGAAACTATTATAAAGAATAAAATTATAGATTATATAGACAACACATTTGCATTTGTCCATATTAAATTTCGTCTGCCATTTGAATGCCAAGTCTTCCAATTTCCTAAGGTCTTCCTGCAATTTTTCAATCTATAACTGTTTTAACAACTTTCAAGTTTAGTATTTTCTGCAAATGTATGCTGCCTTTTACAAAGCCACGGTAGAGATTTTTATAGCAGGCCAGTGAGGTATATGCTCCAACGCTCATAGAATTTCTATATACTTCTATTCCATGTATGAGTATTTAATAAAAAAAGAAAGAAAAATATAAAAATCAGTTAAGAAACAGAGGAGCCTGTTACCAAAACAATGGTAAAAAGTAGCCTTAACATACTCTTACATAGGCTTTTCATGCATGCTAAGACCATTTTTACCACAGGAGTAAAATGGCTAATTTTCTAATTTTTTTGTATTAATAGCTAAGCGCTAATTTTGCCATTGGAGCATGGCCATTACAACAAATTAGTGCTTGACCCCTTACTGCTACCCATTATGCAGATGGTGAGGGCTCACATGCTAAGCACATGCTCATCAGTTAGTCCACAGCAATGTAGCTGTACTAACCAATTAGCACAAAGCACGCCTACTCTCTGCCCCCCCAGACACACCCAAAAATAAATGATATTTTTAGCACATAGTGTGACCAGTCAGGCTCCGTGCCTGCTTTGGTCCCTGTGGTTGCCCTAGTGTCCACCAGGGGAGCCAGAGAAAAGCCCAGGTGAGATCAGGCTCAGTCAGAGCAGGGCTTTTGAAAAGCCTGTGGATTTCAGTAAGCTGTTAGGGAGAAAGCTCAGGGATCTCCGTAAAGAAGAGGTTGCTGGCTCCAGTGAGGGTAATGCCTGTGACCCAATGGAAGTGGAGGAATCTGGATCCACTCCAGAGTTTAGAGCTTCAGACCAAGAGGTGCCCATGGAACTTCAGGAAGAGCTGGCTCCTGAAGATGTATTTGCAGCACTTGAACAGATGGAAGTAGGCTTAGCTATCATTTGCAAAGACTGAGTAGAACCTGTGTTTGGAGAACTGTAAGTTTTTGTTTTGCTTTTTGGCTGAGATTGGGTTTTTTTTTCAGCCTGTTTCATTAACTGCCAGAACTGTGGAGTTTTTGCTTTACTGTTTTGTTGTCAGCTCATTTTGTTAGGAAGCTGAGAGTGCCTTTTTGTGGGGAGAAGTTTGTCACCAACTGGGAGGGATTTTGGAAAGCTATTTTTTTGCTTTTTTGAAGGCAAACTTTAGGCACTTCTCCTAAGCCCAGGAATGCTGTATGATAGCTGGAGGCTTTCTTATTTGAGAGTGTTTGAAGGTTGGATTATTGCAGTAGTAGAACTGAACTTACCTGAGTCCTGGTGTGTACAGGCTTGGGGTGAAGCTTTATTGAAAAGAAGCTGTTTGGAAGGTAAAACCACAGTGAGGATTAAGTGGTTTGTGTGGAGAAATCCTGATCTTTACACAGGGTTTTCCTCTGAAGTTTTGTTTTGCAAATTACCTTGTGTTTTTGCTAGGCCATTTTGATTTTCTTTTCTTGAAACATTCTGACATTAAAGTATCTTTGGGAACTGAAACCTGGAACTTTGTGGATTGGGTTTTTTATGTGTATTATTGCAGTCCCTGCAGGGTGACTCCTTTCTGGGCCACATGCCCACGCAATTTTGGCTGTAGCTACTAGGGGCACTGATGAGTCCTGCTTTGTGGCTTTAGTGGTGGCTACAATAGACAACACACACACATATCAAAATTACCATGGGATTCTCCACAGTATGCCATCGTTTGCTGCTGTAAGTATGGTTTAGTACTTACGGTAGCTTTAGGAATATGTTGGGAAAGGGATTTAAACTTTGGATAGTATCTTAGGGATTCATTTAGTAAGGTGTGCTAACTAATTTAATGCACGCTAACAATTGGTACACATTAAATGCTAAGACACCCATAAGAATATAATGGGTGTCTCAACATTTAGACCCTAATTCTGTATAGGACGCCTGGTCTCAGCAGCCGCCTAAGCGGCTTTTCAGAAGTGCAAGAATGCACTGGGAAGGAGGACTAAGACTTTGGTTGGCCCAGGTGCTTAAAGCCCCTCCTTTTACGAATCCACGTTAGGCTTTTTTAGTACCGGTCACGGTGGTATTAGCTCTGACACTCATAAAAGGAGGGTAAATCAATTAGCAACATCTTAATAAAAGAACCCCTTACACCCCAATGGATCTGAACTATTATTATATGAATTTTACTCATTTTTACTTGTCTGCTATTAGCTACAATTTTCTTTGTATAGTTTTTCTTCCCTAAGAGTTTCATGAGGGGATATGATAGTCTTGTATATGATGAATGTTTTTCAAAAATTATTTAAAAAAAAATAGAACACAAGGGGCTCCTTTTACTAAGCTGCAATAGCGTTTTTAGCACACGCAGGATTATAGCGCGCACTAAAACCGCGCTACGCAGCTAGAACTAACGCCAGCTCAATGCTGGCATTAAGGTCTAGTGTGCGGGGCAATTCAACACGTGCTAAGCGCACGCTAAAACCGCTATCGCAGCTTAGTAAAAGGAGCTCAAAGTGATGTTGATTTCAGTGCTGCATATCTTTTTTTAAGGAACTTTTACAAATATTTATAAATGCTTTCTGTTTGTACTGATATATTTGTGTTTAATAAAATCCTGAATTATTTGTATTAAAATGCATTGAACTTCCATGTATTTTTCTTTTGAAAGACATTTTTCAGTTCAATCGTTTTTATTAATATTTTTGTTACAGAATATAACAGACAGTGACCACGTAGCTATGAGATAAGAAGACATTTGACGTTTACAGTCACTGCTTGGCTTACCTCACCATCTGTGGATTGCAACAGCAGTTCTTTTCTACAGGTGGCCTTGAAGTCTCCAGCAATTGCACTAATATGAACCCCTTTGGGGGCCTCCATTGTCAAAGACCTTGTGGGAGACTCGAGTCTAAAAAAGTAAACATCAAGAAAGCAAAACTACAATAAACCGCACATTCTAAAAGCATACATGGAAATGATTTATCACATTAAAAATAAAGCAGTTTCAGAATTATTAAATGGAACAACCTGCTCTGAAATATTTCTGGAAAGCTACAGAGAATAGATAAAATTGCAAAACTAAGGGCCTCTTATGGAGGAGGGCTGCAGTCCGGCCATCGGACCAACGGTCGGCACGGGGGCCCGTTCCAGCGGGGCACCCAACATTGTCTTCGCTCCTCCTCCATTCCAGCAGGGGAGAGCCGACGGAGGAGGGCTGCAGTCCGGCCATCGGACCAACGGTCGGCTTGGGGGCCCGTTCCAGCGGGGCACCCGACACTGTCTTCGCTCCTCCCCCCATTCCAGCAGGGGAGAGCCGACGGAGGAGGGCTGCAGTCCGGCCATCGGATCAACGGTTGGCTCGGGGGCCCATTCAAGCTGGACTTCAGTTTTGACTGTTTTGATTTTATTTTCAATTCTTTTTAGTTTATGATATATATTTTTAATCTCACTTATTGTTATACCACTTATTTTGTTTTATTTTATCATTCAAATTTCACTTAAATTTCCCCAGAATTCTATTGCTTCAACGGTTCTCCCTCTGCATCTATTCTTATCTCCCCTCTTTTTTCAACCTTTCAAAGTCCTGTAGATCATTGTAGTCTTATTAGAATGTTTATTTTCTTATTTTTCTCATCTATTCTCTCTTTTATTTCTTCATTACTCTACTAATTGTCATTTTTCCAGGTACTTTAGTTAGATTGTGAGCCTTCGGGACAGTAAGGGAATTTCTAAGTACCTATTTTACTTATAATTTTAACACACCCTATTGTCTATTTTTCTGTAAACCGCTTAGAATCCTAACGGAGTTTAGCAGTATATAAGAAATAAATTACATTACATTACATTCTATCAAACTGCGCTAGCAGTTTGCAGTGCGGTGAGCTGCACTGAATGGCCCGCGCCGCTCCCGACGCTCACAGAGTTCCTATGAGCGTCGGGAGCAGCGCGGGCCATTCAGTGCAGCTCTCTGCACTAAAAACTGCTAGTGCAGTTTGATAGAAGAGGCCCTAAAAGGGGGGTCTTCAAAACGTTTCTGCACTTTTATTGTTTTAAACAAAGGATCTGTGCTGACATTTGGTCAAGAGCTGTCTTTTCAAGAGCATAGCAAAGTAGACTGGCTATTTTGAAATCCATTTCTGTTGGCTTAAAATGGTATTTGCTTAGTTTTCTTCCCGACTGTACAAGGGGATGCTGAAAAGTTCTCAGCCCAACCAAGAAGAGAATGATGTGGATACGGTTCGATCAATGATCTGAAACAATGCCAATGCATAGAATTTTGTTTCTGCACATTGGCACCTAGGGGTCCTTTTATTAAGGTGTGCTAACCGAACGGGTGAATGATCTTCCCTGCCAGGTGGTCAAGGCCAGTAGCGTGCTCAACTTCAAGAGTCGATGGGACAAACAGGTGGGAGTACTACAGAGTTATGCTCAAATGATAGATACTCTGGGGAAGAAAGGTTCTTGAGTAGGCAGGCAAGTTGGGAAGGAGGGTTCTTGAGTGGGCAGACTTGGGCCGTCGGCCCTTTTCTGCCGTCATATTCTATGTTTCTATGTAAATGCTACGGCGCCCATAGAATATAATGGATGCCTTAGCATTTAGCGCGCACTAATCTTTACCGCACCTTAATAAAAGGACCCCTTAATGAACTAAGATAACATTCTTTTCAGTTACAGTGGCAAAATAATGTTCAGAATTTAGGAAGTTGGTTGGTTGGGCTGAGAACTTTTCAACACCCCTTCATATTACTGTAATAAAAATATCCAAGCAGTTCTCTATTAAGAGGTCCAAAGTAAATTACAAATCAAATACAAACAAGTTATGGACAACAAATATCAGAGCAAATATAATAAACCAAAACTTATCAACAAATGTCAGACTAGTCCAAGCATATTAGTAAAATTAAATCTGAAACATCATCCCAAACATTTGTTAAATAAATAAAGGTTTTTAGTTTACTGCACAAAGCAGCATATGATTATTAGATTCCTTTGGTAAATTATTCCATAGTAAGGCTACTTGGTAAGTGAATGTGGAATCCATTATTCTTTTGTAAGTGTTTACAAACAGAAAATGTAAAAATTATGTCAACTAGTTCTAGGTACAAGTATGTCAACTTAAAATCCAGTTTATACATGTATCAGTGGCCAATGCAATTGGATCAATTATAGCATGGCTCTGTCATATTTGCAAGATTAAAAAATCAGCTGCGCCATATTTTGCATTAACTGCAACTTACCTCTTGAAGCCGCTGAGATTCCTAACTATACAGTGCATTACAGAGAGTGGAGTGGATGCCTGGAATGCCCTTCTAGGAGAGGTGGTAGAGTCAAAAACAGGGAATGAAAAAAAATGCATGGGGTAAACACAGGGGATACCTAAATAGAAAGATGATGGAAACATGTCGCTAAGACCACCCAAGAGCGAAGGAAAGATTTCCTCTCTTAACGTCAAGAGACAATTAAGTTGGGTGCTACATTCCTCTTGGCATATCCCTGTAAGTGCCTGATTAGGTATCTGAGAATCAAGTACACTTTTTTTTCTCCAGACCACTTGAAAGAGTTAATAGATGTCAAGGAGATCATCAAGGAATGATTAAAGAGGGACTTTTAAAATAATGCAGCTGTTTAAATATCATTAAGCCTTTCTTTTGTATATTTAAGTTCTTCTCTTATATTGGTTGCCCGCCCTCCCCCCAATATTGTGGTCTAAGAAGGGGGTTACGATTTGGCTATACTGTAAAGGTGATTTTCCAAAATGTTTTGAATTGTTATCCTTCCCTGTATTTAATCGTGCAAGATTTATTCTTATGAAGTTTAATGTAAAGGTATATATATATAAAAAAAAGTAACACAACATAACTGTTGAGGTGTTATGTTGGGAACTAGACTAATGTTATGTGAGAACTAGGCTAATGCTAGACAGGCTTCTACAATATAGGCCAAATTCTGTACAGGACATCTAAAATTTAGGCATGGTTTAGATCAGTGTTTTTCAACCTTTTTACACTTATGGACCGGCAGAAATAAAAGAATAATTCTGTGGACCGGCGGTTGAAGAGCACGGGGCTAAGTCGTGAGCCAGATCCCGCCCATCTCTACCCAATCTCCACCCCAGACCCCGCCCCCATAATAATACTAATTGCACTTTGCACGTCCCATGCCTCATCTGGAAGCCTTCCCTCTGACGTTGCAACGTCAGAGAGAAGGCTTCCAGTTCAGGAGCAAGATGCCCGTAGGAGCCACTGCCCGTGGCTTTGTGCACTGAATCAGTTAGGAAGAGGGAGCTGGCTCGAAGATAACGCCGCATCGATCGCACCATGGACCGGCAGTTGAAGAACACTGTTTTGGGCCTGATGCAAGTGCTGGCCTTGTGGACCGGTAGGAAATTTCTGTGGACCGGCACTGGTCCATGGACCGGTGGTTGAAGAACACTGGTTTAGATGTCCAGCAGGAAAATGCTGAGCGTGATTCTGCCATCTTGATTTCACTGACAGGGCTCATAGGTTTTGGCACTCCCGCATTCCCTCTATTGCTATTAAATGTATAACTCTCTAGCTTTCTCTGGGAGGCCATACCAGTATTCCTGGAGGGACCCAAATACTTTCAAAGCAAAAAGTCCCCCCCACAAAGGAAATTATAGCACAATTATAGTGCAGTCCCAAATGTTCCCCCCATATGATCTCCGCTCGTCGGGCAAGCCTCTCTTATCTGTACCATTCTCTGCCACTGCCAACTCCAGACTCCGTCCCTTCTTTCTTGCAGCGCTTGTATGCCTGTAACAGGTTGGCTGAATTAATACATTGTGGTCCGTCCCTGGCAGTGTTCAGATCCAAGCTAAAGGCCCACTTTTTTGAAACTGCTTTCAACTCTTAACTCCCCCTCACTGCTGTCAGATACCTATACCCACTATAACCTCCACAACTCTGAAATGTCCTGTCTAAATTAGATTGTAAGCTCTTCTGAGCAGGGACTGTCTATTGTATGTTAAAATATACAGCGCTGCGTATGCCTTTCAGCGCTATAGAAATAATAAATAGTAGTAGTAGTAGTAGAAATTAACTCGAGAGCGACCATCCACTCCAGTGACATCACTTCCACCCCATGTGGCCATTTTTTAACATGAACATTTCTATGCTGCCACAAAAATGTTCATGTCTCTTGTTATACCCCATTCAAAATTTGGTGAGTCAATATTCATATCCAGTTAACTTGTTTATTTGGGGCTAACCAGTCATTTTAAATGGCACTTATATTCTGAGTTGGACATCCTTTCTATAATGCCTCTCCATATGCCCTCTGAAAGCCATATTTATCAAGGTTCTTGAAATAGCTTAATCGACTGCCATTTCTTTTATCATATTAGAGATGACAGAACATAAAGTTTGTGAATTTAAAATAGAACAGAACAAATATCTATAAAAATTACTCAGGCAGAACTGCTTTGCTAGGTGTTATATGATCCTATTATGTCTCAATGAAACATAATAATCAAGAAACAAAAATTATGAGATAAATAGATACTTTCTCTTCTGCTCCAACATGTCTGAGAAGTACAATTATCAATTATGATAGCAGTAAAATGGAATAGAGTAGTTTAGTGTGCCAAGAATTATGGGCTCCCGTTACATGGCTTTTGGCATTGTTCTCTAGTCAATTTGGTGTCTTGGTTTAAGGCATATCTACAGCGATTTGAACACTACTGTATGCTTGAAATACAAGGGTGGCTTGAAATGGTTTTTTAAAAATCACAGATCGCTGCGGTAAAAGCTCTGATGCTCATAGAATTCCTATGAGCATCAGAGATTTAACCGCAGTGGCCTGTGATAAACTCCTTCCCCCCCCCCAAAAAAAAAAAACAACGCCTAATGCAGCTTGATAAAAGGTTGCCTAAAATAATGATAAGCTTATTTTAATTTTTTTACTCATTACAGCATTTCTTAACATAACATAACTCTTTTAGGTTATGGGAAATTAAAAATAACAAAAAAAGAATTAGAAATAGAAATAGGTTTGGAGATGGTTTTAAGGCATATCTGCAGCTATTTGAACACTACATTATGCTTGAAATACAAGGGTGGTTTGAAAAGTTTGGTAAAAAAAAAAAAAAAAGCAAGTTAAACAATACTATCTCCATCTAGGGCTATGCACTTAGTCCCGCGAGTTTCCAGTTTTTTTGTAAGCTATTTTTCCTACGATACAAAATAACCCTGGAAACTCGGTGTTTTAATAGGTGTATAGCCCTCGATGGAGACTATGGGCTCTTTTTACTAAGGTGCGCTAGCGTTTTTAGCGCACGCAGGAAATTACTGTGTGCTACACCGTGTGCTACGCTTCTAGAACTAATGCCAGCTCAATGCTGGCATTAAGGTCTAGTGCGTGCTATTCCGCGTGTTATAGCCCTAACGCAGCTTAGTAAAAGGAGCCTATGTTGTTTACCATGCTTTTTTACCAAACTTTTCACACTACCCTCATGCTTTCATAGCACCCTAATGTTGTTGGCTCAAATCTCACTCTGCTCCCTGTAACAGAAACAAAATAAAATAGGGTGATTTTTGAAACAAAAAAATAGATGTTTTTCTGTTTCCAAAATGGCCAAATTAGGCACTGGATTTTTAGATATTTTTTGCAAAAATAATAATTAAAAAAATCTGAAATTGGATTTAGGTATCATATTGAAAATGCTTCTCTTACATAACTCCTATAAGCAACTATAAGACTTTATAAAATGGGTTAAAATATGTAGTATGTGTCCTTCACATACTATAACATCTTAGATTAATTTTAGCAATATTGACAATTCCATCATATTTTCAATTCCAGTATATAATTTATTTATTTATTCAATTTTCTATACCATCCTCCCAGGGGAGCTTACATGAATTTTCTTAGTAGCAGCTGGTGCAGTGGTAAGACATACTGAATTCTAGCCAGATATGGGTGTTCAAGTTTGTGCTATTTTTCTGACATCCAAGGACATTCAAGGTGGCCACAGCACATAATAAACTCAAAAGCATTTAGTTCTGACAATATAGGTTATCTGTCATGGCTAAGGATTTAAAAATAAGGATGCAATATATCAAAGGACTTGAGATGCCAAATATTTTCTGTGTGATTTGCCATACCTGAAGCCAAAAGGACAAAATATTGCTTTAAAAGCATAAAATATGGTCAAGGGTACCAATTTCAGAAAGTTAAACACAATGGCTGGAAATATGTTTTGTCATTTGTATGCAGTTTTACAAAGGTCCAGGATGCTTGAAGTGCTAGTAGAGAGAGAAAGTGGAGTGTTGCATATAATTTTCTCCCCAAAATTCATCCATTGTTTTTTGGGAGAAGGTAGTTTTGGAGGGGGTAGGGAAGTTGGGGATAGTTTTTTTGTGAGTGGAGCAGTTTGCAGGGAATAATTTTAGGGTGTGGTTGTGGAGACAGTTGCAGGGGACACTTTTTTGGGTGTGACAGTCATGGAGGGGTTGTTTTTAGGTGTGGAACAGTATACGAGTGTGGTGGCAGCTGAAGGTGAGTAGATGTTGGGATGTGGAGGCAGGTTGGGGAGTGTGAATCAGTTGTGAGGTGCTTAGTTTTGAGGATTAGAGGCCATCTGAAAAATTGTAAGAATAGGGAAATCCACACTTTACACTGGCTTGCCCTGTTTTCAAATTGCTACATTTCACTCCATGCTACAGATGTTGGAACTCTTTCTACATAAATGCAACACTGTTTTTTGGTTTTTGGGGGGGGTGCTTATCTCTCTGTAACCCCTGATATGATTTGCCACATTTTCAAACTCTATAATGCCCTTCTATAGGGAGCTCAGTTTTTTTTTAAATTATTATTTAGTTTTTAATGCCAACAATTTACATACAATACATATATAGGGAGCTAAGTTTAGAAGTTAATGCACTATAACATTGGATTTTAGCATATGGCAAGCCCAAAATTAATGCTGCATCAAGAAGGGGTATTTCCAAGAAGGGGTATTCCCTCACTTTTTGTTTAATGCAGATAATGCATTAACATTCGGATTAATGCAGGGTACCTGCTCCCTTTGAACAGAGAAACACTTAGCACTTCCTATTTAGGAGTAATGTAGGTGTAGGTGCAATGGAAGTGTTAGGACACTCTTCATGGTAATATGTAGAAATAATAACATAAAAGAAAAATAATACCTTTTTATTGGACTGGCTTAATGTAGTTTATGATAAGCTTTTGAATGTAACCCCCTCTTCCTCAGATCAGAAATAAGCAAATGTTGGCAAAATCATTATATACAGTATAAGGAAAACATGAAAGCATTTTTTTTTTTAGTGGTAGTTGGAGGCACAGAGGTGACAAAACAGTTTGAATTTCTTTGTAGTGGAAAAGAAAGCCAGGGTATTGTATTTAGGAGGTAGTAAGTGATCCTGTGTTAATTTTGCATTACACTCTGGAATTTGTTGCCAGAGAATGTGGTCAAATCAGTTAACTTAGCAAGGTTTAAAAAAAAAAGGTTTGGCTAAATTTCCCAAAGTCCATAAATCATTATTGAAATAACTTGGGGAAATCCGCAGCTTATTCTTAGAATAAGCAGCATAAAATCTGTTTTACTCTTTGGGTTCTTGCCAGGTACTTGTGAGCCGGATTGGCCACTGTTGGAAACAGGATACTAGACTTGATGGACCTTCTGCCCGCCCCAGTACAGCAATTCTTTTGTAAACAGTTAGCGTGTAGTAAATGCTGCATATTGACTGTCAATGGAGAATGACACGGGGACAGAATTTGTCCCTGTCCCCATTCCCACAATTAACTGCAGGAAACCATCCCTGTCATTCTTTAAGAAAAGAGAGGGAAGAATCAGAGTATGAATGGGCACAACCACTGACCCTCAAGCCTTGCATTGAAGAATGGTGGTATAGAAGGACTGAGGTTGAGATAGACACTAAAAAATTACATTGGATGATTTCCCATGGTTATCCACTGGGATAGGAACACATTCTGCCCCTGTGTCATTCTCTATGTCAACCATCTTCCATGCCCACTCTTTACCCATGCCATGCTCTCTCACAGATAAATTTTAAAACATAGCTTACATTGATTAATGCACAGTAACATGAAACTACTGGAAAACCACTTAGGGCTAGATTCACTAAGGACACCGATCGTGTCTCGACCACTTTGCAACCCGATTGTTCCCCGACCCAATTTACTAACCTTGGTGCCGATCAACCTCCGATTTGATCTGATCCGCGCATGCAATTGAGGGTGAATGGCATGCAAATGTAGGCAGGTAGCGATTCACTAAAAACATGAGGAACACAAACTGGGCTGGCCAATCAAAAAATAAGCGACTGCTGAGGACTAGTTGCTCAGGTCCTTTCCGACTGCCCTGCTCTCTGCTCCAATTCTCCACTCTTGCCACCCTGCTCTCTTCCGGACTCGCTGCCCTGCTCTTTGCCCTTCCCCCCAGTGCAAGCCCATGGTTTTAACCCATTGAGATCGCTGGAGAGTGATCCGTGCGGTCGGTTGGGGGCGTGGTTCCAATCACCCTCATTTGCATGAGGACACTTCATAAGTCAGCCCCACGGCCACGGATCGGATCGGATCGCTCACGGATCAGATTGGATCCGTGGGCTTAGTGAATCCAACCCTTAATGCAGTCATGTAGTAGCCTGATTCTATGCATTATACATACTTCCTGACACTGTTTAATACAAAAGCTCCATAGACTTTTTCACTGTTTTCCCCCACATGTTCAATCTATTCTGTTAATGTTTCAGTGCTACAGAAGCTGGAACTCATCCTATAAAAATACATTATTAAATTAACTTGTCTCTTCTTTGATATTTCTGGGTCATACACTATAAAGTCCACCTGGTATTGTACTAGGTTCCAAATACTGAAGTTTCCATCCAAGTTCACTCCAGCCTATTTAACCATTCTGTTTGCAGGATATCTACCATAAAGTCTGGCCAGTAACATCCTCATGTTCCAAGGTTATTTTTGTAGCTGCAGCAAAAATGGCCTTAGTGCATGGGAAAAACTTGTGCAAGAGTGCACTACGGCCACTTTTTACCACTGCTTAATAAAAGGACCATCCTTTCCTAGGGAGTGCATCTCTTTCAAGAGCTTCAAACTTCCTATTTGTGTTTCCTTGTGTCTGTTTAGGTCAGTATCTCTCAAGCTGTGTGCCATGGCACAGTGGTGTGCCCCGGCGAGATTCTAGGTGTGCCACGAGAGATTACAGAATTTTACTTTGCTTTTAAAAATTCCTTTCATAAGTATACACTAGAATAGATGATGTGTGCGTCGCGTATGCAAGAGTCTGTCAATGTTATAAATGATACAACCACCCAGACAAGCACCATTCTTTGACATGATTGGTCTTTGCAAACTAACAGCAAATAATTTTTTTTATTTTTTATTTATGCAGTAGTTATCCTACACCAATCATCACATATGGGATACAGACCATGCAAGTCTGTCCAGTACCAGCCTTAGATTAGGGAGCATAATCAACAGAATTTTACCTTCCCAACACTTCTTTTTACTCATCTGTGATAAGCAGTAGCACATGCTTACTGCAGCTTAAAAAGGTTTAGAGCGAGGCATGATGAGGTGTCCTAAGGTATGTTATGAATGTGCATGTGCAAATCACATGCTAAAAAATATCTGTGATTTTCCCAGAAGGGGATATGCCTGGGAATGGAGAGTGGGTGTTTCTGCACTAATCAGTACATCTACATAGCTACACGCTGATTAGCACAGGCAGTGGCATAGTAAGGGGGTGGAGGGGTAGACTGACCGGGTGCCATCTTTGTGAGGGCACTGGTGCCTCTCCTCCTCTCCATTCCCTGCGTACATCTCTAAATGTTTGTCAGCACGAGCAGCATCTTTCATCTGCTGCTCGCCCCGGTCTTGGTTCTCTCTGATGTCACTTCCTGGTTGTGGGATACGCAGCTATGTTTGTTAAATCCCTGGCTCCAGCAAGATTCAATTTATCCCTTGGTTTGTTCAACTAGGAACATAATAATTCCATGAAAATTCATTGATTGGGTTAAGTATTGTACTTTAACAACAAAGATGCATATTGTGGTCAGGAATTTAGGATTTTCTCTGATGTAGCAGGGACCCACACAGGTGAAATGCAAGTGATTTCTTGATTTGAATCCTCACATACTTGCAGGGGGTGCAACGTTCTTCTAAAGTTTCAATGTAAATATGAAATTATTTTTCAAGGAAACAATTCTGCCTTTTTTGATCCTGCACAGTTGGAAATCCTTTTGCTAGATAAAGAATCAGATGTGTCAAAGACCATAGGCAAGGGTTAGAATTAAGGGGATTAATATAATGCAGCAGTAATTACCGTATTTTCTAACATATAACGCGCGCATTATACGTGGTTTTTACAAACCGCGCATACCCTTGCGCGTTATACGCATGAGCGCGTTGTACAAAATTTTTTTTACATAGTTTCCCCCCCCCCCGACGCCCGATTCATCACCCGGAAGGAGCGCTCGCACTCCCACCCCAAAGGACCGCTCGCACCCCCACCCGAAGAACCGCTCGCACCCCCACAGCCTCCTCCTCTCCCCATGGAGAAGCTTTCCTTGTTTCCGGATGCCAGCCCAGCTGCTTCCTCTGCCGGCGGTCCTGCCCCTTCTCAGAGCCCTGTGCTGCGCTGCTTCCTCTTCAGGCGGTCCCGCCCTTTCTCTGATGTCAGAGAAAGGGCGGGACCGCTGGAAGAAAAAGCAGCACAGCAGGGCTCAGAGAAGGGGCGGGACCGCCGGCAGAGGAAACAGCTGGGCTCGCTGGCATCCAGAAACAAGGTAGACAGCTTCTCCATGGGGGAGGGGAGTGAGGCTGTGGGGGTTCGAGCGGTTCTTCGGGTGGGGGTGCGAGCGGTCCTGCGGGGGGGTGAATCGGACGTCGGGGGGAGGGGCATCAGGCTTTCAGGGTAGGGACAGGACTTCAAGGAGGAAAGGAGAGTCGGGGCGGGCGAAAACAGAGTCAGGGTCTCCAGAGGAGAGTCGGGGCGGGCAAAAGGAGAGTCGGGAGCATGCGCGGTATACGGGTGTGCGCGGTATATAAAAATTTATGTACATAAATATGTGTTTTTTGCGCGCTATACCCGTGTGCGTGTTTTACACGGGTGCGCGTTATCTATGTGAAAATACGGTATACTGTAATAAGTACAGTTTTCTTTTTCTTTTTGTTTGTTAATTGGTTCTGCTGTTGATGTGGGCTTAAGAATTGAATATTTTTTTTCTTTGTTGATTCTTTCTTTATACAGTGTAAGATTTTAGTTTGTTGGGAAACTTTCCTTCCCTTTTACAAAACCGTGAAAGTAGATTTTAGCACAGGCCTGTGCGCTAAAAGTTCTGCATTGCTCCCGATGCTCATAGGAACTCTATGAGTGTCAGGAGCAGCGCAGAGCATTCAATGTGCCGGCCTGCGCTAAAAACCGCTATTGCGATTTTGCACAAAGGGGTTGGAGTAATAAATAAAAAAATAAGAAACAATCATTGAGTATAAAACTCTGAGTGTAGGGTATATGGAGTACAGGTATGATATCTACTCTATTAAAAATCCTTGACCAGTTATGAAACGTGCTAGAAAATGCACGCATAAGCATGGTTTCCACAAATTCCTTGCATTTATGTGATATTTTAAAGGCCAGATAAAAACACAGAATATTATACTTCTATTTGCATATGATGTGCATAATATAGCACCCATATTTAAAAAGCACATCATACTTCTGATTGCAGACTATTTCTTGGCCCCTTCCTGCTGTTTTTTTGACTGAACTACCAGAAATTTTGGGCTCGTTTTACTAAGCTGCGGTAGCATTTTTAGCGCGTACTGCAGATTAGCGCGTGCTAACCTCCGCACTACGCGGAAAAACTAATGCCAGCTCAATGGAGGCGTCAGTGTCTAGCGCACGCGGCATTGTACCGTGTGCTAAGCGAGTGCTAAAAATGCTACCGCAGCTTAGTAAAAGGAGCCTTTTATCTCTGCATATTTCCTAATAGCTATGAGGGGGTGCGGAAAAGTTCTCAGCCCAACCAGGAAGAAAAAGGCATGGATACGGTTCGATCAATGATCTGAAACAATGTCAAAACAGAGAATTTTGTTTCTGCAAATTTGCACTTAATGAAATAACACTCTTTTCAGCTACAGTGGCTAAATAACGCTCCGAATTTAGGAAATTGGTTTGTTGGGCTGATTGCCGCGGTTTACTGTGGTCATTGCACTGAAGCCCATTGGGAATTAATGGGCTTCAGTGCTGTTGCTGTGTGGGGGGATAGATACATAATTATAACTTAGAGCACATATATTGATAACAATCAAGATTCTTGCATTTCCACATTATGGTATTGAGAAGATGCTTTATGACAAATCACTGATATTGTTAACCATAGAAATCAGGTTAGTCACACAGATCACCATGACAACTGTAAGTATCAATAGCAACTATTCTATACACCGCCAGCAGCTGAAAACTGTCAGCAACTCATGGATAACTGACGGTTTTATGGGTTGTGATAGCAAACACTTCTCATTTCATTGATTTTAGTGGCAGTCTAGACACTGCAGTTTGTCAGGCCCTTTATGAGGACAATATGTAAAATGGACAGTAGTAGATGGTCATGAAAAATGTTTTACAGAGAAAAACAACTTCACTTCTCTTGCTGCCACAAAGGCAGCATCTGAACTAGAACCTGGAAATGTTAAATCCTGAATTAAGAAGGTTTTATATGTCAGAATTATTCCTATCGTTTTTCATTTTGGCCCTTCTATGCCAACATAGCAATCTCTTTCTTTCCCTCCCCTCCCCCCATATCTCTTCCCTGCAAATCTGAAATGAGTAAGCAAAAGTTATAAATATTGTTCTATAGGAGAACAGATTTCATAGTTTCTTTTGAAATATTAATAGGGGAGAAGAGTACATCTACTCTATTAAAAATATTTAAAATGTCCTTGATTCAATAAGAGTGAGGTCATTTTTAATAGTGTCAGGCAATTTTGGGGTGGCTATAAAAATGTGGTATCTGGCAGATGTGGAGGTCAAATTTTAAGGGGAAACTCCTTGCAGTTTCTTTCCAAAATGTAGTAAACTGCAAAAAACAAGCAGACATATGGACTCACATTTGCAAGTGCAATGTACATGGAGGGAGAAACTCATTGGGATATGAAAGCTAAAACCTCACCATACTTTAACTGTGATTCTGTCCATTTTCAAATCTGTAAGAGTATACAATATATGTTGTCTTACAGTGCAAATATTTTCTCACATTTTTAGGTGCAGTTTTTAAACTGCACTATTATGAAAGTAAATTCAAGTTGTTGTTGTTTTGGTTTTTTTTTAAACTTCTGAAATGGCCCTCAAGGGCATATGTTCTTTGGAATATTATGGTTCTTCTCATTGCCCACAGTATGTTATGGAGACCCTTTGATCTTTTCTAAACTGGCAATATGTGAACTCTTCTAATTATGTTCTATTTCCTTCCACTTAACCTCAGGTTTTTTATTCTCCTAAAATTTCCCTCCAGTTACTCATCTTCTTTTCCTTCTTGCCCCCCAGTTTGTAACACTTATTTATTGTTTCTATAGCCCTAGTAGATGTACACAGTGCTGTACACATTATATGCAGGTATTTTCTCTGTACCTGGGGCACTAGAGGGTTGATGACTTGCCCAGAGTCACAGGGAACTGCAGTGGGAATTTAACCCAGGCTCCCTAGGATCTGACTCAATTGCACTAACCATTAATAATAATAATAATAATAATAATTTATTTTGTATACCGCCATACCCAGGGAGTTCAAGGCGGTTCACAACAGATAGATGAATTACATACAGTGCGATTGAAAAAAAAAAAAGAAGAACATAACAAGGCAATCGTAGGGTCAAACTCGTTTACATTAACAATTTAGTGGAGGGAAGGGCTAAATACGGAGTACATACAGTGTGTGCTGTAATAGAATACAATTGAGTTTAAGAGAAGGGGGGAACAAAGCATATTAGATGGAAAGGGGGGGGAGCAACAATCTTAGCTACTCCCCTCCCCATTTAGTACCCCACATTCATGTTCTATTTTTCTTTACTGCAAGGGGAATTTCTATAAAGATATGCACAGCTTAGGTGCATTAGAAGCACCATTACTTGACAGGTAGGCATCAATGTGCACTAGACACTGTTCTTTAAGGTAGTGCCTAACTTCAAGGGGGCATACACATGAGCAGAGCATAGGTGAACCATGAACATATCTCCCAGGTACACACTTGGAGGGGCATAATCAAAACAAACGTCTAAGTCCGTTTTGGGCCCAGGGCGCTAGTCGTCCAAAGTCAGCAGCGCCCAAAGTCCATTCTTGAAAAATACGTCCAATTGTTTTTTCTTCAAAAATCGTCTACTTCTATGACCAACCGTTTGATCATCCAGACCGCTAGTATGTCTATCTTTGTATTACATTCTTGTCCAAAAAATCATCCAAGTCCCAAAAGCCTAGAAAAAGACCTTTTGGACATGGGAGGGGCCAGCAAAGTGATGGACTCGCCACCCAGACATGGCAACAGAGTGGTGGAGCACCTTACAGGGCACTGCTATGAACTTCATAAAAAGGGTGCCACATAAACATCTCACCACAGCTCCCTTGCAGGTCATGGTGAGCCACCAAAAATCTATTATACCCACCTGTCTACAACCCCAATAGAGGTGCCACCTATATGGCAGTACAGTAAGGTTTGGGTAGTTTTGGTTTGACTCACATTTTTCATCATGAATGTAGTGGTTAGAGTGGCTTATGGGTCTGGGTCCTCCTCTCTATGGTTCACTAGCCCACCCCCCAGACTATTTAAGCCACCTCTGTGCAGATCTACTAGTCTTTCCTATGCCAGGTGCTGATGTTCTGGCGGCAGATATGAATGTTTTTATTCCGATTTTTATGGCGGTGTGGGGGGTGGTCATTTATCATTGGGGGAGTGTGTGGGAGTCTGTACTTTGTGTCTGCAGTGGTTATCTGGTCACTTTGGATACCTTCTGGCTATTTAGACCTTTTTTTAGATCGCCTAAGTCACTACATATAAGTTCTGTCTAGGCCAGTGGTCTCAAACCTGAGGCCCTTGGTATGTTTATCATAATCACAAAAGTAAAATAAAACAGTTTCTTGATCATATAACTCATTAGCTATAAATGACAATATTATTATTAAGACTTAGCCAAAAGGAAAGATTTATAAACTATAAAGAGTTTTACCTCATGCAAAATTTTCATTTTTTTAATAAGACATTAACTATTTTTTCTGAGGCCCTCCAAGTACCTACAAATCCAAAATGTGGCCCTGCAATGGGTTTGAGTTTGAGACCGCTAGTCTAGGCAGTATCGTTAAACTTTCGGTTATACTTGCAGTATGACTAAGTCTAGGTCAGCCCACATCCCGCTTACCTCCCACCCTAACCACTCCTTCAAAAACGCCCTTTTCTCTCTGGGCGTACAGCAGCACTGAAAAGGCCTAAGCTGTTTTTAGATATGTCTAAAACCCGTTTCGATTATCGGCACTTGGACAACTTGTCTTTTTGATCGTCCAAGTACTGATTTAGGTGGATTTTTAGACGTATTAGTTTTTGATTATGAGCCCCTTAGTGTATAAGGTCCTAAGCCTTTGAGTTAACTTTCTATATTTTTCAAGTTATAAAAGCACATTTGATGTATTTTAAATAATTTTAAATAATAAATCCTAACACTTTCCTAAAAAAAGTGCACACGACCTAATGCGTATTATGGAAAAAATTTATTTTCTAATTTCTATTAGTGACTTTAGAGTAATCATTGTCACCCTAATAGAGCTCATAAAAGTCTCATTAACCTAGAAATCAACACATTGGAATCTAAGTTAAATGCTAATTGAACTACATAAACCATTACTTCAATCTTTTACATATCTGCAGTTATAATCAGATATGTAAAGTCAGGAAAGCATAATAACATATGACTGAATTTGTCTGCAAATCAGTTTTGCATATTTCATCTCAGGGCTTTCTATTATGAATATTTTAATCTTTACAAAATTTGAATTATAGTCAAAAGTTACTACACATTAGCATAGTAAATAATAATTAAGGTTGTAATAGAAAGAAAGGCAAATATTTTTACAATTAAGCTCAATCATTGCGTAAAATCTTTCCAAATAAATGTGAATTTTGATGTTTTATGAGAGCACATAAATGTTCACCTTCACTTTCGGTGGTTAATAAATAAACTGAGATTTTAAAAAATCAGATTTAATTGCATCACTACCCTTCAGGAACTCATTTCCAAATATTAGGAACTCAAGCAGTACAGGAATAATGCAACTTGTGATCAATCTTGCAAGATACACTATTTTAGCTCCCTGGGTCATTCAGCTCCTATGTATTGTCCTATCATGTCATGATCTAAAATGTACTGTCATGCTCTACATTACTATACCCTGTTATGTTTTATTACAAATGATGTAAGCTCTTCCGGGAAGATGTGATATAAATCCAAATAAATAAATAATGTGTAGTCTGGTGCTACCAGGGAGCTATCTTAAAGGGGCTGGAGCATTATTAAAATTCTCTTCCATCCCTACTTCCCCTAGCAAATACTGTCTCCCAAAGCTACCTCCCACAGACCCCCTACCTCATCAAAGACTTTTCTTCCCTGTAGACGCCCTACACAGATCCCCCTGAATACGCTATTCAAACCCTTAGTCCAAGCCCCGCAACCCCTGTTCTCCACCTCTAGTCCCCAAGTCTAGCTTTCCAAAACCTCGTGATCTAGGGGGCAAAAACAATTCCTGGTCTCTCCTGCCCTTGCTCTTGGTGGATTCAAAATTACACCTCTTGACACACAGTTTTAGTCTCATGGTACTACAGCTAAGGGGTAAAGTTGCCATACAAAGATGCATTACATTTGACTTTTGCCTTTGTATTGCAGCTTCACTACTGCTAGAGGACAAATGTCCTTTTGAACTGGATACCATCAGGGGCAGGAGTGATTGAGGATTACTTCTGTCCTGTATTCCCTAAACCACCAGGGACTGGAGAGATGTGCCTGCAGGGATAGGGCATGTTTGGGAAGGGTCATTTATTGGGATGAGGATGGGGGAGGTCAAGGGGTGATCTAGAGGATGGGAAGTGCAGATTGGGAGTTTGAAAAGCATCTTCATATTGGTTTTGAGCGGTGATCTTTGGAAGAGGGAATCGGCGGGCATGGGTGACTGGGGCGTCTGGTGGTAGGAGGATGTAGGCATCCCTCATGCCATTCCTTGGCATTGGCAGTGGGTGTCTGGTGGCAGGAGGGAGTGGGCATCCCTCCTTCCATTTTTTGGGGTTCACAGGGGAATGGTCAGTGGATTGGGGGTGCTAGCATGGGGGGAGGGCTTTTTTTAATGGGACAGATGATGTGTGTTTAAGTCGTGCAGAACATCTGTCCCATTAAAAAAAACAAACAGAAGCCCTGACATCAGTGACAGGAGACTGCTTCTCCTGTCACTATTGTCAGGGCTCTGCACCAACTCAATCGCTCACTGAGGAGGTGAGTTTGCATGCCCCAATTCACTTTATAGTGAATCAATCGCTGTTTGCAAATCAGCCAGAGATTCAACCAAAAGCAATTGAGTTGCTATCTTTAGTGAATCTGGGTCATAATTTTTTCCATTTATTGCACATTAAATGACACCAATCGAGCACTATTCCCTTAACACAGGTTTCTAACTATGGGCCAGATTCACTAACCTGCCTAATCGGGCCCGATACGGGCCCGATCTGGGCAGATCCGATGAATTCTCAAAGCCCCAATATGCAGATGGGGGTGATTGGTAGAACGCCCCATCTGACTGCATGGATCGCTGTTATGGTCTGCACATGCCCTTCTGAGCCGGGGCCGGGTTTTTTTTAACTTTAACTTTTTTATTATTTTTAGTCCTGCGAGCCTGTGGTTTTAACCCGCTTTAAACCCGCAGGTTAAAACCAAGGGCACGCAGGATGGGGAAGGGCAGGAGAGATTCAGGGAAGATTGGGGCAGAGCAGGGTGGCATTCAGGTAGAAGATCGAGCAGGGCAGCATTCAGGGGGAAGATCGGGGCAGAGCACGGCGGCATTCAGGGGAAATATCAAGCACGGCGGCATTCAGGAGGAAGATTGAGCAGGGAAGCATTTGGGGGAAGATTGGGGCAGAGTAGGGCGGCATTCAGGGGGAAGATCCAGCAGGTTAGCATTCGGGAGGAAGATTGAGCAGGGTGGCATTCAGGGGGAAAATCGGGGCAGAGCAGGGCAGTATTCAGGGGGAAGCAGGCAAGACAGATTGCAGGGCAGAGAGCAGGGCTTCCAGTCGGAAAGACGTTTTCGACTGGTCCCCAGCAGTCGCTTTTTCAGTTGATCGGCCAGCATAGTCGGATTGGAATGATTGTTTTGTGAATTGCTGTCTTCCCTACTTTTGAATGTCCCTCCCCTCATTTGCATGTGTGGATCAGAGGATGGTTGGCAGAAAGATAAGTGAATTGAACTGGAGGGGAATTTGGTCGCTAAGGGGTCGCAAACTGATCGGTACACGATCGGTTTGCTTAGTGAATCTAGCCCTATATCTTTAACATATTTTTACCCACATAAAATTGTCTTCATTTAAAGGGATCGTTTACTAAAATGCATTAAGGTTTTGTAATTAGTGTGCACTAACAGCAGAAATCAGAGCACGTTTCCCTGGATTCTATTTTTGGTCCCTCGATTTGTATGCCAAAATTTGGTAATGTTCCCTAGATGTGTGTTCAAATTAATTGGCTAATAAGCCAATTAACATTAATAATTGAATGATAACAACCAATTATTGAAGTTAATTGGCACCCATTAAAATCTGCATGCACATCTGGCTTCATGCTATTCCATAAGGCAGTGTGTCTCAAACTTTTTTTTAGCTTTGACCCACTAAATGGAGCAAATGTGTTTTTTTGCAGCACATTATAATTGAAATTATAAAATTGAAACCCCTCCCAAAAAGATAGAATAGAAAAAGTAGATAGAATCAATGTGATGGATGTGTATGTTTTTGAGTGCAAATTAACTCAAAACGTGGCTGAACAGTCAACAAGCAAACATGCATTTCAACATCCAACACCTGCAGTCATTCTATTTTTATTGATTTAATTTCTGTCAGAGCCAGTGGTGTACCTATCATATGTGACACCCGTGGCCCATCATTTTTTGACACACACCCCATCTGTACAAAAAACATGATTTTTAGTAACAAGCCACACATCACACATGAGTACCTAGGAAAAGGCAGCATCTTACATACTGTAGTGAGCAGTACAACATCAATACACCCATTGTAAAACTAAACAAGCCAGACTAGTACAGATCAATCCTACACCGTCAATCCTAACAGAAAACCATGTCTTTCGAATACACAGAAAACACCTTCGCCTAGTATGGAATATGTAATCACAAACTAAACTCTCCCTCTTTTACAAACCTGTAGTGTGGATTTTAGCCACGGTGGTAACAGCTCTGACGCTCATAGAATTCTGAGCATCAGAGCTGCTACCACCACGGCTGGTGCTAAAAAACGCTCCACAGTTTTGTAAAAGGGGGATAAAATAGAAATACATAGACAAAGGTTAAATTGAACCAGTAAGATGCTGGACTCTGCATACAATGCAACACCACAGAAACAGTGACACATGTCTCCTAAAGCAATAAATAAATAGAAAATTTTTTCTACGTTTGTCTTCTGTGGGTTCTGCTTTCCTCATCTTCTTGTAACTCTCTTCCTTCCATCCACTGTCTGCTGTCTCTCTTCCCCTATATGGCATCTTCTCTCCTTCTATGCCTCTTCCAGAAACTGTATGCCTCCCCTTCCATCTCTCCTTTCACCCCCATTGGTCTGGCATCTCTCTCCTCTCCTTCCTTCTCCCACACCTCTCCTCTGCCTGCCCTGTGCCCTGCCCCTGCCTACCACTAGACCACCAGAGGTGGGACAGGGTACAGAGTCTGGCAGGGAGGGGGGACAGGGTGCTGACAAGGAGTATGGAGTTGGGTACAGAGCCTGGCAGGGAGAATTTGGTTCAGAATGTTTTTATTTCTTGTTTTCCTCCTCTAAATCTAGGGTGCGTCTTATGGTCAGGTGCATCTTATGCCCTCAGTGCCTCCTTCCCATGTCCTTAGTGCCCCCAGTAACTCCTTCCCGTGTCCTTAATGCCCCCAGTGTCTCCTTTTTATGTCCCCCCACTGCCTTCCAGATTTTGTTCACCCCCAAAGCCAGCCTGCCTACCTATCTCCCTCCCTGCTGCACTAAAGCCAGCCAGCTTACCTGCCTACATCCTTCTCTCCCTGCCGTGGAAAAAATAAAAGCATCTCTCTCCTTCCTTTCCCCCAGTCCATGCCGCTGCAATCTTATCTCCCCGTTGCTGCTGTTAATCGCCGCCGACAATACGTCTTCTTTCTGACGTCATTTCTGATATCGGAGAGGACGTTCCGGGTCAGCCAATCACTAACTGAATCGCAAAGATAAGAAGATCCAAACTGTAATAAAGCCTTGATTGCTTTGTTGCTCAAGTTAGGATAACTACTGCATAAAAAATAAAAATAAAATTATTTGTCATTAGTTTTGAAGGACCAATCACTTCAAAGAATGATGCTTGTCTGGGCAGTTGTATTCTTACGAACACAGACGCTCATAACATTGAAATACACTTGAATATATAACTTACATGTCATCTTTTCTTGTGTATACTAATGATGGGAATTTTTTTAAAATAAAGTACAATTATGATATCTCTTGTGGCACACCCGGAATTTCTTTGAGGTATACAACTGTGCTGTGGCACACAGTTTGAGATACACTGCTATATGGTATGGTGCCTAGCCCTACTAGATCATGACTCAAAAGGGGGTTTGGCCATAGGCGTATAAGGGGTATTTTGAAGATTTGCACACTACTACTACAACTATTACTATTGTTAGGCAAAATCGACTCGTGCTCGAGTCCTAGCGACTTGATGAATTGTGGATCTAAAAAGAAATTGATTTTGTGCTTCTCCGGAAAGGTCCTCCAACGTCATCCCCATGGTTGTTTTCAATGGGTCCAGACATCTGATTGCCTGGTTCCTTTGATCTTCCCAAACATGATGTCCTTTTCCAGTGATCTCTTGCTTCTAATGGTGTGACCAAAATAAGACAGTCGCAACTTCATCATTTGGGCTAAGAGTGACTTAGCCGGTTTGATCTCTTCCTGAAACGATGTTAGTTCTTCTGGCGGTCCACGGCATGCCTAAAATCCTTCTCCAGCACCAAAGCTCAAAAGAGTCAATCTTCTTTATGTCTTCTCTCCAACATGTTTCGCCTGTCAGCTTTCTCAAGGAAGTCCCCCCAACTTCTTACTTGCTGCCATCCTGATTGAGATTTTTCTCTCTTAGGGAAAAGTTCTAAAAAAATATTTCATTGATATGTTAGTTCTTCTGGAAGTCCACAGCACACCTAAAATCCTTCTTCAGCACCAAAGCTCAAATGAGTCAATCTTCTTTCTGTCTTATTTCCGTAGAGGGGCATAATAAAAAAAAAAGTCTAAGTCCCCTTTTGGCCTAGGCCCTAAATGCTGAAAGTAGAAGCAGGGAAAATGTACATTCTCAAAAAAAAAAAATCCATAAGGAGGTTTTTAAAAAAAAAAAATCGCCTGCCTCTACGTTCAGCTGTTTAAACACCCGGACCACCACTACGTCTACACTTAAGACATATTAACAACCAAAAATCAGCCTAACTCCCAAATGCCCAAAACCAGGCCTTTCAGGCAAAGGAGAAGCCAGTCCTTCGCCTAACAGCTGGATTCTGTAACCGGTGTCTGTCAAAAAGAACACCAGTTACAGAATACACACACACACCCCATAGTAACTATCACGGCAGGAGAGATGGCTCATCTCCCCTGCCGCAATGGCGATTGTCCCCCCCCCCCAAAAAAAGGCACATCGGGGTGAGCCCCAGCTGCGATCCTCATCCCCGAAGTGCCGCTGTTCGGGGGGGGGATGGGCGATCACCATCTCGGCAGGAGAGATTGGCCATCTCTCCTGCCGTGATCTAACCCCCCCTCCCCAATCGAATCGGGCAGGAGGGAGCCCAACTTCTGCTGCCCCGGTGACACAAGACCCCCCTTCTCTTTACTGGAAAGGGAAATCCTTACCCAAAATACTGGAGTTTAACCACAGCATAGCTGCTGCCAAGCCTGAAGGGTACCCCAAGCTAAAAGGGACACGCCAGTCCAATATTTTTGTCGCAACCCAGGTGGTCTGCTTCACTCATCAGAGACCCCAGGATGTGACAAACTAGTGTTGTTTATGACAGATGCCAGTTACAGAATCCTACTTTTAGGAGAAGGATTGGCCTCTCCTTCACCTAAAAGGTCTAGTTTTGGGCGTTTGGGACTTGGGTGATATTTTGGTCAGGAATGTGTTGTAAGGATAGACGTAGTGGCAGTCTGGGAGAGTAGATTGCTGATCGTGGAGGTAGGCCATTCTCAACAAATAACTCATTTGGATGTTTTTTTTGGATGTTTTTTTTTTTTTTTTTTTTTGAGAATGGACATTTCCTGCTGCTTACTTTCAGTGTCTAGTGATTTAGGCCTAAAGGGGACTTAGACTTTTTTCTTTTTTTTAATGCCCTCCATGTCTTTATCAACCCTGCTTCATGCATATCCTTATTAAGATAGATAAACATATGCTTGTCCAAGCTGTATGTGCATAAGTTTAGGTGCATATAGCCTAGTCAATTTTACAAAAGGCTATTTCTGTGCTTAAAACATGGTTTTACCCAATATTTCTCAAAATTTCCCCAATACATATTTCTTAAAAATATCCATTCAGAAGTAAATTCTAAAGCAGGCAAAATAGGTAGCAACAAATGAGGAAAGAAACAGCATAGAAATGTGTCTGAAGTGTGAGTGAGTGAGTGTGTGTGCATGGGGAAGGGGAGGGGGAGGGGGAAGGGTGCAGTAAGTTATAGTGAAGGAAGAAAAGGATGGAGGTATTCAAGATGCTTTGCAAAACAAGTGCTCAGAGGGATGTTCTAAGCACTCAGAAAAGCATGGAAGTGACTCAAGAAGATTAGAGTTGTCACTGAAAGCAAAGTTCTGAATACAATGGCAAGTAGGGGGAGGACAGTTAGCAATGACAAGCTCAAGTTTACTGTTTCAATATTGGGTGGGAGGAGAAAGAGAATAGAGTGGGTTAAATAAGTCAAGCGTAGAGATCAACATGACAGGCATGGATCTAAAAGCTTGTCAAACTGTCTAGACAAGAAAGTAAAGTGAGATTTAAGAGTAGGTTAGGAAGGAATGTATTTACATTTTGTAAACTGCTAGTATCTTACTTTGAAAATTTCCTGCTTTAGTCATTGCAATTCATGATCTAAGCCCTATTAAAAATCTGCCTTTTAGTGAATTTAATAATTTGTCTGTCATACCACTGGCATGTAGAGTACTGTGAAAAAAATGTATTGTGACACTTGATTCTTCTAAATCATTTTGAATTCTAGAAAGCAAATATCAGGAAATTGTTGACTTGCACAGTGTAACAAGTTTTTGTTGTTGTTTCTCGGTGATAAGTGTTCTTTCTTAATTGCCTAAGCCTCAAAAAAATAGAAAATGGCTATCATCCCCCTCAAATTTTGCTTTTGTGACCAGGACATTTATATATTGAAATTTACCTATGAGCTACACTTTTTTGACCCATGGTAATTTCTGAAGTGCCATAGGCACCTGCTGCACTAATTTTGGCCATAGGCCTTTCAATAGAGTAATTTCAAGAACTTTCTAGAACTTTCTATCAATATAAATAATAGTACAGTATAACTAAAGGGATCTTAAGCCCATCAGTTCACTTCAGTTCCAACTGCCTAAGTGGTAACATATCTTAATTATTTTAGATGACATCCAGAGGCTGCAAACATCAGGCAGATATATTTTGCTATGTATGCTGTCAATCTATCAAGACAAGAGGGAAAAAGTACTCCATTGAAGTGTACACTAAGATGTGTGATGCCTACAAGGCATATGAGGGGGGTGCTGAAAAGTTCTCAGCCCAAACAACCAACTTCCTAAATTCTGAGACAAGGGTTATATTTAAGTTTGGAATTTTATGTTAAAAAGCTCTTCAGAGACAAATTCCAGGATACTTAAAAGCCCAATTTAGTTTACTACAAATTGCCCTTTATGGATTACTTCTATTTTTATTTTTTCCATCAGTAAGAGAATGTATTTATAAGAAGTGTTTGCACTGATTGATCTCTTTTCAGGCTGCTAGTTGGGATGTTGAATTTCATAAGCTGCTATCATTGGCATCTTCATATTTGCAATTTATAAAATTGTTGAAACCACATTTATTGGTAATTGAAAATCCAGTAATTTATTTTATCACTGAAAATTTTTGTTAGTTTATTGAAATTGTTTTCTGCAAACTTTGTAAGACAATGTGGTTTTACAGTTTCTTCATTTCTTTGTTCACTACAATGAGCTGAAAGGTATTTGCGGTCTAGAAATGGAAATTTTGCCACTGTAGCTGAAGAGTATTATCTTACCTTCCCTTTTACAAAACTGCAAAAGCATTTTTTAGCTCCAGCTGGCGTGCTGAATGCTCTGTGCTGATCCCGATGCTCATAGAGTTCCTATGAGCATATGAAGCAGCGCAGAGCATTCAGCGCACTGGCCTGTGATAAAAACCGCTTTTGCGGATTTGTAAAAGAGGGGGGGGGGTTATTTTTTTATGTGCCAATTTGCAGAAACAAAATTCTGTTTTGACATTTTTCAGATCACTGATTGAACCATAATCACATCACTCTTTTATTGGTTGGGCTTTTTCAGCACCCCCTTATATTTTGGCATGTCTGTTGGGGATTAAGACAGACCTTGGGTACCTCACTTCACATGCAAGCACTGCCAAAAAAAACCTCTGGAAGGTAAAACAATTTTGTTTCTCACCAGGATGGTGGAATTTTCTGCTATAAAATTCTTAGAATATTTAATCTTTTAAAATTATTTAAATTTTAAAATTGTCAATGTTATTTGAAAATATACCTTACATCAGGGGTGTCAAATGTCGGTCCTCGAGGGCCGCAGTCCAGTCGGGTTTTCAGGATTTCCCCAATGAATATGCATGAGATCTATTTGCATGCACTGCTTTCAATGCATATTCATTGGGGAAATCCTGAAAACCCGACTGGACTGCGGCCCTCGAGGACCAACATTGGACACCCCTGCCTTACATGAAATATGTTGCAAGAATCTTATACACATTCGTCATAGGTGAAATAGATTTCTTGTTTCCATTACCACAATTTCATTTTGTTCTTCTTCAAGATGGTACAGAGGGGAAAAGAGAGTCATGAAGTTTGCTAGCCCAAGAATTTGGTGGGATCCCATTTACCACTCAAGCAACTACTACTTCTGCATGGTAAGCCCTTCTAAACGTCGAACTGGCAAACATACATCTGCAATACCATATCCAGACATTGCTTTATCCATTGCCCCAGTACCACATTGCCCTGAGCTCCCATGCCTATACCCCCAGAGAGAAATCATCTTTCTTCAGAAGAGAGTAGTAAGCCAGAGAGGGAGATGTTGTAGATCCAGTTCACAATATCAGTGCTGCAGCTGATGAGAGAAGCCCATACTATCCAACCCAAAAATACCCCAATGAATTGGTCTTACCAAGTCTAATGTTGAGCTTTTGATAGCTAGGCTCAAGCAGTGGAACTTGTTGCATGAATGTGTGAGTCACAGATCAGAGGAAGCGTGACCAAACTTTTTACACCTTCTTCACCCATCAAGATGGGCTCTGCTTCTGCCACAATATGACCAATCTGTTTGAGGCAAATGGAATGACGTCTCTTCAATGACAACTCATCCAGAAGTATCAAAGCCATGCTGCTCCATAACAAGAACAAGAATCCATCTCTTTTATTGGCTCACTCAGTACACCTCAAAGAGAATTATAACACCATCAAGACCTTACGAGGCACCTTAAAGTATGATGAGAACGACTGGGAGGTCATCAGAGACTTCAAAATGGTGGCATTCCTAATGGGTCTACAAAAAGGTTTTGCCAAATGTTCCTGATATTTCTGTCTTTGGGACAGCAGGGACACAAAGGCATACTATCAGAGACTGAACTGGCCACAACAGACCGAGTTCTCTGTGGATAGAAATAATGTCAAATGGGAATCACTGGTGCCCCCCCCCCCTCCCCGCGAGGTGCTGATGCTACCAATGCACATCAAATTGGATCTAATGAAACAATTTGTCTGAGCTCTAGATAAGGAGTTGGCAGCCTTCAAGTACCTTCATGACATCTTCCCTAATTAATATGATGCAAAGATTAAAGATTGTGTCTTCGTCGCACCACAGATAAATAAGATCCCGGAGTGCAAGGAATTTTCCAAGAAGCTAACTAGGAAGGAAAAAGTGGCTTGGAACATCTTTGTTGTTGTAGTACAGGGCTTCCTGGGCAATCACAATGCCGAAAACAGAAATGAAAAAGTCTCAGATATCAGTGAGCCAACAACGGCTCTACCCCACACATAACCAGCATAAAAAACCTTCAATGCTCTTTATAAACTGCTGTGACAAACTTATGCTTTTATGTCTAGCATTTACAACCCCCTATATAACTTAGGGCTCCTTTTATCAAGGTGCGTTACGGGGGTTAGCGTGTCAGACATTTCATCATGCGCTAACCCCCGCGGCAAACCAAAAACCTAATGCCTCGTCAATGGAGGCGTTAGCAACTAGCGTGGCAAGCGGTTGAATGCGCAGTATTCTGCACATTAACCGCCTACCGCACTTTGATAAAAGGAGCCCTTAATATATAATATAGTCCTCCTGTTTAGTTAATAGCAGATGTTATACTTCAAAAGAGTTCCTTGATGCGAGAAAGCTGTCATTGGACCTATTTCTAAATGACATTTCAAACTTGGAACCCTGTGAACAACCATTCTGATTGAACAAGATTTTTATGAATTGCTGGCATTGGTGCCAGAGGAAGGCTCTGCTTGGTGCTGCCATTTTGAGGACTGCTGAATATAGATGTTTGATTGATATCTACACTGCTCATATGCTAGCTATTTTCATGGTGTGTGTGTTTTTTTTAAAGTTCCTTATTTGATTTAAATATATCTCTAATTGTATTGGATCCCTATGCCTGGAGTAAATTACCCGAGTTTGTCCGTCAAGCCTCTTCCCTTCCCTTGTTTAAAAGCAGACTGAAAATCCACCTTTTTGATATAGCTTTCAATCCTTAACCCTACTCCTCTGCCCTCCAATCCAACCAGCTGATTAACCGTTCCCCTTAACTCTATCTGTGACATCTTGTTTGTCTGTCTTGCCTATTTAGATTGTAAGCTCTTTCGAGCAGGGACTGTTTTCTTACTTTTTGTGACTCTGTACAGCGTTGCATGCGTCTGGTAGCGCTATAGAAATAATTAATAGTAGTATTAGTATTAGTAGTATTGGATATATAATACATTACAGAAATAACATCATTCAGCAGCAGTGTTTCAGCCAAGAAAGCCTCTAATTCAAAACCCAATTTTTTTTTTGTGATCTTGTGAGTGCCTTTCTGTTAGATGAATTATTAACTAGTGCAGTACATTTTCTCCCATTCTTTAGCGTCACTTTCTACTGAATAATCATTTCCAGACAATATTACTCTTCAGACGATATTACTCAAAGTGAGGATCTTGATGATCTTTCACTCAGGATGATGAAGTGAACAACAAAAGCTATTGTCCTGGATAGGCAGAAATCTTGCAGATGGTCTCACTCTGCAGCTGACAGATGGAATTTATCTTAATATTTTTACACAGAATAACTAGGCAAAAAAAAAAAAAAAAAAAATGGCTGGAATGCATTTTCTGCTGTCATCTATGATGTTTAAGAGATATTCTTAGAAGAACAAGTTGCTATGCATGGTTTTATGCCATCAAATTAAACACGTAAGGTACCTACAGCCACAATTACAGATATTTCAAGTGTTGGGGGCAAAGTACGTGTATAGGGGCACATTTTCTTGACATCATTACTCTCTATAGTGTATTATGAATGGGGAGTCAGAAAATGTTTGTGTTGTGTGTTTTCCTACGTTGTTTCCAAAAATGTTCATTTTATTTATTTTCGTCTCTCCATTTTTTGTTTTCAATCACAGGAGAAAGTCGTTGACCTCTGGATTCTATATATGAAACTCCCATTTGGTTGTGCTGCTGAGATGTGCTTGCAAATTAATTGGCCAATTAGCTCTTAAATACTCTAATTGGGTACCACTCATAGTTTTATATGTGTAAGCTCTGGTGGTCAAGCAGGGTCCATCAGATATGAATGATGCTCCTGCCTATCAATGCTCTTTGTTTTCCAAAACAGCCACTGTAACATTTGTTTTCTGTTCTAACTTTAGGTAGGTTCCTATCTAGTTAGAGGGCTGAATACTGTCCTTAACAAGCTAGGTGAGCCACTCAGCTGGCCCCCTATCTTTGTTGGTTAAGGGTTTACTATTATGAGGCAATGTTCAGATACACTGCCTGATTAAGTACTGCTGTATATTACCACTTAGCATCAAACAAGTGATTTAAACAGCCATGATCCTCTCCTGTCTGTTTTTTAAAAAATTATTATTATTAGTCATTTTAATTTTGCTACATAGATAACAATGGAAAAGTACACCCATAAAAGAAGAAAAAAGTAAACAGAAAAATAATATTAAAGTCCATATCAAGAGGAATCGAGACATTATTAATAGCACCATATTATTGAAAACCATAAGTATCAGCTATACAATTATTTAACGAAGCCCATGCCCTGCTTGATTGACACAGGAATTACAACCATAATCAGTAATAAAAATCATTTTATTGTTTAATTTTCTAATAAGAAATTTACTAAGTAAGGTGGGTCCAAAAAAACATAAGAATTCTTCCGTCGTCACCAGAGATTTACAAGGAAATTTTAGGAAAAATGAAGCTCCTACTCCCAGAACATGAGGTTTCAGTTGAAAGATTGTTTTATGATACAATTGTGTAGATTTGGCAATCTCAGGAAAACTAAGGGCTCATTTTATCAAGGTGCGGTAGGCGGTTAATGCGCGGAATACCACTCGTTAAACCGCCTGCCACGCTAGTCGCTAACGCCTCCATTGACGAGGCATTAGGTTTTTGGCTTGCCGCAGGGGTTAGCGCGTGATGAAATGTCCGATGCGTTAACCCCCGTAGCGCACCTTGATAAAAGAAGCCCTAAGGGCTCCTTTTATGAAGCTGCATTAGCGTCTTCAGCGAGCGCGACTTTTCATCACGCACTAACCCCCGCGCTAGCCAAAAAAACTACCACCTGCTCAAGAGGAGGCAGTATCAGATAGCGCAGCCGGCAGTTTAGCGTGTGGTATTGCACGCATTAAACCATTACCATGCCTTCGTAAAAGGAGCCCTATAACTTTCTACCCACAAAAAGAAATTGTTTTCTTTGGAAAATAAGCCTTCAAAATAGACATTTTCTGTACTTTCTTCTGAATTAAAAGTACCAAAGTAGCTCATTTACAGTAGTTAAACTGTAGATTCATGTGATGAATTCCATAAAATTAGATCTAGACTGTTGGGAAAGATTATATTATCATATTTCCTTTCTTTATTTACAACCCTGTAACTACTTTGCAAATAATATTTTTCACCATCAAATTAGCAATTGAGTAATTAAGTACAATTTTTAAATAAATGTTGAAAATTTCCCGTGGTGTGTGATGTGCTACATCATGCCAAACATAGAAAAGACAGAGGTTTTTATGAATTTAAAGCCTACACAGGAACACAGTAAATGGCGGCAAAAAACCCCTCATGTCCATCCAATCTGTCCAACAAGATGACCAAAGCCTTGCCCTCCACTCTATATAGGCTTGGGTCACCCATGTTTAAATGCTGGTTGTGAAGTCACCACCATGTCAAACATGATATCTGGTGTATTGCTGACAGTATTCAACTTACCAGTCAAGATGCCTTCCCCTCCCTCCGAAGCTGCACAGTCCCCTCACTAGCAGTATATGACAATAAAATTATCTAATTCCCTTCACAAAAGAATGTCACTGACAAATCACCCTATCCAATAATAGATGGGCTTTACATGAATGTATTCCTCCTCCTTACATTTAATACCTCAATTATTTATTTAAACGGCCATTCTGGTATATCATTTGGTATGGGGAAAGGTTACCTCCAGTGCTTGTGGCTATTATGACTTTAGAACTGGTCTTGTCAATATAGTTTTAATGCAAGCTATCATCGGTCCCTTTCAATTCCCCTTTCTTCTTTTTTTGTACTTTAATATTTTATAAATACCAGATTTTTCTAATTGGTGTTTAATTTCATTAACTTTTGTTTATAATCAATAAATTGATATATTTTCCAACATGGTAACCTTAACAATCATTTCTAGGGAAAAACTAGCTTTCTGTTTTCCCCAACCGGCTTTATATGCAGCTGATGATATAATTTTCTTGCTGGGTTTTATAATAAAATTAGAGTGCACGACGGAGCGGCCCTGTTTCACTCTGCATAGAGCTTCTTCAGGAGAATTGTCTTTGTTAGCTTCAGTGCCGGTACAATTTTCCGTATTGTCGCTTTTAGCAACTTTCTAGTTCTTAACACAAAGGCAGTATAAAGTTCTAAAGTCATAATAGCCGCAAGCACTGGAGGTAACCTTTCCCCATACCAAATGATATACCAGAATGGCTGTTTAAAGAAAAAACTGAGGTATCTATATATATATAAAATCGGAGGTATGTATGTGTGTATGTATGTGCCGCGATCACGCAAAAACGGCTTGACCAATTTGAACGAAACTTGGTATGCAGATCCCTCACTACCTGGGGTGATATGTTCTGGGGGTCTCGCAGCCCACCTGCACACGTGGGCGGAGCTACAAACAGAATATCAGATTTCACCCATTCATGTCAATGGAAAAAATGTAAAAAGCTGCCATTCTCACAGTAATTCAAAAACGGCTTGACCGATTTGAACGAAACTTGGTATGCAGATCCCTCACTACCTGGGGTGATATGTTCTGTGGGTCTCGCGGCCCACCTGCACACGTGGGCGGAGCTACAAACAGAAAATCAGATTTCACCCATTCATGTCAATGGAAAAAAATGTAAAAAGCTGCCATTCTCACAGTAATTCAAAAACGGCTTGACCGATTTGGACGAAACTTGGTATGCATATCCCTCACTACCTGGGGTGATATGTTCTGGGGGTCCCGCGGCCCACCTGAACATGTGGGCGGAGCTACAAACAGAAAATCAGATTTCACCCATTCATGTCAATGGAAAAAATGTAAAAAGCTGCCATTCTCACAGTAATTCAAAAATGGCTTGACCGATTTGGACGAAACTTGGTATGCATATCCCTCACTACCTGGGGTGATATGTTCTGGGGGTCCCGCGGCCCACCTGCACACGTGGGCGGAGCTACAAACAGAAAATCAGATTTCACCCATTCATGTCAATGGAAAAAATGTAAAAAGCTGCCATTCTCACAGTAATTCAAAAACGGCTTGACCGATTTGAACGAAACTTGGTATGCAGATACCTCACTACCTGGGGTGATATGTTCTGGGGGTCTCGCGGCCCACCTGCACACGTCGGCGGAGCTACAAACAGAAAATCAGATTTCACCCATTCAATTCAATGGAAAAAATGTAAAAAGCTGTGGGACCAATTTGAACGAAACTTGGTATGCAGATACCTCACTACCTGGGGTGATATGTTCTGGGGGTCTCGCGGCCCACCTGCACACATGGGCGGAGCTACTAACAGAAAATCAGATTTCACCCATTCAAGTCAATGGAAAAAAATGTAAAAAGCTGTGGGACCGATTTGAACGAAACTTGGTATGCAGATCCCTCACTACCTGGGGTGATATGTTCTGGGGGTCTCGCGGCCCACCTGCACACGTGGGCGGAGCTACAAACAGAAAATCTGATTTCACCCATTCAAGTCAATGGAAAAAATGTAAAAAGCTGTGGGACCGATTTGAACGAAACTTGGTATGCAGATCCCTCACTACCTGGGGTGATATGCTCTGGGGGTCTCGCGGCCCACCTGCACACATGGGCGGAGCTACAAACAGAAAATCTGATTTCACCCATTCAAGTCAATGGAAAAAATGTAAAAAGCTGTGGGATCTCCAGTTATTTTACTTAGCAACCTTGACCCACCAAAACTTTGCAATGGCACAAGGCTTTGTGTAAAGAGGTTACTGGCCAATGTAATTGAAGCGACTATCTTAACCGGAAAGGGACAAGGTGAAACCGTATTTATCCTGCGGATACCACTTATTCCAACAGATCTTCCTTTTCAGTTTAAGAGTTTGCAAATTCCAGTGAGACTTGCATTCTCTATTACAATCAACAAATCACAAGGACAGACTATTACATACTGTGGAGTGGATTTAAGATCTCCCTGTTTTTCCCATGGACAACTCTATGTTGCTTGCTCAAGGGTGGCTTCACCCAAGAATTTATATGTTCTTGCTCCTGGAGGTGAAACTAAAAATGTTGTTTATAATCAAGTTTTGTGTTAGTTGTATTGTATTCATTTTGTCAAATATTTCACATTATAATTTGAATATTGTACTTTTTATAAAGCTGTAAAAAAATAATTTCATTCACCACTATAAAGTATCTTTATTTGAATCCATTTACTGTGTTATTGCTATAATTAAATACCCATGCAACGCCGGGGCATCAGCTAGTTAAATATAAGGAGGGGGAATCCATTCATGTAAAGCCTATCTATTATTGGATACAATAAAATTATCAGCACACTGGAGTTGTCAAACCTTCACCTGTCTCTCACCATGTGTGGGACATAGACTGTACAAATTTGTCCAGCATCAGGCGCCATTCCCCATGCTGAAATTTCTTTTTCTATTGCCACTTGCAGGACATAGAGGTGGCAATTTACAAAAAAGGACATCTAAGTCTGACCTGGATGTTTCCCGCTAAATGTCCAAAGTTGGAAGCACCGAAGCATCAATTTTTGAAAGCCGAACCACTAGAACTCCAAAAATATATTTTTTTAAATCAACTAGTTAGATGTCTAGGTCACCACATCATCCACCCTTAGGACGCCTTACTTTATACCACATTTCGACCACAGAAACGTTCATACTGAAAACATCCAAATCCAGCGCGGCCATCATTGTGATGGACTAATCACACAGACACACTAACTGAGTACTAAGTAGTGGGGCACCTTAGAGAACACCGATATGACTTTCATATAAGAGTGACAGAAGTACATAACCTCCTTATAATGTATGGTGAGCCCTCCAAACCTCCCCCAAAACCTACTATACCCACCTGTCTACCACCCCAATAGCCATTATGGCTGCAGGTGGCACCTATATAGCAGTATGGCAGGATTTTGGTAGCATCACATTTTTCACCAAAAATGTAGTGGTTAGAGTAGTTTATGGGCCTGAGTCCTCTGTATGGTTCACTACCCCACCCACCAGGTTACTTAAGACACCTATGTGATGCTTTACTAGGCTTTCCTATACCAAGTGTTGCTGTTCTAGAGACTGGTATGTACTTTTTCATTCAGATTTTTGTGGGGTAGGTGGGGGGTCAGTGACCAGTGGAGCAATATGGGGGTCATACCTTCACGTATCTAGTGGTCATCTGGCCAGTTTGGGTACCTTTGTGGCATTTAGATGCTTCTAAAACAGGTCTAGCTCCAAACATCTAAGGTCCATTCAGGACATCTTGGGAAAGGTATGATGTCAAAGTTAAGCATGCTCAAAACATGCCTCCCAACATGCCCTCTGGAACTCTAGATGCACAGTGGGTAAAACGCCTTGTTAGTTGTCCAGAAAAATGGCTTTAAAAACTGGCACTTAGACATCCTGGCAATTAGGATGTCCAAGTGCCAACTTATGATGGTTTGTGAATGTTTTAAATTTTTAATTATTAGCCCCCAGACCATACAAGTCTGTCTGGCATCAGGCTCAGCTCTCACTATTCTTGCTCAAGGGGTAACACCTCAAAAGACATGTTGCATTTTCATCTTCTTTCTATTTAAGCATCCCACGTGGGTGCTGCTTTTTCTTACGTTTTCCCTATAAGTGCTTGATTACAAAGAGGAGTGATTCATTTCTTTTCCTAGATCCATTACATTTAGAGAATTTTCTTAAGGATAAACCTGTTCTTCAGGGTAATGTTTCCTAGCTATTTTCAATGCCTTAGGTAAATTAGATTAAAGATTATTGGTTATACCTGTTCTGCTCTTAGGCTAAACATTTTCCTTTTGGATAGTAATTGAAGTTTTGCAATAGCTATTGACCTCCATAATGTGGACTAACATGTTTTTATTTGTATTTTTTATTTCTTTATTATATTACATTATATAAATTCTTATATACCACAGCTACCTTGAGGTTCAGTGTGGTTAACAGTTAAAAGATACTAACTATATGTAGTATGATCATAATAAATTAATCAAAATATTTACCAAACAAGTGTGTTTTCAGCTATTTTCTAAAGACTAGGTAAGAGGTTGAGATTGATATATAAGTACTAACTTGTTTGTCCCACATAGCTGCCAAATATGCCAAGTTTTATTAAGAAATCATTTGTAAACACATCTCTTTACTTCATCTATTTCTGTTGTAATACACTTACAATTCATACTTTTGAAATAATAATAATAAAAAAAAGTTCCTGCAATGATAAGAAGTGGGTAACTGATAAGAAGTGGGTAACTGGAAAATTAAGAAAATACAAATTATAGACTCTTGCCACATTCTCTAGATTTTCTTTTAATAATAAGCTGCCTTTGGAACTTACAGCAATAGCTGATTCATAAGCAGTGGATTGGTTTTTTTTTTGGGGGGAGAGGCAAAAGCTCCACCCCTAACCCCCACAATAATAGTACTAATTGTAATGCCATTTATTCCATTCATTTTTCATATATACTGTATATACAATATAATCTTATTAACAATACATAGTGGTTAACCACAAAATTAAACTACACAAAGCATACTGTATGCTTCTCAGTATTAATTCCTACTATAACACCTGGCCTTTGGCACACATGCAGAACACAGATAACTGCTATGCAAATACAGGGCCACAAACTAAAAGTATTAATATGCACAAACAAAACCCCAAGATGCTAAATTCTATATGCAGTTCAACACTAGAGCAATAGAAAATAATTTTTTTCTGAACAGGGCAAAATATAGATAGCAGATATACTGTAAATTCTCAAAACATATACACTTCAATCACTAAATTGAAAATAAAATCATTTTCCCTACCTTTATTGTCTGGTGATTTTATTTTTCTAATAATCTTTTCTCAGTCTCTGGTTGATCTTCTTTCTGTCTATGCTCTTAACTGCATTTCTAGGGCCTTATATGCTGTTTTTCTCTCCTTCTTCACTTTCTGCCCTACATCCATCTTTTCTCATACCCTTTCTTTCTTTATCTCGAGGAAAGTATCAGAACTAAGAAGTAATCAAATCACCAAAGCTTATATGTCATTCATATCCATTTAAATCAGGGGTGTTCAACCTGCGGCCCCGTGAAGTATTTTGTGCGGCCCCTGTCGAGGGCGATGCAATGTTTTCCTCTGTTTACCGCCTTGCAGGCTCCCTCCTCCATCTTACTGCAACGTTTGCACATTTGTGCGGCCCCAGAAAATTTTTTTTCCGCCAATGCGGCCCGGGGAAGTCAAAAGGTGGACACTCCTGATTTAAACCATAACCACTTAAGAACCTCAGAGACACAACTCAAGGCTCATTAAACTTATAGCCATAAGCTTTATGTGTCATCTCCTCAACGGTTCTATTCAATACTTATTCTTGAAAAAAGTTTTCTAGCTTAATTTATATAGAAATAGCACTTAGCTTTGTGGTCTTAGAAGCTGGGGAGAAAGCCAACATGTTTCACTTCATGCTTTTTCAAGGCTATTCCCCTATATCCAAATAACAGATACATCAAATTAGTTCTACTCTTTAAATATTTCAAGATATCAAGATTCAAAATATAAAAATTTATTAAAATGTATCCATTCAACTAACCTTTACACCACCAACATCTCTCTTGCCCACTGCCTTATTCAAGAAGGTGGTGGCATCTTAATTCACCCATTTTAAACCCCGATGTTACAGCTCAGCTGATTCCTACATCATCCTCCAGAGTGAGCAGGCTGTGGTATCAGGATTCCCCATTAAATTACCTCAAAATTACCCAGTGTTTCAAAGAATCCACTGCTGTCTACCTTTTGGGATTTAGTATTGTTAGTTTTTACAAAGTATGGAAAAGGTCAAGAGGAATATCACCTATGATCAATACCAAGCTTTACAACAATTGAAACTGAATCCACATACTCAAAAAGATTCAGACTCCCATAGTACAACATTGTGGATAAGGGGTAGGGACTTCATATGAAAGGGAAGCCTCCAAACTGGAAATAAGGCTCAGGTTAGCTACAGAAGCCTGCCTAATATGATACTCCATTGGTCCCTTTACTAGGGTAGACTTCAGTACTTTGCCTTTCCCAGCTTTTCACTTCCCCATGGAGGAGCTGGAATCTCCCACTCCTCAGTTGTACCAAAGGGGCTCCAAAGGGGTGGGACCTATCCCTTTGGTTATTCCCCTTTGGCACATGCCAATGGGAACATGCTGTGGGCTGCAGCAGAGACACATTCTTTTTTTTTAAAATCTTTTTTAATCTTTATTTTCATTTTATGCTTTTGATATAATTATTAGTCAAAATAAAGAAATAATACATTATCAGTTACAACATTGAAGTAACACAATAATCTATAATGAAAAATTTACATAAGAGAAACCCAACCTTAACCTTCCCCACTCCCTCCAAACTCCTAGTTCTCCACTGCCCACCAATTCTCCTCAGAAAACTCCTCCAATCCCAGAGCCCCTTTTCCCAGCCAATCTTGCTCGCTCTCACCTACACCTATCCCTACCTCTTACTTCAACCCTTCCCTTACCTAACTTGCCTAACAACCCACTACCCATCCTCCTACCTACCTACCTACTATTATTTAATTAACCCTTACCTCTCCAAAACCATCTTCGCTGGCTCATCCAGTGTTATAAGCCCACAGATTAATCTGCAAGCCACTTAACGTGTAGCAGCAGAGACACATTCTTATGGTCATATGGAAGACCCTCTCTCCTGAAAGTCCCAGGATTGTATGTCTCATCAAATGCTTACAGCAAAAAGCAGTATTCACCAGATGACTCCCAACTGGCTACTGCAGGGATGTGTTCTCTCCCGGGATGTGTTCTCTCCCAGAAATCCCAAGGATGTGCATCTCACCAAATGCCTGCAGCAAACAGTGCTATGCACCAGATGAATCTCTCTCTCCTGGCAGTTTAAATAATTTTGCATATCAGATTCATAAGGGTAAATATTCAGTCAGTAATGGTCTGAAATCGTTTCACCATCAACGGTTATATGCCCAGATATTCAATGTTGGATCATGTGCAGGCACCAGCATTAAATATCTGAATATGTGCAGTGGCTGGTATTTTACTAGTTAAGTACCTGTATTCAGCCTTAACCAGTTAAGTTAAACTGGCCAAAGTTAGGAGTGCTAGTTATGCAGGCCTGTTTGGCCAATTAACTTAACTGGTTAAGGAATGGATGTTGACATTTAACTGGTCAAATGCAGACTCTGCCCCCAGACTTCTGAATCGCTGGCTTCTTGTAGTAGCTCTATTTAATCCTCTGGTTTAGTAGTAGTTCTTTCCAAATAGTCCTTTACAGCTCTTTTTTTCTCTCTCTAGTCTGCACCCCATTTTCAGAAAGGAATGGCTATGTGATACATGGTTTCTGAGGATGCTAGGTTCTTTTCTTCCTTTAGAGATACAGGCTATATCGGTGCACAACATTGCCTCCATCCTTTAGAGGTACAGGCTAATAATACACAACATTCCTTCTTTTCCTTTAGAGATTCAGGCTAATCATGCACAACATTCCTTTCTCTCCCTTAGAGATAGAGGCATTACATGCACATCAGGCAGGCAATTTTATGTAAGCCTCTTTCTGCATGTAAAGCACTGATCTACTGAACTGTCTTTCAAAATTGCCCTCCATGTGGTTACCCTCATTCTAGCATGCATGATTAATGATGGAAGGGTTTACAAATTAATTTTCTTGCCATTTGGAAGATGGTTAATATATTCTTGTTTGATATGAAAAATTGTGAAAGAAGAGTCCTGACTATTTATTTTTCTCTCTAATATACAGACTAATTTATGTTTCCTCCACAGCAGATGAAAAAGGGATTAATTCCTGCTCCTGTCTCTTCCAGGAGACAATGAAAATAAATGGTACTCCTTGTTTGATAGTTTTTCATTCCCCACACCAGAATGAAGACTAGGTTTTAGCAATATGATTTGTTCTGTTATTTCCTATTCCTGACAATTTGTGCCATGAGTACAATGGAAATGGCATACTAATGAAGTCCAATTGGATAGTAATCACAGGTAAGGACACAAGCAACTCAATAGTGATAGTATTTCCCTACAGAGGAAATACCCTAAGACAGTTGTATTCACTTCCAATTTTCAGGAGCCGCAAACAGGCAGAGTTTTAAGGTTATTCTCAAAGAATATGCATGACATAAATTTGCATACAGTAGATGCATAATGCATGCAAATCTATCCCATGCATAATTAACAGGGGTATTCTGACAACCTGATCTATTTGTGGTTTATGTAGACTATTCGTGTATACCACTGCCCTATAGAATTACCAATAGTTAGACACATTTATGATTAGTCCATTGGCATAATGGGAATGGTTAGCATCCATATCTTTCTCATTTACAATTGTTGAGAAATTAAATTTATGTTCCAAGGTCACAAGAGATAGTACCATGAAGGGGTATTCTTTTTTAAGTTCAAAAAGTTTTATTGATTTTGTATAATAAAATGGTACAATACCAACAATGTGAATGTTCCCTAAAGGGGTATTTTTGATACTGCTTCTAAGTCCAACACTGGAGTTCCTTGAGAAGGATGTTCAAAATCTAAATACCAAAAATGCCAATTTTCAAAACTGCAAAACGTCCAATTTTTTTAATCACCTATTAGATGGCTTTTGTCCTCGGAAAGTACAACCTAACTTTTTTGACCATTTTACCACAAAAAATCCAAGTTCAAAATGTCCAAATCCATACATTTGGATGTGCTAGGGGCTAGCATTGTAATGGACTGGCCACACAGACATAACAATTGGCAGTGGGGCACCTTAAAAGAGCACAGATATGAACTTCACATAATGGGTGACAGAAATACATCTCACCGTTACTCCCTTATAATGTATGGTGAGCCTCCAAAACTCCCTCCAAACCTACTATATCTACCTGTCTACCACCTCAATAGCCCTTATGGCTACAGGTGGTATCTATATGGCAGTATTGTAGGATTTTGGAAGTTTTGGTAAGCTCACACTTTCTACCATAAATGTAGTAGTTAGAGTGGCTTATGGACCTGGGTCTTCCTCTCTATGGCTCACTAGCCCACCACCAAGCTACTTAAGACATTTGTGTGATGCTCTACTAGGATTTCCCATACAGGTGCTCCTATTCTAGGAACAGGTATGTGCTGTTTCATTCAGATTTTTTTGGGGGTGGGAGGAGGGTCAGTGGCCACTGGATGAGTGTGGGGAGGTCATTGCTTAATCCCTCCTGTGGTCATCTGGTCAGTATGGTATCTTTTTAGCTTTTAAAATAGATCGCTGGAGGGTGCTCTCCCCTACAACAGACTCCTGAAGTTTTCCATCACTCTCTGGGTGAAGAAGAACTTCCTTACGTTCGTACAGAATCTATCCCCTTTCAACTTTAGAGAGTGCCCTCTCGTTCTCCCTACCTTGGAGAGGGTGAACAACCTGTCCTTATCTACTAAGTCTATCCCCTTCAGTACCTTGAATGTTTTGATCATGTCCCCTCTCAATCTCCTCTGTTCGAGGAAGAAGAGGCCCAATTTCTCCAATCTTTTGTTGTACGGCAGCTCCTCCAACCCCTTAACCATCTTGGTTGCTCTTCTTTGGACCCTCTCGAGTAGTACCATGTCCTTCTTCATGTACGGCGACCAGTGCTATATGCAGTACTCCAGGTGAGGGCACACCATAGCCCAGTACAGCGGTATGATAACCTTCTCCAATCTGTTCGTGATCCCCTTCTTTATCATTCCTAGCATTCTGTTTGCCCTTTTTGCCACTGCCGCACATTGTGCAGACGGCTTCATCAACTTGTCGATCAGAACTTCCAGGTCCCTTTCCTGGGAGGTCTCTCCAAGTACTGCCCCAAACATCCTGTATTTATGCCTGATATTTTTGTTACCGATATGCATCACTTTAAACTTATCCACATTGAACCTCATCTGCCATGTCGATGCCCATTCCTCGAGCCTGATTATGTCACGTTGCAGATCTTCGCAGTCCCCCTGCGTCTTCACTACTCTGAATAATTTCGTATCGTCTGCAAATTTAATCACCTCACTTGTTGTACCTATCTCCAGATCATTTATAAAGATGTTGAAGAGCACGTGTCCAAGCACCGAGCCCTGCGGCACCCCACTGGTGACGCTCTTCCAGTCCGAGTACTGTCCATTTACCCCCACCCTCAGTTTCCTATCCGCCAGCCAGTTTTTAATCCACATGAGTATTTCACCCTCGATTCCATGGCTCGCAATCTTACGAAGTAGTCGTTCATGCGGAACTTTGTCGAATGCCTTCTGAAAATCCAGATATACAATGTCGACTGGGTCACCCTTATCTATCTGCTTGTTTACTCCCTCGAAGAAATGCAGCAAGTTCATCAAGCAAGATCGTCCTTTGCTGAAGCAGTGCTGACTGGTCCTCATCAGATTGTCTGTCGAGGTGATCAATGATGCGGTCTTTTATCAGCGCCTCTACCATCTTTCCAGGTTCCGAGGTCAGACTCACCGGTCTGTAGTTTCCTGGATCTCCCTTCAAACCTTTTTTGAAGATCAGCGTAACATTTGCCACCTTCCAGTCTTCTGGAATCTTTCCCGATTTTATTGACAGATTGGCTATTAATTGAAGTAGTTCAACTATTTCTTTTTCAATCACACATTTCTAAAGTTGTTTCTTCATGCTTCTTTATAGAGATATGTTCCATCCAATCTTTGCTAAAACTTTCCTCTATTTATGTTATCTTACCCGCCTTAGAGCTAGATGCATTAAATTCAGCGATCATCACTAAACCAGTTTTGACTTCTTTAGTGATTAATGCATTTGCCGACCTGATGCACAAAATGGCTCATCATGTTTTTCCACTCGATCACCCATTTTCTGATCCAGCCATGCAAATTAATTATTTAATATTAAAACCCCTTGCAAACTATCCAAGTGATTGATACATAGAAAAATAGAAACATGATGGCAGATAAAGCCCAAATGCCCCATCTTCACCTTCTGAACCAATAGACATAAGAGAAGCGCACCCCTGAAGTTCGTCTCCCCACCGGTTAGAGGATATAAATTTAAAAGACACCATCAACATCTTCTCTCTTATCAAGCAGCATTATGGGGCAAAGACCTGGAAAAACTAATTACGCTTGCAAATAACTATGGTGAATTTAGGAAACACCTAAAAACATTCTTGTTCTTGAAGTACCTAGGTAGCTGATCTGCACAATCTCTCCCATCACAATCTCCCATCTCAATTTCTCCCAAAACAACTGATATCTTAAACTGTTAGCCACTAATCTCCAACTATGTAAGTTCCACTCAATCTGTAGCATCTTTCTAATCATTGTAAACCGCATAGAACTTCACGGTCCTGTGGTATATAAACTGTTATTATTATTATTATTATCTAGTCTGCCCATCTGCAATATCTTTTCCTCTCTCTAAGAGATCCCATTTGCCTGTCCCACACTTTCTTGAATTCAAACATAGTCTCTGTCTCCACCACCGCTTTCTGGAGACCATTCCATGCATCCACCACTCTTTCTGTAAAAAAGTATTTCCTTAGATTACCCCTGAGCCTATCACGTCTCAATGTCATCTTATGCCTCTCATTCCAGAGCTTTCTTTCAAATGAAAGAGACTCGACTCATGCACATTTACACCATGTAGGTATTTAAACATCTCTTTCATATCTCCCCTCTCCTGCTTTTCCTGCAAAGTATACAAATTAAGATATTTAAGTCTGTCCCCATACACCTTATGATGAAGACCATATACCATTTTAATACACTTCCTCTGGGCCGACTACATCCTTTTTATATCTTTTTGAAAGTACGGTCTCCAGAATTGTACACAATATTCTAAATGAGGTCTCATCAGAGCCTTATACAGGGGTATCAATACTTCCTTTTTCCTACTGGCCATACCTCTTCCTATGCACCCTAGCATCCTTCTAGCTTTTGCTGTAACCTTTTCAACCTGTTTGGCCATCTTAAGATCATCACATACAGTCACACCCAAACCCTGCTCTTCTGTCATGCACATAAGATCCTCACCCCCTAAACTGTACCATTCTTTCAGGTTTTTGCAGCCCAAATGCATGACCTTGCATTTCTTAGTATTAAATTTTATCTGCCAAATTTCAGACCATTCTTCAAGCTTTACTAGGTCTTTCTTCATGTTATTCACACCATCCAGGATGTTTACTCTATTACAGATTTTGATATCATCCAGAAAGAAACAAATCTTACCTGACAGCCCTTCAGCAATATCATTTATAAAAATGTTAAAAAAGAACAGGCCCAAGAACAGAACCTTGAAGCACACCACTGGTAACATTCCTTTCCTCAGAGTGATCTCCATTGATCACTACCCTCTGTCGTTTTCCACTCAACCAGTTTCTGACCCAGCTCATCACTTTGGGGCCCATCCCAAGGGCACTCAGTTTATTTTTTAGACGTCTGTGTGAATCACTTTCAAAGGCTTTGCTAAAATCTAAATACACCACATCTATTACACTCCCTCTATCCAATTCTCTGGTCACTCAGTCAAAGAAATTGATCAGATTTGTCTGACAAGACCTACCTCTAGTGAATCCAAGTTGCCTCTGGTCCTGTAATCCACTGGATTCCAGAAACTTCACAATTTTCTGTTTAAAAAGCATTTCCATTAATTTGCTTACCATAGAAGTCAGACTCACTGGCCTGTAATTCCCTACTTCTTTCTTACTTTCTTTGTGTAGAGGGGTCACATCTGCCCTTCTCCAGTCCTCGTGGACCATTCCTGACTCTAAAGAATCATTGCAAAGGTCAGTCAATGGAGACACCAGAACTTCCCTAAGTTCCTTCAGCACCCTTGGATGTACACCATCCAGCCCCATTGCTGTGTCTACCTTTAATTTAGCTAGCTCCTTAGAAACACAATCCTCTGAAAATTGATCAGGGTCTGCCACTACTCCATCTCTATTCATGTTTGTCTTCTCTGGTCCCACTCCCAGTGCTTCAGGCGTGAACATAGAACAGAAATATTTGTTAAGCAATTCAGCCTTTTCTTTATCAGCTTCTACATATTTCTCCCCTTCACTTTTGGGTCTCAGAATGCTACTTTTGCACTTCTGCCTATCACTGATATATCTAAAAAATGTTTTGTCTCCTTGTTTTACCATATCAGCTATTTTTTCTTCCATTTGTATCTTTGCTTTCATGACTACTCGACCAGCATCTCTTAACTTTTGCAGATATTTTTGTCTGTCTTCCTCTTTCTACAATCTTTTGTAGTTTTATGCCAGCTAGTCTCTTATTCCTTACCTTCTGAGCTACTACTTTTGAAAACCAAAGCGGCCTTCTTTTCCTCTTGCTTTTACTTACTTGCCTCAAAAAAAGGTCTGTTGCCCTTAAAATAATTCCTTTCAGTTTTGCTCACTGAATTTCTACACCTTCTAGATGTTGCCATCCAGACAACAATTCTTTGACATAATCCCCCATACAAATAAAGTTCATTTTTTTAAAGTCTAGAACCTTTACTTTTGAATGAGCCCTCTCTAAACCTGTCTCAATATTAAACCATACCATGCAGTGTTCACTGGGTGCCAGATGATCACCCAGTGTAACATCAGAAACATGCTCCCCATTTGTAAGCACTAAGGGCTCCTTTTACTAAGGTGCACTAGCGTTTTTAGCTCATGCAGGATTTTACTGCGAGCTACGCGACTAGAACTAACTCCAGCTCAATGCTGGCGTTAAGATCTAGCACACATGGCAATTCAGTGCACGCTATTCTGTGCATTAATGCCCTTATGCACCTTAGTAAAAGGAGCTCTAAGTCCAGTATGACTCCATCCCGCATGGGTTCCATTACTAACTACTGGAAAAGTTCTCCTTGTAGAGAATCCAGGATCTCCTTACATCTAGAAGACCCCAAAGGTGTTCAACCACCCAGCGTGGGGCTTGAACACATGATCCTGAGATTAAGAATCTCATGCTCTACCAACTGAGCTAGCTGGGCTTAGTTGGGATAGGAATATGTATGTTCATGACAATCCTCGGATTTGAACCCACAATTTTAATTCTATTTATGCTGGTATTACCAAACACCAACTTAAGAGGCTTTGGACTGTAGAACTATGTGGCTCACCTTCTTTGTCATGCTCATAGGTATGACCCAGCTATTCCTTTATTAATCAGACTCCACTAGCTCCATGCTCAATATCATTTATGGTTCAAAATTCTATCTAGCCCATATGACCTATTAATAATAATAATAATTTTATTTTTTATATACCGCCCAACCCGAAATTCCGGGCAACAAGAGAACTGAGACAAATCAGTAAAGATGCAAGATACAGTAGAAATCAGTAGAATATAATGCTATACAATACAATAAAATACAACATGATACAATGTAGAGTGATACAAAGTTAAGTCATCGCATCAGTGATTTTCTAATCTTATAGTAAGATTGGGAGTGGGATTCCCTGCCTATTTGTCTAAGCCAGGGGTTCTCAACCCAGTCCTCAGGACACATCTAGCCAGTCAGCTTTTTAGGATATCCACAATGAATATACATGAGATAGATTTACATGCACTGCCTCCACTGTTTGCAAATCTATCTCATGTGCACACAAGCTGTTTCTATTTTATACATATCATTACATTGTTACACCATCGTTTTTAGGACCCCTGAGGAAGACTCTACTGTCGAAACCGTGTTGGACCGTGTTGGGTCCAACGCTCCCAGCAGATTAGGTCCTTAAGGTTTTTATGTGGATTGATATGTTGATTTTTTAAATATATATTTTTTAATAAAGTCCAATTCAGGAACATCGTCTCTCCACAGTGTTTTTTTGGTTTCTCTTATGAATTTGGGGGGGTGGGGTATGAAGAAATATATTTTCTCCAATTTGTTTTAAATTTACTACTTAGTAGCTTCATTGTCTACTCCATAGTGATTCATATCTACCTGTTCCACTCCACTTAGCATTTTGTAAACCTCTATCATATACCACCTCAGCAATCTCTTTTTCAAGCTGAAGAGTTCTAATTTTGTTATATTTTCTTTATAGGGAAGTTGTCCCACCTGCTTTATAATTTTCATCAACTTTTACTGTATCTTTTTAACATTCCACTATCTCTTTTAGATCCAGTGACCAAAATTTCAGGTGTGGTCACACCATAAAGTAATACAAAGGTAATATAATATTCTCAGTTTTGTTCTCCATTCCTTTCCTAATAATTTCTAACATCCTATTTGTTTTCTTGGCCACCATTGCACACTATGCAGAAGGTTTCGATATATTATAGCAGTGGTCAAACATGAAAAGAACTACATTTTCATTTGGAAAGTAAATATAGGCTGCTTTAGTTTTCAAAAGTAGAAGCTGAAAAGCAGTGGCGTACCATGAGGGAGGCGGGGGGGCATCCGTCCCGGGTGCACACCCCAAGGGGGTGCACAACTGGCCACCCACCGGGGAATAGGCTGCCACTGCCGCCATCGGGAACAAACCAGCGCCGAGTTATCCCTCCCTGCTTCTCTTCCCTGCGGGGCCGACCAACTCTCGCCACCCGACATCAATTCTGATGTCGGAGAGGACGTTCTGGGCCAGCCAATCGCTGCCTGGCTGGCCCGGAACGTCCTCTCTGACGTTAGAATTGACTTCAGGCAGCGAGAGCTGGTTGGCCCTGAAGGGAAGAAAAGCAGGGAGGGAGAACTTGGCGCTGGCCTGTTCCCGATGGCGGCAGTGGCAGCCTTTCCCTGGTGGCAGTGGCAGCAGCATGTTTCCCAATGGTGGTGGCATGGGGGAGGGCAGGGAGAAAGAAAGAAAGAGGGGGCAGGGAGTCAGAAAGGGGGCAGGGTGAAACAAAGAAAGAAAGAAAAAAAATGGGGCACGGAGAGAGAGAGAAAGACAGACATAGAGAAAGAAAGGGGGCATGGAGAGAGAAAGAAAGAAGAGGGCAGAAAGAAAGAAAGAAATGGGGCACAGAGAGAGAGAAAGACAGACATAGAGAAAGAAAGGGGGCATTGAGAGAGAAAGAAAGAAGGGAGCAGGAAGAAAGAAAGAAATGGGGCACGGAGAGAGAGCGAGAAAGACAGAAATAGAGAAAGAAAGGAGACATGGAGAGAGAAAGAAAGAAGGGGGCAGGAAGAAAGAAATGGGGCACGGAGAGAGAGAGAAAGACAGACATACAGAAAGAAAGGAGGCATGGAGAGAGAAAGAATGAAGGGGGCAGGGTGAAAGAAAGAAAGAAATGGGGCACAGAGAGAGAGAGAGAAAGACATACAGAAAGAAAAGGGGCATGGAGAGAAAAAAAGAAGGGGGCAAGATGAAACAAAGAAAAAGTTGGGGGAGGGAATGAGATCTGGAGGAGAGGAAGCATACAGGAGGCTGAAAGAAGGGAATAAATATTGGATGCACAGTCAGAAGAATAAAGTGCAACCAGAGACTGATGAAATTACCAAACAAAGGTAGGAAAAATGATTTGATTTTCAATTCAGTGATCAAAAGAACCCGATGTTCAGCTACAAAATGGGGGGATTAATACAAGGGGAAAGTAACCTTGAAAAAGACTTGGGTGTGCTGGTGGATACAACAATGAAGTCAACGGCACAATGTGCAGCGGCCTCAAAGAAAGCAAACAGAATGTTGGGTATTATTAAGAAGGGTATTACAACCAGAATGAAGGAAGTCATCATGCCGCTGTATCGTGCGATGGTGCGCCCGCATCTGAAGTACTGTGTCCAATATTGGTCACAGAAGGACATGGCAATACTTGAGAGGGTTCAGAGAAGAGTGACGAAAATGATAAAAGATATGGATAACCTTCCATATGCAGACAGGTTAGAAAGGCTGGGGCTCTTTTCCCTGGAGAAGCGGAGAAGGTGGAGAGGGACAGATTCTTCAGCCTATTGGGAACCACAAGAACAAGGGGACACTCAGAGAAATTGAAAGAGGACAGGTTTAGAACCAATGCTAGGAAATTCTTTTTCACTCAGATGCCATTTGCAAAAATGGCCAAAAAAGATAGATATCCTAAAGGCCTGAACATCTAGATAGGTCATTTTCAAAAGAAAAAAAATAAAGAAATTTTGCGGTTTAAAAAATGGTCATTTTACAGATTCAGCTTTTGGACGTCCTTACAAAAACATCTCTCCACATGCTTTAAACCACGCAGGCTAGCAAGATTTATACTTTGCATTGCTAGCTTGTGTTTCTTTTAGTTTTTATTCCAGTTCATTGGATGGAAGAGTTTATTATATAAATCTGTGGCTGTACATGTGCTCAGAACTAGACTGAGGAGTTATGCTTGCAGTCTCACTAGGGTCTTGCCTTAGCAGGATTTTAGATCTATTAGTTGGGTATACATGGAATTTGTTCTCTTAGGCTTCCACCACTGGCATCATGAAAGGAGAGTAATGATCACTGTTCCCTCTAAGCTAAGTAGGAGTATTCCACTAATAGTCCTGATAGTGGAGGGTGTTTCACTATCACATTTTTAATAGTGAGGGACAGGTAAGCTCTGCAAGTCTTCAGGGAACCTGCCTGTCCCTAGCAATTGAAAACACAATATTGTAGCCCTACCCCCCCCCCCCCATCTCCCTACTGGTGACAATACAATTAGAGGACTCCCGCTCAGAGAGAACAGACCTCCCCTCCTTACTACACCACTGGGGGTGGGGGTGAAGTCTGAGTTGTGGATTGTCTGAGCCTTTATTAGCTGGATGGGGTCCACCTTTCAGATATTGGCCTGGATATCTTACTGAGCTCCTATTAGGATATTTTGGAGGTAGGGGGGCAGGCCTTCAGGGTCAAAGACGAAAAGTCACTATCTTTGTGAAAGATTTGTGCATGTGAGCCTCATTAAATTGAGCCTAAAACGGATAGCTGTATTTGAATGTGCGATTGGGAGGACCTACAGCTTTCTAGCATTACTACTGGGGTAGTGAATGGGCTTTCCTGAAAGGATCAATAAGGCCTTTGATCTGAACAACATAGCATCACCACAGGAGTTCTGATGTCCTAGGTAGAAAACTACAAATTGAAGCACATTTTGTGGCTAGGATGCAGAAAGAGGCATATGACAGTTCCTATAACTGTTCTATATTAGGTTAATAAAGCTGTGTCCCTGTTTTGTCATATATCTTGTGCTGCTGTTTTATTGAACAATGAAAGGGGATGCATATGAATGCCCATATTAAAAGAAACCCCAGGTCTCAGCTGGGGATGAAAAATGAGAGCTGAACAAAACCATTTCCCCCAGTGCTGGGTTACCTCATTCTGGAAGGGATAACAAACCAATCAGGGGAGCAAAAAAGAACTGGAAGAGTCATTTGTTCTGTTATTTCAGGTGGAGGTTCCCTGCCCTCCCTTCTGTGGTAGCAGTTTCATTGGGTTTGTTTCAGGGTAAGAGATTTGATCACCTAAGGAGAATGGGAACACTCAAATGTGGGATCTGGAAGAGCTATGGCTTCCTAGCATTACCCCTAGGAAGTTAAATAGGCTTCACTGAATGATTCAGCAAGGTCTTTGACAACCTAGCATTAACACAGGAGTTCAAATTGCCAAGCTATATACAATACTAATCAATGTACTCATTTTTTGATTAAGATGGCTGTCTAGTCATGCAAATAAATGAGACAGATGACAGTTCTTGTAACTGCTTTAGGAGGCATATTGGCGATACATTAAATTTACGAGACTGGAAAAAGGGAAATGTTAGTCCTGGTTCTACAATTTTATTGTTATAAATAGAGATTATATTGGGTGTCTGCTGTTTTATTGAATGGGGGCCATAGATATATGTAACAAGAATTATTCTTGACATGAAAAAGAATAGTGACTTTAGTTTAAATATGAGGCAGATAGTTTTCTAAGGTTGCTGACAATTATTTTATCATGTTTTGTGGAAAGCATAAAAAAACTATTGCATGCCACTTCTGTTAGGAATCATCTCAGTCTAGCAAGAAATTGTGATTCCACAAGCTTTCAGACATTTCTGTGCTGCTTGATCAATTTCCATCTCATTATGTGTTTGCATTTAGCTTTCAGGATTAGCTGATAGTCAATGAAATACTAGCCTCAACAAGAAAGAAAATAAGCTATTAAAAGGTGCTCTTCTTGTTCTCCCTAAAGGCCCAAAGAGTAAAAAATATCCCCAACAACAAAGCAACTTAACCCCTTATTAAGAAGATGACTGAGGACAGAGCTTTCAGCATAAAACAACTGCTTCACTCTTACATGCATAGATATTAGCAATTAGTGCCGCATGCTTTAATGTGCTATTATTCAAAATGAGAATATAGTTTATAATCTTGACAATTTCTGTTTTACTGATTGTAGGCTTAAAGGCAAAGTTACCAAGAAGAGCAGATTCAATTACGAAGCTATGAATCCCATTACTGATTCTGAAGCATGATTCTTTTGAGATGCCTGATTCAGTTAGTGGAAGTCAGATTCAATTAATTTAAAAGCAGAAATCCTGATCTTAAAGAGCATAGTAATGTCAGTGACCTACGTGATAGTCTTTTAGTAGCAAAATGTACTGAGTGTATGTGAATGCATGCAATAAAAAATGATATAGAAACAAACATTGAAATGTGTATTAAAAATAGAAATATAATTATTTATGTAATCTTTAAATTGAAATATTAGTACTCTCGTTCCTTTGTTTTCCAGATTGCACTCCACCAAAAAGTCTAATAGATGCTGGCATTATCATCTTGAAGCTGGAACATTAGATCATTTATTATTCTATTGTCCATTGATACACATTTTTTGGGAATCCATATGGAGTCAAATAAATAATTTACTGGAAAATCCGGTGGCTTTATCGTATGATACTGTGCTATTCAGTACATCAATGAGAGCGAGGAGCCAAATTTCATCTAATAATAATAAGTTACTACTTATTATAATAGGGGTTGCCATACAGCATATTACAAATAATTGGAAAAATTTGGATCGGCTATGTTATAGTTTTTGGTGGAACTCTTTATGCCACATCTTTAAAATGGATCGTGCTATAGTTATTCAACAAGGGCATTTTAAGAAATTTAGAGATGTTTGGGACCCATTAAGAAGATACTGTAAAGAATGAATATTACTTTTTCCCTTTGAACATACACGTCCAAGATGGAGGGGGAGTTGGGGGGGGCTAATTTTTGTTTTCTTAAAACTGAAGATAATTGTTCTTTTTTTGGGAGGTGGGATATTTGATTTGAATTAGTATCTGATAGAATATTAAGTGATCTTAAAGTGCAAAATGTTTTAATCTTGTATTCCACTTATTGAAAGTTTTAAAATGAATAAAGAATTAAAAAAAACCAAACAGATTACACTCCACCAGTGACTAAAATACCAATTGGTACTAGAAATTTAAACGACTTGGAACATCTTGAAACATTTGCAAGCCTTTGACTTTGTTGGGCAGGCACAGTAAGAGACAGACCACTGACGTCACTGGATCCGTCTCCAAAACTTTAAATTGATGCCGCTGCAGCGGTTGTGGCCACAGCTGTGCAACCGCAGGGCATGGCTGAAGGGGCATGCCCTAAGGGGCACGTCTTGCCCCTTGGGAGCCACGAGGAGCTACGAGGAGCTGTGGAGCTGGAATTTAAGGTAGCATTACTTTTTCTATAACTTTTGATAGCTTGAACATGGGGAAAAGAAAAATTAAACTTAAGAGTTCAACACCAGCTGTATCTGGCCCTATGGACAGGCATTTGACATTATAAACTGATAATCGTTTAGCTGTACCACTTAACATGAACTCTTCTATTTCGGGTGCTTCAATGAGTCCCTTGAATGGACTCCTCCCCTTCATCCAGTATCGAGTGATAGTAGGAATATAAATCCTACTACTTCCACCGAATTTGTGGTATCCTCCACTCAGGTGAATAAGTTAATTTTTACTAGAATACCTAAGGCACTTGATTTTTCAGGTGTCGTGGAGGATCAACCACTAACGGAGGAAACACAAGATATTACCTTGAAGGATTTGTGGTTAGGTATTTCTAGAGTAGAAGGATTTCTCAGGTCAACTGTGAAATAAACAGTGGATTTTTCACAGTCTGTTTCTCATAAGCTTGAAAATGTGGATTCCAATTTGGGTTGTTTGGATAAACGATTAAATGTGTTGGAAGCTCAATGTACTACACTTCAAGCTGTCTCAGTATCTGCTGTTAAGGATTCTATGGCGATACATCCTAAAATGGATTTAATGGAAAATATGTAAAGAGCGAGAAATCTCCGCTTGGTCAATTTCCCAGTAACTCACCTACTATCGCCTGAAATTTTATTAAGGAAATTCTTTAAAGAAATACTGGGATTGCTCAACCTGGAGAATTTTCCTATTAATAATTATTACTATGTTCCTCAAAAAAAATAGAATCCGCCCAAGAGGTGGACCATTTGGTACCAACTGAAATTAACTTGACAGAGTTTTTGGAAGATTGTCAGGATGTGATCCAGAGTCGGTCCACTCTAGTGATAACATGCATGAGTGATATAGAGAAAATGTTAATAATGAAACTATACTTTAAAAATAGGTTAACAAAATTTTGTAGTGATCTGGTTAGAATTTTTCCAGATGTCTCTAGAGCTACTCAATCAAAGAGGAAAGAGTTTTTGAAATTAAAAGTTAGAGTTTTAGCTCTAGAGGCATCGTTTTACCTAAAATTTCTATGTAAATGTCTTGTCAAGTTACAAGACATCAAATATGTTTTTTGGGATCCCATACAATTGCAACAATTTCTATTTGCTCGAGAACAGAAAAGAGTTAGTACATAGGTAAAGTTTCACTACTGAAAAATTAGAGGAGGGAAATTAATAATCCCTATAAGAGTAAGGAATGGTTTGGGATTCGCGAGGGTGAATCATGAATTATTTTCTTTTTCTTTTTTATAAAATTGTTTCTTGAAATTGTATCATATCTCTCCATTCATGTGGGCTTAAAAAGGAATTTTGTATGGAATGATTATGTAGCGTTAATGTCTATGGAAGGCCTTTTTTTCTTTAGTATCATCTGATATTGTAATCATTTAAATTTATAAATAAACAAATAAAAGTTGTGTGCCGATTAAGTGTATTCTTTAACAGTGCATCTAGCTTTTAGGAATGTCCACGACCCACCTATGCTCCTTCTCTGGCCAAGCCCACTTTTGCAATCCACGCACTAGAATTTACAAATACCACTTTGTTGAATATGCCTAGAAAGTTGTGCGCATGGAGGGGCATAATCGAAAGGAACGTCTAAGTCCTTTTTCGTCTAACTCACAAGTCATCCAAAGTATAAAACAGTCTAGGACACATTTTTGAAATATACATCCAAAATTTTTTTTTCTTTCAAAAATCATCTAATTATACATCCTGCAGATCTGATCATCCAAGTCGCTAAATCGTCCATCTTTATACCACATTTTCATCCAACTTTTCTTCCAAGTCAAAAACACCTAGAACAAGCCCTGTTGGACGTGGGAAGGGTCTGCAAAGTGATAGACTGAACACCCAGACATGGACCTAAATAGTGGGGTACCTTACAGGGCACTGCTGTGAACTTCACTAAAAGGGTGCCATGTCTTCACCTCACTACAGCTCCCTTATAGGTCATGGTGAGCCCCCCAAACCTCCTTCAGAATCCCCTAGACCCACTTATCTACCACCCCAATAGCCCTATGGCTGCAGGAGCCACTTATATGCCAGTAAAAAAGGGTTTTGGGGGTGTATAGGGGATTGCACATGTTTAACTATTAATGTAGTGATTACAGGGGCTTATGGGCATGGGTCCTCCTCTCCATGAGTCCCTAACCCACCCTCAAGACGGCTTAAGCCGCCTCTGTGCTGGACGACTAGGTTTTCCTATGCCAGGCTGCCAGGTGATGATGGTCTGGAGGCTGAATTTTAAAGATGTGATTAATATTTTTATGGGGGGGGGTTGGTGAGTACTGGGGTAGTGTGTGGGGGTCTGTGTTATGTGTTTGCAGTGCTTATCTGGTGACATTAGGTGGGTTTTTGTGACTTAGACCATGTTTTACATGGTCTAAATCACAACGTCCAAGTTCCGTCGGTCTTGGGTTGTATAACTTTCGGTTATACATGCTGTACGACTAAGTCTTAGCCGACCCATGTCCTGCCCACCGCCCGCCCTCGACACTCCTCCCCACAAATCCCCGTTTAATTTGGTCGTTCAGTGGCACTATGAAGGCCTAGGTCGTTTAGAAATACGTCCAAAACCCATTTTTAATATCGGCACTTGGACGTTTTTGAGAAATGTTCGTCCAAGTGCCAACTTAGGCTGGATTTTAGATGTTTTTCTCTTTTGATTATGAGCCCCATAAATTCTAATTAGCACCAATTAGTGCCAATAATCGCTTGTTCTTTGGCAATTATCAGTGCTGATTGGTTTATTAACCAGTTACATTGTATATGCAAATCTGGGCACAGTATACAGAATATGGGAGTGAATGGCTCTTAAAATTTATTCCAATGTAAAATTGCACGCACTGACAATGAATATGCATATTTAGATGGAGGTATTTGGGGGGGGGGGGTAAAGTTTGAGTGAAGAACATATGGAGGGGCATAATTGAAAGGAACATCTAAGTCTGTTTTAGTCTAAGTCGCAAGTTGTCCAAAGTAAAAAAACAGCTTAGCACACATTTTTGAAAAATACATCCAAATTTTTTTTCGTTTCAAAAATTGTCTAAGTATACGTCCTGCCAATCTGATCGTCCAAGTCGCTAAATCGTCCATCTTTATACCACATTTTCGTCCAACTTTTTGTCCAAGCCAAAAATGCCTAGAACAAGACCTGTTGGATGTGGGAGAGGTCTGCAAAGTGATGGACTAAACACCCAGACATGGCATCTAAGTGGTGGGGTACCTTACAGGGCACTGCTGTGAACTTCACAAAAAGGGTGCCATATCTTCATCTCACTACAGCTCCCTTATAGGTCATGGTGAGCCCCCCAAACTACCTCCAGAATCCCATAGACCAACTTATCTACCATCCCAATAGCCCTTATGGCTGCAGGAGCCACTTATATGCCAGTACAAAAGAGTTTTGGGGGTGTATAGGGGAGTGCACATGTTTCAATATCAATGCAGTGATTACAGGGGCTTATGGGCATGGGTCCCTAACCCACCCCCAAGACAGCTTAAGACGCCTCTATGCAGCACGACTAGGCTTTCCTATTCCAGGCTGCCAGGTGATGATGTTCTGGAGGCACAATTTTCAAGTTGCGATTAATATTTTTATGTGGGTGGGGGTCTGTATTATGTGTTTGTAGTGCTTATCTGGTGACTTTAGGTAGGTTTTTGTGACTTAGACCATGTTTTAAATGGTCTAAGTCACAATGTCCAAGTTCTGTTGATCCTGTGCTGTATAACTTTCGGTTATATATGCAGTACAACTAAGTCTAAGCCTGCCAACGTCCCACCCAACTCCCGCCCTCGACACTGCTCCTGAAATGCCCCATTTAGCTATGGTTGTTCAGCGGCACTATGAATGCCTAGGTCATTTAGAAATACATCCAAACCCGTTTTTATTATCGGCACTTTGACGTATTTTGAGAATGTTCGTCCAAGTGCCGACTTAGGCCGGTTTTTGGACGTTTTTCTCTTTTGATTATGAGCACCATAGAGTCATGATTTATGCACAAACTTTGTAAAACATCATCTTACACATTTTTAATGTATGTAAAGTTTAACCTGTCCAGAGGAGGCATAAATGCCCGTTTTTCTTGCCTGTTTAGATTGTAAGCTCTTTCGAGCAGGAACTGTTTTCTTACTCTTTGTGACTCTGTACAGCGCTACGTATGTCTAGTAGCGGTATAGAAATAATTAATAGTAGTAGTAGCTATGATTTAGATAGCTTCGCTGGGGCAATTTTATATAGATATATATGTACTAATCAAAAGTGCTTGTTTGACCTTGAGTTGTAGCAACCTGCTATAAGATTACTCTCCAAGCAGACAGTGCATACTGCTTTTTTTACTCCGGTCTACATGTTTGAGGGGGTGGGGGGTTGAACTTTAACTTTAATTCAGTGTAATTGATTTATACCCCATATTGCAGTAATATCAAAACTTTCTTTAAAGAAAAATCAGTCTAAACCATTTTTCTAGACTTTGACCTTTGCTATTTGCTGGTATATTAGACTTTATAAACAAGCAATAACTTCCAATTGACTTGAGGTTCATTCTGCAAATAGGAGAGAGACTGGAAGAGGAAAAAAAAAAGAGCAACTGCTTGGGAAAGAGGAACCTTCAGAATGTTTGCGTTAGGCTGACATTTCAGTTTGAATCTCTATTAATAACTCAAAACCAGACATAGTCTGTCTTTCATATTGACCACTCAGCCTCAAATCATGTTTTTTATTTACTTCTTTATCAGTCTAGAAAATGATTTCAACAAAGAATGTCCAAGAGTCATACATGAACTGTAAAAGATTAACTCCCCCCCTATTTACAAAGCCGTGGTAGTGGCTGCCGTGCAGCAAATGCTCTGATCCCCATTAAATCCCTGAGGGTGTCAGAGCAATTACAGCAGCAGCAGCCACTACTGCGGCTTTGTAAAAGGAGTCCAAATTTTTTTTAATTTGTTTTTTGTTTTGTTTGGGGGTTTGTTTTTTTTGTGTGCATTGAGATATGAAGTTGTAAAGGATATGATGTCCCATTCATGTGATGTGATAAATGTGACCAACCTGCTCCTTCAACATATTTCCATCTAGGACTATTAAGACATCTTTAAAGTAGGTATGTTAAATATTTCAGTGAACTTGGAAATATTTTTGAAAGATTTCACATTTGTTTGTTGAACTTAAATTCCAAGGTCAATTTAAAAAATTTGCTTTGGATTTTTAAAACCATTTTTTAAAATTTGTTGCTGTTGTTTGAGATATCTCTATTAGAAGAACAAATTTTCGGTAAAAAGAAAAAAAGATTCTGTGCAACATAAATAATACATTAGGCAGAGCCATTTAAGATAGGTCGTGGATGTGTGAAGATTAATGTGTTCATGAAAACATGCAGAAAATGAAACATATTTTACAAGACCGAGGCCATATATGTATGTGCAAAATAAAACTGATGCATCTCTACTTCACAGGAAAAATGTATTTAAAAAAAATGGAATAAACACATAGATGGGCATAATCAAAAAAAAGTCTAAGTCCCTTTTTGGCCTGAAAGTAGAAGCAGGGAAAATGTCCATTCTCAAAAAAAGACGACCAAAAAGATGGGGTTTTTTTTTGGAAATGACCTACTTCTACATTCAGCAGTTTAAACAGTCATACCACCACTTTGTGTACACTTACAACACATTATCAACCCTAAAACAGCCTAAGTCCCAAACGCCCAAAACCAGACTTTTTATGTGATGGAAGGGCCAAAAGCTGGATTCTGTAACCCAAAAGCTGGATTCTGTAACCGGTGTCTGTCAAAAACAACACCGGTTATAGAATCCACTACCCCCCCCCCCCCCCCATAACGATCGCAGCAGGAGAAATGGCTCATCTCCCCTGCTGTGATCGCGATGGCGATTGGCTCACCTCCAAACTGCCACAACCCGCGGCAGGAGAGATGCCCAATCTCTCCTGCCGCAGTTCATGGCAGTTCGGGTAGAGGGGTGATCGCGATCACAGCAGGAGAGATGCCCAATCTCTCCTGCCAAGATCCACCCCCTCCACCAAACCAATACGGGCAGGGGGGAGCCCAACCCCTTCTACCCCTGTGACCCCCCCCATCATCTCCCCAATCCAATAAGGGCAGGAGCGAACCTAACCTCTCTTGCCCTTGTGACTCCCCTCCACCCCCCCTCGATCTGATATGTGCAGGAGGGAGCCCAACCCATCCTGCCCCGGTGACCCCCTGATATGATACAGGCAGGAGGGAGCCCAACCCCTCCAGCCCGTATCAGATCAGGGGGGGTAGGGGGGTTGTTGGGGCAGGAGAGGTTGGGCTCCCTCCTGCCCATATTGGATCGGGGGGTGAGGTGTTGCATCTCGGCAGGAGAGACTGGCTATAACAATGCCTCTTTTCGCTCTAGGCGTTTAGAGGCAGGGGAAAGGCCTAAACTGGTTTTAGATACATCTAAAACCAGCTTTGATTATCGCTACTTGGACGATCTGGCTTTTTGATCGTCCAAGTACCGATTTAGGCCACTTTTTAGACTTTTTTTTTATTATGAGCCCCATAGAAGATAGATATGGATGTTATCCAGATACTACAATAGTACTTTTGGAGGAATTTTGTGCTACTGTGTAATGCAGAATTTGCACAAAATTCTGTAGTTGCTTTGCAGAATTCTACACAGGGAAGAGAAGGCAGAAATTTGTCAGGTTTCTGATCCCCCTACTCTTCCAGCACATATCAAAAGACTGCTTCTTCAAATCCTTTATTAGATCTTGAACATGGCTTTTAAATGTCAATTTCAAATCCACCAATCCACCCAAATACTTGACCTCCTCAGAAAAGCTTACAGAGGTGTCTAATAGCTGAATGGAATCTGGGATGCTATTCACCTGTGCCTTCTGAGAACACATTATTTTTGGTTTTTGTAAATTCAACTTCATCCGACTACCTTCTATCCATTCCTTCACCCCCGTCATCACCGCTTGCAGCTGTTCCTCCGCCTCTCTCATATTCCCATCAACAGGGAGCAAAAGCTATATGTCATCAGCATAAAATCAATAGGAGACCTTGGAACCCTGCAGTAACATACATAGAGGGATAAAGTATAGATTGAACAACGCAGCTGAGAGCGCAGAACCCTGGAATACACCAGCCAATAATACACTGCGATTGGAAACCTCCCAATTTATAGCTACTTCCTGCTGCTGATTCAATAGAAATGATCGGAACCACGCGAAAACCTTCTCAGCAATGCCACAAACCTTCAACCAATCTAACAGTATCTGATGGTCCAAGGTATTAAATGCAGATAAGATGTCAAGAAAAATGGCCAGATATTGACCTCCACCATCTAATCCCTTCCGCAGTTCATCCAGCTTTGAAACTAATAAGGTCTCAGTGCTGTGATGCCGGCGAAAGGCATGCTGCTACTCATAAAGTATTCCCTGATCCTGAATAAACTGGTCAAACTGCCTATAAACTAGCTTTTCAAGGATTTTCGCCAATATTGGCAACAAAGCAATTGGTCGAAAATTGCTGATTTCACTAACCTCCAGCTTCCTGTCTTTAATGGCTGGCTTAACTATCACAGTCTTTAGCATATCCGGTATGACTCCCTGTTCCAAAGAAAGATTCATCAAAATTGTAATGATCAGAACTATTTGCCTCTCTAAACCTCCAAGGGGCATATATCTTGAGATGACACTGTTGGCCTACAAGAAATCAAAGCAGCAGCCACATCAGATTCCTCAACTTTTGCAAATAAGTCCAATTTCACAGCAATTTCAATAGGGGTGTCAGATCTTATAGTCCTTGCCGGAATACTCTGAATGATAGAAGCAACTTTTGAAATAAGAAGAGATTTAGCTCATTAGCAGAGAAAGGACTTGATGGTTTCTACACAATCTCATTACTACTCCACTTCCTCACTAACTGAAATAATTCTTCTGATTTGGCCCTTACTTCTAGAATTTTACTCCGATAAAAATCTGTTTTCGCTTCCTGAATTCTCGCCCTATAGATAGTCCAAAACTCCAAATATCTTACTTTATCACTCTCCATCTTTCTCTTTCACCATACACGTTCGACTTTTTTCAATTGCTTAAGACATGCTAGCAATTCCTTAGTCATCCACATTTTTCACAACGCTTTCCTGTCTAGGGGCAGCTGTATCAAGGGCATTTTGCAATGAGGATTGCCATCCCTTGAGAGCAGCATATCAATGGACTCCAGTGCAGCCACCATCCCTCCCATAGAATGGCCTAATTTTTCTTGGGTCTTATCCGCTTCACATAACACTTATCTTGTTTCAAACTACTAGATCTTCCTGTTGCTTTCTTAATTAACATAGCACCCTGAACAAGGGCATGATCCATCCATGGTTTAAACTCCACCAACAAATCAGAAACCTCCATCCCTCCATCAGGTGAAGTATTGTTTTATTTTATTTGTACAAGTTATGGGTTGGTCTCCTGGATTGATGACCCAATCTTTGGCTGGGGTGGCATTTGTGTGTAAGTTGTAGGAATGGACAGACCCTACTTCCTCCTTTGCTTTAAGCATTGAAAGTTTAATTTTTATGGTACAAAGAGCTTTTAGAAATACATTCCGTTTGCTTCCGGTACACCCCTCATCATTTTATTTATTGGGTTTCACGTTTGATCATCACTATTATTTTGACAAATGTATGCCAATGGGATGCTCTGTGTTCTGTGCCTTTTTTGAAGCCTTCTCTACTTTTATTCACTGAGTGACATAATAGAGTTTGGAGTGTTCATCCATTGTTATTTACTCGTTAATTATTTTTGTTTGGAGTGGTGACTGGGTCAGATCACTGTTTGATATTTTTGGTATAAAGAGCTTTTAGAAGTACATTGAAAAATTTAGTAGTTCCGAATTTGTTGGTATTTGATATTTTGTACCAGGACTTATTACCAATTATAATATTCCCTACATGTCATTTGATAAATCATTCCCACCAAAATTAAATCTGGATAATAAAAACATTGAGCCTCCAATAGAGTGAATAAAAGTTGATTCCAGTGCAACTCATATTGCCCCAGCCATTGAATGTTGATACCTACTGTATATATATATATATATATATATATATATATACTTTATATATATATATATATATATATATATATACTTTAAAGTATATATATGTATATAAAGTATATACATGTATATAAAGTATATACATGTATATAAAGTATATACAGTATATGCAATAAAAGAAGTGCTCAGAACTATAAGGCTCTTACATAATGAGGGCAAGAATATGAGGAGCCATCACCACACTTAAGGCATAGACTTAATTAGACAGGTGAAACAGGAGTTTGTTATGCTTGCCTGTCATTTATCTTGTACTCATGTGGTTTGGTCACAGATTATTCCCTGACTGGTGTGGAAGGATGCTAGGAGTGCAACTGATTGAGCATCTGAGGAAACGGGTGAATATAGAGTTGTCCCATTGGGTTGGGTGATTGGGAGGTATGGAGCTTACTCATGACTTGTTGACTGCAGACTGTCCTGGCCTTTATCATCCAAATGGTGTTCATTAATCTGATATAGGGTTGGATATTTATCTATATATAGTGCAGGACTTGCTGGAATCTCTCTATGGGGGTTTATCTGGCTGCAGCTAAGTCTTTATTTTGGGAGGGAGCAGTGACAAGCTTAAGCTGTCACCATTTTGGCAGAAATGGGGTGAGGTCCTTCCAAGCAGCCACTAGTTTTGTGAGGGGTGTAAGAGGTATTATGATGTTGTATACTGCTTGCAACACTGCCACAGATATCTGTATGGCCAGGCAACACTGCAGGTCTTGCAAATGGGATACTTGGAATTGAACATGATTTGCTATGATTTGGTGACACAGGGCAGCTAGGTCGTGACCGACTAGCTGATAGGAAGAGGAGATTTGAGGTGGCTACCTAAGAAGAAGGGTGATATATGGAATTACATTGTTATTGATTCTTGTTGAAGCAAATAAAGCTGCGGCCAAGTTATTGCCAACACGTAATGGTTATTTGATTGATCTAGCCATGAGTGTAAAGTGTAGCAGGAGTGTAGTGGTGCGAGTGCTGAATGTTATAAGAATCAAAATAAATGTAGGCTCCCTCCTGTGGCCCATGTGCCTAAGGCCCCGCCCACAGGTAGGGCCTAAGGCAGGGGTGTCCAATGTCGGTCCTCGAGGGCCGCAATCCAGTCGGGTTTTCAGGATTTCCCCAATGAATATGCATGAGATCTATTTGCATGCACTGCTTTCATTGTATGCTAATAGATCTCATACATATTCATTGGGGAAATCCTGAAAACCCGACTGGATTGCGGCCCTCGAGGACCGACATTGGACACCCCTGGCCTAAGGCAACTAGGCCAATTCCGGCTGGCCCAGGAGCCTAAGGCCATAAGGCCCGCCATTCTGAGGATGGCGAGCCTGCCGGATAGACAGGCTTGGGACCCGCCAATCTGGCCAACTTTTTTAAGGTAAAGGGGGGTTGGGGTGGGGGTGAAGTCGCGGGGTCAGCGGAGGTGTCGTGTGGTTGGCTGGTGGGTGGGTTCGGCAGGCCGATCAGGGGTTCAGGGAAGGCAGTCATGGGGGGCTGCCGCGATCATTGAGGTAGGGGGTAGGCAGGTTGCTGGGGCCGCTGAGCTGGAGCCTAGGTTGCTGGGGCCGCGATCAGCTTAGCTGCCCCTTTTTCGGCACTTATACTTGTTTTGACTTGGTCTTAGTCAAAACGTATAAGTGCCGACTAGGCAACCTGCCTAAACCTTTGGTTATACCTGCTGTACGACTATGTCTAGGTCGGCCCACTTCCTGCCCACCTCCCGCCCTTTCCTCTCGTCTAAAAATGCCTCTTTTCACTCTATGCATTTAGAGGCAGGGGAAAGGCCTAAGCTGGTTTTAGATATGTCTAAACCAGCTTTGTTTATGGGTACTTGAATGATCAGGCTTTTTGATCGTCCAAGTCCCATTTAGGCCAATTTTTAGATTTTTTTTTTTTTAATATGAGCCCTTTAACTTGTAAGAACTACTATATTGTGTCAGACCAAATTTCCCTCAGAGTCATATATGCAGTGTGTCACACACACCAGCACTGTCCATCTGGTGTGTGCTAAGTGAAAAAGGTTGAGAATTATTGCCTTGGGTTTGTTTGATTCCATGCTGAAACTAATCAAAGTCTTTCTAAGGGTTGTTTCTTGAGATTTTTGGAAGAGTGTCATTATATGCCCACATCAAAAAGGCCCCTGTTTCAACTATCACCCTATATTGAACACCTTGCTTGTGTCTAAACTTGTTGAGAAATTGGTAGTCCTTCAGTTGCTATCCTTCCTTGGATGGATGGATTATGCCACCAAGTTGGCCACTGACTCAAGGCAAAATGCACAGTGAGAAATCCACCTTGTGATGTTTCATAGCAGAAACAGGAGTGGTTTGCCATTGCCTTCTCCCAAGCAGTGTCTCCACTATGTTGCTGCTGCCCAACATAGGGCCCCCTCAGCTGGTATTCCCTGGTGGTTTCCTATCCAGTTACTAGCCAGGCCCAACCCTGCTTGGCTTCCAATAGTAAGAGCGGGCCTATTCAGGGTGGTCAGGCCATATTGTTAATATGGTGTGTGTATATATGAAAAATGAATGGAAAAAATGGAATTACAATTAGTATTATTATTATGGGGGTGGAGTCAGGAGTGGAGCTTGGGCAGGGTCTGGGGCTGAGCTGGAGCACCCCCAATCATTTTGAAAAGTTGGCTCCTATGATTGCTTCAACCTTACACACAGTTGCATGTGCAATGAATACGCATGAGATACAGTAGATCTGCATAGAAAAAAAGAAGTATCCATGCAGATACCGTATATCTCATACATATTCATTAGTGATATCCTGAAAAACTGACCTGCATTTGAGGCCTGGATTTCTGTATTACTGCTCTAGAGGAAGAGAGGAATTCCTAGCCATCATACTGTATAACAAAATACCTATTGGTGATAACAAGCATGGCTGTGCTGTGCTGTGATGCTCCCAAAAGCCAGACTTGTGTATCGGTACCATATAGAGAATCCATGCCTTCGTCCAGTGATTTTCTACTTTTTTCATTATGTTGGAAAAATATGGAACAAGAAAGTGGAAAATCGCTGGACTAGTGCATAGCCTTTGATGGAGACTGTCCCAACATTGTTGGTTGGCTGAGAACTTTCAAGCAGCCCATCATATAGAAACAATAACTCAACACTAAAGGGGGAACAGCATCATAATTTCATCAAAAGGTGGGTTATCGGATCTGTTATACCATGCAGTTATTCCAGATCACAACCAGAATGACAATCTTTTTGTTTTCATCATTAGTACACAGTCATTAAAAAATATTGCCATGTGATCACTTATCACCACCCAAGAGGACATGTCTGGGTAAATCCGGACGTCTTGTAATCCTATATTCAGATAACGAGTAGCACTGAATATTGTGTGTGTGTGTGTGTGTTGGAGGAGAGGAGGTATAATTCCATAGCAGGATGCTTATGAGGCATTATGTAAAGGAAAGCCCATCGCTGTGTGCCCTGGCAGTCCAGTAGTACCTGGGCAGAAAAGATCCCCAGTGTACCATCCCTTCAAGCATTTGCTGGCAAAATAGCATCCACAGTGGGTAGTTTCACACTACTACCTCTAGGGAGGACAGGATCTTGGGATTTGGACTTGTTCAGGAGAGGGTTCAGAATATGCATCATGGTTTTTTTAAGCTCCAGCAGGGAGAACTGGGGCATGGCTTTAAATCCTGATGCTCCCAACACAGCAAAATAATCCCAGCTTTTGAGTGGGGCTATATTACCATCATTTTCTGCCAATAATGCGACTTGCAAATTGTTTTATTGTTTTTACATAGCAAATTGTCATGGTAAATGAAGTCAAGCTCCCTTAGAGCCCTTTAATTCATGTTAAGGGGCAAATAACATGACTAAATCTAATAATTTTATTTTGTCTATTCTTGAGTAATATTTTTCACTTTTATAATTTGTATATTGTAATTTGCTGATTGTCCAGCTCTCTTCGGTGTGAACTGCCTAGAAGTCATCTGATTATTGCAGTATAGAAGAATAAAGTTACGTTATGTTAGCTTGACAAATTTCCCTCCCTAATATCACCCCCCCCCCCCACATATAGTTGGGTGGAATGACCATGTTCCATCCTAACACCTCTCTGGCATGTCTTATCTGTACCTCAACATTGATAACTACACCACTAAAGTCTGTCCGCTTAAGATACATATCTTTTTAATGTGTATAACCTCTGAACTTGATTCAACCTACCATATGGGACTTCCAGTTGAATAGAAGCATATATTTTAGATTTACCACATAAAAACTGTAGTTAGATGATTTGTGAGAAAATTCTGGAAAAATTAACATATATTTTGCACAGATTAAGTAATAATAAAAAAGAATTGGTGTACTCTAGAGTCCAATCAACTGGCCTCAATGTATTCTATCATACAGCCTCACTTTTTTGAAGCATTAAAAAAATTGTTTTATAATACGTTACTAACTTGTGTGGCCAATTCAGAAATACATTTTCTAGGGTAAAATAAGAATAGAATATTTTTCCCATTGAAATTACACCACATCATACCTGATGTTTAAGTCACTTAAGGGCAAATTCTATAAGAAGCGCCCAAAAGTTAGGTGCCTATAGAGGCACTGTTAAGCGCGATTCAAGTAAAATTGGGTGCTGTTTAGTGAATCACGCTGAGTGGCACCTATTTGGGCACCTATTTTGGAGGCACCCATTAAATAGGCCAGCTCTAGCAACACTTAAAAGTTAGGCGCCTAGCTGAGCACTTAAGAACAGTGATTCTGTAAGAAGGCACTTAACACATAGCCACGCCCATGCCTAACATGCATAGCGCCTATTTTTTTTGAAGGCCGCCTAAATTTTTAGAGGCACCTTGTTACAGAATCGTGTTTTTCTTAATAGGCGCCTATGTTTCAATCAGTGCTGATTATAAAGCTTAATTGAGCTTGTTATTCAATTTAGATCGGCGCCTATCTAGATGGGTGCCTCTGAAATAGGTGCCTAACTTTAGGTACTGGTTACAGAATATGGCCTTTAATCCTCCACTGCCCAGGTATATTAGATAGCTTGAGAGCCTACCAGGACAGATAGGGGAAACGCTTGAAGTACCTGTATGTAAACCAATTTGAATGTGGTTGTAAAAACTATAAATTTATGTGAATAAACACCCTATGCCAGGAGTGTTCTGTTCATCCTGGGTAAAGAGTGTACAAAATGTGGATAGTTTTACCTGCATATTGATGGGGTAATTTTAAAAAAAGGCTTTTATGAGTACAAACCTCTGTTTTATGTGTGTAAATGACCTTTAAAGTTTCCTCTAAGAGACCTATTCAAAAAGGAGCATTGCACTGAAGATTCACATAAAAGAAGAGTTAATATACAGTTTATGAATACAAACCAATAATACCAGTATTAGAGTTTAATGCAGCAAGCCAACAATTAACACATAGAAACATGATGGCAGATAAAGGTCAAATGGTCCATCCAATCTGCCCATTTGCAGCATCCACCATCTCCTCCTCTCCCTAAGAGATCCCACGTGTTTGTCCCACACTTTCTTGAATTCAGACAGTGAGTGCTTTTCTAATGTGCATGCAAATATGTCAGTCAGATGGAAATGCATGCAAATTAGCACATATTATGTCCTCTGAGGTTATAATATCACACTAAAAAATATGCATAAATAAGGCTGCAGAGGTGTAGGTAAATGAGAATTTGATGAGCTTTGTGGTTTTATGGTATGCATTTAATATAGAACATTAAAATGCAGTTTAAATGAAGCATATAAATATATATATAGATATTTTTAAATGAAGCCATATCTCATCATAATCTCAGCTAATTAAAGTCCACCTATGCAGGTCTCTTTTTGCCCATAGCAAAATAATGTTATTGGAGAAAGTTTGCTTCTTAAAGCAGTCAAACAGTTGAGGGAAGGGAACAATAGAACAGGATGAGGAGGATAAGGACAAGGATATTTATCTTCAAGGGCCAAGGACAGCATACTTCAGTGTCTGTTCTAGTCATATACTGTACAATACTGAGAAAAAAACTGAAAGGAGATACAAACTGAGCTCAGGTTCTTCCATGGGTTTAAATGAAGATTTGAGAGATCTAGATTTTCGGACACGCAGGTGCCAGTCCCCACCTGAACTTGTCAAGTAACTGAGCTAGTCTACTGGTTTGCATTCATTATTTTCTTACAGTTTATTCTCTGGCCGCATCCTGAACTGGTCTGATGGCTTGCTCTTTATTATTCTCTGATAGCTTGTTTTAGCCCCACCTCATGGCACAAAGGACATTCAATAATTTATCTACATGATTATGAAAGAAAGTAGCAAGTGTGTTAAAAACAAGTCTATGCATGTTGTGACATGTCTCAAGACTACTCCTGCACAGTTGCGGCTCAATGCAAGTCTAACATTCCAAGATACAGGATGTCAGAAGAGCCCTTGTGCGAATCAAGTAAGAAACTGCTAGATTTGGAGCACCATTCAGTTATAAAATTTCTCACAAAAGAAGGGACAAAGCCAAAGAAGATCCATGAACACATGACTGCAGTTTACAATGAGTCTGCCCCATCATCCCACAAAATAAAATTTTGGAGCAAGCAGCTTAAGTGGGGCAGAGAGTCCATTGAAGATGACCCTTACACTGGATGTCCTGTGGAAGCTACTTCCACAGAAATGTGCAAGAAAGTTAAGAATTTAATTTTGTCAGGCAGATCAATTAAGGTTTCCTGAATAGCTGTAGAAATGGGCATCTCAGCAGGTACAATTTAGAAAATAATTCATAAAAAGTTAGGCATGTCCAAGATGGATTCCAAGAATGCTGACACTATGGAGCATGGGCTCCAGTGCTGTCAGGAAAACTTGGATATGCTCCGTTAAGACCATGTGAATTTTTTCCATTGTTTGGTGACTGGAGATGAGACTTGGGTCTATCATAGAGATCCTGAGTCTAAAATGGAGTCAATGCAGTGATGGCACAAGTCATCCCCCACCCAAAAATGTTCAAGACAGAAAAATCTGCAGGCAAAGTCATGGCAGCTGTCTTCTGGGATGATGAAGGACTTTTGCTTCTGGAGTTCATGCCACACAACACAACCATAACTGGGGAGATTTATGCCAACACAATGATCGCTTTGTGAGAGTCAATCAAGGAGGAAAGGTGAGGAAAACTCACAGGAGGCGTGCTGCTGCTTTATGACAATGAGCCGGTGCACAGGCTGCTATCTGTGAATGTGGGTTTCAACAGCTGAACCATCCACCCTACAGGCCTGACCTGGTTTCCTGTGATTAGTTCCTGTTCCAAGTTTTGAAGAAATCTCTCCAGTGATTTTCAACTGATGAAGACGGCAAGAAAGCTGTGACGTCCTGGTTTGAAGGTCAAAGAGAATAATTATTTTCAAAGGGGTTAAAGTCATTGCAGGAAAAGTGGTTGAAGAGTATGGAGCTATCAGGGGACTATATTGAAAAATAAGACAAACATCTTTTGAAAACTCTTCTTTCATACTAAGGTAGATAAATTATTGAACACCCCTCATATTTTGGTACATATAACATAAGAACATAAGCAATGCCTCCGCTGGGTCAGACCTGAGGTCCATCGTGCCAAAGCAGTCCGCTCACGCGGCGGCCCAACAGGTCCAGGACCTGTGCAGTAATCCTCTATCTATACCCCTCTATCCCCTTTTCCAACAGGAAATTGTCCAATCCTTTCTTAAACTCCAGTACCGTACTCTGCCCTAGTGCATTCCAGGTGTCCACCACCCGCTGAGTAAAGAAAAACTTCCTAGCATTTGTTTTGAATCTATCCCCTTCCAATTTTTCCGAATGCCCTCTTGTTCTTTTATGTTTTGAAAATTTGAAGAATCTATCTCTCTCTACTTTCTCTATGCCCTTCATGATCTTGTAGGTCTCTATCATGTCTCCTCTGAGTCTCCGCTTTTCCAGGGAGAAGAGCTCCAGCCTCTCCAATCTTTCAGTGTATGAAAGGTTTTCCATGCCCTTAATCATTCGTGTCGCTCTCCTCTGGATCCTCTCAAGTATTGCCATATCCTTCTTAAGGTACGGTGACCAATACTGAACACAGTATTCCAGGTGCGGGCGCTCCATTGCCCGGTACAACGGCAGGATGACTTCTTTTGTTCTGGTCGTAATACCATTTTTAATAATACCCAACATTCTGTTTGCCTTCTTCGCGGCTGCTGCGCATTGTGCCATTGACTTCATTGTTGTATCCACCAGTACACCCTTTCAAGGTTACTTCCCTCTAATACTAATCCCCCCATTTGGTAGCTGAACATCGGGTTCTTTCTCCCTATATGCATGACCTTGCATTTCCCTACATTGAATTTCATCTGCCATTTATTCGCCCACTCCTCCACTTTGTAGGTCCTCACACTCTTCCATAGTTCTAACTCTTCTACAGAGTTTAGTGTCGTCCGCAAATTTTATAACTTCACATTTCATCCCCGTTTCCAGGTCATTAATAAATACATTGAACAGCAGCGGTCCAAGTACAGACCCCTGCGGACAACAAAGACTAATCAGATCCTTCTTCCATGATCATCACTTTGTCATACTGACACAGATGCTCATGCTATCCCCAGTTTAGGCTCAGGAACACCCAGCCAGCAGCAGGGAGCTTTTCTACATGAGCGGCAGGAAAGCAGGCTGGGCTCTTGCAGTCCTTACAACTCCCTTTCTTCACCCTCTGGCTTCAATGGGTCAGAATCTGTGGAGTGATTCCTAGAGGCTGCCTGATGCTAACCTGGAAGCCTTTCATCTGCCGTGTCCTGCCTCCTCTGTCACAACTTCCTGTAGAGGAGAAGCTTCTGGGTTAGTGGCAAGTAGCCCTTAGGAATTGCTGCCATTGACTTTGACCTAGAAAGAGAGGAGGCAAATAGGAGAGCCAGAGCGAGGGAAAGAAATGGCAAACTGTAGGTAGACACAGTATAAAAAAAGGGGGTATTGAAAACTGTAAGAACATAAGAACATAGGTACGACGAGCGAGGTGATTAAATTTGCAGACGATACGAAGTTATTCAGAGTAGTGAAGATGCAAGGGGATTGCGAAGATCTGCAATGTAACATAATCAGGCTCGAGGAATGGGCATCGACATGGCAGATGAGGTTCAACATGGACAAGTGTAAAGTGATGCATGTCGGTAACAAAAATCTCATGCACAAATACAGGATGTCCAGGGTGGTACTTTGAGAGACCTCCCAGGAAAGGGACTTGGAAGTTCTGATCGACAAGTCGTTGAAGCCGTCCATGCAATGTGCGGTGGCAGCAAAAAGGACAAACAGAATGCTAGAAATGATTAAGAAGGGGATCACGAACAGATCAGAGAAGGTTATCATGCCACTGTATCAGGCCATGGTGCACCCTCATCTGGAGTACTGCGTCCAGCACTGGTCGCCTTACATGAAGAAGGACATAGTACTACTCGAAAGGGTCCAGAGAAGATCGACTAAGATGGTTAAGGGATTGGAGGAGCTGCCGTACAGTGGAAAGTTTAGAGAAACTGGGCCTCTTCTCCCTCAAACAGAGGAGATCGAGAGGGGACATGATCGAAACATTCAAGGTACTGAAGGGGATAGACTTAGTAGATAAGGACAGGTTGTTCACCCTCTCCAAGGTAGGGAGAATGAGAAGGCATTCTCTAAAGTTGAAAGGGGATAGATTCCGTACAAATGTAAGGAACTTCTTCTTCACCCAGAGAGTGGTAGAAAGCTGGAATGCTCTTCTGGAGGCTGTTATAGGGGAAAATACCCTCCAGGGATTCAAGACAAAGTTAGACAAGTTCCTGCTGAACAAGAACGTGCGCTGTTAGGGTTAGTCTCAGTTAGGGTGATGGTCTTTGACCAGAGCGCCGCTGCTTGAGTGGACTCCTGGGCATAATGGACCACTGGTCTGACCCAGCAGCGGCAATTCTTATCTTCTTATGTTTTGGCCTCTTAAAGCTATGTATTTAGTCCAATAAAATAGCATCACATTTTTCTTTTTTTAATTTATCCTCCCCCTTCCTTTTATGAAGCTGTGTTAATTTTTTTATCACTGGTAAAGCTCCGATGCTCATAGAATTTCTATGAGTGTTGGAACTTTTACCGCCGCAGCTATCAATAAAAAAAATGCTAATGAGGCTTCATAAAAGGTAGGTATATTTGTTAATTTTTAATGTGGTATCAATTTTTGAAATTTGCATCTATTGTCTTTATATTTTGCACAGTACAGGGGGATATCACGTTTTCTATTTCTCTGGTTTTCTCTTTTTCTTTATCTGCATTGTGGCTTCTATTTTTAATTTATGGTTAGTTATTCTATATTGTGTGAGGGTCTGTCTGTGTTCTGCGTATATGAAAGAGGCATGGTTTTCTGTTAGCATTAACTGTTCAGGATGGATTTGTACTAACCTGACTGCTTTAGTTTTCCAATGGGTTTATTGATGTTCTAGTATGCATTGTAGTGTTTGATGCTGTGTTTTCCTAAGTAGGACCTTGTTACGTGATTGGTGGATGTTACTGCTATTATGTAATGGTAGAATTGCTCTTCAGGTCAAGGGTGACCTTTGTAGTGTTCTATATTCACAGTATGCCTGTTAATCCACCCAGAACTGCAAGGTACGGGCGGAATAGAAGTCATTAATGTAATGTAATATAATTTAGATTACACCTTTCTCAGTAATAGATTAAGTTAAGTTTTATTCAGGTACGGTGGGTATTTTCATCATTCTGGAGAGCATACAATTTAAAGTTTTGTACCTGATTCAATGGATGGTTGAGTGACTTGTTCAAGACTTCAAGGTGTAGTAGTGACATCCCTGGTTCCCGGCTTGCAACTCTATTAAGTACAGCTATTACAGATAACACATATTATATATATATAAGCTGTAGCTAATCTTTGGTAACTTAGCCCCTTACTAAAGGCTAGCAGAGATGAAGCCTGGTGGCCACTTGGCAACCTACCAAAAACACAATGGTTTAAGAACATAAGAATAGCCTTACTGGTTCAGACCAATGGTCCATCAAGCCCAGTAGCCCATTCTCACTAGTACCTGGTCACTAGTAGAGAATGACACGGTGGCGGATTACCCACGGCTAGCTGCATTTAGCCGCGGGTAACCCGCCAAAACAGGGAAGAAAAAATAGTGGCCTCTGCGGGACGGGGACAAGGCCATTCACCGCCCCATGGAGCAGTGAATGGACTTGTCCCCGCAGTGAGGCAATCAAGATCGCGCGGTCCCCGCCATCTCCTTCCCTCCACCTCACCTTTGAATTGGAAGAGCACCGCCGGTTGAATTTTTGCCGGTTCGCGCGAAGGAAAAAAAAAAAAAGCCTCTCCTTTTCTCCTGCTCCTACCGCCATGCTGCAGCTACTAAAGCCGACAGGAAGTCTATCCGACGTCAATTCTGACATCGGAGAGGACGTTCTGGGCCAGCCAATCGCTGCCTGGCTGGCCCAGAACGTCCTCTCCGACTTCAGAATTGAGTCGGAAAGAAGACTTCCGGCTTTAGCAGCTGCAGCATGGCGGTAAGAGAAGGGGAAAAGGACGGAGGCTTTTTTTTTTTTTTTTTTAGCAGCAGGGAGGCAGCAGGCTGGCTTTGGCTAGGGAGGGAGAAAGGTAGACAGGCACAGGCAGGCAGGCAAGCTTCAGGGGTGGGGGTGGGACAAAGTGTGGAAGGCAGTGAGAGGGACATAGGAAGGAGGCACTAGGGGCACTAAAGACATGGGAAGGAGGCACTGGGGGCACTAAAGACAGGAAAGGGCACTTAAGGACATGGGAAGGAGGCACTGGGGGCACTAGACATGGGAAGGAGGCACTGGGGGCACTAAAGACAGGAAGGCACACTAAGGACATGGGAAGGAAGCACTGGGGCACTAAAGACATGGGAAGGAGGCACTGGGGGCACTAAAGACATGGGAAAGAGGCACTGGGGGCACTAAAGACAGGAAGGGCACTAAGGACATGGGAAGGAAGCACTGGGGACACTAAAGACAGGAAGGGGCACTAAGGACATGGGAAGGAGGCACCGAGGCCACTAAAGACATGGGAAGGAGGCACCGAGGGCACTAAGGACATAGGAAGGAAAGAGGGAGCGAATAGAAAGGGACAATTCTTGGGCCTGAGTGCAGAAAGAAAGAAAGGATACACAGACAGAAGGAAACGCAACCAGCGACTCATGAAATCAATCACCAGACAGCAAAGGTAGGAAAATGATTTTATTTTCAATTTAGTGATCAAAATGTGTCAGTTTTGAGAATTTATATCTGCTGTCTATATTTGTCTATTTTTCTATAGTTACTGAGGTGACCGAGCTTGCGGAGATGGGGCAGAAACAGGGTTTTAAAATTTTAGTCCTAGTAGTTTGCTGGTCCACAAAATAATTCTTTTAATTCTGCCAGTCCACGGGTGTAAAAAGGTTGAAAACCACTGATGTAGAGTATGCTGGCTTTCTTTTTCGCCAAGCCGCGCTCGCATTGATCAATCTTCTCCTCTCTTGCAACTTCCTGTTTCCGGTTGCATCAGAGGAGAATATTGAACAAATGAACACCCGCACATGCGGCTGGGCGAAAAAGAAAGCCGGCATACTCTACATCTAAGGTGAGATGGAGGGAGGGAGATGGCGGAACACTGCAGTCGGTCGGGTGTCTGCTGTTTTTGTATCACTGCCTGCCTGCGCTCACGTTCCAGATCTTCCTGCATTTTTAGTGTGCACAATTGACCTGATTCGAGCTATAGGTGAACATGGGGGACACGTCATTGAAAGGGAGGACAAGTTAATTGATTTATTTTATGTTCGGTTTTTACTACAGAGCAGAGGCACTGAAACAGATTCTCAGTGCAGTAGTAGTAGTGGCAGAACTCTCTTCTGTCTTCATGGTGTTTCGCAGTACTGAGGCTTATATGGATGCTGCGGGGACGGTGACGGGGCGGTGAATGGGATGGCAGTGGCGGTGACGGGGCGGTGAAAGGGATGGCAGTGACGGTGACAGGGCAGTGAAGGGAACGGTGGTGACGGGGCGGTGCAGAGGATGGTGGGCCGGGGACGGTGCAGTGATGGGGACAGATTTTTTCCCCGTGTCATTCTCTAGTCACTAGTACCAATCCAGGTCACTACTACCTGGTCAAAACCCAAGGACTAGCAACATTCCATGCTACCGATCCAGGGCAAGCAGTGGCTTCCCCCATGTCGTTCTCAATAACATATAATGGACTTTTCCTCCAGGAACTTGCCCAAAACTTTCTTAAAACCAGCTACACTATACACTCTTACCACAACCTCTGGCAATGTGCTCCAGAGCTTAGCTATTCTCTGAGTGAAAAAATTTCCTCCTATTGGTTTTAAAAGTATTTCCCTGTAACTTCATCACGTGTCCCCTAGTCTTTGTAATTTTTGACGGAGTGAAAAATCGATCCACTTGTACGCATCCTACTCTACTCAGGATTTTGTTGACTTTAATCATATCTCCCCTCAGCCGTCTCTTTTCCAAGCTGAAGAGCCCTAACCGTTTTAGTCTTTCCTAATATGAGAGGAGTTTCATCCTCTTTATCATCTTGGTCGCTCTTCTTTGAACCTTTTCTAGCACCACTATATCTTTCTTAAGAACATAAGAATTGTCACTGCTAGGTCAGACCAGTGGTCCATCGTGCCCAGCAGTCGGCTCACGCAGCAGCCCTTAGGTCAAAGATAAGGAGACCAGAATCAAACGCAATACTCCAGGGGCATTATAACATTCTTAGTCTTATTAACCATCCCTTTTAAAATAATTCCTAGCATCCTGTTTGCTTTTTTGGCCACCGCCGCACATTTGACAGAAGGTTTCATTGTATTGTTTACAATGATACCTAGATCCTTTTCTTGGGCGCTAATCCTCAAGGTGGACTCTAGTATCTGGTAACTGTGATTCAGGTTATTCTTCCCAATGTGCATCACTTTGCATTTGTCCACATTAAATTTCATCTGCCATTTGGATGCCAAATTTTGGTGTTCCAATTTTCTATGGTCCGCCTTCAATTTTTCACAATCCGCATGTGTTTTAACAGTTTAGTGTCATCTGCAAATTTAATCACCTCATTTGTCATTCCAATTTCCAGATCATTTATAAATAATTTAAATAGCACCAGTCCTAGTACAGACCCCTGCAACACGCTACTGTTTACTCTCCTCCATTGCGAGAAATGATCATTTAACCCTACCCTCTGTTTTTTATCCAATAACCAATTCTTAATCCACAACTGAATTTTGCGACCTATCCCATGACACTTTCATTTTCTCAGGAGCCTCTCATGAGGAACTTTATCAAAACCTTTCTGAAAATCTAGATACACTATATCAACCGTCTCACCTTTATCTTATAACCTGTCACTAAAATCGTCTGTAGTACCTGAAGATTGGAGGGTGTTTACACCAATTTTTAAAAAGGGTTCCAGGGGAAATCTGGGAAATTACAGACCGGTAAGCATCACTTCAGTGCTAGGCAAAATGGTAGAAACAATTATAAAAAATAAAATTGTGGAACACATAGACAAACATGATTTAATGAGATGGGGTCAACATTGGTTCAGCCGAGGGAGATCTTGCCTCACAAATTTGCTTGACTTCTTTGAAGGTGTGAATAAGCATGTGGATAAAAGTGAGCTGGTTGATATAATGTATCTAGATTTTCAGAAAGCTTTTCATAAAGTTCCTCACGAGAGGCTCCTGAGAAAATTGAAGTGTCATGGGATATGTGACAAAGTTTATTGTACATCCAATTCCACTCTCTTGTCTACCTGATATTCTGGCCACAATTCATGTGATTCAACATTTTGATTCTATTTCCCATCAAAATAGATGGCTTACCTCCTCTTCTCCTCTTTAGTTCAACTCTCAATTCCAAATTGATCGTCATCCTGATCACTGGCGTACTTGGATGGACAAAGATATTTGGTCGCTTGACCACATTCTTGAAATTAACTCCCTCTTCTCTTTCTCTCAGATTATGACCAAATATGCTATTCCTTCAACAAAATTTTTCAGATGGTTACAGCTCTCACATTGCTTGAAAAAATGTTCTCCTCCCGTCTTTGGATACCCCAAATCTTCCACCTTTCTCTCGCTCTCTCACCTGGGTTTCACCCCAGGTCATACCGCGTCTCTTTTCTAAAAAGAATTTTGCTCAAAACTATTCCCCATGTCCAAAAAATCTACTGACATATGGTCACCTGATACATCCTGGTAAGGATCTCCAGCAGATTGGGAGCAATATTTCAGTTTGATCTTATGCCGTACGGCGTCCTCTAGTATGTCTCAATCATATTTTCTTTCATATAAAGCTTTTTGGATTCCTAATAAAATGTTTCATGCAGGTCTCAAAGACTCTTTGTTGGCACACTGTCCTCATGATTCATCTTTATAAATCCAAAGCTGCTGATTTCTCCAATAGATATAATATTATATCTAAGATCTGGGATCCCATAGTTCACTTCACAGATAACTGCTGACATTCGCTACATACCGCTCACAAGGGTACTGGTCTAATCTACATTATATACTACTAGTCTTTAAGCCTGTTACATTAACGGATGCTAGAATAGATGTGTGTGTCTGTCTTTCTTTCTTTCTCTCTCTCTCCTTGGCCGCTGTCTTTTTTTATTTGTCTCTCTCCTTGGACGCTGGCTAACTGTCTTTCTTTCTGTCCATCTCTCTGGCCCCCTGTTTGTCTGTCATTCTTTCTGTCTGTGTTCTTCTGTCTTTTCACCCCAGAGCAAAGCTGTCTGCCCCCAGCACACCCTCCCCCAAAGCAGCCCCCTTTCCCTCTCCCTGACTGTCTCTCTGTGGCCCCCCCTTCTGTCTTCCCCGAGCAAACTTGTCAGTCCCCCAGCACACCCCTCCCCCCAAAGCAGCCCCCTTTTCCTCTCCCTGACTGTCTCTCTGTGGCCTCCCTTCTGTCTTCCCCTCAGAGCAAAGATGTCTACCCCCAGCACATCCCTCCCCCAAAGCAGCCCCCTTTCCCTCTCCCTGACTATCACTCTGTGGCACCCTTCTCTCTTCCCCCCCCCAGAGCAAAGCTGTCTGCCCCCAGCACACCCCTCCTTCCAAAGCAGTCCCCTTTCCCTCTCCCTGACTGTCTCTCCATGGCCCCCCTTCTGTCTTCCCTGAGCAAACCTGTCAGCCCCCAGCTCACCCCTCCCCCAAAGCAGCCCCTTTTCCCTCTCCCTGTGTCTCTGTGGCCCCCCTTCTGTCTTCCCCAGAGCAAAGATGTCTACCCCCAGCACATCCCTCCCCCAAAGCAGCCCCCTTTCCCTCTCCCTGACTGTCTCTCTGTGGCCCCCTTGGGCTTTTCCCCCAGAGCAAAGCTGTCTGCCCCAGCACACCCCTCCCCCCAAAGCAGCCCCCTTTCCCTCTCCCTGACTGTCTCTCTGTGGCACCCTTCTGTCTTCCCACCCCCAGAGCAAAGCTGTCTGCCCCCCAGCACACCCCTCCTTCTAAAGCAGCCCCCTTTCCCTCTCCCTGACTGTTTCTCCATGGCCCCCTTCTGTCTTCCCCCCAGAGCAAAGCTGTCTGCCCCCCAGCACACCCCTTCCCCAAAAGCAGCCCCTTTCACCTGTATCACCGGCACGACACCCTCCAGCCGTTCCTCTCAGCTATTTGGAATGAGTGCTCAGAGCGCGAGAGGGAGCGGGGCCAGGGCAGGGGCCATGGAGGTGCAGCGGGGGGGCCCTGGCTGCCCCAGCTGCAGCTTCTTTCGGCGTCAGTGAGGAAGGAGAAGTTGGAGAGGGATTCAGGTTCGAGCCGCCGCCCGGAACATCTTCAGCTCGCCAGCCCTGTGCGGGGGCAGTGCCCGACACTCTGCCGGGGCTTTGGGGAGAGTCTTCAGTGGCTCAGAGCCCTCCTCCTGGCAGCCGCTGCCAGCGCCGCTCTGCATCGCCTTCATCCCGCTGCCCGGTGCGTCAAGCTGGCGCATGTGCCTCAAGCCACCGAATAAGGCCACGGAGGGACACAACACATGTCCACCAGATCTTCCCCAAAATTAAAGCTATCCTTCCTTTCTATAAAAGGTATATCCCATGCTGGAAAACTAGGGACATCCCTCCCCTTTAGAATCACTGAGTTCTGGAACAACCTTACATCCCTGCTCCGAAATTCGAGCTCCCTCCAACTCTTCCGCAAACATCTGAAAACTTGGCTTTTCTCAAAAATGTAACACTTCCCCCCTCTCTGGCACCCTAAACCCCTCTATATCTACTTTACACTTAATCCTATAACCCTCCATTGGAGTTCCTTTCTATCCCAGCCCTGTAAACCGTGCCAAGCTCTATGATTGCGGAGAAGGTGCGGTATACAAACCTAAGGTTTAGTTTAGTTTAGTTTAGTTTAGGTACCCACAGCTTCCTAAGTGCGCATGCGCGCTTAGAGGATTATTATAGTTGATTATCTTCTATAGTATCTGCGTATCTGCTTTCACCTTTTGGACATAATATCTAAAGCAGTGGTTCCCAACCCTGTCCTGGAGGAACATCAGGCCAATTGGGTTTTCAGGCTAGCCCTAATGAATATGCATGAAGCAAATTTGCATGCCTATCACTTCCATCATATGCAAATCTCTCTCATGCATATTCATTAGGGCTAGCCTGAAAACCCGATTGGCCTGGTGTTCCTCCAGAACAGGGTTGGGAATCACTGATCTAAAGTACCCTTGTTATTAATGTTTGATTATATATACTATATCTGAGATTGTTATTCTTTCTTCTCCCTCCAGGTTACATGACTGTTCCTCACGAGGGGGGGGCTTTTATGATTACATTATATCATATTACTTTATGGTACTTTGATATCTTATGTATCGCTATGCGTTTATGTATTGGCATCTACCGTACTCTCTTTTGCTTGTTATGTTCTTGTCAAAAAAATCATTTTTTGCTTCAATAAAAATATTATGAAATTAAAAAAAAAAAATTCTCAGGCTATAAGATCAACTGGAGTAAGTCAAAACTAACTCTAATGAACAGTCTTTGTCTGCACAATATAGCAACTAACTTCATCTTCAAATGAGCAAGTGTGGGCATTAAACAACTGGAAATGGAACTGTGTAGAGATGTCACAAAGAATACAAAATGCAGTTATGTCCGAAATAGAAGCAATATACAGTATATAAGCAGATATTTTATTGGAAAGCCTAGACACATAGATGAATCTGGAAAATTGGCCAACTCCTTGATGACCCAGTGTTGAGAAGTTTCTCTTCCCTAAAAGCTTCCAACACTTTCATAGCTTTGTTGGAAAAGCAAGATTTGGGGGCAAACTTCTAGGGCATTGTCAAAACTAAGGTGTCCTAAAAAAATGGCATAAATTGGCACTAGGATGTCCTAATCACCAGCTTGCCCAAGTGCTGATTTTTTAAACCATCTTTCTGGATATCTTGCGAGTTGTTTTATCCACTGTGAATCCAGAATTACTGGGGGAGGGGGGTTGGAGGAGTGTTCTGGGCATGGTTAGATTTGGACATCTTATGATAATAATAAAACCTTTCCCAAGACATCCTAGATGGAACTTAGACCTTGTGAGCTAGACCTGTTTTAAGAGCATCTAAGTGCTAAAAAGGTATCCAAACTGACCAGATGACGACTGGAGGGATAAAGTTATGACCCCCCCACACACACACACACTCCCCCAATGGTCAATGACCCCCTCTCACCCCCCAAAAAATCTGAATGAAACAGTACATTCCTGTCTCTAGAACAGCAGTACCTGGTATAGGAAAGCCTAGTAGAGCATCACACAGGTGTCTTAAGTGGCCCGGTTATGGCGTAGCTGGTTTTAAGAAAGGTTTGGACAATTTCCTGGAGGAAAAGTCCATAGTCAATTATTGAGAAACACATGGGGGAAGCCACTGCTTGCCCTGTATAGGTAGCATTGAATGTTGCTACTCTTTGGGTTTTTGCCAGGTACTAGTGACCTGGATTGGCCACTATGAGAATGGGCTACTGGGCTTAATGGACCATTGGTCTGACTCAATAAAGCTATTCTTATGTTCTTATGGTGAATGGACTAGTGAACCCTGGATAGGAGGACCCAGGCCCATAAGCTATTCTAACCACTGCATTTATGATGGAAGGTGTGAGATCATCAAAACTCACCAAAATCCTACTATATGGCTATATAGGTGCCACCTACAGCCATAAGAGTTATTGGGATAGTAGTCAGGTGAATTTAGTAGGTTTTGAGGGAGTTTTAGAGGGCTCACGATACATTAGAAGGGGATTACAGTGAGATGTACTCATACTTCTGACACCCTTTATGTGAAATTCACAGCAGTGCCCTCTAAGGTGCCCCACTGCTATATCTGCATATCTATGTGGCCAGTCCATTACAATGCTTACCCCCTCCCACGTACAAATGGTCTGGATTTAAACATTTTGAACTTGGATATTCTTGAAGTCGAAAATGGTGAATAAAGTTAGATGTCCTAAAGGTTGGACATCAGCTAAGCCATCCAAGTAGGTGATTATAAAAAAAATTGGATATCGAACTTGGAGTGTAAGCAGATGGCTGGCTAATAGCTGAGCTCCTCTCTAAGAGCATTTTTCAGTTGAATTTGAATAATATTTTTTCTTCTGATTTAATATTAAATTCCTGAAAATGATTTCAACTAAGCAAAAGATCCATGAAGTTCCTTCTAAATCAACTGGGAAGACAAAAAGAATGAAAGAAGACTCTCAGTCCAGTGAGGTTCCTCTGCCAATGGATGCTTTGGACTTTATTGAAGTATTAGAGGAACTAAGGAAAATCAATATTAATATAACAGAAGTGAAACAGGAGATTAATATTATAAATAATAAATTCGACATATTAAACAACAGAATGGACAAGATAGAAAATAAAATGGGCAAGATTGAAAACTTACAGCAAAACTACAAAGAAGACCATACCATATTAATGGATATGAAAAAAAAATTGATTGATATGGAAAACAGATCGAGAAACCAGAATTTAAGAATTATTGGATTAAGAGAAGATGTTGAAGGGAAAAATATGATCTCTTTCCTAGAAGATATTATTCCAAAAATTCTCCCAATAAAAACAAAAGGATTAATAGAAATAGAAAAGGCACACAGGATTGGCAAAAAGAAACTTCAAGATAAAGAGAAACCAAGAACTGTTATATTCAAGGTAAGAAAATTTCAACATGTTTTAGATATCCTACAAGCTGCAAAAGAAATGAAAAATCTTACATATAAGGATTCTAAACTGTCTTTTATTCAAGATTTTGCTAAAGAGACTGTACAAGTCAGAAAACAATTCTTACTACTCAGACAATCATTGAAAGAAATAGGTGCTAAATATGGATTATATTACCCAGCATCTATGAGAATCACATATAAAGAAAAATCTTTTCAATTTGAAGACCCAGCAAAACTTAAAGAATTTATATCATCTCTTGAATCACCTATGAACTAAAGAATAATGGTTATTTGATGAATGAATGGAATATGTGTATAAAAATCTACATTTAAAGTCTTTTAAACATTTATTACAAGAAAGGAAATATAGGAAAAATAATATTTCTATATACTTTAATGGATATAAAATGGCTGCCGAAACTGATATAATCAACTGTTTTGGAACTATTAGAATAGTTTTAAATAAAAATAAAGAAGATTCCACTCAAGAATGGTGAAAGCAGTATGCAAATTGATATTCACACTTACCTGGCAACGGAAGAACAGAGAGAAAAGTGATTGAATTCGAATGAGACCTTGTAAACTTTATGGATAAACTGACATTTTCATGATAGAAGTATGATAGGAAAGATTGGGAAAAGGAAAAGTGAGCAACGAAGAATGAAAGTGGAGTTAACAGCTTAACAGATGATATAGGATAACATTTTCATATATTGAGAACGTTGGATAGCGCGACGGAGAACAATATGAGAAACAAGGAAATGATCACATGCATTGTCAGCGGCGATCGAGAGACAGTCTACCTGAACGGCGAAGAACTAGGGCCGAGCAAACATGGAAGATGCAATTCCACGGGCCAAAAAATCTCATTGATATGGGAAACTTGATGATGTAGCTGCCGTCATGGTCAAATTTCGTTACCTGTCTGCGGCCCTTGATCGGAATCATCCTGAAGTTAACTGAAGGTCGTCAGCCAGACTGCAACTGCAGGATCTTGAAGACATTGCCTTCAGTGAATGGCCGGAAACGAGAGATGACTCTGAATTACTCCACCCCACTAATTTCCGGTTTGACGCCCCACGTTCGAGGTCCTGTTTTTGTTTTTTTTTCTTTTCGCCACCACCGCATGTCTCTCACACACTTGGCCCCGAAGGTGATAGTTTAAATTGCCCTGAGATCCCGATATTCATCGACCCGGATTTTCTTCAGATCACTTTGCCGCTGAGATCGGGAGCAGCAGATCTGGAGTCCCCTGTGAGCCCCAGCTGTGACGGCACCAGCAAACACCATCTTTGACTCTGAACAACTTTCCAGCAGAGATGGAGGTCATGCAGTTGCTGTGGGCCTTGTCTATGACAGCTATCCTGGATTGGCAATTGCTTGCTCCACCTCATCAACATCACTGAAACTATAGACTGAAGACAATGTTTTATTTTATTTTTATTGCCAATTAATTATTATTTAACCTGTTGTCTTGTTCTATTTTATCTTCTATTATTTGTATTTATCCAGAATTCTATTGTTTAACGGAAGTCACTTACTGCACTGACGTAAATTCCAATCAGTGCTGAAAATGAGAGTCTCTCTTATCTCATATACCGCTTATTAGGGTCATCAATCAAAGGGTGAAAATATATGAAAAATTGAATGATATTGAGCATATGAAGATGTGTGACAGAGTGTGGATTTGAATGACTGAACTTAGAGACTGAAGGGTTTTAAATTTCACCATTGCTTGAAATATAAAAAATTGAATCTGTGCTAATGCCAAATATAATAGGGATATATGTGTACCTTTATGGATGTTTGTGGATGTTTGATCCCATTAAGTATGAACACTTGGACATGGAAGTGATTATTTCTATGAAATTCAAGGAGAATGGAAAGATTTCATGATCTGTTATACAGATGAGAAATTGCCCTGATTTAGTTCTCTCCTGTTATACAAATATGGAAAGGCAGATATGAAACTAATTTACTAGATTAGAATATGTTTGATGTAAGATTTGACATCTGATTCATAATGAAAAGAAAAGAACTAGTCCTTATATTTTATTTTTTTCCATAAATCTTATGGTAAATAGAGGAAAGTATACTTAATTGTACATGTAAGTAGAAATATGAATATTGATATAGGTTTATAAAATAGAATTGATACACATATAAGAGGAAAAGCGGGAATTAACACTTATAGATTTTTAACTACTATAATACAGGGGAAATAAGAAAATAAGTTGCTCGGAAAGGAGAAGAGGGTTGGTCTGATCGTTTGACTCCAAGTTATCGCATTATAAGAAGGGGTGGGATAAGGGAGGGTTTAGGGATGGGTTATTGGGATTTTATTAATATAGTCTATAAGATATTAAAGGGAGAAAGAAATTTATCTTATAAAAAATTAAGGGAAATTAAATCTATACAATGGAAATACTCATTATATAATTTATTAAAGTTTATATCTGATAATAATAGTTCTAATAATGGAGCTTAAAATACTTTCACTTAATGTTAATGGTTTAAGCCATCCAATAAAAAGAAAGAAAACGCTTTTATTTTTGAAACACCAAAATATAGATATCTGCTATATTCAAGAAACACATTTATCAGCTATAGAATCTATGAAATTAAAAGATAATTGGATAAAACATTGTTTTTATGCACCAGCTATAAAAAAGAAAGCAGGAGTTGCAATTTTAGTAAATAAGAGATGTACTGCAAATTTCAAATTTATTTCAGCTGACCCTTTGGGAAGATGGTTACATGTAAACATGATTCTGGGAAATACTACCATGGAGCTGTTCAATGTATACGCACCCAATATGAACCAAATTGAATTTTTTAAGACTCTACATCAATTGTTAATACCACTGGCTACTTCAAATTTAATTGTGGCTGGGGATTTTAATGCTGTTATAGATCCTTTTATGGACAAAAAACCTAGTAGAAATATGAAATCATTAGGATTAGATAATTTGGTAACAAATTGTGATTTAAAAGATATATGGTGTAACGGAGCCGGTACCTGTGCCTTCAGTGATGCCGGTCTCCGCTCACCTGTACGCCCCCTCGACGTGCTTCTTTTAGGTAAGAAGTCCTGCTAGAACACTCTTCATGACTCAGGAAATATAAATGATAAGAAAAATGAGTTCATGATGCAAAATCAAGTGCTTTATTGTCAATTGGAATGGGAGAGTCAGTTTTCACACCCAGTCCTGACTTCCCAAATATAGGAAAAATCCATAAACAAAAATATAGCTGAATCCAAAAACACAAGGCTCAGCTATCACCTTAATGCAGGTAAGTAAAGATTTCATATAGTTCAAATAAACATCCACAATGTTGGTTCATTAACCTTCAATAGTCTTTGAACAATATAGCAAGCACTGCTGGTAGTGCTGTAATCAAGCCCTGGGGTTCAGATGGCTTCTTCCCACTCAGTTTAACTGGACTGCTGTGGGGGAGGGGAGTAAGTGAATCCACTACAAAACTTTTCTGAATAACAGAATGCCACGAATGGCCCCACTAACCCTCCTGGAATGGAAAGTGGATTCTCCCCAATTATCTCCTCACTTCCCTCAGGTAATTACCACAGCCAGAAAGCACATTAATTAAACTTCTGGACTTCAGGTATTCAAAGTTTAGCACAAAAAGAAAAACGTTTTTTTTTTCTTTCTTTTTTTTTCCTGCTTCCCTCAAGCAGGGCAGTCACAGCCAGCACAAGTCCCTTAAAGGAATTCAAGAATCAAACATCCATTCTCACACAGTGTAAACCCAAGCCCAGGAGGATTATAAATCTTACAACTCTCAGCCCTGCCACTTAGCTCATTTCCATTGGTACCTCTTCAGGCAGGCTGACAGTTTCTCCAAACTCCATGGGTTCCTCACTGAGTAACTGGCTGGCCAAAGGGGCTGTGTCAGGCTCCTGCATTTCCCAGTCCTGAGATTCTGGAAAACCTTCAGCAGGAGAGATCCTTTCCAGGTCTGGCCCTGAGTAGACTGCCCTTCTCCTTCTCAGAGCAGCCTCTAAAGTACCTAGGGGAATCTGACCTGCCCTTGGAGGGGGAGGAGCTTTCTGACGATTTCTCCTGGCTGTCTTTGGGAGCTTAATCATTCCCTTCAGCTGGGAGAAGCCAGGGGAAGGGAGCTCTCTCTGGGACTCTTGTGGGCTGTCCCAACTCTCCTCATCACCTCCCTGGAGCTCAGCCCCGACTGAATTAAAGGGCAAGCTAGGTTTTTCCTTAGGCTTGGTCACAATCCTATCCCCGTGATTGGCCCTCTGGATCACTGGGCCAGGTTTAACAGTAGCCTGCCCTGGCGAAAGCTGCACTTTAGGGATAGGGTTGTGACATACCCTCACCTTTAAGGGCTGCCCATCCTGGGATCCTAAATCTCTTTCAGTCACAGTCTGCATTCTCGATAGACTGTCCACATTCGTACTCAACCGCCCTGGCCGATGCAGTACCCGGAACCGGAACGTCTGAAGGGCTAAATACCACCGAGTGAGGCGAGAGTTGTTGTTCCTCATGGTATTCAGCCACTTCAGCGCAGCATGATCGGTTATCAAAGTAAACTCCCGTTCTTGTAAATAATATTCCAGGGTCTGCATCGCCCATTTCGCAGCAAGACACTCCAATTCTACCGTCGCGTAATTACGCTCATTGGGGTGTAGCTTCCGGCTTAAATACAATACCGGGTGTTCTACCCCTAGTACCTCCTGACTCAAGATCGCCCCTAATCCAGTGCCAGAGGCGTCTGTTTGCAGGATCAGAGGTTTGGCTAGATCAATAGACCTCAGGACCGGGTTTGTACACAAAGCCTTCTTGAGGTCCTCTAGTGCCTCTCGGCCCGCCCCCTCCCATCTCAGTGTGTCCGGCCTATCTTTCCTCAACATATCAGTGAGGGCTGAAGCACGGGTGGCGAAGTTGGGTACAAATCGCCTGTAGTACCCGACAAGGCCCAGGAACCCTCGGAGCTGTTTCTTTGATGTGGGGCACGGAAAGTTTCTCACACATTCAACCTTATCGATGAGGGGCCTAATTTGCCCTCTGCCCACCATGTACCCCAGATACTTCACCTGTCTTTGTCCTAGATAACATTTTTTTGGGTTGACAGTAAATCCCGCCAACCGCAATGATTCTAAGATGGCCCTGACATGCCTTAGGTGTTGGCTCCAATCCTGGGAATGTATCACTATGTCATCGAGGTAGGCATCAGCGTAGGCCTGGTGCCCTCTCAGTACCTCCATGACCCCTCTTTGACATGTAGCCACGGCCCCATGAAGGCCGAACGGCATGCGCCGAAACTGATAGAGGCCCCCAGGGGTGCTGAATGCGGTCTTAGGCCTTGCACTGGACGACAGCGGAATTTGCCAATATCCTTTTGTGAGGTCAATAGTGGAGAGGTATTGGGCCTGTCCTAATTGATCTAAGAGCTCATCCACTCTGGGCATCGGAAACGCATCAAATTGCGATATCTCATTAAGCTGCCGGAAGTCAATACAAAACCTGGGGGTGCCATCGGCCTTGGGAACGATCACAATAGGACTTGACCAAGGGCTCTGGGATGGCTCGATCACCCCCAGGGTTAGCATTTCCTCCACCAAATTCTGCACCAATTCTTTCTTTTTTTCTGCTAACCTATAAGGTTTTACCCTCACTATCCTCCCCGGGGTAGTGAGTATCTCATGGGTCACCACTTTGGTGCATCCCGGTACTGGGGAAAATACATCCTGGAAGTCCCGGACCAGGGTCTCAAGCTGTTTAGCTTGGTCCTCCGATAAACTGGTCCCAATATTGACCCCTTCGGACTGCCTTAAATCAGCTATTTGAGGCCCTAAGTCCTCGTCTTGCTTCTGTTCAGCTATCACTGCCAACACCTCTCTTTCCCGCCAGGGCTTCAGAAGATTAACATGGTAAGTCTGTACCCTATTCTTCTCATCCCTGACTCTATAGTCTACCTCATTGAGCTTTTCCACAATCGTGACGGGCCCTTTCCATTCGGCGAGGAATTTGTGGGGGTCCGAGGGTATGAGGACCAATACCCTATCTCCTATTTTAAGTTGACGGGACTTAGCAGTCCGGTCATAATAAAACTTTTGCCTATCTCTACTCCACTCCAAATTGTCCTTCCCTATCCGCGCCACTTGTAACGGAGCCGGTACCTGTGCCTTCAGTGATGCCGGTCTCCGCTCACCTGTACGCCCCCTCGACGTGCTTCTTTTAGGTAAGAAGTCCTGCTAGAACACTCTTCATGACTCAGGAAATATAAATGATAAGAAAAATGAGTTCATGATGCAAAATCAAGTGCTTTATTGTCAATTGGAATGGGAGAGTCAGTTTTCACACCCAGTCCTGACTTCCCAAATATAGGAAAAATCCATAAACAAAAATATAGCTGAATCCAAAAACACAAGGCTCAGCTATCACCTTAATGCAGGTAAGTAAAGATTTCATATAGTTCAAATAAACATCCACAATGTTGGTTCATTAACCTTCAATAGTCTTTGAACAATATAGCAAGCACTGCTGGTAGTGCTGTAATCAAGCCCTGGGGTTCAGATGGCTTCTTCCCACTCAGTTTAACTGGACTGCTGTGGGGGAGGGGAGTAAGTGAATCCACTACAAAACTTTTCTGAATAACAGAATGCCACGAATGGCCCCACTAACCCTCCTGGAATGGAAAGTGGATTCTCCCCAATTATCTCCTCACTTCCCTCAGGTAATTACCACAGCCAGAAAGCACATTAATTAAACTTCTGGACTTCAGGTATTCAAAGTTTAGCACAAAAAGAAAAACGTTTTTTTTTTCTTTCTTTTTTTTTCCTGCTTCCCTCAAGCAGGGCAGTCACAGCCAGCACAAGTCCCTTAAAGGAATTCAAGAATCAAACATCCATTCTCACACAGTGTAAACCCAAGCCCAGGAGGATTATAAATCTTACAACTCTCAGCCCTGCCACTTAGCTCATTTCCATTGGTACCTCTTCAGGCAGGCTGACAGTTTCTCCAAACTCCATGGGTTCCTCACTGAGTAACTGGCTGGCCAAAGGGGCTGTGTCAGGCTCCTGCATTTCCCAGTCCTGAGATTCTGGAAAACCTTCAGCAGGAGAGATCCTTTCCAGGTCTGGCCCTGAGTAGACTGCCCTTCTCCTTCTCAGAGCAGCCTCTAAAGTACCTAGGGGAATCTGGCCTGCCCTTGGAGGGGGAGGAGCTTTCTGACGATTTCTCCTGGCTGTCTTTGGGAGCTTAATCATTCCCTTCAGCTGGGAGAAGCCAGGGGAAGGGAGCTCTCTCTGGGACTCTTGTGGGCTGTCCCAACTCTCCTCATCACCTCCCTGGAGCTCAGCCCCGACTGAATTAAAGGGCAAGCTAGGTTTTTCCTTAGGCTTGGTCACAATCCTATCCCCGTGATTGGCCCTCTGGATCACTGGGCCAGGTTTAACAGTAGCCTGCCCTGGCGAAAGCTGCACTTTAGGGATAGGGTTGTGACAATGGCGAATATTTCATTTTAATGAGCGGGAATTTTCATTTTATTCCCATGTTCATAAATCTTTTTCAAGGATAGACTATATACTAGTTTCAAATTCCTTAGTTCAACAAGTAACACAAGCCTCCATTGATCCAATTATTTTGTCGGACCATGGTGGGGTGTGGATTAAAATTAAAACAGATGGTAAAGAAGATAGTAGACCTATATGGAGATTTGATAATACTTTGCTTGTAGAACCAAATTTTATCGAGAAATTACAAATAAAAATAAAAGAATATTTTCAAATTAACAATACGAAGGATATTTCAATAGAAACATTATGGGATGCTTTTAAAGCAACCATTAGAGGTCAAATTATTTCTTTTTCAGCATATATTAAAAAACAAATTAAAGAACAATTTTATAGTTTGGAAAAAGATATAAAGTTAATGGAGTCTAAATTAATTCAAAAATGGGAATATTCTACATTACAAGACCTCTTAAAAGCGAAAGGAAAATATAATGAAATTTCTTCTAAGTTAATTAGGAAAGATTTATTTTCTCAACAAACATTGTATTATGGAAATTCAAATAAGGCGGGAAGATTATTGGCAAATTATTTAAAAGCTAAAAAAAGAAAAACAAAAATAGCAATGATAAAAGATGAAACGGGAAATAGTTATTCTCAAACTGGAACGATTTTAAAACAATTTTTAAACTTTTACAAAAACCTGTATTCTTCTGAACCTTATTTGAATAAGGAAATAGATGGTTTAAAATTTTTTAAATCAATTACGGGACCGAAAATTCCTGAACATATAAAAGAAAGTTTAGAAAAGCCAATATCAAAAAACGAATTACAAACAGCTTTGAAGTCCCTTAGAGTTGGATCCGCTCCAGGTGGAGATGGTTTTACTGTAGAGTTTTATAAATCATTTCAAATTACCCTGTTACCATATTTATTAAATTTATATCAGACTCAACTTATTAAAGGACATATTACGGGTACCATGGCTGAATCATTAATTATTGTTTTGCCAAAGCCAAATAAAGATCCCACACTGATTTCAAACTACAGGCCAATTTCTTTAATCAATGTTGATGGGAAAATTTTAGCTAAGATTTTGGCTATTCGTTTAGCCAATGCTCTCCCTTTTATTATTGGTATACACCAAACAGGATTCGTTGCTCAAAGACATTCTTCTAACAACACTAGACTTGCATTACATATGTTAACTTTGTCCAAAACCTTAAAAGACCCAGTTTTCTCTATATCTTTAGATGCAGAGAAGGCTTTTGATTGTGTTGAATGGACCTTTATGTATCAAGCGATGGAGTGGTTTGGTATTGGATCAGGATTTGTTCAAATGGTTCAAACTTTGTATAGCTCCCCTGTTGCTAAATTATATATTAATAATAATTTTTCAGAAGTTTTCAAGTTACAACGAGGAGTTAGACAAGGCTGTCCTTTATCTCCTCTACTTTTTGACATTGTATTAGAACCCTTGTTATTAGCCATTCAACAAATAGAAGAGATACAGGGTATTCCTCATAAAGATCGGGAATATAAGATTTCAGCCTATGCAGATGATATTTTACTCTACTTGAAAAATCCTGAGACAACCATTCCTTGCTTACTTAAATTAATTGAGAATTTTGGAAAATTTTCAGGTTATAAGATAAATTGGTCTAAATCAGAAGTTCTTCCACTCAATGTACATTGTACAAAAGGTTTGTTTGATACATTTCCTTTTCTATGGAAGGAAGATGGAATAAAATATTTAGGTATTTGGATTAAAAATACATTAGATGAAACAATAAAAATTAATGAAAAACTGTTATTACAAAAGGTTACGGAAATGTGTGAGCAATGGATTCCTATGCACCTTTCATGGTGGGGGAGAGTCCAAACTATTAAGATGATGATTTTACCTGTGGTTTGCTATCAGACGGGCATGTTGACAGTTTATTTTCAAGGGTCCTTTTATAAAAAATTAAATAGCATTCTGTTAAAATTTATTTGGCTGGGTAAAACTCCTAGAGTAGCTTTGGTATCTTTACAAAGATCAATTTCAGAGGGAGGGGTAAATTTTCCAAACTTTTATAGGTACCATCAAGCCTATATTTTGCGTCATGGTATGTATTGGATCCTCCCAGAACTCATGGAAAAACTCCCAGATTGGTTAAGGATAGAATGGCAACTCATGTCTCCATTGCGATTGTCCCATGTCCTCAGTATCAAAATGCCTAACTATAGTAAAGATAACAAAATACTAGCAGATACATGGAAAACTTTAAGATATATAAGTAACTTAACAACTATTCCAATTTACAAATCTACAAATCAATCTATATGGGTAAACTCCAAGATTCAAATTGGCGGAAAAAGACTAGTCTGGAAACATTGGATGATAGCAGGAATACGTATATTGGATGATGTCATCTCTAATGGTGCTATGCTTGAATTTTCACAGTTGCAACATAAATTTGGACTTAAAAAATCAGAAAATTTCAGATGGATGCAACTGAAGCATGCCATTCAGGCGGGGTTCCCTGAATGGAAAAACCTTAATAATCATCATAGTATGGAGTTTCTTTGTTTCCAGACAGACTTCTTGGGTCACCAGGCCGCCCAATGGTATAAATTATTAACTGAACTTACTAAGAAGAAATTAAAAACTGGTTTAAGAGATATTTGGAGTATTGAGATTAAGCATGAAATTACTGCATCTCAATGGCCACAAATTTGGTCTTGGAGGATGAAATGTACGGTATCAGCATCTATGAGACAAACATGGTTTTTTCTATTGCATAGAGCGTTATGGACCCCTGTTAGATTGCAAAAATTAGATAGTTCTTTGTCTAATAAATGCTGGCATTGTCATCTAGAAGCAGGAACTTTAGATCATTTATTGTTTCATTGCCCATACATTAATAATTTTTGGAAATCAATTTGGGACCAAATTAACAATTTATTAGAAAACCCAGTGGCATTATCTTATGATACTGTGATATTTGGTATGGATATGAGAAAAAAAAGTCAGATTTCAGCGAACAATAATAAATTATTATTAATAATGACAGGGGTTGCCATTCAACAAATCACATATAACTGGAAAGATTGGAAAAGACTAAATTATACATTTTGGTGGAATTCTTTATGCCATATATATAAAATGGAAAGGTTTACTGCGTTACAAAAGGGATATTTTAAAAAATTTCAGGATGTATGGAAACCATTAACACAATATTGTCAAGATTAAGTAGAAATATTTCCCTTATGTTTATTAATTTATGAAGAAAGGGGGGGATATTTTATTTTAACATATATCATACAAAAATGAAGTTTAGGGATGGGAGGGAGGGAAGAGGAATAGAGATATAAATAACACTTAATGTAATTTATGAATATGAATAAAGAATTTATATGATTATAGAACATATGATAGAGAGGGATGGGAAGGAGGAGGGGGGGAAAAAAAGGATGTACTGCACAAATAATAGAATGTTAAATGATATATTTATTGTTAATGTGATTAAATATATATATACATTTAATGTAATTATGAAAATGAATAAAGAATTATAAAAAAAAAAAAGAAAAATAAAGTTATGGTATGTTAAAAAAAAAAAAAAAAAAAAAATTGGATATCTTATGGTGTTGTTGGTTTTGAAAATGGCCGTTTGTCTGTCTCTCAGCAGCGTTTGATACGATTGATCACGGTTTACTCCTTGCTAGACTTCAATCTATTGGGGTTACAGATGATGTTCTAGCTTGGTTTACATCTTACTTCAGTAATCGCACATCTACAGTAATCTTTAATGATTCTTCTTCCTCAATTTCACAAATATCATATGGGGTTCCTCAAGGATCAATCCTTTCACCTTTACTTTTTAATATATTTTTGGCACCTCTGTTGACATTATGTCAATCTATAGGATTTCATGTTTTTGCCTATGCTGATGATATCCAATTATTGTACCCCCTCAATAATAACAATATAAATGAAATTCTGACAATTAATGAGAAACTGGAACAAATTCATCATTGGCTGGACAAAAACAGGTTGGCTCTCAATATTAAAAAAACTAACATCATGCTGTTTCCTTGGAAGGAAAACTTTTCCTTAGTTACTCCTATTATGATTCAAAATATTCCTCTTCAATTAGTTAAAAATACTAAAATTCTAGGAGTAATTTTTGATAACAAACTAAATTATCATGATCATATTAGTAGTATTGTTAAAACCACCTTCTATAGATTGCGGAAAATTCGATCCATTTCTAAATTCCTCTGTCCTAGAGCACTTAATATTCTTATTCACTCTCTGGTGATGTCTAAAATCGATTATTGCAACTCATTATTTACAGGAATTACGTTACAAGAAATTAAACGTTTACAAATTATTCAAAATGCTTCCATTAAATTAATAACAAAATCTAAAAAATTCGACCATGTGACACCACTCCTTAAAAAGGCTCATTGGCTTCCTGTCATACACAGAATTACACACAAATTATGTACTATTATCTTTAAAACATTAGAAAATAAAACTCCAGCATTTTTATTCAGACTACTTATCCCATATTCTGTTAAAAGAACTTTAAGATCTAGTGAACGGAATCTCTTATCAATTCCTACTTTGAAAGTAATAGGCACAAGAAGACAATATATCTTTTCATGTACAGCCCCCCAGATCTGGAATGCGCTTCCTATGTTTTTACGGGAGGAGAAAGTGTTCGGGAAATTTAAATGCGAATTAAAAACCTTTTTGTTCAAGGATGCATTTGCAAATTAAGTAAAATTTTTTATACAGTGTTATTTTAGTAAATTATTATTCAGCCAATTTTAACTTCCTTATGTGTTTTCCCTTTATGTTCTTTCTTTACTATAAAAAATGGAGTTCTTTCCCTTTTTACCCTTTTTTTTTTTTACGTTATAATTGAGAAATTGTATGTAATGTTTTTGTTTCCCTTCATTTATATTTTATTGTACATCGCTTAGAAGTTTGATTAAGCGATTCAACAAGCAACCTAATAAACTTGAAACTTGAAACTTTATATTACAAAATTTATGCAGCCACACCCATGCTAAATCCTTAGCTCTCAATGCCATATAGGTGCAGGAGGCCCAAATGTTTGCAGCAGATGTTGATTGAGATCACGTTTGAACTTTCATAAATACAGTAGACCAAGTGTCAGCAAATTCAATGCAAACTTTATTCTTTCTCATGCACAGAACATCATGGACACCCAGTAGGTTGCATAGATCAAGTCTGCTACCAGCTTCATCTTGCTGGCATTGTGGTCAGGCACAGAACCCTGACCCATATCCTATCTGAGCGTCCAGAACTTCATATGTTTTCACTATAGCAGGCCAATTCATTCCTGATAACTGAATTCCTATACTACCTCATTTAATTTTTTGTTTTTCTTTGAAAACTTTTCATTATGCACTTTCAACCAAAGCCCACACTGCTCCATCTGGCCCTGGGTAATTCACTTAATCATCCCATTGCCCCAGGTATATTGTGAGCTTGCTGGGACAGACAGGGAAAATACTTGAGTACCTGAATAAATTCACGTAAACCGTTCTAAGCTCCTTTGGGAGAATGGTATAGAAAATTAAATAAATAAAGTTATTGGACTTCTCAATCTCTCTAGCTTTACAGAATATCTTGGGCAAGTGAAAGAATTCAAGATCTAATCATGTATTTTGGTGAAATTCTGTCTTCTGTTAGAAGTATGAGCAGGGTGTGGTTGAGAACCCAAAGCAAATATGTCAACTGTTGACAAGTGGTGTTTCCACCTAAGGCTATTTTGGGAATTTTGCTGTGCCAAATTGTATTTGCGTTCACAATGTTTTCATTGTTTGACGTTTGCAAGCCATACTTTGGACCCCTGTTGTTTAGCTTTTATGACATTTCAGAGTTGTTCTTGGTTTTCTTTGCTGTTTTTTCTCTGCATGGAAATTCAATAAGAGAATTACATTTTAAAATAATTAACTTAGCCTGTTAAGTGCAATATTCAGTGCTTAACCAACTAAGCATAGGAACAATATATTGATGAAGCCTGACAAGCAGAACCTATGTATGGAGGGCCACTGAAAAGCCAACCCTAGAAGAGAATGAGGTGGAGCCATGAAACTTCTCATTTTATATCATTGAAATGACAAGTGTGGAATAACTTGTAAGTTTCATGGCTCCACCTCATTCTCTTCTTGGCTGGACTGAGAACTTTTCAGTGGCCCCTGTAGAAACAAATTTGGAATCCCCTATAAATGAAGAGGTAAGTCCAATGGAAGTGTTTGGATAGTTGTCACAGACAGGACACTTGTCTGCAAGAGTGATACTTTAAAGGAACTCAAACAGTGGAACAATTGTCTTGTTGTTTTATTGATTGATTTGATTTGATTGTCAGTATAGGAGGTATAGGATACTCTTTTTTTTTCTATTTTGGCTTTTCTGAAAGGAAGTTTGTTTAAGCAGATTGTTTTAACCTGTTTTAAGTCAAACTAGGCTTTAAATACTGTATAAAGAACTAATTCCAGGACTCTGTAGGAAACACTGGTGAATGAATTGAATCTATTTGCTGTGTAGAAGCAGAGAGACAGAATCATTGTTCCCATTAGGACCTTAACTGCCAAAACCTGAAGTGGCTACTGAAACTACTGTGATTTACATAAGTGCATATCTGCATCAGTCCTCCTTTGTTCAATTCTTTTTTTTTATGAGAACAAAGAAAGTCTGGAAGTTAGTAAGACCTGAGAAGTATCCTGAAAGCATTTCAACAGTTACTTTCCTACTGTATATTTGGATGTTTGATACTGATATGAATTATATACTGAGAAGGAAAATTAAAGACTACTGCAGCTAAGAAGAGTATTTGGGGTAATTTCTTGCAACTGTTTATAGTGGAGCTGAGTCTTGACCCTGCCCTGCTCTTCTGTGGCTGCAGCTGGTGAATATGACAATATATAACTGCCAAGGTTTACTTGTGTTGTTAGCAAACAGAACTTACTAAATGTCAGCACTTACACATTGAAGTTGCCTGGTTTCTGCCATTATTGTCCATGTTTATACTTATAAAATAAATATTCTTCCTCTGTAGTCATCCCTAAGCTTATTTCAAAAAAGGCTCTGCATTATGGTTATAGTTAACCTCATTTGATATACCACTTTTCCTGCACAGATATCAGGAGATCCTTTTCTAAAATCCATCAGAATTGAGCAAGTTCACCTGGATGCCTTAATTCTGATCACTTTGTTCTATCTAAAATAGGGATCTACAGTATTTCTCTTGTTTCTGATTTTTTTGTTGTTGATCATCAGATATTTTAATGCAGTTGTATCATAGGCTACTTAGCAATCCATTTCATGAGGATAAAACAAAATATACAATTGAGAAACCATTTTACAAAAAGAGGATGTTGGTCCCTATGTATGCATCCACAAATATGAAAATATTTGTCTTGTACAATTCACTGTGGATATCCTGAAAACTTAATCAATGTGGTCTTCTAAGACTGAAATTGTGCACCTCCGGCATATTTTTAGTACAATAAAGTGAAATTGTCAATGCACTAGCAAAAGAGAAAAAAGATTCATGCCTATCATGATTCAGAAAAAATATCAACCCATAATATTTTCTGCTTAGAAACACATTATTTTTCCTGGTTTTCTAGAAAATACTATACATTGTGACAAACCTAGGGCCAAGTCAAGGTTTGCCCCAAGGAAAGACAGAGTTTTGCCTAAGCCCCGTTGTAAGAGGGCAGACCAAGTGAGTGTTGGGTCTCCAGGTAATACTTACTGGCCCTGGGAGAGCATGGACCTGGCTGAGATGAGCCATAGTCCTCCCGGTAGGAGTCCTGTCCCTTTAAGCCAGAGGGCTGTTAGAAGCAAGGGAAAGAAACCTACTAGAGAAATGCCTGAGTCTGATTTCCCTCCCTGGCTTAGGGGGCGTGGTTTAGAGCTCCTGAAAAGCCAGCTCAGATTACAGAGAGGGGGGAGATAGGATCACGGAAGGCAGAGCTTTGGGGGCCTCAGAGAGCAGGAAGAAAGCTGTGGGCAGGGAAAGGAGAATTGGTCAGAGCACAGACCATCCAGTAGCCCAACTGGAGTCCAGTGTGAGTCTCCTAAAGATTTTCCTTCTGACTAGGTTATGGATAATGTGACCATTTATTTTTTTCATCAAAACGGGACATCTATTAATATTCAGTCCCTCCCCCAATCCCGTCCTAGCCCCACCCCCAATCCCACCCTAGCCCTGCCCCAATTTCTTCCATTCATTTTTCATGTACACACAATATCTTATTATTTCATAATGGTAACCATAAAATTTTAAAAAAACCACAAAGCACCCTATAAGCAGATAAAATGTTAATTATTTATATTTGGGGGGTTTTCAACGATGTCACCTCAGTAACTATAGAAAAATAGACAAATATAGTGCAAAATATAGACAGCAGATATAAATTCTCAAAACTGACACATTTTTATCACTAAATTGAAAATAAAATCATTTTTCCTACCTTTGCCAGCCTGCCTTCCTATCTCCCCCAAAACCTGCCTACCTACCTACCTCCCTCCCCCAGAGCCAGACAGCCAGCCTGCCTGCCTACCTCCTACCCCCCCTACTGTGGAAAACAAAAGCCTCCCTCCAGGCCTGATTTAGGTCCACCGCCGCTGCTCTTCTGCTGCAAACTACTCGAACCCGGAAGCCTTTCCGACGTCAATTCTGACGTCGGAGAGGATGTTCCGGGCCAGCCAGGCAGCGATTGGCTGGCCTGGAACGTCCTCTCCGATGTCAGAATTGACGTCGGGAAGAAGGCTTCCGGGTTCGAGTAGTGGCAACAGAGGAGCAGCGGCGGTGGACCTAAATTGGGCCTGGAGAGAGGCTTTTTTTTTTTTTTTTTTGGTGCGGCAGGGGAGGGACAGGAAGCGATCGCCTGTCCCGTTGTCCCCGCGCACAGCTTCCGGACGCTGTCTCTGAAAACGGGACATTTTGGGCGTCCTGAAGCTGTGTGTGGGGACAATGGGACAGGGGATCCGAAAACGGGACTGTCCCGTTCAAAACGGGACGTATGGTCACCTTAGTCATGGAGGAAGAATCTCCTCTCAGCCCAGAATCAGGGTTTCTCACACACCTGAAGGTATGGAAACTGATACAGGTTTCCCAACATGTCAGGAGCCAACTGAAGCCATGCAGATCAGATAAAAATATAAGTTTGAAGTTGCCTTTAACTTACTGGTTTGCTGTTATTAGGTATTATTCTTTGTGTGTGAAAGCCCAATACTTGCTGTGTTTCAGAAGAGAAATGTTTTTCTTTGAATTTGTGCTTTGCACTGCAGTTCCCTTTCCCACGTTGGTGCTGATTGATGTGCGGCGTGCAGCTGGGATTAACTCAGTGAGGTTGCTACGGCTACTGAGAGCAGAGCCAGAGCTAGAGCTGCAAGTTGCATGAACTGTTCTCTGCTACATGCTGTTATATTATACCTGTCTCTCTGCTTTAAGAAACGCTCTGTGTCTCAAACAAGACTGTTTAAAACTGTTTAAGAACACTGCTGCTGAAAGTATTCCAGGAGCTAAGCTGGTATAAACGGCTTCTTTTCAAAGCCAGGGATAAATCAGCACAGCTATTAACAGCTGCTGGAAGATATAGCCAAAAATACCTAGGGTTTGTAAAGCATTTATCCTGGACTTTGCTATTCTTTTGGTTTTCATTTTTTAATTGCTCCAGTGCAGTGAACTGGAGACTATTTGCTGGATGTTTTTTTCATGAGCATTATTTGTTCTGTGTGAAACATAACACAAGTTCTGAAGCTTATCTGGCCGGTGGCCTAAATAAACCTTTATTTTGATTTTGGAAGCCATTCTGACATGGTGTCTGTTTATTGAATCACTCAACTTACCTGTACCTGCACTACTAGGCAGTTGCCTAGGGTGGTTGAAAGACCTGAAGGGAACTCTCAAGTTAGAGAGGGCACGCTGGGGAGAATACAGTCATGTCCTGAACACACTAACCAAGCCGGATGGGTGCTTAGGGGTGACAACATCAATCCCCTTAGGTATTAGTTTAAATTGTATTTCTTATGCTTTTACTCATTATATACAACGTTACCTATAAAATTGCTTTATTCTTCAATAATTACAGTTTAATCCAGGGGTTTCAAAGTCCCTCCTTGAGGGCCGCAATCCAGTCGGGTTTTCAGGATTTCCCCAATGATTATGCATGAGATCTATGTGCATGCACTGCTTTCAAAGCATATTCATTGGGAAAATCCTGAAAACCCGACTGGATTGCGGCCCTCAAGGAGGGACTTTGAGATCCCTGGTTTAATCTAATGTGAAAAGGTCAATATAAATAGAGGACAAACAAACCTGAGATCTTGAGATGGTTCTGCTCTGATGTGAGGCGTTTCAACAGAATGTTCAAACACAGCACCTTCAGTTCCTAAAATGAATGGACTAAAATTAGAACCATTATTGTCATCAACAGAACAGTGAAATAGCTTTCCACCCAAGTTCCTTTTCTGGGTAATGGTAATAAATAGGTGCCAGTTTACAAATAGTACTCCACAATAATAGTTTCATTATTGAAGAAATGCCTTATATGTGGATTTAGGTGGATTTTAGAAAGGATGAAATAACAAAATCAAGGGAGATGCTAGTGCTGTAAGAAAAATCCAGAAAGGAAAACAAGGAACAGCACCAAACAAGATAAAAATAAAAGAAACAAATATAAAATAATAAAATGTTTTAAATAAATTATGGGTTCCATTTACTAAGGTGCGTTAGGGAATTAACGCGCGGAATAGCATGCGCTGAATTGCCACGTGCGCTAGACCTTAATGCCAGCATTGAGCTGGTGTTAGTTCTAGCCAGGAAGCGTGTGGTGTAGAATGTGGTAATATCCTGCGTGCGCTAAAAACGCTAGCGCACCTTAGTAAAAGGAGCCCTAAATCCAAGAAAAAATGGTACAGAATATACATAATGCCCTAAATCTTCTTGGACTTTCAGATGGTATAAATTCCAAGTTTTGACCCAACTATTCAATTATTGGGCACCAACCATCTTATTATTGGTCCATGTAGTATTAATTCATTAAATTTGAAACTCCTAAAGTATTTAAAAAAATTAAAAAAAAAATTCACTTATCTGAATCAATTCTTACATAGAAGTTTTCAGTTCATTGGAAAATCATTCACCCCAGGACATTGCTCTCCAAAGTAAATATGAACAGCAAATAGATTTTGAGTGAATAATTATTAGGCCACAAATTGAGAATGGAGACCTAAGAAATATTTTTGGATCTACTGTGAAGATGAGTGAAGGAGATGATCAAGACATCATGATACAGCAGTGGAACAATGCCTTAACAGCATCCCTAGAGGTAGTTGCACCAGAATTATTATCCCTTGAGATTACTAAACACCTTCTGTTATTTTCAGAGGACCCTAAAGCTACCCCTTTTGACACTTTACTGCTCAGGATTGGGTCTATGTGGAAGACCCAACCAGCTCACATTATTTCAGTATCAGAAGCTAGGAGGTGGCGTGCTGAGGGAGCACCCCAATACAATAAAACACCACACACAGGAAATAGAGGGCATGGCAGAGGTAGTTACAGAAATTCCTCCACTTACATTCCTTTCCATGAACTCAGAGACCAAAAGGAAAGATTAGAAAAAGAAAAAATTAAATGGGAACAGGATAGACATACAATGCAGATAGAATTGGACAGAGTAAAATGTGATCTAACAGCCAGGAAAAACAGTGTTAGTGCATAGGGCTGTCCTTACTCTCTGTGTCCGAATACCAAGGTGACTCAAGCCTTCACAGCCCAGCCGGACTCCTTTCACTTACCTGTGGACTCACTTCTGGAGATGCAGGATAAGGGAAAGAAGTCAGACTCAGAATTCAGCTTGAGGTATGTGGCACCTTTGATATTAGACACTTCCGACTGCCCCAATGTTAATACTACCATAGAGGGTCAGGATAAATTAACTTTAATTGATACAGGGGCCAAAATCACAGATAGAGCGCCTCCTACTGGAGATCTGAAAAATATGGAAATTTGTGAGATTCAGGGTCTAAATGACACAGCTTCAAAGTGTATTTCTATCCCACAAAAGGAACAAAGGAAAGACATTGTAGAAACTACTGCCAGCACAAGTGAGAATACAGGCAAAGAAATAGTTGAAGTGGCTGGTCTTGCTTTGGGTACAGGAATTCAAAATGCTTCTAAAACTTTGGTTCATGAGGTTATTCATGTGCAGTTAGCCACGCAGTGGTTAGGCCTGGTTACAGAACCAAACTATGGTTCTCGACATCTCTACGGAAATTACATCAGGAATTGAGACAAAATGAAAGGACATGGCGAAAATCTGATGACATAGATGATAAAGAAAGTTATCTGATTAGGTTGAAAGAATATACTGGGATCTAATCTAATCTTTGATTTTTTTTTATAACGATTTATCTCAACAGGAGAGCTTGACTCTGTTAACAAAATATTAATACAATTATACAGTAGATTAGAACAGAAACTACCTCTTTTAGGCCAGAATCTTATCTTTTATGATTGACTATTTGAAAAAGAAGGATCATTAGTAAATTTCTGAAATAAATATGTTTTCTGTACTTTATGAAAAGTGGGTAGATGAGCGAGAACTCAATAGAAGGAAGATCATTCCAAACTTTTTACGAATAAAAAATAAAATGATCGACAAAAATTGACCATAGTTTTTATTCCTTTAATGGTGGGAAAGCCAAGTTTATATTTCTGAGAGCTCCTAGAATTAGAGATTTATTGTGAATTAAATGAGACAGGAACCAAAGGAGAAAAAATACCATATAGGATTTTGAAAATTACAATTGCACATTTAAATTGAATCCTCCAGGAAACAGGAAGCCAGTGAAGGGATCTCAGTAAAGGTGTGAATGATCATATTTATGTTTACCATATATCAGTTTAGCCACCGTATTCTTTAACCGGAGTCCAAAGGGCCTTATGTAGTAAAAAGAAGGAAGATTGCATTAAACTCGCCAAGTGTAATGAAGTAGTGACTGATCTCCAAACCAATTTCCATTGATATTCATCTAAATGTATATTCAGATCAAAATCCCAAGATCCTTGTGTTCCTATAGGTGCCTTATATGTGCTTCAACTTATATGTGCACTCTTACAATTACATAAAGAAATGCAAAGGGAAGCACACTCCAGATATCCTTTTAATCTAAGGTCTTAATTTGAGGATGAACTGACTGTATACATTGTAACATCTGGATCCACCTATTGGCTCCTTTTTTTATATATATTATTTATTTATTCAATTTTCAAAATACAATTCAAGATTAAACTTGTACAGAAAGCTATAAGTCAAGAAAATAAAACCACAACAATATTATAAATTCAGGAATACCAATTAACTTAAATCAGCTCAAGTCCACAAAAGATCCAAAATGTAATTATAAACGGAAAAAACAAAGAAATATTATTAAAGAAAATAATGCAAGTCAGCTGGTAAGGACATCTTAAGTATTCTATACTCCTCCATTCTTTTCCTTCTCTAGCCGAGAAAGAGAAAGGAAAGTTGTCAACTGGTAAGGCTCAAAGAAAACATATTTTTGGGAATTATATTGTACAACGCATTTACATGGATATCGTAGGAAAAAAGTTGCTCCAAGAGCTATAATTCCTATTGGCTCCTTTTATGAAGATGCGTTAGGGCCTTAACGCACAAAATAGCGCACGCTAAAATGCCATGTGCGCTAGCCGCTACTGCCTCCTCTTGAGCAGGCGATAGTTTTTCAGCTAGCGCACGCTAATCCGGTGCGTGCGCTAAAAACGCTATCGCACCTTCGTGAAAGGAGATCATAGTGTTGTTGCTTTGGAATAACACATTTCTCCACAATATCACAAAAAGGTATCCAACTTTGTTGCTGAATCAGTTGTCTAATCTGCCAAATATCAGCTTTGTTCCAAATCCCCCATTTAATCATTGATCCTTGAATCTTATATATAGGATTGTTCCACATGGAAGCCATGGATGAATCCTTCCATTTAGTCTTGACAGTTTTTTCCAGTTTATGAAAGGCTGACTTAGATGCAAGGAACATCAGATTCTGATCCAAATATCTATTAATAGGCATAAAGGGAAGCAGTCATAACGGTAGATTCATAAAAAACTGTACGTTACTATGTAGAATTAAAATTATACCTGTTACTCTCAATCTGTTAGCACCAATAATGATCTCATCTTCATCTGCAGAAAACAACACACTGTCATCTTCTCTCCCTCTTACTTCAAATTTTTTACACTGGGCTTCCACAGCATCAGCTCCTATAATCATAAAAAAGAAGATAAATCTTAAACAGAAAATATGTGGGCATGAAAGATAAGCAATACTTTATTTCTCTAAATAATAGATCTTGCATTCAGTAACTCAGTTTGGCCTATTTTTACCTACGGTATATGAAATAGTATGTAGTCAGAACATCATGAAAATCTATCCTAGAAGAGTTCAGTTTAGGGCCAGATTACTAAGGGATTTCTTCATGTTGAGGAAGTACCTAGTACACATAGAGGGGCATAATAAAAAAAAAAAAACAAAATGTCTAAGTCCCCTTTTGGCCTAAGGCCCTAAATATTGAAAGTAGAAGCAGGGAAAATGTCCATTATTAAAAAAAAAAAAAAAAAAAAAAACGTCCAAAAGGAGGTGTTTTTTTATAATGGCCTGCCTCTACGCTGTTTAAACGCCCAGACCACCTCAACGTCTAAACTTACACCATATAATCAACCTAAAAAAAAGCCTAAGTCCCAAACGCCCAAAACAAGGGCTTTTAGGTGAAGGAAGGGCCAGTCCTTTGCCTAAAAGCTGGATTCTGTAACTGGTGTGTCAAAAAGAACACCGGTTACAGAACACCCCCACCCCAGCAATGATCGGGCCAGGAGGGAGCCCAAGCTCTCCTGGCCCGGCAAAGGCCGACATACCCACCCTGACAGCGATTGGGCCAGGAGGGAGCCCAAGCCCTCCTGGCCCAGCGAAGGCTGACACCCCCACCCCAACAGCGATTGGGCCAGGAGGGAGCCCAAGCCCTCCTGGCCTGGTGAAACCCCCTACCCCCACTAAGATGTGGGCAAGAGGGATCCCAGACTCTCATGCCCTCGGCGCAACCCCCCCAAGATCATCCACCCAAACCCCTGATCGACCCCCCCACCCACCGACTCCGTGACCCCTGCCAACCCCTCATTCCCCCAACTCCCCCGTACCTCAAAATCAGATGGTCAGACGGACGGGTCCCAAGCCTGTCCGTCCGGCAGGCCTGCCATCTGTCGAATGGCGGGCCTTAGGGCCTGATTGGCCCAGGTGCCTCAAACCCTGCCCACAGGTGAGGCCTGAGGTGCCTGAGCCAACCGGAATCAGCCCAGTAGCCTTAGGCCCCTTCTGTGGGTGGAGCCTTAGGCACATGGTCCCAAACCAGCCCATTTGCCTAAGGCCACGCCCACAGGAGGGGCCTAAGGATACTGGGCCGATTCCGATTGGCCCAGGCGCCTCAGGCCCCACCTGTGGGCAGGGTTTGAGGCACCTGGGCCAAACAGGCCCTAAGGCCCGCCATTCGATGGATGGCGGCCTGCTGGACGGACGGGCTTGGGACCCATCCATCCATCCATCCAACTGGTTTTCAGGTACGGGGTTTGGGGGTAGGGTCGAGTGATCGGCAGAGGGTCGCAGGGTCGGTGGGTGGGGGGCCGATCGGGAGTTTGGGGGGTGATCGTGGGGGTGTGGGTGCTGAAGGCAGGAGGGTCTGGGATCCCTCCTGCCCGTATTTTAGTGAGGGTGGGTGGATAGGGGGTTTCACTGGGCCAGGAGGGCTTGGACTCCCTCCTGGCCTGATCGCTGTTCGATAGGGGTTTCAGCCTTCGCTGGGCCAGGAGGGCTTGGGCTCTCTCCTGACCTGATCGAGTCACAGGGAGAGGTGGATCACTGCAGGAGAGATGGCTCATCTCTCCTGCAGCGATAGTTGCAGTAGGCAGGTTGCTGGGGCCGCTGAGCTGCAGCAATCAGCTCAGTGACCCCTTTTTCAGCACATACCTGTTTTGACTTGGTCTAAGTCAAAACGTATAAGTGCCAACTATGCAACCTGCCTAAAGTTTTAGTTACACCTGATGTACGCCTATGTCTAGGTCAGCCTACCTCCCGCCCTTCCCCTCCTCTAAAAACGCCTCTTTTCACTCTATGCGTTTAGAGGCAGGGGATAGGCCTAAGATGGTTTTAGATACGTCTAAAACCAGCTTTGGTTATGGGTACTTGGACGATCAGGCTTTTTGATCGTCCAAGTACCCATTTAGGCCACTTTTTAGACTTTTTTTTTTTATTATGAGCCCCATAGCTCTTAATTTGTAATAAGAAAATGATTTATAGGAGAAATAACTCTCATATAGAAAGAAACAAATAGAACCAATGATCAAGAGTGCCAAAAGTAAGGGTATTCATAAAAATTCGGAACAAAATAAAAAGGACCATAGTACCCCGATATCCATCATCTCCTGTTAGGCCTCCAGTACTAAATGATAGGGATGTGCACAGGGCAAATAATTTTAGACTGCTTTTTGTTTATGTGGGCTTCTTCCTACCTTCCCCCAGATGTTAACACTTTGAGGGTGCTCATTTCGTAATAAATAAATAATAATGTGTATGAGCTTTCTGGGTTATCCTATTTGTTTCAGCATGTCTGATTATTGCTGTCTGATTAAATACAACGTGACTGAGGTTTTTGGATTCTCTTGTGCTCAAGACAGACAAGCATTCATTCCACAGCTTTCTGAGACCCCTAACGCGGGCAGACACACCGAAACACGGCCCATGTCAGGTCCTACAATAAATGCAAGTTGATTAGCCTGAACGTGACGGCCCTTTCTGTTTTTTCTTCTTTTTTTTTTTTATGTGGCTTGTACTTTGATGCCTTCTTTGTTTTGCTATGTGCTAATATGGCCGTTATCCCGTGGCCATTTTGTTTGTTAAATTATCGGAGAAGCACTCACACCACCTATTTTGTAGGCAGTAAGGGCTCCTGCATTCTGTGAGTACTAACCAGTTAGTGTATGACAATGTAGTTGTGCTAACTGGTTTGTGAAGGAACACACAATTTTCGCTCCTGACATGCCTTCTCAAAAATTACAAAAAATGTTTAGTGCGCAGTTAGCGCATGCAAAACTAATGAATGATGCTTAAGCAGATCCCACCCTAACCCATTTTTGCCATGCTATGTGTGCATTGGCACCTAATACAGCTTAATAAAAGGATTCTTATGTTTGTATCTAAGGCAATAGAAGGTTAACAGATTTTCTCAAGATCTCAAAGAGCTGCAGTGGGATTTGAACCAGACTTCCCTGGTCTAGCCTGCTGCTTTGACCATTTGGCTACTCCTGCACTCCAGTTATTCTGAAAAGGTTTGCATCCTACATTCCTCCTAGGAGATAAATACAGTAATTAAATTAAGATGCGAAGATGATTAAAGGAAAAAAATATATATATATATATTATTGTTTAAAGATATTCAGTTCAACTTTTTTCTATTTTACACACATTCCTACTTGTGGTCATCCTGGGGAAAAAGACTTGTAGCAAATTCGATAAATCTTTTTGATCAAGAACATTGAGGATAACATCAGCAGAACCCTCCTTCCCCCCCAAAAAAAAAAAATAAAAAAAAATCTTAGACCCCATTTTATCAAACCGTGTTAGGGTTTTTTATTGCTGGCCGCTGCGATAAAAGCGCCAATACTCATAGAATTCCTATGAGCATCAGAGTTTTTACCATCGTGGCTGGCGATAAAAAAACCTAACATGGCTTGATTAAAGGGGGCCTAAATGAAAAAGGGAATGATAAATAGCGGTAGATGAAAATTTTTTTATAGAATATACAGTATATCTGCACTCACACACACACACACACACACTGAGGGCTCCTTTTACTAAGGTACGCTAGCATTTTTAGCGCACGCAGGATATTACCGTGCGCTACACAGCTAGAATTAATGCCAGCTCAATGCTGGCATTAGCGTCTAGTGTGCGCAGCAATGTAGTGCATGCTATTCCACGCGTAAATGCCCTAACACAGCTTAGTAAAAGGAGCCCTGAATGTCTAATGAATGATCTGATAAATTTAGCTAATTAGCTATTTCCTTTGAAAGCAAAGATATATTATTTTTTTTTTTTTAAATTGTGAGAGGCCCATTTGCCAGAACTGCTGCATGCAGCATGAGCTCTTAATCTATAGTAACTGTTCAAAATTTCTGCAGTGCATCTATGGGAACTGCAAAATTAATTAGTAAACTTCACTAAGGTCATCATTTATCATCAAAATCCCCACTCTTATTTCATTTCAGGTGATTGGATTTGTTGTTGAAGATTCTGCTCAATAGCACATGAAAAACTACGAGTGATTTCTGAATAGGAGAAAGGAAATGTGCTTAATGAATCATGAACTGTGTTAGAATATGAAAATGAATCACACTGCCTCTTGTTTCTTTGTCTTTGCACGAAGGTCTTTTAATCTTTCCTTAAATCCACGCCAGAGCACATTAATTATTTACTTTATGTTGCCACAATAATTCTTGATTTGTTGTTTTAAATCCAGGTGTCTCACGAATTGTGCTGTTTTGAAATCCTTGCCTACATGAAATATGACTAATGTATAGGCCAAAATAGTGCAAAATGTTGTGGAAATTATTTGTCTCTTAGTATATTGTGGTTCAAAGACCCACACAAAGAAACGTTTTGTCTTCTCCTTTTAGTGAATTATTTAAAAATAAACTTATCTATACAGTACTCCCCCCAAATTTGTGGGGGTTCTGTTCCAGGAGCAACTGCGAACTTCGAAAAACTGTAAATATTGGATGTGGTTTAGGAGCGGGGATCAGAAGCGGGAGAAGGCTGCAAGGGCGACGGAGGGTGCTGAAAAATAAAAGATGAACAGTCCTTTACCTCTAGGATGTGCCTCCATAGAGTTTTCTTCAGCTGCATGTCACCACAGCAAATTTTTACCAGCATGAAAGTAATGGAACCTGTTTAGAGAATCAGCAATCGGGTCCCCTGAAGCAGGGTATCGAAACGGGGCCGTGTTGGGACCCCCCCTAAACCTGCTTATAAGTTAAGTAAACCTGTTAGAACTTGCCATAAGTGCAGTGACAATTGCAAGTTTTAAACCAGTACCTTATTTGGACATTCTTTGAAGTATTTTGAAGTGGTTTTTCATACTACATCCATCTTTGGCATTAACTTTTTTCAACTTTCTTCCATTTTTCTGCTTCCTCCTCAAATCTATCTACTTTTCCTATCTATCCATGCACACTATCTCCTCATTCTCTCTGCCCTTTCCCACCATCCATGTGTGCCATCTCCTCCCTCTTTTATTTTCCCTATTCCCATCTATCCATAAACAACATTTCTTCCGTTTTCTCCCTTCCCCATGCTTCCCATCCTTATACAATATCTCTTTCCTCGCAATCCCCTTCTCCTTGCCCATCCATCCCATCCATGTACACAATGTCCTTCTTATCTCTCTCCTTCCCCTCAATTCCTATGTACCATCTCCTCCCTCTCTTTCCCTCTCCTATGGTCTGACATCTGTCTTTCTCCTTTCCCCCTTTATGGTTTGGGATATTTATTCTCTTTCCCACAGTCTGGCATCACTCTCCCCTTCTTCCTTTTCCTCCTCCCCCTCCTTTTAGTCTGGCATCGAGCTGTCTTTCCCTTCCCCTACCCCTGCCTTAGTCTGGAACCTCTCCCTCCTCTTCCCTTTCCCTGTTCTGACATCTTTCTCCTCTCCCCCCCTTCCCTATCCAATAGTCTTAAAATCTCTCTCCTTGCCTTCCTCCCTCTCTTGTGGTCTGGCATCTCTATCTGTTCATTTTGTTTCTTCCTCTGGAGGTCTGGCATCTTTCCTTCCCTTTCCTCTCCATTCCCACGGTTTAGCATCTCTTACCCTCCCCATGCTATTCCTCCTCACCTCCACCCTCCACAGTGGGATCCGGTGCTTACAATTCTCCCAGTGGTACAGCTCTAATTCTTTGGCCATAGGCAGCATGAATGAAGTAAACGTGCTGCCTCTGGCAACCCGGAAACTTACTCTTTGCTACTGCTTCCCACTTATGCGGGGGCTGGAAGTAGTAGCAGAGGAAAAGCTTTTGGGTCACTGAAGGCAGCATGCTTACTCCACTCACTTTGCCTACGGCCAAAGAGTTAAAGTAGCAGCGCTGCAAGAATGGTGAGAAAGCACCGGATCTTGTGGGGCTGCAGGGGACTATGGATATGTGTGAGGGCCTTGCAGTGAAGATGGCAGGGGGGACAGGACTCCAGTTATGTGTGTGTGCCTTGCAGTGAAGATGGGGGAGGGAGGGCAGGTGACTCTAGATAGGTATGCAGGCCTTGTAGTGAAGACCGGGGTAGGGGTGGGGTGGGCAGGGGACTCTGAATAGGTGAGCGGGCCTTGCAATGACTGCTATAGAGTTTCCAGATGTCTGGTTCCCCTGGACAAAAATAGCAAAATAGAAAAGCCACCCTAGTGGCCTAGTGGTTAGAGCTGCAGCCTTGCAGGTTGAAGCCCAGCGCTACTCCTTGTGATCCAGTCACTTAATACTCTACTGCCCCAGGTATGTTAGTTGGATTGTGAGCCCACCAGGACAGATAGGGAGAAATACTTAAATACCTGAATGTAAACCACTTATGGCTATAAGTGCTCTATAAATACAACTTTTCTATATTTTAAAAGAATGCTTAAGTACCCACATCTTTCTGCCACCACTGCTTCTTACTTATAAGTGATACATGAATCATTCAAGACATTCACCTCTTTCTGCAGAAGTATTTTTCCAATTATTAAGAATCATTTTTATAGCTAAGACCATCAAAATATCCATCAAAAGCAGTTGCTCTTCTTGTATTATCAAAATATTTAATAAACACTGTCAAAATACTTTGGGGTTTACATAGTGATACCACATATGTGAGAGCATTCCTATTTGCTCGCACTATGACTATAACAACATCTAGGAGGATCCAAATTGATCCATGTGACTGAAAACTTGGTTTTCAAACCTGTCCTTGGGGATCACCAGCCAATTAGGTTGTCAGGATTTCCACAATGAATATTGTCACCAACCGGCTCAGGACAATGGGCCCTGAGCGGCTGGGACATGAAAGTTGTGCTCTTGTGAGCCGCGATGGGCTGCACAAGGGAAATAATGGTGGAAGGAAAACACTGTCACACCAGTCCAGGGTAGTGATTTAAATAAAAATCAGAATTTATTTTTCCATTGGGAGAAAACAAAAACCTGGTCAGGATATTTCTAGGTTTAGCAATGAGCTCCCAAAGCAATAAGCAAACAAAAAAAAAAGACCACAAAAACAGCAAACAGTCCCAAAGTATAAATGTCCAACAGTTTCAATCCTTCTTAATTCAGGCAATTGGCTTCAGCCCATGCTTATCTTTTAGTCAGGAAAACAAAATACAAACAGTCTTAAATTGACTCTCACAGCACTAGTCAGAGCACCGCTGTGACTTACCCAGCTGCTGCAAAGCTGGGGAGGTAGTGTGCTTCACGTGATATTATATTGCCGAATAGGCCCACTATCCCACCACAAAAATACGTGAGGCAAACCTCACTACCTAGGCTGGAAATAGTCCATTCTCATAACAGAGAAACAACAACAAAAAAAAAACTCCCAGCAAACAAAAAGTCTTTCAAATCTTCTGGAGCTTTTTGGTTTCTGAAGCTCCTGCAGGGCACAATATACTTATGGAAGTCTTTCATTCAGAAAGGTTCCCAGTTACTCACATTTAACCAACAAGCAGCTTGCCTTCACAGGAGCCAACTTCCATTGGTAGGTTCCCACTAATTGGAGCAGCAGATGAATCCTGGTCTATTTCCATGGACTGTGGTTCTTCATTTTCCCTCAAAGAAGATACTTCACCAGCTTCAGTCAGCTCCATGCATTCAAGTGGAGAACCGCTATCAGAATCTCCCAGCCCTGAACTCTCTTGCCTGTCCTGTGCCTCTCCTCCTTTTAACTGATTCCCCAGGAGCTTTCCTCTCTGGGTAACTAGTTTGCAGCCCCGCCCCCAACCCTCAGGTGAAAAGAATTTCTTATCAGCAAACCTGGGCCTGAGAGGGGGATGGGCATTCTGCACATGTGCTCTCCGACTCCCTCTAGAGGGCCAAGGAGAAATGGCATCAGGGGATTCATAACAAGAGGAATTGGTAACATCGGGGGGAAGGTTGGACTTCAGACAGGGCTCTGGACTAGGAACACACCTAGCAGGCATAGGCAGCGTACCACAATATGAATATCATACATTTGCATGCCAACTATCTTATGCATAGATATCCAGTGGCATAGCGAGGGTGAGAGGAGCCTGGAGCCCCCTTCCCATCCCCCATACCTCTAGTTGTTCACTGCTGTGAATAACAACGTCAATGTGCTCCTCATGACCCTGGCGGCTCTCCCTCTGTCACTGCCTATGTGCAGTACCCGAAAGTGACATCAGTGGGAGAGTTGATGAGGTCAACTGCTTGCAGCAGTGAACAACTAGAGGTACGGGGAAGGGGGGGGGGGTGAGCGCATGATGAGGGGAAGAGGCAGAAGGGGTAGAGAGGTGGAGGGGTGCTGGTGCCCCCACCATCATGGCGCCTGGGGCGGACCGCCACCTCACCTCCCTTACTATGCCACTGTAGATATCATAAAACTTAACAAGCTGGTGGTTCCCCAGGACATATTGGAGAGTAAAGTTTGTAATACAGATGCTGACAGTAATACTCTTAGGGGTTGGGATTCCCAAGACTTTCATGTGAAAGGCCATATAAGGCATATCAAAGCACAGAGATGAGTTTGCAGAATGAAGGAAGAAGGAGGATCTTTTCTGATCCTTTAAAAATATTTTTATAAAGTATTACCAGGAATATATACTCATAACAAGTTATGTTTCAATGAAAAATTACAATGCAAAATTACAAAGCAGCGGTAGCGAGTGCCGTACGGTAAAAGTCTCCAAATCCTTTGAATCCCTAAGGGCTTTGGGGCATTTACCTCGCCAGCCCATGCTAAAACACAGGGCTAGTCCTAGCAGAGCAGAAAACAGGGTCCTAAACTAGCCTGGTGGCAGTGTAGTCAACCTTAGAGATGGGGAATAGAGAATGGCATGGGGACAAAATTTTCCCCATCTCCACGTGAACTCATTTTCCCATCCCATCCCGGCGAGTTCTATTCTTGCCCATGCCCCATTCCTGCAAGTTCTGTCTCCATCGGCACAAGCCTCAAACACTTTAAAATAATCGTTGTTTGAGGTTTGTGTGGTTAAGGCTGAGCTTAAAGGAATGGGGCAGGGACAGGAATAGTGACAAAACTTGCAGGGATAGGAAGGGGAAATTGAGTTCGTGCAGGGACAAGGAAAAATTTATCCCCATCATTCTCTAATGGGGACTTAGATCTATACTCTACTCTAACCACTACACTTATCATGGAATATATGAGCTTCTAAACTCTACCCAAATCCCACATGTTGTAGCATGAGATGATTAATTTTGCTGTATGTGGCATGATATGTATTTCTGGGGTTGACATCTGAAAAGCTCTAACTATCTGTCTTCATACTATTGCAAGTCTGACACAAAAAAGTTAAGTATCCTTTTTAGTGAATACAAAAGATAGCTGGGTATGGTACCAGTGTCAAACAGAACTTTACTCTGCAAAATATGTGCAATGATATAAGGTGCCACTGTATCAAACAGAACTCTATTCTCCAAGCTATGAGCAGCAATCAGAGGATGGAGCAGAACAAAAGGACACAGGGTTTGGAGCAAAAATGTTAATTATCTAAGCCAGTGTTTTTCAACCTTTTTTGGGCAAAGGCACACTTGTTTCATGAAAAAAATCACGAGGCACACCACCATTAGAAAATGTTAAAAAATTTAACTCTCTGCCTATATTGACTATATATAAAGTAATTCTCTTGAATAGGAATCAAATAAACACAAAGAAAGTATTTTATAATTACTTTATTACGAAATAAAAATTATAAAATACTTTATTCAGTGCGAAACCTGGGCCTGTTTGGCTGTACACAAAGCTGATATTCTGGCTGGAATCGAAGAAAGACACACACGTAGCTCTTCGTCAACAGCTCTCAGTCTCTCTCTGTATTTGGTTTTTATAGCATACAAAAATAGACAAATATACCCTCCATCCTTTTTATTAAACCACAATAGCAGTTTTTAGCGCAGGGAGCTGCGCTGAATGCCCAGCGCTGCTCTTGACGCTCATAGGCTCCCTGCGCTAAAAACCACTATTGCGGTTTAGTAAAAGGTGACCATATTGTAAAATATAGACAGCAGATATAAATTCAGAACTGTGCATAGTAAGTGAAGGGAAGTTTTCATCTCTGGGAATTTACCCAGTTAACTATTAAGTTATTTGGGCAAATTCCTTTGAAAACTGTGGTAATACTGCCTCCACTTTGCTAAATTTAAAATAAAATCATTTTTCCTACCTTGTCTGGTGATTTCTGGTTGCACTTTCTTCTTCTGACTGTGCATCCAATCTTTCTTCCCTTCTATCAGCCTGTATGCTTTCTCTCCTCCACACCTCATTCCCTCCCCCAACTTTTTCTTCCTCTCTCCCTGACCTTTCTTTCTTTTTTTCTGTTTCTCTTCTTTCCTTCTGTTTCCCTGCCTGCCCCTTTCTTTCTTTCTCCCTGCCGTTCCCCAAGCCACTGCCACTGCCGCTGCCATCGGGGAACAGGACCCACCAATGGATAACAGGCCCCAAAGCCGACGCCGACGCATGCTCTCCCTGACGTCAATTCTACAATCGGAAAGGAAGTTCCGCCCAGCCAGGCAGCGATTGGCTGGCCCGAACTTCCTCTCCGACTGTAGAATTGACGTCGGGGAGAAGAAGACTTATCGGCTCGATAGATTAGATCGCCAAGACAAAGTGAGTCCTGGGTGATCGACTCACTTTGCCTTGGCGAGCTACTGGCGCCCCTGCCTCGGGCCCCCTGTCAGCTCCGGGCCCGGCGGCCCTGCGGCACACCAGGCAACATCTCGCGGCACACTAGTGTGCCGCGGAACAGCGGTTGAAAAACACTGATCTAAGCAATCAAAAGCTAGGATATAACAAAAGAGATGCCAACTGCATGAAACTCCCAGACAATCTTACCAGTATCTGGTCAGCAGGAAACAAAGAACCAGTTTAAACTGAATTCCTGAGTTGAACACTATTCCTGACTTGTGATTGGACTTGACTTCCAGCTCCCATAGTCTATAAAAGGGGAAAATCATCAAACTCCTCCTCTTGGTATTGGCACTGAATCTACAACACACCTTGCTGGAATATTCAAAGTCTCCATGGAATCTCCATGTTCATCTACCAGCTATTCTGCAACTGAAGAACTTTTCTTCCAGCAACGACACCATCTCCTCCATTCACCCCCTGCAAACTGCAGACCTCCTTCACCCTTCTAACCAGAAGCAACAATAAGAATAATACTTTTTTGAACATTTATCAGAGTGAGTTACTTGTAATCCAGCTTAATTAATCATTCTGCTTCTCTAACAATATTTTATCTTGTGACACATTTCCCTTGTTTAAAGATCCATAATTTGTAATTAAAATGTATTGCATTGCCTACATAGTATTGTAAGTAAATGTAATCTGTAAAATAAAATTCTAGTTCTTCCTTACATCCTCTAAGTATCTGCTCTTAAATATTACACAGAGCTAAGTTATAGGCAGATAGTGCCATTCCCCAAATTAACATCTATTTATATTATATATTTTTCTTGTTATACTGTGAGGTGTCACTTGCAGGCATAAGGGCTATTGATGAGATGTACAGTTGGGCCCAGTCAGTTTTGGGTTGCTTTTGGAGGGCTTACTATACACCATAAGGGGGTTATGGACTTTTTATATGAAGTTCACCCCTAAGGTACCCCACTTTTCTGCTGGGATGTCTTTGTAGCCAGTCTACTACAAATGCTGGCCCCTCCTAAATTCCTATGGATTAATTTGTGCATTTTTCATTTGGATTTTTTTTTCTTTAATGGTTCAAAAAGATAGGTGCATAAAGGATAGAAGCAGAGTATAAACACATCCATTTAAAAAAAAAAAAAAAAAGATAAAACATTTTGCGGTTTTGAAAATGGGCATGTTTGGTATTGGATTTTGTGTGTGTGTGTGTGTATGTGTGTCTTCTGCAAAACATATAAACTTGGATTTAGTTGTCATATTGAAAATGTTCCTCCACATCCCTCTGCAATATAAGTCACAGCCTTTGATTGAATTTATACTACAAGCACCGGGAAAAACTGTTCATGGTAGATCTCTCCCGTGAGACACAGAAGCAGAGGGAACAATTTTATTACTTCACCCTGGGATTCTCTGGTTGGGAGCACCTTCCCCCTCCCCCCAACCTTATAACTGTATTACACAATTTCTATCTGTAATGAATGTTTTCTGGGAACCTTTTCATTTGACTACTTTCTTGTAAAAGGGATGATGGTAGGAATGTCTTCTATGCCTTCTTCAATTTAAGGGTTATTCGCAAGAGCTATTCTTCTAAATCAGCACAAGTTCATTTTCTAAGAAATTGATTATTTCTTTATTAAGTTGCATTTCTCTGTTTTGGTATTAGATATTTTCTATTTCTTTACTTTTTCTAAGTGGAGCCAAGATCTAATATGGATAATGTTACCTATATTGTGGTTTCTTATTTGTTTTTCTCATTATTTCTTGGCTTTGCTGTGAAAGCGAGTATTGCTCGTGTATTTTCATTTGAAGGTATCATAAATAAAAAATTAGAAAAAAAAACCCCGGTTGAATCATACTCATCCTCTATCAGATCATGTTCTGCTTAAATATCCTTCTGTTAAAGAGGCATGAGATCTAAGCAAGCATTGGATAATTCCTTCTCATATCTTGCTGCTTGTATCTGGAAGTCTTTATCAAACATTAGTCAACTGCTTTCTTATAGGCTTTTCTGAAAGTTGCTCAACACCTTATTCCACAAATACTTTAGTTGAGACCCATATTGTTGTTTTATTTTAATAATTCTAAATCAGTTTTAAATAACTGATGGATTTTCTTCCTAATTAGTCTGGTTTTATTTTTTGTGATCCACCTTGGACCTTCAATTGGAAGAAAGTGGACTAGAAATATACGAGATAAGATCAGACTTGACAATGCCAGACGGATCACAGGACCCACACAGTAGAGAGGGGATAGAGGGGGGAGGGGGTATGGTTCCAAGATAGACTGGAGTACATAGATCAGGGGAGAGAGGGAAGAGGAAGTCTTCCCTTCCTTTACCTATGAGAGCTCCGACTTAAAATCCAGTCAAGGCAAGAACCTAAAAGATTTACCTTGTGTTTCCAGAAACACCTGGTCATAATCCTAGCATTAGACAGATTAGATACTGTTTATCTTCTAAGACTCTAATGCTTCAGCTTTCACAGGTTAGTGGTTAAAAGCTACAGCCTCAACACTCTGAGGTTGTGGGTTCAAACCCACAATGCTCCTTCTGACCCTGGGTAAGTCACCTAATCTCTCCATTGCCCCAGGTATACCAGATAGATTGTGAGCCCACCAGTACAGACAGGGAAAAATGTTTGAGTACCTGAATACATTCATATAAACCATTCTGAGATTCCCTGGGAGAATGGTATAAAAAATTAAATAAGTAAACAATATCTCTATGCTGTGGTCTATATTACTGCACATTAGAAAAATAAGAGTTGAGACCATGTTTCTTTCTCTGATTCATGCTCCTTTCTCCCGAAGAGCCATACCACCGATGATTCTTCTTTTCTCTGGGCTCCTACTTCCATGACCCTTACCACCACATCTGGACTCATATTCATCTGTTGAGATCCCAAAGGCATTCATGGAGAGTGCTCTACTTACTAGGATGGAAAGAAGATCTAGCTCTAGCAGCAAGCCTGAAAGCACATCAACATTACATTACATTACTGATTTCTATTCCGCCTCAACCTTGCAGTTCTGGGCAGATTACAAAAGAGACATCTGGACATTTCCAGGATAATTACAAAGAGACTTCTGGACTTTTCCAGAAGAGTTACGAGAAGAAGAACATTTCCAGAGGAGTTACAAGAAGAATGGTGTAGTATAGTTTAGGGAATGGGATACGGCAAGGAGGATTGAGCTATTCCAGTGGATATACAATTCGGGATGCTGTACAGATAGGATATAGTGCAGTTTCAGTATATATGCAGTTAGGAAAGCAGTTGACAAGCTTGGGCTTTGAGGGGAAGGGTAACTGGTGAAGAAGGGAGGATGGGGGAGTCACACTGAGGGGAATACAGGTTGGAGTTAACAGTGTTCCCGCTAAGCTGCGCTGGCCTGCGCTCGCGCACAAAATATTACATCGCAGCGCAAAGTTTCTCTTCACAGCGCACACACGCGTCGGTAAGGTAAGGGGACGCATTGGGGGGATTGCACTTCCCCACAATTGCCATGCTTCGGTTCCTCTTCTTCCTTCCTTCCTCCCCCCCCCCCCCGCGGGACCCTGCGGCACCATCAACTCTTACTCCCTCTAATGTCGGCCCTGCAGCTCCAGACTTCCTCGCACCTTCTCCCCTCCCCCTTTGGATCGCTATTATTTTAAATGTTATAGCCGCGGAGCTGTATCCATCAGTGGAGATGTCTAACCTCGGCCTGCCCCGGAACTCTTACTGCAACAGTGACTTCCTGTTCCTGCCTAGACGGGCGTCTGCTGCAGTAAGAGTTCCGGGGCAGGCCGAGGTTAGACATCTCCACTGATGGATACAGCTCCGCGGCTATAACATTTAAAATAATAGCGATCCAAAGGGGGAGGGGAGAAGGTGCGAGGAAGTCTGGAGCTGCAGGGCCGACATTAGAGGGAGTAAGAGTTGATGGTGCCGCAGGGTCCCGCGGGGGGGGGGGGAGGAAGGAAGGAAGAAAAGGAACCGAAGCATGGCAATTGTGGGGAAGTGCAGAGCTGCAGGGAAGAGTGTTGCGGTACCCAGCTGGAGGGAGGAGGAAGATGAGGGAGGGAATTAAAGGAGATGCCAGGGCTTGGAGCGTAGGAGGAAGGTATGCCAGTCTAAGGGAAAAGGAAGGGGGAGATGTGAGAGCATGGAGGGGGAGCGAAAGATGGAAGAAAAGGAAAGGAGAGAGATGCCAGAGAATCAGGGAAGGGGAGATACCAGACTATGAGGAGAGGTGTGGGAGAGGGAAGGCGAGGAGAGAGATGCCAGACCAATGGGGTGAAAGGAGAGATGGAAGGGGGAGGCATACAGTTTCTGGAAGGGGCATAGAAGGAGAGAAGATGCCATATAGGGGAAGAGAGACGGCAGACAGTGGATGGAAGGAAGAGAGTTACAAGAAGATGAGGAAAGGAGAAACCACAGAAGACAAAGGTAGAAAAAAATTTCTATTTATTTATTGCTTTAGGAGACATGTGTCACTGTTTCTGTGAAGCATTGTATGCAGAGTCCAGCTTCTTGCTGGTTCAATTTAACCTTTGTCTATGTATTTTTATTTTATCCCCCCTTTTACAAAACTGTGAAGCGTTTTTAGCACCAGCCTTGGTGGTAGCAGCTCTGATGCTCAGAATTTTATGAGCATCAGAGCTGTTACCTCCGTAGCTAAAATCCACACTACAGTTTTGTAAAAGAGGGAGGGGTTAGTTTGTGATTACATATTCCTTACTAGGCGAAGGTGTTTTCTGTGTTCTGTGTGTTCGAAAGACATGGTTTTCTGTTAGGATTGACGGTGTAGGATTGATCTGTGCTGGTCTGGCTTGTTTAGTTTTACAATGGGTGTATTGATGTACTGCTCACTGCAATATGTAAGATGCTGCCTTTTCCTAGGTACTCATGTGTGACGTGTGGTTTGTTACTAAAAATCATGTTTTTCTTACAGATGGGGGGGGGTGCCAAAAAATGATGGGCCCCGGATGTTACATATGCTAGGTACGCCACTGTATGTAAAGATACCAGAAAGCTGGCGTAGCAAAAACTTCTAAGTTTTGAGTATTTAACCCTCCCACAATCTCACGGGCACTCGTTTCAAGTTTATTGAGATTTTGATTTAAACGCAATATCAAATATTTTCAATGCGTATAACAAAAATAAATTTGGGGAAATAAATAAAACCATTTGAACCAGTGTTCCCGCTAAGCTGCGCTGGTGTGCGCTGGCGCACAAAATATTACATCGCAGCGCACACGTTTCTCGTCACAGCGCACGATCGGAAGAGGCGTACGGCAGATGGCAGGGCGGCGAGAGGAGAATCGGGCGAGTTGGCTCATAACTTGCTGGCGCCCGATATTTTTGGCTCACGGTGAAAAAAGTTTGCTCACAACACCCGCCCGCTTAGAGGGAACACTGGTTATGACATCTGTATAAATTTTTTTAATAGATGGGTTTTGATTTCTTTGCGAAAAGATTTGAAATCGCTTGTTGTCATCAGCAGGTCATCAACATTAACTCCAGGGAAGCTTTCCAAGTCACAATATTTGACAGTGGGAAACACAGAATCTAAACCCTGACTTCCCCCTATTTGCAGATCAATGCCTTTACTGCTAAGCCACTATGCACTTCAGGTAACCTGCCACCTTCTCCAACATACCTATTTTGTTGGACACTGAGATTTAGCTGGGGTCTGCCAGTTCTGGCACCATGCTACTGCCCTTTCCTCCTGTTTGCAAGTAGCCACTGCCGCAAGCTTAGTGCAGCCAAAAGTCCTGGGTCTCTTGCTTTATAGGCCATAGAGGGTCTCAGTGCTATAAGATGGAATGATAAGCTTGAAAGGCTGTGTGACAGTCATGTGTGACTATCATTTTTTTTCTTCACTTCTTAGCCTCAGCCCTTGGCTTCTACTTCAAAGCAGACACATGAGAACCCCAATAATACACAAATCCAGCCAGACCATTATTGCCCCAGTCTAGACATGTGTCCATCTTCTGGAGACAGAGAATATTTGGCTTTGTCATCTTACATATAGATGGCTTTGTCATCTTACATATAGATACAACTTAGTCTCCATATCCTGCCGGGAGCGATATAATCCATTCTATTAGCCTGGTTTGGCAAAAAGGAAACTGGCACTAAAAGGACAGAACCACTTAAGTATTAAAGGCAAAAAAGACAGATAAAACTATTTAATTACACCATGTACCCACGTGTATTGAAAGGGAAAGACAGAATTCAATACATTATTATTACAGCAGCACTCACCTACTGTTAGTTGTCCAGTTAACTGTCCCTTGTGATTTCTTGCATTCACTGTAACATTCCTGTCAGATTGTAAGACCAGTGGGCTATCCTGTGACATATGTTTAACACAGAGAGAGAGAAAGAGAACAGGAATTAAAAAAACAAACAACAACTATGAAACTGTAAAATCAGTATAAATTCTAAATACAGAATTAAGTACATAAAATAAATTATTAGTTTGATTTATACTTGAAGCTTTTCTGCAGAATATTATTTTAATATTGATTTTGTTTAGTAAATAGAAAATGTAAAACAAAAAAAATGAAATCATACAAAAATATTTGCTTAGATCACACTCTTTCAAAGGGTCCTCAGGGTTATCCAGGGTGGGTGCTCGCAGTTACGGACACTTTATTGGTTAAAGCCAAAGCTGTTGCCGTACGACTTTTGTTCAGTGGTACAGGCATTGATTTTGACACGCCTAGATTACTGTAATATGTTTTATTTGGGAATGACTAAAATTAGATATAATTGATGAATTCTACCGCGAGGTTGATCTAAGAAATCTCATGCAGAGAACATATGACCCCTGTGCTAAAACAGTTGCACTGGCTTCCAGTGCCGCAAAGGGTTTGTTATAAAATGTTGTCAGTGATACATCAGAGTTTGTATGGATCTGTTCCTTTGAACTTTCAATCTTTGTGGGAGGTGTATCAGCCGAAGAGGAACTTAAGGTCTGAGGGTACTATGAGATTAACCTCTGAAATGAAGAAAACTGTCTGGTATGTTAAATCCAGAGTGGCAATGTCCTTAGCAGGGGTCAAATTTTGGAATTCCCTCCCTGGTATCCTGAGGACCTGTTCCGACCGCTTACAATTTAGAAAGATGTTGAAGACACAACTCTTTTTGGAGGCTTTTTTTTTTTAAACTGCTTGGTAGATTTATCTTAAGAATTTAAGCTGTGGTTATTGCATTTTATATATCCTAAATAAATTAAATTAACCCGAGTGGTGTATACGATCAAAATCACACACTATAAATTAAGCTTCCACTCTACCAGAGAAGTGCACCAAAAAATATTCACTTTTATACATGAAAAGGCCTCAGAAATGGAGCCTACGCACAGTCATAATATCACAGACTGAGTTGGTCAGCGTAGTTTTAATGCTCCTTGCTCCAGTCATTGGCTGTTTACTTATATTTTATTTTACTCAATTATTGTAAATTCTCATACTTTCAATTATTTATCTTTTTAAACTTTTTTTCAAACATTTCTTCAAGTTCTCATGCACTACTCCGTTGAACTGAAAAAAGTGACTAAAGTATTACTTAAGTATTGAGTAAAATAAAATATAAATAAACGGGTTTTTGGCCAATGACTGGAGCAAGGAGCATTAAACTACGCTGACCAACTCAGTCTGTGATATTATGACTGTGCGTAGGCTCCATTTCTGAGGCCTTTTCCTGTATAAAAGTGAATGTTTGTTTTGTGCACTTCTCTGGTAGAGTGGAAGCTTAATTTATATTGCATTTTATATACAGTGATGGCTAATGGGTAAATTCTTTGAGCTCTCAAAATTATTTTTAGGGGACGAGATTGCTATGTAATTGTAATGTTAGTGAACATGTTTTGTAAATGTATTGTGTATGAATTATTGTGAATGTTTTTCAATTGTTAACCACTTGGGGCTCCTTTTACTAAGCTGCGGTAGCATTTTTAGCACGCACTGCAGATTAGCTCGCGCTAACCCCCGCGCTATGCGGAAAACCCAATGCCAGCTCAATGGAGGTGTTAGCGTCTAGCGCGCGCTAAAACCACTAGCGCAGCTTAGTAAAAGGAGCCCTAAGTTTTAGGCGGTCTAGAAATATTAGAAATACATAATAAATAAATAAATTTACCAGATTATTTTTAACCATTGAAGAAGACTTCTCTAGTCTTGTCTAATTTTAGTCATTAACCGGAATAGAGTTGATTTCAGCACTCCCTCTTTCTACTCTAAGGATTGGATATACTGAAGGGGTCCTTAATGCAGCTTCAAAGGAGTTCTGCAGTAAAGAATGACACGGGGACACATTTTTCCCAGTCCCTGCAGGAACTCAATTTCCCTGCCCCATCCCCGTGAGTTTTGTCGCTGTTGCTGTCCCGGCTCCATTCCTGTAAGCTCTGCCTTAACTGCACAAGCCTCGAACACTTAGGACTTTAAAGTGTTTGAGGCTTGTGCAGATGAGGACGGAGCTATCGGGAATGGGGCAGGGACAGGAAAAGAACTTGCAGGGATGGGGCAGGAAAATGAGTTCCCGTGGGGATGAGGAAAAATGTGGCCTTGTGTCATTCTTTATTCTGCAGTAAATTTCAAATGGGCATGCTTCACCTATGTGCTAAAAAATAATTTTTTTAATTTGGGGGAGCTGAAAGGGTGTGTTTGGTGACAAGAGAGGACATTTCTGTGCTAATTAATTAGTATATCAGCATTGTGCTCTCCTTTCCCTTTTCCCTTCCCTTTTCTATTATTTTTCATCTCAATGTATTTTTCATTCTCCCTTCCCCCCTTCCCATTGGACTCAGTCTGTATATTTTGGCTCGTAAACCCCAGCAAATTTAATTTTTTTTTTAACTTGATTTTGTTGTTTTCTTTTTTTTTTTTTAACCTGTATTTTACTATAAAATTATTGTAAACCGTTTAGTTATTCTTTGGTAGACGGTATATCAAGTGTCAAATAAACTTGGAAACTGATTAGCACAAGATTACTGCATCAGCCTTTACTGCCTGCAAAATAAGTAACAGGAAGAGCTCACATGCTGATTTTTGTTACTGGCTGTATGGCCAATAATTCAGAAGCTAGAAAACGGGTCTTTTTCCAGCTGAGGTACATATGGCCTTAGCACGAGGGAAAGACCCCATGTAAGGGTGCACTAAGGCCAATTTCTTCCAGTGACTTAGTAAGGGGGTGCGGGGGAGGGCCTTCCTAAGGGCACAGCACTCCTCCTCCTCTCCGCTCTTCTCCTTGCCGCATGCCCCCTTGCCTTTCCCTACACCTTTTCCTCTTCCCCGGCATGAGGTTGCTGCCCAGCGCTCTCTCTGATGTTACTTCTGGGACCCACACCTAGGAAGTGATGTCAGAGGGCAAGCCAACACTGATGTGGGCATGCTGCTCACACCGGAGAAGTAAAAAAAAAAAATAATAAAAAGGTATAGGGAAAGGGAAGGGAGCGCACATGTGGTGGTGGCTGGGGGGGGGGGGGGGTGCCACTGCCCCGGGCACCCCTCACCCTTACTTCACCACTGATTTCTTCCATGGCTGAATAAAAGGACCTTTTATATGTACAGTAGATCTACTAAAATGTTAAGTAGTATTATAATCTGCCTCAGAGTACATGCATGCTGCTAAAATAGGCAGTTATAATTGAACTTAATACCAAAGTAGCACACAAGTACCCAATCAAATAGCACTCATTTTTTAAGCACGCTAATATTAAAAAATATAAACATAGAAAATGATGGCAGATAAAAATTATATGGCTTATCTGCATTGCCTGTCCACACTGGTAAGCTCTCCCTCAGAGATCTTCTGTACTTATTCCATACTTTCTTGAATTCAAACACCAGCACTTCCACTTTATTTCTGCAAAAAATATTTTCTTAGATTGCCCCTGAATCTATCCTCTTTCAGCCTCATGCTATGACTTCTTGTTTTATGATGAAGGCAACTGACCATTTGGTATACCACTGCATTTTATATACCACCTTTCTGTGGTTTACATATTATATAAAGACTAGTCTTTAAGCCCGTTACATTAACGGGTGCTAGAATATATGTATGTCTGTCTTTCTTTCTTTCTGTCTCCCTCCCTCCTATTATTTGTCTTTCTTTCTATTTGTCTCTCTTTCTGCCCCCTATGCAGCATTTATGTCAAGCCCGTTACATTAACGGGTGCTAGAATAGATGTGTCTGTCTGTGTTTCTTTATCTCTCCTTGGCCGCTATCTGTATCTTTCTGTCACCCCCTTCCCCACCCAAGCAAAGCTGTCTGCCCCCAGCACCCACCTCCCCCCCAAATGTCTCTCCATGGCCCTCTTCTGTCTTCCCCCCAGAGCAAAGCTGTCTGTCCCCTTTCCCTATCTCTCCATGGCCCCTTCTGTCTCCCCCCAGCACACCCCTCCCCCCAAAGCAACCCCCTTTCCCTCTCCCGCTGACTCTCTCTCTGGCCCCCTTTCTCTGTCTGTCTTTCTGTCCCTCTCCCTGCCCCTGTCATTTCCATCCCACTTCCCTATGCAGCAGCAATAGCATTTCCCTTCTATTCCCCCCTTTCCTGTGTAGAAGCAGTAGCAGGATTTTCCGCCACTCCCCCTTTCCCTTTTCTTCCCTTCTCTTCCCTGCTCCGTTCAGCCCCTCCCCCTTCTTTTACTGGCATTGTCGATCCGGCCTGCTCCTGACCCTCCCACCGCCGACAAACCTCGGGACTCCAGCCGCGTAGGCAGCACTTTAAACACGCTGCTTAGCAGCCTTCAACTGGCGATTTCCTCTGCTGCGTCTGTCTCCGATGATATCATCAGAGACCCGGCAGAGGAAATCAGCAGAGAAGGGCGCGAAGCAGCGTGTTTATAGTTCTGCCTACGTTCGAGAGAGGAGCCAGGGGTGAGGAAGGCCGCCGCAGTTGTGTACCTGTTTTTTTTTATTTGAAAACCGCCGCAGACTCGGATAGAGTCCTTGCGCCCCCCCTTCCCTTCCCTTGTAAGTCGGCAATTCAAGCAGCCTGTGCAGCAGTCTTCACACGCTGCTTCGGGTCCTTCTACTGCGCTTATTTGCTCTGCCGAGCAAATCAGGGCAGTAGAAGGGCCTGAAGCAGCGTGTGAAGACTGCTGCTCAGGCTTTTTGAATCGCCAGGTAGGTATTCGGGTCAGCGGCAAGGGAAGGGGGTTGAGCGGCAAAGAACTCCTCTGGTCTGTTGCGGAGGGCGGCCCGGCTCGATTTATTGATTCGTGGGGGGGGGGGGTAGGCAGACGCGGGGACCGTCCAGTTCGAGAGAGGAGCCGGGGGTGAGGAAGGCCACCGCAGCTATGGAAATTTTTTTTTAATTTGAAAGCCGCCGCCGGGGCCGCGCATGCGCAATCATGTTTCCGCGACGGGATCAGGGAACACGATTTTTTTAGTGCGCATGCGCGTCCTACCATTTTATTATATTAGATATATTCTCTGTCCCTAGTGGGCTGTCAAAGCAGCTACTGATTGGTGAGGCCCAACTTTAGTGTAGGAAGAGGCGGTTGGACATACCGCAAGTGATTTCCTTCACTCGCCGGCGCTCCTGCTGCCCTCTCCTGTCTCTCCGGCTGCCCTCTTCTGGTCATTCACGGTCAGAAAATACCGTGAATGACTAGAACCCTGAATCGCTGACCGTGAATGACCGGGGGAACACTGTATTGGTATATGTGTAGGGCTCTTCTTCTTGTAATCAACTCTGAATCCGAATTTAAAAATATTAGAACATAAAACTACTGATTAGATGAAAGTAGATTAGACACTATAGGCTCCTTTTACAAAGCTGCGATAGCGTTTTTAGCACGCGCAGGATTTTAGCGCATACTAAACCCGCGCTATGCGGCTAGAACTAACGCCAGCTGGTGTTATCTAGCGCACACGGTAATTTAACGTGCACTAAAACCTCTATCGCAGCTTAGTAAAAGGAGCCCTATAACTTATCTGGTAAGACAATGAATATCGGTATAGCCGACTGACTATATTTTTAGGGCTAAAAAGAGACTGGAAATTCAATGCCTGTTACTAAATACTGCCCAGCATTGAATTTTTGGGTCAGCCAAGCTAACTTGGCTAAATATCGACTCAACACAATCACAAAAATCCCACCTATCATAGTACAATCGCGTGTTAATATGAGAGGGAAAAGGATCTCAGAATCCTGCTTGATATTCAGTAATAAACCTTAAAAAAAATAAGTGAGTTTTTTTTAGGATCGATGATAGAAATGTGAAACCTTGTAAGACGTGGTTAAGATTTATTCCTGAATACCAAGGAGGTTTCTGAGATCCTATTCCTCTCATATTAACACGTATTGTACACCCCTCCGCCCCCCAACGGGAGCGTGATAATTTGTAAGTTTAGTGGGGGGTTCCCCCCACCCCCTCACAGCGCAAACGGAAAGGGCTGAAAGGCGGCGTGCATCTGTCCTGCATGCAAATGTCACCGCAGGATTGTCAGCGCGCCATTGTCCGGCGTGCTTTTGACGGGTCACCACTGTGATAGGTGGGATTTTTGTGATTGTGTTGGACTGTTCCATATTGATTCCCCTGACCATTTTTTGTTGATCAGTCTAAATATCGGCCCCCATGTTGTTTAGAAAGTGCAGTGCCTGTAGAGTGTGTGTACTCAGTATTAAACTTTGCTTCTTTATATGTATAACTTCTCAATTAGATTCCAAATTAGAGTATGCAGGCTCAGCTGGCAATCTGAGCTAATAAAGACTTCAGTACACAAAGCAAGCAGTGACCTATAACTTAAGACACATACATTATTTTCACAGAGAAAGGAAGCGCAGACCTCAAGATGCTTTAAAGTAGCCCTGAGGTGAAATAAAAGGCTATTGAAGAAGTCAGAGTACTTCATGATTTCTTGCAGGAGCTGAAAAACAGCTGTCAATGTCTAATGATGTTAGATTCTCAGCAAATTATTCAAAGGCACAACATCTTTTTACAATGTAATAATAGAGCACATAAACGATTGAACAATTTAGACACAGTACCACTAGCTAAAATAGACTTGTGGACAAACTGCAGCTCTATTGAACTTAATGGAGCTGACAGGCATATGTGTGAGGCCGAGCAGATGTCCTGGCACAGTGTGGTCTGAAACTCAGAGAGCAGCTACATGTAGAAACCTGATGGGCCAATTTTTACAGTGACTTATCAACAGAGAAACATTTCAGGATTGTCTGCAAAAAAGTGTATCTGCTAGGATCCAAGTAATATTTCCCAAAAGCAGATAAAGTGATGATTTGAGAAGAGTTGAAACAGTCTGTCCCTACCAAAACTTTGTTATCTATAATTGAATCAAATACACAGAAATGTGGTAAGTCAGACAATACGCTCATAGTGCTTCAAATTACAAGAAATCATGAGTGAAATGAAAACAGTGTGGAGGTGAAACAAGTATCCCCCAGTGCTGACAGTTTTAGTTTCTTTAGTTTCAGCAAAAGCAACTTTGGACAGAATAAATTACTTTTCAAATAATTTCACAAGTGGGAAATTTGGTTTAGTTTAGTTTAATTCATATATTGTCAAACAAAACAACCCTGAGGAGCCTGCTCATTAAAGTCTAGCAAAGTTTTACACTTACTGCATGTGAAATACACAGTAAGTGCAATGCCTGTGTGCTAAATGTTGGGGGCACTGCAGTATGTTTCCAAGTTTATTTGTTTTTTTCCTACCCCGCGCCTTAGTGAAAACCTTCAGGACGGTTTACAATCTATAGTGAAGGAGGATATATACCAGGGGTAGGGAACTCCGGTCCTCGAGAGCTGTATTTCAGTCGAGTTTTCAAGATTTCCCCAATGAATATGCATGAGATCTATTTGCATGCACTGCTTTCAATGCATATTCATTGGGGAAATCCTGAAAACCCGACTGGAATACGGCTCTCGAGGACCAGAGTTCCCTACCCCTGATATATACAGAGATTGCTATAGTCAAAATTAGGTGTAATAGGATACATACAGTAGTTGCTATGGTCATAGTTAGGTGAAACACACTGGTACATGAGGAGGTCAGGGATTTATTATATATTGGTGAGGGGCTTAATATGCATCAGCAAAGAGGAATGTTTTTAGTTTTGCCTTGAACTTATCGGTAGAGGTTAGTGATCGCAGCGATAATGGTAGGGCGTTCCACAGCTTTGGGGCCTTGATTGCAAAGATGACGTCTCTAGCATATTCGTGGACTATGTTCCCTGCATAGTTACCACACAGAAAAGTCTTTTACTGTGAGATAATGCATTCACAATTAGTGCAGATGCACTTATCCTATTTTGGAGGCAGTAAAGTGCCTGAACAAACTACAACAATGACAGCACAACAGTGAATCCCAAACCAGCAGGTCAGATTTTCAGAATATCTACAATGAATGTTCATGAGATTGAATTGCATTCATTGTCTCTTTAATCTATCTCATGCATATTCACTGTGAATATCCTGACAATCTGACTTGCTGGGGTACCACCCAGGACAGCTAAATGCTTGCTAAATGCTAAGATGCCCTTAGGAATATAACGGATGTCTTAGCTTTTAGCGCACATTAATCTTTTTGTAGAATTGGAGTAGATTAAACTTTAATTTCTGGTGGAATTCTTTGTGCCATATATATAAGATGGAAAGAATATTAGCCTTACAGAAAGGACATTTTAATAAATTCAAGGATGTTTGGGGACCATTAACAGATTATTGTAATGAGTATATAACATTTTTCCCTTAATTATACAATTGTAACTGAGAGGGTGGGGGTGGGGAGGTTTCTGATCTTACCTTAATTGTTTGGATTAGTAGAAAAGAATATATTATATGATATACGTGATTACATATGATAAGGTAAGGGTGGGAGGGGGGGGATAAATTTCATTAATTTAAGATGATTGTAATAGAAATTCAAGTGATGTTTGTAAGTTAAAATGTTATTTCCGATTACACTTGTAAGTTGTAAAAATGAATAAAGAATTTTTTTTAAAAATATCTTTAGCACACGCTAAATTGGTTAGTGCACCTTAATAAAAGGACCCCTTATGTAAATGTCTTGTACCTTCCTGCAATTTTATGGTTCACGCTATTTTGAGTCTCATTTATTTTGAGTCTTTATTTATTTTTGAAATTTATATACTGTCTAAATCTAGATGGTTTCCATATAAAACATACATAACATAAAATCAACATTACAAGAAGCTGATTCTTCATGGCATTTCTTGCCCACTTCCATCCTATACAAATAGAAATCAAATATATAAATTGTTGACTTATGCAATCATAAGACGTGCAAGCCAATACCTATGTTCCCTTTGCCATGTTTCTATGCTATGAACACTTTCATATATTTTTTCATTATACATTTTTCCAGTATAAGTATTTCAATATTGTCCACAGAAGGTCTGGTAAGAGCTTAAAGGAAGCACTTTGGGATAAGTCAATATCACATAATGGTGGCATTTATATTGTCTAGTAATAGGACTCCTTTTACTAAGCTGCAGTAGCGTTTTAGCACACGCTGCAGATTAGCGCGTGCTAACCCCCACACTATGTGGGAAATCTAACACAAGCTCAATGGAGGCATTAGCATCTAGCGCGCACGGCATTGTAGCGCATTCTAAGCATGCGCTAAAACCGCTAGCGCAGCTTAGTAAAAGGAGCCCATAGTTTTCGCTAACAGCAGCACCTCATTTTGACATGTTTAGATATGCATACATAGAATTTGATTTCTTTTGATTATGCCCTTATATGCATTATCCCCACCTTTATATGAAGCCGATGAACTGATGAAGTCTGATGGATAAAGTACAGTGATAGCTTGGAATTCGAACTTAATCCGTTCCAGAACCCAGTTTGAGTTCCAAATCGTTTGAGTTTCAAGACAATTTTTCCCATTTAAAATAATAGAAATTGGATTAATCCATTCCTGGGTCCCACAAACTCAAATTTTAACTGTACATACATTTTATTTTAAGGTAAAATATTAACAAATAATAATAATACCACAGTACAGTATTTTCCTCACTACACTACACAAAGGTAAAAATCACACAAGATGCTTTCACTACAGCTTCCGACAATGAACTGAATGATGTATGGGTAGCTGAGTACTGGGGAAATGTATGCACAAACACACAAAGCAACGGTCGGATTCCGGGGCAAAATTTGTTCAAATTTTTCATTCGGATTCCAAGTTGTTTGAGTACTGTGGCATTTGGATTCCAAGACATCACTATACTGGAAAGTGGTTCTAACCAGGACCTGGAAGAAACTATGTTTTTGGAAGATTTTGGACTTTCTGTGTTTTTCCTTGTTTTACCTGAATACCCTTTTGGCTATCTGACAAAAATTTAAGTTTGATTTGAAGCTGAAATTACGCCAATACCAGAATGCTGGGGGTTCACCACTGTCCAATTCTGTAAGATACATTTACGAGCAATTAAGCACATTTTCCAGCATAGCATATGCTGGTCTTTATTTATGCGACCATATGCCTCTGGTACATCCAATACCAGCAAGAATGGACTTTCTCAGAATGACTGGCATATAAGCCACCACTCACCTCCAAAACTGTTAAATTTGAAGGCATTTTAAAAAACAACACATTTTTAAAATAAATAAATTGAATATCCAGTTTATTTTCTATTCCATTCTCCCAATGAGCTCAGAATGGGTTACAAGTTAACATACATAATATACAGTTAGCGGGTTACATAGTTACAATACAAGTTTTTTCTTTTTTTTAATAATTTTATTGAATATTATCGGTGATATACAAAAAGTAGTTCAAATACATATAAATTGAATAAAAAATAATGATGTATAAACAAAAGAAACCATAATTACATTCATTTGCATATAACAGATTAGTAAGAAGAATTCAGAGTATTTGAAACTGCTAAGAAAAGAAATAGAAAGGGTAGAGAAGCCGAGATGATGAAATAAAAGAAAAAAGAGAGATAAGGAAAGAGAGAGAGAAAGAGAGAGAGGCAGAATTGTCTACGAGGTAGAGTGAACATATGAATCTAAGAATGACCAAGGTGATTTATTTCGCATGAAATTTGTAGAGAAACTGGATATCATGTTCTTTTCATATGCATATGATTCGAATTTGTGGTACATGCTCAAAGAGTTCCACCAAAAGGTGTAGTCTAGTAGTGTGGATGACTTCCAATTTTTCAAAATGTGCATAAGAGCTGTCACAAACATGGTGTCAATGAGTTTAGGAGGACAGTTTGATAGTGCAAAACAAGGGTGTTGAGAACGAAGGATTATAATGTCCATGGAAATATCTTCTGAACATTTGGTAATAGATTTTATGGTGTCCCAGATACGAATCCAAAAGGAATGAACCATAGTGCAGTGAAGAAGCATGTGATCAAGAGTTCCAGGTTCTTTCAAACAGTTCCAACAAGTAGGATCTTGTTTCAGTTTCGCTTTCCACATTCGAAATGGAGTCCATATTGCATTCCACATAACAAAGAACATTGATTGTGAAACTCTTGAGGATAATAGAGGACGATTTGTAGATGACCAGAAGAGTTCCCAGTCTATTTCAGAAAGTGTGGTCGTTAGGATAGAACCCCAATGGTTCATGGATTGAGGTGTAAAGGTGAAGGTATGGTCTCTTAAGATACTATAAAAAAGAGATATCGCCTTACCTTTCAGTAGAGCTAAAGTAGACCAGTGATGAATGGTTTGTTGAGAGGTCATAAAGTCAGGACGTATTTGAACGTTAGATAGTATTTCAGTAAGCGTAAGCCATTGGGGATATATAGAGGATGGGAGTGAGTTTACAGAACAAAAAGTATCAAATGGGACAAATGAAGTTGAGGGGATCAATTGATGAACAAACCATACACCCGCCCGCTGCCACCTCTTCCATGAAAGAGATCTACCATTATTTTGAATTTTAGAATTATTCCAAAGGGACATGAGTGGGCTTTCAGCAACAGATATCTCAGCCGCTGCATCTAATAGTTGAAAAGCATGTTGCGTTGCACTTAGCAAAGAGTACTTTCTCAAATGTCTAGGTATCGATACTGTAAGGAAGCAGGAGATGTGTAGTGGTGCACATAAAAAGCATTCCATTTCAAACCATGCTGGTTGATCCTGTGGATAAGAATCAACAATCCAATGAGCTCCATATTTGGCTAAGGATGCGATGTAATAATAATAAAAATCAGGTAAATTTAAACCACCTTTAATCTTAGAGGCCTTCAGCTTGGCAAGAGCGATACGAGGTTTTTTCTTGTTCCAAATAAATTCAGAAATTTTCATATTAAGCCAATGAAATAGCGACTTATGGCAGAGAAGGGGAAGCATAGATAGAGTATAATTAATTTGTGGAGCTAAGGTCATTTTAATGGAGACTATTCTACCCCACCAGGACAAATAAAGCGGGGACCAACGAGATGTAGTATTTAAAACCAAGTTTTTTATTTTAGATATATTGAGATCTTGAGCAAGTAATGGGTCTTTATGTATTAAGATCCCCAAATATTTTACAGCTCCTTGTGACCATGGAAAAGGAAAATGAGTTAGATCTGAGGAGGAAATGTGATCATTTAGCGGAAAGATCTCTGATTTCTCCCAATTAACAGAATATCCAGATATATGAGAATATTGAGAGACGATGTGGATAAAATGTGGTATAGAGACAAGAGGATCCTTGAGAAAGAGAAGAACATCATCAGCATAAGCTGCTAATTTAATATCTCTACTGGACAAGGGAACTCCTTTAATTAAGGAACATTGTCGGATAATTGACAATAGAGGTTCCAATGCTAAATCAAATAATAGTGGTGAGAGGGGACAGCCTTCCATCTTTCTTTGTGACAAGACTTTGGGATGCAGGATTGTCACAGAATCTAGTGCCAATATAGTATACTGTATATTTCTTTGTAATTCACTGGCTATAGGCAGGGGAGCTAAGTGAAAAGGTATGTTTTTTATTGCTTTCCTTTACCAGCTAAGTCAATTTTAATTGCTGGCCATCTAAGTTATAGTAGCCAAAAATAGACCAGAAATGAGTGCCACTGCAGTGAGATCTGGAAACAGCAGAGGGAACCCACAAGAAGACGAGTCCAGTGCAAGCCAATGCCAGGATGTGGATACGGACCTACGGCTGGAGAGATGGACATACACCAGGGACCTGGACCTGCAGCTAGACAGGCAAGAGAAGATTGAGAAGACAGCAATTGTTGTGGGGGACTCCATCATCAGACAAGTTGACAGCCACATAGCGGGAGGAAGACAGGATCGGCTGGTTACCTGTCTACCGGGAACCAAGTTAGAAGACAGAGAGGGCCGCATCGATAGGATCATCGACAGCGTGGAAGAGGAAGGTACGGCGGTGGTGATCCATGTGGGAACTAACAACGTGAGCAATAGGAACTACAGCAGGGAAGGACTAAAGGACAGTTCCAGATCCTAGGAGGGAAGCTGAAGACCAGAACCCAGAGGGTAGCATTCTCAGAGATTCTGCCGGTACCCAGGGCCGACGAGAAGTGGCAGACGAAGGTGCAAGCAATCAATGCATGGATGAGGCGCTGGTGTGAGGAAGAAGGATTCCACTTTGTACGCAACTGGACGACATTCTGGGGAAGAGCAAGCTATTCAGGAAAGATGGACTCCACCTCAGCGGAGATGGAACGAGGCTGCTTCCAAGCAACCTAAAGAGAGAAATTGAGAAGTTTTTAAACTAGGAAGAAGGGGAAAGCCAACAGTTGACCGAGAGTCTATGGTTCGGGAATCGGTATACCCAGAGGATACCATGCAGAAAGATAGTGGGGAAGACTCACCAAATCATAGGCAAGACAGAAATCCTGAGGGATCGAAAGGGACACAAGAGGGAAGGAAATGCAAGAAAGTAGCAGGCAGCAAACTCAAATGTATGTACACAAACCCAAGGAGCCTGAAGAATAAGATGGGTGAATTAGAAGCTATGGCACAAAAAGATAACCTTGATATCATTGGCATCACGGAAACATGCTGGAACAAGGAAAACATCTGGGACACTGTGCTACCGGGATACAAGCTATACCGCAGAGACAGAGTGGGTCAAAAAGGTGGGGGCATTGCCCTATACGTCAAAGAGGGCATTGAGTCTACCGGAGAGAACACGCTGGAAACGAAAAATAGGGTAGAGTCTCTTTGCGCCAAAATTCCAGGGACAAAAGGAACGGAAACGAAGATCGGCACCTACTACCGACTCCCAGGGCAGTCCGATGAAATTGATGGAGAGATGACGAATGAGATTAAACGCAACTGCAAGGGAGGCTACATGGTTATTATGGGTGACTTCAACTATCCAGGGATAGACTGGAACCTAGGTACCTCTGGCTGTAGAAGGGAGACCAAGTTCCTGGATGCTGTAGGTGATTGCTTCCTAGAACAACTTGTCAAATAAAATATGAGAGGAAATGCAATTCTGGACTTAATTCTAAATGGACTACGAGGACCGGCGCAAGGTGTAGAAGTAGAAGGGACGCTGGGAAGCAGTGATCACAATATGATCCGCTTCGAACTGGACACAGGGACAAAACATCGGACCAGAATGTTAGCCACGGCACTAAATTTCTGAAAAGGGAATTACGAAGGGATGAGACTCATGGTGGGGAATAAGATTAAGAAGAGGATAAGCACGGTAAAAACGCTAGAGCAAGCATGGTCCCTTTTTAAGGACACGGTCACTGAGACGCAAAATCTATATATACCGTGTATCACCAAGGGATTCAAGAGGAAAAGAACAGGGAACTGTAGCAATGAAGGAAGTGTTCAGAGACAAGAAGACCTCGTTTAAGGAATGGAAAAGTTCAAAAATGGATGAAAACTGGAGAAAGCACAAACAACATCAAAGCAGGTGCCACAAGGCAGTAAGACGGTCCAAAAAAGACTATGAGAAAAAATAGCCAAGGAGGCAAAAAATTTCAAGCTCTTCTTTCGATATGTTAAGGGGAAACGACCGGCGAAGGAAGCGGTGGGGCCGTTGAATGACCATGGAAAAAGGGAGCGCTAAAGGAGGACAAAGCCATCGCCGACAAACTGAACATATGTTTTCCGTTTGTCTTTACCAAAGAGGATATATGCAACATACAACAGGTTATACGCAGGAAACGAGGATGGAAAACTGACAAAGGTTCAAGTGGAGATCCGGGAAACTACAGACCGGTAAATCTGACCTCGGTACCAGGAAAGATGGTAAAGGTGATGATAAAGGACCGCATCATTGATCACCTGGACGGACAGGAGCTGATGAGGACCAGGCAGCAAGGCTTCAGCAAAGGAAGATCTTGCGACGAACTTGCTGCACTTCTTCGAGGGAGTAAACAGGCAGATAGACAAGGGTGAGCCAGTCAACATTGTGTATCTAGATTTTCAGAAGGCGTTTGACAAGGTTCCGCATGAATGATTACTTCGAAAAATTGCGAGTCATGGAATCAAGGGTGAAATCCTCATGTGGATTAAAAACTGGTTGGTGGATAGGAAACAAGAGAGTGGGGGTAAATGGACAATATTCAGACTGGAAAAGTGTCACAAGTGGAGTGCAGGTTTCGGTACTTGGGCCCGTGCTCTTCATCCTATTTATAAAAGACCTAGAAACTGGTACGACGAGCGAAGTAATTAAATTTGCGGACCATACGAAGTTATTTAGAATTGTGAAGATGCAGAAGGATTGCAAAGACTTGCAACATGACATAAACACGCTTGAGAAATGGACCACCACATGGCAAATGCGGTTTAACGTAGATAAGTGTAAGGTGATGCATATCGGGAATAAAAATCTTTTTCACGAATGCAGGATGTCTGGTGCAGTACTCAGATAGACCCCAGGAAAGAGACCTGTCAATGAAGTCAATGAAGCCATCAGCGCAATGTGTGGCAACGGTGAAAAGGGAAAACAGAATGCTAGGAATGATTAAGAAGGGGATCAAGAGCAGATTGGAGAAGGTTATCATTCCGCTGTACTGGGCCATGGTACGCCCCCACCTGGAATACCGTATATGAAGAAGGACACAGTACTACTCGAAAGGGTCCAGGGAAGAGCGACTAAAATGGTTAAAGGGCTGAAGGAGCTGCCATATAGTGAGAGATTAGAGAAACTGGGCCTCTTCTCCCTTGAAAAGTGGAGACTGAGAGGGGATATGAAACATTCAAGATAATGAAGGGAATAGACTTAGTTGATAGAGATAGGTTGTTCACCCTCTCTAAGGTAAAGAGAATGAGAAGAGGGCACTCTCTAAAGTTAAAAGGGGATAAATTCCGTACAAACGTAAGGAAATTCTTCTTCACCTAGAGAGTGGTGGAAAACTGGAATGCTCTTCCAGAGGCTGTTATAGGGGAAAACACCCTCCAGGGGATTCAAGATAAAGTTAGACAAGTTACTGCTGAACCAGAAAGTACGCAGGTAAAGCTAGGCTCAGTTAGGGCACTGGTCTTTAAACCAAGGGCCGCCACGTGTGCGAACTGCTGGGCACGATGGACCACTGGTCTGACCCAGCAGCGGCGATTCTTATGTTCTTATTTGCACAGCCTGATCTGGCAGCCAACTTGACTAGTGAATGCTTAAAATTGGCAGCTATTGCACAATATAGCCAGCCATGTTTTAGCTGCTAACTGCTAATATTCAGTGGAGATAGTAAATTAAATAGTGCTGAATATCAGGAGACTTGAATCTTTATCTATTAATATTTTGGTGAAGCTGTAGTTGACAAAGGAAAAACTCAGGAAGACCATTATAAAGGGCATTACAATTGCTTACTTATTAAGACAATAATCAAAGTAGTTACCACCAGCCTATTTAGGTAAGGGCAAAGGTCACTGAAAATTGAAGGAGAGAAAACAAGTGTGGACTACTGTGAAGACGTTTTGGGCTGCAGCTGCTGATAAGGCAGGTTCGCCCGGCAGAACAACAGTAGCATCCTGAAAATAAGATTTTCTTTTCTTTCTATCTTGCAATTACTAATAAAAAAATTCTTGAAAAATAATATATTATTGCACTGTAGTGGAGAAAAATACAACATATTATATTTTTCTTATTGATACACAATATAACAGAAACTTTGCAGCTCAATAAAACTTGCTATTGGGTATAGTAGAAATCAATACCTGCTTATTATGCCAGAGTACCTGAAAGTGTAAGAATAATCTAAGTTAATGATTTGTGAAATAACCAAGGAAAATTTATTGCAGCCTATGATTATTGTCTCTTTTTCCAATGAAGCAGAAACATCCTTTGCTGTATTTCCTCAACTATGAGACTGAATCTCAGCAGATAAATTGTTTTACTTCAGTGTCCAGGTACTGGATTAAAGATAAGAAGCAAATAACAAAACCAGTTGTCAAACCACATGGCAATAATCAAAAATCTTGGCTGGTTTTAGAGCACACAAAATTAGGTTTGCGTGTGTGTACCTGCCTGATTCCTTGAAAAATTGCATAATCAGTTAGCCAAAATCTTGGGCTAATAGTTACAAAGTTGTGGTAGAAAAAAATGCAATTTACTGCAGCATATATACCATACCAGTCACCACACCGTGGTACTTCAATACTCCGGGTTAGTTTCCTGTATTGTAAATATTTTTGATGGGGAGGCGTGGCCTAGTAGAGCTGCTACCTCAGCACCCTGAGGTTGCATGTTCAGTCCCAGCCTGCTCCCTCTGACCCGGGGCAAGTCACTTAGGGCTCCTTTTATGAAGCCGTGTTAGCGGTTTAACGCGCGTAATAGCGCGCGTTAATTTGCCGGCCGCGCTAGCCGCTACCGCTAATGTGGCTTCGTAAAAGGAGCCCTTAACCACCAATTGCCCCAGGTACCATAGTTAGATTGTGAGTCTGCTGGGACAGATAGGGAACTACTTAAGATTACCTGATAACTGTTTAATATATTATAAATCACTTTGGATGAATCTCTTCATGAAGAGATGGTTAATGAATTGTTTAATCCTCCACATGCATTAATTGTATTATAGTATTCTTGTCCTGCTCTCTCTCATTCACAGTTTACATACTCATTGTCTTTCCAGGCTCCAATGCTTGTCTTCTAGCATTGGAGCCTGGGGGCTCTTCACACTAACATTTTACCTGCTAATATGCATTCATTTAAAACCAGCTGTCCCCACAAAGTTACCTGCTCTTCAGTTCTCAGCCTCTGTCTTGAAACATATATTTCTGAAAAGTATATACAGTACTGACTTCTTGGACATCTTTAGAGATAGTTTCCACAGCTATATTGTGCTTACAGGCCCTCCCACCCTGCCTCTCATCCCACCCATCCCCTAAGCTCACATTACATTTATACACCCATTTATCACCCATAACAACTGGTGCTCACAACTACAAATTAACACTAATCAAGGCCTCCACTACCAATCCCTACCAAATTAACTCCTTGTTTATCACCCTACCTATGGCTCACACCTGAAAATAATTAAACCAACAACAAAGACACTGCCTTAATACTCTGAAACTAAGAGCTCAAACCACAGCACTACCCCAATCATTCTGTATACTCACTCAAATAAATAAGACAAACTCAAACCCCATCTCCTCCTCCCCACTTACTTCCTATTCATAACAACCTTCAACCATACCCACCCACCCCACCATAAAGACTTCACTTTCCACTAACTCAGTCTACTGCCATTATAAGTCTTGTGCATGTTGACCCATCTAGAACAACCCCACTCAGATATCAATTTCCTCTCCTATTTCATGATCCATCAGACCATTAAAGGCACCCTTTTTAATACTCTCCTGCACAGTTCTGAACAATAATGAATTGTATTTATTTATATACCACTAAGTAGTTTATATTCAGGTATTCAAGCATTTTTCCCTATCTGTCCCGGTGGGCTTATACTCTACTAATGTACCTGGGGCAATGGGAATTAAGTCACTTGTCCAGGGTCACAAGAAGCAGCATGGGATTTGAACCCACAACCTCAGGGTGTTGAGGCTGTAGCTCTAACCATTCAAACACTACTTCTCCTATACCACCCAATTATAATTTTTGTAACAACTTCCTAGGGTCTATAGTATCAAAGGCCGCTGAAATATCCAAGGAGACCATCCAGGGACACCATCCAAGGACACCAAGGAAATATCCCTCATCTAAAACTTTCCAAAGTGTGTCCAATATAAATAACGAAATGGTTTCTACCTTATGTCCTTTCCTGAACCCATAGTGATAACTTTCAAGTCAATTGTTCTTCTCAACAAATTCTTCCAATTTTTCTAACACCACTCATTCAATGATTTTTGATACCACTGGCATCACTGATATTGGTCTATAATTATCTAAAATTCCAGAATCCAAATTATGTTTTTTTTAACAAAAAATATTGGCTTTACATTTGCAATCTTTCAACTGTCAGGGACAACTCCATTTTTCAAGGACTTCTTTACATTCTTTGTCAATAACACTAATAACAGATTTAACTAACCCTGATGAGCATGGCTCAAATAATGATCTTGTTGGTTTTAATTTATTTACTATTGTCTTTACTAAGGGCTCCTTTTATCAAGCTGCAGTAGGCGGTTAACCGCCTGCCGCGCTAGTCGCTAACGCCTCCATTGACGAGGCGTTAGTTTTTTGGTGTGCCGCGGGGGTTAGCGCGTGATGAAATGTCCGACGTGCTAACCCCCGTAGCGCACCTTGATTAAAGGAGCCCTAAGACTTATCAGACCTTTTTTTCAAGAGTACCACTTTGCCATACTAACACAAATGCTGGATTATTGCAACTCCCTCTATGTGATCTAAACTCTCCTCTCCTGAACAAACTACAGATGATTCGAAACACAGTGGTCATAGTAATATTCAAACTATAAATTTTTGACTCTTCACCTTACTATAAGAATTTACACTGGCTGTCAAAACTCATATCACCTTCAAACTATCATGCATAATGTTCCAAATCTTATATACAAAAACCATCGAACCACTCAAACCTATTTGTCAATTCCTGGTCAACATCAACCAGAAAACTGAAATCACTTCAACTGCTCCTCCCATGTCAAAAAAGGGTTAAATACATTTGACTCGCTCTTCACATATCTTGATACCAAGATCTGGAACAGCCTCCCGGCTGTCATTAAGATGGAAACATTGTACAATATTCTGAAAAAAAATTTAAATTATTTGAAAGTATACACACTGTAGACAACTGACTCAAAATACCTGTCACTAAATTTCACACTCTACTAAAGTGCTATACCAGTAGAATCATAGAACCTCTATTCTTTCTTCCCTATTACTCCATTCATAATTCTGTCCTTCTCAAGCTGCTATAATGTAGCATATACATTCTATAATTCCTTCTATTGTAAATTGGTTTGAACATGTTTAGATATAGCGCGACTCAGAAATACTAGATTAGATTAATAAATCCCCAAATCACACATTCTTGACTGTTATTTATTTCAATTTCTATCCCATTCTCCCAGAAGCTCAGAACGGGTTACAGGTAAACATTCACAATCGTTTGAAAACAGACTAGTCATGGCAACAAATAGGTTACAATGCAAAGATAGTGGGCCTTAAGTTAGGTTGCTTATAAGTTAAAGGGCTTGTACACAGAGATCCTGTCCCCAGATCCCCCTGACAAGTATAGATGATACTCCCTCCCCTGCTTCCCCCATCATTGTTGATCACCAAGTTCCCGCTAGCTCTATTATAGGTTTATCTGTTGTCTAGTGGAAAGACAAGAGTTATTGCTATAAATTATAGGTCCTGTTTCATCAGATGCCAATTTAAAATGGCACCTCTTGATCTCTAGTGATAGTACTGCAGTGCTACTAATGGGGATCAAGCAGTCAAATAAGGGCATGCATAATGGTATAACGCAATTTGAAAATTCACTTCATCCTCTATAATAAAACCCTAAGCGTGCACTCCTACCTTCGTGACCCCTGACTCCGTGTTGTGTGACTCCGTGGCCGTGTTTGATTTGCGTTGTGTGTGGCATGCATGCGGCGTGTGGTATGAGGTAGCTTATGGTGCATGCAGCTTGTGCGGCATTTTGAGCAGCGCCAAGAGCAACGGCAGGAGGGTGTCCTTTGGCTTGGATGAAGCGGACAGGATGTGGGTGCTGCGAGGTGTCTGGCTGCTACTGCTGCACAGGGAAGTGGAGAGGGAGAGGGAACGGGGGCTGCTTTGGGGGGGAGGGATGTACAGGGGGGCAGGCAGCAATCTTGGTTTGCTTGGAGGAGGGGGGAGACAGAAGGGCCACGGAGAGATAGGCAGGCATGGTGCAACAGAGAGATAGGCAGGCAGGGGGCCAGGGAGAGAGACAGACAGAAAGAAAGACAGACAGGGAAGTGGAGGGGTATAGGGAAAGAGGGCTGCTTTGGGGGGAGGGGTATGCTGGGGTCAGGCAGCAATATTGCTTGGGGGGAACATTAGGGGGCCACGGAGAGACAGACAGGCATGGCGCAACAAAGAGAGATAGGCAGGCAGGGGGCCAGGGAGAGAGACAGAGAGAAAGAAAGACAGACAGACACATCTATTCTAGCATCCGTTAATGTAATGGGCTTAAAGACTAGTATATCATAAAAAGATACTTGTTTGGGGGCGGTTGAGAAATAAACAAACAAACAGAACCAAGGGTTAAGCTCTGGTTAAAGCCCTAATGTACCTCCCAAAAAGTCTAGAATTGAGGGTAACTTTCAAAATCAGTGACCTTCTCTGGCAAATGGTGACAAGTCACAGAAACAAAACAAACAAAAAATAGCTTTTAATGAATTCTGTTACAGCAAACAATTTGTAATACAACTGTCCAAACCTCATCCTTTTATGTAAATAAAATAAAGTACAGAAATTTAAACATGTAACTTTTACAGACTGCTTATGGGCATATGACATGAAAAATTAGCCATTCTCAACATTTTGGATTCGCTACTTTAGTCACTTTTTCATAAAGATAGTCATATATCATTTCTATCTTGACACTGGCTCCCTGAGGGTAAAAATATGTGCTAGTGGTTTGCAGAGTTTAAATGGCTATTGTAACCTTAGGTTTATCTCACAATTTTCATTTGTAGCTCATGGCAATTCATATTCAGGTTCTGTAGGTATTTCTCTGTCCCCATAGGGGATGCACGAGAAGATGAAGTGACTCTTCCAAGGTCACAAAAGCATCAGTGGGATTTAAACTGTCATCATCCTGCTGCTCTAATCACTAGACAATTCCAGCATTATCCTTTCATCTTTAGACCAGACTTACCACCTTGGGCTGCTCCCTAGTCTGCCTAATGGTCTACATTCTGTTGCCTGGGAGGGAAGGAGATTACATTACATTACATTAGAGATTTCTATTCTGCCATTACCTTGCGGTTCAAGGCGGATTGCAAAAGAAATAAAAAACGGAGGGTTACAGTGGAAGAACATTTGTCCTTTCTGGAGATATAAAGAGTAGGTTATGTAGTTTCTGTGTGGCGGGAAGAGGGAGGGGGGAAGGACGGTAAGTTTGAAGTCAGGGCTGTTTCAGGAATTTCTTGAAGAGTATAGTTTTTATTTCTTTTCTGAACGTCTTGTAGTCGGGTATCGTTATCAGTAGATTGGAGATTTGGTTATCTAGTTTAGCTGCTTGAGAGGCCAGGAGGCCATCGTATAGTTTTTTTCCGTGATGGATAAAGCAGAATGTTGCCAGCCCTATGTTTTGTGACCAAACACAATATTAAACCATACTATTATCTATTTTACACCTTGCAATTTCAATAGCTATTATGATCCTCTATTTCCTTTAATTACTTTAGGGATGAAAGTAAGTTTCACATATAGAAAGTTGCTGTTATGCAATTGATATATACTTCTATAAAAAGTAGACACACAGGGTCAGAATATATTAATGGCAGTAAAAAAATTGCACGAGTAAATTCAGGTTTGCATTCCATAGTGTGGGGACTATGCTGGAGAAGATTACTGGTGGGTATCACATTGTGTGATGTCCTTTGGAGAAAGTGTAGTAAGAGATACTTCTTGGGAGGAGCTTAGGAATCTTAGAGACGGAGATCCTATTCCTCAAGAACTCTGGGACATTTCCTTTAAGTGCTTCATATATCAGGCAAAGAATTGTACAGTTAGCCCTGTATTGCACTGGTAGCCTATGAAGTTTTTCCAAAAATGGTGTGATATTCCCAAATCTCATACAACTTTCTATTAGTCTTGTTGCAGCATTCTGAATCAGTTGGAGCTGGTGCAAACCCTTTGTAGTCAGTCCAGTGTAGAGTGTGTTACTGTCACCCAGTCTTGAAGGCTTGCCTTCTCAATGAAAGGCGAGAAGCAATGTGGTTGTCATAAATGAAAGCAACTCTTGGAAGGTCACTTGCATTTGAAGGATTATCTGTATCCCAAGGTTTCGGACTTGTGATCTATTTCTCAAAAGATGTCAGGTACAGGCAGTCCCGGGTTAAGAACGAGTTCCATTTTTAAAATTGTTCTTATGTTGAATTTGTAAGTAACTCGGATCCTGTACAGTACATGGTCTATTAATTAAAGAAACAGTCCTCAAAATAAAGTCCTATAGTTTATTTATTTAATGTATTTATTTAAAGCATTTTTAATCCGCCTTTATCCTAGGTGGCTTACAAATTTCCATACACAATAAAATTACAAAATAAAAAGATATACATCAAATAGAGGAAATTACAGTTACAATAGTCTGACTGCTTAGCCACAATATGATTGCATTCAAACTGTTCCTAAATACCATCATTCTTCAATTTAATAAACCATTTACCTGTAAAATCCTGACTCAACCACTGTTATATATTCACTTAAAAAAAAAGCTTGAACAAACAGGTAGGTTTTAAGCAACTTCCTAAATTGCAGGAGGTTTCTACAAAGACATAATGTTCCAGACACTTACTTTTGCTTTTCATCCGTCCCATTGTTCCCTCTCCACCACAATATCCAACATTTCTCCCTCTCATCTCTCTCTTCCCCATGCATCTGTACCTCCCACCTCTCCCACCACCATGTCCAATATTTCTCTCTCCCTCCATATGCCCAACAATTCACCTCTTTCTTCATTTCCCCATGTGCACTGTCTCTCTTCCCTCTCACACAGGCCCCTATAACCAACAATTCTCCCTTTCTATTCTCTCCCCCATCTCAGCATCTCTTTCCCTCCCTCCCTCCCTCCATTGTTCCATCCTATTTCCCAAGTTCATGCTCTCTCGCTCTTTTCTTCCTTCCTTCCATCCTTTGTCCGAAGTTTGTGCTCTTTTGAAATGGTCATTGTCTGTTTATATGAAGAACTTTTGGTATAGCACTATATTTGATGGGCAGGGGTCGAGACAGCAGGTAGTTGGTCAAAGGCCTCTTAGGATTTTGTTAAGACACTCTCTGCTATTGGGTTAACAGAGTCCCATATGCCTGTGTGAGAAGGTGGCATGTTTGTACATTCCTGGTTAGCTTACTGGAGCCTAGGTGAGACTGCCTGTAAATCTTGTGGAGACTTTTAATTTTGTTGTCAAAGTAACAAAATCTTTGCAATTCAGTTTTGACTGGGCAGGCTGGTTCTGTTATGGAGGTTGCAGTAGGTTGTTTATTGTACTGAACAGATGTTTGATTGAATTGGCAGCCTGTTCAGTGCATGGGGAGAAATAGTTTTTGGCTGCCGGTAAGATTTGGCGGTGCTTTGTCATGTGCTTCTTGCAGTTTATCTTGCCTTTATCCAGGCAAGATTACTCCATCTTCATTCCAGTTTCTAACTTTTACTCTTAAGGGTCTGAAATGCTGGAAAAATCCAAGGTGAGTATTTGTGAGTGGAACATAAGACTTTTTTTTAGTGGTTCTGTTTTCTCTAGGGTCTTAGCTATATGTGTATTTTAAATATCAACCTGCTCTGACATTGTAGTTGTCATAAAAAAAAACCAACAACACTGACCATGACAGTTAAATATTGACTTGATAAAGTCCAATTATATGTTTTTTTACAGGATCATTCTAGGAGAGATGGTGTTATGGTGGTCATGAGTCTGATTTAATTGAGAGGACCCAAGGACCCAAAGCTCACCTAGAACATTTAGTGAAAAGGCTGGGAATTTGTTTAGATTCCCCACTTTCTTTAGAGACCTGAATAGCCACAGTTACCAGAAAGTCTTGGGCTTGTCTACAACTGGTCAGACCACTGTAATGGAATACTTTGGGGGACCACACATTGGAGCCCACTGTTTTAGGAGGCAGCAGCAGCGGCCATTCACTAATGGTGGCTGCACTCTGTTTGGAGCCTCTTTTCTGCTGCGATCTAACTCCTCTGATGCAACTTCCTGTTTATGTGGGGGAAGGTCACAGCAGATGAAAGGCTCTAGACTACAGTTCTTCAACCGCCGGTCCGCGGACCGGTACCGGTCCACAGGAAATTTTTGCCGGTCCGCATAGGACCGGCAAGATTGACTCATTTTAACTTCCTGCCGGTCCGCGCAGGACCGGCAAGATCAGCATCGGAAGCGTGCGCTGGGCCGGAGAGATCTTGGGGAGCCTCCGACAGTGGCTTTCTCCCCTCTCTGCAGCTCTCCTTTACTTCCCAGTGCAGCGATTCACGAAGGCAGCCTCGGGGCTTTTGCTGAGTCGCGGCTGCCTCTGATGATGCAACTTCCTCTTTCCTCAGAGGCGGCGCGACCCAACAAAGGACCCAAGGCTGCCTTCGTGAATCGCTGCGTTGGGAAGTAAGAAGAGCTGCTGGGGAGAAAACCACTATCAGTCTGGGAAGCTGCTGGGCAGGGGAAAAAAGGGACAGCTGCTACTGGAGAGGGAGAAGGAGAAGGAGAGATGCATCTGGGAGGGGAGGAGGGAAAGGAATCTGGGAAGCTGCTGGGCAAGGAAAAAAAGGGACAGCTGCTACTGGATAGGGAGAAGAAGGAGAGATGCTTCTGGGAGGGGAGGAGGGAAAGGAATCTGGGAAGCTGCTGGGCTAGGAAAAAAAGGGACAGCTGCTACTGGAGAGGGAGAAGAAGGGGAGATGCTTCTGGAAGGGGAGGAGGGAAAGGAATCTGGGAAGCTGCTGGGCAAGGAAAAAAAAGGGACAGCTGCTACTGGAGAGGGAGACAGAGAGATGCTGCTGGGAGGGGAGGAAGGGAAGAGAGTTACTACTGGACAGGAGGAGGAGGGAAGGGAGAATGAAAAAAGGAAGGAAACAGCTGGCAGAGAGATTAGAGGAGGGGAAGGGGAGACACAGGCATGAGAAAGTAGAGAGATTGATGATAGGAAGGGGTCAGCAGAAAAATAAGCAGAGGGACAACGATGATAGATCTGGTGTAGGAGAGATAAAAATGAAGAGAGCAGTGAAGCTGGAATGAATCATGTAAATAGGAGAGAGGGGCACAAGCTGGATGGAAAGGGGAGAGGGACATAGAAAGAAGACAGATACCATATGGAAGGGGGAGAGGACAGATAGTGGATGGAAGGGGCAGATGCTGGATTGAAGAGACAGAGAGGGCATACGCTGGAAGGAAGAGAGTGAAAAAAAGATTGAAAGCAGAAACCAGAGACGACAAAAGGTAGAAAAAAATAATTTTATTTCTATTTTGTGATTAGAATATATCAGATTTGAAATATATATCCTGCTAGAGCTGGTGTTAGACATAACTGGGGACTGCAAAACCCAGGCAGTGCTTCTTTAGCTTTCAGCTGGCTTAGGGCGCTCTCTGACCAGGGGGCAGTTGCCCTAGTTGCACTCCCCTAAAACTATTCCTGTCATGTGTTACTTCAGTATTCTGTTAGCATGATATTTCTGTGTAGCATTCTGTAATAATTTGGCTTGTTCAGTTTTCTTGATAGTAGAGGGGATATATGTGAAGGGGAGGGGAGACAGGGGTTTTGTTGATCCTTGCTCTGAATTATTTGTATTTATAAAATGACAATTCTACAGAATATTGTTTCTTTTTATACTTTAATAAAATACATTCAATATAAAATCATAACTGAGGCTTGTGTGGATGGGATCAGATGATTTGTGGGGACCGAGCTCGCGGAGATGGGGCGGAAATGGGATTTTTAAATTTTAGTCCTAGTAGTTTGCCGGTCCACAAAATAATTATTTTTTTTCTGCCGGTCCACGGGTGTAAAAAGGTTGAAGAACACTGCTCTAGACATCTCTGAATGGCTATCACTGCTGAGGATCACTGAGAAAACATTATTTAAGGTAGACTGGAGAGGGGGAGAGTGAAAGAAACAGAAATGTTGGATCATGCAGGGCCCTCTGCTGTTCTAGGATCTCAGGCACTGCCCGGTTGCTTGAATGATCAGTCTGCCCCTGATATTACATACAGTATTTTTAATAAAACCTAAAGCTACTCAGAATGGTCAGTGGTAAAAAGAAGCAGGGGAGACCGTTGGCTGGATACCATCAAGAATGACACGGCAATGAAAATCAAGCAATTGAAAGAAGCTGTGGAAAACAGGGAAGCATGGTGAGGACTGACCTACAGAGTATCCAAGGGTCAGACACGACTGAACAGATAGTAGTAGTAGTAGTAGTAGTAGTAGTAGTAGTAGTAGTAGTAGTAAAGCTAAAAGCTGAGTTATCTTAATTTTTTGAACAGAAAATCACTGGGACAGCAATAAGTCAAAGCAAAAATGTAGGTCAGAAGGGTAATGAGTTTTACACTAGTAGACCTTGAAATATAATTTTCATTTGCTGATAAACATGTAATGCACAATTGATGAATCAATTCCTTGTTTTCTTCATTGGATTAAAAGTATTTTCTTTAGAGAGATACAAATATCACTTTATTTTAGTTTGTCAATTAGCAAAAGCTATCACAATTTCCATTTCAAGGATTTTAAACTTCATTAAATTAAATTAATTCACATCTTGCACTTTTATTTCAAGGAAACCGAGATTTATTTTCAATATGTTTAATTGATATGTAACATACAGTAACATAGTATTCCCAGTTGTTCTTCCAATTCATTCTCATTGCAATACTCAATCCCCATCTCATATTTCAATCCCTTTCCTATCACTGTTCTCCAGAACAATACGAATTGTGTCCAGAATTTGTTAGACAACTTGTCTATGCTGCCTCTACTTATAGGTAAAAATACTAAGGGGTTGATTCTATAAACGAGCATCCTACCACTGTCTGGCAGCCAATTGGGATGCTTTTATTAAATCCAGAGGCAGGCACCTATAATGCAGGTGTTTGTCACGAGTCTAGGGAGATGCGTAGGGACACCTTAGCGCACCCACGGCTGGATGTGGGTGTGGTTTTGACCAGAAGTAGCCTTGGGTCAGCTTAAGCGGCCCTAGATGTTTCCCTGGGGCTGCAACAGACACCTGAAATATAGGCGAGCAAAATGCTAAAGTAGATGCGGCCAGCTGAGCTGATCACAGCAAGGAATTAACCTATCAGCGGAGCTGACAGGCTTCCCCAAAACCACGGCTTTAGGGAGACCTGCCAGCACAGCTGATTGGGGGGAGGGGGAAATACCCCTGCCATGATTAGCTGAGCTGGCTGCAGCAGGAAACTCCCAACAAGAAACTCTGAAATCAGCAGGAGGGATACCCACTCCCTCCTGTCGCCAGCCTCTTTGATCCTCCAAACCCCTCATTGAAGACTGGCAGGAGCGATACCCATTCATTCCTGCCACTACTCCTTACAAACCCCTGACACCCTCCCTGAACTCCCGAACCCCACCCAAAGTAGCCTGGCAGGAGGAATGCCCACTCCCTTCTGCCAACACTCCCCAGAACCCACAATACCTCCCCCACCCCCGCCCACACTCGGAACCCTCGATACCCCCAGTAACTTTGTAGAAGAAAGGCCAGCTGAAGGAATGCTAACTCCCTCTGGTCGGTAGGCCCACCTCTTTAAAATGGCAGGACTTCCCCTTCCCGGTGCATCCTGGGATGCATTGTGGAGTGGACTAAGGCCCTGATTGACTCAGATGCCTAAAGGCCCTCCCATAAGAGGGGCCTTAGGCTCCTGGGCCAAGAGGGGCCTTAGGCCTCCTTCCTGGGATGGAATGGGCATAGCTTAAGACTCCAATTGAGAGGGGCCTTATGCATGTGAGCCAATTAGGGCCTTAGGATGCACTGGGAAGGGGAAAGCCCGTCATTTGAAGAGGCAGGCCTGATGGCCAGAGGGAGAAAGCTTCCCTCTGGCTGACCTTTTGTCTACAAAGATACGGGGAGTAGTGCGGGGGGGGGGGAGTCTAGGAGTGTGCTTAGGGGTGCAGGGTGTGGGTTTGGAGTTTGGAGGATATCAGGGAGGATTTGAGGTTTATGGGGTGTCAGCAGGAAGGAGTGGGCATCCCTCCTGCTGGGCTACTTCATACTTTGGAGGGGGGGGGGGGAGGGATCCAGGAGTTCAAAGAGGATATTGGGGGTTCCTGTCAGTCTTCAATGGGGTGTTCGGGGTATCTAAGGGCCAGCAGCAGCAGCAGGAAGGAGTGAGCATCCCTCCTGCCAATTTTGAGGGTACAGCCACAGCCACAGCTTCAGGGAGGCCTGCCAACTCAGCTGATCATCAGTCCCTAAAAACATAAGAATTGCCACATTGGGACAGACCAAAAGGTCCATCAAGCCCAGTATCCTGTTTCCAACAGTGGCCAACCCAGGTCCCAAGTATCTAGCTAGATCACAAGTAGTAAAATAGATTTTATGCTGCTTATCCTAGGAATAAGCAGTGGATTTCCTCAAGCCATCTCAATAACCTATGGACTTCTCTTTTAGGAAATTATCCAAGACTTTTATAAAACTCTGCTAAACTAATATATGTTGTGTGAAGAAATATTTTCTCTGGTTTATTTTAAATCTACTACATAGTACCTTCATCACATGCCCTCTAGTCCTACGTAGTATTTTTTGAGATATGGTGACCAGAACTGCACACAGTATTCAAATTGCGGCTGTATCATAGAGCTCTACAAGTGCATTATAACATTTTCATCTTTGTTTTCCATTCCTTTCCTGATAATGCCTAACATTCTATTTGCTTCTTTAGTCGCTGCCTTACATTGAGCTGAGGGTTCAACGTATCCTCAACAATGACACCTATAGATCTTTTTCCTGGGCAGTGACTTCTAACATAGAACCCAGCATCACGTAGCTATAGTTTGGGTTCTTCTTTCCCACATGCATTACTTTGTACTGCTTGATTAGGTCTGCCTGTTAGGCCTGTTAGGTCTGCCCGCTAGTTAGTTAAAAAGGTCCCTGTTAGTTAGTTTGAAAGTTAGTTAGTTAGTTGTATGTGCCTGGTGGTTGTACTCCACCTTGTTGTGTGTTGTGTTCTTTCCTTGGTGGTTTTCTGGAGTCCTTGTAATAAAGATTTGGTCTTTCTTGAGGCCCTTCGCAAAGGCGATTTTGCTAATGCGAGCACCTTTGCCACTCGCTGAACAGCTGCGCGCCATTGGCTCCTCCCCTTTTATGGGGCAGTTTGGCTAGTGACGTCGGGAGGTAGGCGGAGTTATCTCTCGCCTCTTCCCCTCTCCTTGTCCTGTCCGCCTCCCTCTCTGCTTACTCCGCTTTCTCCGCTCCTCTCTCTCCGTTCTCTACTTCTCTCCCTGCTTTCTCCGCTCCTCTCTCTGCTTTCTCCGCTCCTCTCCCTGCTAACTCCCTCTATACTTCCTCTGCTTGCTGCTCTGCCACCTGCTTCGGATTTTGCTCCTGAATTAGGCTCAGCTGCTCCTGTCTCCTTCGGCTGGCCTTAGCGCTGTCTCTAATGGATGCTTCGCCGTTGGCTCCTCCCGTTTTATGGGGAAGTTCAGCTGGTGACGTCGGGGGTAGGCAGAGTTATCTCTTGCTTCTTCCCCTCTCCGTGTCCTGTCCGCCTCCCTTTCCGCTTACTCCGCTTTCTCCGCTCCTCTCTCTGCGTTCTCCGCTCCTCTCTGTGTTCTCCGCTCCTCTGCGTTCTCCGCTCCTCTCCCTGCTAACTCCCTCTCTACTTCCTCCGGATTTTGCTCCGGACTATGCTCAGCTGCTCCTGTCTCCTTCGGCTGGCCTTAGCACTGTCGCTAATGATTCCTAGGATTCCTAGGATTCTCATTTTTAATTCCAGTTTCAGTAGAGTATTATTGAGTATTATTTAGGCATTGTTGTTGGTGAGTCTTGGAGGACTTAGCAAGATATGTCTGATTTTGTCTCTGTTTAATTTGATTTTCATGTTCTTTGCTCATTCCTCTACTAGGTTCATAACTTTGCCCACTTGGTTGTTAATTGTGTTTTCTCTTTTTGTGAAAAGAATATATACTGAGGATAAGGTAGGCACACTTCTCTCAGCAAACATATTTTTACTTGCTCCCAGATAAAGGCAGAAACAGAGTAGAGGGAGGTCAAGGGACGAAAGGTCCACGCAGGACTTCCATTGTGAAAGTTCCATACATAATATTGTCTCTGGATATATTTTCACCAATGCAAATGAATGTGTCAAAATGACATCCCTACTCAGTGACTGAATGCATTCTCAAAGAGAAACATACAGTATGTGGGCTTTGTCTTTGAAAATGGGCATTAAGGCCCATGCAGATAAGGTTCTTGTAGATCTGTAAACTTTGCAGCCATTATGTTATATTTCCTTTTAGGAGACCAAGAAAAATGAACCCCTCAGCAAAATATGCTTTGTATTGTTATCATCTTGTCATCAATGTTAATCAATGCAAAATGGCATACAAATACAAAAGCTAGCATTAATATTGAGGATGTCAGAATTAGATCTATTACATTAGTGATTGCTCTTTCCTTGCATTTGTTTTTCATCACAACAAGAACAACAAAATCCTGTTCAAATAGAAATTAGTATCTAGTTTTAAATTTCCCCAATGAGTTATTGATGATTAAATTTATGGCACCTATATACCCCAAGTTCACCGTCTTCAGAAAAGCTGACAGCTGGCCTTGTGATAAAGGCTGGCTTTGCATTATGAAGGATTGCTTGAAAGTGATTTATTGGCTAGGGTAATCTTCTACTAGATTATAGCAATTAGAATAAATATAAATTGTCAGAATGCCAACCAATTTTTCTTGACCTTTTGAAAGCCCTGTGCAAATAGGCACTATAGTACATTTGGAGCAAAGGCAGCTCAGGGACAAAGGTACTTTAGGTAACATGATTCATATCATATCACTTTTTCTATCACTGAAATTTGGCTATATAAAATGAATTGTGCAGGCATCAGCAGGTGTGACGCTTTATGAATGTCATCTGCATTCTGGTAGACCTGAATGCAAGGCTGCAAAACTGTCAACAGTTAATATAAACACAGATGCCTCATTTAGATTTCAGAGGGAAACATAAATATTATGAAATTCAACAATGATATAATCATGGTTAAATGCAGAAAAACCAGACAGAAGTGTTTGTTACTACCAACAAACTGGTGCTCAGTAGGTGAAAGAAGCCTGGCATAAATAGAAGGTGCCTAAGTCCATTTTAGACACTGGAAGCCCAGTAGCCCTTTCTCATGGTGGCCAATCTAGGTCCCTAGTACCTGGCCAAAACCCAAGGAGTAGCAACATTCCATGCCACCAATCCAGGGCAAGAAGTGGCTCCCCCCATGTCTTTCTCAATAACAGACAATGGACTTTTCCTCCAGGAACTTGTCCAAACCTTTCTTAAAACCAGCTACGCAATCCGCTCTTACCACAAACTCTGGCAATGCATTCCAGAGCTTAACTATTCTATGAGTGAAAAAAAAAATTCCTCCTATTGGTTTTAAAAGTATTTCCCTGTAGTTTACAAATGGCCTCTAACTTGTAATGAATCAAATGCACACTAATGAGTGTGCATCCCTACTATATATTTAGAATAAAACATGCATAGTTCTCACATTACTAGCTAGTGGACTATTTGCAAAGAGAGTGCACTTTTTCAGAACCATCAGGCATGTGTGAATTAGTGTACACATGCACACATTATTGCGAAAGAGTACACATTTTTTTTTTCAGAAATGATGCATTCCTTGCAACTACCCTCAAATTCTGTAAATGGTGACAAAGCTTGTGTACGTACAGCACATTGGTGCATGTAGCCAATGTATGTGCACAGCATAAGTGATCAATCGGTCTAATCGGCACCGATAATTGTTAATTAATACCTCATAATATAATAATAATAGCTTTATTTATATCTCGTCATACCTTTTCAGTTCAATTGGGACTAATTAAAAGTTATGCACACAGCTCCAAAAGCATGATTCTGTAAAAAAAAGTATGCACCAGCTGCAGTGTATGAATCTGAAAATGAGGCGTGGCCAGGAGCAGATCGGGGCGTACCTAATAGTTATGAGCATTGTTATAGAATATGCCCGATGAGCACACAACTTAGACACAGGCATTTGGGCCTGGTTTTAGCTAGCCTAAATGCCTGCGTCTGTTATGCATCTATATATATATGATAAAATTGGATGTATGTATGTATGTTCCAGCATAACTCTGAAATGTATGGACAGATTTCAACCAAACTTGCTATACAATACATATCACTTAGTATCTGAGAACAAACACTGTGGGGGTGGGAAGGGGGTGGCATGTAAAAATTATTGAAAACAACACATTTTAGTGTCTACCCCATAGTGTTTTTGGGCTTGCTGAGATGAATACTCAGCATAACTCTGAAACGCATGGAGAGATTTCAACCAAATTTGGTACACATATGACTTACTATCTGGGGAAAAATACTGTGGGGGTGGAAAGGGGGTGACATTTAAAAATTATCAAATGCCATATAAGTCCAAGTACAGCCCCATAGAGAGGGACATTCATGTGGGACATGTGGGAGGTGGGACATGGGGGAATGGGACATGTGGGATGTGGGACATGTCGAGGGTGGTATATTTTGTGATAAATATCTTGGTAAATGTGGGGGGTAGGACATTTGGGGGATGAACATGTGGGAGGGTGGGACATGTGGGACTTGGGAGATGGTAAACAAAACACTATCACAATGATGGAAAACAATGATGGTATGCCAATAATCTTAAAGCATAAGCACAGCAAGAGACCAATCTAGACGGAGGAAAAAGCCTCAGACAGGGGCCCACCCACCTCCACAAAGGTGGAAAGTTGGTGTTACATGTCTTACACAATAATAAGTTTTTCAAAGCAATTATTAACAAGAGCACATTGCTTGGACCATCTTTCATAGGAGGTTTCAGCCAGTGAAGTGATCGCTCTAACACTAACTTTCCACCTTTGTGGAGGTGGGTGGGCCCCTGTCTGAGGCTTTTTCCTCCGTCTAGATTGGTCTCTTGCTGTGCTTATGCTTTAAGATTATTGGCATACCATCATTGTTTTCCATCATTGTGATAGTGGCATAGATAGGCGGCTGAAATGTAGGCCTGGGTTTTCTTGGCCTGCAAGTCAGCCACCTATCTTGCCTTGAATCGCGGCTAGGTAGCCTCTTTAGTCCACCTAAGTTGTTGGTCATTCCTACTTTGGTGTTCCCTAAAGTGGCTACCTAGCTACTATGCCAGCCACCTTTTATTGGTAAGCACTTCAACGTTGCAGTTTTTTGCCATTTCTGACGATGTTATTCATTTAACTTAGGCACTGGTAGGGTGCCTACTGATGCCTAACCAGCTCCTAAAAAAATCAGCGCTGGTTAGAGATTACGGACCTTTGTTCTATGTGCCAAACAAGTTATGTGAATAATTTTCAATTGACTCTAATTAATGTCAGTAATGAGGTATTGATTGCCAATTATCGGTGCTGATTAGGCCTATTAATCAAGTTGTGTGTGCACATTAACTACACATGTAGGATTTGGTCATAAAGTATACTGTATAGCAGTGTTTTTCAACCTTTTTACACCCGTGGACCGGCAGAAATAAAAGAATTATTTTGTGGACCGGCAAACTACTAGGACTAAAATTTAAAAACCCCGTTTCCGCCCCATCTCCGCGAGCTCGGTCACCTATAGAAAAATAGACAAATATAGTGCAAAATATAGACAGCAGATACAAATTCTCAAAACCGACACGTTTTGATCACTAAATTGAAAATAAAATCAGTTTTCCTACCTTTGCTGTCTGGTGATTTCATGACTCTCTGGTTGCGTTTCCTTCTGTCTGTGAATCCTTTCTTTCATTTCTTTCTTTCTGCACTCAGGCCCAAAAATTGTCCCTTTCTATTCCCTCCCTCGTTCCTTCCTATGTCCTTAGTGCCCCCAGTGCTTCCTTCCCATGTCCTTAGTGCCCCTTCCTGTCTTTAGTGCCCCCAGTGCCTCCTTCCTATGTCCCTCTCACTGCCTTCCACACTTTGTCCCACCCCCACCCCAGAAGCCAGCCTGCCTGCCTGTCTACCTCTCTCCCTCCCTCTCTCCCTGGCCAAAGCCAGGCTGCTTGCCTGCCTACCTCCTTCCCTCCCTGCTGCGCAAAAAAAAAAAAGAAAAGCCTCCTTCCTTCCTTTCCCCTGGTCGGTTGCTATCTTACTGCCCTGCTGCTGCTACTGCTAAAGCCTACAGGAAATCTTCTTTCCGACGTCAATTCAGACGTCGGAGAGGACGTTCTGGGCCAGCCAGGCAGCGATTGGCTGGCCCAGAACATCCTCTCCAACGTCAGAATTTACATCAGAAAGAAGACTTCCTGGTGGCTTTAGCAGCAGCAGCAATCTTGCCGGCCCTGTGCAGACCGGCAGAAATTTCCTGTGGACTGGCACCAGTCCGCAGACCAGCGGTTGAAGAACAGTGCCATATAGGATTCAAAAGAATATGAGTTGTTTCCATCTGTTACCAGAGACCAGCAAGGAAATTTCTTAAAAATTCCTTTAAATGACCTTGGAACCAAAAGAAACCACTATTTTTACAGCTGTCCATCCTTATTCAGTAGCAGATTCATCCAAATAGGTTCCACTGAATATCTGACAGAATTGTCCAGATAGTTAAGTCACTTAGCAGGTGTTTGAAACTGTGGCTCCAAATGTTTAACATTTATTTTGACTTCCACAAGATGACATTTTGTAGAGATGAAGAATAATTGCTACAATAAGGTCAAGCAAAGAAACAGCCCTAGAAGTAGCAGCATCAGACGGAAGACATTTGGATGTCTATATTTCTGAAGAGATGAAGTAGTGAATGTTTGTTCCTGAAGGAAAAAGGATAGAGAGCACATATCCACCTTAAATCCTCAAATCTGGATCAATGCCATTAACATCTGAGACAAGATAATAATGATCTCAGTATAACTTTGCAAAAACCTGAAATCCAGACTTAATGCTTTAAGACTGATGAAATTGCCTCTGAGAGACTAGCACTGGAACTGTTTTTCCAGTTTGTTACTGATCAGTCTTATCAGAGACAGTCAGTGGTGTAGTGAAGGTAGGAGGCACCCGGGGCAGAGGTGCCCTCCACACCCTCCTCCCGCCCCCAACTCCTTTCACATCATTTCCCCAGCACCCTCTTTTCTGCCCTCTGTTCCTTCTATGCCAACCCCCTTGCTACTTCCTTGCCCCCATACCACACTTGTGCCCTCCCTTCCCACCCCATACATCGGTAAGACTTTTCAGCATGAGTGGCCTCTCTAGCCTGCTATTTGCACTGTCTTTCCCTCTGATGTCACTTCCTGGTCCCGTGACCAGAAAGTGATTTCAGAGGGAGCCAGGCCAGTGCGAGCAGCAGTCTAGAATAGTTGCTTATGCTGGCAAAAATTTTAAAGAGGTTCAAGGGGCGGGGGAAAGGAGTGCAAGAGCATAGCGTGGGGAGGGGGGGGCGTGGATGGAACAGTGCTGGCGCCCCTACCAAGACGGCACGTGGCAGTCCGCCACACCCCCCTTACTATGCCACTGATCAGAGAGACCACTTGACTTATTCTTTTTTTTCTTACTACCCAGTCTCTGTTATTCTTATCAAAGAGTTTCAAGGACCTGCCTTCTAGTAGATATAAAGGACCAAATTCTATAAATGGTGTCTAAATATCAGTGCTAAAAAAAATTGAGCATTAAGGCCCAAATTCTATAAACGGTGTCTTAAGTTAGATGCCTAACAAGCTGAAAATGCTGGTAAAAAATGGAAAAAAAAACCCCAAAACATTTTAAAAGAAAATTGTAGGTGCCTATTGGCACCTAAAAATTGGATCCAGAATCATTTCTACAGTGGCATTTCACGATGCCTAACACCACTATAGGCATGGCTAAGGCAGGAAGTGGCATTAGGCATCATAAAGTGCCTCCGTAGGTGTGACTCATGTGAAAGACAGGCACCCGAAATGTAGGCCTTGAAAACATTGGCCTATATTTCCGGCACCTGTAGGCCTCCAATCAGGTTTTCCGAATATCCATATTGAATATGCATGTAAGAGATTTGCATGCCTGCTTCCTCAATATGTGTCCTTTCAAGGGCCAAGATACAAGATAAATTGGAATGATATTATGAAGTATTGGACAGTACATGGCTGGGTTTCCATAGGATCACTCCCTTACAGAGGCTGAAGTTGAATCAACTTATGGCCGGTGGTGCTAACCTACTGAGTTAAAGGGACAGGGCTCAGGTAGAGATAGGGTTAAATGCCCTTAAAGAGAACAGTTCATGGGGGCCCTGAGTGAAGAGGTCTCTGAGGTAGTGTACAGTACCTTAGCAGTGTGCCAGGAAAGAGAAGTAGCCAGAGCTGTTTTTCCCTGGGGTGGAAAACTGTAAGCAGTCAAGTTAACCTCCAGAAGTTAATAATACATGTACAGAAGATTGCCAAGGTAGGAATGCAAGTTGCAGAGGATTCCTAAAGGGCCTGATTCTATAAAGTGCACCTTAAGGTATATGCCAATATTGGCAATGATTAGCGTATGCATTGATTTAGCTAAATATGTGCTAAAATGCTTAGTGCACCTTAGCAAAAGAGGGCCTTTCTAAGCATACTTAGGCGGCACTCAGCATCCTAAAATTTAGGCACCTCCAATTTATGCCAGGGTTTTCTTCACCTAAAGTTAGGTGCCAATATCAGAGCCTAACTGACTGTAATTTGAAAAGAGGTGCCTAACTTGAAAACACACCCATGATCCGCCCCTAACTACACCCACTTTTAGTGTAGGAACTTTGGGATAGGTGTCAACTTTTTATAGAATTGAATTTTTGTTTAGGCACCTAACTTTCAATTCAAGACAGTTTTGAGGGGTTGAATGCCAGTATCAGCACTGATTAAGACTATTAATCAATTGTCAGCCATAGATAGGGGCACCTTTATAGAATCAGGGCCAAAGTGCATAAATTTGATACATATCCAGAAGCGAACTGTGGTACCATTAGTTGCTAAAGTGTTTGGGTCTGGCTAGGAGCCAGTCCCATGAAGAGTAGCAACTGGGACTGGCCCCAATGTTCAAAAGTCACCATTAAAATCCTATGAGCAGTTTTAGTGCTGGTAAATTTTCTGATTTCTAAACGATGAGCGATGCTCCAAAAACTTTGCAAGCAAATGAGTTCCATGGAAATACCATCTGATCAGTCATTGGAGAAAACAACTGACACATGCAGAATAGTTCACGGAAAGAGGCATAAATGTATGCCAGGAAAAGCTATGTCATAGGCATGCAAATCATAGTTGTGCCTTATTGTAGCGCATCATAGTGAAGACATGAAAACTGCCAATCAAGTGGAGAAGGCTTCATCCAAGGCTAGGCAAATGCTGGGTTGTATCCGCAGGAGCTTTGTAAGTCGGAAGCCCGACGTCCTAATGCCACTGTACAGAACCATGGTGAGGCCTCATCTGTAGTACTGTGTTCAATTCTGGAGACCACATTACCGTAAAGATGTACTGAGAGTTGAGTCGGTTCAGCGAATGGCCACCAAAATGGTCTCCGGGCTCAAGGATCTCCCGTACGGAGAAAGGCTGAACGAATTGCGACTATACTCTCTTGAAGAACGTAGGGAGAGGGGAGACATTTAAGTATATCACTGGTCATATCAAGGTGGAAGATTATATGTTCTCTCTTTGGGGATCCTCGACCATAAGAGGGCATCCGCTAAAAATCAGGGGCAGGGAGTTTCATGTCAACACCAGGAAGTATTTCTTCACCGAAAGAGTGGTTGACAATTGGAATGAGCTTCCAGTGCAGGTGATCGAGGCAAGCAGCGTGGCAGATTTTAAAAACAGATGGGATGCCCAGGTCGGATCTCTAGGAGGGTAGAGTTAAGGGGATGAGTCATCAGAGCACGATATCTCAAAGGGTAGCTAAGAGGGAGGGTCAATGGAGTGGGCAGACTTGATGGGCCTTGGCCCTTTTCTGTTGTCACTTTTCTATGTTTCTATCATAGGTGCACATCATAAGCATCATTGGGGGGGGGGGGAGAACTACCAGCAAACCATCAAATGTATTTTTTTTTAACTTCATGCAATTGGCAGCCCCAGTCCTGCAGGTATAAGGTTTCAACAAATGCACCTGAGACATGCCTATAACAGACACTCCTGAGACACATCTTTAACATACGATCCTGAGATGTGCTTTTAACACATGCTTACAGTTAGATACAGTATATATGCTTTGTTTGGTGTCCCTTCAACCCTATAAAAGTATATTGCATGCATCCCATACTTTTATTTATGAACTCCCACCTCTCATGCAATTGGCAGTATATGTTTTTAACACATGTGGGTCAACACTACCGGTACCACCAGGCCTGCTAGTAATTTTGGAGCGTTAAAGGTTGGCACTTCATTTTGTGCATCAGCCAGCGATGCCTTGGCATTGCCCAGAGTGCTCGTTTTAATATTAATGAGCTTGTTGTACTACATTGCCATACTATTCTCGGAGGCTGCTATGGGGCATGGAAGAGACTGCACAGAACCATTTTGTGCAATGGAAGCTAAAATGCTTGTATGCTAAACCAGTTAGAACTGGTTTTGCAATGACTGTTAAAAGCACGGTAAGTTTAGAGCATTGGGAGAGAGAGAAAGACTTTATTTTAAATGAGTAAGAGCCAGATTCTACAAAAGCCTCCAAAAGGCAGCAGTAGCCTCTCTACCACTGTCTAACTTAATTGATTTAATTGGGTCTAAGTGGCATGATAATTGACGGACACAAACTGATGAGGACCAGCCAGCACGGCTTCAGCAAAGGAAGATCTTGCTTAACAAACTTACTGCACTTCTTCAAAGGAGTAAATGGGCAGATAGACAAATGTGACTCGGTCGACATCATATATCTAGATTTTCAGAAGGCATTCGACAAGGTTCCGCATGAACGCCTACTTCAGAAAATTGCGAGCCACGGAATTGAGGGTGATATACTCACGTGGATTAAAAACTGGTTGGCGGATAGGAAGCAGAAAGTGGGGGTGGATGCACAATACTCGGACTGGAAAAGCGTCAGAAGTGGAATGCACAGGGTTCAGTGCTTGGACCTGTGCTCTTCAACATATTTATAAATGACCTAGAACTTGGCACGACGAGTGAGGTGATTAAATTTGTGGATGATACAAAGTTATTCAGAGTAGTGAGGACACAGAAGGATTGGGAAGACCTAAAAAGAGACATAAATACGCTCGAGAAATGGGCCGCAAAATGGCAAATGAGGTTCAACATGGATAAGTGCAAGGTGATGCATGTCGGTAACAAAAATCGTATGCACAAATACAGGATGTCCAGAGTTATACTCGGAGAGAGCCCCCAGGAAAGAGACTTGGGAGTACTTGTAGACAAGTCAATGAAACCGTCTGCGTAATGCACGGCATCGGCAAAAAGGGCTAACAGAATGCTAGGAATGATTAAGAAGGGGATCACAAACAGATCTGAAAAGGTTATCATGCCTTTATACTGGGCCATGGTACGCCCCCACCTGGAATACTGCGTCCAACACTGGACATAGTACTTCTGAAAAGGGTCCAGAGAAGAGCGACAAAAATGGTGAAGGGCCTGGGGGAGTTGCTGTACAATGAGAGGCTAGAGAAACTGGGCCTCTTCGCCCTTGAGAAGAGAAGACTGAGAGGGGACATGTTCGAAACATTCAAGATATTGAAGGGAATTGACTTAGTAAAGAGAGACTGTTCACCCTCTCCAAGGTGAAGAGAACGAGAGGGCACTTGCTGTAGTCAGAAGGGAAAAGATTCCGTACAAACATAAGTAAGTTTTTCTTCACCCAAAGATTGGCAGAAACCTGGAATGCTCTTCCGGAGGCTGTTATAGGGGAAAACACCCTTCAGGGATTCAAGACAAGGTTGGATAAGTTCCTACTGGAACAGAACATGCGCAAGTAAGGCTAGACTCTAATAGGGCCGCCGCGTGAGCGGACTGCTGGGCATGATGAACCACTGGTCTGACCCAGCAGCGGCAATTCTTATGTTCTTATGTTCATTAAAACCCAATTAAAGCCTTATTACATAAAATAAATAGCCACCACTACACAGCCTCTGGGACTGGAGCCTAGGTCCCTGGCAGATATTGGCATATACTGATGGTGAAGCCTGGAAGTGGGCATGTTTAGGGGTGGCACTGGACTTTGGTGTCACTATACGCCACTGGCTGCGATTCAGGAAGGACCCTGGGCACTGGAAATATAGGCATGTAAAACCCTGGCCTACATTCTCAGCACATAAGGTCCTTGGGAGCTGCAATTCTGTTGGTGGCACCTGTTGGTGATTGAAATACGGCAGTCGTCCATTTTGTAGGCACCTGCCGTGACAGGCACCATGTGGCAGAGTCCAGTCCGGAGCCCTGCTCACATGCACTCAAAACAGTATAACCAGTGTAAAAAGGTGCAACAGCCAGAAAGTTTTTTTCTAGAGTCCTGAGTCTGTTTCTTCGCAGATTCAGGAAGGCACAAACAACTGCTTAGTTTCCATAGCCTTAAGTCACTTCCACAGTTATTCACCTTTTGGGCTTGGCTTACCCTGTTTCAGTTACCTCTGGAGGTTCTTACATACATCTTTCAAAGGCTACCTCAGCCTACAGTTAGGAAAGGGGTGCTTCTCCCCAGGATTCCTTCCTTCCTCAGAGATTTTTCTTTCTCATGGGGACGTCTTTGAATGATTCTCCTCTGTGGCAGATAAAAACCTCCCTGCTGAGTCCCGTCCCCTGACTCAGCAGGGTTACCTAGTTAAGGTGACTCAGCACTTAGCTGTAAAGCCCAGTGCAGTCTGGGACATGTAGTTTGCTCAGCCTTGGGCTAACAGCCCCTGCTGTATGGAGGTATAATAGCAGCATTAGTGGAAGATAACCCCTTATTCTTCCACAGACTACTTACAGAATCAGAGTCTAAGTCTGCAAAGTAACAGAGATGACTACAGCGCCTTTTGTGTACATAAGTACCTTTGACTTTTAACCTGCAACCTTTCTGTGGGGTCCAGCAGCCTGTCATGAACCACACTGCCACAGACATCTACACCAGCACTATGTTCCCTCCAAACCTATCCTTTGTTATAAAATAGGATTTTTATATATTGTTTCAACGTGTGTCTCAGAAAGATTTACTATTAATGGGGGTAAAGTCCAAGATAGTTACAAATCCTACCATCCTTTACAAAGAGCTTATCTACTGTGCTGCTATTCCTATAATTATTGTTCCAGACCAGCTATCCAGGACATTAATAATTCACAGAACTTTAAATAATGTTATTCCATTTGAATGTTAGTTAATAAAGTATGATATAACTTTGGCATGGCAACTCAAATCAGCTTCTTATTTGGATCAAAAGTAGGAGGAGGTAGAAAACAAACCTTTTTCATGTGGATTGAAAGATAAGGGCATCACCCAGTTCTTAATTAACCCCCCTTTTATCAAGCTGCGCTAGAGAATTTTAGCATGAGCCTAGCGCAGTAAATTCTCCAATTCTCATAGAATTTGTATGAGTGTTGGAGCACTTATGTCCAAGCGTTTTATAATTACAAATACAGTTTGTGACTGTTTTTGAATAGGGATAGTGTTTGCTGTTAACATTGCTTATGATTGCAGTTAAATGTCCAGTGATTTCTGTTTGCTTTGGATTGCTTTTATGCATAATTTTATCTCTGTTAGTATATTTATTATGTATGGTGTACCTAGTCTGCAATTTAGACTAGGGGACACTTGATGAAGTTACAGGGAAATACTTGTAAAACCAATAGGAGGAAAATTTGTTTTCATTCACAGAATAGTTAAGCTCTGGAACGCATTGCCAGAAGTTGTGGTAAGAGCGGATAATGTAGCTGGTTTTAAGAAAGGTTTGGACAATTCCATAATCTGTTATTGAGAAAGACTTGGGGGGAAGCCACTGCTTGCCCTGGATCGATAGCATAGAATATTGCTACTCCTTTGGTTTTGGCCAGGTACTAGTGACTTCGATTGGCCACCATGAGAAGGGGCCAGTAAGGCTATTCTTATGTAAAGAGAATTAGAATAGTCTAAGCAAGAAAAAAACATCATAGCACGGACATTTTTTTGCAGATCATCTACAGTAAAATAAACCTGAATCTGTAAAAAGAAAGAAACTGTCTAAACACAGAAGAGGCTGGATGTTTAATCTGGCAGTCTTCTTTTAAGGAAGAGTTCAACCAGAAACTCAGACTATGAATTTTCAATTGAACAGCAATTGTTTTGCCCTCAAGTTTCAGATTAATATTTAGAACATTAGTCAGGTTCTTTGAAGCTCACAAAGTAGTTTTTTCTGCATTTAGTTTAAGATAATGTTGTGACATCTAATTTGAAATTTTATGAAAGCAGTTATCCATGAATTCAACAATACTATTTACAGAAGAAATTACAGAAAAATAATGTCATATGCTAAACCTAAGGTTTTAAGTCCTAATCCAAGTGAACTGAAGAAAATATTAAATAGAATTAGGGATAACAAAGAACCGTGAGCAATACTGCATCCAGTGTTACCAGGCTGAGTAGGTCTCTCCATACAGACCGTGGCCAAGCATTTGGATGATGGACATTTGATCAATGGATATATCACAAATAGGCATTTGATCGACATTCGGTGAAATGTCCGTCAGTGAAATGTCTGGCCTCACCCAGATCCATGTTGCTCAGCTTGTCCTTCTTCCTGTCCTCCCCTGCAGTACCACCCTCTCAATGTTATTGTGGATGGAACTAGAGAATGACACGGGGACAAATTTTTCCTCGTCGCCTTGGGAACTCATTTTCCCCTCCCAACGAATTATTTTCCTGTCCATGCCCCATTCCTGCAAGCTCTGTCCTCACCTGCACAAGCCTCAAACACTTTAAAATCATAAGGTGTTCAAGGCTTGTGCAGTTAAGGCTAAGCTTACAGGAATGGGGACAAGGACAGTGACAAAACTCATGGGGACGGGATGGGGAAATTGAGTTCCTGCAGACACAGGGACAAATTTGTCCCTGTGTCATTCTTTAAATGGAACTGAGCAGCATGTAGTACCCATGCATGTCCTGGTGGAAGAAGTAGCTGTTGTCAGCTGTGCCCTTGCAGTGGCTGCACAGCGGCTCCTTTTTGTCACCCTCCAAGGGCACAACCTACAACAGGCTGGGCACTGTCACTGCCTGGTTCATGTTGTCCACCATTATGATGATAGAGCAAAGACAAGAGAAAAAATCCAACAAGTCTGCAGTGAAAATGCGATGATCCAAAGACAAAGACAGGTGCTGCAGACAAAATGTTCAAGATACAGGCAAATTTTATTTTGAACTAACAGATTGTTGTGTATAAATAAACCACTTTTTACAGAATATGGGACCCAACACGGTCCGTGTTTCGATCAAAACATCTTCCTCAGGGGTCCCATAGGATGGTGGTTACCAAACACACGCAACAAAAATGCCTGATCTGTGTACTGTGTGTGTGAACGATGAAAATATGCTGCTAAGAAAAAAGCTATGGGACCCATGAGGAAGACGTGCTGATCGAAACACAGACCGGGTTGGGTTCTGTTAAAAGTGGTTCATTTGAACGCAACAATCTGTTTGTTAGTTCAAAATAAAATTTGCCTGTATCCTGTACATTTGTCTGCGGTACCTTTCTTTGTCTTTGGATCACCAGTCTGATCAGGGCAGAATTAATTCATCAAGGACCCCTAGGCACCCAAGTGCACTGGGCCCCGCTGCCCCGCCCCATCCCACCATTCACCTAGGCGGAAACAGGAAGCTGCTTCAGAGGGAAGCTTTGAGCAAGCAGCACCGCTTCCAAAATTACAGTTCCCGTTGCCTTTCTTACCCGCGTTGCTTGCTTGTCTTACTTTCTGTCGATTGGGGGGGGGGCATATTGCCGATCGGGGGGGGACTGCGTTGCCGATCGATGCTGGAGGGGCCCATCGCCATTTGGAAAAAAACAATGTTGATGCCGTCTTTCATCGGGGCTCCCCTGACCATTTCAGGCCCTAGGCATGTGCCTACTTGGCCTGTTGATTAATTCTGCCCTGACTCTGATGAACCAGTTCATGAAATGGAAGAACAAGCGCTTCTAGTTATATGAATTCTTGATTTGCAGCTTCTGCAGCATCATGGCACCTTTCCTTCTGCAGCCTCCTTGAGCTTGATATGCAATGCACAGGCAGCAGATCATATTGGCTTCCTTATTTATTTATATTTTTTTTTTTCAGTCTCCCTGAATGATCACACTTGCCTGGATGCTGATCAGTGTTATTATTTTTCAGGTTGTTCAAATTGTGCTCCATGTCACTCTTTGCCTCAGTAGCACACTGGGCCAGTCCCTTGGCGAGCAGCCCCTTCTTCCACCTTCCTCTTCCAGGTACAAATAAGCTCTCTTGTTCACCAAAGGGTCACTGCCCTAGGACAGGAGGGTGCTAGGCAAGGCGACAGCACACATCTGGAGGCACCAGGGGCAGGCAAGCACAGCGATCAGATACTATACAAGGCACACTTGGGAGTTAGGAAATGCTGAAACAAAATTAAATGCAGAGCAGCAGCTGCCACTTCCTGCCCACAGCCAGCAGCCCTCTTCCAATTTATACCGGCTGCCAGCAAATGCCACTCCCACTTGCAACCTAGCAACAACAGTATGCAACTGGCTGGAGATGAGCATGAGGAACACTGAATACCTAAGCCCAAGACCCGGGCAGTGTGTGCAAGTCCTATATTACTCTAGTTCTCGTGAGTCACGTGCTTTCCTTAGTGCAGTAGTTCTGCAAAACTCAAGCTGTTAGAGAAATGTTCAGAAGCCATGCAGTTATTAAGAACTGATATCTGTTGTAACTTTAAAATCTTATTTATGTTTCTTGTTAAATATCAATCATAATGAAAATGGTGGTGGTCACAAACTTTTGGTCATGACTGTATATCTATCTATATTTAGGTATATATCTATTTTTTATTTTTCAAGATGGCGCCAGGTTAGGTTTCTGTTATAGTACCTCCCGCCGTTTTCTTTGTTTATGTCTATGTTTTTTTTGTTTCTTTTTTTAAATTTTATTTGTTTTTATTATCTACATTTACACTCCTGTAATATTTTTTTCTAATTTTTTTTCATTTTTTATTGATCTTATTGTTTTAAATTTGGAGCCTACTGTCTTTTCTTGGTGGTTTGGCCCACATGCAATGGTCTTGGTGGCCTTCTCCAGTGGTCAGGGTCGGAGGTCGGCAGTGACTGAGGTTTAGTGGCAAATTGTCTCCGCAGCAGCAGCAGCAGCCGAGGGACTTCAGTCACCTGAACCCGCAGTATCTGTCGCCCAAACCCGAACACAACGGCAAGCTGAGGCTGAACAGCCCTGACAAGATGCTGTTGCACACGGCCGACGAGCTCTCCAGCACGGAGGCCATTGTGGCGTCGCCGCCGTCGTCGTCCGCCACCACTGCCTATCTGCAGGCCACAGCCAAGATCGCTCTGAAGCACCCCGGGAATCACCTGCTGAGATGCGGCGGTGGAGGCTTAGGAAGCGCCGGCTTCAGCGGACTGCCGAGACAAGAGATGGCCGGTCCCCCAGCCCTGGGAGGCTCTGCCTCACCCCCTATGTCCGGCTTCAGCACCCCGTGGTCGGTGCAGACCTCTTCGCCGCCTCCGCCTGTCTCCGGCGCACCTAACCCCGGCGGCTGCGGCCAGATCAACGCTTTGCCCGGCCCGGAGACTGAGAACTTCTATCCCGGGATCCCATCGTCCATTAGCCCGGATTTTTTCCAGAGCTTCTCGCCGGTGTCGCACAAGCCATGCGCTGCGATGAATGTGCCCTGCATCAGTAGCCCCTTTTCGACTCAGATCTCGTTACCTCAGCAGCAGCAGCAAAGCAGGGGTCCCCTGTCAGTCCCCAGCTCCAGCACCAGGTGGCTTTTCCGCAGCAGAGAAATTCCTACAATCACCATCAACCTCTTCTGAAGCAGTCTCCTTGGAGCAGCCATCAGGGTAATGACTGGAGCACAGGCAATATGTCGTGGGGAGGAATGCATGGAAGAGACCATTGCAGAGCAGGAAACATGGGCATCCATGGGACTATCAACCAAATCTCTCCCCTGAAGAAGCTCTTTTTCTGGGAACGTCATCGCTCCTCCAAAAACTTACTTGCTCCACTCCATCACTGACGCTGAAATCGTGGATTGAAGACAATGTTTTGATTTTATTTTTATTTTTCTTTCCAGTTTATGAATTATTTTTAATCTCATTCATTGTTTTGCCACTTGTTTTGTTTTATTTTTATCATTTAAATTTCCCCAGAATTCTATTGTTCAACGGTTTCTCCCTTCTGCATCTATTCCTATTTCTCCTCTCTTCAACCTTCCAGAGTCCTTTAGATCAATGTAGTCTTGTTAGAATGTTTATTTTCTCATTATTTCCTCTATATCTATTTTTCACTTCTTTATTACTCTCCAGGTACTTTAGTTAGATTGTGAGCCTTTGGGACAGTAAGGGAATTTCTAAGTACCTATCTTACTTATAATTTTAATGCACACTAATGTATATTTTCTGTAAACTGCTTAGAACCTAACGGATTAGTGGTATATATGAAATAAATTACATTACATTACATATTTATTTATTTATCTATCTAGATAAGATAAATATCTACATATAAATGTAGATAGATAAAGTTTGACATATCATAACAAAAGTAACTGAACTGATTTCCAGCATTACAACAAATAGCAATCTTGTGTGGCAAAACAGTTATTACAATTTATAACTTAAGAAAAAGTATAAAACAAGATTCTAGTCATGTGTTCTAGAACAATATTGTATGGCCATATTTGTAGCTGAAAACATAAAAGAGGCAAATCTAGAGCAGGATATTTCTATTAACATGAATAGTGAGCCTATTCTATTAGAACTTGTGGGCGTTCAACTGTAGGATTAACATATGGCTCCAGAAAAAGGAGTTTATCTGTAAGGCTTGTAGGTCAAAAAATACTTAATAGAAGAATATATGTTGTAACACCGTTGAGGCGTAGGATATAGAATAAAACCTCCCCTCAATACCTTCTATACCACAAGTGTTAGTGCAATAAAGTCTTCAGGCCCTCAGAGGTGCCACCAGAAGCTCAATATATCTTCATAGCAACTGGCTTTATGCCCCCTATCATCATCGGGTCTATTTAATATGTGATGTACTATGCTTAATAAACTTTTTCTATATATATTTTTATATTTTTTAATATATATTTTGGTGGCACCTCTGAGGGCCTGAAGACTTTATTGCACTAACACTTGTGGTATAGAAGGTATTGAGGGGAGGTCCAGAAAAAAGAGGACAGATTGAGACATCCGGGTTTTACTTCTACTGAAAGCAATGGAAGCAAAACCCGGATGTCTCAAACGGTCTTCCTTTTTCTGGAGCCATATGGTAACCCTATAAATGTCCTTATAGAATATTAGCGTAAAGTCAACCGCAGTATGCCTACATGTAAGTTTGAACATTTAGGACAAGTCTATGCATCTTGTAAATGTATGCACCTAAATGCAGCAGGAATGTGCATGATTTATTGTATTCTGTAAGCTGCCTATGTAAATTTTGGCCCCGCTTATTGCCTGCCTATGCTCCTCCTCTGTGAATGTCCTTCTAACATTTATGTGCTCTGCCATTTGAGCATATAATTATAGAATAACCATTAGTTGCAAGCTGCTATTCAATGTGGGTTGAATACACACTTGTCTGCATGGATGGAACAATAAGTAATTAATTTTAAGCAGCTTGCTATAGAATGTGAGGGAAGACTATTTAAACTATAGTGTCTATGTATCTCTTATTGCCATGGTAATAATCCAAGCAAAATCTGTCAAAATTATCTTTATGTATCTAGTATAAATAGAATAAGACAGAAGACAAAAAGCTTCAGCTTCCTGTAAAATATTAACCACCTAAACAATTCTAAAATGCAGTTTGAGATATCAAAATAAAAGTGATTCAACCAATGTTGTCTAACATAAAAATAATAACAATGTGTGACAAAATTGTTGTTGCAATTAAAAAACAAAACAAGTATTCTAGACCCATGTGTACAGTTATAAATTAAGAAAATAACATTTAAAAAAGCAGCATGGAGGGTGTGCCATAAAATAAACAAACAAACAAACAAAAGATTTCAGAAAATAAGAGCAACTCTGCAAATAATTACTTAAAACTAATGAATATTGTCCACCATTATCATCCTAAAGGAAAAAGAATATATATGAGGGAAAACAGGACAAAGGGGGAAGAGAAAAGGTAAAAAAATAGGGAGATGAAAGAAGGAAAGAAGAAAAGAGGGGAAGATGAAGGAGGGGAAAGAGGAAGGAAAGGATAAGGGATAAGAAAGGAAAGAAGGGAAAGAAGAGAGAAGTGGGGGAAAAGAAGGAAAAACGAGAGAGAAAAATAAAGGACAGAGGAAAAGAAGACAAAAGAAAATAAGAGGCAAGACAAGGAAAGACAAAAAAGAGAGAACCAAAAGGGAGAGGAAGGTTTTATAACTTTTGATGATATTTCTTGATTTTCTTTTTTTTTTTAATGGAAGTTAAAGAGATTATTATCTTTTATACAAACTACTACTCATATGTTAGGGATCTTGGAGGAAGTAAAAGTGGATTTGCATTGTGTAATATTTATTACCATGGATGTAGCAACTTTACAGTATATATGAATTTTCTACAAGATGCTAGAAAAAAGGCAGTCATCATCCAGAATGTCTACCACGGTTTCTGTCCCAATTGGCTGTATTGGTCGTTAAACAAAATTATTTTTAGTTTGTGAGTGAATTCTTTGAACAGACACATGGAGTTGTCATGGGAGCTACATTGTGCTCATTGCAAAAGTTTATATCTGTCTTATTGCAGAATAGATTTTTGGATGATATTTTTAATGGAAAGGCACTGAAGGTGAATTAAGATTTGTAGATAGACTGAATCAGTTGGATCCTCATTTACACTGGTTTGTACAAAGCTTACTATGGGCTGGCAAGCTAAATGCTCTGACACTCACAGAGGTCTGTAGGATTGGGGAGGGGAGTGCTTTTAGTGGAGGTTTATGGTGGGACACCATTAACACAACCTGTATAAAGGAAAGAAAAGTTATCATGAAGTGTGGTGACTGTAGGGGTGACAGTTGTGCAATGGTCAGGCTTTATATGGGGTGTGCAAATAAGTCCAAATAAGTCAGCTCATGTTTTAGTGTCACCTCATATAGCCGCTGCATTGAGATTTCAAAGCCCAACCCTACATTTAGAGAATGATCTGCAGTATGTTAGCTCTTGGAATTAGACACTATATGTTACACAGTTTAGGTCAATAGGTTGTGATAGATATTAGCTGTGCAGTGCAAGCATCATAGAGAGAAGAGACTGCCTTCCTTTGTGCTTTTCCTATTCGCAGGGTCATGTCAAACTCAGGAGTGAGCACTTTGGCAAAATATGACTCATGTCCCATGGGTCTCACACCTTCATTAACGTTTTAGAATAGGAGCTGTGATCCAGTGTGAGTGCATGTGGGCACATTACTGGGAGTGAAAATCCATTAGCTACCAATAAAGAAAAATGATAATTTGGGGAGGAGAGAAGAGGAGACACACCACCTCAGGTAGAAGAGGAAGACAGATATACAGGAGGTAGTGTATATATAAGATGCATGTGGACAAAGCCATCACTCTCTAAAGCAAATATACCTTAGAGCTAGAGCTAGGGCTAAAGTTCTTCACCTTGGAGAAGAGACAGCTCAGGGGTGATATGATCGAGGTCTATAAAATACTGAGTGGAGTGGAAAGGGTAGATGTGAATTTCTTATTTACTCTTTCCAAAAATACTAGGACTAGGGGGCATGCGATGAAGCTACTAAATAGTAGATTTAAAACAAACTGGAGAATGTGGTAAAATCAGTTATCTTAGTGGGGTTTAAAAAATGTTTGGATAATTTCCTAAAAGAGAAGGCCATTGTTGAGATGGCTTGGTAAAACCCACTGTTTATTCCTAGGATAAGCACTGCAGTATAAATTTTTTTTTTGTTTACCTGAGATCTAGCTAGGTACTTAGGACCTGGTTTTGGCCACTGTTGGAAACAGGATACTGGGTTTGATGGACCTTTGGTCTGTCCCAGTATAGCAGATCTTATGTTCTCTATGGCTCAAAGCTTCTGGGGCAGAGCCTCATGCTGCTGGGTCATCTCTTTCACCATTGTTACTAGTGCCCCCAACCCAGATGTCACAGGAGATGGTGCATTGACTGCTTAATTGTTTAGTTGTTTATAAAGAATAATTTGTTTTTTAAACTATTGTTCTTCATGATATTATACATCCCCTGTACCTGCTCACTTTGTATTATCCTCTATCTTACTGTAAACATCTCCCAATATCTCATGCACATTGTAATTTCCTGTATCCTATTCATTGTAATATCCTACTTCCTATTTACATTGTAATGATCTTCCTGTATTCAGCTTTGATCTCTTGTACCTGCTCTAATCCCTTCGTTCTGTAACTTGACTCAAAATATCTCGCCTCCTATCGCTAACTCCATTACTCTCTTTCCCTGTTCCTTTTTGCAAGCTCCCCCAACTAGTTCTTTTTCATTACCTTTTCTTCTGGCAAACTGCCCCATCCAGAAGTACCAACGCGTCTTAGATATCATGTTCCAAAGCTTATGTATCTCAAATTCCTGGTTCCAATACTTAGCTCATATCTTGGTCCAAACATATGTATCTTGTTGTAAACATATATCTCCTGCTGTTAACACTGTACTCTCTCTCGGCACGACCCTCATTGTAAACCGCTTCGAACTTAGGGTATAGCGGTATATAAGAAATAAAATTATTATTATTATCTTTCCATCTTATATTTAACTCCTTTCCCACTTAAGTTATTTTATGAGTATAAGGGCCCCTTTCACAAAGCCACAGAAGCAACACTGCCATGGTAAATGCACCACGGCTTTGTAAGACGGGCCCTAAGATATTTTTACTATTTCTCTATTGTATCATTAGTTTTTCTATGTGAACCATCTATCAAAAAAAAAAACAAAAAAAAAAACAAACCTTGAAACTTGAAACTTTAACAATATACACTTAAATTTTCAAGAAAATATTAATGGAATAATAGTGAAAAGCACTTGTGCATTCAGTGCTAGCCTCAAACCCATAAGTGTTTTAAAAATCAAAGCAACTGAACTGACAAAATTCAAAAAAGCATGGGATGAACACAGAGGATCTCTAATCAGAAAATGATTGGTACAAAATGAACTAAGGCCAGTACTGGGCCGACTGGCACAGTCTGTGTCCTATATATGACAATTTGGTTTAGGATGGGCTGCGTAGGGCTTCAACGGAAACTCCAGTGATTTGGAATGTGAGGACAGTGCTGGGCAGACTTTTATGGTCTATATCCTGCAAATGACAACATAGGCTGGAGTGAGCTTTGACGGCAACTCCACTAATTGGAACCTAAAGACTGTACTGGGCAGACTTCTACATTCTATGTCCTAGAAATAGCAAAGGAAAAAAAAACCAATTTAAACAGATCGTATATAATGCTTGTGGAGAGTTACCAAACGTCCAGATTTCACCTGGACATGCAAACGCTGCAGCAAGACAGAGGAGGGAGCTGGCAAGATGGTAAACACCCGGAGGCAGCAGAGGAAAACACTGCATCACCCTCGACCGGGGCCACACAAAATACTTTGCTTAAGCCCTCCCTCCGACATCAGCACTGACATCGGGGAAGACTTCCGGTCGGCTATGTGTGCGCGGCAGGGCAGGTAGGAACAGAAGACGAGCCTCGCGGCTTGAGTTGTATTTGGCTGAGAAAGTTGCTAAGATGAGGGCTAGGAGGCAAACGTGGAACACAAAAGGGGGGAGGGAGTGCATTTTTGGACACAAGGCATGAACTTGGGAGAGATGATGGAGGAAGGAAGGGAAAGAAGTGGGGGAGGGAGTGCGTTTTTGGACACAGAAGGCATGGACTTGGGAGAAAGGAAGGGAGGGAAAGAGAATGTTGTGTACACGGGGAATGGAGAAAGGAGAATTTTTGGTCATAGGGAGGGAGTGAGGTACAGATAGTGGCATACCAATTGGGGTGGGGGGAGCGGTCCACCCCGGGTTTACACCCTAAGGGGGTGCACAGCTGGCTACCCTCCAGTGTTCTCCCTAGGCTGGCAAACTGCGGCTCTTTAGCCACTTGAGTGTCACCACCGCCATCGGGAACAGGCCGGCGCCGAGTTCTCCCTGCTTTTCCCTGTGGGGCCAACCAACTCTCGCCACCCGCGTCAATTCTGACTTGGGAGAGGACGTTCTGGGCCAGCCAATCGTTGCCTGGCTGTCCCAGAACGTCCTCTCCGACGTTAGAATTTACTTCGGGCGGTGAGAATTGGTTGGCCCCGCAGGGAAAAGAAGCAGGGCGAACTCGGCGCTGGCCTGTTCCCGATGGCAGCAGTGGCAGCTTATTCCCCAGCGGCGGTGGCAGCATTTTCCCAATGGTGGTGGCATTAGGGAGGGGAGGGCAGGGAGAAAGAAAGAAAGGGGGGGGACAGGGAGCCAGAAAGAAAGAAAGGGGCAGTGTGAAACAAAGAAAAATGGGGCACGGAGAGAGAGAGAAAGACAAACATACAGAACGAAAGAGGGCATGGAGAGAGAGAAAAAGAAAGAAGGGGGCAGGGTGAAACAAAGAAAAAGTTTGGGGAGGGAATGAGGTCTGAAGGAGAGGAAGCATACAAGAGGCTGAAAGAAGGGAAGAAATATTGGATGCACAATCATAAGAATAAAGTGCAACCAGAGACTGATGAAATTACCAAAGTAGGAAAAATGATTTTATTTTCAATTTAGTGATCAAAATGTGTCCGTTTTGAGAATTTATATATGCTGTCTATATTTTGCACTATGGCCCCCCTTTTACTAAACCGCAATAGCGGTTTTTAGCGCAGGGAGCCTATGAGCGTCGAGAGCAGCGTGGGGCATTCAGCACAGCTCCCTGCGCTAAAAAACACTATCGCGGTTCAGTAAAAAGGGAGGGGGGTATATTTGTCTATTTTTGTATAGTTGTTACTGAGGTGACATTGCATAAAGTCATCTGCCTTGACCTCTTTGAAAACCCGCGGAATATAAATAATAATTAACATTTTCTCTGCGTACAGTGTGCTTTGTGTTTTTAAAATTTTATTGTTGGTAGATCATTTTGACTTGGCCATGAAGGTAAGGGGGAGGGAGGGAGGGGAGCTGCTGAAAGACATCTAGTAATCCTTGCAGGCTTGACTGTGCAGGGAATTATTTTTGTAAAATCATGTTTTGTTATGTGATTGGCGTTATTTAGACTTTAATTTCTATGAATGAATAGAATGAAAATGATATAAAATTACTTGCTTGTTTTTATGTGCGTACGCTGAAGGAAAGTGAGAGAGAGTGGGCTGAGGATGCTGAAGGGAAATGGGGAAGAGAGAGTGGGGAGAAAGCGCTGATTTATAAATTGACAATTGTACAGAATATTGTTTCTTTTTATACTTTAATATAATAAGTTCAATATAAAACAATTCAAGGCTTGTGTGGATGGAATCAGGTGGTTTGCGGGGATGGGGACCGAGCTTACGGGGGATTAGTCCAATAAAATGGTATTTTTTTATTTCTCATTATTTGTTTTATTTTTATTTGTTAATTTGTAAAGTGGTGATTGTTATGTATCAGTTGTTTTCAAATTTACATCTACTGTCTTTATATTTTGCACTGTATTAGAGGACATGTGTTACTGTTTTTGTGGTGTTGCATTGTATCCAGGGTCTGGTTTCTTGGTGGTTCAGTTTAACTTTTGTCTACATATTTCTATTTTTAGTTTGTGATTATTCCATATTGGGCGAGGGTGTATCTCTGTTCTGTGTGTATGAAAAAAACATAGTTTTCAGTTGGCATTGATTGCAGGATCAACTGACTGCGGGATCTGGCTTGTTTAGTTTTACAATGTATGTGTTGGTGTTCTAGTGCTCACTGCAGTGTTTAAGATGTCGCCTTTTCCTAGGTATACTCTTGTTGTGCGATATGTGGATTGTTGCTAAAAATCATATTTTTCATATAGATGGGGGAGTGTCAAAAAATGATGGGCCCCAGGTGTTACATATGCTAGGTACGCCACTGGAACAGTTCCAATTACATATATAGGAGGGGGAGTTCTATAAATCAGGGGTCCCCAAAGTCCCTCCTTGAGGGCCAAATCCAGTCGGGTTTTCAGGATTTCCCCAATGAATATGCATGAGATCTATGTGCATGCACTGCTTTCAATGCATATTCATTGGGGAAATCCTGAAAACCCGACTGGATTCGTCCCTCAAGGAGGGACTTTGGGGACCCCTGCTATAAATCATGTTCAAAAATGGGTGTCAGAAAAAAATTGGCACTAAGCACTCCAAGATGAGCAGCATTTATCGAAAAGCACTTTTGTTGTAAAACATATGTTTAGTGACTGCTTATTTAGGCGTTATCTCGTGGATTCTATAGAGGTCTCCCAAATTTAGGTTGGAAACACCGATCCGCGCACAAAATAATTGGCTAATAGTCCTCAGTGATTTTTATTATTGGAGTTTGCAAGCACTTAATTGGCACCAACTATGATTTGCCTGCGGATCGGACTCTGTGCGTTATTTTATACCATTGAGTGCCTAAATTGAATCGCATGCAACTCAAAAGAGGGCGTGGCCACGGCATGGGTGGATGAGAGGCAGAGTGACATATTGCTCACAATGTTATAGAATAGTGCCACATATGTGAGAAACCCCCCTTAAAGGAAGGGTTTGATAAGAAATTAGGGAGCGAGGAGATCTTCGTTTGCAGTGAGTTTTAAAATCTGATATTTTCTGTCTGTGTTGCACTGAGAGAATAAAAGAGGTTTTTGTCATTTCCCCCTGAGCAGCCGCCTTGTGGTAGAAATGTATTAATTTCATGAAATGTTACATGCCTGAGCTAAGCAGAGAGGGAGATGGGCAGTACGGTACTTTAATCATTCTGTGAAGAAGAGACAGGCAGGGTCTACATCTGTACAGTGCATTTTGGGGGATATTATCCACTAAAGGGGATAAAGATAAATGGGTTTACTAATGTAAGCACACAGAGAAAGGATAGCTGAAGCTAATCAGGAGGACAGAGAATTTACTCACCATCCTAAAGCAAGAACCTGTTTACAGTGACCTGGATGACTAGGAGCAGGGATCTGGGTTTTCAGGTCTCTATCTTTCAGAGCTTCTGTGCTTGGCCTTAGGTTGAACCAGGAGATTGACCTCCATTGTGAAAACTCTGCAACTGTTGGTCAGTGGTGTAGTAGGGGAGGGGGGCATGGTCTGCCCCGGGCAGGGGTCTTCCTAAGGGTGTGGTGGCACCCCTCCTCCTCTTTGTTCCCCGCCTGCTCGCTCGCCCGCCTGCGCACTCACTCGCTTGCTCGCTCCCCGCCTCCTCTCCTTGCTGCACGCGCCCCTTGCCTTCCCCCGTACCTTTTTGGGCGCTCTCTCTGACGTCACTTCTGGGACCCGCGCCTAGGATGTGATGTCAAAGGAGAGCCAACATCGATGTTGGATAGCATGCTGCTCATGCCGGAGAAGTTTAAAAGGTATGGGGAAATGGAAGGGGGCGCACACGCAGCGGGTGGGAGGGGGGGGGAGAGAGCAGGGGAGGGGTGTCATTCACCCTTACGACACCACTGCTGTTGGTCACAGAGTATATGGGCCACAGCAGGGAAAAGCATCCTATCAGCTAATCCTGAAGACTGACAGTGGGGCAGTTGCTCTCTGTTGGGGAAACCCCATTAATGCTAGTCACAGAGCCTTGTTAAGGGCTGGTATTCTAGCCCAGTGGTCTTCAACCACCAGTCCGTGGACCGGTGCCGGTCCACAGGGCTGGCACATCCATCGGGCCCAATACAGTGCTCTTCAGCCACCGGTCCACGGTACGATCAACGCGGTGTCTTCAGGCCGGCTCCCTGAGTGCTACAGTGCACAAAGCTGTGGGAAAAGGTTCCTATGCGCGGCCTGCACCTGAACCAGAAGTCTTCTCTCTGACATCATAACGTCAGAGGGAAGTCTTCCAGATGAGGTGCGGGATGCGTGCGAGGAGCCGCTGCCCACAGCTTTGTGCAATGTTCTTATATTGGAGTTCAAGAAGAGATTGGACAATTTTCTGAAGGAAAAGGGGATAGAGGGTTACTATACAGGTCCTGGACCTGATGGGCCACCGCATGAGCGGACTGCTGGGCATGATGGACCTCTGGTCTGACCCGCAGAAGCACGGCTTATGTTCTTATGTTCATACAGTGTACTTTGTGTATTTTAATTTTGTGGTTAACCATTATGTGTTGTTAATATAATTATGGGGGCGGAGATTGAGTGGAGATGGGCATGACTTAGCCCAGTGTTCTTCAACTGCCGGTCCACAAAATAATTATTTTATTTCCGCCGGTCCATAGATGTCAAAAGGTTGAAGAACACTGTTGTAGACCACAGAAGGGTAAAGTACCATAACATAACATCTCATGGTGCTTCTTAACCGCATAGCCGTAAGTTCAATACAGTTTACAAAAGATTATAAATAATAAACAATATCATGAAGAACAAGAGAAGTTATTTAACCAAGTATTTTGAAAAAAGATAGGTTTTCAATTGAGTTCTAAAGTATTTATAGGAATAAGCTATAAGCAGCAACAATCAAAATTCTTTATCGTGAGAAGCTGCTTGAAATGCTAAAGTATGATCGAGAAATTTCTTGCTTTTACAACCCTGTACAGATGGATTCCTCATGAAGACAGGTAGAGAAGATGGTTCCCTCTAAGGGAAGTACTGTACTGGGACTTTTGGTTGCAAGGCGCTATTCTGGACCACAACAGGACCCCTAGAGGCACCTCAAGAAGATAGAAAGATCAGCAACTCTTAGGAGGGCAACTGGCCCTTGGGAGAAGCTCAGGGTGAGATAGAAGGCCTGGGGATTCAATTAGACCCCAGGTCCAACAGCAGAGGAATCCTTTGCAAGTAGCCTTGGGGTGTATTGGCATCTGGGAGTCAACTGAGGGCAAGGCCTTTGGAGGCATTTGGACGTGCCCAAGGCCCCATGCTGAAAAGCTGTCAGGATACAAATTAACACCAGGAACCTGGCAGATGAGGTAGTCCTCGAGAAGGCAATTGGCGCTTGTTGCGTGGCAGTGGGAGCAGGTCAAGCCAGTTTGACTCAGTTGAATGTTTATCAGTCACCAGCCCAGAATTCTACAGCCGGAGGGTGAGACTTGGGGAAAGACCAGTGAGTACTCTAAATAATTGAAGCTGAGGAAGATTAATATTCTACAGAACTCTTTTAAAAGATGTTTTGAAATGTTTTGGTTCACTGTGGATTTTTGCCTAGCTTTATTTTATTTATTTTTTTGTTTTATTAATGCTGCTTCAGGGGTTCTTTTGTGCCATTTTCCTCATTTTAAAGTTCTGAGCATGTGTGACAGTTTTTGAGGTTTTTTTCATTCTCAGTTATTGAACAGCATTTCTTGTCTTTGAAAGGTTTGCGGTTAATGCTGCTTTTTATATAACAGATATTTTGCTGGATGTTGTCAATGAATGTTATTTTGGACCCTACGGGCACATTACATTTTTGCTGTTTTATTTTACTGTGTGCAAACACCTATTTGCCAGTTACTGCTGGTATTTTATGTTAAGTAGAGTCCGATTTGGACGTCCTGAGAAGTGCGTCCAAAATTCAGATGTCGAAAATGTCCATTTCTGAAACCATTAGACGTCCACATTTTGTTTTCTTTCAAAAATCACTTATTTAGACTTTTTTTTATCTGACAGGAAGTCCTACCTTAGGATGCCTAACTTTTTTGACCATTTTCGACCACAAAAACGTCCAAGTTCAAAATGTCCAAAACCAAGCCATTTAGATGTAGGAGGGGTCCACCATTTATACTACACTGGCCACACAGACATACCAGCAGAACAATGGGGCACCTAAGGAAGAATTGCTGTGAACGTCACATAAATGGTGTCAGGTATACATTTCACCATAACCCCCCTCCAAAGCTCCCCCAAAATCCACTATTCCAACCTGTCTACTACCCCAATAGCCTTTATGGCTGCAGGTGTCACCTATATGTCAGTACAGTAGGATTTTGGTGGGTTTTGACAGGCTCACACTTTCTACCATAAATATAGTGGGTTGATTGGGATATAGCTGTGGGTCCCCCTCTTTATGGTTTACTATACTGCCCTACTCCAGATGCCTGCATGCTTCTCTACTAGGTTTTCCCATACCAGATACTGCTGTTCTAGAGACATGTATGTACTGTTTCATTCAGATTTTTTTTTTTAGAGGGGAGGGGGAGAGGAGTGACCACTGGGAATGTCGCAACGTCAGAGGGAATGCTTCCAGATCAGCCGCAGGAGGCGCATGGAAGCCGCTGCCCGCGGCTTTCAGTGAACGCTGCAGGAAGATGGAGGAGGGCGCCGGCAAGACAGAAAACACCGAGGCACCCGGCATGATGGTAAATACCCTCGAACATTGTTGGGGGTGCTGCCTGGGGGGGTGTAGGACACGCAGGACAGGTTGGCCCATTTGGCCTTCACGGCTGCCTGGATGGTGATAGCCCTTCATTGGAAGAGCTCAACGGTGCCTACCCTGCAGATGATGAGAGAGAAATTGGGCTGGGTCTGTGAGCATTATAGACTATCTGCTTTACTAACTCGGCACTGGCAGCAATTTGAGGAGGTGTGGGGTCGATTTCTCACAGTGGAGGGAATGGATTGTGCTAGAACTGAGGGGTGATGGGGAGGGGGGGGCGGTGATTAGATTCCTGGGTGGTTGAGCTGTTTCTTGGATATAGGGAGTTGGGGGCTCCACTTGGTCTTCTAGGTGGTTGGGGAAGGGGTTATTGAGCTGTCTCTAGGGGGGTGGGGAAGGGGGTTCTGTTTTGTTCTCTTAAAAATGTTCAACACAGTTCTTGTGCTTGGTGGGACATTGTTGTTTGGTTGTTACTTTTCAGGAGATTGCAATCCTTGTGTTTTTCTTGTTTCCTATCTGTGTTTAAATAAAGAATAACAACAACAAAAAAAAATCAACGGGCTTAGGAACTGAGAGTTACAGACACCAGCAGCAGTAGCCCTTCAGGAGAAGGCAGAGAGGGCTGGGGGCAGTAGTGAAGAAGACAGAATGAAGGAAAAGATGGAGGGGAGCATGAGCCATAAGATGGAAGAATGGAGGGAGTGAAGGAAAGAGATGCAGAGGTGAGGGAGATAATTGAAAGGGAGAATTGGGTGTCTGAGAGAAGGAAAGAGATGGTGCAATTGGGGAGAGAGAAGGGGAAGAACATACTGGGCCGAGGAAGCCTCCAAGACATTTTTTTTAAAGTACAGAGGGGCAGGGTATTAAAAGAAGTGCTAGATTGGATGTGGGGAGAGAGCATATAGGGCCAGAAACAGATGACAGAGAGATGATGGCCAGAAACAGGGCAGAGATATGGTGGGCAATAGTCTGAAGGGAGAAAAGTTGGACCTGGGGTGGTGTGGAGGAAGAAGGAAAGAGATACGTGAAGGGAGAACTGTTGGGAAGAGAAAGGGAGAAATGGTGGACCTGGGGAAGGCAGGCAGGCAGGGGGAGAGATGGGATGGAGGCAGTTGGAAAGAGGAAGGGAGATAAGTTGGATTTGGGGATAGAAGGGAGGGAGGGATAAATAGGCCTGTGGATGGAAGGCAGAGAAAGGCAGCATCTCTCTTTTTTCCCCCTCCATTTCATTGTTCAGCATCAAGGGGGGGAGGGAAGAAGAAAAACAGAAAAGAGAGGGAGCAAAATGTTGGACCATGGGGATAGAGGAGCAGAGATGGACCTATAGGAGGGCAGGAGGGAAGAGAGCTGGGATAAGAAGATGCTAGGAGATGGAAAGAAAAGGACAGGAAATTATAGCCTGACCAGAGGAGAGATGGAGGGGGATTCTTAAAGTGGTGAGCCAGGTGGATGAGGTCAAAAGGGAAATGACAAGATGAGCGACAGAGCAGTGAGTACATAAGAACATAAGCAATGCCTCCGCTGGGTCAGACCTGAGGTCCATCATGCCCAGCAGTCCACTCACACGGCGGCCCAACAGGTCCAGTAATCCTCTATCTGTACCCCTCTATCCCCTTTTCAAGCAGGAAATTATCCAATCCTTTCTTAAACCCCAGTACCGTACTCTGCCCTATTACGTCCTCTGGAAGTGCATTCCAGGTGTCCACCACACTTTGGGTAAAGAAGAACTTCCTAGCATTCGTTTTGAATCTGTCCCCTTTCAACTTTTCCAAATGCCCTCTTGTTCTTTTATTGTTCGAAAGTTTGAAGAATCTGTCCCTCTCTACTCTCTCTAAGCCCTTCCTGATCTTGTAAGTCTCTATCATATCCCCTCTAAGTCTCCTCTTCTTCAGGGAATAGAGACCCAGTTTCTCCAATCTCTCAGCATATGAAAGGTTTTCCATACCCTTTATAAGACGTATCGCCCTCCTCTGAACCCTCTCGAGTAACACCATATCCTTCTTAAGGTACGGCGACCAATATTGGACGCAGTACTCCAGATGCGGACGCACAATCACCCGATACAACAGCAGGATAACTTCTTTCGTTCTGGTTGTAATACCCTTCTTGATTATACCTAGCATCCTATTCGCTCTTTTAGCGGCCGCTGCGCACTGTGCCATCGGCTTCATTGTCATGTCCACCATTACCCCTAAGTCTCTTTCTTGGGTACTCTCATTCAATAACATCCTTCCCATCGTATAGTTGTACCTCGAATTTCTGCTTCCCACATGTAATACTTTACATTTCTCAACGTTGAACTTCATCTGCTATCTCGTCACCCATTCCCCTAGTTTGTTCAAGTCCCTTTGCAATTCTTCGCAGTCCTCTTTAGTCTGAGCTCCACTAAATAGTTTGGTGTCATCCGCAAATTTTATTATCTCACACTTCGTCTCTATTTCTAGATCAAATATATTAAATAGCAACGGCCCAAGCACTGAGCCCTGTGGGACACCACTCATGACCCTCTTCCAGTCTGATTAGTGGCCCTTCACTCCTATCCTCTGTTTCCTACTCGCCAACCAGTTTCTGATCCATCTGTGTACGTATCCTTCCACCCCATGGTTCTTCAGTTTCCGGAGTAGACGTTCATGGGGCACCTTGTCAAAGGCTTTTTGGAAATCTAGATATATGATGTCTATGGGGTCTCCTTTGTCCATCCGTTTGTTGATTCCTTCGAAGAAGTGCAATAAGTTTGTTAGACACGATCTCCCCTTGCAGAAACCATGTTGGCTGGTTATCAGAAGTTTGTTTCTTTCAAAATGTTCATCGATACTTTCTTTTATCAGTGCTTCCGCCATTTTCGGAACCGAGGTCAGACTCACCGGTCTGTAGTTTCCGGGGTCACCTCTCGATCCCTTTTTGAAGATGGGTGTAACGTTGGCTATCTTCCAATCCTCCGGGATCACACTTGTTTTCAGGGACAGGTTGCAAATTTGCTGCAATAGTTCCACCATCTCCGCCTTTAATTCCTTCAGAACCCTTGGATGGATTCCGTCCGGGCCCGGGGATTTGTCAGTTTTTAGTTTTTCTATCTGCCTACACACATCATCACGGCTCACTTCATGGATGTTGATTTTTCTGTTTGGTTTCCATTGAAGAATTGCTCAGGTTCCGGTATGTTGGATGTATCTTCGTTTGTAAATACAGATGAAAAGAACATATTAAGCCTTTCTGCCACTTCTTTCTCCTCCTGGTAGAAATGTGGTAATGCAGAATAGACAGCAGGAAATAGGAGGCTGGGAAAGGAATGAGATGAGAAATGGGAGAGTTAGGAACTGAGAGAAGATGGAGAATTAAGAGAAGCTGAACATTTAAAAAGAAGAAGGGTTAGAAAGAAGGCAAGATTTGAGTGGACAGAGGCAAAAAAGAAAAGAAAAAGTTAAGAAAGCTGAAAAGGAAAAATCAGTACATTGGAGACAGGCATAAGAAGGAAATGGAATAAGAGAAGAGGAGAAAAAACTGGACAGCAGACACTGAAAAGATAATTGAAGACAGACAAAAAGCAGAAAGAGAAACTGGGACCAAGATGATGGAAAAACAAAACATCCAGACAACAAGGTAGATAAAAAATTGTTTTATTTTGAATTTATTAACTGGAATATGTTAGTTTTGGGATATGTGCATCACAATTATTTTTGTATTCAGTGGCGTAGTCATATACAGCTGATTTGGAGGAGGGACTGGAGCCCATAATTAGTGGATGGGCACCAAAGTTTCTCCCTACCTGAGTTCTATTTATAAATACTTGAGCTAGTGGGGATTCCCAAACCCTGCCAACTAGAGACATCTTCCTCGTCTTGCAACCCCAAATCTCCAAGCTTTGCAGCCAATGGCAATATCCTCAAGCTGCCACTGCGTTCATGCCAAGGGGGGGGGGGGCGGCAGGGAGGAGGGATGGCAGCCACTCTGCAATATTGCTGCCAGCTGCAAAACTTGGGAAGTTGGAGGGGGAGAAGGTGGCCATCAATTGGTGAGGCTTGGGGATCCCTACTAGCTACAGCAGGGAAGATATTCATTTTGAGGGAGCCTAAGCTCATAGTGGGAGTCCCATAAAAGCAGTAATATTTACCCTGATTAAACGATCCTCCATGTGCCTCCTGACAGCTGATTCAGCATCCCTGCTCTGATGAGGCTCACCTCTGAAGAGGCTCCACCGTAGCTGTAATAGAAGTGAATGGGAAAACCAGGAGCAGGCATCCCTGTTCATTAGAGTGGGGATGTGGAAGCCTGTGGCTGCTCCCACTGTCAGCGGTACACGTGGAGGGATCACTCAGTCAGGGTAAGTAGTACTGCTTTTTTGGATTCCTCTCCACAGTGTCCCTTTAATGAAGGCTTATTATTAGATACGTACATCTTCTATATTAGTGATTGCAAATTTGGGACCTGCTCAACCTTTTTTTTGCTCATCGGCTAGTGTTAGTGTTTGTGCGGCCCCAGAAAAAAAAATTTTCGGGGAAGCCAAAAGGTTGGACACCCCTGATATACAATATCCCCTATAAAAATCAGTGCAGTGTAAAATTAATTAGATGTACAAGTAAAGGGTGAGCTATTACAAAATTACCCTAGTAGCCGGAGCTGCTGCCTCTGCACCCAGAGGTTATGGGATCGAATCCCAGCGCTTCTCCTTGTGACCCTGGGCAAGTCACTTAATTCTCCATTGCCACAGGTATAAAATAAGTACCTGTGAGTGTATATCTATAATCAGAAACCATGGAGATTGTTAAATACTGGATAAATGTAGTTTCTGGTTGCTTGAGAATTACTATTAAAAATAGGTCTAACTAATACTTTACATTACATTACATTAGGGATTTCTATTCCGCCATTACCTTGCGGTTCAAGGCGGCATACAAAAGATTTATAACGGGGTTACAATGGAGGAACCGATGATAAATTAGAGTGGTAAATAGATAATTTCGGGGCAAGGATAAATACAGTTTACAGGGAGTGTGTAAATGGAGGTTACATTAGTAGCATAGTTGTTATTACTGGTGTAGTGAGAGTAGATTTTTTGTCTATTTTGGCGTTGTTAATAGTAGGTGAAGTTAGGGCTGATTTAGGAATTTCTTAAAAAGTATTGTTTTTATTTTTTTTCTGAATGTCTTCTGTCTGATGTGGTCATCAGCAGGTTGGAGATCCGGGTATCCAGTTTTGCGGCTTGAATGGCTAGGAGGCCGTCATGAAGTTTTGATCTTTTTACTTCATTGATCGGAGGAAGTATGAATGGGGAGTGCGCTTTTCTGTGTCTGAGTGTGGATGCTTGGTTGAGGCGGTTATACTATACTCCATACTATGCCATACCATAAACTGTTTCAGACAAACTACCAGACATATGGTAAACAAAGCGTAGTTGTACTCAGGTGTGGCATGCCAAGTTTTATTTTCATTTATTTATTTAGATTTCTATCCCGTCCTCCTGTGAGCTTAGAACGGGTTACAAAAGGACATTCACAGTAAATTACATTAGACATACATGGTAGCTTAAGGACATGACAGGTTGCAAAGAGCCATTCATAGTAAATTACAAAGAGATGTTCACCATTAATAAAGCTATCAAATACAAACACCACTCAGATGTATGAGTTATTACAAAATTACCCTACAAACTGAGCTGCTGCCTCTGTACACAGAGGTTATGAGATCAAATCCTAGCACTGCTCCTTGTGATCCTGTGCAAGTCACTTAATTCTTCATTATCCCAGGAACAAAATAAGTACCTGTGAATTAAAAAAAGGACATGACTGGTTGCATAACAAGCGTTCACTGGAAGAAGTATATATAGAGAGGAGACTTTCTGCTGGTGGCCATTTAGTTGAAGAGGAAGGTCTTCACTGCTCTTCGGAAGGTCATCAGTGAGTTCTGTGATCTGATCTGTGCAGGCAATTGGCTCCATAGCAGAGGGATGAAGTGGCTGTAGGTGCGTTTACGTGTGGTCTCCATCTGCAGAGATCTTCCTGGGAGGGATGCATAGTCATCTCTGCTTCAGAACGGAGGGGGGTGGGTGGGGGTGTAGCCTGGATGTAATGTAGACTGGGGTGATGATGTGGAATCTTTTGTAAGCTATTACAAGGGCCTTGAATATGCAGTGTTTGTTGACAGGTAGCCACTGTTCTTCCTGGGGAGATGGGATCATGATAATTGAGATTTAAAGTATTACAGAATTTCTTTGATTTTTTTTTTTGCTTGCTTGAGAATTCTGGTTGAGTTCCATTTAACAGAGAGTCTACTGTATGTAATCATAGTCAGTCCATAATGTCCAAATGTACATTTATATTGTCTTATTAATCTCTAATGTTTGTATATCCTCCATTTCTATAATTTTATTATTGTAAGCCGCTTAGAAATTTGATAAGCGGGATGCTTAAGTACCTGAATAATTTGTAATCGGCATAGGATATGCGGAATATAAATTATTTTAAACAAACAAACAAATATTAATAAAACTTGGATATACTGCTTTGAGTGTGGTTGTGTAACTACAAAAAGGCGGTATACAAATCCCAATCCCTTCACTTTAGTTGATTATTGATTTTTATTGTCTCGGAATCCAGTGTTGAAGTCTGATATCTACCTTTCTTTGTTGATTCTGTAGCAAATCATTGTATTTTTCGTATCTCTGGCAGAATTTCAGAAATGCTCACAGACTTCATGGGCAACTGGAAGCATCATTATATATGACAGTCATGTTTTAGAGAATAATGTATAATTAAGTTAAGATAGAGGACGTCCAAATCACAGAATATATGCACACTCTCCTCTCTTGAGTGCATATTGAATGTCTGCTTCATTACTGAAAAAGACAGTCAGAAGAAAAGGCTATACGAGATCAGCCACATCTTTATCTTCTTTTTATATTTTTCTGAGGATTGTGTTTGCATTATACTTTTTCTAAAGCTAGAAATATAAAGGGTTTTGTTCTTGTGAAAATTCTCTAAAGTCCTGATAATGTCATAGATTATGATGATAAATGGATGAAGATTATGAAGATTATGAAGCACTGGCAAGAAAGCTAATGAAAAATTAATGCCTTTAATCTGTCCAGTTCCACTTGCGTAGATAATTGGAGGTTAAATGTCTGATTGGCATAATGGTATCCCTAAGTGCTTCCATCACAACAGTGTCCTTGTAATAGAATATCTGACCTGGCTGCATATTCTTTACTGTCATCTGAAAGCCCTCAATGCCTTCACATGACTAACTTCTCATGAAAAGGGCAAAATTATCTTTTAGTTTTCATTACATCAATGCATAGGGAAATAGGATAATACTTCAGAGAGAAAACCGTGCAGATCAGTATAAATATATTTTACTCCCTGTTTCTGTTCCTTCACTGAATAAAACTATATGGTCAGTTTTAAAACAGGATTATATACCTACTAGTGGCCAGTAGATATATAACTCTGTTAGCTGTAGATGCTAGGAATTATTTAAAAAGGGATGATTAACAAGACTAACTCCCTCTTCTACAAAACCGTGCTAGCAGTTTTTAGTGCAGAGAGATGCGCTGAATGGCCCACGCCGCTCCCGACGCACATAGGAACACTATGAGCATCAAGAACAGCGCGGGCCATTCAGCGCAGCTCTCTGCGCTACAAACCAGTAGCGTGGTTTCATAGAAGAGAGGGTAAGAATGTTATAATGCCTCTGTATTACTCCATGGTGTGACCTCACCGGAAGTATTGTGTTCATTTCTGGTCTCCTTATCTCAAGAAAGATATAGCGGCACTAGAAAAGGTTAAAAAAAGAGCGACCAAAATGATAAAGGGGATGGAACTCCTCTCGTATGAGGAAAGACTAAAAAGATTAGGGCTCTTCAGCTTGGAAAAGAGACAGCTGTGGGGAGATATGATTGAAGCCTACAAAATCCTGAGTGCAGTAGAACGGGTACAAGTGGATCGATTTTTTTACTCTGACAAAAATTACAAAGACTAGGGGACATTCCATGAAGTTACAGGGAAATACTTTTAAAACCAATAGAAGAAAATATTTTTTTACTCGGAGAATAGTTAAGCTCTGGAACACATTGCCAGAGGATATGTTAAGAGCAAATAATGTAGCTGGTTTTAAGATAGGTTTGGACAAATTCCTGGAGGAAAAGTCCATAGTCTGTTATTGAGAAATATATGGGAGAAGCCTCTGCTTGCCCTGGATCGGTAGCATGGAATGCTGTTACTCTTTGGGTTTTTGGCAGTTACTAGAGTAACCATGGCCACCATGAGAATGGGCTACTGGGCTTGATGGACCATTGGTCTGATCCAGTAAGGCTGTTCTTATGTTCTATATGGATAGTGAAGATATATGTAAGTGCCTCAACCAGGGTTGTTTTTTTAGTTTTTTGGAGAGGGTACTATGTACAGGCACCTTTTATATTGCTTGATAAAAATGATCCATAGTCCGCAAGCATTAATAAAAGAGCTCAGGTTCTGCATACTCAGTGCTGCCTTTTCATGGATTCTGTGGCTGGTTGCAGGGGTCTTGGTTGCTATGGGGTGGGTTCCTCAATGATCACCATATCCTGAAGATTGGCCTGGTATGTGAAAAATTGCACTGGCATCAGCATTATTCTTATAATGAAGGGACAGAGGAAGGGTTAAGTAACGGCAGCAACCAAAAAACTATAGGCTCAGTATACAACAATTGCAGTGAGCATATTTTAAAGATGCTAGCCTTGGTGTTTAAAAAATACATATCAGTGTTGCTATCTGGATAGGCTTGTATACTAAATACACATGGAGAACAGTCATCTCTAGCAGCTATGACCCATATATTAGAAGCTGTACTCACAATTTATACGTGGAAGCTCTATTCACAATTTAAACCTGGAATTTAAATGTATACATCACATACATATGTAAAACTAAGATTTAGAGCTGTAAATACTAGTATAGTGGAGTGCAGGAGTGGCCTAGTGGTTAGAGCTGTGCCTCAGCACCCTGAGGTTATGGATTTGATCCCAGTGCTGCTCCTTGTGACCCTGGACAAGTCACCAACCCTCCATTGCTGCAGATTGTGAGCCTGCTGGGACAGATAGGGAAAATACCTAGAGTACCTGATAGAAAAAAAACTGTAAACTGCCCTAAACTTCTCCAAGATAGCACAGTATATCAAATGCTCATAAATATAAATATATAGATTGCAAGGGGATATGGTTTGGGTGGGACTTGAGTGGATCGAAAAGCTACATATGCATTCCATGATCCAGCTGAACCACTGCTGCCAGGTATGCAGCAATGAGGACGGGAGGATGTGCAACATTAGAATTTGATTTCTCCACAGGAATACCAGCCTGTAGTGGCTCCAAGAAATAATGTAATGTAATGTAATTTATTTCTTATATACCGCTACATCCGTTAGGTTCTAAGCGGTTTACAGAAAATATACAGAAAATAACTCATCCAGACATATTTATTGAATGTGACTAAGTTAACGTGCCCAATGAACAATGCCTCCCTCCCATCCCCATGTCTCATTATGATAGTGTAACCCTGTTCTCTCTCCTGCTCAGTCTCATGGCACCAGCTAGCTCTTCAGTTCAGGGATCCGCGAACAGGGCTAACAAAAAGAAAGCCATATAACAGTTTTCTGAATCTGCACACTTGCTGGTTTATACTGCCATCTCTCTACACATTCTTAGCACTTATTCCCAAATGTCTCAGGAGCTTTCTGATTGGCCTTGACTTACCAGGCATCTGTTTGATAAGAATTACAGCTGTGTGCACTCTCTTCAATTGTCCCCCTACTCCAATGGGACAACTGGCAGCTATTTTGAGAGCTTAATTTAAGGCCTTGCACTTTCTCCTTTTGCATCCCTACCAAATAAAGAAGTTCCACATCCAGTCTGACAGCCCTGTGCTATCTTGGAGGAGGGAGGTCTCCTGAAAGGAGAGCATCACCCTGCTGAAGTAGGAAGTAATCCTGTAACCATGACCTGCCAACTAGGGGATGCAATATCCTCTCACACCAAGGATATGTCTCAAAGGGAGGATGTGTCTCAAGGGGCTTCTGTCCAGAAGAGAAGAATTAGGACAACTGTTGTTGGTGATTTGATCATTAGACATTTAGCTAGTTGGGTGGGCATCCTGACAATTGGTAGAATGACAATAGGTAGGGTGACATTTAGTAGAAAGACAATTTGTACGATACAACAATTGGAAGGGCAACAATTTGTAGATGAAGAAGGAGGAGGAGAACAGGTGGATTATGTGTTCCAGTGCATTGGCATCTCGTGCATGTAAATGGCTCTACAGTCTTTGTTAAAGCTGAAAAAATTAGCAGTTTGTTCTATGAATTATCTTCTTACCAATTGTCTTCCTACCAGTTGTCACATCCTACCAACTGATGTAGATCCATATTGCATTGATACAGCAGATCAAGTTGGAGGGGGGTTGCTCTATAAGTTAAAGAGGGAATTGAGTAAAACAGAATAACCATTCTACACACTGACAGTAGACAGTAAAGTGGGTTGCTTATGGAGATAAATTCCATGTGTGAAGGAAGGAATATGCTGGTGGGGTTGTCTACCATGACAGAATGAACAGACAGAATAAATGTTTACAGAGATTAGAAAAGTTGGCAAATTGGGCAACAGTATAATAATGAGTGATTTCAATTACCCCAGTATAATAATGAGTGATATTGATTTCAATTATCCCAGCATTGACTAGATAAATGTTACATCAGGGAATTCTAGGGAGGTAAAATTCCTAAATGCAATAAATAACTGCTTCTTGGAGCAACTGGCCCAGGAATTGACAAGAGAGCCAGCTATTTTAGATTTGATCCAGAGTAGAATGTAGGAAATAGTATGAGAGTGTTTGTTGTGCCAATTTTCTTTTTTGGGATTGTATACCATTGTAAAGCTTGGTGTGATGTGGCAATATATCAAATGCTGAGTAAGTAAATAAATAAAATATTGCTTCTATCTCAGATACAACAGGAAAACACAAAAAAAAAGTCCACCATGATAGTTCCACAAAACCAAAACGCAGAGCAAAAATAGAAAAAAGAAAGTGGAACTAGTAGCTTGGTATATAATTTATTCCAAAATGGTGCAGAAAAAACACACAATAAAATAAGATAAAATATACACAATGACACAAAATACACAGTATAATGGTGGCATAGACCCGACACGGGGCCTGTGTTTCGGTTGTACAACGACCTTCTTCCGGGGTCTGGTCTGACCATTGGCCACAAATATAAAAATATAAAGATATAATGCAAAGAAAACTGTGTTCGATCTTGCTGTTAATCGAAAACTAAAGACTGCAAATGCAATGCCAAAATGTTCGCAACAGACGTGGTCTATAAAACAACGGACAAATGGGGAAAGGTAAAAGGAACATAACAAGAATACAAGGTTTCAAACCAAAAAAAAAACAACAGCTACAAAATTAACATCTTCCTACTGAAGAGTGTGATAAAGAAAAGGGAACAGAGCTCCCCACTAGTCAATCAGAAGTAGGTTAAGAGGCAATATTATAGAGATGACCTACTTTCCATCCTACTGAGACAATGACACAGCCACATTAAGTTATACAATCTTGTTTCCTTTGTTCTGTTTTATTTTTATTTCCGTGTCTTCCTAATGTATGTGCTAATGAACCTCAGTATTGTTGCTGTAAAACTTTGTGAGGTATTCAAGTCACTGAACCAGAAAATATATTGAAAGTATAATTTCTTGCTGTTCTTTCTATGATTATAATAATGCATATGACTATGAGCACAATATATGCCTAACAAATTCTTTGGAAGGATATTAGAGTATAGTAAATGCAAATATTAAGTGTTAGTTAGTAGGTTTGATATTAAGACTTGATACTTTACGAGGAGGTGCTGAAAAGTTCTTAGCCCATCCAACCAACTTCCTAAAATTCTGAGTGTTATTTTGCACTAAAGAAAGAGCTGAAAATGCCAGCAAATAGGTCAGGCAAAGTACTGCATGTACTTAATCTTGACTTCCAATGGAGGCGAATACGTTTGCTTATTGGGTGGCTTCTTTCGGGGAAATGCTGTGTCATTGAAAACTATTGCTTTGTGCTGTGTAGATTCTGTATATATAGAGCATACCAAAATTAAAAACATCGTAATGCAATAATGCATGGGGAATCATGAGAGCAAAGGTAACCTTTTTTACTTTTAACAACGTTATCCAGCATAGCTTTTCACTCAAAAAATGCCCGCAAAATGGCCAGTCTATTAAAAAGGGGACGCCAGAAAATGTATACAACCAATCATGAGGAATAAATTTTCCTTAGCCTAATGAAACCCAGCTGATTGAGAGGTGACATCACCCACTCGAAAATGGCAAATTGTGTGATGTCTTATCCTAGACAATACATTATGCAGGTTACTGACTGTAAATGGCAATATAAAAATCTACCATATTAACATCTTTTGACAGGCAAATAATCATCTATGTGGATCTCATAAAAAAAAGTGTTTCCATTCAGTCTGGTTCTAAGACCTGTAGGTTCCTTCCTGCTGAGTCTATGGATCCAGTGTTGTATCAAATATTTGCCACAATCTCCCCCTCATTTATTTCTCGGGAGCATATCAATGATAAAGCACTTAATTTGATTGAACTTATGGCTTAAATTGTGGCAATGTGTGACAAGAAGTCCTCCAATTTCCCCTTCTTTACATTGGATCTATGTTAACTCATCCTTGTTCTGAAGCTCCATATAGATTTTATTTTTGTATTTTTTAAATTTTATTATTTATATACCACTTATATCCTAAGTGGTTTACATTCAGGTACTTTATCATATTTCCTTATCTGTCCCGGTAGGCTCAAACTCTTTCTAGTGTACCTGAGGCAATGAAGGGATTAAGTGACTTGCCAGGGTCACAAGGAGCAGTGAGGGATTTGAACCCACAGCCCCAGGGTGCTGAGGCTGTAGCCTAACCCTGCAAACACACACATCCCTATGTATGACTTATTGCAGGGTGTCCAAATGTCGGTCCTCGAGGGCCGCAATCCAGTCGGGTTTTCAGGATTTCCCCAATGAATATGCATGAGATCTATTAGCATACAATGAAAGCAATGCATGCAAATAGACCTCATGTATATTCATTGGGGAAATCCTGAAAATCTGACTGAACTGCGGCCCTCAAGGACCGACATTGGACACCCCTGCCTTATTGCATGGACAAATTATGACATAAATAGCATACAGTTGCTGAAATGTTCTTAGCATAAATCTTTCCTGCTAGATGGATTGATAAATGTATCAGTTTGTAATGTGATCTCACAATTTTTACATTTACCACATTTATAATGTCTAATTGGGCCCAGAACTGATGAATCTTTTTTGGTTTTCAATGTCGATGGACTTAAATCTCCTTCAAGTTCTTACAAGGGGAAAATGCAGTCCTTAAACATGAATTTTGGAACACTTCATGTATCTGTACTATGTTCCAATGTTTTTTCATTATATGTACCAAAGATGGACTAGCATTGTTGTATTTAGTAACAAAAGTACATACATTTTCCTCAATTTTTCTGCCTCGATCTGGGTTTAATAGATTTTCTCGATGGTTATATTTGGCTCTTGTATACAATTTTTTGAGGGTTTTAGAATTGCAACCCCATCATGATAATTTCTTCCAAAGTCTCTGGTTAAGTTGTAAAAGCATGAAGGCTACCTTTGCTCACATGATTCCCATGCAATTTTACATTACGATGTTTTTAATTTTGGTCTGCTTATATTTACAGAATCTACATGGCACAAAACAATAGTTTCCAATGACACAGCACTTTCCTTGAAGAAACCACTGATAAGCAAAATGGATTGATCTCCTTTGGAAGTCAAGGTAAATGCTAGCAGTACTTTGCCTAACCTTTTTGTTGGCATTTAAGCTTGGGAAGTAAGAGATATACGCTATTGCCATTGTTTTGAATGTGTTAGTGGTTTATACCAAGCTGAGACCGATACTAGCCAATGTCATATAAGAACATAAGAAGTTGCCTCCGCTGGGTCAGACCAGAGGTCCATCGTGCCCAACAGTCTGCTCCCGCGGTGGCCCATCAGGTCCATGACCTGTAAGGTGATCCTTGTCTAAATCCTTTCATCCCCCTTGTCCTTCTATCTATGCCCATTCATAACCTATCTCTACCTCTATCTATATCCCTCAATCCCCGTATCCTTCAGGAATTTATCCAATCCTTCTTTGAAACCCGGTAGTGTACTCTGTCCTATCACAACCTCCGGAAGCGCATTCCAGGTGGTTTAGATCAGTGTTTCTGAACTCGGTCCTGGAATATCCCCTTGCAAGTCAGATTTTCGGGATATCCACAATGAATATGCACGATACAAAATTTGCATATAATGGAGGCAGTGTATGCAAATTTCTTTTATGCATATTCATTGTGGATATCCTGAAAACCAGACTGGCAAGGGGATACTCCAGGACCGAGTTGAGAAACACTGGTTTAGATCTGGTAGTGCTGCAGAATAAGCTTAAAAAGAACAGAAAGAAAAAAGAAGTGGTGAATGCAGGTAAGAGGTCATAGCTTTACAATACTTCCAGACAGTCAAGTTTCAAGTTTTCAAGTTTTATTAAAATTTGATTTAATCTCCTGGCAAATATCTAGGCAATATAAAATACAATAAAAATAAATTTAGTTTAAAACATACAAACACATTGTTTGCTTTGCAAAGACAAACTAGCAGATAAGTTGAAACGAGGGGGGGGGGAATACAATCATAACAGGATAGAAGAACAATAAAGGTAAGAACAAAAGGATTGGGAATATGGGAGGTTGTGGCCTGAACGAGTGAGGTTTGTCAATAGATTAAAGGCATCCTTGAAAAAGAAGCTTTTGATGAATCTGCCTACTTGACTCTTCTATGCACTAGACACCTTGACTATTGTAACACAGTACAATGTGCTGTGCAGAGCAGAGATTACTAGAAGGCAGCATATTTAGATTGAATAGTTTGCTTGCATCAATGGGAACACCTCCGTTCTGATTCCTAAATGTTCTGTAATCCTACTCTTGAATTTGAGGAGCCATGTTGAAGAATAGCCAGTAAAAATACTAAGCTGCATGCCCCTTCACTACAGTTGAGTGCAGGCATATGATAAGTCAAATGTATCCACCCTACATCACATTTCCAATCCAGAGCTCCCAGTATAACCTGTGATTTATTCAAAATGTTGAGTTGCACCATATACACCTGCACTTCCAGTTCATCATCTTGCAGTGTTAATATTGTGAGTGTCATGCAAAATCTGATTCACATTTAATTCTTTAGGTAGTTGCATTCCAATTATGTGCTGAAGGATCAAGTGAGCAACCCATACACAGAACTTAAATTGGAGGCATATTAGGGACAGAAAAAAAGTACCTGCATACAGTATATGTAAACTGCTTTGACTGTACCTCAAAAAGGTGGTATAACAAATTCATGACCCTTTACCCTTTATAAGATTTTTCAGCATTACCCAGGTGCATTTTAGATAGATGTAATCAGTACAGATCCAATGCATTCTCTGGTATACTAACAATGCATGATTATATAAAAGAAATCCAGGAAAGTTAATTCCTCCATTGTCTCTTAAGGAGCTACAGTATAATACTAGGTGGTTTAATTTCTCCAAATTAATCTGGCTAGCACAGTAACTATTCTTTTTAGAATATCAGGATGAAAATAATATGCGTGTCTAACTCATATTTCTCATATATATATTGTGGGAGTAATAGACAACTTAATCGTTTCCATATGTCCCCACCATGACAAATATAAAGATGCCCATCAAACAAATATCTGTTTCACCTGTGATAGCATCTCTTATTTATTTATCTAGTTAGGTGCCATTGGCTCGTGCTCAAGTTCTAGCGACTTGATGAATTACAGATCTAAAAAGAGATTGGTTTTGTTCTAGACCAGTAAGGTCCTCCAATGTCATCTCCATAGTTGTTTTCAACATGTCCAGCCATCTGATTGCAGGTTGCCCTCTTCACCTGGTTCCTTCAGTCTTCCCAAACATAGCGTCCTTCTCCAATGATCTTTCTCTTCTGAAGGTGTGACCAAAATAAGACAGTCATAACTTCATCATTTGGGCTTCAAATGACATAGCTGGTTTGGTCTCTTCCAGAATTTATTTGTACATTCTTCTGATGGCCCACAGCATGAATAAAATCCTTCTCCGGCACCAATCTTCTTTCTGTCTTGTTTCCGTGGTGTTCAATTTTCTATCACATTTATATCCCACTTATCTATTGTGACCACCACTATAGCCCAGGGCAGGGCTCAGTAGAAATCTTGGTGGTTACAACAGACAGTACCTTAGCGTGTGACCCGGCATGGAGTCACCCTGCAGGACCGGACTTTCAGCAGCAATCAAAAATCAACTCCACTCAAGAATAAAGTCCCAACAGTAGGGTAGTTTAAAGGAATAGTTCATTTTACTCAATTCTTTAAAGCAGGTAAGTAATTCTTCAAACTTTATAACATTAGTCAGGGTTCCTCGCCACATTCAAGAAGAAAGAAAAAAAAAAACTGCCAAAATGAGCAAGAAAATAAAGCAATGTACAATCAGGTTCAAACTTTCTTCTTCTATTTATTAAGTCTCAATTAGCTCCTGAGACCCCAGCTCAACAGAGAGCTAGCATTGCCTGCTTCAAAGCAGGTATTTTATCAAAACCAAAAATAAAGTTCAGCATACAAGTTTCCTCAATTCTCAGTCAGAAAAGAAAATCAAGAAAAGCCTCTGGCAACAGAAGATGTCTGCCAGGAACAGGAGAGAGCAATAGGTTTTGCCAAAACAAAGGCCTTCAGATAGGCTTTCAAATTCCCTCCCAAGGTGAAAGCAAAACCTCTCCCCACTCTCTCCAAGCCTTCTCTCAAAACCAACATTCAAGAGAAAGGAAAAAAAAAAACAGCACACAAACAGTTCCAAAGTAACCTCACTCACTGTTTGTGGCTTAAAGCCAAGTCCACCTGCATTGGTTCAGGAAAATTGCATTCACAGCCAGCCCAAGCCTCTTGGAAGTCCATAGGCTCTTCATTCATGTGGGGCACATCTTCAGTCTGTTCAGCCTCAGTCAACTCCATGGGTTGTGGCCTGTTGTCCCTGTTTGGCCCGGCTGGATCCCTAGGGAGGCAAGGCCTAAACTTCCTCCCTAACCGGCTTCCTGGTTTGAATGCCACTGCTGGCTTATCTACCCTAGGGGCGTGCCCTGTTCTGAGTGTGTCAGCTGAATTCTAGGGGCCTCTTGAGCTCCCCCGGTGGTGGCTTGGACCAAATTCGCTCTCTTCATCCTCAGATATATCTGGCTCCTCCTGGTGGTGACTTACATTATTTTCCTCACTATCATCCTGGGAGATCCTGGAATTTTCCTTCCGGGATTTTACTTTTACTTTTTTTTCTAGTTTACCTGGGACCTTGGCAGGCCTTGTGTCTGACTGGTCACACTATACAAACGAGTTACAATATCACATCCATAATAAAAGCTGTACACACATGTTCCCCCCAAGAATAAAATTCAAATTAAACATTCTGACTTCATCATTTAAACAAGATGGCCCATATTTTATAAATGGTGCAATAAGTTAGGCACCGCTGACAATAAAATGATCTAAGGCACTGGAGGTTTCAAAATTTCACCTATTTCTTGCCATTTGCAGGACACAAATGTAGACGTCTGTCCAATGTTGGCCTCAGTTTCCTCATGCTGGATTTGACTAATTTTCTTCCAATCTCTTGCCATATTTGGGACACAGACTGTAGGTGTCTTTCTGGCATTGGCCTCAAAGCTCCTTTGCTGGATTTGTCTAATCTTCTTCCAGTCTCTTGCAATTTGTGGGACACAGATCATAGAAGTGCGTATGGCATCAGCTTAAGTTCTCCTGTACTGGATTTGGCTGATCTGCTTTCAGATTCTTGCCATTTGCCAGAAACAGGCCATAGAAGTCTGTTTGGCATTGGTCTCAGTTCCCACCACTCATGCTCAAGATAAGAACTCAACAATCAGGTTGTAATTGGCATGTTGAATGGGAATATTTGACAAGTTAGTTATGGAGCACCAATATTCAGTATCACTGATGCCTAAGGTGACCATACGTCCCGTTTTGAATGGGACTGTCCCTTTTTCAGCTCCCCTGTCCCGTGGTCCCCATGCATAGCTTCAGGATGCTGAAATGTCCCGTTTTCAGAGACCGCATCCCGAAGCTGTGTGTGGTGCCCACGGGACAGGGGATTGCAGGAGAATGGGCTGCCTCCCTGCCCCAGGACCAGCGTTAGGGGAAAGCAAAAAGGGCAGGACAGGGCCTGGCATCCCCCTCCCCGACTGTCTGGTGAGGTCTTCTTCCTTTCCTTCTACTCCCTCACTACCCTCTTGCCTGCAAGCGAACTAAACTCAGGCCGCGGGGCTCTAACACGGCATGCACTGGCTTCCCTTCGCATCCGAAACAGAAAATTACGTCATTCCTGTTTCAGAGGAAAAGGGAAGCCAGTGCGTGCAGTATTAGAGCCCCGCGGCCTGAGTTCAATTCACTTATGGGCCGTTACTGTGGAGACAATAGGATGCTTTGCCATCTCCCACCCATTACCTACCTCAGTGCCTCTTCGCTGGGGTTACTGGGCAACGAAGATGGGCCCAGACCAGAGAGAGAGCTCGTGATGGTGGCAGACTGCCCGCCACACCCCGAGGGCCACAGCGTACAAAACTCAAGCAGTCGACTTCTAATCAGTCACACTGGATGCTAATCGTTTTGGATTTTCTTTTTCTCCTTCCTCTAAGGATTATTTATGTACCTTAAGGAAGGAGAAGAAGAAGAAAATTCATAACGATTAGCATCCAGTGTGACTGACCATTCTACAAAGCCAGGATTTTATGGGCTCTCTTACAAGTGTAGCCAGTATTCAAAGGACCACTTCTAAAGTCCTATTTTTCAATTTTTTTACCAGCACTCTAAGGCCAACTCTCTAACGGAGTATGTGCATTTACCCAACACTTGCACATGGAGGGGGAAGAAGACAGATGCCAGACCAGCGGCGAGGGAGGGAGAGAAAGGAAGGAGAGAAAGGAAGGAGAAAAAATGCCAGATAATGGAGGGGGAGGAAGAGATAGAAGAGGAAGGGAAGGGAAACTAAGGAGACAGATGCCAGACCAGAGGGAAAGAAAGGAGAGGAGATGCCAGAGCATGGAGGGGGAGGGGGAGGTAGAAGAGAAGGAAATGTGTGTGATGCCAGGCCATGGGGTTGAGTGGGAAGGAAAGGAGAAGAGACAGATGCCAGAGCACAGGGGAAGGGGTGGAGACAGAAAAATGAAGAGGGGTGAAGCTGAAATGAATCATGTACAAAGGAGAGAAGACACACAGGACAGACAGCTTATTGAAGGGACATAGAAAGAGGGAAATTGCCATATGGAAGAGAGATAGAGAGTGGACACTGAGAGAGAGGGTGGACACTGGATGGAAAGGGCAGAGAGGGCAGAAGATGGGAGGGGTGAGAGAGGGTGAACAGTAGATGGAAGGGGTAGAGAGAGGGGGACCGATGCTGAATGGAAGTGTGGGGGAGAGAGTGGACAGATGCTGAATAGAAGTGTGGGGAGGGGGGGCAGACATTGAATGGAAGGGGGAGAGAGAGGGGAGTAGACGCTGGAAGGAAGTGGAGAGAAGAAAAAAAAGGGTTCATGCTGGTTTGAGGGAAGAGAATAGAGTTAGATACTGGAAGGGGTGAGGGAAAGAGGTGGCAAGCTATAGGTAAACACAATGAAAGAGGGAAATTGAGGACTGAAAAGTAAGAAATAATTTAGACAGAGGCAGAAAATAAATTGAAAAGGAAGAACAGGAGGAAGGGAGCAGAGAGAGAGAGAGAGAGATGCCTGAGCAGGGGGGAAGGGGAGGAGACAGATACCAGTCCTGGGAGGAGGAAAAGAGGAAGGAGACAGATACCAGATCTGAGGGGAGAAAAGGAGGAGAGAGATATGCTAAAATCTGCTGGGAGGGAAGGAGAAAGGGAGGCGAGAAGGAGGGGGGGGGGTTGTAAGCAGATTAGAAAGACTAGAGAGAGAAAGGCCTGAACCAAAGGGAGGTTCAGACAGAAAGGGAGAGACCCTGGGGAAGAACAGGGAGATTTAAGATCATAACAGAGGAGGGAGAGAGAGGGAGACCTGAAACAAAGGTACAAATGAGAACTGACACTGGATCTGGGGAGGAAAACAGAGGGAAAAGATAGAGAGAGCTGGATCCAAAGGGGATGGGGCTGGATTGTGAAAGAAATGTTGCATGCGAAAGAAAGAAAGATTGGATGCACAGTCAGAAGAAAGTGCAACCAGAGACTCATGAAATCACCAGACAACAAAGGTAGGAAAAATGATTTTATTTTAAATTTAGTGATCAAAATGTGTCCGTTTTGAGAATTTATATCTGCTGTCTATATTTTGCACTATATTTGTCTATTTTTCTATAGTTACTGAGGTGACATTGCATATTTTAAAGTAATCTGCCTTGACATCTTGGAAAAAAAACCAAAACTCGTAAATGATAATTAACATTTTCTCTGTGTACAGCATGCTTTGTGTTTTTTTTAAATTTTATGTTTACCATTATGAATTAATAAGATATTGTGTGTACATGAAAAATGAATGGATGAAATTGGAGGCGGGGCTAGGGCAGGATGGGGGCAGGGCTGAATATTAATAGATGTCCTGTTTTGATGAAAAAAATAAATGGTCACGTTACTGATGCCTGTATAACTCCTGGCTTTACCAAGAATCTGACCCCCAGAAATCAATCCAGCACTGCCCAAACAGTGTGCTGTTGGTCAGAGGAGATATTCAGCAACACTTCTCAGTTACGGGCCACTGAATATCACTTTCTGATCTTCTCAGCATGATTTCACCAGGCCTCTCCTATCTGGGTAAAACCATATGTATGCAATGGGACAGAATTGGAATTGTACAAGCCTATTGACTGTTTCATCAATAGAATATGTCAGTGCCAAATCTAAGTCAATAAATATGTGAACAAATACAGTATAACAAAACCTATAAAAGATGGGACAATTCAACTATTTAGATGAGGGGAAGGGGAGTATAATGAATAACTGTCCAAGAAAGTAATCAAAATATTTAAAATGCTATGCTGTGTTTTAAAAATCCATTTCTGGGAGCCCAAAAAAGTGATGAATAGGTCCTTAATGAACTTACATGGTATATGAGAAAAATCTGGTTTTGATCTGCAGAATGCATTATAGGCTTCATTAAAGTGTGAATCAACATCATTATTCCTTTTCAGTTATGCAAAATTGCTTTTCTAATGTTAATATGTTTTAGAAACATTCAGAACTTCAGAAAGCATGCTTAATGAATGGCATGAGTCACAATCTAAGGACAAGAAACTGAACCATTTACCATACATAAGCCCAATTTTACATAGGAAGTTGATGTGGGAGTTGAGACACCCTGGCCAAAATATCCACAATTCCCCTGGTGTTTTACAAAATGCTTTAAAAATGAATAGCTTTATGTAATGATGACATATTGGAGTCCATATGTATCTGTTGGCATGTCCAGCAAGAGCAGCAATTTTAAAAGATGCATTTGGAGAAAAGGAGAGTCCTGCATTCCTCATATCTCCACATATGCAAGCTTTTAAAACTGATTCTTCCTGCAGCATTGAGCTTTCCTCTACTCTAGCCTTCCCTTCGATAGCATAAAAATCACCTCCCCTCCTCCAAGACCACCTGACAGCATCAGATGTATTACTTCTTCTCCCCAGAACTCCCTTCAGTCACATCAAGAAATTTCTCCCCAAATCCAATGATCAACATCAGAAACATTTCCCCTCTCCACCAGAAACATTCTCCTCAAATTAACTCAATAACACCAGAAATATTTCCCTGACCCCATCCTCCTGTAATAACGTTTAATGACATTATAACATCTTCCCTGAATCCCCTGCACACTCCCCCCCAAAAAAAAAACAAAAAAATAAATAAATAAAATAAAGACCTTTGAATATCACAGTCCACACCCCAATCCTTCTCAGGTCTTACTCTCTGTAGGTGTATTCCTCATTGCTCCTGCCCCTCCTGGTTCCCAGTTCATATAGTAAGAGTTGATTCCTAATGGTTGTTTTGAGATATTGCTTAGGAAAAAGATGCCAAAAAAGGACATTTCTCTTTGTTGAGAAGTTTGTCCCTCTTGCCATAAGACTACCATTAAGGGTTGATGAGTGCCGTTTTGAACCAGATACCAGAGGGGCAGGATCACTCCTGTACATTATTAGACACTAGGGATATTCCTGGTAAGATATGAAGGAAAGGTGGGATGGTGAAGGCCATTGTCAGAGATCTTCCTTTGTTGAGGCAATATGGGGGGGGGAATCTGTGGGATACAGGGGGTTCAGGGAGATGCTTCTGATAATATAAAGTGGGTCCAGAGAAGGGGTGGAGATGTTCTTGATGGTATTGAGTCGATTCAGGGGGTGAGAAATTCCATTGCCATATGCACATGCACGCACCCATTCAAACTGGCCCTTAAGCATGCATTGAGACAGGTGTAAAGGCCAACATGGAGATTATTTTTGTCTCTCTATTCCTCTCAGAAAATGGAGAATAATAACATAAGAATAGCTTTACTGATCCTAGAGATGAGAGGGAGAGGGTGATTAATGCACCAGGTCCCTAATATAGACCTTATAACAGCTAGAGCTCCACCACCCCACTCTCTTGATCAATAAAACCAAACTCCCCGCAGCTGCAACCTCCTAGGCTGCCCCGATTCTAAAGACATAGGTGCCATAGTGCCCTGGGTAACAGTCTACCACCAGCAGAGTCTTTTTGAGGACCAATGCAAACAGATATCTTGTTAATGCTGCTCATCCCGGCGCACTAGTCAATATATCTCCCCATCGGACGCAGCCAAGAATAGGATAAAGTCCAACAAACTGGGCACATGGCACTCGTCTGACTGCACTGCAGCAGTATCCAGATGCCCTTTCTTTGTTAGTCACATTTAGATCACCTAATATATAATGATAACACTGAGCACTACACCACCACAACTTTTGCCAAAATACCGGTCCGGCATATCACCATTTTAGACTGGGCAACAATTTTCCCCACTCTCAGCTCTCTATAGAAATCTACCACAAAAGCGATGGAAAAGAATGCCACCTCTAAGGTGGAGCAACACACCAGTGCAAAATGGGTAAATGCCACAGTCACACCAATGTGACTCTCATTCTGGCATATCCATCCAACAATTTCTGTAGCAGAAAGGAGGCCCTAGTGTCCCTGTAGCCATACAACTTGGATACGAACACCACTGCTGCCAAAGATTGCAACACCACACCCAAAGACCAACCCTGTACTCGAGCCTCCAACACAAACTGCACCCTCTGTTATGGGCAGCACCTTGTTCCATCCCTGCCACTGAGAAAACACCAAAACTTGTTTCCCCCCCCCCACCAGCATAGCTCTTCCACATATTCTCCACCAAGGGATTCTTCAGCAGATCTTTGAAAAGACGTGATATTGTTCCCACAGTGCATCTGGCATCTCCGTCAGGAACTCTTCTGCTTCTAGCACCAATGCACGGAAACAGACCACTGAAACTGAGAAAGAGCATCAGCATGTGTTTAGCATGCAAATACAAGTTAATTCACAAGCAGCTCATAATCACTAGCTGCGAGTGCTCTACCAACAATGGACAGCAAGTCGTTTGATTATTTACAGCCAATATCAGTAAGGCTAGTCTTATGTTATTATTCTCCATTTTCTGAGAGGAATAGAGAGACTGAATATAACACAAGTTGTCCATGCTGCAAACTAGGCCCCCCAATCTGCAATGCTAACCCACATGGGTACATTTCCAGAAACACCACATTCTGATGCCAGCCACTCCATTTTAATCAGCCCAGCCATGGAGCAGTTCACCAACTTCCCTGGAAATAAATCTAAAATCCATGACTCCTCTCAGAATCTGTAAATAAGAATAAATCAATTGAAGAAATGGGCAGCAGAGGCTACACCTGCATACCATTAAATCTGCCAAAAATAATGCAGTTTCCAGAGATCAAGGAATTCTAATCTGGTAATGGGGTTTGTTCAGACCCTTCGTCATCAAGGTTAGCCGATGGCAAAATATATGCCCAGTGTAGTTAGGAGAAGCCAAAGGGGGGTGAAAAAGCTATAAAATAAACACCCAATTTGGCAGACAAAAGGGACGGGACAAAAGTGTCGTGAGATTTTGGATAAACGATCTTGCCCTAAAGTACCAACGGATTTTATATGCCAGTTAGCGGATATAGTTCTACAAGATAGTTTCTTTATGTTTGAAGAGTATCTTTTTCATAAAAAATCAGGTATTGCGATGGGTATCACGATGGCTCCATCAGTTGCGAACCTATTCATGGATAAGTTTAAGCATAAATGGATATATCAGTCAGACTTTTTTGGATATGTGAAATTTTGGACCAGATATATTGATGATATATTTGTAATTTGGAACAGAGGACTAGATAAATTAACAAATTTCTTTACTTATATTAACAACTGTCATTCAAAAGTGAAGTTCACGTATTCATTAAGTCCTGTTATTATATCATTTCTAGTTGTGTGTGTGGAGATTATGGATGGGGAGTTTTACACAAAAGTATATACGAAACCGACGGATTGTAACTCTGCCCTCCATTTCTCTAGTGCCCATCCCAGTTCCCTAAAGAGAAGTTTGCCTTTTTCTCAGTTCTTAAGAATCCGAAGAATTTGTACATCCAATGCAGAATTTAAGAAACAGGCAGAGGTTATGAAAGAAAAATTTCTGCAACGGGGGTATCCCCGTAAAATAGTAACAACAGCATACAAAAGAGCTTATTATAATCATCGTGAGTCTTTGCTGACTCATAAACGGCAGGGAAGTCAGAATACAGATAACCGGTGCATAACTTGTGTGTTAACCTATGCCAATAACAGCTACCAGATTGTTCGCTCCCTAAAAAAACATTGGGATATGTTAAAAATACCAGGAGTCTTTCAGGACTGCCATTTAAGAATAGCTTATCGCAGGAATCATAATTTAAAAGAGATATTATATCCATCTATGTCTCTAGATGTTACCATGGATAGGAAGAGTGATAACTTAGGACATTATGCCTGTGGGAAGTGTCAGATGTGTAAGATAATGATATGCGCTAAGACATTCTGCAATCCGAGAGATAAAAATAATTTACCCTGAATCATATTTTGAATTGTAAAATGCAAGGGGTAGTGTATGCTTTGAGATGCCCATGTGACCTCATATATGTGGGACAAACTATGAGAAAGTTTAATATTCGCCTCGCAGAACATAAAAGTAACATTAAAAATCATAAATTGGGGGCACCTTTAGCAAAACATTGTATTGAAAAAGATCATCATTTTATGACACTACGGGCGATAGTAATAGAAGTTCTAAAACTAGGAAAAAGAGGAGGCATCTTTAGGCGATATCTGGCCCAACATGAACAACGGTGGATTAATCACTTGGATACTTTGTATTCAAATGGCTTAAACAAAAATATGGAATGGCAACACTTCTTTTAGGATTCCCTTAATTGGGGCCTCTAGATTAAGAGGGTTTGAAAATATCTGTGCACCAATAAGATGTTTAGAAAGTGCTGATGTCAATACGTCTCTGAAAATAGAAGCTGTCGCCATCTTGTTTTCAACTGAAAATTGTTGACATGAGATAGTTGTGAAGTAAGTATGAGTTTGGTTTGTTAGAAAGATGAATGTTTGAAGATAAGTATGTAATTATATATTTTTTTGTATGCAGAAGTCTGTTATGCCCAAATTTTGGCCCTGATGCAGCGGAGAAGAGCATAATCCCACGAAACGCTGGCCGTGTTGGCATTTTTTCAGACTAAGTATGGCCTGCAGATAAGTGGCATTCTCTAAGATCATTCACTATATATAGTTAAAGGGTGTCTCTAAGATCAATTATTGCTTTCAGAGAAATAGTTTACGAGTCACTGTTTTCAATCGAGTGGATGGGTGCAATTTAAATGAACAAATTTTTAAAATAAGAATAATTTATTTGAAAAACAAGAAACTAAAAAACTAAAAATTGAACTATATTAAGGATTTATGAGAATTACACGCTCACAGGAAACCTGAACTGCCTTCTCTGCTACATTACACCAGGAAAGTGGAACACCTCAAAACAAGAACTCGAAGAATTCATACTCCAGAATTCCCTCTCCTCCACACATAACTTGATCCTTGGAGACATAAACCTCCACTTAGAAGACCACTCCTCCAAACAAGTAGCAGAATTTATGTCATACTTCAATTCACTATCTTACCAAATCCTCAACCTCAAATCCACACACGAAAAGGGCCATCAGCTTGACATTGCAGCTTACGCGTCTCCCAACCTCAATACACAAAACATCCACATCACCAAGGGCTCCTGGCACCCCACCCATTACAAACCATTACAAATATACATTCACAATCAACGACGCAAAGTAAATACAAACCCACTCCACACAAAACAAGCATCAAGACCAGACAGAAAATTGAACCAACCAAATTCTGGGACACAGTAGACCCCGCAATAGACTCCAGTAACCCCATAGAATTCATAAACAGCTGGCGGTCTCTAAGCGAATCTACCTTGAACAAACTAGCCCCAATAAAAACAAAAAATAAAATATGTAGACCATCAGACAAATGGTTTGACACCGAGCTCCTACACCTAAAAAGGCAATGTAGACAACTAGAAAGGACATGGAAAAAACAGAAACAAGACCACACCAAAACAGAATGGAGAATCCAAATCAAACAATACAAAATCAAACTGAAGGAAAAACGGAAAGAATACTATTCCAAACTCATTGGCACCGAAAAACCAGACACAAAAAAACTTTTCTAGCTCGTACGAAATCTCACTGATACCAACCCTTTTCTAGCCACCCAAGGAAACCAGTCTCCAACAGCTCACCAATTAGCGGATCACTTCAAACACAAAATCATCACAATCAGATCTACTTTCAATAACTCACAAAACAACATAGAAGAGATACTAATAAATTCCACAATAGACGATGCCATCTCAGCAGATAGGATCTGGACCAACTTCCCAACAGTACAATGGTCAGACCTAGATCGACTTTACAAAAAATACAGCAAATCTTCATGCGATCTGAACAATTGTCCACCCTACCTACTAGCTACAGCATCCACAAAATTCAAAGCTAATCTCACGCTATAGTTGCAAACTACTCTCAATGAAGGTCAGTTCCCAACAGAACTTGGCGAAATCATAATTACTCCTATACCGAAAGACCTCAAAGGACCAATAGACAACCCAACAAATTATAGACCAATCGCTTCCATCCTACTATACGTCAAACTAATAGAAGGTCTTGTTGCACAATATCTCTACAACTACCTAGAGGACCACCACATTCTGCACCCATCACAATCAGGATTCAGAACTAATCATAGCACAGAAACACTATTGGTATCCTTACTAGATATTGCCCGACAACATCTCAGCAAAGGAAACAAGCTGCTAATCATCCAACTCGATCTCTCAGCAGCTTTCAACTTAGTTGACAACCCCATATTACTCCAGATTCTACACGCCATAGGAATTTCAGGTAGAGTTCATAACTGGTTTCAAGGTTTCCTTAAAACAAGAACATACAGAGTTAAGTCCAAAGATCTTATATCCGACTCATGGTCTAACCCCTGCGGAGTACCACAAGGATCTCCACTATCGCCCATACTCTTCAACCTCTTCATAGCTTCCTTAGGCAAACTTTAGATGCCCTAAATATAACCTCATTCAGCTACGCGGACGACATAACCATCCTCCTCCCATTCGATATTCAAGACCCCAGCTCCACAGAACGCCTGACAACACCACTGGTAACAGTAGAAAACTGGATGACTAACCATAAGTTGAAGCTAAACGCGGACAAAACTAAATTCCTACTATTAGAGAAGGAAAAATTACCATCCTTTTCAGAACTGGAAGTTAACGCAATCAAGTATCCAGTACAGAGCACCCTCAAAATTCTGGGAATACAACTAGACAGACGCTGCACCATGCAGACACAAATCCACAAAATCATCCAAAAAGTTTTCTTCACCATGCGAAACCTAAGAAAAATCAGAAAATTCTTCAACAAAGATCAATACAGAATCATCGTCCAATCCCTGGTGCTTAGCACTGTAGACTACTGCAACAGCCTCTACTTATCATGCCCAAACAACATGATTAAACAACTTCAGGCCATTCAGAACACAGCCCTCAGACTCATCTACTCTCTTAGCAAATTTGACCACATCACTAATGCATACTTAGACTCGCACTGGCTTCCGATAAAAGCAAGATCACAATTCAAATTCTACTGTCTACTATTCAAAGTAACCCATGGAGATGCACCAAGTTACCTTAACAACCGTCTATACCGCAACCTCACACACAGAACAAGGATAACTCAAAGCCTATTCATACACCCACCTCTCAATGGTACTCGACGCAAGAAACTTTACGACAACCTTCTAGCGACACACGCTGCAAAAATTGACCCAACCGTCTCCAAACTGCTGACCAAAACAACAGACATCAAACTTTTCCGAAAAGAAATCAAAACTCTTCTATTCAAAAAACACCTTCCATCATTCTAACCTACACGCACACGCATACCCCTTCATAAACACCACCCCTATAGTATCCCCTAGCCAAATTCTTCAAACCTTCCCCAAAATCATACTCAGAAACCTAAACATACAACCTCCACCCGGGATCAGAATATTGATTCCCTTAACACTATGTAAGCAACCTCCATCTGTAACCAGAATATTCCGTCCCTCAACGTTATGTAATAATCTTCCTAATTTGTATGTATTACTATTGTTATGTAAACTTGTTACGTATATGTTATATACCTGATATGTAAACTCCCTGGAAATGTCCAGTTTTCACCCAATTTTGTAATCCGCTTAGAACCGCAAGGCACAGGCGGAATAGAAATCTCTAATGTAATGTAATGTAAATTGATAGTGCTTCATAAAACAGGTTTTTGGCCAATGACGAGCAAGGAGCATTTAAAACTACGCTGAACAATCTAGTCTATGAAATCATGACTACGCGTAGGCTCCATTTCTGAGGCCTTTTCCTGTGTAATATAAATGTAATTAAATAATTTTTTTTAGATATATTTGTACTTTTCACAGATGAGTGGTATTTAGATATTGAGTTGTGATTTTGGGTCAGGGGTATGCCAAGGATTGAGGCACAGAGGTTATAAAATACTAGGAGTTGCATGCCTACTTGTCAACAGTTAGATGCAAACACTTACACTAACCTTTGACATAGCTTAAGTGCTCATGTCTAAAGATAGGCATGAAATTGAAGACTTATGCTAAAATTCTAAAACAGCAATTCCACCTAGAACTGCTGTTATTGAATTCTCGCTTAGCAAGCATCATCCCAACATTTTTATGTTGGTGCTCTATCTTGAATCTACCCCATCCATATAGCTACACAGTTTATTTGAAGACAGACTATTTAGTGATTATCCATAGAACTAGGTGGCATTGTCACACTTCAGCTTAGCGCTATCTAGATTGTGTTAGGGTGATTTATAAAGAATTTTTGGCAGCACTATGGCCTCAAATATGTAAACAGCACCTTTAAACATAGGCGCCAAGAAACACGAAGTATAGTGTATGCCAGTCATGAGTTAGGCCAGGGGTAGGGAACTCCAGTCCTCGAGAGCCATATTCCAGTCGGGTTTTCAGGATTTCCCCAATGAATATGCATTGAAAGCAGTGCATGCAAATAGATCTCATGCATATTCATTGCGGAAATCCTGAAAACCCGACTGGAATAGGGATCTCGAGGACCGGAGTTCCCTACCCCTGAGTTAGGCTCTGTTTATAGAATAGCGTGCCTGGCAACGCCTAAATTTGACTTAGGTGTCAGTAGGTGTCAAAATCTTAGGTGCCCCCCTATTTATACTAAGGTTTTCTTGGCCTAAATACCAGGGTCTAAATTCAAAATACACCACAATCCAACCACGATCCTTTCTTAACCACACCTAATTTCGCCTTGGACCAGGTGCCTAGAGAATTAGGCACCAAGAAAGCAATTAATTTTAACTTAAGCCAATTAAGTTTGTTATCGGCTCCAAATAAGCTTTTTAAATAATTAAGGTACGCGTGCCGATCTAGCCCCTAACTGTATACATTTTTTATAGAATTTGGGCAATATTCTATACACGGAGCCATAAGTTAGGCAGCAGTAGGCACCCTACTGCTGCCTAACATAATTGTTTTTTTTTAATTCTTTATTCATTTTCAAATTTACAATAAGTGTAACAATATATCCAAACAAATTAACAATAAATATAACACTTAATAATTGTTTTAATTAGCTTTAATCAGCATGGCAATTGAGTGCGTTATTGAAAACTGATTAAAAACTTATTAAAAAAATAGGCACCGGGAGGCATTTACAGTGTAGGCGCTGTTAATGTATCTAAAGCAGGATGCCTAAGCGCTTTATACCTAAGTGGACGTGGTTAGGGGCAGAGCAGGACTTAAGCACTGTTAGGCATGATTCACTAAAGAACTTAGACACCTGCAATGTAGGCCAGTAAATTGTTGGCCTACATTGCAGGTGTCTAAGGTTTTTCTTAGGCATCATTAGTGTGATTGACATGTGGCCGGCGTTCATTTCGGTAGATGCCGTTGATTTATATGTATAATACCGGTGAAAATTCACAAAATGGGCATTTTATAGTGGCTGCCACTATATGGGTAAGTGCTTTTGAATAATTACCCTTTAATTGTTTTATTATACCAGACAAAAGAGATCATGGCTCAGTTAATGCAACAATTTAACTTATAAATATAAATTTACTAAAATGAATTCAGATACATTCTTTTATATCTACATCTTTACATAGAAACATGATGGCAAATAAAGGCCAAATGGCCCATCCACCGCGCCTATCCATAGTAACCATTATCGCTTCCTCTCTCTGAGAGATCCCATGTGCCTCTTCCACACTTTCTTGAATTTACAGGGAAGGTTTCTGTGCAGTTCAGATAATTCAGATATCTAAAACCCACAGTACTCTTTCATCATCTTAGCACAAAAACTAATTTAGGTTTTCCATTGCCTCAGCTCATTTCCAATTCTTCTTTCATCATTATTCATTAAAATTTTAATTTCATGCCGCTCATTCTTTGAGACACATTGGTGTACTGAGCTAACTCCAAAACAGAATACACCTATGTGTGGTGAAAATCGTTAATTGAATTTGCACTATAGATTAATTTTGAGTTTGCATCTTGACCATGTTCTCTTAAAATGCTCCTGTGAAAAATACATGAATATTATATTTAGATTTGTTGCTTAAGTTATAGCTTCTCATACAATAACTTAAAAGTGTCACGATAGCATTGTCAGACCAGTTAAATCTGCTAAATTAATGTGCTTTGATGAGAAGGAGACAGAAGCTGATCAGAAATGTATTAACTCGGTTGAAAGATATATTTTCTGTTGACCTTTACATAAGAACATAAGCAATGCCTCTGCTGGGTCAGACCTGAGGTCCATCGTGCCCAGCAGTTCGCTCACGCGGCGGCCCAACAGGTTCAGGACCTTTATTTCTCATCATTAAGCCACTATAATGTCTAAAGGTAACAGATAGAGGGAAGTTATTGTAAATATGTTCTCAGGCTTCTGTGGCTGACCTCATGATTGTTTTAGTTGTCTGGGTCTCACTGTGTCTGAATAGGTACAACCAATGTTTCAGCCTTCATGCTGTGGTTTTCTTCAGGGTATGTTGTCTGGCGAAACCCAGATAACTACAGCAATCAGTTATTGTAAATGCCTTCCTGGATGAAGTTTTGCATTAGAGGAATCTGATCATGGTTACCTTGGGGTTTCCTCACCAAACTCTCATTACAATGGGAATTTACAGAGAATAAGAGGAGAGCAGGTTACAGGCAATTGCTTGTTGAAGAAGCAGATACTTTTAGCCTGATCCTACTTTAAGTGTAATTTCAACATATGATATTGTAAGATGCTTTTCAGAGAATAAAGTTGGAACAATATTTTAAATTAAGATTAGGATGTTTTATTATTGTACTTAAAGGTATGCCCAAAAGGATACAAAATAACAGTGGTCTGCAGAGATAACAAAAGAGGAGGAGGTCTAGCCATCGTAGTCAGAAAATCCCTAAAACTAAACATACTAGACAAAACATCCATTCCTTACATGGACCTACTAGCTTGCCAACTTTCAGGCACCACACTAAAAGGATCCATAAGCTGTATGCGCCAGGGAGACTGGATTCCTGGAGACTATACAGGACTGCTTCATGGATCAGCTTGTCAGAGAACCGACGAGAGGGAATGCCACTTTGGATCTAATCCTTAATGGGCTAAGAGGACCTGCAAAGGAAGTGGAAGTAGTGGGACCGTTGGGAAACAGCAATAACAATATGATCAAGTTCAAAGTTGAAGAAGGAATACCGAAGGGAAAGAGACCCACAGCGACAACCTTTAACTTCAAGAAAGGAAACTACGAAGCGATGAGAGTAATGGTAAGGAAGAAACTTAGGAGCAGCTCAAAGAAATGGCAGAATGTAGAGCAAGCCTGGTCTTTATTCAAGGACACGGTGAGCGAGGCGCAAAATCTGTAAATCCCCAGATTTATAAAAGGGTGCAAAAAGCCGAATAAAAGACCCGGCGTGGATAACTAAAGAAGTGAGGAAAGCGATAGGTGATAAGAAGAATTCATTCAAGAAATGGAAAAAGGGCAAAACCAAGGAGAACTGGAAAGAACACAGGAAATATCAAAAAGAATGTCACCTTGTGGTTAGAAAAGCAAAAAGAGAATATGAAGAGAGGCTAGCCAGGGAAGCACGAAATTCAAACCATTCTTCAGATATGTTAGGGGGAAGCAGCCGGCTAGGGAGGAGGTGGGACCGCTGGATGATGGAGATAGGAAGGGAGTGGTGAAGGAGGAGAAAGAAGTGGCGGAAAGACTAAATATGTTCTTTTGATCAGTATTTACAAAAGAGGACACATCCAACATACCGGAACCTGAACAAATCTTCAAGGGAGACCAAGCAGAAAAATTAACATCAATGGAAGTAAGCCTTGAAGATGTACGCAGGCAGAGAGAAAAATTAAAAACTGACAAATCACCGGGCCCGGACGGAATCCACCCTAGGGTACTGAAAGAACTAACGGAGGAAATAGCGAAACTACTATAGCAAGTCTGTAATCTATCCCTGAAAACAGGCGTGATCCCGGAGGATTGGAAGATAGCAAATGTTACGCCCATCTTTAAAAAGGGATCAAGAGGTGACCCGGGGAATTACATACCGGTAAGTCTGACCTCGGTTCCGGGGAAAATGGCGGAAGCACTGATAAAAAGATAGCATCGAGGAGCATCTAGAAAGGAATAAACTTATGAAAACAAGCCAACATGGCTTCTGCAAGGGAAAATCGTGCCTAACGAACTTATTGCACTTCTTCGAAGAAATTAACGAGCGGATGGACAAAAGGGACCCCATAGACATCGTATACTTAGACTTCCAAAAAGCCTTTGACAAGGTACCCCATGAACGCCTGCTTTGGAAACTGAAGAACCATGGGATGGAAGGAGATGTACACAGATGGATTAGGAACTGGTTGGCGGGTAGGATGCAGAAGGTAGGAGTGAAGGACCACTACTCGGACTGGAGGAAGGTCACGAGTGGTGTTCCACAGGGGTCAGTGCTTAGACCGCTGCTATTCAATATATTTATAAATGATCTAGAAACAAGGACGAAGTGCGAAGTAATAAAATTTGCAGACGGCACCAAACTATGTAATGGGGCTAGGATTAAAGAGGACTGTGAAGATTTACAAAAGGGACCTGAACAAATTAGGGGAGTAGGTGACGAGATGGCAGATGAAGTTCAATGTAGAGAAATGTAAAGTCTTGCACATAGAAAACAGAAACCCGAGGTAAAACTACACGATGGGAGGGCTGGTAGTGGGTGAAAGTAGCCTAGAAAAGGACTTAGGGGTACTGGTAGACTTAGGGGCCCAGTGCGCAGCGGCCTCTAAGAAGGCGAATAGAACGCTAGGTATCATCAAGAAAGGTATTACTACCAGAATGAAGGAAGTTATCTTGCCGTTGTATTGGGCGATGGTGTGCCCGCATCTGGAGTACTGCGTCCAATACTGGTCGCCGTACCTTAAGAAGGAAATGACGATACTCGAGAGGGTTCAGAAAAGAGCGATAATATTGATAAAAGGTATGGAAAACCTTTCCTATGCTGAAAGATTGGAGAAACTGGGGCTCTTTTCCCTGGAAAAGTGGAGGCTTAGAGGGGACATGATAGAGACTTACAAGATCATGAAGGGCATAGAGAAAGTGGAGAGGGACAGATTCTTCAAATCTTCGAACACTACAAGAACGAGAGGGCATTCAGATAAATTAAAAGGGGACAGATTCAGAACCAATGCTAGGAAGTTCTTTTTCACCCAGAGGGTGGTGGACATCTGGAATGCAGTTCCAGAGAGTGTGGTAGGACAGAATACGGTATTGGGTTTCAAGAAAGGATTAGATGTTATGCTGAAGGAAAAGGGGATTGAAGGGTATAGATAAAGGATTAATATGCAGGTCCTGGACCTGATGGGCTGCCACGTGAACGGGCTGCTGGGCATGATGGACCTCTGCTCTGACCCAGCAGAGGCACTGCTTATGTTCTTTTGTTCTTACATAACACCAGGGAATTTGAACAAAGCAAAACCTGAGTTTGGAGATTTCATATACCGAAACTCACTAACAACACCCTACAACCTAATTCTAGGAGATCAAACCTTCATCTCGAAGACCAAACCTATGATCTTTTCTCGATGCCTTAACATACAAGATTTTAGGCCCACAAACCACTGATGAAAAAGTCACCAAATCGATATTGCTGCCTTCATGACCCAACAGCCCTTTCATCCAGAAATTCAAACATCAAATAGAAAATGGTCTTGATTCCTCTGGTCAGACCACTACACATATTCCTTCAATATCAAATGGGCCAAAAGCAAATCCAAACCCAAATCCCAAAAATTAATCTACAACTCAAGTAAATACATCAACCCCTCCAAATTCTGGTCAAAAACAAATTAATCCAAGAATCTGACCCCAACGATTTCATATCACAATGGAGCAGATTGAGTACAGACACCCTAAATCAGGGGTGTCCAATGTCGGTCCTCGAGGGCCGCAGTCCAGTCGGATTTTCAGGATTTCACTAATGAATATATATGAGGTCTATTTGCATGCACTGCTTTCATTGTATGCTAATAGATCTCATGCATATTCATTGGGGAAATCCTGAAAACCCGACTGGATTGCGGCCCTCGAGGACCGACATTGGACACCCCTGCCCTAAATGAACTAGCCCCAGTACAAACTAAAACCAGAATCAGCAGATGATCAGACAAATGGTTCGACAATGAACTACTCCTACTCAAAATACAAAAACCCTCCAATCAGAGATGTCAAACAAAAGAAACTGTACGATGTCCTCCTAGCTACACAAGCAGCAAAACTAAACTACCAACTCTCCAATTTATTGATAATGACCTCAGACTACAAAATATTCAGAAAAGGAAAAAAAAAACATACTATTAAAAAAAAACATACTACCCAACAAACCCCTGAAATCAACCTAACACCAAAAGAACCATCTCTACTCTCCAATACAATCTAATGCCACAAGAACCACCTCAACTTTCTGTATCAACCTTCTCTACTCTCTAATTCCTCTGGAAATGGCCAGATTTCTTCTTGTATAATCTGCCTTGAACCGCAAGGTATCAGCGGAATAGAAATCACTAAATGTAATGTGATGTAAAATGAACAAATATCATAGAAACATATAAACATGACAGCAGATAAAGACCAAATGGCTAATTCAGTCTGCCCATCAACAGCATCCACTAGCTCCTCTTCTCCCTAAGAGATCCCATCTATCACCCCTTTCCTGAGCTTATCACCTCCTAACTTCCAGAGTTTTCATTCATTTGAAAATGACTTACCTCCTATATATTAACACCATGGAGATATTTGTTATATATTTATGCAGGTGTACAGGGCAGGATTAATTCTTCAAAGGCCCCCTAGCCTTGCCCCGCCCCATTTATTTACCCATTTTCTTATTTACTTATTTCCACTTGTATTTCTTTCTTTTTTTTTAATTCTAAAATTTTTAAAAACCCAAAGATTACCATACCAGTACCAGTGTACAGTTTTAGTTCTATTTTTTGGGTCTAATACATTTTTAAATTAGCTTTCAGAGGTCAAAACTTCTTTCCTTAGGTCAGTAAAGTATACTGCTGTTACAGTATCCTGTCCTGACCTGAGGAAGAAGAATTTGGTCTCTGAAAGTTGTCAAAAATGTATTAAAATTAGTCCAATAAAACAATCACCGTATTTCCGAGAATGGTGCAGAGAAATGAACTTTGGATTCCTAAACCACGGCGAGACGCTCCAGGGACTACAAGGACCAGACGGACTCCACCTAACCAGAAGAGGTAGAAATGTATTTGGACATCGATTGGCCCGCCTACTCCATAGGGCTTTAAACTAGGTAAGTTGGGGGAGGGTACATACTTATATCCCAGAGCAGTAAGAAACCACCCTGAGGAGGCAAGTCACACTCACATTACCAAGTCTAAGGTAAGTACCAATGACATTCACATTAATTCAGGGAGAAATATCATTGATAATTTAGGAGCCACACTAACTCATAAAGTAAACTCTTCACAGAAATGGAGGGCTATGTATGTTAATGCGCACAGCCTGGGTAATAAAATTCTAGAATTAGAAACTGAGATAACTAACGCCGATCTTGATGTGATAGCGATATCCGAAACCTGGTTCACGGAATTGCATGGGTGGGATATGGTTATACCAGGGTACAACCTACTTCGTTGCGACCGAGTGGGTAAATTGGGAGGAGGAGTAGCGCTATACACTAAAGAAAGCATCAAAACCACCAGAATCACTGATGTAAGATACACCGGGGAATCCCTCTGGGTGAATCTGGCCAGAGGGAATGAAAGAAGCCTATACCTTGGTGTAATATATAGACCTCCCAGGCAACAGGAGGACAAAGACATGGAATTAATCGAGGACATAGAGAATATCACTCTGAAGTCCATACTACACGAAGCAACAGACCGATACATAAAGACTGTAAGTAAACGCAGGAGAAACAAAAAACCCCAATGGTTCAGTAAAGAAATTTCAGACCTAGTTAAACAGAAAAAAGACGCATTTATCGCCTACAAACATTTAGGCAGAGAGGGGGCAAAAGAGGACTATCGACAGATCTAAAGCTGTCAAAACAGCAGTCAGAGAGGCCAAACTCCGAATGGAGGAAGAGCTAGCACGGAAAATTAAGAAAGGGGATAAATCTTTCTTCAGCTATATTAGCGACAGAAAAAGAAACAAAGATGGGATAGTACGCTTGAAGCAATCGGACGGTAACTTTGCAGAATCAGACTCTAAGAAGGCAGAATTACTAAACCAATACTTCTGTTCAGTGTTCACCCGCGAAGCGCCGGGAGCTGGTCCACAGCTACAGACGGGAGATAACCGGAAAGACCCGTTTCAAGATTTCGAATTTACGCCCAGTAGTGTCTACAACGAACTATCAAGACTCAAAGTAAACAAAGCCATGGGACCAGATAACCTACACCCCAGAATGCTCAGGGAGTTAAGGGAAGTCCTGACAGAACCATTATCTGTACTTTTCAATCTTTCCCTAAGCACAGGAAGGGTCCCATTGGACTGGAAAACCGCCAACGTGATCCCACTCCACAAAAAGGGCTGCAGGACAGAGACAGCAAACTACAGACCAGTGAGTCTCACGTCTATAGTGTGTAAACTCATGGAAACACTGATCAAACAGAATATTGACACAATCCTAGATGAAGAAAAACTGCGTGATCCACACCAACACGGGTTCACCCGGGGCAGATCCTGCCAATCTAATCTGATTAGCTTTTTTGACTGGGTTACTAGACAACGGACGCCGGAGAGTCACTGGACGTGGTATATTTGGACTTCAGTAAAGCATCTGATAGCGTCCCTCATCGAAGATTACTGAACAAGCTGAAATCGATAGGATTAGGAAACACTCTAACTACATGGGTTGGGGATTGGCTGAGCGGTAGACTTCAGAAGGTGGTGGTGAACGGTACCCCATCCGAAGCATTGGACGTGATCAGTGGAGTGCCGCAGGGATCGGTCCTAGGCCCGATTCTATTCAACTTATTCATAAGAGATATGACGCAAGGACTTAGAGGAAGGGTATCACTGTTCGCCGACGACGCCAAACTTTGCAACATAGTAGGCAGATGCTTATTACCTGATAATATGACACATGACCTACTGCTACTGGAACAATGGTCAAATACTTGGCAGCTAGGCTTCAATGCTAAAAAATGCAAGGTAATGCACCTGGGCAAAAGAAACCCACGTAGAACTTATGTACTAAATGGTGAGACCTTGATCAGGACCACGGCGGAACGCGATCTAGGGGTGATCATTAGCGAGGACATGAAGGTTGCCAATCAAGTGGAGAAGGTTTCCTCCAGGGCAAGACAAATGATGGGGTGTATCCGCAGAAGTTTCGTCAGCAGGAGACCTGAAGTTATGATGCCTTTGTACAGAGCCATGGTGAGGCCCCACTTGGAGTACTGTGTTCAGTTTTGGAGACCACACTACCGAAAGGACGTACTGAGGATCGAGTCGGTTCAGCGAACGGCCACCAGGATGGTCATGGGGCTCAAGGATCTCACGTATGAAGAAAGACTAAAGAAATTGCGGCTGTACTCACTTGAGGAAAGAAGAGAACGGGGAGATATGATTGAAACGTATAAGTACATCACGGGACGCATTGAGTCAGAAGATGATATCTTCTGGCTCATAGGACCCTCAACCACCAGAGGGCACCCGCTGAAAATCAGGGGAGGGAAGTTTCATGGCGACTCCAGGAAGTACTTCTTCACCGAAAGAGTGGTGGATCATTGGAACAGACTCCCACTCCAGGTGATAACGGCCAGCAGCGTGACGGATTTTAAGAAAAAATGGGATACTCACGTGGGATCTTTAAGGGAGTAAATTCAGGGGGGGGGATACTTGGAATGGGCAGACTTGGTGGGCTATAGCCCTTTTCTGCCACTTTTTTCTATGTTTCTATGTTTCTAACATAGCTACTTTATCCTAAAGCAAAAAAATAAAAAAATAGAATTTTTTTTTCTACCTTTGTCATCTTGATTTTCATATAGGCTCTCTATCAGGTGAATTATGTGTTTGGGTATTCCCATTTGCACTAGTGTTCTCCATAGTTTATTGTAATCCACACAGTCAAAAGCTTTGCTGTAGTCGATGAAGCATGATGCTGACGGCACAAGTTCTCCCCACTTCTATCATCTGCCCCCTTCTCCCCACTCTCTCTCCACCCCAGGCAATTCCATCGCATTATCTTGCCCCCTTCCCCCCATCCAGCATATGCCCCCACATCCAGCAAGTGGGAAATCAGCAGCAGTGGTGAGGGCCCCTCATCGCTGCTGCTGCTTTCCCATATGCGCCTGACACTGAAGGCACAAGTTCTCCCCGTCTTCCATCATCTGCTATGGTTTCTCCATTGCTCTCTATGGAACTGAGCCCATGTAATGGACAGGGGGGGGCAGAAAAATGAAGGGAGGCCTACTGCTGGACAGGGGGAGCAGGAAGGAGGTGATGATGGACAGGGAGAGGTAAAACAAAGGGAGAAGGGCTGCTGCTGGATAAGGTGAGCAGTGATGGGGTGGTGGAGGACACAGGGGAGGTAAAAGAAAGGGAGAATGGACGGGGAGCAGGCAAGGGGTGGTTGTGGACAGCCAAGGAAAAAAAAAAAAAAGAAAAGCCAGAAATACAGAAAGCAACTAAGGAGAGAGAAAAAGAAATAAAGACACACACACACACATATATTCTAGCACCCGTTAATGTAACGGACTATAAGACTAGTTAAGAACATAACAGGCTAAAACATAAGGGCCCAAGTAGGAATAGACAACAAACAAAACCACTGCGAAGGAGACGAAGACTAATGAAGTACAATAAAATAAATTTATTGGCTGATAGGAACAGACAGGTATCCCACTAACAGTTATACCTCTTATATATTAAAGCACTGGAAAACCAGGCACCATCAAATAGGCCATGAGTCCCTACTTGACGAGTTCTAAAATCCTATTTTACAAGTATGCATGTGCTAGCTTCTGAAAGTCTAACTTTGCACCAAAGGAGATTTCTGTCCTGGTGAAGAAGGTGAATGAACATTTTAAAGTCCTTTATGGACTCACCTCTAGCAAAGTCATAGCATAAAAATATAATAATGCATAATAGGAAGGTATTTAAGGTCACAGTTATGGGCCTGCATTCAGCAGAAAAAAAAATATTATAAAGGACTAATAGACAGGGCTATTAACAGCTTTTCGGTACACTTTCTGTCAATCACATTACTGAAGTTGTCAAGAGAGACAGACAAGGATCCAGCTGTGAGGATTTTATTGACTATTTTAGAACAAAGATTGACAAAATTCATGAGTCTTTACGATCTGATGTGGTACACAATGTGGGATGTAGAATGTAAAACTGACAGTGACATATTCATCTCTGAAGATAGGAAGAGAAATGGTCTAATGCCATCAAAATTAATTCTAATTCCACTAAATATAGGTCCAATACAGAATGCTGAAGATGTTAACATAACTTTAAATGCACAAGTTATCTATTTAAAAGGGAGAGGTTATGAATCTCTGTTAAAATAGCACATTTTATCAAAGTGATATTTGTTATGAGAGTCGCTAACCTACATATACCTCAGTACTAAAGGTTGGTGACTCTTGAGGGAATGGTAATTTCTCTGCCAATGTAGACAAAGAAGCTGTTAAAAAAAAAAAAAAAAAATTGATAGAAACCATTAACACTTACCTTTCGTGAATAAATTTCTTTTACATACAGTGGAAGTAGAAACTCAGATATACCTTCAAGTCGGATCCCATTTTTGGTGACTCGTAAGTTCCCCATGCCATCCTACAAATGGTAGAGCATACGTTTCAGGTTTCTGAGTTAAAATAATATCACTACAAACTTAGGCCTGGATTCTATAAATGGTGCCATCATCATTGGCTGCCTAAAAAAACAGTTGCAGATCGCATGTCAATCACGCAATGGCACCATTATAGAATTGTGGCATCGTGAAAAGTAGGCAGTGAAAATGTAGACCAGGGTTTTCAAGTGATATTCCAACTGTAAATGTATCACTAAGCTCTACGTAATAGTGGAACAACTAACTGCTTGACATTTAGCATTCTGAGATTCACAATTTGACAGTCTAGTGTCCATAGAAATTAATTTCATGTCTACTTTTGCCAATTTATCCACTGTCTGCTTTGAAATGGTATATATCAGAGAAATTGGAGATCATAGCAATTCTTCAATTCTAGAAGCCACCCTATAAATATTTTGAAGATAAATATCTTGCTTGGATTCACTGGGATTCATCTGAAAAGTTCAGGCAACAAATCACTTGCAGAGCTTCATAGAAAACACAATATAGTCTGGAGGGCACCAGGAAGGCCAAAAACGCAACAAAACGAAATCATATGGCAAAGTTGTTTACTAATAAAACAAGGCTCTCACCTTAAAGGAACTGGATGATGGGGAAGCTTTTGTAAAGGGCCTACTATGGAACTGAAAACTGCAAACGTGCTGATAGCAAACATTATAAAACACTGATATATTTATCATTTGGGATAACAATGTAACTCAATTATATTAATTTCATAATTGGTTGAACACCAAGAACAAGAAACTCATCTTCAAGATGACTTATAACACTAATTCAATTAAATTACTTTTAAATTTTATTATTTTTTATTTTTGATTATCTAGATTACTAAGGGAAAAGATTTTCACAAGCATATAAATAAGAATAAAATTTTATAACTTGACGGTTTCCATAATAGGTTATTAAAAAGAACCCTCCCCATCGGTCAGTTCCTTCATTTAAAGTGAGGGCCTTATTTTATCATTAAACAACAATTAGTTGGTCTCTATTGTGATTTTGGCTTTCCTGGTGTCTCTCTACCACTGTTACCTTTCGGGTAGTATTGCTTCTCTTTTGTTGCCTAACATCACTTGTGGCAATGGTGCAGATGGTGACTGAGATAATCCATATGATAAGGTAGTACTAGAAAATATCTTGAGATGGTGGCAGATAAAGACTCATAGGGCCTGATACTGTATAGGACGCCCAGTATCATAAGCCACCTAAGCGGCTTTTAAGAATCACTCACAGGTGTCCTATACAGAATCACATCTGTCCTATTGGACAGACACTTAACCCCGCCTAACCAACCTGTAACTTTAACCTGAGTCCATGTCACAGGTGCTGGTTAGAGAATTGCTGGTTAGGGAATCTCCCTGCCGTGATCAGCAGAGCGGCAGCAGCAGGGAACCCCCAAACTCCCCTGCAAGTCAGCCAGCAGGAGGGATTCTAACTACTTCCAACTGGAAACCCCCCCTGACTGTATGCAGCAGGAGTGCCCAATTCCGCCTATCGTACCCCCTGAAGCATTACCCCACCCCCCAAAGCATCCCTTGATAGGAGGAGTGCCTAATTCCTCCTGCTGCCACCCTCAAAGCATTGCCCCCCCAAAAGCATCCCCTGGCCATCCATCCACCCCCTTTTCCAGGGTCCCTCCACCTGGAGACCCCACCTAGCACCAGAAAGACTCCCATAGGGGTTTTAGGTATCTGGCCAGTAAGAGTCATAGGCCATTCTCAATGCATCCCAGGATACACTGGGAAGGATGCCTAAGACTCCGGTTGGCCCAGGTTCCTAAGGCCCTCCCCCATGGGAGAGGCCTTAGGCATATGAGCCAATCAAGACCTTAAGCTCCTCACCTGTGAATCCTAGAATTAACCAGGAAGGGGAAGGCCTGCCATTTTGCTGGCTGGAGGATATATGCCTCCCTCTGGTCAGACCTTCATTTTAAAAGGTATGGGGAGATTTGGGGGTAGTCTTCCTGTTAGGGGGGGATGATGGTTGAGATCTCCAGGTAGGTGAGGGGGCCATAGAAAGAGGGGTGGTCACCTGGTAGCTGGGAGATGCTTTGAGGGGCAATGCTTTGGGGGGTGACAGCAGGAGAAAGTGTGCACTCTTCCTGCCAAGGGATGCTTGGGAGGGAGGGGGGAGGCAGCAGGAGAAATTGGGCACTCTTCCTGCCAGAAGATGCTTTGGGGGGAGTGATGTTTTGTGGGTGGCAGGAGGGAGTGGGCATCCCTCCTGCTAGTCAACTTTATGGGGGGTGAGTTCCCTGCCATAACCGCTCAGCTGATCGTGGCAGGGAGATTTGCTTGCCTTGATTGGCTCAGTGGCCATGTCTTTTTGAAATGTGCTGTGAATGATGGGCCTTACCCCTCACAATACATCTTATGATGCAGTGTGTGTGTGTGTGTGTGTGGAGGGGGGGGCCCTAAGGCCTGTCATTTTCAGCATGCAGCCCTGTAGGCAGAAAAGAGTGGGCTTCCCGCCTGCCAATTTTGCAGCATCAGGTAATGTGTGTGTGTGTGTGTGGGGGGGGGGGTACCAATGCTGTTGGGGTTGTTGGGTGATGAGGGGGGTGTTACCAGTACTTACGGGGGTATCGAGGAATGTTAGGGGGATGGGCTAGTGTGGGAGCTCACTGTTAAATGGGCTGGGAGATCAGTGCATGTGAGGGAAGGAGAGAGGAACCTCCCTATCAGTTGAGCTGGCAGAAATCCCCAAAACTGACTCAGATAATAGGGATTCTTCTGCTCTGATCAACTGATGGCAAGCCCTCCATATGCTGTTTTTCCACCATCTCTGGGTGGTGGTGGGGGGGGGGGGTCAATGACCACTGGAGGAGTAAAGGGGGATCATGCCTTAATCCCTCCAGTGGTCATCTGGTCAGTTTCAGCTGCTTTGGGGCACTTAGATGCAACTAAAATAAGTCTAACTGCCAGCATCTAAGTTCCCTTTAGAAACACTTTGATTATCACTGCAGTACGTCCAAGTTTAAGCCCACCTGATTCCCACCCATAACATACCTCCCAACACAACCATTTGAGCTCTGGATGCAAAGCAGCTTAGAAGTGCTCCTGCATGTCTAAAAAATTGGTTTTGATTATCAGCATATGGACGACCCTGCTATTAGGACATTCAAGTGCCGACTTAGGCTGTTTTTTTTTTTTGTTGACATTTCAAAATTTTGATTATGAGCCCCATAATCTATTAATGATATCATTAATGATCTCTTTGCTATTAACTGTTTAGATCTAAGGTTTATAACAGTATAGAAAAATCCTGTTTATTATTTAATTGTTATTATTATTATTAAGTGCTATCCCCTCTTCAACAGGACATGTCATCTCAAGTTCTGCACAAAATATCAAAGGAAGCATAGCTCTTGAAGGTTTCTCTAATAAAAAGTTGGAGGTTCCTCCAGTAAAAAGTATTGCTTACACCTGCTATAAGATGTGCATTAATATAATAACTGTATTCAGAACCTGAGATCAACTTATATAAAGAAATGCCAAACCTGAAAAAAAATTATTAATTTTATAAATCCATACTCAGATTTAGTTAACCAGATTAACTGACATTTTGGAGAAAGACATATTGAGGCAGATATTCAGAACCACTTATGTAATCGGCATCAATTGTTTGCTAATTGCATATGCATTTTTTTTTCTTTTAATGCCAGCCCAATATCAGTATAAATGTGCTTTATATATGCTAATATATGGACAGATATTTTGTGGATACCTGGAGAAGAGACCAGAAATGTGCCAGGGATTGCCACAAAGCCACAGCTTAAAAGGTCAGTGGTCTGCAAGAATGGTTCATGGTTTGTCACGCGCGAAACACCAGCACGCCGATAAGCCAGCGCTGACAATTTGGTGCAAGAAAGAAGCGCGCCGTGGAAAAACTTAATTTTAAAGAGCTCCGAAGCGGGGTGTGAGTGGGGATCCACTTTACTGCATAGTGTTCACGCTGCTGTTTAGGAGGGGTTTGGGGGGTTGGAATCCTCCTTTATAGAGAAAACGGAACTTTTCCCAATTTTTTTCTGGAAAAGTTCCGTTTTCTCTATAATGTGGGGGGAGCTCTTTAAAATGAAGTTTTCCCGCAACGCGTTTCTTTCTTGCGCTGGCTTGTCGGCGCGCTGGTGTCTGGCACGCGATTATCCCGTCACCGCAAGAATAGCTGCCTTTTTCCTTCTATATGATAGCAAAGAAGCAACTCTCTCCCTAATCACAACCCCTCTACTCAGAAGTTCACATCCCATCAAAATTCCACAATCAGAGTCTACTCCCAACCTACCATAAGACTCCTCCCCCCCCCAAGGGCCTACTTTTAAAAATCCCTGTAGTGGAGTTGGGTCACTCCTGCCCTTGCTGGCACCATGTTCAAAATAGTGCCAGTGACCCCTAGTAGTAGTCTTGCAGCACTACAAATAGAGATCAGTTTTCTGTATAAAGGATCTATCTTAGTGATGGGAGGATGGATTTCTGGTTGGGGGTATTGTGACTGGATGTGTACTTCTAGGTGGGGAGTTTTGATTGGTGGGTCAGGTTTGGTGTTGTCATGTAAAATGGAAACATCAGGCCATGGCTTTGTGGCCCGATGCATCTAGGATGGTAAAATAACGCCAACTTTTTACTGGGGTTAATTTTCCAGCCATAAGCAGCTTTCGGTATTCACCACAAGCTGCATTATAGGATTAATATAGTAATGAGGTGCCCTGCATACATTTGCATGATTTGCATTTCATTACTATATACCCCATAGTGGCATTGCAAAATGCAAGAGGGCCCTTTAACACTGTTAATTAAGGGGCAAATAATGCATGGTATAGCCATAACATAACTACTCCCCTAAATGTCAAAAATCCTTTAAACAATAAGACACTACATTTTTTTTACTGTTGGCACTAGTCTAAGTACACATTTACTTTTAAGAACTAATGTTCACTTGGTTGGTTTACCTTTGCAAAATTATCTTTCATGTATGATTTCTAAAGGACAAATCAGTTAGATTAATAATAAACTGTTCAGAGTTTAAATTTTTGATAGCTGTATTTAGATCAAGGGTACATTCATGGATAAGTGGAAGATAGATTAGTTAAGGATGTTCATATTTTAGCACACATTAGATTTGTTAGCCTGGCTTAAAACATTTTAGACTAGATTCAGTAAACAGCACCCAAATTTGGATGCTGAAAAACTGTAGGCTTGAGTGCTATTCTATAAATAGTGCTCCTAGTTGGGTGCTGTTTATAGAATAACATGTAGCACCAGGATATCCCAAAAAGCTGTTACTCCATCTGCAGTGGCAAGTCAGAAAGACAACCTCGTCACTTGTCCAAGCTTTGCATTCTGTGCATACTGTGCATAGGCCTTATGTTTCACCTTTGGCCAGAGAATATAGGTAATACAGGAATCACTGTTGGAGGCCTTATACCTGTCTCTGTCTTCCAGCTAGGCACCATATTATAATTTTTTTTCCATGCAGCAAGCATGGGTCTGTGCTGTGTGGTGACATCTGCACTGTGTGCTATATCTTCCTTATCTCGAACAGCAGAGGTAGGAGGAAATTGCCACATAAGAAAACAGTTTCTATTCCAACGTTCTCGTAAAGATGAAATGAAGCTGGGCCTGTTTTGCTTTTGAAGTCCTGTAGTCATATCCCGAGGGTCCTCAGGAAGGGGTCCAACAGGAATTCTCCTTCACAATTGCATTACTTCCCTACAAACTCAACCAGACATCTAAAAACAGATTAAGCGATATCTATTATAAACCTTCCTATAGAACCATGTCTTTGATTATTTTTTTAAAGGTGGTATAAAATTATAAGTATCTAGAGGGCATAACTTGAGGTTGCAGGGAGGAAGATCTAGGAGTAATATTAGGAAATTCTTTTTCACGGAGAGGGTGGTGGATGTCTGGAATTGTTATTCATCTACCTCAAAGAAAATCAAAAGAGGTGACCTATGGTGCTCAATCTTTTTATTCACACTTAAAAATATTCAACCTTTCCCATATTGATACAGTCACCCTCCTTCAATTTTTACCCCCTCTAGCTTGGTGGAAATAATAACTTCTAGGACCATCCTCCAAACACACTACACCATACCAGGGATATCCAGAAGCCACAAGTTGGCTATAAATAAAATATCTAATCTAAGATTTTAGCCAAATCAGTTAACAAAGAACTCATGTAATTGATCAAGCATTAATAAAAGTACATTTAATATCAATTGCATCATTCCCTACACCTAAATCCAAACTCCCATCACAAGGAACTTTCTTGAAAACTTGCTTTTCACCCAATACTTTCTCCTACCCATACAAACTGGAATCACAGCCTCCCATTCCCATTGTAACTAACCCACAATCCCATTCCCCACCAAACACCCCAAAACACACCCTATACAAATCCCAACTAACAAATAATAATAAAAAAAGCTTAGTCACAAATAGTACTGCAAAGATCCAGTAATGAAGCATGCCCCTTCTACGAAACACCTGAGGCATGATGCCTCAGGATATTAGCGTCTCTTGTGAGCCTTTACCGTAGATGTCATCAAAGGGGGTAAGGCAAGCCATATATGTCCTAATCAAATGCACAGTCCCAATTGCCCAAGTAATGTGCCTATTGCTAAAAAAAAAAAAAAAAAAAAAAAATTCTTAAATGCAGCAGTCCATCCAGCAATCATAAAGGCATAGCTTGACAGATTAGACACATTTCTGGATGATGAAAGATTAAGAGATCCCCACCAGCATGGCTTTACAAAGGGAAGGTCTTGTCAATCCAATCTGATAAGCTTCTTTTATTGGGTAACAAAAAAACTGGATGAGGGTGAGTCCCTGGACATAGTGTATTTGGACTTTAGTAAAGCTTTTGATAGTGTTCCACACCGTAGGTTATTAAACAAGATGAACTCGTTAGGACTAGGAGAAACACTGACAGCATGGGTACAAGACTGGCTTAGCGGCAGGCTTCAAAGAGTAGTGGTAATCGGTATCCCATCAAAAACGTCGAGAGTGACCAGTGGAGTGCCACAGGGCTCGGTCTTGGGCCCGATGCTATTTAATGTCTTTGTAGGGGATCTGACTCAGGGACTTCAAGGCAAAATTACACTATTTGCCGATGACGCTAAACTATGCAAAGTTGTGGGCAGGGCGTCAGAACCTGACAGCACAACCAGGCCCAACACTATGGAGCAAGACCTGCTTGTATTGGAAAAATGGTCCAGTACTTGGCAACTAAACTTTAATGCCAAGAAATGTACAGTAATGCACCTTGGGAGCAGAAATCCATGCAAAACATACACCTTGAACGGTGAAAACTTAACAAGAACTACTGCAGAAAGGGACTTGGGAGTTCTCATCTGAGAAGATATGAAAGCTGCTAATCAGGTGGAGAAAGCTTCAGCAAAGGCCAGACAAATGCTGGGTTGCATCAGAAGGAGCTTTATCAGCCGAAAGCCGGAAGTCATACTACCGTTATACAGATCCATGGTGAGACCTCACCTGGAGTACTGTGTCCAATTTTGGAGGCCACATTATCAAAAGGATGTGAAGAGAATGGAGTCGATACAGAGAATGGCCACTAGGATGGTCTCAGGATTTAAAGACATCCCATATGAAGAATGCCTGATCAGACTGCGCTTATATTCTCTCGAGGAGCGCAGAGAAAGGGGGGACATGATAGAAGCATTCAAATGCATCACGGGTCACATCAAAGTGGAGGAGGAAATCTTTTTTCTAAAGGGTCCCATGGTGACAAGAAGGCATCCACTAAAACTTAAGGGAGGAAGATTTAATGGTGACACCAGGAAATACTTCTTCACCGAACGGGTGATTGATCGATGGAATGATCTTCCATGTCAGGTGGTCGAGGCCATAGCGTGCACGACTTCAAGGGTCAATGGGACAAACAGGTGAGAGTACTACAGAGTTATGCTTAAACGATAGATACTCCAGGGAAGAAGGGTTCTTGAGTAGGCAGACTAGTTGGGAGGGAGGGTTCTTGAGGGGGCAGACTTGTTGGGCCATCAGCCCTTTCCTGCCGTCATACTCTATGTTTCTATGACATTAAAATGCTCTAAAGTGTATTAAGGGGGTCTTTTAATAAAATGCATTAGGCTTAACATACTAAAAGGCTGAATTTCAATGTAACTCTGATAAAAATTCTGATAAAATGTTCCAACTTATCCTTCCTCGTTGCTTGTAACTCCGACAAAATGTTGTAAATCTGTGTTCAGATCGGATCTTAATTAATTGATGTGAACCGCCTAGAACTCCTTGGGTATGGCGGTATACAAGAACATAATAATAATAATAATAATAAGTCCAAAACTAATGCTGAATCAAGAAGAGATGTTCTTACAACTTTTTATTGGAGGTGGTAATTTATCAATTGGATCAAAATGTGGTATTTGCTCTGAGTTAATACAGGCTCCTATCTAGCCAGGTTGCATGCAATAACTATAACACACTAACTGGCCAATGCTTCCATGCATACTTCCCATCCATTTTATGCCCCCTGGTACAAAAATTACTTAAAGCTTGGTTCAAAATGCATGAACTGGGCCAATAGCGCAAAGTCCCTCTATGCAGCTCTACACTAGCACTTAACGTACAGTAAATCAGGCATTATCCTCCATATTCAAGTGCCAGGTTTTGAAAAGCCATCTGGACCCCCAGACCTGTCCTCAAAAGGAAGAAAAGGTCTGGGGAAATCCGGACGTCTGGTAACCCTAGTCTGTGCAGAACACCTTTATGGAATACTATATTTGTGTAGATGATAACGGCAGCCAACTTTGGGTGCAATCTACTGAATTTAATATTGAGGCCTACAAAGCAGCCACTGATCACATGTCAAGTTCAATGTATTTAATATACCACAAATATAAAACAAAAGTTAAAATCTAAGCGGTTTACAATGAATATAAAATGGGGAAATATAACAATACAAAGCAAACTATTACAATTAAAAGGAAGAACAATAAGGATAAATTACAATAAAATTTGCAATGGGATATTAAGGAAAAGGAAAAAAAGGGAACCCATAATAATATAACTTCCAATAAGTTCAATTGTCAATCATGTAATAGCACTGTATAGAGAATCGTGCCTCTGGGAAAGATAGGTACCATAAATATAGGCCAGGGTTTTCAAGGCCTACATTTCCAGCGCCTACCTTTGCCATGAATCATGCCTACCTTGGCACTTCAGGAATTGGCCTCACCCATAGTGGTGTTAGGCACCAGTAGGCGCCTCTGAAGGTGCAAGTCCGGCAACTTTTGTTTAGGCACTGGTGGGCGCTTTAAATTTAATGTTAATTTCCATTTGAAATGACATTTCTCAATTAACTTAGGCGCCAGTAGGGAAGTTTAGGCACCATTTACAAAATTTCCCTCTGAGTACCTAACACAGTTTAATAAAAAGGCCCTCAAATGATTAAACCAACTGGGTAAATGAAAATAAAAAAAATATCGCACACAAGAAAACTTCTAAAAGTTCAGAAAAGAAACCAAATATGTTTGCTTGTGCAGTTTAGTAGAAACTTACACAGAGATAGAAAGGCAGAGAATATCTCTGCCTCATTTCTGTTTTACTCGCAGGTTCTCAATTTTATTTTCTTCATAAAAATCCAGTAGAGCACAGTAAGCTGAGCATTGTTATCCCTTTGATCTGTCCCGTCAAGATTGTTTTGTAGCACTGTAAACAGGAGATTCACATTCTTTTATTTACCATGGTCAGCCCTAATCCACATCAATACAGATGCTGGCAGCAATGCAAGATCCTTACATAGGCAGAGAATAATGTTTACTTCCATCATTTATAGCAGCGCTTTATCTGTATGGGCATCAAAATCAATACTAGTATTGATGTCTAGAGCATGGGAGACCATTATGTTAGCTAGCCTTTGAGGTCTTGGTCTAGATAACTTGAGTGGCCATAGGCAAATTGAACAACTTTAACTTTTATCAGGGCAATAACACAATTATTTTACTGTACGTATGAATGCTCATTACAATAGAATATTACTATAGATATAAGTATTAATGCTTAGAGTGGTACAGGGTACTAGTCTTATTGTCTATGTACTCAGGATTTTTGCTTGATTTTGGGTGTCCATGTTCTGAATGATGTTATTGTTAAATTCTCCAAATTATAATAAACATACAAATGGCCATGTCAACAGTTTACCAGTTAATGTATGTAGCTGGGTTTAGAAATTCCTGGAGGAAAAGTGCATAAATCATAATTACAATAAGGTAGACCAGAGGAAAGCCACAGATTTTCTTTCAGGGTAAGTAGCAAAGAATCTTGCTACATTTTGGGATTCTACCAGGTCCTTGTGACCAGTATTGGCCAATATAGGAAACATAATTTGAGCTAGATAACATAACATAACTTTATTCTTCTATACCGCCATAACCAAGCAATTTCCAGGTGATGTACACAGAAGAAGGCTGGACAATCAGTGAAATACAAATGGTTAAAATACAACAACTTTCTTAAATATATTCAATGTAAATAATATCCACATTTGCCATACAGCGTTGACTTAATTTCTTTTTGAAATGCACCATAACACATCATGGCTCCACCAATGTAAATACCCAACCAGGACTGCTGTTTACTTGCTTGAAATGCAAGAGTCCTATACAAAAAAAGTCTTGTATCTACAGCCAGTAATTTTTGGATAAGCAAATAAATTGAAAGTCCTAGTTTTCCTCATTGAGCTGTATAACACGAAATGAGATAAAAGGCAAGTTGGGGTCAATCCCCAAATTAACTTAAAACAGATGCAAGAGAATCTGAATAGTACTCGTGCCTCTACCAGCAGCCAATGTAACAATCGATAGTAAGGACTAATATGGTCATTTTTCTTCAACCCAAATATCAATCGAACAGCCGTATTATGTACTATTCTCAATATTTTCTTTGGAGTTCCCAAATAAGCAATATTGAAATAATCCAGTATGGCTAAAACTAATGCCTGCACCAATAATCTAAAGGATAGAGGATCAAAGTATTTTTTAATGGTCTTTAATTTCCATAGTGCAAACTCTTAGTCTGACACTGTAGGGCAACTCTTATGTTATGATCTCATTAAGGTCGATATTCAATTTAACAGGGTAACCTCAGTTTTCCCCACAGAATTTTGGTTTTGGAATTCTACCTTTTCTTTCCCCATTGACTACATAAATATTGTACAAATAGCTCTACTGGCCAGAAGAAAAAAAATCTATCTTTATAAAGGTAATGATTGGGGTATACCAGAGGGTTTTGTTGTTATTATTGTTTTCATTTAGTGTTGATAAAATTGGAAGCACTATGAACTATTAATAAAATGATATGGAGTGGAAGAGTAGCCAAATGGTTACTGCAGAGAGTTGACATTGGAGAACTGCGTTTAATTCCAACTGCAACTCCTTGTGACCTTGGGCAAGTCACTTAACTTCACATTGCACCAGGTACAAAATCTTAGATTGTGAGCCAACTAAGGGACAAAGATTCTAATTCTATAAACAGCACCCAGCTCCTAGGCACCATTGAGCGTGGTTGTCAATCATCCTCTAGGCACCATTTATAGACTTGCACCTGTGTTCTTAGGTGCCGGTAAGCATTAAAACCTTAGGTGTACTACCATTTCGTCCAGGATTTTTTTGACCTAAATGAGTGCATCGAAGGTGGGCACCTACCAGCACCTATGTGAAACCACATCCCAAATCTACCTCTAACTATGCCTACTTGCTGGTAGGCACCTAGGTGTAGACATCTACCTCACAGTAGTAGGCACCTACTGGCTAATTAATTTTTTTAATTGTTTTTAATGGAGCTTTGAATTATCAGTGCTGATTAAGCCAATTCAAAAAATTAACACCCCTCCCCTCGGTTTTTAATAAGCTGTGGTATAAGTTTCTACCATGGTTTGGAGTGCTAAATGCTCCAACGCTGATCCGACACTCATAGAATTCCTATGAGCATTGGAATAGCGTTGGAGCATTTAGGATCAGATTCTATATAGGACACACGGTTTCAGAAGCAGACAGGCATCCTATATAGAATTGGGCTTAAGGCTGCCTAAAATAAACCCGATTCTGTAACCGACGTCCATGTTACACACTACATTGAAATGGCCTTTTGTGTGCATTTCTGGTCAACAGTTAACAATCATAGCACCCATCATGCACACAGATTTTTCATGTAGGATATTTTACACTCATTCACTTGAGTTGCCTACAGTTTCAGCAACCTCACGCACTTTCACTTGACAGTCTTCCATAACTAAACAATGGATTTTTTTCAATCATATCCTTTGTGGTAACTTCAACTGGGCAACCGGATTGCAATTCATCTTTGGTGCATGTACAGCCACATTTAAACTAATTTATCCAGAAATGATAAATGCTGGTGCAGACTCCTCATGAACTTCATCCAACTCGGCTTTGATTTGTGCGGCTGTCCACTTCTTCAAATAAAAATGTTTTATCTCTGCACAGAACATATTTGTTTACCATTTTTGTGATAAATGCAAACTTGGTTAATTCAAATGGCTGTCAAATGCTAACTATGCGTGGCATCTGGCTGAAACTTTGTCACAGATGGTTTAAAGAGTGAAGCTAACCAACAGCAATGCCACTTATGGCACCATTTCATGGAAATTTACCAAACTTTTCCCAAAAAAACTCATATTAAAATACTAACAGAAAAAATATGCCCTATCCGGCTGGCATTCAACACTATTTAACCGGCCAGGAACTGCTCCTGGATGGTTAAATAGCACTTAGCTGGCTAAGCTCTAATATATATTCAGTGTGAGATGGCTGTTGAATATTAGCCAGCCCCCCTCCGAAATTTTAAGTTTATTGATTTTTGATATCCCGATCATAAAATAAATATCTGACCGGTTAACAATATAAAAAAAATTTAAGATAGGAGAGTTAAAGGTTAAAGGTGTGTTTGAGAAATTTTCGAAAACATATTAGACATATACTGACAAACATGATCGTGAGGAGAGATGGGAAGGAAGGGAAAAGTTACATAATATTGGAGGAAATGAGATAGAAGGAGGGGATAAAACATGAGGGACAGGGGTGCATGGTATAAAAGATATGCGCAGAAATAGATGATGAGTAAGTAAGTGGATATAAGTGATTATATTATTTAATACAGATACAGCTCAGTATTGAATTTACGGGTTCACCGCTGGCCGCAGAAAATAGCCAGGCTGCCTACCGCAGTCTGAATATCAGGGCCCATGTTTTAAACAGAGTTTGGTCAGAGCATGCAAACACTCATATGAATTATAGATTCAGGGTGGGTGGGAAGGGGAAGGGTTTTGCATTGGAATTTCATTCGAGGAATATATGGAGGGTTTCCTGTAGGTATGTAATTTTTCTTTTTTATAAATATTTATTAAGTTTCAAACAACCATGGTGCACAACAATTATACACACAAATAATAGTACAATAAAAGCACTTTTAACTAGTAAATGTACTTAACAATCACTTTAACCCCCCCCCCCCATCAAATTAATAATCCATTACAAATAATCAGTTTAGATTAAAATCATCATATGAATCTCCACCCCCTACCCCCTGGATGCGTATAATGAAATGACCAAAAATAAAATCAATCCTTACAATAACTTATCAATGGCTCCCAAACCCTTCAAAATTTTTTATAATTACCCTGTGGTACAGCCAACACCAACTCCATTTTAAATATATGTATGTAATTTTTCTGATTATTTGGTGGAGGGGTGGGGGGAAATAGTTGTGCATTAATGTTTATAAGTTTAATGTGCATTTCGTGTAAACTTATGTAAACTGAAATTGTTTGTTTGCAGTATGGTAGTTTGGAAATTTAATAAAGATTTACAAAAAAAAAATAATAATTATAGATTACTATAATTTCATGTGTTCTTGATAACATCTAAGTGTGGGCATTTCATCAGCTATTGGGCTGCTGTGATTGCACCCTAAGGGCTCCTTTTACAAAGAGGAGGCGGTAGCGGATAGCACATGCGGCATTTTAGCGTGCGCTATTCCGTCCATTAAGGTCCTAACGCACCTTTGTAAAAGGAGCCCTAAATGTAAGTGGTAATTTATAAAGAAAATTAGACACCTACTTTTCCTTGTAGAATAGGCTTGAAATAGATACCAGCTTACACTCTTATGCTAGGTGTTCAGTTATAGAATTACCCTGCACAACTACAGTAATATTAAAATCAGTGATGAAGAATGGTCAGAGGCTTTGCCAGTAGATACCAAAAAGGAATAAACTAAGTGGACCTTGCAGTCTTTATCTGGTGCCATAGTCTATTTTTCTGTGTCAGGACTGAAAAAGGAAAAAGCCTGCGCTAAAAATAATGAATAGAAAAAACAATACAGAAAGACAAAATAATCTCTGCTAATCAAATAGGAACACCTGAAACAGCAAGACCATCAATCCGAAATTCAATTAGCAGAAATTGTAATTAAAGTAAAATGTAACAGAGAGCTTTCAGAACAAATCCAAATTTAATCCTAGCAGGCTTTCTTTACCTTACTTGCATACAAATTAAAATGAGTTCCACCTTGCACACTTATATTGTTGCAGCTCGAAAACATTACATCCAAACAGTAATCCTTGTAAATTAACTGTATTATTAACCATGGTTTATAGGTAATTTTGAAGAAAATACATTTGTGATCTTTAAACAAGAAACACACTACTTTCATGCAAGATGAATTTCAAACTATTCAGAAATAAAACTAAAACATAAAGGAAATAAGGTGATACCTTTGTTATTGGACTAACTTAGGACCCCTTTTATCAAGCTGCACTAGAGTAGTTTTAGCACAAGCTGGCATGGTAAATGCTTTGACGCTCATAGAATTCCTATGAGCGTTAGCACACTTCTTTACGGAGAGGGTGGTCGATGCATGGAATGTGTCCCAAGGGAGGTGATGGAGAGGAAAACAGTGACAGAGTTCAAACAAGCGTGAGATGAACACAGAGGATCTCTAATCAGAAAATAATGGGTATATGGTCAAACTTGCACAGTCTGTATCCCGTACACAGACATTCAGTTGAGGAGGGGCTGAGAAAGGCTTTGATGGCTGGGATGGCCCCACTTGGAGTATTGTGTTCAGTTTTGGAGACCGTATCTGGCGAAAGACGTAAGAAGACTTGAGGCGGTCCAGAGGAGGGCGACGAAAATGATAGGAGGCTTGCGCCAGAAGACATATGAGGAGAGACTGGAAGCTCTGAATATGTATACCCTAGAGCGGGGGTCGGCAACCTGCGGCTCCAGAGCCGCATGCGGCTCTTTTCCACCTTTGCTGCGGCTCCGGTAGTGTGTCACGCAGGCATGCAGCTTATAAGTCCGGCGTCGCGGCGGGAAATAGCCATGCTGAGCAGTGAGCTCAGCACGTACACAGATGAAAGCCTTGCTTGCTGATTGGTCCGGCGGCCATGCCGCCGGACCAATCAGCAAGCAAGGCTTTCATCTGTGTAGTGCTGAGCTCACTGCTCAGCATGGCTATTTCCCGCCGCGACGCTGGACTTGTAAGGTGCACGCCTGAAAAAGAAATCATCCTGGCCGGGGTCGGTGTCATGCTCCGGAGATCTACAGCCTTCCTATCTCCCTCTCCCTTCTACCTGCTTCCGGCCACATCCCCTGCTCCGCGGCTCTCTTCGGCAACTCAGCAGCAGCGATCGACACAAGCTTCTGACGTCGGGGCCTACCCTCTGCGAGTCCCGCTTGTTTCAACTTCCTTTTTCCACAAAGGCGGGACTCGTAGAGGGAAGGCCTCGATGTCGGCAGCTTGTCTTGATCACTGCTGCTGACGAGTTGCTGAAGAGAGCCGCGGAGCAGGGGGGTGTTGCCAGGTGCAGGTAGAAGGGAGAGGGCCAGATGCAGGACTCGTGGGTGAGGGAGGAGAAGAGAGAGAGAAAGAGAGAGGGGAGGGAAACAAAAGGAAATATTTCATACAGGGCTGGGCCTGAGTGGAGGGAGGGTGGAAAGATTCTGGCTACAGGGTGCAGTAACAAAGGAAAAGGGGGGAAAGCTGAAAATGGAGATAGTGACACAAAGAAGAGAAAGAGTAAGCAGGACCTACTGAATAAGGATAGAGATACAGAGGGGACATGAAGAGGAGGTGAAATAGAGACATAGAAGTAATGCTGAAAAAGTGTGTGTGGGGGGGGGAGATAAAGACATTGAAAGGGCAAATGGTGAACATGGGGTAAAGACAAGAACAGAGACAAATGAAGATTCTGAAAAAATGGTGAGATAGGGATATAGGTGAGATGGACACAAAGAAGGGTGATGCTGGAAAATAGGTGGAATGGTAATTCTGACAGACACAGAAGGGAAATGCTGGATCAAGGAGAGATGGGGCTCAGGCTGGATGGAATGAGGAGAAATGCCTTGTTGGCCCGGAACTTCCTCTCCTACGTCAGAATTGACGTCAGGGAGCGGAATGCTGGTCAGCGCAACACTTCTGCAGGGAAAGCTTGGGACGGCAGTGGCTTGGGGGCTGTTCCCCGATTGCGGTGGCAGCAAACCGAGTGGCTTGGGGGACGGCACGGAGACAGAAAGAAGGGGGAACAGGGAGACAGAAAGAAAAAGTTGGGGGAGAGAATGAGGTCTGGAGGAGAGGAAACATACAGGAGGCTGAAAGAAAGGAAGAAAGATTGGATGCACAGTTAGAAGAAGAAAGTGCAACCAGAGACTCATGAAATCACCAAATAGCAAAGGTAGGAAAAATGATTTTATTTTCAATTTAGTGATCCTGTATATAGCATTAAGATAAGAAACAATATATGTAGTGTTAGATTTGTTTTATAATGGTTTTGCGGTTCCAAGTTTTTTTTTCTTTTCGAAAACGGGTCCAAGTGGCTCTTTATGTCTTAAAGGTTGCAGACCCCTGCCCTAGAGGAAAGGAGAGACAGGGGAGATATGATTCAGACGTTCAAATACTTGAAGGGTATTAACGTAGAACAAAATCTTTTCCAGAGAAAGGAAAATGGTAAAACCAGAGGACATAATTTGAGGTTGAGGGGTGGTAGATTCAGGGGCAATGTTAGGAAATTCTACTTTACGGAGAGGGTAGTGGATGCCTGGAATGCGCTCCCGAGAGAGGTGGTGGAGAGTAAAACTGTGACTGAGTTCAAAGAAGCGTGGGATGAACACAGAAGATTTAGAATCAGAAAATAATATTAAAGATTGAACTAGGCCAGTTACTGGGCAGACTTGTACGGTCTGTGTCTGTGTATGGCCGTTTGGTGGAGGATGGACAGGGGAGGGCTTCAATGGCTGGGAGGGTGTAGATGGGCTGGAGTAAGTCTTAACAGAGATTTTGGCAGTTGGAACCCAAGCACAGTACCGGGTAAAGCTTTGGATTCTTGCCCAGAAATAGCTAAGAAGAAAAATTTTAAAAAATAAAAAAATTTTTTTTTAATTGAATCAGGTTGGGCAGACTGGATGGACCATGCGGGTCTTTATCTGCCGTCATCTACTATGTTACTATGGTTTAGAATAGATGGACTGGAGTGAGCTTTGCTGGAGACTCCAATAGATAGGACCTAAGCACACTACCTGGGAAGGGCTCTGTGTTTCTGGCCCAGAAATATCTAAGAATAAGGACCATTTAAATTAAATGATTAATTTATAGAGCATGTATGGTTGGGCAGACTGGATGGACCATTCGGGTCTTTATCTGCCGTCATTTACCATCCCCCTCTTTTACAAAGGTGCGCTAAGCTTTTTAGTGCGCGCTAAATGCTAACGCATGCATGTTATCCTATGGATGCATTAGCGGTTAGCGCACGTGTTGATTTAGCACACGCTAAATCCACGCTAAAATGCTTAGCGCGCCTTTGCAAAAGAGGGCCTATATTACCTCGCTGGCCTGCGCTCAAAACCTCTCCTGCAGCTTGATAAAATGGTGTGGGGGGGTTAATACATTTTATGATTAGCAAGCATTTAGTCTAATAAAAAAGGGTGTTGCCTTATTTTCTTTAGGTTCTTGCTTTATTTCTATCCCCCTCTTTTATTAAGTCATAATAGATGTTTTTACCACAGCCCATGGCATTAAATGCGCCGATGCTCATAGGAATTCTATGAGCATCGGAGCAGCATTGGAGTATTTAGTGCTCTAGGCTGTGGTAAAAACCTCTATTGCAGCTTAGTAAAAAAAAAAAGGGGGGGGGATATATTTTCTTGAAAAATGGACTAACACGACCACCACATCATTTCATTTCAAACTATTCAGAGACTTCAAGATCCATTGTACATTCAGCTTAGTGATGTTTTCCTGACAAAAAAGAGAAATACATATGTATACTTACTGCCCTAACCTCTTCTTACTCCCCACCTCCCCACCCCCCTCCCAGGAATCCATCATCTCTCAGGCTCATGTTCAGTATAGCATTTTTGCAGCTCAAAAATGTTCATGCACTGCTGCAAAGCACCCATATATTGGTCTACCTTACCTCAAACACTTTGTAATTACCTCTGTTACACTCTTTTGAGGCTCTTTCTCATATACATGACACTGTTAGACATCTCTCAAATACTTATTCTGTCACAACTCACATTCTTGTACTCCGCATAATTTATGAGTGCATACATTTCAGCTCTACCACAAGAGTAACAGACTGCTAGTGGATGGCCTGAAAGGCACAGCGCCCCCTCCCCCCCATGTATTAACCCCTTATCCTATCAAACATTTTAGTTCTAAACTACCAATCCTTTCCCACTCTGTATTTGAGCCTCTATGTTTCTATCCTATATTTAGATTGTAAACCATTGTGTGTGATAGCAAATCTTTAATAAACTTGGTAGTAACAAGGAAATGCTTGAATATTTTATAATACCTAATTTCGTGCTGGATACAAAAAATCGCACATAATTTTGACAATGCTCATTATGTGAAATTCTATATAAATGGACTTCTTAGACAACCCGTTGATATTACCCTCCAAGCTGCCCCCTACTTTGAGGCTACACTTCTCCCTCCGTATTCGCTGTGATAGGGGATTAATAGACCCGCGAATACAGAAAAACCGCAAATAACTTTTTCATATGTTGTTTGCTATTTTCTATTAAAAACCATCGTGAATAGGTGAAACCTTGAATAACATGGTGGGAGACCTGGCCTTTTCCTGAAGGAGAGGCAAAACACGGTGAAGAAAGTGCTGGGAATCAGCGATTTTCTCTGTAAACGCTTGGAATCAGCGATTTCTCTATGCAAGCTGATGTAAACGGGGAGGGGGGGAGGGAAGGAGCCAGCAAGCTAAAAACTGTGAATAATTGAAACCGCTGGTGTGAAGCTTTTAGCTTGAACAAGGGCGAAGCTTCAAAATGGTACAAATTGTTAAAGAAATCCAAATTCCAACACGCTAGTACATTGTATGATTTTTCATTATCAATCTCTTCTACAACTTGGGAGTCGATATGGCTTACTTCATTTGAGTCATTGCAAGCGGCAGCTATCAAACAACTAGTTCTATTCTTGTATCATCGTGCATATTGGACACCGTTCAAATTGTCTAAGATTTCCTCTACTGTTCCTAATCTATGTTGGTCATGTGCTACACATATAGGCACTCTAGACCACATGTTATTCAGCTGCAGTTTATTACAACCCTATTGGTCCACTATTTGGTCTACCATTTGTGATATTCTACCTATTACTGATACTATTACTTATGCCATAATAATTACGGGCGGAGCAATGTTAACATCCGCACTTGATAAAAGTGAACGTAAACTTTTACAATGTCTCTTATTGATTGCTATAAAAACCATATTGTCCCACTGGAAAGATTTTTCATCTCTCAATTTTAATGAATGGTGGAACCCTGTTTGTATGTATGCTAAATATGAAAAATCCATCGCAGAAAATAACAGATCGTCTCTTTCTTCTTTTACATCGATGTGGTCCCATGTATTATCTTACTCTGTTAGTCCCTGAAATCATATACTACTGATTTTCATCACCTAGTGTTGGAGTTCGAACTTCTGTAATTGCTTGCATATTTACTGCTTCTATACTGTACACCTGTAACTGTGAAAATGTGTTATTTCTCTACATTTTTTTTTCTGTTTTTTCATTGTGTTCCTTTTTTTCGCTAAAATTTCAATAAAAATTATTGAACAAAAAAAACAAACAAACAAAAAACCCGCAAATGCTGAACCCATCTGATGTTTAAAGATCAGAGAATTTTCAAGATCTCACAACTTGAAGGAACTTTTTAAGCCCCACAATGCTGCCTGTCACACTGCCAATTCAAAAGCCATTTAAGTTGTTGGAACATTCAAGTTGTGGTAATTGTGGAATTTGTGCTATGACATTGGAAATTCAAGAATTCATGAACCCAGTTAATATTAAATATTATACATTGTCACTACCCCCCCCCAAAAAAAAACAACAAACAACAAACCCCCCCCCCCCAAAAAAAAAAACAGTCCAACAATTCCGCAGTGAACTAATGCAAACAAAAAGCAAAACGGGGAAACTGCAGAATTGATGTTTGTGATGCTGGATTTTATTGCACAACAAATTTAATTCTCTGTACTGTACAGTCAATTATATCTAGATGGTTTGAAACTGTGAATGTAAAGTGATCTTGAGACATATAGCCTTACATTCACAGTTTCACATTACTCAACACTGCTGAAAATGTTTCATCCTTTATTCATTTTTTTAATTAACTCATTCACATATTATTCTTCATTCACTTGTACCTTTTTATTCCACATTTTAACACTCAATAACTCTTTTAAAATACTCATGCTCAATCTTAGGACCCCTGAAGAAGACTTTTGAGTTGAAACACAACCCATGTTGGGTCTGTACTTTTCAAACATTATACATTGAAATATCTTACTGACTAAAACTGATCATGCCGTGTATATTTTACAATGTCCCTGCAATAAATTGTAAATAGGGAAAGCTATAAGGAATCTTTCTGTCATAATTGAACATAAGTCCTGGATCATACGTCAAAAATTGGGAGCTCTGTTGGTGCCTCATTTTGAATAGCTTCAAATTATTGAGCATATGAGCAGTGATGGATACGAGCTCATATATCTTAGTGGGTACAGGTGAGTATGGGTTAGATTCCAGTGGAGATGGTCAGAAAGAGATGAAATTTCTATTCTGATTCAACTCCTTAGTCCTGACCTGGATATCTAAATCCCAATTTTGCATCCTTTTAAAATCTGCCTCCAAATCAACTAGCCCACCGGTTTCTGCTTTATTCAAACCTTGATAATATTTTTTCTGATTCATAAGATCTGGACTTGGAAAGGCCCGGTTGCTCACCTCCCTCACTTCCCCCCCACCCCCCGCCTTTCCTTTTGCTACCTCTATCTTTACAACCATTCAAGCCAGCCAATTACTATTCTTCTTCATAAGTAAACAGAATAAACACAAAGCCATTCTTTGATGATAAAATCAGGACACAGCTGTGTTTATTGGAACAAACAATAACATTACATAAGAACATAAGAATAGCCTTACTGAGTAAGACCAATGGCCCATCAAGCCCAGTAGCCTGTTCTCACGGTGGCCAATCCAGGTCACTTGTACCTGGCGAAAACCCAAAGAGTAGCAACATTCCATGCTACCGATCCAGGACAAGCAGAGGTTTCCCCCATATCTTAACAACAGACTATGAACTTTTCCTCCAGGAATTTGTTCAAACCTTTCTTAAATTCAGCTACGCTCTCTGCTCTCTGCACAATCTTAGGCAACGCGTTCCAGAGCTTAACTATTCTCCGAGTGAAAAAAGATTTCCTCCTATTGGTTTTAAAAGTATTTCCCTATAACTTCATCGAGTCTCCTCTAGTCTTTGTCAATTTTGACGGAGTGAAAAATCGATCCACTTGTACTCCCCTCAGCCGTCTCTTTTCCAAGCTGAAAAGCCTTAACCTTTTTTAGTCTTTCCTCATACGAGAGGAGTGCCATCCCCTTTATCATCTTGGTCGCTCTTCTTTGAACCTTTTCTAGGGCCGATATATCTTTCTTGAGATAAGGAGACCAGAATTGAACACAATACTCAAGGTGAGGTCGCACCATAGAGCGATACAGAGGCATTATATTATATTTAGTCTTGTTAACCATTCCTTATTAAATAATTACTAGCATATTGTTTGCTTTTTTGGCCACTGCCACACATTGAGTGGAAAGTTTCATCGTATTTTCTACAATGACAGTCAGATCCCTTTCTTGGGCGCTAACCCCTAAGGTGGACCCTAGCATCCGGTAACTGTGATTTGGGTTACTCTTCCCAATATGCATCACTTTGCATTTGTCCACATTAAATTTCATGTTACTTGGATGCCCAGCCTTCCAATTTCCTAAAGTCTGCCTGTATTGTTTCACAATCCGCATGTGTTTTAACAACTTTAAACAGTTTAGTGTCATCTGCAAATTTAATCACCTCATTCATCATTCCAATTTCCAGATCATTTATAAATAAGTTAAATAGCATCTGTCCCAGTACAGATCCCTCCGGCACTCCACTGTTTAATCTCCTCCATTGAGGGTAAGCATAACACTCGAGATAACAAAAACAGTACCCAATAAGCAGCTTTAAGTCCCGTGACCCCGCCTCTGCTAGAATGCTCCTAATGAGCCCCATGGCTTGGTAGCTCAAAACCACGTACCAGAACCAGGAGCCTGCTTCCAACCTAAGGGAGGGAGGGTGGGAAAAACGCCTGCGAGGACAGGCAAGCCCTGTACTTCAGCAGCTTCAGGTTTTTATACCCCCTTCAACTCCCAAGTGTCCCGCCACAGCCAATCACTTCAAACTGCTTTGGCGGGAATCCAGCTCACCGCAATCAGGAGTACTCCTCACCCCCGTCATACCTGCTCCCCCTCCCCTTCAGCTAATCCCGATGGGCTACCAACACTCATATGCTTTTCCTTGCTATTAAGTTCAAGTTTATTTGTATTATTGTGGCCAATGTGTACAAAAAGTGCTGACCCATTAGTCTTTTTGCTATTACCTTATTATCCCTGAGCACTTCATTCACTCTGTGGTCATACCTCACGTACTTTTTTTTTTTTTGCTTTGCAAGCACTTGAAAATGTTTTTATTATTAGTTTTTGTCTCTACAGCAAGCTGTAAGTACCGAGGAACCCAAAGAGGTATCCATTTGTAGCGCTACATCCATTCTGTAAAAACTTTGTAAAAGTATGGAGGGTGAACCATTTAGCTGCTCAATAGATCCCCTCAGGTGGAACAGCCTGAGATTCTGTCCACAAAGAGGGCATACCAATGGTAGAATGTACCTTCAAAGAAATCACTACCTGTTTACCACAGCCAATGTATGAAGATGAAATAGCCATACAAACCCATCTGGAAATAGATGCCTTTGAGGCAGGCTTTCCCCATTTGCTACGGTTTGTTAACACTAAAAGATGATTGTAATCCTCTTCCTGGAAATGTCCAGTTATCTTTTTGATGTAATCCGCTTAGAACTGCAAGGTACAGGCGGAATAGAAGTCATCAATGTAATGTAATGTAATGTAATAAGAACATAAGAATAGTCTTATTGGATTAGATCAATGGTCCATCAAGCCCAGTAGCCCATTCTTATGTTGGCCAATCCAGGTCACTAGTACCTGGCCAAAATCCAAGGAGTAGCAATATTCCATGCTACTGATACAGGGCAAGCAGTGGCTTCCCCCATGTCTTTCTTAATAACGGACTATGGAATTTTCCTCCAGGAACTTGTCTAAACCTCTCTTAAAACCAGCTACGCTATCCACTTTTACCACATCCTCTGGCAATGCATTCAAGAACTTAACTATTCTATGAGTAAAAAAAATTTTCCTCCTATTAGTTTTAAAAGTATTTCCCAGTAACTTCATCAAGTGTCCCCTAGTCTTTGTAATTTTTGACAGAGTGAAAAATCGATCCACTTGTACCTATTCTACTCCACTCAGGATTTTGTAGACTTCAATCATATCTCCCCTCATCCTTCTCTTTACCGAGCTGAAGAGCACTAACCATTTTAGTAATTCCTCAAACAAGAAGAGTTCCATCCCCTTTACTATCTTGGTAGCTCTTCTTTGAACCTTTTCTAGTGCCACTTTATCTTTCTTGAGATAAGGAGACCAGAATTGAATGAAATATTCTAGATGTGGTTGCACCATGGAGCGATACAGGGGCATTATAACATTCTTAGTCTTGTTAACCATCCCTTTTTTAATAATTCCTAGCATCCTGTTTGTTTTTTTGATCGCTACCACACATTGGGCGGAAGGTTTCATCCTATTGTCTACGATGATACCCAGATCCTTTTCTTGGGTAACTGTGTTAAAATTAATTTGTCACCTTGAGATATCAGAGGAGAACTCTCCCCATGTCCAGTAATGTCAAGACTTTGTCCTTTTGATTTATGCCTGTGACATGATTTACATGGAACATTGAGACCACTTTTGTTAGTAAGGAAGGCATAGTGCATAGACATACACACATTCATAAATCTGTGAAAAGGTTCCTTGCATTAAAGAACTTGGAGCTCCAAAACACTTCTCACCAAGGTGATAGCCACCAGGAAAACCATCTTCACTGGAAGACCCATCAGTGACACATTCTGTAAGGGTTCATATGGGGCCTTACAGAGGTCCCGTAAAACAACATTAAGATTCCACGTAAGGAATGGTTGTCGTAAAAGAGGATGAAACTGCAATGCTCCCTTCAGGAGTCAGGTTATGTCAGGATGGGAAGCTAAGGAACTTTTCTCCACTCAAGCTCTAAAGCATGAGAGACTCGCCACCTGCACCTTGAGAAAACCAACCACCAGGCCTTTTTCAGGACTGTCTTGAAGAAACAATAGGATTATGACTATGGGAGCCATGTATGGCTCTATCTTCCAAGCACACCAGAGCTGAAAAATATTCTAGTACTTAGCATAAGCTGCAACATTTGCTGGCTTCATGGATCATAAAATGGTAGTTATAACTACTTCTAAATGTCCTTTCTATGCTAAGGTTGCACATTCAAGAGCCATACTGTTAGACCAAAGTGTTCTGGATCCTCCAGGGAAATTGGTCCCTTTGATAGAAGTGCTGGAAGTAAGGGCAACCTGAGACATCTGTCCTGTTGTAGCCACACTAGATCCACATACCATGGACAATGCGGTCAATCTGGCATCATTAGAATCACCAACCTGTGATGAGTCGCTATTCTTTGAATGACCCAGCCTACCACTTGCCATGGGGAAAACATGTATTGGCCAAGGTTGAACTAGAGCATCGATACCAGCACTTCTCAGCTTGAATGACCAGCTGAAGTGCCGAGAGACTTTATTGTTGTCAGCTGATGCCATCAGGTTGATGGCATCATCTATTGCAGAGTGCCTTCACAATTATTTTGAAGGCACTCTGCGACAGAGACCACTCCCCCAGATCCAGGATCTGGCAAATGAGAAAGTCAGCTTGTACATTGTTTATTCCTGCTATATTTGCCACATTTGCTTTACCTTCCAGGGACCATATGAAGGCCTACAGTGTTATCTAAATGGCTCTCCGTTCCAATCTGTTGATGGACCAATTCCTCTGAGAGGGTAATCAGTGTCCCTGAACTGGACAACCTTTGCAATGACCTCCCCAGCCATACAGACTAGCATCCATTGTCAGAATCATCCAAGAGGAAATGCAAAAAGGTAACCCCTTGAACAGCATCTCCACCTGGAGCCACCAGCACAAATTATAATATGCTTTTACCGTCCAGGGCAACTGCCTCAGGAGTGGATCCATTTGCAAAGACCATCAGGATAGTAGTGCACTCTGAAGATAACATAGGTGGGCTTTCACCCAAGGCACCACGTCTATGGTTGCTACCATGGACCCCAAAATCTGGCATCTTAGCTTCTGTTTGTACATTTCCGGAAGATAAATACAGCCTTCTGCCATGTTGAAAAAATTCCCCAGGTACTCCAGGGATTGGACTGGGTCCGATGAATCTTCCAAAAATTAATAATCCAGATCCTGCAGGATCTGGACAACTTGTACTACTGCCTTGCGACCTTCAGCTTTGGACAGGGCTCTGATCAGCCAATCGACTAAGTATGAATGAACCTGAATCCCTGCTTTGCACAGGTGTGCTGCAGCTGCCACCATCACCTTTGTAAAAGTGTGGTGCTGTTGCTAACCCAAAAGGGAGCACTGAAAACTAGAAATGCCTCTGCAGTACATAAAATCCAGTGAGGCTAGCAATTCCCCTGGTATCACAGAGGCTAGGACAATATGCATGGTCTCCATCTGGAATCTGGACCCCTTTAGTACTGCATTGACAGACTTCAGATCTAGGATGGGCCTACAATCATCTGAATCTTTCTTAGGCATGATAAAATACATTGAGTATCTGCCCAAGCCCAGTTCTGTGTCTAGTATTGACTCCACAGCTTGGATCTCCAGAAGCCAGATTACTGTCACTCTGACTTTGATTGCTTTTTCCATTCTTCCTGCTGGGGAATCTACAAAGAAGCACCAAAGAGGGCAGAAAAATTCAATCTTGTAGCCCTCTTGAATGATATCCAAGACCCATTTCTCTAAACTGCTCTTCGCCCAGACCTCCTTGAACTCTGAGACTCTTCCTCTTATTCTGGAAGCTTGGAATCTGGCCTGGCATCATTGGGACTTCTTGGTAATAGCTATTGAGTGGAGAGTAGGTGTCTGAGATCACCTGGAGGCCCCAAACCTCTGTAAAGAAGTCTGAGCAGAGGAGCCTATTGCTGCATGGAGAGACCTCCTATAGCAATGAAAGGAACCACGATTTGACCCCCTTGTGGCACGTGCTCTACTGTCTCGCAATGGACTTAGGACGACAACCTGCCACACTGGCTGTGGGACTGACCAACCCCTTGCCAAAGAACATCTGTCCTTTAAAAGGGAGCCTGCTTAAAGTAGCTTTAGAAGCAGAATCTCCCGCCCAGTGTCTGATGCAGAGATAGAATAAGCAGATACCTTGCTCATGACCCTAAACATGTCAAAAAGGATGTTTGCAATATAATCCACCCCTGACAGTAAATAATAATAATAATAATTTTTGTATACCGCCACACCACATAGTTCTAGGCGGTTCCAGAAGAACTGTACAATCAGTGAATAAAATACAATTAAACTTAAAAATACATTAAGATCAAATTAAAATAAACATTTTAAAAATATCAGTTTACCAATCAAAATTGAAACTTCAATTTACAAATTTACCAAACAAATCAGTTTTTAGCAGCTTCCTAAAAGATATATAAGAATAAGCTTGAGAAATAATGGTACATAACCATGAATTCATTTTGCCTGCCTGATATGCAAATCTCTTATAGCGGATGGATTCCTGCACAGCATCTTATAGCATAATTTAATGTAATGCCCTTGATCTGCTCATGGCCCATCCTTTTCTGCGTCCACTTTTTTGACTTACACATAAAATTTAACTGAGGATCCCATGCCTAAATTTATGCACATAACTTGTAGTTTATTTCTAGTTGGCGCCAATAAGTGCTTGCTAAAATGTTATTATTAACACTAACTAGCTTGTGATTCAATTAAATTGCATGCACAGTTTGAGTATGTGACCAAAATTGTGTGTGGGATTTTTAGTGCTTTTTTATAGAATTAGGAAGTAAATGGACTTCTTTCAACCTTTTATAATGTGTGAAATATATTTTATTTTGGTTTCAAAAACGGTCTTTTAAAATAATGTCCATACCTCATGCAAGCTTTTGATCCTGGCAACTGCTACTTTTAGCCTTTTCTAATTTATTCATTGTATTATAGTCTTTTAAAAAATAAAAGGGACCTCTTCATTAAAATGCGTCAAGATTTTGCATTTACCATAAGTTAATTGAAAATCTTAATTATGCAATAACTTTAAATGTTGGGAGCATTGCCAGCATCTGCCCTGCATTAATTTAAAGGGCTGACATTTAATACATCACAAGATAGTGCAGGCATATTGGTGTAATTTGTCAATGTATTCACTGCGGCACCATAGGTAGTAAAGAAAACACTTCTGATCCCCCTTCAATCAATTGTCCAATCTCCCACTATCCCCATATTCACAATAGCAAGACCTCCTCCCTCCTTCATGAGTCACATCAACAAGATCTTACCACCAGGTCACATCAGCAAGGCTCCCTACTGTTACCCCAAGAGGCAGCAAACCCTCTCTACTGCTACTACTACTATTTATCACTTCTATAGCGCTGAGAGGCATATGCAGCGCTGTACATTTGACATTTAATAGATGGTCCCACCTCAGAAAAATTTACATTCTAACTTTGACAGACAGACATAACGAATAAGGTTGGGGATGTAGAGCCCAAGGTGAGAGGAGTTAGGAGTTGAAAGTAATCTCGAAGAGGTGGGTTTTTAACTTGAACTTGAAGACTGCCAGAGACAGACTGCAATAGGGATTTGGGCACTTTATTCCAAGCATACGACACAACAAGATAGAAAGAGTGGGGTCTGGATTTGGTAGAGGAGGAAAAAGGCACAGATAGGAGGGACTTACGAGCCGGGGGAGGGGGGGGACATAAGAGGAGATAAGTGAGGAGAGATAGTGGGGGGCAGCCAAGTGAATGCATTTGTAGGTCAGTAAAAGGAATTTAAATTGTATTAAATAAACAGCACAAATAATAATAATCATGCTGTTAAGTGGTTTCCAAATCACTAAAACAGAGTAAAATAAGGAGTGAGAGGGAGCAGGTATTGTTTGCACTGTGCATGCTTTTAAGTGTGACCTAAATTTTAAAGGGCTAGATTCACTAACAATAGCAACTCAATTGCTGTTGGCCAATTCTCTGGCTGATTTTCCAACAGCGATTGATTCACTATTAAGTTTGCATGCAAATGATTTGGAGGTGCAAATCATTTACATGCAAACCTACTAACTCAATCGCCATGATTGGCTCAGATACCTCAAGCCCCTCCCCTTGGGTGGGGGTCTTAGGAATCTGAGCCAAACAGGGACTCCCTTAGGCTCCCTTTGTATCCATCATGCAAGAGGAGGAGCTTTAGGCTTAGACTCCTCCTCCTTGTACATGGGATAAAGAGGGAGCCTAAGGGAGTCCCTGATTGGCTCAGATGCCTAAAATACCACCCAACAGGAGGGGTTAGAGGCTTCTGAGCCAATTAGGACCTTAGGCCCTTCCCTGTGCATCATATGATGCACCAGGGAGGGGCCTAAGGCTTGCAATGCAGACAACGGCTGGCGGAGGAGCAGGAGGGACTGACTGAGCACCCCTCTTGCTGCCAACTTAAAGGTATGGGGGCGATGGCAGGAGAGAGTGGGAATCCTATTTGGCGGGGGGAGCATCTGGTGGCAGGAGGGAGTGGGCATCCCTCCTGCCAATTTTTGGGGGTTCGGGGAGGGGGCAGTTACTGACAGGTCTACAGCAATTGGGTTTTAGGATCAGTTAAACCCGATGCTAAATAGCCAAGCAATGTAAGTGAATCAATCACTTGGCTATTTTGCATGGGTTTTACTGATTTGCATGGCCAGATCGGAAAATGGGCAATCGAGGGGAAAACACTCGGTGGTCCGTTTTGTGAATCAGGTCAGTGAGCAATGATCATTGCTAAACCTGTGAAAACAGGTTTAGCGACGATCGCTGACTTTAGTGAATCGGGGCCAAAGCTAACATTAGAAACATGATAGAAGATAAAGGCCAAATAGTCTATCCAGTCTGTCCATCCTCACCCATGCTTTTTTGAATTCAGACACAGTCTTTGTCTCCACCAACTCTACCAGGAGACTATTCCATGCATATACCACCCTTTCTGTAAAAAAAGTATTTCCTTAGATTACTCCAGGAGCCTTTTACCTCTTAACTTCATCCTATACCCTCTCATTCTGGAGTTTCATCTCAAATGAAAGAGATTCACCTTATGTACATTTATACCACATAGTATTTAAACATCTCCATCATATCTCCCCTCTCCTGCCTTTCCTCCAAAGTATGACCATGGTGGCAGAACACCTGGCATTAAATATCCAAGGGTTAGTTCATCCCCGTGGCTGGGAGCAGCTTACAAAGATTATAAAACATGCTGATTTACATATGTGCTTAAAAATTATAGGCAAAGACATTTAGACCTACATCAGGGATGTATAAATGTCTGTAGCAATGTAGGCTCTGTTTCTGCCATTTATACTAGTAACTTATAAAAACACTAATGACAGCTATATATCTTTATAAATTAGTGCCTAAATAGGCACCTACTTGCCATCTAAAACTAGGTGCCCTGTTTTATAATTTACCCTCCCAAGGAGGTAGTTATCAAGCTGCATTATAGCAATAACATGTTATTTGCCTCTTTAACAGGTGTTAAATGGCTACAACACAAGTTTTGTTGCTGGGACACAGGATAATTTAAGTTGCCGTAGAGTACATAGTAATGAGATGTAAAGCATGCAATTGCATAGAAAACAGCTCACTTTATGTAATGTCTATAGCATACCTGGAAAAATAATTCCAGCAAAAGTCTGGCCTTAATTTACCATCCTAGGAACATTAGTCCACAGTCCATTAGTCCATTGAGCATTGGCCCAATGGCTCCAAGCCATATCTTGAAGACACCACCATAAGGCACTGATATTGCCTGAGACCCTAATCACAACCCACCAAAACAGGAGGTAACCCCATATCTGAGCCCCCTATCAAGGTCTTTCAAATCCAAGACTCCTCAACTGAAAGACCTCCTCCTGGTAATCCCTCTGACCTGAGTCCTCCTCAACTGAAATAATTCCTAAGCCATAAAGTCATGCTTCCAATCAAAAATCTCATTGACTCTGACCCCCCCCTCCCCCCCCACACACATGCACACTAGAACATGGGTGCCCAAAAGGTCGATCACAATCGACCAGTAGATCGCAAAGGCAATGCAAGTTGATTGCGGAGCCCATTCCAGGCTCCGCGATAGACTCGTGTTGCCCTTGCATTCTGTTCTTCCTGTTTCCCCAACTCCAGGCCAGGCACATACAAGTGCCGGGCCCACCACCTTCCATCATCCCCTCCTCCCCCGATGTCAATTTTGATGTCGGAGAGGAAGTTCCGGGCTAGCCAATTGCTGCCTGGCTGGCCCAGAACTTCCTCTCTGATGTCAGAATTGATGTGGGGGGTGGAGAGGGAGGCTGTGGGCCAGCACTTGTATGCACCTGACCTGGCGTTGGGAAAGCATGGAAAAATTGGCAGCTGTGGCTTGGGGGGGGGGGCAGGGAGAGAGAATGAAAGAAAGAAAGGGGGCAGAAAGAAAGAGAAGGGGGCAGGGTGAGAGGAAGAAAAAGTTGGACTTATGGAGGGTTCAGAGAGAGTTGTTGGTTGGGGAATGGAATGAGGTCTGGAGGCAGAAAGAAAGAAATATTGGATTTACAGTCAGAAGAAGGAAGTGCAACCAGAGACTCATGAAATCACCAGACAGCAAAAGTAGGAAAAATTATTTTATTTTCAATTTAGTGATCAAAATGTGTCCAAATTTATATCTGCTGTCTATATTTTGCACTATGGCCCCCTTTAACTAAACTGTGATAGCAGTTTTTAGTGCAGGGAGCCTGTGAGCATCTGGAGCAGTGCAGGGCATTCAGCGCAGCTCCCTGTGCTAAAAACTGCTATCACGGTTTAGTAAAAGGGAAGGGGGTATATTTGTCTATTTTTGTACAGTTGTTACTGAGGTGACATTGCATATTTTAAAGTCATCTGCCTTGACCTCTTTGAAAAAAATCTGAATAGAAGTGATAATTAACATTTTCTCGGTGTACAGTGTGCCTTGTGGGTTTTTAAAATTTTATTGTTGGTAGATCATTTTGACTTGGCCATTTTAAAAGTAGCTCACAAGCCAAGAAAGTTCTCCCTATTCAAGGGCTTCTCCATCTGTGAACATAAGAAGAGTCATACTGGGTCAGCCAATGGTCCATCTAATCCTGTATCCTGTTTCAAACAGTGGCAAATCCAGGTCATCAGCTCCTTAGAGAAATTCAAATAATAGCAACATTTCATGCTACCGATCCCAGGGCAAGCAGTTGAAGCTCTTTCTTCCTAGAGCTTCTGTGAAGATCCCTGGTCCCTATAGGGGTTGAGCAGGAGTGATCCCCTGTTACTACTGCCCTTGCCAGCTCTTGGTTCCAAATGACATGAGTAACTCATAATGGTAGTCTTGCAGCTATACCACTAGGTTTTTGCATAAAGGCATACAAACCTCACTTACTCTTTGGCTGTCCCCTTTAAAAAATGACGGGAGCACTGGGCTGTGGCCCAATATTCCTAGGAAGGTAAAATAATGCTGTTTACAATGTTGATTGAAAGCAGCATTATTCAAATAGCATGGGAGTATGTATGTCGCAATATTCTGCTACAACTGGTTGCTGACTTCCTCTGTAAATTTTATTTATTTATTTTAAAATTTTCTATACCGTTTAAACCTAAATGGTTTACATAATTTTACATACATAATTCTATAAAACAAATAAAATCAGACAAGTTATTTATTTATTTAGTTAGTTAGGGGTCCTTTTACTAAGGTGCACTAACCAATTTAGTGCGCACTAAAGATTAGCATGCACTAAATGCTAACATGCCCATAGAATATAATGGGTGCATTAGCATTTAGCATGCGCTAAATCGGTTAGTGCACCTTAGTAAAAGGACCCCTTAGTTAGTTAATTAGTTTTATAGTCCCTCCTCCCCAGGAGCCCAGAACAGGCTACAGAGGTACATTCACAATATACTGGAGGCATTGGATTAAGGGTTCTAAAAATTAAGGTGTTCTAAAAGTCTGACCTAATATATACCTTGATAATCCCCCCCACCCAATTTAATCTGCAAGAGCATGTGCTGATCTGTTTGACACAGCATTTGCCTTTTGACCTATGTATTCTATAAAGTACATTTTTTTTAGCATACCAAATGAGTGCTATTTAAACATTCAATGTCGCTAACTTAAAAGTTGTGCTGTATGTTGAGAGAAAAGGTCTCAGAAATCCTGCTACATTCAATGAATAAAAATTGAAAAAACAATGCAGGTTGGATTTTCATTGATCAACCAAAAGCTCTCACTCATTAATTTAAATCATTTATCTTTTTTGTTTGTTCAATAAATAAATAAATATTGGATAAAGTGCACTTATCTTAAATGTTCTTGAAAAGTAGTAACGGCGGAGAATCGCCCGCTGGAGGTCCTGGCAGTGAGTGAAGCCGTTGTGAACCTCCCTGGGCTAGACGCGACTCTGAGTCCCGACGCAAGGACCCCACCTCCACAGCCGCAGGGAGCCAGCTCACCTAAAGAGAACAGTCTAGCCGAGGAGGTAGACTTGTTCTCCCAGGAGGCTTCGTTGAGCCAGGCTATAGAATTCACCGAACCTGCGGCAGGAACAGCTTTGGAGTAGATGGAAGGACAAGGTGGAGCAGAGAGGTATCTGGAAGTTGAGAAAATCCACACCAATTCAATGTTACCCTGGATTCCTCAGTCGTTAGTTTGGAGCAGTCATTGTTCCCACAGATAAAGGAATTGGAAAAAATAGTATTGGAACAAAAAGAAGAATTTAAAAACTTTAAACATGAGACTGTTATAATGAAAAAATAAGGTGGAAAATATTGAGAAAGATTTGTTAGGAGTGAAGCAATTACAGACTACCCTTATTAGGGATAATACTAATTTGAGAAGGAAAATTGAAAATTTGGAAAATAATTCCCGTTCCAGTAATCTCAGATTATTAAATTTTCCAAAAACTCAAATGATTTCCACAAAAGAAATGTTGAAAAAGTACCTTATGGAAAATTTGAATATTTCAGAAGAAATGCTTCCTCCTTTTGTACAAGTATTCTTTTTACCAGCGAAAGAACAAGAAGACCTTCCTCCTCCAAAACAGGATTTACAAATGGATGCTACTGCAATCCTGGAAATGTCATTGAAGGATATAGTAAAACCTGATACATTAATACTAACAGTGGCTTTATTGCCGGATAAAGACTGGTTATTAAAAATGTTCTTCAAAATAGACATAAAGAATTTTTGGGACTAAAGATACAGATGTTCCCGGATGTGACTAAAGATACCCAAAAACGTAGATGACAATTCTTGCTCCTTAAACCAGGGGTAACAATGATGGGAGGTCTTTTTTATTACGATATCCCTGTAAATGTATTGTTAAATATAGATCTAATACTTCTTTGACCCTTCTCAATTAACAAGGTTCCTCTCTATGAAAAGCCTGGAAGAGGTAAACAAAATAACAGCAATATAGTAAAGTAATTAGGAAGACTCCCACTACCACAGTCAGATGTTTTGCTTTTCTTGTTAATAATATGATTTAATTTTACTAGCACTCACTGGAATTTTTGGATCCATATTATGGGATTAATTAAGAATGGCATTGCCTAATTGAGATTTTGTCTTGTTTAAAATATGTTATCTGTCTTATTTTCAATATTCTGTACAAGAGGTTTCTTGGAAAAAATTTAAAAGCAATAAATAAATAAATAAATAAATAAATAATGTTCTTGAAAAGTACTCTCATGCAATGTGCAAAATGCAGTGAAGTGTTCACCCGACGGGGCCCGTTTCGCCAATCTTTACTGGCTTCCTTGGGGGTATATTATGGAAATGATAACAGCTACAACGTTATTCTTCACAAAATGACGGCGGTGGAGAATAAAGTCATAGCTGTTATCATTTCCATAATATACCCCCGAGGAAGCCATTAAAGATTGGTGAAACGGGCCCCGTCAGGTGAACACATCACTGCATTTTGCACATTGCACGAGAGCACTTTTCAAGAACATTTAAGATAAGTGCACTTTTTTCCAATATTAATTTATTTATTGAACAAACAAAAAAGATAAATGATTTAAATTAATGAGTGAGAGGTTTTGGTTGATCAATGAAAATCCAACCTGCATTGTTTTTTCAATGTTTATTCATTGAATGTAGCAGGATTTCTGAGACCTTTCCTCTCAACATACAGCACAACTTTCAAGTTGTGAGATAGTAACCTGGTTAGTGACATTGAATGTATATTCCCAGAGGTTTTTGCCTTTATTCAATAAAAATTAAAAAATAAAAATTAAAAAATTAAAAAAAAACACAACATAACTGCTATGGAGCCTTAATATAGTTTTTCAAATTAAATGTTTCAGATCAGATAAACTTGCAGTTGTAAATCTGTTCTTGATGACTATTTTTTTACAGCATTGCAAATAATCCGATCATTATATGCAAGCACATGCTCATGCATTGCATTTAGATGTCTCCGGTCACAGTGATCCACTCTATTTCCCATGACATTTATTTTAATCTGAAATTATGACAAGCTGTGAAGAAATCACTTGCAGTTTAAAATACTGCATTTGCATCTGTCCTGGTGATGAAAATCCTGTATGAACCAAGGTGACAGAACGTAAGAATTCTCTACATAGAATACAAGAACGACATGATTTTAATTAAAATGGCACAGTTTTGTAAGCTGCTTGACATTCTAAGCTATGGACTCTGAATAATGAAAAACAGCTTTGCCGGGACATTAGGCTAAAAGCCTTGTTAAGTAATCAAGTGTATAGTTACAAAAGTATTCTGTCCTACAAACGTTTATAATATTCAACATTTTCTTCTATACCGTTTAGCCATGATTTTAGAAACAGCCCCCGCCCCCTTTTATGAAGCCACGTTAGCATTTTTTTATCGTCGGCCATGGCAGTAAAAGTTCCAACGCTCATAGGAATTCTCTGAGGGTCGGAGCTTTTACCGCCACGGCCGGTGATAAAAAATGTTAACACGGATTCATAAAAGGGGGAGGGGGAAAGATAGGTGGGGCAGACTGGATAGGCTATTTTGGTCTTTATCTGATTTCATTAACTATAGATCAATATTCAGCCTGCTGCAGTAAGCATCTTTTAAGTCACTTACGGTTTCAAGCTGAACTGAGTCCAATTATTCAATATCTCGCCATGGCCCAGCCCTGGCACTGTATATCTGAGTTGCTACTTATCATTTTCTATAGCGCTGATAGACATATGCAGCGCTAGACATTAGAACGTTCAAGACAAGTTACAATGGTCACCTGGAAGCAAACCTGGATCAGTAGCATGGAATATTGCTACTCCTTGGGTTTTTGGCCAGGTACTAGTGACCTAGATTGGCCACTGTGAGAAAGGGCTACTGGGCTTGATGGACCATTAGTCTGACCAAGTAAGGCTATTCTTATGTTCTTACCAGTGACTATTTAGACTCATGTATTACAAAGAAGATAGTAGATGTGCGAAACAATCTCCTGGTGGAGGTGGTAGAGAGAAAGACTATGTTTGGATTCAGGAAAGCATGAGGTAGGCACTTGTAATCTCTTAAGGAGAGAAGGAGATGCTGCGAATTGGCAGACTGGATGGACCATTTGGCCTTTATTTTCCATTATGTTTCTATGATTATCATGGTGGATAAAGTTAGGGCATGCTTTTTGCTGTTCTAATGTTAATATTCAAATGGTTAGCAGACTGAATATCGTCACTAACCAGTTAAGTAAAGGCTTATCTCAAGTTTTGCCCATGGACCATCCCGGCAGTAACCAGACAGTGCCTCAGCAGTCAGAACTGATATTCATCTGCACTGCCCAGCAGAAGGCCAATTCAGCAGATATTAACATGACAGGTGCTTTTACTGCCTGGTTAAACACTTTTGAATATTGGGTTCTCAGTTACTAATAAGCAAGAGTGAATTGTTTTATATATGACAGTTGGAATGCCATAATTGCTCTGATTTCCCTTCCCAAATGCTTTTATAACCATGTCTCCTTCCCTTGTGGGTATGGGGGAGCGTTCTTGATCTGTTGTGGGAACCGGGCGGGGGATTGAAACATGTTCAGAGAGGGGCATAAGGTTAGAGATGCAGGTTGCTACCCAGTAGCTATGTGGATGCCGGCTGATTTAGTGTCGGTGCCCACTTAGCTTAGGGGCAGATGCACAGAAGCGAGAGATTGATTTCAGATTACCGGCTGAGGCTCAACACATACAGCGTGCAAATTATATGCACATTGTGTTGAGCATCAGTGGTAAAAGGGGGAGCACCGTAACTGGTGCCTACACACATGAGCTGGGCGGTAGGCATATATATACACAGCCATCAATCAGGATGCAAACCCAACATAAGAAGATATACAACGAAGGCGCTATCAACTTAGAGGATCTCTCCACAGGTCTTTCCAACTTAGTGGGAACATTAAAACCAGTTGAATCAGTTGACGAGGCTGCTGTAGATTGGCACACTGAGGTAAAACCCTAAACAAAGAGCTAGCACCAGTCAAAGAGATCAAATACTATCCCTGTAAATACTCCTCCCGATGGTATACCGATGACTTAAGAACCAAGAAAAGAGAACTAAGGAAAGCAGAAAGGAAATGGTACAAACCGAGGCTTAACAGCGACAGGTCCATGAAGAACATTTAAAAAACAAAAAAACCCACCCTAGAACAGTCGGGTTTTCAGGATTTCCCCAATGAATATGCATGAGATCTATGTGCATGATCTGCTTTCAATGCATATTCATTGGGGAAATCCTGAAAACCCAACTGGATTCGGCTCTCAAGGAGGGACTTTGGGGACCCCTGCCCTAGAGGCTGAAAATATATACTATTCCCAACAACTACTAAAGACCCCCTATAGATCAAAAAATCTTTTTAAATTAACAGAAACAATACTCACGACATCGCAAGGAGACAACCAACGCCTTAACACTGAACCCAACAGCAAAATGCTCTCGGACTACTTTGCTGACAAAGTAGACAAAATACGTTCTCACCTCAACTCCAACATGCTACAGATGTCATCCCCCCACAGCTCAGGCAAGATAATTAAAACTACAACCGGGAACCTAACTCAATTTGAGTACATTCTTAAAGCTCATAATTGAAGTTATTAAGGTGGTTGGGCAATTAAATTAGGCACCTAATTTTAGACACCTCTTATAGAATCTGGCCCTTACTGTTGATATTTAGCAGCACTGCCAAATTAAGAACCACTGAATATCAGCAGCCTATCCTACCTACTTAAATTGCTTTGAGGTGGAAAAGATAAATGTGGCACTATTTAATCAAATGAGTGGAATCACAAACATAACACTGTGCCAAAGAAACAAAGGCCAGGATTCTCTATACGGCACTGAAATTGGCGACTGCCTAAAAAGCAGCCGCCGATCACATGTCAATCATGTGATGGCACTATATACAGAATTGCTTAAGACTTGGACACCTGTAAGACATAATAAAACCTTAAACAAATGGTCCTGGGCTTTTTTTTAGATGTTTGGAGCTAGATCTGCTTTAAAAACGTCTAAATCAGGAGTGCCCAAAAGGTCGATCGTGATCAACCAGTAGATCATGAAAGCAACGTGAGTCGATCGCGGAGCCATCCCTGGCTCCGTGATAGACTCACGTTGCCTTCACGTTCTACCTGCATCCCGACACCGCAAACAGGATGCAGAAGCTCCGGGCCAACCAGCCTTCCTCCCCCAACGTCAATTCTGACGTCGGAGAGGAAGTTCCGGGCCAGCCAATTGCTGTCTGGCTGGCCCGGAACTTCCTCTCTGATGTCAGAATTGACATGGGGGGGGGGAGGCTGGTCAGCCCAGTGCTTCTGCATTGGGAAGCAGAGAGAGCTTGGGGCAGCGGTGGCTTGGGGGCCTGTTTCCCAGAAAGAAAGAAAGGGGAACAGGGAAACAGAAAGAAAGAAAGGGGGACAGGGGGACAGAAAGAAAGAAAGAAAGAAAGAAAGAAGGGGGCAGGGAGAAAGAAAGAAAGAAAGGGAAGGGGGCAGGGAGAGAGGAAGAAAAAGTTGGAGGAGGGAATGAGATCTAGAGAAGAGGAAGCATACAGTAGGCTGAAAGAAGTGAAGAGATATTGGATGCACAATCAGAAGAAGAAAGTGCAACCAGAGACTCATGAAATCACCAGACAACAAAGCTAGGAAAAATGATTTTATTTTAAATGTAGTGATCAAAATGTGTCTGTTTTGAGAATTTATATCTGCTGTCTATATTTTGCACTATGGCCCCCTTTTACAACCGCAATAGTGGTTTTTAGCGCAGGGAGCCTATGAGCGTTAAGAGCAGTGCGGGGCATTCATCGCAGCTCCCTGTGCTAAAAACCACTATCGTGGTGTAGTAAAAAGGGGGGGGGGTATATTTGTCTATTTTTTGCATAGTTGTTACTGAGGTGACAATGCATTGAGTCATCTGCCTTGACCTCTTTGAAAAAACACCGGAATATAAATGATAATTAACATTTTCTCTGCGTACAATGTGCTTTGTGTTTTTTACAATTTTATTGTTGGTAGATCATTTTGACTTGGTCATTTTAAAAGTAGCTCGCAAGCCCAAAAACTGTGGGCACCCCTGGTCTAAATGCTAAAAAGGTGCCAAACAGATCAGATGACCACTGGAAGGATTATGGCATAAACCCCCTCCCCCCTTTTACACCCCCAGTGGTCACTGACTCCCCTCCCACCTCCTATAGATTAAAAAAAATACCAAAACCTGAGTATATTCTAGACCAGTGGTCTCAAACTCGCGGCCCGGGGGGCCACATGTGGCCCGCCAAGTTCTGCTTTGAGACCCTCAATATGTTTATCATAATCACAAAAGTAAAAAACAGTTTCTTGATCCTATGTCTCTTTAGCTATAAATGACAATATTATTATTAAGACTTAGCCAAAAGGATAGATTTATAAACTATGCAAAATTGTCATTTCTTTAATAAGACATTAACTATTTTTTTTCTGAGGCCCTCCAAGTACCTACAAATCCAAAATGTGGCCCTGCAAAGGGTTCGAGTTTGAGACCACTGTTCTAGACTGTATTAAGAGGGGTTGCTGAAAAGTTCTCAGTCCAAGCAGCTTCAAATGTTAACATAGAGCCCAGAGAGCAGTGGGGCATTCTTTAGGGTTACTGCAGTGAATTTCACATTAAAAGTTCCAGGTACAGAGGTCACCATTGTATAGTGAGCCCTCCAAAATCTACTATACTTACATTGAGATGACACCTGAAGGCATAAGGGCTATTGTTATGGTGTACAGGTGGGTACAGTTAGTTTTGGATGGGTTTTGGAGGGTTCATTATACAGTTTAAGCAGTTTATAGTGACATTTGTGCCTGGAACTTTGAAATGTGACAGTCACTACAGTACCCCCTAGAGTGCCCCTCTGCTCTGCTCAGCTCTCTGGGAACAGCTCATTAAGAATGCTGGCTGCTTTGAGGTCGGAAAATGTTCTTTTGTATGTTTTTCATGTGGACATATTTATATTCGAGAATGGCTTAAAAAGATAGGCATACTAAAGACCAAAACATCTACATAGGTCATAAAAAAAGAGAAATAAATAGATGTTTTGAGAATGGACATTTTCTCTACTGGATTTTGGACGTCTTTCCCAAAATATCCAAACTCAGACTTAGGGCTCCTTTTACGAAGCCGCGCTAGGGTTTTTAGCGCATGCACATTTTTAGCGCATGCTAACCTCCGCGCTAGCCAAAAAACTACCGCCTGCTCAAGAGGACGTGGTAGTGGCTAGCGCGGCTGGCAAATTAGCACGCGCTATTACACGCATTAAACCGCTAACGCGGCTTCGTCAAAGGAGCCCTTAGATGTCCTATCGAAAATGCCCCTCTCTGTTTTCAATTTACATATTTTCAATTTCAAATGTTTTCTAACATCTTTGATTAAAATGAAAGTGTGAAACAATCAAAAAGAAATCTGAAAATTGGGAAAAAAAATCTTTAAAAAGCCTTACCACTTCTTTTACTAATGTGTAGCATGGGTTTTAGCGCTGGCAGTGGTGGTACCTGCTCCGACACTCATAAGAATTCTATGAGCATCGGAGCAGCTACCGCTGCTGCCGGCACTAAAACCCGCCTACGCATTATTAAAGAAGGAGGTTAAAGAGAAATCAAAATTTTGCCTGTGCACACATATAAAGATTTATTTCTATTACATATAATGGAATGTTCACACGGGGGACTAATATTTAGCAGGCAGTGCTTTTGCTGTCCGCTGATGGTATTAATCCTGGATATTCAATGCTTGGTCATTTATGGTGACTGGCATTGAAAATGCGGTTTCATTTTTGGCTGTGGTAACTTAAATGGTTATGCTGATGTTCAGCATTAACCAATTAAGTTCATAATGACTAAATATAGGCCTGCTATTTATGTCTATATCTAGCAGTTAAACTTTGCCCTAATTGGTCTCAAGAAAAGTTCATACATTTTGCCATCAATCACATATTTGTCATCATTTGTGCAGAGAGCTCATATCTCATATTCCAACTCTCATGGAAGCCCTTCTTTGCCAAGAATCACTAACCCCCTCTTTTACAAAGCCACACTAGCATTTTTAGCACCGCGGCCGGCACTAAAAACACTAATGCGACTTTGTAAAGGAGGGGATACATATATCCTATCTACATTTGGGTCCAAAGAAACATTCTGCTGATTGTGATCAGATGGCCTGATGAATCGCTCCACTAGTGCACTGCGATACTCAAGAAAACAGAAGGGAGGTGGGACTGGAACCAATGAAGGTAACTCAAGAGAACAAGCGCACCCTAAGTACAAATAAAAAAGCCAAAAACAGAAAACTATTACTGTTGGGGGATTCCATCATCAGAGGCATTAACCTTGGAACACAGGGCGAGGAGACCAAAATAGTGAAATGTCTTCCAGGATCCTCAGCTACCAGGAGTTCCAGGCAAATACTGACTATAATTAAGGAAGAAACTAAGGATTTTAACACTGATGTTGTTATCCATCTGGGAACAAATGACCTGACCAACAACTCCACACTTGCAGCACAGAAAGCTTTTCGGTAGCTTGGTGAGGGCGTGAAACCTTTTGTAAAGACGTTAGCTTTTTCTGAAATACTGCCTGCATATGGAAAGGGAGAGCAAAGAGCGAAAAACACAGAGGACTTTAATAGATGGCTCAGAGCCTGGTGTCATCAAGAAGGCTTCAGATACATAGGAGGATGGGGAAATACATGGAAGGACAAGAAGCTATATTGCACTGATGGGCTACATATTACTACAGCAGGAAAAAGAAACCTTGCAGAGAAATTTAGACAATATTTTTCTAGGCATTTAAACTAGAAGGTGGGGGTGGTGTATGTACGAAGGACAATTATAGAGACCACCCCCGGCAAAAGAAAAGATGTGATAGTAGTAAAGGCTGCAACATAAGCAATATCAGCAACTCATTTCTTAGTATTGCAATGGAAAGTGAAACGACACAAAAATCCATACGAAAAAGGAGATTATCGCTGAAAAATAGCTGGAAAGCGATGACAACAAATGCTCGCAGTCTAAGCAACAAAGTTCATGATCTGCAAGCCCTGATGTTAGAGGCAGATCTAGACATTGTTGCTATCACAGAGACATGGTTCAGTGAATCACATGGATGGGATGCAAACATACTGGGATATAATCTTTTTAGGAAGGACAGAGATGGTCATAAAGGTGGAGGAGTAGCTCTCTATGTAAAGATCAATATCCAAGCGACCAAAATGCAAGGGACCTGGGGAGAGGAAGAAGCGATATGGATTGCTCTGAAAAGAGAAGATGGAACTTCTATCTACGTGGGTGTAGTCTACAGACCTCCGACTCAATCGCAGCAAATTGATAAGGATCTGATTGTGGATATCCAAAAGTTTGGAAGGAAAGAGGAGGTTCTGCTGTTGGGAGATTTCAACCTGCCAGATGTGGACTGGAATGTTCCGTCTGCGGAATCGGAAAGAAGTAGGGAGATTGTGGATGCCTTTCAAGAGGCTCTGCTCAGACAAATGGTGACGGAACCCACAAGGGAAAAAGCGATATTGGATCTGGTCCTCACAAATGGAGAGAGTATCTCTAATGTTCGAGTGGGTGCTCACCTGGGAAGTAGCGATCATCAAACGGTTTGGTTTGATATAACGGCTAAAGTGGAGAGTGGCCGCACGATACTTAAAGTCCTAGATTTCAAACGTACGGACTTTAATGAAATGGGAAAGTACCTGAAGAAAGAGCTGTTAGGATGGGAGGACATAAGAGAAGTGGAAAGACAGTGGTCTAAGCTGAAAGGAGCGATAAAAATGGCTACGGACCTTTATATGAAGAAAATCAATAAAAACAAGAGAAAAAGGAAGCCGATATGGTTCTCCAACCTAGTGACTGAGAAAATAAAGGCGAAAGAGTTGGCGTTCATGAAATATAAAAAAACCCCAAGAAGAGGAGAGCAGAAAGGACTACAGGGTGAAACTGAAAGAAGCCAAGAGAGAGATATGTTTGGCGAAGGCACAGGCGGAAGAACAAATGGCTAAAAATGTAAAAAAGGGAGATAAAATTTTTTTCAGATATATTAGTGAAAGGAGGAAGATAAAAAATGGAATTGCTAGGCTAAAAGATGCTGGGAACAAATATGTGGCGAGTGATGAGGAGAAAGCAAATGTGCTAAACAAATACTTCTGTTCTGTGTTCACAGAAGAAAATCCTGGAGAAGGACCGAGATTGTCTGGCAAAGTTACACGAGAAAATGGAGTAGATTCTGCGCCGTTCACGGAGGAGGGTGTTTATGAGCAACTTGAAAAACTGAAGGTGGACAAAGCGATGGGACCAGACGGGATCCATCCCAGGATACTAAGGGAGCTCAGAGAGGTTCTGGCGAGTCCTATTAAAGACTTGTTCAACAAATCTCTGGAGACGGGAGTGATTCCTGGGGATTGGAGGAGAGCGGATGTGGTCCCTATTCATAAAAGTGGTCACAGGGATGAAGCAGGAAACTACAGGCCGGTGAGCCTCACTTCAGTTGTTGGAAAAATAATGGAAGTGTTGCTGAAAGAAAGGATAGTGTACTTCCTTGAATCTAATGGGTTACAGGATCCCAGGCAACATGGCTTTACAAAAGGTAAATCGTGCCAAACGAACCTGATTGAATTTTTTGATTGGGTGACCAGAGAGCTGGATCGAGGACATATGCTAGATGTAATTTACTTGGATTTCAGCAAAGCCTTTGATACAGTTCCTCATAGGAGGCTGTTGAACAAACTTGAAGGGCTGAAGTTAGGACCCAAAGTGGTGAACTGGGTCAGAAACTGGCTGTCGGACAGACGCCAGAGGGTGGTGGTTAATGGAAGTCGCTCGAAGGAAGGAAAGGTGACTAGTGGAGTCCCTCAGGGTTCGGTGCTGGGGCCAATCCTGTTCAATATGTTTGTGAGTGACATTGCTGAAGGATTAGAAGGAAAAGTGTGCCTATTTGCAGATGATACCAAGATTTGTAACAGAGTAGATACCGAAGAGGGAGTGGAAAATATGAAAAAGGATCTGCAAAAGTTAGAGGAATGGTCTAATGCCTGGCAACTAAAATTCAATGCAAAGAAATGCAGAGTAATGAATTTGGGGATTAATAATAGGAAGGAACCGTATATGCTGGGAGGAGAGAAGCTGATATGCATGGGCGGGGAGAGGGACCTTGGGGTTATAGTGTCCGAAGATCTAAAGGCGAAAAAACAGTGTGACAAGGCAGTGGCTGCTGCCAGAAGGATGCTGGGCTGTATAAAGAGAGGCGTAGTCAGTAGAAGGAAGAAGGTGTTGATACCCCTGTCCAGGTCATTGGTGAGGCCCTACTTGGAGTATTGTATTCAGTTTTGGAGACCGTATCTGGCAAAAGACGTAAGAAGACTTGAGGCGGTCCAGAGGAGGGCGACAAAAATGATAGGAGGCTTGCGCCAGAAGACGTATGAGGAGAGACTGGAAGCCCTGAATATGTATACCCTAGAGGAAAGGAGAGACAGGGGAGATATGATTCAGACGTTCAAATACTTAAAGGGTATTAACGTAGAACAAAATCTTTTCCAGAGAAAGGAAAATGGTAAAACCAGAGGACATAATTTGAGGTTGAGGGGTGGTAGATTCAGGGGCAATGTTAGGAAATTCTACTTTACGGAGAGGGTAGTGGATGCCTGGAATGCGATCCCGAGAGAGGTGGTGGAGAGTAAAACTGTGACTGAGTTCAAAGAAGCGTGGGATGAACACAGAAGATTTAGAATCAGAAAATAATATTAAATATTGAACTAGGCCAGTTACTGGGCAGACTTGCACGGTCTGTGTCAGTGTATGGCCGTTTGGTGGAGGATGGGCAGGGGAGGGCTTCAATGGCTGGGAGGGTGTAGATGGGCTGGAGTGAGTCTTGACAGAGATTTCAGCAGTTGGAACCCGGGCACAGTGCCGGGTGGGGCTTTGGATTCTTGCCCAGAAATAGCTAAGAAGAAAAAAAAAAAAAAAAAAAATTTAAATTGAATCAGGTTGGGCAGACTGGATGGACCATTCGGGTCTTTATCTGCTGTCATCTACTATGTTACTATGTAGTGTCTACACAAACAGGGCTGCTGGGGCAGGTCGTTTGTTGGATAATAGACAAAATTATTGTGTTTTAGGATCAGTGCATCCTTCTTAGGCTGTAGCTTTTGCAAAGCTATATATCTCTGTTCCTCATAAAGAACATCTTGAAAAACACCGCATTTTCTCCTTGCTTGGATTTGAAACCAACTCCAGCTCATAAAACAACTTTGAATATTCAAGTAGCAACTCTTGAAAGTCCCCTTTAGCTTTTTTCTATGATTTCTTTTTGTGTTTGCTATAGATCTCCATATACACATACTCTTCCAGTCATAGGTAAAATTCCTCATTCATAATAAAATTATGAGATTCTTCCCAAGGCAATGAATATTCACATCAAGCTACCAATGTTGCGTGATATAGCCATTAACTGCAAATATTTAGTGGGAGATAGCTGTTCCTGGCTGGTTAAATAGTTTTGAATATTGGGGGGGGGGAAGGGGAGGAGTTTATTTTGGTATTTTCTGTTTAAGGCAGATGATAAATAAATGGCTGACTATACAATTCAGACACGTTGTAATTTGAAGCTTAGGTAGAATAAAACATTTCAGTTAGATTTTTTTTTTTCTAATTTTCAAGGACTTTTTTTTAGATGTCCTTAATTAAAGAGATATTCGACTGGCACCCCTGCTGTTAGAGGTAATTAGCAATCAGTGATTGCAATTCTTTGATGAGGATTCCCTTTTGTTTTAAAATCAAAAGCTTGCTTATTCCTAAGAGTGCTACTAATCATACTTGTAATACCTTCTGGCTTACCAGATCATATTTGGGCTACCTAAACTTTGTCGATAAATTGCATCTTCAGTCAAAACCTCAAAACTTCAAAAATTCAACTTTTATAACTTGAATTTCTAAAATCCACAACATATAAATGATAATCCCTTTCATTTTAATGTAGGAAATGGTGTGGCATTCTTAAAGATACTATGTAGACATAAAAATAAATAAAACAAAACAAAAATAATTCAAGTGATACCTTGCTCGTTAGGATTAACTTATTACTTAGGATTATTACTTAGGATTATTTTTGCTTTGTTTTATTTCTTTTTATGACTACATATTATTGTGATGTAGGAGATGTTCTTTGGAAATCACATCTTGCCAATTCTGAAGTTTCATTCAACAGTGAATAGGAGAAGAGTAAAGGAAAGCTAAGAGACATGCCAAAATGTTCCTGCATCCACCAATAGGGCCCATTTACCAATAGGGCTCAGAGTAGTCATTTAAATCTGGCAAAAATCTCTTTGGGGATAATTTCCTTGTTGAAGATGTATTAAAATTGTGCAATAGAAAAGATCTCCAATAAAGATAGTATAAAACTATAATGAACCCTATTAATGTAGTTAAATGAACTGTGAAAGAGTATCAAATGAAATTTAAAATATGTCTTTTTTAATAGGATTGCATCACATTTTCAAGGGAAGTAAAATGATGCATGAAGCACATATTCCATAGTACTATTGTTTCATGTGCCTACTTGTTGAAGGTCAAGAGTCTGAAGCAGGTATATGTGGTATAGATACATGGAGGTTGTTTTAAAACAAGGGTGGGAGGGGATATGGAATGACATTTAACTAGGTGGTGCCAGTGAATATCCCCTCAGACCACTGTGGAACTGTTTGGGTAATGCCAGACAAGTCTGGGCAGATTCAGGGCAAATCTAGGAGATTGGAGTGTTCCAAAAGATATTCGATATTTGTGTCTGCACATCTATCTGGACAGAAAAAATTGTACCAAACACTGTCCTATCTTTGTTCGGTGATGTATACATATGCTAGCACTGAATATCAGTCAGCACTTACATAACTTCCAAGGTCAGAAAGGACCCATATATTCAAGGCCAGTGCCCAGGCATGATCTTACATTGAATATCTGGATCTAGTTCAACCCACAGCCGTCATAGGCTTTAAAACATCTGACTGTCGTGTGTTGAGTATTACCCAGTTGTTGTTTTTTTAATAACAAAATATCATCAATAAAAAAGAAAATACTGTCTCATTCATGGAACGATAACTATCTCACAACATACTCTAAGACCCAAGTTGTGTATGTACAGTGGTGTGCAAAGATGATATATGGGCATAACTTGATTAATTGGCCTAATTGGCACTGAAAATTGGCAATTAACACCTCATAACTGATGCTAATTGGAGTTAACCTAATCATACTTACACAAGTTGGTAGGGGCAATGCCCAAAATGTTGTGTGTGACTCTGGAAGGAGGCATGATTAGGGACAGATAATGGGCTTTCTTTTAAATTATGTACAAGCTTTTGATTTATATACCAATGTGTGTATAGCTTAGGTAAAAGCATTTAGGCCAAGAAAAACCTGGTCCAAATGGATGAACCTAAAAGTTATGATGTATAGCGGTGCTTAGGTAGCCTGATGCATTATTCTATAAGTTGTGCATAACTTTTAGAGATCACATTTGGCACCATATAGAATCAGGGCCTGATTTTCCAAAATAAACACCAACCCCTTCTCACCCCCTACTCCTCCATTCCCCAAACCCTAACTCTAACCCAAACTCATAAATCAGCCTCATGTTTCTGATATTGTCTCTGTGAGGGAGTCTAGGGGACACTACCATTCCCCCTGCTGAACACTCCCTCACAATGTCAGAGCCACCTTAATATAGGTAGCTCCTCAGGCAGAAGTGACACAGGAAGAGGGAGAAAGGAATCAGGAAGTATAATAGGTTGGGCAAGAACTACCTAGAGGAGGCCCAGAGGAAAGAAGGAGGAAGAGGTGATTCTTGTATGCACCCTGACAACAACCCTTAGATACTCAGCTTGGTAGAGGTAAGCCAATCTACCTTTTGTTGCTGAACACCTATGATTTTGCTCTGAGATCTGGCTGGGGCCAGACCCTGTTCCCTGACAGAGGAAAACTATTGGAAGACTATGTTTGGGGGCAAGGCAGTAGCCACGTTACGTGCTTTGGGTCCTATCAGCTACATGCCTCTCTCAGAACTTTTTGAACAAGAGACTATTCCATGTATGCCATTGCTCTGTGAAGTAACAGGGTACAGGATTCCCCTTTTTGAGTTAATTTGTATGAAGAGCCCAGTTGCCTTAGGCCCCTCCTGTGGGCAGGGCATAAGGCATCTGGGCCAATTCCGGTTGGCCCAGGCGCCTAAGGTCTAACCTATGGGTGGGCCTTAGGCGCCTGGCCCAAACAAGCCCTAGGCCTGCCAGAAGATGGCAGGCATGCAGTGCAGACGGGCTTGGGAGCCGTCCGCCCATCCAACTTACTGTAAGTTTAGGGGTGTGTCTGGGGTGAGGGGAGTGTCAGGGTGAGATGGATGTCAGGGGAGGGGATGGGGTGTCAGAAGGTCACAGGGTTTGGGGGGTTATTGGGGTTAGGGGGTGTTCGCAAGGGGGGCGCCATGGACAGGAGGGCCTGGGATCCCTCCTGCCCATATTTTAGGGGGTGGGGGGTCACCTTAGCAGGAGGGTTTGGGCTCCCTCCTGCTGGTATTGTCTTGCGGGGTGGGGGGTCGTGGGGTCACTTCAGCAGAAGGGGTTGTGCTCCCTCCTGCCGGTATTGTCTGGGGGGTGGGGGGGTCATGGGGTCACCTCAGCAGAAGGGGCTGGGCTCCCTCCTGCTGGTATTGTGATGGGGTTCAGGGGTGGGGGGTGGATCACGCTCACAGCAGGAGAGATTGGGCATCTCTCCTGCCACGATCACGATCCCCCAAACTGCTGCAAATCGCGGCAGTTTGGGGGAGTATTGCGATCGCAGCAGTTGAGATGAGCCATCTCTCCTGCCACAATCGTTGGGGAGGGGAGAGGGGAATTCTGTAGCTGGTGTTGTTTTTGACAGACGCCGGTTACAGAACCCAGCTTTTAGGCAAAGGACTGACCCCTCCTTCGCCTAAAATGTCTTATTTTGGGCATTTGGGACTTGGGCTATTTGATAATGTGTTCTAAGGTTAGACATAGTGGTGGTCTGGGTGATTAAACTGCTGAATGTAGAGGTAGGCCATTCTCAAAAAAAAAAAAAACAACTCACTTTGGACGTTTTTTTTGAGAATGGAAATTTTCCCTGCTGCTACTTTCAGCATTTAGGGCCTTAGGCCAAAAGGGGACTTAGCCTTTTTTTTTTATTTTGCCCCTCCATGGCTCATATTTTAATTTTATTCACAATGGAAATGTCCTGTTACATATACACTTATGATTTTTAATTCTTTTACTTTTTACTTTTGAATTGGTAACTATGGTTTGTGCATTGTTTCACTTTATGGATGTATTGTATATAGACTATTTTTTTATTTGTTCATATAGATCCAGCATTGTACCCCTGAAGAAGGCTTTTTGTAGGTCAAAACACGAATCCATGTTGGGTTCTTCAAACTCATTAAAGTCTGTTGGCGAGGAGATCCAAGATGGCTGCTGCTAGCTGGACGCACTGAGCGGTTCGCATCAGGATAGCGTTTTGACTGAATGGAATTTTCCTAGCAGTAATTTACTTACCAACTATACCGAAGAGAAGATGCCGGAGCGTTGCTGGTGCCCCACGGTGCATTGGAGTGCCTAATGGGTTGTATCAATAGAAGTTTCGTCAGCCGAAAGCCTGAAGTCATAATGCCGTTGTACAGGGCCATGGTGAGACCTCATCTGGAGTACTGTGTGCAATTCTGGAGGCCACATTACAGTAAAGATGTGCGCAGAATTGAATCGGTTCAGCGGACGGCCACCAGGATGATCTCGGGGCTCAAGGGTCTCTCGTATGAAGAGAGACTGAACAAATTGCAGCTCTACACTCTTGAGGAACATAGGGAGAGGGGAGACATGATCGAAACATTGAAGTACCTCACGGGACGTGTCGAAGTAGAAGATGATATTTTCTTTCTCAAGGGACCCTCGGCCACAAGAGGGCACCCGCTCAAACTCAGGGGCGGAAAATTTCATGGCGACACCAGAAAGTAGTTCTTCACAGAGAGAATGGTTGATCATTGGAACAAGCTTCCAGTACAGGTGATCGAGGCAGACAGCGTGCCAGACTTTAAGAATAAATGGGATACCCATGTGGGATCCCTACAAGGGTCAATATAAGAAAATTGGGTCATTAGGGCATAGACAGGGGGTGGGTAAACAGAGTGGGCAGACTTGATGGGCTGTAGCCCTTTTCTGCCGTCATCTTCTATGTTTCTATGTTTCTAATCTTGGCAATATTGAAAAATTCCTGAGGCGAATTCAGGAGGTTTCATCGGCGCTGGATTGCAGCCCGATGAGGATGCAGGGAGGTGAGCCCGTAGTGGTTCCTCTTGGGCTAGATACAACACTCAGCCTCGATGTAAGGGCACCGTCCTCGCAGCCTCAGGTTATCAGCTCTCCAAGGGGTGGGGAAACCCCAGAGCCCATGGTATTCTTTCCTGCTGAGGCAAGCATAGATCCAGCGGAGGGTCTGGAGGCTGGGACTCTTACTTAAGAAGCCCTAATGGAAATCCATGGGGCAAATTCATCTTTGCGGGAAGGTTATGACCAGAGGGCAAGTTCCAAAGAAATTTCACAGAACGGTGAGCACTTTACTACTATACAAGCTTCAAGTTCTTTGGTTAAACCACCTGAGGTAACCCTAGACTCTTTATGGGATCTTATGGCTAGCTTTGCGAAGACCATAATCCCTAATTTTCAACACATTTTGAAGAAAAAAATTAAGAAACATACTAAAGAGCTTAAGGACTTATAAAAGGATATGACCGTCTCTAAATCATCTATTCAGAAATTTGAACAGGAAATGCGCACATCTAAACAACTCCAAGAGACCTTAGTCAAGGACAATATTAATCTGAGGAAAAAAATTAAAATGCTTGAGAATAAGTTTCAAGTTTATTTAAAAATTTGATTTGATTGCAAATTCATAATCCAAAGCAATTTACAAATAATAAAATCAGGGTAAGAGAAAAATAACCCCACATTGATTGAACCAGACAGTTGATACAACTTTGACAAACAAGACACAATAGGAACAAGGATTAAATACAATTCATAAACAAATAAAAAGGGCATAGGTAATGAAACAATAGAATACGAAAAGGTTACCCGCTTAATTTTCACATTAAAAATATTATTAGTCCGCTATAAAGTATCCTGATTAATTTCCCTAGACTTGCGATGGTAACTCCTAGGGAAATGCTTAAGAGATATCTAGTGGAAATTTTAGAAGTTTCAGAAGAAACGTTACCACCATTTACACGTGTGTATTATCTACCTGACAAAAATTGTAATCAATAACAACAGCAAAAAAGATCTTTAGAACAAGAGCCAATAAATGTTTCAGAATTATTAGAGAATTATTAGAGAATAAAGAGTTAGCATTACCAGCTACATTGATTATAACTGTAGTTCTTTCGATAGATAAAGCATGGCTGTTAAAACTTTTCTTTAAAAATAGGCAAAAAGTTTTTCTTGGTTATAAAATACAGATGTTTCCTGACCACCATCTCCCTCAGGAGGACATTCCAGGAATCTACCAACCTCTTCATGAAAAAAATAATTTCCTAAGTCTGGCACCCCACATCCATGCCTCTAGTTTAACCATTTTATTTGTTTTTTAAACGATGTATACCCAGCCTAAAATACTTAGGTGGTTTTAAATGTTGTTGTTAGGTGCCATTGATTCATGTTCGAGTCAAAGCGATTTGATGAATTGTGGATCTAAAAGAAATTGGTTTTGTGCTAGCCCGGAAGGTCCTCCAGCATCAGCCCCATGGCTGTTTTCAATGTGTCCAGATATCTGATTGCAGGTCACCCTCTTTGCCTGGTTCTTTCAATCTTCCCAAACATGGTCGCCTTCTCCAGTGATCTCTTTCTTCTGATGATGTAACCAAAATAAAACAGTTGTAACTTCATTATTTGGGCTTCGAGTGACATAGCCGGTTTGATCTCTTCCAGAATCAATTTATTAGTTCTTCTGGTGGTCCACGGCATGCCTAAAATCCTTAAACCTTAAAGAGGTCATGTTTCAACAAAGCAGTGCCCACTGCTATACCACTAAGAAAATTAAGAACTTCTTGGCACCAAAACAAGTGAAACTTCTGGACTAGCCAGGAAACAGTACAGACATGAATCTTATGTCTGGAATGTCTGGAATATTTTAAAGCACAAAATGTCTGGAAAATCTTAAAGGATAAAATGCATGACTGCACTATCATAAAGTAGCAGAAACTAATGGAGAGACTGGTACAAGAAATGTTCCACAATGAGAACTTCAAAACGTGTGCAAGGAATATTGTTTAGGCTTCTTTAAAGAATGCAGGACAATGTCAGACTTCTTTCGAGATGACACATCCTGCACTTTCACCGGCTTCAGCACCCTGGTAAGAAAATATTAAACCTGCTTCTGCACAGCACGGCCAATACATGGAAATTACAACATCAGGAGCCACTCTGCCTATTGAAATGGAAAATGTGATTGAAAGCATGCCAGATTATATAAAGGCATTGAAAAAGGCACACTGTAGATGGACAAAGTATTGAAATTATGCCAATTGATATCCAAATTTTACATAAATTTGAGAAATGTTCTAATTGTTGTAAGGGTTTCATTTTAATGTACTGAACATGTTTTGTGGTTAAATTTTATTATTTTCTGTATTTTGCAATGGAATTGAATCATTTTCAATAAAATCAACATGTTCTAAAATCCATAATAATTTGACTAGCACTGTATCTGCGTATATGCTAGTATTTTAGACATTTTACACATGCAATGAACGCGTAAATGATAGTGCCTAGTTTAAAATGTATTGTGTAGGTAAAACTATATATATTTTGTTTCTATTTAGATTTCAAGATTGCTAAAGGCATTTGTTCAAGGATTAGGATATTTCTTTTTATGCTGAAAATGTGTCTTTTTTTTAAAGAAGCCAGCAAAAGCATCAGGAGATGGCAATATCTCACACTGTTGGCATCCATTACCAAGTAGCATATTTTAACGATAATAGTGTCCTCTATATTATTGACTTCAAACATTAATAAGCTACAGAGCATTTATTGCACAAAATGTGCTTCTTCTATGGTTCAAGTGGGTAAGTTAAAATACTAGTAACCATAAAATATTGCAGAATGCAGATCTTAAGGGACCTTTTAACTTTTAAATGGCTATAATTTCTTCCAGTGTTTCAGAGGGCGATAAGACATTTAATATTGTTTCACTGTCAGTTTAAATAGACTGCAGTTATTAGTTCACAATAATTTTAAGGGCTCTCTAATACTCTGTGCAGATATTATCTACAATTTTTCATTTGCGTTTGACCTGTGTAAAAAATAAACAAACATGTTACACAGTACCGGTACACTTTTACTAAGCTGCAGTAAGCCCTAACGCATGCGTACTGAATGCTAACATCCACTACCATGTGAGGTGATCAGGCATCCCGTGGCAGTTTTTGGATCTGTGCGTGCTTCTCACATTCTAAAAAATACTTTTTAAAAACTTTGTGGGGTGGAGAGTAGTGCGCGTGTGTTTGGGGGTGGAGAGCACTATTCTACCTACTACCACACTTCATATTTCACAACCCCTTATGACCAACCAGAAACCGAAACATTCACTTACCCAAAAATCACAGGCTGCAAATACAAATCCTTTCTGGACAGGACTATCAAGTTCCAAGCAGGCAGACAGCAGTCCTGACTGGACAACTACATAAGCAGAGACAGTTTGACCTACGGCGCATTCTGAGAGTCAATTAAAACCATTCTATTTGACAAATTCATCTCCTAAACAGAAGCCTCTAAATGATATATTCTCCCTCTCTCTTCCTCGATGTAATTTCGCTGTTTTGTTTTTTTTGGCTGTTCCTTTACCTATTTCTCATGTAACCCTCTCTTCTTACACCCTGTATTTCGCTGATTGTCTACCCTTCTTAGAATGTGAACCGCCTAGAAGTCTTCGACTATGGCGGTATAGAAGAATAAAGTTTATTATTTATTATTATTAATCAGTATAGAATTTATGATTAGTGTTTTATCACAATTTTAATAAACTTGGAAACTTAGCTACATTGTCGCATACTAAACAGTTCACATGTGGTTAGCATGGGAGCCCTTGCCACCTAGAAAATAGGCGTCAGTAAGGGCTAACAGCCATGTGCTAATTGGGAAATTAGTGTGTAGGTGGCGGAGAGGAAAACGGTGACTGAGTTCAAAGAAGCGTGGGATGAACACAGAGGATCTAGAATCAGAAAATAATATTAAATATTGAACTAAGGCCAGTACTGGGCAGACTTGCACAGTCTGTGTCTGTATATGGCCATTTGGGGGAGGATGGGCTGGAGAGGGCTTCAACGGCTGGGAGGGTGTAGATGGGCTGGAGTAGGTTTTGACGGAGATTTCAGTAGTTGGAACCCAAGCACAGTACTGGGTGGAGCTTTGGAATCTTGCCCAGAAATAGCTAAGAAGAAAAAATTTAAATTGAATCAGGTTGGGCAGACTGGATGGACCATTCGGGTCTTTATCTGCTGTCATCTACTATGTTACATTAATTGAGGAAATGGAAAATGTGGTCATTTTACAGCTAAACGTGGCATCAATGCGTGAAAAACCCACACGCTACTTATAGCTCAGACCAAATTTTAGCGCAGCTTGGTAAAAGGGTCCCTAAATGTGGGTCATTTACTAACCCGCATTGATATGTTAACATGGTCTAACATGTTCTTTAGCACACACAGTATTAATAGTTCCTATTTACTAGATTTATATATTGAAACTTCCCAAATAAATGCATATTAACTACAAAATCTCTTCATTAACTTCTTAATTACTTAGCACTTTGGAGAAAGAAGCCGAGTAGTTAACACAGAGAAAAATTCACTGCTGTGCATTAAACATGTCCTAAGTCAGACTTAGATGTCTTATTGAAAATGTCCTACCACAACACTCAGAAATTGTTTTAGTTCTAGTTATATCTGATTACTGAAAGGTTATAAATAAATGCAATTAGATAGTTACAAAAAATTATTAGAAACAGAAACTCTTCTTCGCTTAATCCCTACAAACTCCTTGCAGATATGAAAAGTGAAAACACTTTGATACTGAAAGTGTTAAATCTTTAAAGAGTTAGTGAAAATGATGGATTCCTCTTTGTTTGAGGATTCAGAAAATTTACAAAATTACCTCCACGGATTTAATGACAGTATTCTGCAAAATTCAGAAATGTGTAAAATCTATGCATAGGGATGATCACTGAAACTTAAGGTGTTGTTTAAGATATATTCTGACATTTCAAAAAATGTAACCTTTTCACCCTGTAATCAACTATAGTTCCATTAGACAAAATCTGACAGGGAAAGCCTGACTGAACTTCATGGTTGAAGCAGGATATAAACACATTCAGGTTTCTTTTCAAAGGAGAAGAGACAACTGCTTAATAAATTGGTCGAGTCCTACACAGCTCAGTCATTCACACTAAAATAAGCAAGTTCATTATTCTTAACATAGAAACATAGAGTATGACGGCAGAAAAGGGCCGACGGCCCAACAAGTCTGCCCACTCAAGAACCCTCCCTCCTCCCTCCCTCCATCTTTTAAGCATTCCTCTGGAGCGACCCCACCTGACTGCCCCATCATCCCTTGAAGTCAAGCGTGGTTCTGGCCTCGACTACCTGACGTGGTAGACCATTCCATCAATCAATTACTCTTTCGGTGAAGAAATACTTCCTAGTGTCCCCATGAAATCTTCCCCCCCTGAGTTTTAGCGGATGCCCTCTTGTCGCCGTGGGACCCGTGGTAACTATCTTGTCTGGTACATATTTAGGCAATCATGGCCAGCCCACAGTCACCATGGCACTCCTGTTAGGATACTGTAGTGATGAGCTATTGCCTTCTGTAGCCCTTGGTCTTCCCTAGTATTTTGCCATTCAGGTATTACCATGGCTAACTCTTCTTAGCTTCTGAGATCTTTTTGTCCTCTATATTTCACAGAAACAGCCCTTGATGAAGTCCCCAGTAACAAGCCAAGCATTTTCATGTGATCTTTATCTTTCTTGACCTATCTACTGATGATGATATTGTTTATCACAACTTGTTTCTTAATAGACTGTCCTTACTTGAATTTCAGACCTCTGCTATATTTTGGCTTTCTACTTCTTCCTCCTTTCACACTTTTAGGGCTCCTTTTATCAAGCTGCGGTAGGCGGTTAATGCGCAGAATACCGCGCGTTCAACTGCCTGCCGTGCTAGTCGCTAACGCCTCCATTGATGAGGCGTTAGTTTTTTGGTGTGCCGCGGGGGTTAGCGCGTGATGAAATGTCTGACGCGCTAACCCCCGTAGCGCACCTTGATAAAAGGAGCCCTTAGTGTGTCTGCTGATTGACCATACTCTACTACTATCCCACCATTAACTGTGCTTTAGAGCTCAGTTTTAGGCCTTCTCTAAGATCTGTTACAATGCTTTTTAATAGTAATGTGAAAATTTCTTTCTTTTTTGTTTTTATATATAAGGGACTATGACTCTGTATTGCTTTTAACAAGTTGTATTACTTGTGAATAATATAATAATGAATTAAAAAAAAGAAAAATACTAACGCAAGTTCTATGGAGGCATTAGCGTGTAGCACACACGGCAATATAGCGTGTGCTACGTGTGCGCTAAAACCGCTAGCGCACCTTCATAAAAGGAGCCCATAATTTCTAGATGTCTTAAAACAACCATAAAGATGTCTAGAAATTATGTTTTGAGAATGCCCCTGTGGACTTTTTGACTAGTATGATGTCCAAGTGCTGGTTTATGGTGCCTTTTGGACATCTATTTTTTTTTTTTTTTTTTTTAAATAAGCCCCTAAGTTGTTTTATAGCATCCTTTTTTCTAGCACTAAATATGAAGGAGTGGCTTCAAATGTATAAGGCTTTCAAACTACCTATTCAATAGAATGATAAAGAAAGCAGTAATCATTTTTTCAACATGTCGTGACACTGTCTCCTTTACCTTTCTTGGAACTTACTAGTTTAATAGATCAATTTATTCTTCTTTCTGCGTAATTTCATATATGACTCTTGAATCTATTAAAAATATAATTACCTCTCTTTTTCAAACTATGTTGAAACAGCTCTAAAGGAGTCATTTCCTGTCTGTACCCACAATCCTACCAGACATTCATTATAGGAGTCATGTCCAAATTATTCTGAAGTTTACGTCCTAAAAATGAACCATTTATAAAATTATCCCCTCACTGTCATTTGTAACAGATATCTATGTTGGAAGTCCAGAAATTACTGTTATAATCCTATTTAATGAAGGTAATATAGGCAACCAGAACAATCCTCAGTTTCCATGCTCAAATATAGAAATTTAATCCTGCTCAGAAAATAACGTTAATATGTGTATATACTTTATGGGGTTAATTTACTTTATGGGTTTATTCTATAACCAGACCTAGATGCATCACGCTGAGCACTAATTCTCTAATGGCATATGGGAACCAAATTCTCAACCTCTTCCTTTGGGTTTAAAAAAAGGTTTGGACACGTCCCTGGAGGAAAAATCTGTAGTCTGTTTTTGCTCTGGAATTGGTAGCATGGGATCTTGCTACTATTTGGGACTTTACCAGGTACTTGTGACTTGGATTGGCCACTATTGCAAATAGGATACTGGGCACTGTTCCATCTAAGCTGAGTGGGAGTCCTCCATCTACTTGCTAGTGTGTATGGGGTGGGGGTGCTGTTTCACTATCACATTTTCAATAGTGAGGGACAGGCCCTGGCCTCCTGCCCATGATGCACCCCTCCCGTGACCATTTCCCCGAACCCACGATTGCCCCCTCGAACCCCCAAACCCTGCAACTCCCCGACACCCCCTGAACCTACATTAAATTGGCCAGATGGATCCCAAGCCCATCTACCCGGCAGGCCCACCATCCTCCAAATAGTGGGCCTAGGGCCTGATTGGGCCAGGCACCTAAGGCCCGCCCATAGGAGGGGGCCTAAGGCAACTGGGCCAATTCCGGTTGGCCCAGGTGCCTAAGGCCCCTCCTATGGGTGGGGCCTTCTGCACCTGGCCCAATCAGGCCCTAGGCCCACCATTCAGAGGATGGTGGGCCTTCAGGGCGGATGGGCTTGGGACCTATCTGTCAGTCCAAGTTCAGGTAAGTTCAGGAGGGTGTTGGGAGTGGGGGGGTGTCATGGGGTTAGGGGGTTGTTCGGGGGTTCAAGGGGGGTGATTGGGGGTTTTAGGGGGCGGTTGCAGGGGGGGCATCATGGGCAGGAGGGCCTGGGATCCTTCATGCCTGTATTTTAGGGATGGTACATCGTGGGCAGGAGGGCTTGGGATCCCTCCTGCCCATATTTGAGAGGGGGGAGGTCATGGGTCACCTCGACAGGAGGGGTTGGGCTCCCTCCTGCCAGTATTGTTTTGGGGTTCGGGGGTGGGGGGTTGTGGGTTACCTTGGCAGGAGGGGTTGGGCTCCCTCCTGTCAGTATTGTTTTGGGGCTTGGGGGTCACGGGTCCCCTAGGTAGGAGGGGTTGGGCTCCCTCCTGCCAGTATTGTTTCGGGGTTTGGGGGTGGATCACGATCACGGCATCTCTCCTGCCGTGGGTTGCGGCAGTTCGGGGGGGATCGCGTTCATGGCAGGAGAGATGCCCAATTTCTCCTACTGCGATCATTGCGGGGGGGGGGGGGGAATTCTGTAACTAGTGTTGTTTTTCACAGACACTGGTTAAAGAATCCAGCTTTTAGGTAAAGGACTGGCCCCTCCTTTGCCCAAAAGGTCTTGTTTTGGGCGTTTGGGACTTGGCAATTTTTTGGTTGATAATGTGTTCTAAGTTTAGACGTAGTGGTGGTCTGGGCGATTAAACTGCTGAACGTAGAGGTTGTGGTCACCACTTTAGCCTAACACAGGCAAGGCCAAGATCCAGGTGACTACAAACACAGTACTTTTTGCGTGTGACCTGGACCGGAGTCACCCTGCAGGCTGGATTGGAGTTCAAATACAAAACAACAAAAAAAAACTTAATCAAATGGTTGAAAATATCTTTCAGCTTTACTCTGGATCGATATACAGGTAAGTCGTTCATCAGCAGTGATATCAATGGCAATGGCCAAACTAACAGTCCCAAAACAAGGAAAAATAAAGTTCAACACAAACTCAGGCTGAAAACTCAGCTTCTCTTTGTCAGTCCAAAACTTTCAAGTCATTTGGGTAGCAGCACAACACACAGTCCAGTGCACTGCTTTGCAAAACAACAGTGCTTCAAACAAAGAAAAAACAAGCCTCTGGCAGGTTTGAGACAAATGCCAGGAAGAAGGAGATAGCTCTAGGTTTTGCAATTTAAAGCCAAAAAAACAGCTTTACAAAATTCCCACCCAGCTGGAAGCAAAACCTCTCCCCGCTTCTCCAAGCTTTTCACAGTAATTCTCAACTCGTGTGTTATATGGCAAAAAAAAACAAAACACTACCCAAACATTTCACTGGAAATTCCACTCACAGTTTGTGGCAACAAGCTAAGTCCACCTGCATTCTTTCAGGGTAATCAACTTCCACAGCAGCACAGGTTTCTTCAAAATCCATAGGCTCTTCCCTGAGCCTGGACAAGTCCTCTGCTGGCTCAACTTCACTCCATTCCATAGGGACAGGACCATTGACCCTGTTTGGCTTGGGAAGCACCCTAGGGAGGCAAGGCACAAACTTCCTCCCTAACCTGTTGCCTTGTTTGAAAGCCACTGTTGGCTTTTCTACTCTTGGGGAGTGTCCTGACCTAGCAGTGTCAGCTGACGACCAGGGACCTCTAGAGCTCCCCTGGTGGTGATTCCTATTATCTTCCTCACCTTCATCTTCCCAGATCCTGGACTTTCTCTGCCGGGTTTCTAGTTTAACCCTGGGGGTTTTTATTTCAGCTAAAGCTTGGGTCGGGCTTACATCTGCTTGGTCACATACCCCCACCCTTAAATCCTGCTTATCCCTATAAGCATCAGTATTACCCTCATCCAGCAAAAATTATTTGCGTCGCCTATTCTTAAATTTCTTTTCCTCAGGCCGGGAATCTGAACACAGATTCTCAAAGTCCTCTGGCCAGTGGAGCACAGCGGGTTCAGGGTTCTTTGTGCCTAGATGCTCATTAGATGTAACACCTTCCAACCCTTCCACCCTTTCTGTGATGGACGTCAGGACTTGGGCTATTTCCTCCACTCGTTCCTGTATCTGATCCTGTAAATTCGTCACACTACCGCCCACCCGCTTCACTGAGTCCTCCACCGGATGTGCTGGAGACCTTGACTTTATTTCCGCTCGCCGGTCAGGAACTCCTCCTCCGAATAGGAAACCGGAACTTCAGTCAAAGAAGGTGCCCGCTCACACACCCTCAAACACAAAAAAAAAAAATATACTCCTCCACTGGATTAGCAAGATTGTGCAATTCTCCCATTAATCATTCATAGAAGAAACAGATAACAACCATGCTCCTCCCAGCACAAGCCAAAAAAAAAAACGTTTTTCTTTTTTTTTTTTTTTCCTTTTCAAAACTCAGTTCCAGAAATGTCCTGCAGGAGGCACAAACTATCCCACCGCTGCCACCAATTATGTGGTCACCACTTTAGCCTAACACAGGCAAGGCCAAGATCCAGGTGACTACAAACACAGTACTTTTTGCGTGTGACCCGGACCGGAGTCACCCTGCAGGCTGGATTGGAGTTCAAATACAAAACAACAAAAAAAAACTTAATCAAATGGTTGAAAATATCTTTCAGCTTTACTCTGGATCGATATACAGGTAAGTCGTTCATCAGCAGTGATATCAATGGCAATGGCCAAACTAACAGTCCCAAAACATGTCCAAAACAAGGAAAAATAAAGTTCAACACAAACTCAGGCTGAAAACTCAGCTTCTCTTTGTCAGTCCAAAACTTTCAAGTCATTTGGGTAGCAGCACAACACACAGTCCAGTGCACTGCTTTGCAAAACAACAGTGCTTCAAACAAAGAAAAAACAAGCCTCTGGCAGGTTTGAGACAAATGCCAGGAAGAAGGAGATAGCTCTAGGTTTTGCAATTTAAAGCCAAAAAAACAGCTTTACAAAATTCCCACCCAGCTGGAAGCAAAACCTCTCCCCGCTTCTCCAAGCTTTTCACAGTAATTCTCAACTCGTGTGTTATATGGCAAAAAAAAACAAAACACTACCCAAACATTTCACTGGAAATTCCACTCACAGTTTGTGGCAACAAGCTAAGTCCACCTGCATTCTTTCAGGGTAATCAACTTCCACAGCAGCACAGGTTTCTTCAAAATCCATAGGCTCTTCCCTGAGCCTGGACAAGTCCTCTGCTGGCTCAACTTCACTCCATTCCATAGGGACAGGACCATTGACCCTGTTTGGCTTGGGAAGCACCCTAGGGAGGCAAGGCACAAACTTCCTCCCTAACCTGTTGCCTTGTTTGAAAGCCACTGTTGGCTTTTCTACTCTTGGGGAGTGTCCTGACCTAGCAGTGTCAGCTGACGACCAGGGACCTCTAGAGCTCCCCTGGTGGTGATTCCTATTATCTTCCTCACCTTCATCTTCCCAGATCCTGGACTTTCTCTGCCGGGTTTCTAGTTTAACCCTGGGGGTTTTTATTTCAGCTAAAGCTTGGGTCGGGCTTACATCTGCTTGGTCACAAGGTATGCTATTCTCAAAAAAAACCAAACTAATTTTGGATGCTTTTTTTGAGAATGGACATTTTCCCTGCTGCTACTTTCAGCGTTTAGGGCCTTAGGCCAAAAGGTGACTTAGACGTTTTTTAAAATTATGCCTCTCCACATGCATATAACTTAGGACTCCTTTTACTAAGCTGCGATAGCGTTTTTAGCGTGCGCTGAATTGCAGTACATGCTAAATCCGCGCTACACAGCTAGAACTAACGCCAGCTCAATGTTGGTGTTAACGTCTAAGGCGCGCGACAATTCAGCACTAGACACTAACGCGAGCATTGAGCTGGCGTTAGTTCTAGCCGCGTAGTATGGGTTTAACATGCGCGGCAATTCAGCGCATGCTAAAAACGCTATTGTAGCTTAGTAAGAGGAACCCTTAGTGCTTTTTTTTTTTCTCAGTGTGAAGCCAAACCAACAGCACAAACAGTGTCCATTTCTAAGTAACAAAACAAAGCCAACAAATAAAGATAAATAGATAAATCAAGAATGGCCCTCAGAATATCACATGCAAATAGTTCTTTTTTTCTCATTTCCAGGAACCTTGAAACCTATTGTAATGTCTCTGGCAGCCCTCGCCAGATTTAGGAATGCCTCTGCTCCAGACTACACCCACTTTTCAACCAAAAAGATGCTTTAACCTCAGGGAATTCAGTGCATAGCAGGAAACTAATCCACTCTGAGCTTTCTCTGTTTCATTCACTCACAAAGCACCAACAGACTTAGACCAGAGTCCACATTAATTTATCTTTGCATGGAAACAACTTCCTCCATGTTGCAAACATCACAAAGTCCACCAGCATCCCTAAGGCTCTCTTTTTCTTTCTGGCCTTGGACTGTAATTGGCAGCTTTAAGGAGTTTTCAGTAATATACCACCCCTCCCCCAGCCTTTCAAGCTTTTGTATCAATCCACATATCACAGTTGCTTATTCCAAAATATAGAGTAGATCAGTGTTCAGTACCTTTTATTTTGACACGGCACCCAAAAAAATGGGGCCTGCAACCTACCTCCTTCTCTATAGCTTGTAACAATTGTGGGACTCCCATGACTGCCAATGTCTGAACACTTCTTTATTAAACAGAGGAGACTTAAACATATGTTGTCCATATTTCTCTTTCACACCTAAGGCAAGCTTCCATCAATGCCAGGCTATTTTGCTGTAAGGTCTGGGACTGAGGAGTGTCTTCTCTCTAGTCTAGAGTATACATTCCTCCTCCTCCAGCCTTTAAAGGGACATATCCTTCTTCTTTCAAACTGTGATTTCAAGGCATTTGGAAACCCTGATTTCAGTTGCCTATAAGCCCCTGGGGACCCCCTTCCCCTTCTGCAGGCTTCATTGTCTTCCCAGGGAACCTTTTCCCCCTCAGGCTACACTTCACTCCCCTAGTAACTGGCTAGCAGCAAGAGTGATGATCCATGAAGAAAGGTAAACTGTATATGATTAGTTTAGAATACACAGATGCTCTTTAATACACAGATATTACATAAAAGATACAGTTATATGGGTTAACAAGGACATTAGGAATCTGTATATACGAGTGTGTTTTTTTAATCATCTGCACTCTTAACACTATGTGCATGAATCCTCAAATGATGTTTTAGCTTGAATGTCAAATTTCTAGGATTGCACATGAGAACATTATTATTATTTTTTTTATATCATTTTTTTATTAAATAGTCAACAAGAGAAACAAGCAAGGTACAAGGATGAGATATGCAGACAGAGGCATCAATGAAAAAGAACACAATATCTATCAACAAGAATGCATAGTATACCAGGAAGACGCATGACTTAGAGAATGACACGGTGACGGTTTACCCGCGGCCACCGCATTTAAGCCGCGGGTCACCGCCGAAAACGGGGAAGAAAACTAGCAGTCGCTGCGGTGACGGGGACAAGGCCATTCACCGACCGCGGAAACGGTGAACAGGTTTGTCCCCGCGGGCCAATGTGCCCCCTTCTAGGAACCGCTATTTCACCGTGCTCCTCATTTGTCAGATCAACCCTTCCTGCCAATCGCAGCAGAAGGGTACCCAACCCCTCCTGCCGGTCCTCCCAATGGCCTCCCCTAAGATCGCCGGCAGGAGGGTACCCAACCCCTCCTGCTGGACCCCCCCCCCAACGAACCCTCCCACCCCGGAACCCCCTTAGTCTTACTTTCCAAGTTGGACCGGACAGCTCCTCGCTCGTCTGGCCAGCAGGCCTGCCTCCGTCCAAATGAGGCGGGCCTGTCCCTCCCCTCCCCTGCCTAACCCACAGGATCCTAGGGCCTGATTGGCCCAAGCACCTAAGGCCCCTCCTATAGCGGGAGTGGCTTTAGGTGCCTAGACCAATCAGGCCCTAGGATCCTGTGGGTTGGGCAGGGTAGGGGCGGGCCCGCCTCATTTGGACGGAGGCAAGCCTGCTGGCCATACGTGTGAGGAGCCGTCCGGTCCAACTTGGAAAGTAAGACTAAGGGGGTTCCGGGGTGGGAGGACCATTGGGAGGACCGGCAGGAGGGGTTGGGTACCCTTCTGCTGCGATTGTCGGGAGGGCCGTTGGGGGGGTCTACAGGAGGGGTTGGGTGCCCTCCTGCCGTGATCGCTGGGGGGAGGGGAGACTTGCAGCCGTAGCCGCGGTCACTATGCTAATCACGGCAGGGAGATCTTTGCCGCGATTAGGTACAGCGGCCGTAAATAAAGAAAAGTGAATGGGATTGCAGTGGCGGTGACGGGGCGGTGAATGGGGTGGCAGTGGCGGTGACGGGGCGGTGAAGAGGATGGTGAGACGGGGACGGGGCGGTGACGGGGATGGTGAGACGGGGACGGGGCGGTGACGGGGATGGTGAGACGGGGACGGGGCGGTGACGGGGACCAATTTTTTCACCGTGTCATTCTCTAGCATGACTGTCCAAGAGGAAGAACAGCCCACTTCCCTCATCGGCCCCATTAATTTTATCAATATGTTACTGTATGAATATTACTATATAGATACCATTGTTTAAAAAACAAACTTCCATAGTTTAGAAATTTAATATATAATGAGCATTTATGATCAGAGTGTTATCAGTGAAACTAGAAATAGCTTTCTGCATTTTAATTATTTAATATTCAGCAGTGCCCAATTTAAGCCAGTACAAATATTCTTTCTAGCGCTTTCAATTATTTCAATAAGTAACAAATGGTAATTGGACCTCCACATGGGTTTGTTTAATCTTTATTCTTCTTACATATCATTGAAGCTGAAATATTTAAAAAAGAAATATATGGCAGTCACAACTTACAATAAAAAAAACCCTGGAAACTCACAGGACTAAGGGCTCCTTTTACTAAGGTGCACTAGCGGTTTTAGCGTGCGCTACAATGCCGCACACACTAAACGCTAATGTCTCCATAGAGCTTGTGCTAATATTTTTCATTTAGCGCATGCTATAAATGGCACTAAATTGAAGATTGACAAGCACTATATGCTGCATTCCTCAGCACCTATCTTTCAGGCATCATTTATAGTTCATTGCACTGACCACTAGGCTACCCATAAAACTTGGCTCCTCCCTCCCTCTCCTCTTGAAACCTGATTCATCCTAGAAGTGGAATGTGGGCTGCAATGAGGGCAGAATCACTCTCTCTTGCTCTAATGACTTTCTATGCAAATATGGCAATGAGTGACCCCTAGCAGTAGTCTCACAGTACTACAGCTATTGTTATACTGTCAAACAAGGGCATGTGCATAGAAGAAATCCATTAACACTGTACATTGCCTTCACACTCTTAAAATAATAAGTTTTCCATGTGTGCCTATGTGCCTTTTCAGGTAACCAAACTCGCTATTTCTGTCTGTCTGTCTATCTCCCTGCCCCCTGACTGTCTTTTTATCATGCCCCTTCTCCCACCTACCTGTCTTTCTGTGTGTGTGTCTTTATTTTGGTCTGTCTGTCTATCTCCGTGCCACCTGCCTGTCTTTTTATCATGGCCCTTCTCCCATGTACCTTTTTTTTTTTTTTGTTTAGAGTGCAAAGGGTAATCAGTGAACAGAAACCGTCGCCGACTCAGCTGTAGGAAGTGTAGGAAAGAATTGAAAACCGCTACCCGTGTACGCACTGAAAACCACCACCCACACACGCACCGCTACTACCATGTCTCTGCCTACTCTGCCCTGGAGCTAAAGATCACGGAGGCAAAGATCACGGAGATAGGAGTGCGCATGCGCGCTTAGGGTTTTATTATTATTGATATAAGCTGATCTGAATATAAACAGAGATAACATTTTTCCCTAAAAGGGGGGGGATATTCAAGTGCTGATATTTAGGCCAAGAAAACCCTGACATAATTAGGGGGCACCTAAGATTTTGAAGCTTACCGGCATATGAGTCCAATTTATGTGCTATTAGGCACGATTCTATAAATGGCACTAAACTGCATTCCTTAGCACCTATCTTTCAGGCATCATTTATAGTCCATTGAACTGACCACTAGGCTACCCATAAAACCTTAGGCACCATTTATAGAATCAGGGCCTTGGTGCCCAGTATCCCGATGCCTAACTTTAGGCAACCTTTAGAGCAGTGTTTCTCAAACTGTGTGCCAGAGCACAGTGGTGTGCCTCGAAGAGATTCTAGGTGTGCCATGAGAGATATTTTTAAAAATTCCCTTCATAAGTATACACTGGAATAGATGACATGTACTGTAGTTGCATACCCAAGAGTCTGTCAATGCTATGAGCATCTGCATGCATAAGGATATAACCACCCAGACAAGAATCATTCTTTGATGTGATTGGTCCTTAAAAACTAACGGCGAGTCATTGTAGTATTATTTTTATTGAGAAACAAAGTAATCAAGGCTATGTTATCATTTGGATCTTCAACTCTGACAGAAATTAAATTTGAAAAAGAAGAAACGACTGCAGATGGTGGATGATGAAATGCATGTCTGCTTCTTGACTATCGAGCCGCGTTTTGAGTTAATTTGCACTCAAAAACAAGCACGTCCATTACATTGATTAGTAATTCTATTCTATCTACTTTAGTTTCACCATTGTTACAATTACCCATACATAGCTTAAAAAACTTAAAATAAATAACTTTCAAATGTAATTTTTTGTTGGTTTTGCAATTTTATAATTTAAATTATAATGTGCCGTGAAAAACATCTGCTCCATTTAGTGTGCCGCGAAAAACATCTGCTCCGTTTTAGTGTGCCAGAGCTAAAAAAGTTTGAGAGACACTACTTTAGAGAATTACCCCCTTACTGCAAAAGGCAGAGCCATACTGTATGGAAGGCTGACCTCTAGTGGAAACTGAAAGGTTACCCTTAGGGGGCCATGATAACAATTTTGATACCTGGAGCTAGATGGTGGGAGCAGAGTGGACCTCTACCACTTTGGCTTATTGTGCCATCAACAGGTAAGTCCTGAGGATGATGGGGGCCAGAGGTGGAGGCAAAATTCAGAAATGTGCTGTACATGTGGGCGGGGCTTTGGGTCAAGGAAGTACCTATTGCCTTTTGCTAATCCAAGGGAGATGTCATGTGGAGATTAAGAAATGTAATCGGGGGATTGAGGTGTGAAAGAAATGAATATGGAGAATGTTGGGTGGGGAAATGGTATTGAGGGTATCAAACAGTGGGTGGGCATGAGAATCTACTGAAAAAGCCATGACTACTATTACTGGACTACTGGATTGTCAGTAGCATGGCTGAACTTGCTGCCTCCTCTTCAGTGCAGCTGTGCAATCAGCAGGTGTGATCGCTGGTATGTGGTACTGCATCATGCACTAGCTGCCACTGACAGCCATTCTTCTGCTCCATTCCTCCAGTGCCCACTCACCACACTAAGCAGCTGTCTGTTTTTAACATGCATAAAAGTTAACATGCTAAAATCTAATGCATAGTGAAACCAATGGTAGTTGCTTGATCAGCTAAGTAAAAGGAATCCTTAAGATCTCAGTTTAAGAACCTAAAATTTGAAGCTCAGCTCTCTCTTTTTTTTTTAACATCTGGTTTTATATCTCCACTTTTCTGATATGTTTGTTGTGAGGCCTGTTCCTGTTTCCATACTTTAAAAACAAAAAATTATTTGGTTAACTTGAACTTGGGTACCTTATAATATGTAGGTGCCTTTAAATCAATAATTAGTTTTATTATCTTATCCATTCTGGAAGTTCCGCCTCCAAGCTTATAATCAAAATTCATTACTACAACATCTGTTTTGGACATTCTGAAAGAATCATGGAACTCCCATGCAGTAACTAAGACAGTTTAGTAAGGCATAACATTGAATTGTTCTTCATATCCTTTTTTCTAGGCCTGTTCTAATCTCATTAATTTAAGTGACATACAAATCTTAACCTTCAAATAATTAAACATGTTGATTAACTTATTAATTAACTTGTCTGAAGGCCATTTTGATCATAGTCAAATGTTCAAAAGCACAAAGCATTAGTACCTTTTCTTTGCTTAAATAAATCAATGTAATTCTAAGGAAAGAAATGCAACGCCCCATCAAGCACCTAATTATTTAGATATCTGCAGCTGCATCACAATATGTTCAGAAACAGATTGTGCTTGTATTATACTAATTCCATGTACACTATGAAATTAGGAGGCAGCTGTGTTTTGTTGCCTGATGTCTATCCAACAAAATCTCAAATTATAAGATAAGAGCTTCTTGAACTAATGCTAATAAACCTAAGCTGGTGTGGAACATCTCTTTTATGTTTTCTATATTATCTGAATTTAAAAAAAAAACAAAACATTGGATTTGAAGCCATTGGGACTCACATATTAACAGAGAGCTCATGATCTAAAGAGTCTGGTGCTTAATTTTAATTTTAATTTTTTTTAACCAAAACCAGGAGGTGCTAAGTGAGCTCCTTTCCAGATACAAGCAGAAAAAGACCAAATTGTCATCCCAGTTTCCCAGATGAGATTCTTCCATTTTGGGATAGATGAGAATATAAATTCATGTATAAAACCAAACATTAGCTCCTTCTCACCCCCACCCTCCACCCCATCCCAATAAAAATATTCAGCGGAAACATTTTTAGTTTGCATAGTTCCATGGGATTGGAAAAGTCAAATGTGGTCCCTCTTCACAAAAGTGATGACAGAGAAGAAGTGGGAAACCACAGGCCAGAAAACCTTACTTCGGTGACCGGAAAAGTAATGGAAGTGTTGCTCAAGGGAAGTGCAGTACATTTCCTGGAATCCAGTGGGTAAAAAGTCCAAGGCAGTTTTACCAAAGGTAAATCATACCAACCAAATCTGATTAATTTGTTTAACTGGGTGATCAGATAATTTGATCAAGGACTCATGCTAGATATAGCCTATTTGAATTTCAGCAAAGCCTTTGATAAGGTTCCTCATAGGAGGCTCTTGAATAAACTCATGGAAGTGATGTCAACAGGTGGTAAAATTCACTTGAAGGGAAAGAAAAATGTATAGTGGAATGCCTCAAGGATCAGTTCTGACACCAGATCTATTCAATATATATTCATGGGTGACACTGTAAAGAGTTAGAAGATAAAGTTTGCCTTTATGCAGATGATATCAAGATTTGAAAGAAAAATGACACCCCAGAGGGAATGAACAGCATGAAAAGCGACCTGTAAAAGTTAGATAAATGGTCTAATGTTTGGCAGTTAAGGCTTAATGCAAAGAAGTGCAGAATGATAATAATAATAATAATAATTTTATTCCTATATACCGCCAAAGCCATAGTAGTTCGAGGCGGTTTACAATAAGAAGAGCTGGACAATCAGTGAAACAATTACAATGAAAGTTGTCGAATACATGTAGGTAGGTTATAGAGATAATCAGAGAAAGGGAGAAAGTCAGAGTAATAGTCATAATGCAGGGTCATCGAGTACATGTAAGTAGAATACTGAGATAAGGCTTTAAGAGTTCTTGGTTACAAATCAGTTAAACAAGTTTGTTTTAACTAGTTTTTTAAAACTAAGATAGGATGAGTAGTGCTTAATGATATCTATATGTGAAGGTGAGAGGCAGATATGCACAGGTAGGAAGAGAAACCTTGGGGTGATATAGTCTTAGCATCTCAAAGCAACAAAACCGTGTGACAAGGGGCGGCCATAGGCAGAAGGATGCTAGAGTGTATACAGTAGAGAGAGGCTTAACCAGTAGAGGAAAGGAGGTATTGATTCTGCTGTACAAGTCATTGGTGAAGCCCCACTTGGAGTATTGTGTTCAGTTTAGCAGCCATATCTTGTTAGGACATAAAAAGACTTGAAGCAGTTCAGTGGAAAGTGATGAAAATAGTATGAGATTTTCCACAAAAGCTGTATGAGAGAACTTAAAAAACCTGAATCTACTATAATAAAACGCTAAGCGCGCATGCGCACTCCTAACTGCGTGTTCCGTGATCCGTAGGTCCGTGGCAGGCAGGTGTGCACATGCGTGGTTAGGGTTCTATTAGCTTGGGAGGAAAAACAACACCACTGAAGTTTCCCTTCCATAGCTCCCTCCTAGAACACACAAAAGAATCTCTTACCGGATTCCCAGAGTAGAATAAGCGGCAGCGAGACCCTATAAAGCACCTGCCTAAAGGGACAAATGCCCTCACTACCGCCATGTCTAATGCATAGCGGTTATTTCCTGGTCGGCATGCACTAATGTCCGTCGTAAACTGGTACGTCCAAAAGAAGTTTCGTCAAGATGAAGGGTGCAGCTCGGCCAAACAATCGCAAATGCGGCAAAGATTGAAGAGCAAATTTCCTGCCAAATAGTTTTTTTTCACACCGGCAAAAAAAAAAAAAGAAACTTTATGTCGGAGGAGGCAGTGGCGGAAGAAAAGGAAACGCAAAGGGGGTCCCGGGTCGGGGTCCTCAGAGCTGTTAAGCAGGCATAGATATGCAGAACATGAGGGGGAGCACAAGTTGAGAGCGGCCGTGCGAGTTCGGGGCATTAGTGAGCAGGGTTCCCATGGAAACCCAGCCGGCAGAACAGAAATGATGCAGTCGCAAGAGTCAGTGAAAGGGGAGCATGATCGACATGTACAGCCACTTGCAGCAGGGGCTTAGAGGGCAAGAGAGCTGAAGTTGTAAAGACTGAGGAAGGGAATGTTCAGAGAAATAATAACTGAGACTGAAGAAGGAATACAAAAAAAGGAAGAGACAACTAGAGGGAAACACAGGATCAGGAGCATACAGAGAAAACAGGAGAGCATAGAGGTTTGCAGTAATCAGAAACATATAGAGAAAGGAGAGCAGAGACCCCTGCAAGAAGAGAAAAAGAGCAAAGAAGAAAGCAGAGACAGCGCTGCACAAGGAAATGGAGGGGGACAGAGACAGACATATATTCTAGCACCCGTTAATGTAATGAGCTTAACGACTAGTATATTTATATTTATGTTTATTGTATACTTGATGTCCCACTACTGCAAAATGTCATAGAAGTTTACATTAACAAATTATAACAACAGTAAAAGAAAAAGAACTCCATACATTAAAAGTGAATTAAAAACAACCAAGGTTATCATACATACCATTAATAAGGTATATTCCAGTATATCTGACGGTGAAATTTCTGTCACTGGCCAGCAAAGGGAGTCTGAGCAGCAGAAAGAAGGAGCTAACTTGCATACAAGAACTGCAAAGGTACCTAGGAGCTGTCCACTCACCATGAGTGGAAAAAGGGTGCTGAAAAGAACAGCTCCAGGCTAGAAAGCTGGGAAAATCAGAAGTTCCTTCGGGAGCCAGGCAACCCTCAAGGGGAGGAATGCTGGCCTCTGGCCTAACCCTCGGTAAACCTGTTAGACCGGCCTGCCCGGTAGACCTTGGGGGTGACCAGGAGGGTACCCCAGAATTAACAACTGGCAGAGGACCCTATGGTGGTGTGAGAGACCAGGGGAGTGAGTGACAGGAGAGTCCTCACAGAGAGCGGCAGAAGAGCTAGAAGAGGTCCTCAGGAAGAGCCCTTAGAGAGAGATTGGCTGGGAAGGAGTTCTTAAGACATGCAACTGGGATAAGACACCTGAGGGACTGGGAGAGTCCTCAGTGCATGCATCCAGGAAAAGACACCTGAGTGACTGGAAGAGGGCCTGGAAGAAGGAGGAATCAGAGGGCCTGGTAGAGCCTGGAGTCCCATGGGAGTAGCTTTAGGTATCTGGCCAATCAGTCTTAGGTCACTCCCAGTGCATCCCAGAATGCACTGGGAAGGAGGCCTAAGACTCCAGTTGGCCCAGGTGTCTAAAGCCCCTTATATAGGAGGCAATTAGGGTCTTTGGCCTCCTTCCCAGTGTATTCTAGATGCACCGGGAAGGTGAAGATCTGCCATTTTGAAAAGGTGGGCTGCCAGCCGGAGGGAGTAGGCATCCCTCTGGTTGGTCTTACTTATAAAGGTACAGGGGCTGGGGATGTTAGGGGGGGGGCCGGCAGGAAGGAGTGGTCATCCATCCTGCTGCTGACAGTGTGGGGGAGGGGTTCAGGGGTGGCAGTGGGAGAGAGTTGGCATATCTCCTGCTGACCAGCTTGCGGTGGGATTTGGGGGTTCCCTGCCACGGCCACTCAGTTAATCATGGCAGATAGATTTCTATTTGAAATAAAGGCCACTTAAGCTTGCCTAAGGCCACTTCTGGGTGAAAGCTTGCCCATACCCAACCTTGAGTGAGCTTAAGCTTCCCTAGGTGCCTCCCTGCATCCGCGACAGATGTCTACAGTGTAGGTGGCCTGCCTTTGTGTTGTTTTTTTTTAGAAAATGTGTGTCATGATTGGCTGGTTAGACAGCAGTAAGATGCTTAACGTCGCCTACAATCAGGTTGCCGTTTGTAGAATTTGGCCCAAAATGTAATCACTTAACATAGGCATTTAAATTTAGATATTTTTTCTGTTACACTGATCTGGGTTTTTTTTTTTCTTTTTTACTTTGCTAGGGTAATACATTTTCCTATCTTTGTCATTACCTGAAGCTGGCTCTGATTCTGAGACTGGAAGTATTTATAATGCTAAGCCTCAGATGCCCTCACTTTCAAAAAGTGCAAATATAATAATGTGCTTCACTAATTTATTGCCAAATAATAAATTAATTTGGCACTGAATTACTTATGCTGGTAATATAGTTTCTTGGATAAGTGGAATGTGATTTTAAATCATTGTAGTAGGGACCTCATGATTTTGGTAGTGGAAGTGCCAGCATAGGTGGAAGATCAGATGAAGGAAAAGGTAACTATATTGGAACAAACTTTAAAATCTAAGGTAACAAAGGAATAATTTGAATTGAAACATGCAAATTTCCAGCAAACAATGCAACAGTTTTGAGACTCTCTAAAAGAAATGAAAATTAAGAAATGGAAGCGCGATGAGCAGGATTATCAGATCAGCAAGGTATATTCATGGGCAAAACAAGGGTCAACCCAACAACAGCAACCACAGCAGAAAAAGATAGTATTTGGGAGTTCATCTACGGATACAAGGACACCAGTAAAGATTCTAGTGGGATAATATTGGATAAGTCTGGAAATGGAGTAAGCACTACAGATCAGGGCACAAGAGAATGTGAAAAAAACATTACAGTCTCGAGAGAAGCCCGAGGTGCCGGGCATAACACAAACCCAGAAGGCACAGGGTCCATAGTTTTAAATTTATCTTCTTATAAGTTAACTCCGGAACAGTCTGAGATATTGGAACTAGGTTTGGACTTTGTGGCAATAGTGCCCCTGGACTCTTTCCGTTTTACATATTTCTTTTTTCAAATTCCTAAGAAAATTGCAATTGAAGATTTTCTTTCTGGAGAGCCTAATGACTGTGGACTTATCTATTTGTAAATCTGAATCTTGATGGGCACCTCCGGGACCAATGAATCCAATAGTAGCTACATTTTGGAATGTTGTGTTATGGGACTTTGCTATTGTTGAAGGAAGTAGAAGAAAGGTTAAATGGAATATTCCTAAAATTTTGAGTGAGGCTCTAAGTCAATTAAGTGGACAAGATCAAGTGGTAAAGGCAGATAAAGGTGGTGTTGCAGTGATACTTGATAAAAGAATGTATGAACAGGAAACAGAGAGCCCGTTATCTGATAGTACAGCCTATGTGAAGTTGCGAGAAGATCCTACTAATTCCTTGAAATCTCAGATTTTTTGGAATTATCTTATAAATAAGGAATTTTAACAAAAGAATTTCATTTTTTGAATGAAAAGCATCCAAAAGTACCTAGAATATATTTTGTATCTAAGGTGCATAAAGATTTTTTTTTTTTTTAAATCACCAGGGTGACCAATACTGAATATGAAGCATTCTTTCTTAGAGCCACTATTTAGATTTGTGGATACAGAATCTTTTTAGTGATACTTGATGTAGTTTCCCTTTATACTAAAATTTCTCAGGAGGGGACATTAAGGGTGATAGAGGAGATATTAGATCAGAGACCTGAGCCACAGCATGGTTTATCAAAAAGAACTATTTTTTTTTAATACAAAGAACAATATTATCCACAGATGGTTGGGGGTGCAATGAGGGCAACAATGGCCCCATCAGTGGCCAAATTATATGTTGCAAAATTTGAAAAATGTTTTTTGTACCCCTCTAGTTTCAAGTCAAGTTTCAAGTTTATTAGTTTTAATATGCCGACCATCAAACAAATATCTGGCCGGTTAAAAACAAAATTTAGAAGATAGGAAGACTAAGAACTTGAAGGTATAATAATTGGTGCATTAAATATATGGTGTGGACATAGATAATATTGACAGGACAAACTAGAGAGTGAAGATAAATGGGAAGGGAGGGGAAAAGTTACATATTTAAGAAGAAATAGGAGATAGAGGGATAGGGATAAAACATATGGGGTGGGGTCGCTTTATTAAAGCGGTTGGTTACTTAGAGAGAAGAGGAAAGAAGATAAGTCTAAGCACTGACAAATGCGTCACGAAATAAGAAGGTTTTTAAGCCTATCTTAAATTTATCTAGGCGTTGTTCATCGCGGCGTTGCTGTGGTAGAGAGTTCCATAAGGATGGAGCAGTTACTGCAAAATTTACTTTTCGTGTACAGTAAAAATCTTTTATGGAGGGAATAAAAAGAAGTTTTTGATCAGTTGACCTTAAAGTGCGTGGGGAACATTGGGGTATGAGAAGTTTATCAAGAAAGGAAGGCTGGTGAGAGAGTTTTATTTTAAAGGAAAGTAAAATGATTTTATAGGTAATATGATGAGTGATGGGGAGCCAATGTGCTTTTTTTAGAAGAGGAGTGACATGTTCGTATTTACCTATTTTATAAATGAGTTTTATTGCAGAGTTTTGTATTAGTTGTAGGCGTCAAATTTCCTTTTGGGGGAGACCATTGAAAAGTGAGTTGCAATAATCTAAATGTGAGATAACTAAGGAGTGTATCAGAATAATGATTGAATCGGTCTCCAGGACAGAAAGTAAGGACCGGATGATACGTAGTTTGAAAAAACAGATTTTTGCAACTGAACTTATATGATCGTGGAAGGTAAGATCCTTATCAATAATGACGCCTAGTAGTTTTATTTTAGTTTCCATTTGAATTGGGATAGATTTGATTGAAATTTTTTCCAGTAAGGATTCTGAAGTTTTGATTGGAAGGAGGAGGCCTCGGGATTTATCCAAGTTGAGGGAGAGTTTATTTGTAAACAGCCAATCATTTATAATGTCCAGTTTGTTATTTATATCTTTTATGTCGGAAATGTTTGATGTGTTAACTGGATGAAGAAGTTGTATGTCGTCTGCGTATGCGAAGATTGTAAACCTACTTTAAGAGTGTTAGGTTATGGAAAATATTTCTTGATGTCTTTTTCACATGGACAGGTTTAGAAGGTGAGTTGAATGATTTTGTTCTTTGGTTGAACACCTTAGATTCCTTTTTACAGTTTAAAGCATCTGTTGCCACACAGAGAATAACATTAACAGATGAAGAGTCTCTCAGAATACACTGTTATAATTATCTAGTTTCTACCCCTATAGTTTAAATATTTAATCTTCCAATAAGCCAGTTTCTCCGTGTGCGGAGATTGTGTTCTACTATTGCAGAATTTAAATGTCAGGCTGCTTTCTTGAGTAAAAAAAAGATTTGAAATGAAGGGTTATCCAAAAACATCCATTTGCAGGGCCAATAGAGATATGTTGTTGGCAGACTGTGTTCCATAATGATCTACTGAGTTAACTTGTGTTTTACCTTTTTATAAGGAAACAAAATAGTTTGTAGATATAATGCAAAAACATTGTGCAAGTGTACTCCTGTTTCTCTCATTTTCCCATGGTTGCATATTCATGTTCAACAACTGTGGGTGAGCATTTAAGTAAGCGTTTTGGAGTTATGAAAGAGAAAATTTTAGAAGGTATTTTTTTGACATGGGGGATGTGGGGGATGCCAGTTGTGTGTCAATGCTATAGGTGGTAAGGAATGGAAGGATCCTTAAATTCAAAAGGTAATATCAATAGGGCAGATACTAATTATAACACTACCTGGGCAGTGTATACTATTGTTTGCCCTTGTGAATTGGTGTATGTGGGATCCATGAGTCATCCAGTAAAATTACATTTAAATGAACACAAATCAAGGATAGCGGGGAAGGTGGTACAGGCGCAACATTAGACAGAGAAGTCACTCTGTATTGAAGAATTAAGATGGAGAGTTATAGATATGATTTCAGATAGGAGGGAGGGTGGTAGCTTAGAAAAAAATCTTAAACTATCAAGAACAGAATTGGATTTTTTCTTTGTATACAGTATCTCCCTTTGGTCTCAATTTAGAGATTGAATGGGCTTCACTGTTTTGAATAGGACATTTTGTATTGGATGGCTCAATGCAGTGACATAGGAGTGTGAGGTATAACTTGAGGGGTTGAGTTGTAGAGCTGTTTTACTCACATTATCCCTCTCCTAAAGTCATCATTTCCGAATACATCTCCTAAAGTCATCCATTTCTGAATACAATTCAAACTCCTCTTACTTGCCTACAAATGCACTCACTCAGCTGCCCCTCACTATCTCTCTTCACTTATCTCCCCCTATGATCCCCCCATGAGTTCTGCTCAGCTGGTAAGTCCCTCCTTTCTGTGCCCTTCTCTTCAGCTGCCAACTCCAGCCTCTAGCCCTTCTACCTTGCTGCACCTTATGCTTGGAACAAGCTACCCAAATCCCTACAGCGGACTCCGTTTCTGACAGTGTTCAAGGCCCAGTTAAAAGCCTACTTCTTTGAGAGTGCTTTCAACTCCTAACTCCTCTCACCTTGGGTTCTACATCCCCAACCCTATATGTCATGTCTGTCTGTCCAAGTTAGATTGTAAGCTCTTCCAAGAAGGGACTGTCTATACATGTCAAAATGTATAGTGCTATGTATGCCTTTCAGCGCTATATAAGTGATAAGTAGTAGTAATAGTTGTAAATGGCAGATGGTGAGTGGAGTAAGTGTAATGTATTTAAACTAGTAGGGGGTGAATGTAAAGGAGTAATTTTGCAGCTGTTATTTTTTGGTCTCAGGAGGATAGCGAGGAACTCCAGAGCGACTTGTATCAGTTAGAGAAATGGGCGGAGAAATGGCAGATGAAGTTCAATGTGGAAAAGTGCAAAGTAATGCATTTAGGCAGAAAGAACAAGGAACACGAGTATCAAATGTCAGGTGCAATGCTGGGTAAGAGCGAACAAGAAAAGGACCTGGGTGGACTGGTAGATAGGACCCTGAAGCCGTCTGTACAATGTGTGGCAGCAGCAAAGAAAGCAAATAGGATGTTTGGCATGATAAAGAGGGGAATCACGAGTAGATTGGAGAGGGTTATAATGCCGCTTTATAGAGCAATGGTCAGACCCCACTTGGAATACTGCGTCCAACACTGGTCCCCCAAACTAAAGAAGGTTATAAAACTGCTGGAGAGGGTGCAGAGGGGAGCAACAAAGCTAATAAAGGGTATGGAGAAACTGGAATACAAAGATCGACTCACAAGACTGGGATTGTTCTCCCTTGAGAAAAGGAGACTGCGAGGGGATATGATCGAGACCTTCAAAATACTGAAAGGAATTGACAAAATAGAGCAGAAAAAACTATTTACATTGTCCACTTGCACACGTACAAGAGGACACGAAATGAAACTGAGGGGAGACAAATTCAAGACGAATATCAGGAAGTTCTATTTCACGCAGAGAGTGGTGGACACCTGGAATGCTCTCCCTGAAGAGGTTATTGCGCAATCGACCGTCCTAGGATTTAAAAGCAAACTAGATGTACATCTCCTTATGAGAGGCATAGAAGGATATGGGTGACTACAAATTATGCCAGGTGTACACCTGGGAGGGCCTCCGCGTGTGCGGATTGCCGGACTTGATGGACCGAAGGTCTGATCCGGAGATGGCGCATCTTATGTTCTTATGTCCGAAGGGGATGTCCTTGAGAAAGCCATGTATCGGCAAAACATGTTGAACATGTCTCTCCTTGACTGTTAGACAAAAATGACTGAGATAAGTTTAAAGCTTAAGTTTAAAAGTATACCAGTTAAAGTTATAGTGGCTGAGATAGTTTATTCAACTATTTGAAAACCTTGCTCTAGAATGTTTACTGAAGGCTAATGAGAAGGTGGGTGTATAAATCTTAGCGTAATGAAAGCTTTTGAATGTTAAGAGGGGCATAATCAAAAGATGTGTCTAAGTCTGTTTTGGGCCTAAATCGCTAGTCACCCCAAGTCAGCAGTGCTTAAACTCCATTCCCGAAAAATACGTCCAAAATATACATATTTCTTTGAAAATCATCTAATTATACGTCCAGCCGTTTGATCGGCCAGACTGCTAAGTCGTCTATCTTTATACCCCATTCTTGTCCAAAAATGTGTCCAAGTCAAAAAAGCCTAGAACAATACCTTTTGGATGCGGGAGGGGCCAGCAAAGTGATGGACTGGACACCCAGTCATGGCAACACAGCAGTGGTGCACCTTACAGAGCACTGCTGTGAACTTCACAAAAAGGGTGCCATATAAACATCTCATCAGAACTCCCTTATAGGTCATGGTGAGCCCCCCAAAACCTACTAGTCTCACCTGTCTACAACCCCAATAGCTCCAGACTACTTAAGCCATCTCTGTGCTGCTCTACTAGGCTTTCCTATGCCAGGTGCTGATGTTCTGGAGGCAAGCATGTACGTTTTTATTCTGATTTTTATGGTGTTGTGGGGGGGAAGTCAGTGATCTCTAGGGGAGTGTGTGGGGGTCTGTACTTTGTGTCTACAGTGGTTATTTGGCCACTTTGGATACCTTCTGGGCACTTAGACCTGCTTTTACATCGCCTAAGTCATAACGTACATGTTCTGTCCAGGCACCCTTGCAGTTCGACTAAGTCTAAGTCATCCCACGTCCCGCCCTGACCACTCCTCTTAAAATGCCTCTTTCAGCTCTGGGCATATAGCAGCACTGAAGAGGCCTAAGCTGTTTTTAAATATGTCTAAAACCCGTTTCGGTTATTAGCACTTGGACGACTTGTCTTATTAATCGTCCAAATGCCGATTTAGATGGGATTTTAGACGTATTTCCATTTTGATTATGAACCCCTTAGTGTCACTACTGAAGCTGATTTGAGATGAGTATTTACTGGTAAAGAAAACTGACTACTTTGAAAAATATGCAAAACCCAGTTTTGAAAGTCTGAAGAATGGCAATACTGTATAGCACTAGAACAATAAAGAATGAACAGCGACAGTACTTGGGTTATGAATATATTCGGTTTTTTCCAGATACATGTTCTACTTAGGGCTCCTTTTATCAAGGCGCGCTACGGGGGTTAGCGCGTCAGACAATTCATCACGCACTAACCCACGCGGCACCTAGAATCCTAACACCTCGTCAATGGAGGCGTTAGGTACTAGCGTGGCAGGCGGTTTAACATGATGTTAAACTGCGACCGTGCCTTTGTAAAAGGACCCCTTAGTGTTTCTGTAAGAAAACTATCCATTAAAAAATGTAGCACATGTGTCATTTAATGCTTTTAGATTCAGCACAAATAACTCTTTGCATTCAATAAGACAGAAAGAGGACATTTCTTTTGATGAGCTCCTACTAGTACAAATCATTTCTATAGCACTAGGTGGCAAGTCAAATGCGCGCAAGACAAATGCGTGCAGACAAATATAGAAACATAGAAAGATGACGGCAGAAAAGGGCTACAGCCCACCAAGTCTGCCCACTCTACTGTCCCACCCCATTAAGTCAGAGTGCTGCTCGACCCACGTAGAGATCCCACTGGATGTCCCATTTATTCTTAAAGTCGAGCACGCTAGTGGCCTTGATCACCTGCACCGGTAGTTTGTTCCAGTGATCCACCACCCTTTCTGTAAAGAAATACTTCCTGGTGTCACCACCAAATCTCCCTCCTCTGAGTTTGAGCGGGTGCCCCCTTGTGACTGAAGATCCCTTAGGAAAGAATATGTCGTTTTCCACCTCGACACGACCTGTGACGTACTTAAATGTCTCAATCATGTCACCCCTCTCCCTGCGCTCCTCTAGAGAGTAGAGCCGCAATTTGCCCAGTCTTTCCTCATATGAGAGACCCTTTAGTCCGGAGATCATCCTAGTGGCCATTCGCTGGACTGACTCAGCTCGAAGTACATCTTTACGGTAATGTGGCCTCCAGAATTGCACACAGTACTCCAGATGAGGTCTCACCATGGCTCTGTACAGTGGCATTATGACTTCAGGTTTACGGCTGACGAAGCTTCTATTGATACATCCCATCATTCGTCTTGCCTTGGATGAGGCCTTCTCTACTTGTTTGGCAGCCTTCATGTCTGCACTGATGATTACTCCCAAGTCCCGTTCTTCTGAGGTCGTAGCTAGTGTTTCTCCATTCAAGGTGTATGTTCTGCATGGATTTCTGCTGCCGAGATGCATCACCTTACATTTCTTTGCGTTGAAGCCCAGCTGCCATGTTGAGGACCAGTTTTCCAACTTGATCAGATCCTGCGCCATACCATCCGCGAGATCGCTTTCACCTACTATATTACACAGTTTGGCGTCGTCGGCAAACAGCGCTACTTTTCCCTGAAGCCCTCGGGTCAAGTCCCTTATGAATATGTTAAAAAGGGATGGTCCCAGGACTGAGCCCTGCGGTACTCCGCTAGTCACCTCCGATGTCTTAGAGAGGGTGCCATTGACCACCACCCTCTGAAGTCTTCCACTCAGCCAGTCATTGACCCATGCCATTAGTTTCTCACCTAACCCCATCGATTTCATCTTGTTTAATAGTCTACGGTGTGGGACACTGTCAAACGCTTTATTGAAATCCAAGTACACTATGTTCAGAGACTCTCCCGAGTCTAGCTTTCCTGTCACCCAGTCAAAGAAGCTGATAAGATTGGATTGGCATGACCTGCCCCTAGTGAATCCATGTTGACAGGGATCCCTCAGATTCCCCTCATCAAATATCGTGTCTAATTTCCCTTTAAGTAGAGTTTCCATGAGTTTACACACTATTGATGTGAGACTTACTGGTCTGTAATTTTCAGCCTCCGCTCTGCAACCCTTTTTGTGCAGAGGAACAACATTGGCAGTTTTCCAGTCCAGGGGGACTCTCCCCGTACTTAGGGAGAGATTGAAGAGCATGGCTAACGGTTCCGCCAAAACATCGCATAGCTCTCTGAGCACTCTTGGGTGCAGATTGTCCGGTCCCATGGCTTTGTTCACCTTGAGTCTTGACAGTTCTCTGTAAACATCAGCTGGTGTGACAATTGCACTAACGACAATTGCGTGCAGCGACAACAGTGCAGGACAATTGCGCGAACGACAATTGCGTGCAACGACAACTGAGTGCAGGACAATTGCGCAAATGACAATTGCGCGCAGTGACAACAGAGTGCAGGACAATTGCGCAAACGAGAATTGTGCGCAGTGACAACTAAATGACTATGAACCATAGCACTACTAGATGTGCATAAGGCTGGCCTTTTGTGCCCTTGCAGAATAGCATTTGGGGGAAAATTCTATAATCAGCACCTATATCAGCAGCTGCCTAAGAAGCATAGTAACATAGTAGATGGTGGCAGATAAAGACCCGGATGGTCCATCCAGTCTGCCCAACCCTACCCAATCTTTAAATTACTGACTTAATTTAAATTTTCCTTCTACTTAGCTATTGCTGGGCCAGAACCTAAAGCTCTGACCAGTACTATGCTTAGGTTCCATCTACTGAAGTCTCCATCAAAGCTCACTCCAGCCCATCTAAACCATCCCAGCCATCGAAGCCCTCCCCAGCCCATCCTCAACCAAACGGCCATATACGGACATAGACCATGCAAGTCTGCCCAGTACTGGCTTTAAATTTTTCTGATTCGAGATCTTCTGTGTTCATCCCATGCTTTTTTAAACCCTGTCACCATTTTCCTCTCCACCACCTCCCTCAGGAGCACATTCCAGGCATCCATCCCTAACGATAGCAATGCATGTAACTGACAGTATTCTATAACCTTAGGCCCTGATTCCATAAAAAGTGCATGCTGTTAGGCACCTAGCTAATTTTAATTTTTAAGTGGTTCAGTTGGCGTTGTCAATTAAACAGCACCATTAAAAAATATTTAACAATGATTTAAAAAATTAATTTTTAGGTAGGGATCTAAATCAGTAGGTGCCATTTAGGTATCTACACTGAGGTACCTAGCCAAAAAATGAGTGTGGTTAGGGGGCAGAGTTTAGGAATGAAATGAGTTAGGTGCTGGTATTTTAGGCCAAGAAAACCCTGGCCTAATATACTGGCACCTAAGTTGCAGATGCCTAGCAGTACCTAAATTGATTTAGGTGCCACCAGGTGTGATTCTGTAAAAGGCGCCTAGCTTTGAATGACAGATGGTAGGTGCTGTTTTCCTAGGTGCCTACTAATTTGGGCACCATTTCTAGATTCTGGCCCTTAGTGCATAACTGCTGGGCATGGTCCTGACTAGTCCATGCGCCTCCCATGTCCACAATCCCTAGCAGGATGCACGTTTTTTTTTTTTTTTTAATGCTCCCCAGGCAGGCCGCCTACATTGAAGGCAACTCCGGGAGTCTAGGGAGGCTCGCAAGACCGCCTAAGCTCACCTAATGGCCTTAGGCAAACCTAGGCGTCCCTACGCGTCTCCCTAGTATATTGCTCTTGAGTCTACCACCCCTTAATCCTAAATTATGTCCTCTGGTTTTACCATTTTCCTTTCCCGGAAGCAGCCACCGATATCGTGCCAATCGCAAATCAGTGCCAATTATAGAATTTTGTTGTGGTTTTTTTTTTTTTGCATTGGTGCCTTAAATGTAGGCCAGCATTTTAGAAGCCCACATTTAAGCTGCCAGTAAGTTGCACTTATGGAAGTGGCTGGGGCACCTAAGGATGCCTAAGGCCACTTCCAGCGCAAGCCACACCCACGCCGGCCTTAGGTGTCCTTAGGTATCCCTAAGCACTTCTATAAGTGTGACACTGGAGCCGTAAATGACGGCACCATTCGACACCTTCATTATTTTTTAGAAAACATGCTCCCAGATTGGTTGGTTAGCTTGTAGTAGGGCACCCTCCTGCCGACTAACCTTCAGCGCGACTTTGAGAATTTCCCCCTTAGCCATTTTGTTGCCACTTATATATTTAAATGTACACATCCACAAAAGTGCTGGTATTCTATACATTTGTTTATCCAAGTAGCATGTAAATACAAATACCCAATTACAGAATTGCCCTTAACATTTAACAATCACTATTCAATGTGCTTTTCTTTTCAGTTCTTCTTTTTTTTTTTTTTTTTGTAATAATTTTTATTGAGAAAGCAGTCAAAGACAAACAACAAGGCCCAAACTGAGGACCAAAATACTATTACAGAAGAAGTGTAAATCGCTGGTAGATACAAAGCCGTACCTTTTCTATCTAGCTGATTTTGTATTTCTTCCTAGCGATTGTTTCGATTGCACCTTTTCAGTTCTTCTAATGGGTGTTTGTATATTTCTTTCTCTTCTGGTTTAATTGTTGTATAATATTATAGAAGACAATTCTTTTGCCCAAAACCATAATTTAAAGCTCTAATGCACTAACCACAAAGGTTGCATTGGGATAAAAGTCAGACGGGATTGCTATTCTATTATAAGCACACAAAGAAATGCAAGGCAGAAAAAGACAGGCATGATGCTTTGATGTCATGAATAAAGACAAACAAAGTGTACTTCATCCCTGTGATGTCTGATGAAAGATTCAGTGCCTCGCTGTTTGACGGAATATTGCTACCACCTTGCAATTTCAACAGAAGGGAGGCTTTAAAGTGAGCAAATAAGCAGAAAAAGAAATGCTTGATCACTCACCCTAGATTAAAAAACTACATTCTTTACTGTGTAGGGGGGGTTTGATATTCAAAGTCATTTAACAGACCAGAAACAGCTCTTGGCAGGTTAAATCACCTGTTTGGGACTAACCAGTCATTTTCAGCGGTACTTAACTGGTTAGCGCAGCTGAACATGACCAATTAGTGATTAGAACAAAGTCAGATATTGTGATAGTATTTCGGGGTGGAGTCAGCACTTGCCTGTTAGGTACTGATATCCATACTTGACCCAGCATTGAATTTCAGGGCATAATGCCAGCAGCAGTTAGCAAAACGCTGAGCTCTGCCAACTGAATATTGACCCCATTATGTCTAATTGAAAGTAAAAGTAGGTAATGAAAAATTTCTGAATCATCCATATTCTCGTGGCATATACATTACTGCCTGACACTAAATTTCTTCTTTTCATAAGTTATTAGGCAGGCAGTTCTATAGTAGGGTGGCTGAAAAGAACACAGGCACATATCACACCATACCGTACATTTTTCTTCTATACCACAAGTTTTGGCTTCTATACCACAAGTTTTGACTAGGATTCAATTCAGTTTACAATAAGATTATTAACCAGAAGACATGAACATTGAATGAAAGTTAGATGGGTCGAATGCTGAGTTTAAGCTATGGGTTCGAGGAGAAAAGGTGAGTCTGTAACTTTTTCCTGAAGTATAGTATGTGCATGTTTGTCGCACGTGAAGAGGGAGTTTGTTCCATATCTTAGGACCTTGGTATGTGAAAGTAGATTCATGTAGCTTCTTTCGGAGTATAAGTGAAAGGGGGGGGGGGGGGGGGAAGGCCAGTGTGAACCACTGATGAGATCTGGCAGTGAGAAAGGAACACATCACAGTGATATCTGTGCAAAGTTCTGCGGAGTTATCATCATTGATGGCTTTGTGGACCATGCAAACTATTTTGTATTGAATTCTCTTCTTAATGGAGAGCCAATGTAGGTATGGGGAGACACTTTTGAATTTGCTCCGTCAGAATATTAATCTGCCAGCTGTGTTCTGAAGCATTTGCAGTCTTTTACTGTAATACAGCTGCATAAGGAGTTGCAGTAATCCAGGTAGGGGAAGAGGACCGCTTGAACGATTGCTCTGAAGTTAGACAGGCTTAGCACTAGTGTAGCCTGATTCGCCGGGGGATGTGAAGGGGTGTTGGGGTGCGTGGGGGCTGTCAGGCTCGGTGGGAGGGAGCTCTCTTTGTAGGGGGCTGAGGGGATCGATGGGTGGGAGGGAGAGAGGAAATGGCTACAGTTTTGGGGAGTCTTGCCAGCTCAGCTGATTGGAGATTCCCTTGCCGCAATCAGCTGATGGCAAGCTGATCACTATTTTTGAGATCCCCTGGCAAAGATAAGTGCCAGAAATGTGCCTAAATTTTGGAACCATTTAAAGAATATCCCTCTTTATGCCATGTTTTGGATGTTTTTCTCTTTTGAAAATGAGCCCCATTGGCACATGTATGTTCAAAACATACCTTCACATCCTGCTATAAAATAAACGTCTTAGTGAATACAATTTGTAATCCTAGCAATTTATGAAACTGCAAAATGAATTTTGTCATGGTGGGCCTTATCCCCCTCATTCCCCATGGAAACCTCTTTATTGAATAAGGTCCAATGGTTTTCATTCCTAGAGGGACATGTTATTGTTCTTTCACACACTGTCTGCAGAAATAGAGCAGCTAATGCTGTTTCTGTCTGGCTAGACTATAACTTAAATTGAGCTTCAAGATGGCACCTTTGGCCATGAAAAGAAAACATCACATTTTGAATCTGAAGTCTCTGTTTGAGCAGGCTTACAAGATACTGAAAAAGACAAAGTGACTGTCAAACACTATTCATCCCCCAGCATGTTTTCAGGATTATCAAAAGGATCCAAGGAAAAATAGCTTCAGAGATAATCTTTAATTGTATTCACAAGAAAAGAAAGAGAAATCTGATCTGCCAAAAACAAAAGGGAACAATCTCTTTAAAAGTTTCTACCTCAAGTATGTGACTAACATATTATTACCCACATTATTTTAAAAAATACATTTTGGTTAAGTATTTTTCAATGCAGTATACAGTACATTGGAAAAGATACCTCCTCATTCTATAACTGACCACATCTACATTTATAGAATGTTGTCATTTATGCAAGGTAAGTGTGCACTTATGTGTACTGCTCCCTCTAAACCAGAGGTGTCAAACTCAAATCACAAAAGGGGCCAAAATCTTAAACACAGACTAAGTCGTGGGCCAGATTTTTAAAGATACTTACGCCCTCCTTTGCTAACGCACAGCGTGGGCCCCAGTACCGGTGGTGGCTCCGAAACTCACAGGACTTCTATGAACGTCGGATCAATCACTGCCGCCACCAAAACCCATGCTGTGCACCAGCAAGGGAGGGGGTTAGTCTTAGTAGAAGTATAAGGATGCAACCTCTCCAACCCCACACCGGCTACAAAATAAATAAAAAAGACTTTTCCTCTCTTTTAGGTCCTAGTTCACGCTTGCTGTCTAACACCAGCTCTGGCAGAATACACATTTCAAATTTGACATATTGTAATCACAAAATAGAAAATAAAATTATTTTTTCTACCTTTTGTTATCTGGTCATTTTGCTTTTAGTCCCAGTTTCTCTTTCTGATTTTGTCTATCTTCTAATTCTCTTTCCAGTGTATGCTGTCCATTTTATTTTCTCCTCTTCTCTCTTGCTCCAGTCCCTGTCTCCAATATTTTGATTTTTCCCTTTCAACTTTTCTCCTTTTTTCTTTTATGCCTCTGCCCTCTTTCTCATCTTCTCCTTTTTAAATTTTCAGCTGCCTATCAATTTTCCATCTTCTCTTATTCTGTAGCTCTCCCATTTCCCATCTCACTCCTTTCCCAGCCTAATATTTCCTTCTTTTAAAAAAAATGTATTTATTTATTTATTTTAATTATTTATCAATTTTACATTTAACAAAATCAAACTTTTGTACAGAAAGATTATATGAATACAATGCCTTTGAAAGACTAAAAAAAAATTCATTTTCAGATAACTTCACTCTATTCACACATTCTCAAGTCCTCAAATGATCCAAGATTCTGTGAGTGATTCAAAAGAATAAAATTTAAATAAAATAAGCAAAAAGGTATCTGTTGGCTGATTCAGGGGAGCTTATATTCCTACTTTAACTAGGCATTGTTGTTCCTTCCTTTTCCAGGCATTTCAGTGTCAGGAAAGTTGTGAGTTGAGCCGGTTCAAAAAACACATATTTATTATCTCGATACCTTATTACATATTTACATGGGAAATGTAAAAAGAAAATACCACCTAGCTGAGCAACACTTGATTTCAATAGAAGAAACTGACGTCTACAATTTTGAGTTTCTTTACTAACATCTGGGAAAACTTGGATTTTCAAACCTAGAAACTCCTTAAATTTATTTTTAAAAAACATTTTTAATATCCATTCATTATCTGGAAATAATGCCACAGACAATAGAAGAATTGCTGTTTTAGCCAATTCCTTATCAGAAACTTCCAACATTGTGGTCAAATTTAAATGGGATTCAAGCTCAAGCTGATTCTGGTTCTCCGCTTGCTGATCCGGTATTTTACCCGGCAAATAATATGCTCAAGTAAAAGGAGGTGGTGAGTCCTCTGGGATATTCAAAATCTCCATAAAGTACCTCTTTATCATTTCCCTTGGGCTTAAGTGGAAATTCTTGGAAAATTCAGCAAGCACAAGTTGTTGGCTCGATAACTATTTTCCACTGTTTCCAATTTCCTTCTGATAATCTGATTTTCTTTAATTTTGACAATTGAACTTGTTTAACCTCAGTTACTTCTTTCTCTATATCTCCTATTTTTAGTTTAACATTGGAAATTTCTTGTTATTTTCTTTTATTACTTGTTTTTGAGTATTTAGATTCTTTTCTCTATCCTTTATACATAGAAACATAGAAACATAGAAATAGACGGCAGATAAGGGCCCACGGCCCATCTAGTCTGCCCACCTTAATGTCCCTCCCCTACCTTTGCCCTGTGAAGAGATCCCATGTGCCGATCCCATTTGGCCTTAAAATCAGGCACGCTGCTGGCCTCAATCACCTGTAGTGGAAGACTATTCCAGCGATCAACCACTCTTTCAGTGAAAAAGAATTTCCTGGTGCCACCTCGTAGTTTCCCGCCCCTGATTTTCAACGGATGCCCTCTTGTTGTCGTGGGACCCTTGAAAAAGAAGATATCTTCCTCCGCCTCGATGCGGCCCGTAAGATACTTGAATGTCTCGATCATGTCCCCCCTCTCTCTGCGCTCCTCGAGCGAGTATAGCTGTAATTTGTCAAGTCGTTTTTCGTATGGTAGATCCTTGAGTCCCGAGACCATCCGGGTGGCCATTCTTTGCACCGACTCCAGTCTCAGCACATCCTTGCGATAATGCGGCCTCCAGAATTGCACACAGTATTCCAGGTGGGGCCTCACCATGGATCTATACAATGGCATAATGACTTCCGCCTTACGACTGACGAAACCCCTTCGTATGCAGCCCATGATTTGTCTTGCCTTGGACGAAGCCTGCTCCACTTGATTGGCAGACTTCATGTCCTCACTGACGATTACCCCCAAGTCTCGTTCTGCTACCGTTTTTGCTAGGATCTCGCCATTAAGGGTATAAGACTTGCATGGATTCTGGCTGCCCAGGTGCATAACTTTGCATTTTTTGGCATTGAAGTTGAGTTGCCATGTCCTAGACCATCGCTCCAGTAGGAGTAGGTCGTGCATCATGTTGGGCACTGAATCTTCGTCTGTTGTGCATTTGCCCACTACATTACTCAGTTTGGCGTCATCGGCGAATAATGTTATTTTACCTCGAAGCCCTTCTGCCAAGTCTCTTATAAAGATGTTGAATAGGATTGGGCCCAAGACTGAGACCTGTGGTACTCCACTAATCACCTCCGTCATTTCGGAGGGGGTGCCGTTCACCACCACTCTTTGGAGCCTACCTCCAAGCCAGCTCCCAACCCATTTCGTCAATGTGTTACCTAATCCTATAGAACTCATCTTGCTCAGTAACCTGCGGTGTGGTACGCTATCGAATGCTTTGCTAAAGTCCAGGTACACGATGTCCAGGGACTCCCCAATATCCAGCTTCCCCGTTACCCAGTCAAAGAAGCTGATCAGGTTGGATTGGCAGGATCTCCCCTTAGTAAATCCATGTTGTCGGGGATCCCGTAGATTCTCCTCATCCAGGATCTTATCTAATTGGTGTTTGATTAGAGTTTCCATTAGTTTGCTCACTATCGATGTTAGACTCACTGGTCTGTAGTTTGCTGTCTCCATCTTTGAGCCTTTCTTGTGGAGTGGAATGACGTTAGCCGTCCTCCAGTCCAACGGGACGCTGCCTGTACTAAGGGAGAGGTTGAAGAGCGCGGACAGTGGCTCCGCCAAGACATCACTCAGCTCCCTAAGCACCCTGGGGTGCAGGTTGTCCGGCCCCATTGCTTTGTTAACCTTGAGCTTTGACAGCTCACCGTAGACACTGCTGGGCGTAAACTCAAAGTTACTAAACGGGTCAACTGAGCCAACCCTTGTCTGTAGCTGAGGGCCGAGCCCTGGCGCTTCTTGGGTGAAGACTGAGCAGAAGTATTCATTTAATAGTTGGGCTTTTTCCGAATCCTTTTCCACATAGTCTCCGTCTGGTTTCCTAAGACGTACAATCCCGCCTGAGTTTTTCTTCTATCACTGATATACCTGAAGAAGGATTTATCTCCCTTCTGGATGTTCTTTGCTAGAGACTCCTCCATGAGGAATTTAGCCTCCCTGACTGCTGTTTTGACGGCTTTTGATTTGGCCAGGTAGTCTGCTCTAGTGTCCTGCTTCCCTGATTGTTTGTAAGAGATGAATGCTTTTTTCTTCTCCTTGATCAGGTCTGAGATCTCCGCAGTAAACCACTGTGGCTTATTGTTCCTTCGCCGTTTACTTACTGATTTTACATAGCGGTTTGTTGCTTCTTGTATGGTTGCTTTCAAAGTCGACCACATGTCTTCCACGTTATCGGTTTCTTCTTGGCTTTGTAGCGCCTGGTGAACGAAGTCTCCCATTTCTTTGAAATTTGTGTCCTTGAATTTGAGGACTTTGGTTAGTGTAGTAGATTTAGTGAAATCTTTCCTGATATTGAACCATACCATGTTGTGGTCACTGGAGGCCAATGTGTCGCCTACCGAGACCTCTGTGACACTTTCTCCATTGGTAAGTATCAGGTCCAGTATTGCCTGATCCCTTGTCGGTTCCAACACCAATTGCCTGAGACTTGCTCCTTTCATAGAGTTTAATAGCCTCCTGCTGCTGCCGGAAGCAGAGGTAAGTGTATTTATTTGTTTAGATAGTGAGTCTCCTAGCTTGGAAACCAAGTCCCATATTGAATCGAGGGTCACTTCAGCCGGCTTCACATAATGAGAGGAAAATTCATGCAAACTTTGTCTTGGCTCACCTTGACCACTTTCAATCTGCTGTTCCTTGTTTTTCCCTCCCATCATTGGTCTCTCTGTTGGTGCAGTCTCTAGACTCATCGAGTCCATTGAGACCTCCGTTTGCTGGCTCCCAGATGACACAGCCTCTCGGTCAGGGAGTGCTGCTCCTTTCAACACACTCCCTTTGCGTGGTGAGCTAGCACTCAATGACAGGGTAGGTGGCTGCCTCAAGTCGGGGCTCAAGGTGGCTTCCAGCCCAAGGAGTTCCGGGTCGGCGTCACGCTGCGTCGATGGCTCCAACGGGTGACTCCCCGATGTCTCTGTCTCCCTTTCCAGTTGCTGCAAAAAATGCTCAATTGAGGCGAGAGGGGGATTCACGGAGCACCGCGAGGCTGCAGCAGTGCTCCTACCCCGTCTCTTCGGCATCGCAGAAAAAAAAAACCCAAGGTAAAAATCTATCCAAATACTCGCCAACTCTCCCAGCATCCATTCAGTCAACGCCATCTAATTATACAAAGGAAAACAAATCACAGGCCATTGGACCCTAAAGAATTAATATTAGCTCAAAACTCTTATAATAGCCCACATATAGGAGGGAGACAATTCACATCTTAGAGAGAATTATAACAATAAAATAAAATGAAATGAAAACCACACTTATAGCGATACTTTCTACTTGGAGTCAATTAGGATTGTCTCACACCGAAGCACTATGCATTGGTATCCCCTTCCCTTCAAGAAAAAATTGCAACTGGGAGGGTTTAAAAAATACATAGGAATTCTGATCCAAAAGGATCATATATTTACAGGGATATCTGAGTTGAAATTTTGCTCCCAGTGAAGTCACATGTTGCTTTAGTTCAAGGAACCTCCTTCTCCTGGTCCGAGTTGTTTTTGAGACGACTGGGAACATAGAAATCTTACTTCCTAAGAAGGTCACTTTTCTAAGGGCTCCTTTTACAAAGCCACGCTAGCGGGGTTAACGCGTGTGACTTTTCATCACGCACCTACCCCCGCGCTGGCCAAAAACTACCACCTGCTCAAGAGGAGGCGGTAGCGGCTAGCGCGTCTGGCAGTTTAGCATGCGCTATAATGCACGTTAAACCGCTAGCGTGCCTTTGTAAAAGGAGCCCTAAGTCTAAAAAATAGTCTTAGGAAAGCCTCCTTATCCTGATGGAAAACAAATATCACTAGAAGAGTCGCTCGACTAGTGACCTCATCCTCTGAGGTTTCCAGGATATCTGTAATGTTAATAACATCTGAAGCCTCAGGTAAAAGCCCCGGAGTAGAGGATTGTTTTTTTTGATACTGGCAAAAGATATATTTTATGAAGTGGAGGAAGTCCATTCTCAGGGTACTTGAATTACTTCCTTCAGGAATTTATAGAATAAATCTTTTGAGGAGATTGTCAACATTCTAGGAAAGTTCAGGATCCTAAGATTCAAAGACGTAATATAATTCTCAAATTTTTCCACTTTCCTAGCAAAGAGCAATCTGTCCTGAGTTGTAGATAGTTGAGATGATTGTAACCCTTGGATCTGCTGGTCCAAGTGGTCAACTTTTTCACCCTGAGTTTTTACTTCCCCTTCCAAATTGTCAATTCTCTGAGCTTGGATATTGACCATGGGAAGGGTTCCAGCACAGAGTTTATGGAGGGAGTCCAATGCCATCCATATTGACTCTAATGTAATTACAGCTGGTCTTACCAGAGAAGGGACCATAGGAATCTGCCTCTCTCGTGCTGTTAACTCCACTGCCTTCTCTGCCTTCGATGTCCCAGTCAATTTTGATTGAGGCGTCGTCAAGCCCTTGAGCACTGCAGGCAACGCTGAGTTCCATCCCTGCTCAGCTCCCGCGGGATTAAGTGAAAGTTCGCTTCCAAGCACCAAACACTCTCTCCGATCCTGTGTAGCCAGTTCGCCCCTTGGTGAGAAAGTAAAAAAAGCCTGTGATAACCTCCTGCCGCAACAAGGTAGGTTCAATCTGCTGGGCTGAAGCACCGATTCTTCCTCTCCTTTTAAGCATGTTTAAATCCAAGTTTTAACCTGCTGAAATGGGTAGAAATATTGTCAGCAGCAGGAGAGATTAACACAGCGTCCTCACTATGCCGCCATCTTGTCTCCTCCATATTTCCTTCTATCTCTCCTCCTCTCTCCTCTTGATCCAACATTTTGTTCCCTCTATTTTCTCTTATTCTTCTTCCTTCCCCCCTTGATGCTGAATAATGAGATGGAAGGGAAAAAAAAGAGATGCTGCATCTCTCTCTCCCTTCCATCCCCAGACCTAACATTTCTCCCTCCCTTCCATCTCCATCTCCAACTTCGCTCCTTTTCTCTTCCCAACTTCCCCCATCCCATCTCTCCCCCTGTCTGCCTGCTTCTCTCCCTCCCCCCAGGTCCACCGCTTCTCCCTTTCTCTTCCCAACAGTTCTCCCTTCAAGTATCTTTTTCCCTCTTCCTCCACACTACCCCAGGTTCAACTTCCCTTCATCTCGTTTTCTTCACAGCCCAGCTTGCCTTTCCCTCCAGCGCTGGTCCGATTTCACCACCAAGCCGAGGAATCTTCCGGCCTCAGCGATTTGGGAGTGTTGTACATGGTGCCTCCTCCTGCTTTTCACCTGCCACGGTCTATCTCCAATGACGCACAACTTCCTGTTTCCGCCTGGGTAGATCACGGCGGACAGAAGGCAGGAGGGGAAGCTATGAACAACACTGCCGAATCACTGCTAAAGCCAGTAGACTTTCCGACATGATGGTGACGTCGGACCAGCGCCGGAGGGAGGACATGCTGGGCTCTGAGAAGGGGAAGTTTGAGAGATTTCCGCAGGCCAGATAAAAAGGCCAGGCGGGCTGGATTCGGCCTGTGGGCCTTGTGTTTGACACATGTGCTCTAAGCTGAGGCGGTGTCCTCCAACTGTATTGCTACCAGTAGGTGGTGGTGCTTCAATATTATGTTTTCAGTGTATAGGGATAGGCAGGTTCCCCAGAATCCTGCAGAACTTGCCTGTCCTTCACTACTGAAAATGTGATAGTGAAACAGCACTCCCCACTGGCAGGGCTGTAGATGGAGGACTCCCACTCATATTAGAGGGAATAGTGCTTATATTCATAAATGGCAGCTGTACGATCAACAGATATACAAAATATCCAAAGTTTGTAGAAAATAAAAATTTTGTTGCCATATGGATTACTTAAAAGTGTGATTGCCCAGCATATCAAAACAAGACAAGACTATTGAAGATAAGTGTTTTATGTATTGAAAGTATGCTATTATTTGAGTAGGTTTTTTTGCTTCTTCTAAGTATTGTTGGGTATTGGAGGGACAAGTTATTTGAAGAAACACTTGAATTTAAGAATATAAAATACAGGGAGGTTTTTCAGCATATGATCGATAAGGTGAGGGTGTAGAAGATTTTTTTTTTTCCTCCATGACCCCCCCGAGTCTGAGGCTTTTCCTACCCTGAGTTAAAATTATTTAAATATGGAATGGCTACAAAAGGGCCATGTGAGCAATTATTGGGTGATAAAATACTAGGCACTAAGTACAAATTCTATATTGGCAATTAGACATGTAATTGATGTAATAGAATACTTGTATTCTGTAAGTGCTCATTTTAGCTCCTAACTTTAAGTTCAAGCACTTAATGTAAAGTCAAAGGCTGGTGGAAATGCTCATGCCTAACTGACGACAGCAATGCATGTAACTGACGGTATTCTATAACCTTAGGCCCTGATTCCATAAAAAGTGCATGCTGTTAGGTACCTAGCTAATCTTAATTTTTTAAGTGGTTCAGTTGGTGTGTCAAACAGCACCATTAAAAACCATTTAACAATTATTTTAAAAAACTAATTTTTAGGTGGGGATCTAAATCAGTAGGTGCCATTTAGGCATCTACACTGAGGAACCTACCCAAGAAATGAGTATGCTCAGGGGGCAGAGTTTGGGAATTAAATGAGTTAGGCGCTAGTATTTTAGGCCAAGAAAACTCTGGCCTAATATACTGGCACCTAAGTTGCAGATGCCTAGCAGTACCTAAATTGATTTAGGTGCCACCAGGTGTGATTCTATAAAAGGCGCCTAGCTTTGAATGACAGATGGTAGGCGCTGTTTTCCTAGGTGCCTACTAATTTGGGCACCATTTCTAGAATCTGGCCCTTAGTGCATAACTGCTGGGCATGGTCCTGACTAGTCCATGCGCCTCCCATGTCCACAATCCTTAGCAGTTGCACATTAAAAGACTATGCACTAAGGTTATAGAATTATGACTAAGGACAGTTAGGTGAATTAGTACCAAATAGCCTTAATTAACTCCAGTTATAGCACTGTTCTTTAATGCAATGCCTGTGAGACAATCTCTGGAATTCGCTGCCTAATCATTTAGGGATCGAATTCGTGCTAAAGCAATTTAAAGCAAAATTAAAAACATTCTTGTTCCAAGATGCTTTTGGATAACAACTGTCTTTTTATGGACTAAAACAAATTTTATAGCTTTTATCCTCACTTATTGTTTTCCCCTAAGTGTGCTTTTCCTCAAAGATTGTAGTTCTGCCCTTCTTTCCTAACTGTGTGTAGTTAGTATATATGTTTTGGATGTGTCTACTAACCTAACCTGGTTCTGTTTAGTATTTTAACTCTAACTTGTTTTTTAAGATACTTTTTATTTCTGTACACCGCCTAGAAATTTGATTAAGCGGTATAAAAATTTTTTAATAAACTTGAAACTTGAAAAGGATTGTGGATATCTTTCACGAGTAAATCACGGAATATTTTTGTGGTTTATCTGCAATTACATCACTTTCTTTTCCAGAAATAAATAAATAAAAGATTTGATATTGATATGTGAACATTTCTAAAGAGAGAACTGAATATTTCATTTTCACATGACTGTATGATCACCCACTGTAACATCAGAAACACTTTCCCCATTTGTAAGCACTAAGTCCAGTAAGATCACATCCAGCATGAGTTCCGTTACCAACTGCTGGAACAGTTCTCCATGTAGAGGATCTCTCTACTTCTAGAAGACCCAGCAATAGGGATACCCCAATCAACATTTGGCATGTTAAAACTAAACTAAATCTTAGGTCTCCTTTTACTAAGATGCCCTAGCGTTTTTAGTACAGGCACAAAATTACCACGCAGTAAACCGTACGGTACACTTCTAGAATAACACCAGCTCAATGCTGGCATTAAGGTCTAGCGCGTGCAGCAATGTAGCGTGTGTTATTCCATGCGTTAAGGCCCTAATGCACCTTAGTAAAAGGAGCCCTTAGTTTTATAAACCTGGTCAACAGCCAATTTCGAGCTCGACTCGGTTAACATTAAGAAAAGGAAAAATACAAAAGAACTAGAAGAGAAAAGAACTAAAGCAGGAGTGGAAGAAGTAGTTAATTTCCAAAGTGCTTGGCGAACATAATTATCTTCAAAACCTTCCTGAATGATAAGAAGGGGCCCAAGCTTCTTAACAAAAGTGGCAAGTTATTCCAGGGCTCTGTCAATTTGAAGGATAAAGAATGACTAAATTGCTTAATAGATTTACTTTTATCCCTAAGAGAGGGAAAGGAGAGTTTTAATGTCTGAGAACTTCTGGCCAAGTGAGATCTACACACATTCCAGTGCATTTTTAGATATATTCTGAATGTCTACTATTAAATCTCTGTCTACTTCCTTCTGTGAAGGAGGCCTGTATATCACACCAATGTAAATATATTTACCATTCCCTCTTTCCAAATTGATCCACAGTGCCTCTTCCTTGCCCTGCAGATCCTGCAATTGTGTGACTTTAATATGATCTTTAACATGTAACGCTACTCCCCTTCTTTTTCTTCCTACCCTGTCTTTCCTGAACAGTTTATAGCCCGGTATAACTACATCCCAGTCGTGGTCCTCCATTAATCACGTCTCCATGATCGCCACTATATCCAACTCATTTTCTTCCATCACAGCTTCTAGATCCAGAATCTTGTTTCCTATACTTCAAGCATTAGTATATATACTGCTTTCCAGACATTGCCCCTTTTTCCCAATCCTTCTTCCCACAAACTCCAAAATAATCCCTGGTAGGAGGGATGCCCAAGCCGACCCCCCCACCCCCAAATGTCTGCAGCAGGAGTGCCCAATTCCTTCTGCGCCACCCCAAGACATCCACCATGCGGAGGGATGCCCAGTCCCTCCTTCCATAGACCCCACAAGCCCACACAGATCCAACAAGTACCCTTTTTAGTTGGCCAGCCGGAGGGATGCTTACTCCCTCCAGTTGGCAGGCCTGCCTCCACTGAATTGTGGGCCTTTACCTTACCAGTGCATCATGGGATGCACCAGGGAGGGGTCTAAGGCCCTGATTGGCCCAGGTGCTTAAGGCCCCTTCCATAGGAGGGGCCTTAGGCGCCTGGGCCAAGTGGAATCTTAGGCCTCTCTCCCAGTGCATTCTGGGATGCACTGGTAGTGGCCTAAGTTTCTGATTGGTCAGATCCCTTAGGCTACCCCACATGGGAGTGGTCTAAGGGATCTGGCCAATCAAAATCCTAGGCCATTCCCACTTACAGTTTCAGGACTTATGAAGCCAATGCCAATACTCTGTGCTGGTGAAGGACTTTGAGCCTCTGTGTATGCTCAAGGCCTGTTGAACTCCCTTTGAGAATCCTGGAGCCAACAGACTTTAAGCACTTGCATACACTCAAGGCCCTTCACCAGCACAGAGTATTGGCTTCCTGAGTTCCGGAACTGTAAGTGTCATGTCGGTCTGAGGCAGGGGGGAGTGGGTAATGAAGGACAAAAATACCATTGCTGTGGCCTCCTCTGTACTATTCTTTTGCCTTGGCCCACCCACTTTCAAAGCAACTTCCTATTTCCATTTGGGTGGATCGCAGCAAAAGAATGGTGCAGAGGAGACCACGAGCAGCACAAGATAATTACTCCCATGCAGGTGACCATATAGTTTTTATGGTGAGGGGAGCTTTGGAACCAGATGGGGAGAACATTTAATGGAACATGGGTGGGGGGTGATGGAGAAAGAAGGGACAGAAGCTGATTCAGAAGGGCAAAGAGGAGAAGAAGGAGATGGTGGCACATGGATGGAGAGAAGGGAAAGAGGATGGAAGAGATGGTGGCACTTGGATAAAGGGAAGGGGAAGAGGAGGGAAGTTATGGTGGCACATGGATGGAGGGAAGGGGAAGAGCTGGGAAGACAGATTTGAGATGGAGGTAGAAAAATGGAAGAAACTGAATATGAAAATCAGTGCCAAAGATGGATATAGTGCAAGATGTGAAAGAGAGGAAAGACATAGCAAATGCATAAGGAGTCCTTGGAAACTGAGTTAAGAGCAAACAGGGAGCAAGATGATCAGTAAAATAAAATTGCCAGATAACAAAGGTAAGAAAAAAGTTTTTATTTTCAATTTAGTCATATTAAAATAGTCAATTTTGAAAATTTTACATCTGTTCTTATATTTCAAACTGTTCATGAAGAAATGCCTTTCTTTCTATTTCTTTTGTGGTGTACTGTGTGCAAAGTGGGTTTGCATTTGAAAAGGTTTTTTTTTTAAAATTTTCTGCATGTGTGACTGAGGCCAGGAGTTATGGTGGGGATAGAAATTCAGAAACTTTGATTGGTGTTGTGGCTCCAAGTAGGAAGATATTTGTCAGCTCTCCTTCAGCTTTTTTGGACTTGAAACAGCCCCAACTGAAAAATTAGTGATTACTTTTGGCACTACTTATGATACTCACATGCCCAAATTTCTAATCTTGGTTTATATTTGAGTCAATCTTTTTTCCTCATTTTTTTTTGGGGGGGGGGAAGTTTACCTTGGTTTATATTTGGATCGGTTTATATATGAGTATATAAGGTACCATGAAATAAGTGTATTGCAGAGTGTGGATGCACCTAAGGCCACCTATTGATGTGATATAAATAGCACAACAGACAATAACGAACAATCAGTTAATTAATTAATTAATTAATGTATTTGGTTAAATATTTACCAAATTTACATTCTGCTTACCTTCTAAGATGGATTACACAATGACTTTAGGGAAGGGAATTTGACATGCTTCTTTTCTGTGGTAAAATCAATGCATTAAAAACTGACAAAATAAACAATACCTTTACAATACATGAAACATAAAACTTGATCAAAGCTGCCCATGTAATATCAGGAGATGCATTTTGAATTTTAATTAGTTTTTTGAAAGTTGGAGCAATATGGTGATTCGTCAGAATAGTAGCAAAATAAAAGGCCCTTTTATCAAACAGAAGTAAAGTGGCCTTAATGTGCCCTTATGCAGGTCTTTTGAACATGCTAAAGCCACTTTTACCGTTGAGCTAAAATGGCCAAATTTTTCCTTTTTTTGTCTTATTAATGGCCATTTAATGTTTGAACACCTACCACCACTTCTTATATAGGCAGTAAGGCCCTGATTCTATAAAGTCCACCTAAAGTTGGGTGCAAATATCAGCACTGATTCTACAAAACTTAGGTGCCCATTATATAATTACATGCGTAAGTACATCATCTAAGTATGCTTAGGCTGTGCTCAGTGTCTTACAATTTAGGCATCCTCATTTTATTCCAGGGTTTTCTTCACGTAAAGTTAAGTGCTGTTATCAAAGCCTAATGGCACTTAATTCACAAACAGAAACACTGTTATAAGAACATAAGAACATAAGAAGTCGCCTCCGCTGGGGCAGACCAGAGGTCCATCTTGCCCAGCGGTCCGCACCCGCGGCGGCCCATCAGGCCTAATTGCCTGAACAGTGCCCCTGACTAACTTTGTAACTGCCCCTAATCCGAAAACATCTTAAAAAACATCTTTAAAAAACTTGGCTTTTGTCAAAAATGTAATACTTCCTTCCCTCTATGATGTTCCATCTTTATACTAAGTTCCTGTAAACCTTCTTTATACTAAGTTCCTATAAACCATGCAGAGATCTACAATTGTAGAGTTGATGCGGTATACAAACTTAAGGTTTAGTTTAGTTTAGTTAGTTTATCATTTAAATGCGTAAGTACATATTATACACATATATTATTTATTTAAAAGATTTCTAACCCGCTCAAATCTAAGTGGTTTACAAACTACAAACATAATAATCATATAACACATAAACAAAACAAACTTATCTAGAATATGCATAATTAATATCCAAGCCTACTCAATTAAAAACCTCTATAGACAAAATTGTTTTCAAAAACTTCTTACATTTCTAGATATAAGAAAGCAATTTTAGGAGGCCTTACATTATTATTATTATTATGTTTTATCGATGTTTGATTTGTTGTACTGTATGTGATTCTGTTTGTGTATGTCCTCTATTGTGACCCACCTTGGAAAAGGCGGCTTATAAATAAACAAATACAAATACAAAGCTTAATGGTCCTGTCAAATTATCTCATAACCAAAATTACAGATGCCTTTCTGTTTGTATAATGTACATGTGATAACTCATCTGTTGATAATCACAGCATATCCTCTGACCTTAAAGATGTGAGAAGCTGGTAGAGTTTAATCACTTGTGCCAAAAACCAAGGAGTCTTATAATAAATGACTTTAAAAATCAACACAAAACTTGAAAAACAATGCAAAATTTGACTGATAACCAGTAAAGTTTTTTAATCATGATGTAACATGTTCAAATCTGTTTCCACCGCATATCAAACACGCTGCCACATTTTGAATCACTTGCAAAACTCAACACCATGATGCCACTATTCCCAGATAAAGGGTGTTAACAGTAGTCTAATCTTTGAATTATTATAGCTTGGACCACCAAACAAAAATCATAACCTGATAACATAGGCTTTAATCTACTCAATAATCACATGTGGAAGAATGCAGACTTGACTACTGCCAACACCTGATCTTTCATTCTTGGCATTGAATCCAACCAAACTCCTAAAATCTTCAATTTCTTTTGTATTATAAGTCTCATATTGTTAACCTCAACATGCTGAGGCCACAGTGTGTCTTCTTTCTTTCGATCAACATTACATCAGTTTTAGCAAGATTCAGTAATAATTTGTGCTCTGCCATCCAGGTGTCCACTGCTTGCAACTACATGGACAATTTTGTTTGCAATTCTACTTTCCAATCATCCATTTGAAAGAAAAATTGAATATCAGCATAAAATTGATTACTTTATATTCAATTGCTGAAATACATTTCACAAAGAGGCTATGTAAAGATTTCAAAAGTAGACAAAAATGTTGATCCTTATGGAACACCTTTGTGTATATTTCCATTACACTCAAATTGATCAATCCTGGAAATATGAGACAAACCAGTCATATACCACACCTCCTATTCCCATCTTCAGCAAATTTTGCAGCAGAATGTCAATATCTACAGTATCAAACACTGATTATACATCCAGAAAAACAATACAAAATATTTTATTTTTATTCATACTTTTCCTTAATATATCCACTGTGGACATAAGTGCTAATATTCTATAACATATGGGACTCATAATAATTTTTTAAAAAGTTCAAAACGTAGCCTAAATCGGTACTTGGAAGATCAAAAAGACAGATCGTCCAAGTATCGATAATCAAAGCTGGTTTTACACATATCAAAAACCAGCTTAGGCCTTTACCCTGCCTCTGAACGCCTAAAGCGAAAAGAGGCGTTTTTAGAAGAGGGGAAAGGGCATGAGGTAGGCCGACCTAGACTTAGTCGTACTGCAAGTATAACCAAAAGTCTAGGGAGATGGCCCAGTCGGAACTTATACGTTTTGACTTAGACCAAATCAAAACAGGTATAAGTTCTGAATAGGGGCCGCTGAGCTGATTGTGGCTGCCGCGATCAGCTCAGCAGCCCCGGCAACCAACCCACCCCCCATCGCAATAATCATGGCAAAAGAGATGGTTAATCTCTTCTGCCGCGATCGCGATCACCCTGCCCGAACTGCCGTGAACCACGGCAGGAGAGATACCCAATCTCTCTTACCAGCACCCCAACCCTCCCTTGAATACCGGCAGGAGTGAGTCCAAGCCCTCCTACCACACGCCCCCCCCAAACTCCCACCGCCAACAATACCTGCAGGAGGGAGCCCAAGCCCTCCTGCCAGAAGACGACCACCCACCCCTTCAAATATGGGCAGGAGGGATCCCAGGCCCTCCTGCCCATGGTACACCCCCAAACCCCCAAATGTCCCCCCGAACCCTTAACACCCCCCAACACCCCAAACTTACCTTAACGTTGGCCAGCCGGCCAGGTCCTAAGTTCAGCCGGCAGACCCGCCATCCTCCAATTGGGCCAGGTGCCTAAAGCCCTGCCCATAGGAGGGGGCATAGGCACTAGGGCCAACCAGAATTGGCCCAGTTGCCTTATGCCCCTGCTGTGTGTGGGGCCTTAGGCACATATGGCCCACCCATCCCATGTGCCTAAGACACCTGTCTACAGAAGGGGCCTAAGGCAAGTGGGCCAATTCCAGTTGGCCTAGGTGCCTAAGGCCTCTCCTATGGGTATGGCCTTAGGCGCCTGGCCCAATCAAGCCCTAGGCTCACCATTTGGAGGATGGCGGGCCCGCCGGCTGGCTGGACTTGGAACCTGGCCGGCCGGCCAATGTTAAGGTAAGTTGGGGGGTATTGATGGTTGTGGGGTGTTGGGGATTAGGGGGGGCCATTTGAGAGCAATCAGGGGTTCAGGGGGCGATAGGGGGTTGAGGGTGGTGTGCAGTGGGCAGGAGGGTCTAGGATCCCTCTTGCCCATATCTGAAGGGGGTGGGGGTTCACTTTCCAGCAGGAGGGCTTGGGCTCCCTCCTGTCGTTATTGTTGGGAGGTGTTCAGGGGTAGGGGCCTGCTCCCTTCTGTTGGTATTGTCAGGGGGTGTTTGGGGGTGGGGCCAGTATTGACGGGGGTGTGTTGAGGGGGGTGAGGGCCTGCGCCTCGGCAGGAGGGCTTGGGATCCCTTCTGCCAGTATTCATGGGAGGGTTGGGGTGCCAGAAAGAAGGCTTGGGCTCCCTTCTGCCTCTAGTCACAAGAGGGTTGTGGTGCCAACAGGAGGGGTTGGGATCCCTCCTGCCGGTATTCGAGGGTGGGGATTCCATTGGCAGGAGAGGCCTGGCCATCTCTCCTGCTGGTATTGTTTTTTTTGGAGGAATGCTGGCAGGAGAGATTGGGCATCTTTCCTGCCGCGATCGTTGCAAGGGGGGGGGGATTCTATAACAGAAGCCAGTTACAGAATCCAGCTCTTAGGTGAAGAACCGGCCCTACCTTCACCTAAAAGGTCTTGGTCTGGGCGTTTGGAATTAGGGCAATTTTTGGTTGATAATGTGTTTTAAGGTTAGACATAGTGATGGTTTGGGAGATTAAACTGCTGAACGTAGAGGTAGGCCATTCTTTAAAAAACCCTCATTTTGGACTTTTTTTTGAGAATGGACATTTTCCCTGCTGCTACTTTCAGCATTTAGGGGCTTAGGCCAAAAGTGGACTTAGACGTTTTTGTTTTTATATTATACCCTTCCATGTGTATAATCCTATGTTTGTGGACATAAGTGCTAATATTCTATAACAAATGTGTGTAATCAACACCTAACTTTAGGTACCAAGTTATAGAATGAAGGGGTAATTGTTAATTTGGCATGCTTTTCTGTGTTAACTGCTTTATAGGCTTTATTAAAAGGGGTCCTAAGTTATCAATCAAAGGCAGATTTGAGGTTTCTCAAGTTTTGGTAGATTGTGAATATAAATGGGTAAATATTATCACCTTTTCAGTATCCATTCATTTTGAGTTATGAGGGCCTATTGAAAAGTTCTCAGCCCAAGAAGAGAATGATGTGGCGCCATGAAACTTACAAGTTATTCTACACTTTTCTTGATACTTTTTGTTTCATTTCAGATCATTTAAATTAAAAGTGTGGAATAACTTGTAAGTTTCATGGTGCCACATCATTCATTTCTTGGTTAGTTTGAGAACTTTTCAGCGGCCCCTCATATTGCATATTGCTTTAACAATGCTTTGCTCTGTACCCATTTCCTCAGCCCCTGATGTTAATTATTGAATATTTTGCAGCTGGAGCTTGCTGTTATATTATATTGTTATTCTGAATAAAATATGAATAAAAAGCTAATCACCGAGTTATTTTAATACAGAGTTAGTGACATGGTTAAATTGAAAGTAGTCTCATTTTAATTTTAAAGTCATTAATGTTAATAGAGCAATAATTCTTGTCTTATTACATACAATAGCACAGAACTTTTTTATTAGCCCTATCTTAAATTTAAAAAAAAGAAACCGTAGTGTCTTTTATAATCCTTCAGTAAAGAATTACTATATAATTTTCAAAAATGTTCATATAATATCTGTAGTCTGAATATATTTACAAATGGCAAAAGCAAATATATCGTGGTTGTTAGTAGATGTTGCCTTTTTAAGAGCTGATGTGCCAATCTGGGTCAGACCAAAGGTCCTTTGAGATCAGAATCAGGTAAATGTCTGGGTCACTGGCAGATACCAATGAAAGGGTCAATTACTTGTATCTCACTGCCAGAGTTATGCAATGACCTTCCTGAGTTTATCTGGGTAATAACTGTGTATGGAAATGGTTTTCAAGGGTGAAGATGTGGAGGAACTGAAAGAAATCTTGGTGAATCTGGAAGATGTACTGAGCCAAATTGACAAGTTAAAAAGTGATAAATCGCCTGGACTAGATGGTATACATCGAGGGTACTAAATTAACTCAAACTTGAAATTGCTGACCTGCTGTTAGTGATCTATAACCTGTCGCTAAAATTGTTTGTAGTACCTGAAGATTGGAGACTGGCCAATGTTACACCAATTTTTAAAAGGGTTCTAGGGGATATCCAGTAAATTACAGACCGGTAAGCCTGACTTCTGTGCCGGGCTAAATGGTAGAAACAATTATTAAAAATAAAACTGTGGAACACATAGACAAACATGATTTAATGAGACAGAGACAGCATGGGTTCAGCCGAGGGAGATCTTGCCTCACCAATTTGCTTGACTTCTTTGAATGTGTGAATAAACATGTGGATAAAGGTGAGCCAGTTGATATAGTGTGTCTAGATTTTCAGAAAGCTTTTGATAACATTCCTCAAGAGAGGCTCCTGAGAAAATTAAAGAGTCATGGGATAGGAGAAAAAGTTCAGTTGTGGATTAGGAATTGGTTATTGGATAGAAAACAGAGGGTATGGTTAAATGGTCATTTTCTCAATGGAGGAGAGTAAACAGTGGAGTGCCACAGGGGTCTGTACTGGGACCGTTGCTATTTAACTTATTTATAAATGATCTGGAAATTGGATGAAACCTTTTGCCTAATGTATGGCGGCAGCGGCCAAAAAAACAACAACAGGATGCTAGGAATTAATAAAAAAGGGATGATTAACAAGACTAAGGATGTTATAATGCCCCTGTATCGCTCAATGGTTCGACCTCATCTGGAGTATTGAACTCAATTCTGGTTTCCTTATCTCAAGAAAGATATAGCGGCACTAGAAAAGGTTCAAAGAAGAACAACCAAGATGATAGGCGATGGAACTCCTTACATGTGAGGAAAGACTAAAATGGTTAGGGCTTTTCAGCTTGGTAAAGAGAAGGCTGAGGGAAGATATGGTTGAAGTCTACAAAATCCTGAATGGAGTAGAACAGGTACAAGTGGATTGATTTTTCACTCCGTCAAAAATTACAAAGAGTAGGGGACACTCTATAAAGTTACATGGAAATACTATTTAAACTAATAGGAGGAAATTTTTTTTCACTCAGAGAATAGTTAAGCTCTGGAACACATTGCCAGAAGTTGTGGTAAGAGTGGATAATATGGCAGGTTTTAAGAGAAGTTTGGACAATTTCCTGGAAGAAAAGTACTTGGTCTGTTGTTGAGAAAGACAGACATGGGGGAAGCCACTGCTTGCCCTGTATCGGTAGCAGGAATTGTTGCTACTCCTTGGGTTTTGGCCAGGTATGCGGACCTGGATTGGCCACCATGAGAACGGGCTACTGGGCTTGATGGACCATTGGTCTGACCCAGAAAGGCTATTCTTATGTTCTTATTTTCAAACCCCCAGTAAACCCAGCTATAGCAGTTGCATTAAAAAATCCTCTTGTCAACAAATTTTACTGCTTAACTGTGCATGGAATAAAACAATACTTTCTCCAGTGTGTTTTAAATCTGATGTCTTTTATTTTATTGAAGGTCTTTTCCAGATTCTGTTGTGCCCTCAAGTCAGACTTGACTCCTGGTGACCACACTGAGTTAAGGATTAAATGTCTTACCCAAGGCCACAAGGAGTCACCATGGGATTTGAATTTGGGCACTTTAGATTCTCAGTCCACTGTTCTAACCATTAGGCTTCTCCTCCTCTTGAATGTCTTGGCCCTACTAATAGAAACAAAGTAAACAACCATTCCTTATTGATTTTATAAACCTCTATTATAATTCCCCTTTGCAGTCTCTTCTGCAAATTGAAGAATTCTAATCTGTTTAGCCTCTTGTTATAAGGGGGCTGTTCCATCCCCTCTATCATTTGTGTACTTTTCTCTGTACCTTTCCTAGTTTTATACTCCATATCTTTTTAAGGTGGGTCAACTAGAATTCTACACAATTCATCAAAATACAGAGGCATTTTGACAGGCTTTGTTTTATTTGCAATTCCTTTCCTACCACTGCCACATACTGTGCTGAGGATTTCAATTTTGTCCACAATGACTCAAAATAAACGAAAAACCAGTAGCAGAGTATGTGTAGCCACAACAGAACAAACAGCATAGAGGAGATCAAGGTGGTGTCTAAGTGAGATGCAATGGGTGCAAAATCCAGGTCGTTTTCAGTTTTCTTTTGCCTTTTACCTTTCTTTATACGTCTAAGTGTAAGGGCAAGATGTAGAGAGAATGCTTCCTCTATGTAGTCTGTCTCATCAACATGTCAGACACTCAGACCATATTTCCCCATATATAGGTCTTGGCCCATATATGGGTTTTGCAAGCCGGCCCAGTGGGTGTGACTTGCAAAACTGGGGTGGCCTATACAAGTTTTAAAAATCATCCCCCCCATCTTACCTCCTCGTTGGATGGCCTGAATCGTGCCGCCTCGAATCGCAGCCAGCGGTGCAAGAGAGATCTTTTTGATCTCCATCCCGGCCCCACACTGCTTCCTGCGTGCCGATGCTGTCAGTTCTCGCGGGATTTGCGAGTCTCGTGAGTCCCGCGAGAACTGAACTGACAGCATCGGCACGCAGGAAGCAGCCAGCAGGAAGCAGCGCGGGGCCGGGATGGAGATCGAAAAGATATCTCCTGCCCTGAATCACTGGCAGCAATTTGAGATGGCAGCAATTCAGGCCATCCAGCGAGGGAGGTAAGCTGGGGGGGGGATGATTTTTAAAACTTGTATAGGCCGCCCCAGTTACTGGTAGATAAACTGCGGCTAATACAATGGGGCAACTTATCTACCAGTTTTAAAACTCATATAGGTATTTTTTTGCAGCCTATACATGGGGGCTGCCTATATGTGGGGAAATATGATAATACTGTAGCTTTTGCAGTTATTCATTTTCTGGGCATAGTCAGAGTCAAGGCAAAGAAGAGCCCCAACAAGGCCAGTGAAGCTTCACCGAGTCCTTCTGGTTCTGACCTCCTTCCCATTCCAGGGTAAATTATACTGTATAACAAATTTTAACTTTTTTTTTTCTGGGGCAAGAAGAAAATGAGGTTTACTTTATAGAACTTGACCTCCTGTGTATGAAAATAGCCTCAGTTTTCTCCTATCACGTATAGTTTTTCAGCAAATCGCAAATATATATAACATGAGAAGTCAAAATGGAACTCATTACGCCGATTTAACAAAGAAGCAAAACCCTGATACAAAATCGACAATTTAACCTCAACTGTGCTGTGCATATTCCTGGCAAACTGTTTTAATATTTCAGAGATTGTTATAACATTTACTCCAAGCATTAGAAAATATAGCAAAGATGTTAATTTTTGCATTATAATGCTCTTTTGCCAAAAATCAGAGGATTATACTGAAAAATTGAGGTCAGTTTTGAATACAGATATAGAACACTCACTATTGCCAAATGACCAGATCACTAAAGAATACCACTACAATTCATGCCCAAAACCCTCTGTTGCACAGTATTATTGTGCAACTAATGTGGGAGTTGGAACATCCTGGAAGTGGACCTGGTGCCTTGAACCAGGCTGCCTTGCTGACACCTGATCAATCTGAGCCATCTTCAGTATCTTTTACAGAAATGGCACTAACACTGGTAGGGGGTACTGAGGTTCTGCGGAGTGAGAAAAGGGCACCCCCATGAAAGACTGATTGTGGAAAGTCAAACTTCACAGATTTTACAATCAGAAGAAATATCTTTGCAAACCCAAGTTAAAGTTACTTTGGTAAACCTGGATGTACTATAGACAATCTTCATAAGGTCTGTTCTTTTGTAACTACGGTATTTCTTTATCATTGATGACTAAACTACAGTACAAGATTTGGAAACCTAAATGAATTTACATTTTGTCAAGATAGAAGGCCTTGAAACATGATTGACTGAGGTGAAAATTCTACATTGCTAGGTACATTTGTATTTTGCAGAATTACTGTATATTAAGGGAGTAATAATAATAATTAAAAAAAAAACGTCTACTTGGACGATCAAAAAGCCTGATCGTCCAAGTACCCATAACCAAAGCTGGTTTTTAGACGTATCTAAAAACAGCTTAGGTCTTTCCCCTGCCTCTAGACGCATAGAGAGAAAAGAGGTGTGTTTAGAGGAGGGGAAAGGGCGGGCAGTGGGAGGGAGGTGGGCCGACCTACACCTAGGCGTACAACAGGTATAACCAAAACATTTACAGGTTGCCTAGTCGGCAATGAGACCTTTTTGACTTAGACGTAGTCAAACCAGGTCTAAGTGCCGAAAAAGGGGCCGCTGAGCTGATGGCCGCTGACACCATCAGTTCAGCGGCCCGGCAATCTACCCACTGCAACTATCACGGCAGGAGAGATGCCTCATCTCCCCTACCGCAATGCCATCAATCCTCTACCAGAACTGCTGTGACCCGCGGCAGGAGAGATGTCCTATCTCAGTTCCGGTAGAGGAGTGATGGCACTGCGGTAGGGGAGATGAGGCATCTCTCCTGCCGTGATTTATCACCCCCCCTCGCAATTAACATTGGGCCAGGAGAGAGCCCAAGATCTCCTGGCCCGCGGCGACCCCTGACTTGTTCGGGCCAGGAGGGAGCCCAAGCCTGAGGGAAGGACATAATAAGAAATTAGAGGTTATGGAAAGGATAGCTAGCTTTACATTATAAATAGATAGCTTTACATTTTGGAGAAAAGCTAGGTTTTCAGATGCTTTCGGAATAATTGGAATGAGCCTAGGTTCCGCAGCGGGACAGGGAGGTTATTCCAAAGCTCAGTGAATTTGAAGAAAATTTACCTGCATATATGACAACTTTTAACGAGGGGAAAAATAGTTTGAATATGTGGGCGGATCTGGTAGTGTCAGGTCTCGAAGAATTCCAGGATAGTGGGATTAGGGGAGGAAGAATGCCATGTAGGATCTTGAAGACTGCTACAACTTTGTTGATTCAGCTGGGAACTTTTCAGCAGCCCCTCATACCATTCCCTCAGGCTTTTGCAATCTAAATGCATGATCCTACATTTTTTTTTGCATTAAATCTTAGCTGCCATATTCTGGTCTATTCTTCAAGCCTCACTAGCTCCTTCCTTATCTACACCATCAAGGGTGTGACTACCCTACTGCAGAATTCAGAAAATCATTTTTTATCTTTTTTGCCTCAGGTTTAACATCTATTATTAAATTACTGAACAATCCTTACACTTTAGAAGTAGACTTAAAAGTTTGTATAATTATTATTTGAATCATAATATCATTTGTTCAGGTGCTGCAAAAATTAAAATGAATAAATTTTGCAAAATGGACCTATCAGAATATGTTTAATTATTTACTTTTCCTTTATTAATATGTCCTTATGAAATATTGTGCTGAGAAATATTAAGAACACTGTAAAAATTAAATACTTCAAAGTAACTATAAAATGCCTGATTAAGGTATTAGTTAAAATAATCTTCAATCCATTCCACTTTAACTTTAGATGCCACTCACACAATATTTGTTATATATATTTTAGTTGTGGTATTTATATGCTCAGAGATATGGAGATCAATAGAGAACTCAGTACCAATAAATCTCACCACCAATACATTTGTATGTATGGTATGTGTGCAAAATCACCATCTTTTTTCTTCAGTACCAAAAATACTTATCTTGAAAACCTTTAGGGTCCCAACATGGACCACGTTTCGTATCCTGCTTCAGAGACAGAGGCCTGGATTCTATATAGGATGCCCATCCCGGGCGTCCTATATAGAATCGGAACAAAACCCGCCCAAAGTAAATCCGATTCTGTAACCGACATCCATGTTGCAGACGCCGGTTACAGAATTGTTTAGATGCGTCCACTATACTTAATTGCAGCAAGGGATTAAGTATAGTGATGCGCCAGTGGGAATCACTGGCAGGAGAAAGCCGCGAAGCAGCCTGTTTAGAGTGCTGCAGTTCTGTTTAGAGTCTCGCGATGGGAGGGAGAGAGAGAGAGATAGGAGGGTCAGTCGGGGGGAGGGGAGAGTAGCAGTCTACCCCGGGTGCTTAGCCTGGCATCATGAACTTCTTCGGCTAGCAACAGCATTTACAATTCGCTGCTGTTGCCGGCTTCAGGCCTTCCTCTCTGCTGGGTCCTGCCTACTTCCTGTTTCCATGAAGGTAGGACCCGACAGAGAAGAAGGCCCGAAGCCGGCAACAGCAGTGAATTGTGAATTCTGCTGCTGCCCGAAGAAGTTCATAATATCAGGCCTTGGGGAAGAGACTTGCTGCACCCAACTGGAAGGAGAAAGAGAGGGAGAAGGAAGATGAGGGAGGGAATGAAAGGAGATGCCAGGGCTTGAAGGGGAGGGAGGAAGAGATGCTAGAGGAAGGAACAAGATATGGAGATGGAAGAGATGGAGGGAAGGAACAAGGTATGCCAGACCAAGGGAAAAAGAAGGGGGAAAGGAAGGAGGAGATGCCAGAGCATGGAGGGGGAGGGAGAGATGGAAGAAAAGGAAAGGAGAGAGATGCCAGAGAATCAGGGAAGGGAAGATACCAGACCGTGGGATGGGAAGGAAAGAAAGAAAGGAGAAGAGAGAGATGCCAGAGCATAGGGGACGGGGTGGTGACAGAGTGAGAAAAATGGGGAGGTGGCAGAGCTGAAATCAATCACATACAAAGGAGAGAAGGGCCACAGGATAGACAGTTTATGGAAGGAGCATAGAAAGAGGGAAGATGGAACTGGGAGAGGGCGGACTGGATGGAAGTGGGCAGAGAGAGGGGGCAGACAGTGGATGGAAGGGGCTGATGCTGCATGGAAGACAGAGAGAGGACAGATGCTGGCTAGAAAGAAGAGAGTGAAGACAAGATGATTACAGCAGAAATGACAAAAGGGAGAAAAAATAATTTTTTGTTGCTTTAGAATAAAATAGTATTGTAGTTGTATTGATAAAACTTTTATAAGCAGAAAATAAGGTAATCTTTTTACTAGACTAATTTTAATACATTTGTTTCTAACTTTGAGAGACCAAAATCCTGTGTTTCAGGTCAGGGCAGTATAATGTAACAGCAGTATACTATATTGACCTGAAGGAGGCTATGGCCTCTGAAACTTAATTGAAAAATGGATTAGTCCAATAAAATGGTATATTCTTATTTTCAATTTTTGTTTTATTTCTATTTGTTAATTTGTAAAGTGGTGATTGTCAGTATTTTCAAATTTACATCTGCTATATTTATATTTTGCAGAGTCTTAGGAAGATATGGGGCTCATAATAATAAAACGTCTAAAAAGTGGCCTAAATGGATACTTGGACGGTCAAAAAGCCTGATCGTAAATGTACTCATAACCAAAGCTGATTTTAGATTTATCTAAAACCAGCTTAGGCCTTTCCCCTGCCTCTAAACACACGAAAAGGGGCGTTTTTGGGAAAGGGTAGGTGGTGGGCCGACCTAGCCCTAGGCGTACTGGCTCCTCCGTCTAAAAGGCCTGGCTTTGGGTGTTTGGGACTTAGGCTTTTTGTTTGGTTCATTATGTGTGCTAAGTGTAGACGTAGTGATGGTCTGGGTGTTTAAACAGCTGAATGTAGAGGCAGGCCATTATCAAAAAAACCTCCTTTTGGACGTTTATTTTGATAATGGACATTTTCCCTGCTTCTACTTTCAACGTTTAGGGCCTTAGGCCAATAGGGGACTTAGACGTTTTTGTTTTTTTGTTATGCCCTTCCACGTGTCATTGTTTCTAAACTAAACTAAACTTTAAGTTTGTATACCGCATCATCTCAACAATCATAGAGCTCGGCACGGTTTACAGGAAAAGGTGTAGAGAAGGAACTCCAATGAGAGTAGCAGGATAGTAAAAAGTAAGTTTAGAGGGACTTAGTATAGCAAAGAGGAGGACATATTACATTTTTGAGAATAACCAGGTTTTCAGATGTTTTCGGAAAAGTTGGAGGGCGCTCAGATTCCGAAGGGGGTAGAAAGGTTGTTCCAGAGCTCAGTGATTCTGAAGGAGAGGTATGACCCTAATTTTCCAGGATGGGATATGCCTTTTAATGAGGGTAAGGATAGATAGTTTGAATTGTTCGGTGGCTCTGGTGATGTTAGGATTCGAGGAGTTCCAAGATAGGGGGATAAGAGGAGGAAGGATGCCATGTAGGATCTTGAAAGTTTCTGTGGTGTTTCACTTTATGCAGTTTGGCTTCTTGGCAGTTCAGTTTAACCTTTATCAACATATTTCTATTTTTAGCTTGTGATTACTTATTCCATACTGGGTGAGGGTGTATCTGTGTTCTGTGTATATCAAAGACATGGTTTTCTGTTAGCGGTGACTAGCCTTGTTTGGCAAAATGCATCGGGCATGATTCTTGGAAGCACCTTTAATAAACCTGATTTGAATCTTCTTATTTTCTGCTGATCTTCTTTTGTTTTATGTTGGATTCTTTGGTGAACTGCTTGCCTTGTTGTTTCGTAACAAGTTAACATACATGGAGTGGAATGTACTAGAGGAGTTACAGATTTGGTTGTTTATACATACAAATGGGTTATAGTTGAGTGAGGCAGTTAAGTGTCGTTGTAAACTTGGTTATTAATATAGACATATTTCAGATAGTATTACTGCTTTACAATATATTTGAACACTTTTATATACTTATGGAAAGAGTTCAGAGTTAAAGTCCTGGGTAAGTAGGTGGGAAGGGAAGGGAAGGAAGGGGGATGTGTTCAGAGATGTTTGGGGGTTGCATAGAAGAAAAACTATGCACTGGTATGCTAATCTTTGTTTGTTTTGAATTTAAAAAAAGAAATAGAAGTGAATAAGAAAACAGATAAATGGGGGCAGGGTATGGGCAGGGCAGGGGGAAGGGCAGGGCCGGGGGGCCCCAGTATACTTGTGTGCCTAGGGGTCCTCAAAGAATTAATCCTGCCTTGTCTGCAGGGCAAGGAAGAGGCACTGTAGATTAATTTGGAAAGAGGGAATGGTGCATATATTTACATTGGTGTGATAAAAAGGACTCCTTCACAGACGGAAGAAGTACAGAGAGATTTAATAGTAGACATTCAGAATATCTCTAAAAAAGGGGAAGTCTTACTAATAGGTGATTTTTTAACATGCCGGATGTTGATTGGGGTATCCCTATTGGAGATTTCTAGAAGTAAGGAGATCCTGGTTTCTCCACAAGGAGAACTGTTCCAGCAGTTGGTAATGGAACCCAAGCGGGATGGGGTCATACTGGACTTAGTGCTTACAAACGGCAAAAGTGTTTCTAGTTAGAGTGGGTGATTATCTGGCATCCAGTGATCACTGCATGGTACGGATTAATATTAAGATGGGTATAGAGAGGGCTCATTCAAAAACAAAGGTCCTATACTTTAAAAAAAACTTTGTTTGGAAGAGGGCTTATGTTAAGGAATTATTGTCTGGACGGGAACGTCTGGAAGGAGTGGAAATGTAGTGGGCAAAACTGAAAGGAGTGATTGTAAGGGCGACAAACCTTTTTGTGAGGCAGATAAGTAAAAGTAAGAGGAAAAGAAGGCTGCTTTGGTTCTCAAAAGTAGTAGCTGAGAAGGTAAGGAATAAGAGGATAGCTTTCATAAACTACAAAAGATTGCAGAAAGAGAAAAACAGGCAAAAATATCTAGAAAGTTAAGAGAGGCTGGTCGTGTTGTCAGGAAAGCAAAGCCACAAATGGAAGAAAAAATAGCTGACATGGTAAAAACGGGGAGACAAGACATTTTTTAGATATGTTAGTGATAGGAAGAAGTGCAAAAGTGGCTTTCTGAGACTCAAAGGTGAAGGGGAGGAATATGTAGCAGCTGATAAAGAAAAGGCAGAATTGCTTAACAAATGTTTCTGTTCTGTGTTCACAGCTGAAGCGCCGGAAACGGGACCAAAGAAGACAAACGTGAATAGGTATGGAGGAGTAATAGACCCTGATCGATTTTCAGAGTGTTTTGTTTGTGAGGAGCTAGCTAAAATAAAGGTAGACAAAGTGATGGGGCTGGATGATGTACATCCGAGGGTGATGAAGGAACTTAGGGAAGTTCTGGTAGCTCTGCTGACTAACCTTTTCAAGAAGTCTCTAGAGTGGAAGTATGGAAGAAGTAGAGAATTACAGACTGGTATGTCTGACTTCTATGGTAACAAATTAATGGAAACACTTTTAAAACAGAGAATTGTGAAGTTTCTGGAACCCTGTAGATTACAGGACCAGAGGCAACATGGATTCACTAGAGGTAGGTCTTGTTAGACAAATCTGATCAATTTCTTTGACTGGGTGACCAGTGAATTAGATAGAGGATGTGCACAGATGTGGTCTATGTAGATTTTAGCACAACCTTTGACAGTGTTCCACAAAGACGTCTAATAAATAAACTGAGTGCCCTTGGGATGAGTCCCAAAGTGACATGCTGGATCAGGAACTGGTTGAGTAGAAGGCAACAGAGTGATCAATGGAGAGGAAAGGGATGTTACCAGTGGTATGCCTCAAGGTTCTGTTCTTGGACCTGTTCTTTTTAACATTTTTATGAATGATATTGCTGAAGGGTTGTTGGGTAAGATTTGCCTCTTTGCGGATGATACCAAAATCTGCAATAGAATAGACACACCGGATGATGTGAATAACATGAAGAGAGACCTGGCAAAGCTTGAAAAATGGTCTGAAATTTGGCATCTAAAATTTAATGCTAAGAAATGTAAGGTCATGCATTTGGGATGCAAAAACCAGAGGGAATGGTACAGTTTAGGGGATGAAGAACTTATGTGCACGACAAATGGAATTCACCCGAGAGTCTTAAAAGAATTGAAGGTTGAAATCGGAGAGTTGTTGCAAAACTTGCCAACCTGACAATTAGAACTGGACAGATACCGGACGACTGGAAGATAGCGAACGTCACGCCAATTTTCAAAAAAGGATCGAGAGGAGAACCGGGCAACTACAGACCTGTGAGCCTTACGTCTGTCCCTGGAAAGATGGTTGAAGCACTGATTAAAGATAGCATAGTCCAGCATTTAGATACACACGACCTGATAAAAGCAAGTCAACATGGTTTCAGGAAAGGGAAATCATGTTTAACGAATTTACTTCAATTTTTTGAGACCGTGAATGAACAAATTGATAGTGGAGAACCGGTGGACATAATATACTTAGACTTTCAGAAAGCATTCGACAAAGTTCCACACAAAAGACTTCTCAGGAAACTACAAAGCCATGGAATAGAGGGGGATATACAAAGATGGATAGGCAAATGGCTGGAGAACAGGAAACAGAGAGTGGACATAAATGGGAAGTTCTCCGACTGGGAGAAAGTGACTAGCGGTGTACCCCAGGGCTCGGTACTTGGGCCAATCTTATTTAATATCTATATAAATGACCTAGAAGAAGGAACATCCAGCGAGATCATCAAGTTTGCAGACGACACAAAGCTATGCCGGGCAATCAGATCACAAAAGGATAGCGAGGAACTCCAGAGAGATTTGGGTCAGTTAGAGAAATGGGCGGAGAAATGGCAGATGAAGTTTAATGTGGAGAAATGCAAAATGATGCATTTAGGCAGTAAGAATAAGGAACACGAGTATAGAATGTCAGGTGCTACTCTAGGTAAGAGCGAACAAGAAAAGGACCTGGGTGTACTGATAGATAGGACCCTGAAACCATCAGCACAATGTGCGGCGGCGGCAAAGAAAGCAAATAGAATGTTAGGCATGATAAAGAAGGGAATCACGAGTAGATCGGAGAAGGTCATAATGCCGCTTTATAGATCAATGGTGAGACCCCACTTGGAATACTGTGTCCAACATTGGTCTCCCAACCTAAAGAAGGATATAAAACTGCTGGAGAGAGTGCAGAGACGAGCAACAAAACTAGTAAAAGATATGGAGAAAATGGAATACGAGGATATACTTAAGAGACTGGGATTGTTCTCCCTTGAGAAAAGGAGACTGCAAGGGGATATGATCGAGACCTTCAAAATACTGAAAGGAATCGACAAAATAGAGCAGAAAAAACTATTTACATTGTCCAATTTGACACGGACAAGAGGACACAAAATGAAGCTAAGGGGGGACAATTCAGGACTAATATCAGGAAGTTCTGCTTCACTCAGAGAGTGGTTGACACCTGGAATGCTCTCTCAGAGGAGATTATTGCGGAATCAACCGTCCTAGGATTCAAAAGCAAACTAGATGCACATCTCCTTACGAGAGGCATAGAAGGATATGGGTGACTAAAAATTATGCCAGGTGTACACCTGACAGGGCCTCCGCGTGTGCGGATCACCGGACTTGATGGACCGAAGGTCTGATCCGGGGATGGCGCTTCTTATGTTCTTATGTTCTTATGACGGAAGAGCGGGACTTGGGTGTGATTGTATGTGATGATCTTAAGGTGGCCAAACAGGTTGAAAGTGTGACAGTGAAAGCTAGAAGGATGCTAGGTTACATAGGGAGAGGTATGGCCAGTAGGAAAAGGAGGTATTGATGCCTCTGTATAGGACTCTGATGAGACCTCATATAAAACATTGTGTACAATTCTGGAGGCCACACCTTCAAAAAGATATAAAAAGAATGGAGTTAGTCCAGAGGAAGGCTACTAAAATGGTGTGTGTTCTTCATGATAAGACATATGGGGATAGACTTGAATATCTCAATCTGTATACTTTGGAAGAAAGGTGGGAGAGGAGAGATATGATAGAGACGTTTAAATTCCAACATAATATAAATATGCATGAGTTGAGTCGCTTTCATTTGAAAGGAAACTCTGCAATGAGAGGGCATAGGATGAAGTTAAGAGGTGATAGGCTCCAGAGTAATCTGAGAAAATACTTTTTTACAGAAAGGGTGGTAGATGCGTGGAACAATCTCCCAGAAGAGGTAGTTGAAATAGAGACTGTGTCTGAATTCAAGAGGGCCTGGGATAGGCATGTGGGATCTCTCAGAGAGAGAAAGAGATAATAGTTACTGTGGATGGGCAGACTAGATGGGCCATTTGGCTTTTATATGCCGTCATGTTTCTATTTAACAGTGCAAAATATAGACAACAGATGTAATTTCTCAAAACTGACACAATTCAATCACTAAATTGAAAATAAAATCATTTCCCCTACCTTTGTTGTCTGGTGATTTTGGTTTTCAAACCATCTTTCCCAGTCTGGCTGCACTTCCTTCTGACTATGTTCTTAACTGTGTATCCAGGGCCACTTCATCCATTTGCTGTTTTTCTTTCCTTCACTTTCTGCCATACATCCATATTTAGCATTAACTGTTAACATTCAACTTTCTTCCATTTTTCTGCTTTCTTCTCAAAATCTGCTTTTTCATGCCTTTCCTTCCCATCTATCCATGCGTACCATCTCCTCCATCTTTCTTCTCCCCTACTCCCATCTATCCATAAGAAGCATTTATTCTTATCTCTTCCCTGCCACACCCATTCCTGTGCACCATCTCCTCCCTCTGTTTCCTCTTTCATTCCATCCCTATGCACCATCTCATCCCTTTCCCATGGTCAGACATCTCTGTCTTCCCCTTTCCACCCTCATATGTCTGGCATCTTTCTCCTCTCCTTCCCATAGCCTGGAATTTCTCTCCTCTCCCATTTTCTGGCATTTTTCTCTTTTTCCCTCCCTCTTCCCGAGGTCTAACATCTCTCTCTGCTCCTTTCTGCGGTCTGGCATCTCTCTCTCTCCCCTCCTTCCCTTCTATTCTGTGGTCTGGCAGGCTCAGATTGGTTGATTGAGACATCCACCTTGTCTTTCTCCTGTTTGTGCATCTTTATCCTAAGAAAAGGGATTCTTTTTTTGTGCCTTTTTAAAAAGTATGTTACATATATTTCAGCAAAATTAATTATGCATGACCCAGAAGATAATATAGATCTAAACCATGTCAAATACAATGAGAATGAAGAGATTCCAGCTTGACAGATGCAGGTCAAAATTCACCTCATTCAACACACAAGAAATCTTGAGCTAGATGAAGAGAATATCCAAAAAGCATTGCTACATAGATAAATGCCCAGCTAGCCTGCTAACCTATGCCCCGCCTAACTTTCTGCTATGGTTGACAAACCTAGTAAATGCATGCTTGGAAAACGGACTCTTTCCCAAAACAATATCAGTTATAGCATTGACACCCATACCTCAAACTGACTAAAGCAGAAAACTTCAGGCCGGTAGCATTGATACCCATACCTCAAACTTCAGGCTGGTAACTACTAGAATTCTGTGTAAGTATGCAACTAGCTAAATTCATAGACCAAGCAGATGGATTTCACAAATCACAACATGACTTCAGGCCAAGACACAGCACTGCATCGTGCTTATAAAATTTTCTAAAAATGCTTGTACATTAATTCATAGTCATACCTATTTTATAAATGCAATATAGATGTTTATGTGCCTTATAAAATAGACTTCCAGAAGTACTCAAAAGCTGCCTACAAATTTACACCTGTATTGAAGGATGTACATATGTGTGTGTGTTCAATAAACACATATGTGTGTATTTTAGTCTGTCCTGTCACCTGCTAAACTATGATCCCAGCATACCTGTATGTATGTCAAGATTAACTGCCTCTTTTACAAAGCCGCGTTAGCAGCTGCCACGCAGCAACAGCCCTGAAGCCCTTTAAATCTCTATGGGCTTTGGGGCCGTTAGCGCAGGGAAGCCGCTAGCGCAGCTTTGTAAAAGAGGCCGTAGTAATAGGTGTTAGGTTTCATATGCTTATTTTATTTCTTATATATCTATATACAATATGTTATAAGATTCATTTTCCATGTAAAAAAGTGGTTTAATCACAGACTTTTAAAAAAATAAAATTAAAAGATTTTACCATACTCAGTTAAAGAAAATAAACCTATGAAACAATTTAGGTTCATTTGACAGAAAATATAAATTATAGGTGGCATAAATTAGAGAAGGTGGCACAAATGCTAACCAGCTGTGCTAACTTCTTCAGAAAGGATATTGGTTTCTTTCAACATTTTTGGGAACTTCAAACAAAAAGTAGCAAGTTCTATATTTTTTTTTACATTTAAGTATTTATTTCTGGAATGTTTAATTGAATTGCCTAGATATGGTTGAATTCATTAACATAGCCAATATGAATCACAAGGAGCAGTTTAAGGATCACAATTCAATGTTAGAATAAACTCCACTTCCATAGGCTCCTAAGATTGTAAATTCAACATCGTGAATAATGGAAATGGTCTTTACCCATGTTTCATTTATATCTCTACAGTCAGGGTACTTTAAAGTCAATCAACTAAAGTATATTGGCTGCTAAGAAACAAAAGTAAACCATAACCCTCTTCCATTTTATCTTTGTCTTCATAATTGAACCAACTGACATAAAATATAAGTTTGGGATTATGAAAAAATAATAAAGTTTCTTTTTTGAACTCTAAAAGAAAAGCTTTTGAAAACCTGAAATGGTTTTTGAACTCTAAACTGCAAGCTTGTTTTACGAGTTGATTTGAACAAACCATTTTACTTCTTGCTTTCATCCATTGTACACAAAATAGAAACCAATGTAGCAAGAAATAAAATATTTTTGTTGTTTTAAATTTATTGTTCTTGATCTGAGCCAGCAACCCACTGTACATGCCCAGTGTTCCAACAGAATGAGTTTTACTAATCCTCTGAACTCACAGGACGGTCAAAAGCTGGCATGCTTGAGCAGCATGAAACTGAATGTGCCATATTGTTCAGCATCTGTTCTTTACTCTGTATGAAGCCTATGCTACAAAGCATGCAGAACTCCAAGTTCTAATATTGGCTAGAAATATAGACCACATTCATTAAATGATTCAAATGCAAGTGAAGAAAATGTGATCCTAACTTTAAGAACAATTCCGTAAACTGGTAACCCACATGTATGTAGATGATGGGCATAATTCTCTATAGATCAATTTCTATATCAGCTATTATACAGGCAAAAGCCATTATAGAATACTAGCAACCCCAAAAAATGGTCTTAGAGACATTTGGAGCATTGAGATTAAGCAGTATATTTATGCATCTCGATGGCGACAAATTTGGACTTGGAGGATGAGATGTACAGCGTCAGCATCTATGAGACAAACATGTTTTTTTTCTGTTACATAGATCTTTTTTGGACCCCTGTTAGGTTACACAAGTTAGATGGTTCTAAATCTAACAGATGCTAGCACTGTCATCTAGACATAGGGACATTGGATCATCTGTTGTTCTATTGTCCTTTGATACTTAACTTTTGGAGGTCAATATGGGGTATGATTAACAACATATTGGAATCATCAATTCCACTGACTTATGAGGCGGTCATATGTGGAACGTTATTACATGTTAAACCTCCTATGGATCGTTATAAATGCCATCTTTTTCTTGTCATGACCGGGATAGCCATGCAGATGGTAAACCTGAAATTGGAAGAACTACAACCGCCTAAATTTTCCTTTCTGGTGGGCAAATTTGTGCTCCAGCTATAGATATGAAAAAATGAATGCTGATAGTTTGGGGCACAGTAATTTATTTAAGCTGGTTTGGGGCCGTTGACATCATATATTACTTCACTATAGTAGGTCTTTGATTATGAGTCAGTTTTTGTTTATTTTCATACACATCCAAGAAAGGGTGGGTGGGGAGGGGGTTATTTCTATCCTAATTTGACTTTTGAGTATGTCCACCTGGGATGGGAGGAGGGTGGGATGATATTTTTAATCTGAATAGGGTATGGTTATTGGGATAATTTATGTTTTTGTGTTTTATTGAATAATCATTGGGGGGGAAGAAAATGGTTGGTTATGCATATTTGTAAGTTGAATGTGCTTTTATTATCTTTGTGTATTGCACTTTTGAAGTTTAGAAAATCAATAAAGAATTTTTTTTTAAAAGAATACTAGCATACTTCTGAAGATATGTGTATAAGTGTAGGCGTGAGCTTGTACGTCGTGTGTGCTTGAACGTGGTGTGTGCGTTGTCGGGGCGGCGGCCGGCTTGACTCAGGAGTAGAGAGGTCCTGCGCATGTTTCTGCAGGATGGCGGCCGACTTGAATCGGAAGCTGGGAGGCGCTGGCGGACGGCAAAGGCATTGGCTGAAGCGGGAGGGCAGCCGCATGGGGACGCCGAGGGATGGAAGCCACCCCGCTGAAGGGGCTGCGGCACCCACAGGCAGGTATCCACCCCTGAGCCACCATAGCTGAGAGCTCATTTAGCGAGTCAACACTCATTTTGTGAGTTAAGGTTGCAGGAGTGTTTTGCTCATCTTGCAAAACACTCGCAAACCATGTTACTCACAAACCGAGGTTTGACTGTATAGGAGATAACATAAGAACATAAGCAGTGCCTCTGCCGGGTCAGACCACAGGTCCATCCTGCCCAGCAGTCCGCTCCCGCGGTGGCCCAAAAACAGGTCAAGACTTGTCTGAATCATCAGAAGGGGCTCCCTTGCCCCCTTGGTTTCTCATTTAAATCCTGCCTTCCTATCGAAGTCCTAGCCCTCCGGTCTTGCTCATGCACGACCAGGTTGGTTTATACTCATTACCTGGTTAACTTCCTATACTTGTGTTACATCCCAGCTCCTCCCTCAGTATCCCACGGTCCCTTTATCCCTCAGGAATCCATCCAATCCCTGTTTGAATCCTTGTACCGTACTCTGCCTGATCACTTCCTCCGGTAGCGCATTCCAAGTGTCCTCGACCCTTTGGGTGAAAAAAAACTTCCTTGCATTTGTTTTGAACCTGTCTCCCTTCAGTTTCTCAGAATGCCCCCTCGTATTTGCTGTCCCCTTCAGTCTGAAGAATCTGTCCCTATCCACCCTCTCTATGCCCCTCATGATCTTGAAGGTCTCTATCATATCTCCCCTGAGCCTCCTTTTCTCCAGAGAGAAGAGCCCCAGCCTATCCAGCCTCTCGGCGTATGAGCAGTGTTCCAGCCCTCTTACCATTTTCGTTGCTCTCCTTTGGACTCTCTCAAGTACCGCCATGTCCTTCTTGAGGTGCGGCGACCAATACTGAACGCAGTATTCCAGATGTGGACGCACCATCGCTCGATACAATGGCATGATGACTTCCCGTGTTCTGGTTGCTATGCCCTTCTTTATGATGCCCAGCATCCTGTTGGCTTTTTTCGAGGCTGCTGCGCACTGTGCAGATGGCTTCAGTGATGCATCCACCAGCACACCCAAGTCTCTTTCGAGTCTGCTGTCTCCCAACAATACCCCCTAATTTGTAGCTGAACAACGGGTTCTTTTTCCCTATATGCATGACCTTGCATTTGTCCACGTTGAAGCGCATTTGCCATTTGTTTGCCCAGTCTTCCAGCTTGTCCAGGTCCCTTTGTAGGTCCTCACACTCCTCCCTGGTCCTAACTCTGCCGCACAGTTTGGTATCGTCTGCGAATTTTATAACCTCACACTTTGCCTCCTTTTCCAGGTCATTGATGAATATGTTAAAGAGTAAAGGCCCCAGCACCGATCCCTGTGGCACACCGCTCGTGACTTCCCGCCAGTCAGAATATTGACCCTTTACTCCAACCCTCTGCAGTCTACCCGACAGCCAGTGCTTGATCCAGTGCTTGATCTCCAGTCATTGCTCAAAAAAACTCCACTTAAGTATATCACTCTACTGCGGTCTTCAAAAAAATGTGTCTTTAAGCACAGTTTTCATAGACACAATCACATATTATTCACAACTCACAACATCCATAACAGTTGAAAAAAAAGCAAAGTCTAGCTGTATTCTTTATCTCAAGTTTACCAAAAAAGCCCAACAGCAGCCCTGTTTCGCCTCTAGCTTTATCAAGTGCTGTGACATTAATTCTCCATCAGCGCTCTTCTCCCAACACAAAATTATTCACCCTCACTAAGGAATTGCACCACATGACTCAAAACACAGAAGAAACTGGGCTCACCTTTCTCTGCAGCCATATTTAAACACCTTCTCATGATAGTGACATTAAGGCCCTCTTTTACTAAGGTGCATTAACTAATTAGCGCACGCTAATCGAATTAGTGTGCGCTAAACGCATGCATCTTAGTTTATGGACACGTTAGCGTTTAGCACGCACTAATTCGATTAGCATACACTAATCAGTTAGCGCAGTAAAAAAGGTGGAAAATCTCTGCATAGTTCATAAAAATGCTCATCCTCTCATACTCAAATCAAAGAATAAAAAGTCAGACTTACTGGAAGTAGAAATCCGTCCATTCTTTGAAATTAGCACATATTCTCAAAATCTTATTCACTGATCCAGGCACATAGAAAAAGGCTGCTTCCTTCACTGAAACACTGGTGAATGGTATAATTAATGTATCAGCACCTGCCAATCCAAAGTGCAACAGTTTTCTCTCCTTAAAGACACAGACACAAGCAAAACTGACTATCACAGGAGGATCTATACTTCTGCATACAATTCAAACTCCTCCTACTGACTTACACTCTGTAGCTCCTATATATATTTCCTCTCTTATCTCTCCCTATACTGCTTCCCAAGAACTCCATTCATTGGGAAGTCTCAATTATCTGTACCCTTCTCCTCTACTGCCAACTCCAGACTACCTTCCTTCTCCCTTGCTGCACCATATCTCTGGAATAGACTGTCCAAATCAATACATCAAACTCCATTCCTGGCACCCTTTTGAGGCTCTATTTAACTCTTCACCCCTACTCACTTATAGTGACCATACTTGGGAAACTCCCTAACCTCCTACTTGTTCTGTTTGTCTGTTTGTTTAGATATAGCAGTGCTATAGAAATGATAAGTAAGAGTAGTAACTTGTGTACACAAGTGCCCTTACTCACCCATGTCTCTCCTAGATCCACAAGCCCCCTTTCAATTACACACTTTGTGGCACAGAAAAATTATGAAGACTGAAGAGCCTTTGACAGAGGAGATAGTCCCTGCCACAGTGAAAAATCCCAGATGCAATGAGCTAGGGCCCAAACCCATACTTGCAACACTGTCCCACTTAAGTCAGGGCAAGCACAAGAAAGAGATTTCATATTAATCCTGCCTATTTACCTTTTTACCTTTTCAGAAGAAAGCTACTTAAGGGGGTGGGCAAGGGCCAGAGTTCCCAATCTGCCAGTGAAAGCTTTAAGAAAAGAGCTAAAATAGGAAAAGGAACACATTCTAGAACTCAGCAGGCTGTTTTGGACAGAACTCCTAACCTCAGAAGTCCCCAACCAATCAGGGGATCTTGTTCACTTGGGGAGGGGGGGAGATTAAACAGCCCAAGGCAGAGAGAGAGAGAAGAGAAGCTTCACACCACACTGGGAAGGCAAGAAGCTAGAAAGCAGACCTGTGCCTATCCTAAGGACTAGCCATCTGAAGGAACTGGGTGAATTCAGATGTCCCTTTAATCAGGCTAGAATCTATTCATAAGCAGAAGCTTTGGAGAGTCTAGCATACTTGTGTCCCAAGTAGAGTTACCATATTTGGAACCTCATGAATCTAGATGCGTGGCCCACCCCATTCCACCCCAGCCACGCCTTTTCACCTCCAGCCCCACCCAGTTCCATCTCAAGTCCTGCCCCATTCCACCCCCTCAAAGCCTCATTGTCTTCCCCAATGAGCTATGGCCACGTCTGGAGGGCCTCAAGCATGTGCAGATGTGTGTGATGATATCCACACATGTTCAGAGGCCTTCCAGATGCGGCCGGAGCTTGTTGGGGCTTTTGAAAACCCAAACTGCTAGGTTTTGGAAAGTCCATCTGGGAACCCGGGCAGTCCTCTAAAAAGAGGACATGTCTGTATATTCCCGGATGTCTGGTAACCCTAGTCCTGAGGAAAATTCTCATACAGAGGATGAGACAGAGCCCATGGACTGTATAGAGGTTTACCCTGCAGGCCCAGAAGCTGAGGAAATGATATGGGATTAAAATGCTTGAGAGAAAGAAAAGTGAATTTGTTTGAGTATAACAAGCTGCCAAAGATAAGACTGTGTTTTGATGTAGAAAGATACAAACTAATCAGTGGGACTGCTGACAGGTTTTGAAGAAGCAATAAGCAGTATGATGCATGAATGGTTTAAAGACACTGTTAAGCTAGAATTCCTAAACTTGTGCATTGGTGGCATTAGAAAAGTGGAATGAAATGCTATGCCTAATGAACTGATCCAGAGGTGCCTGTGATAATTGCTAACCCTTTTGAGGGAACTGGGGGGTGGGGATTGAATATTATCAATCTAAGGGTGGATAGTCCCTCTCCACTAGGCATTAGAGTTGCCAAAGCCCAGTGGTTCAAATCAGGATTACACAGTGATTACCTGGTGATAAAGTTGAAAGCCTAAAATAGAAAAAGAAACTATTTGTTGTATGGGGAAAGGCTTGAGCCTGCCCAAGGCCTGATGTTGAAGCAATATTTTGTTTGAAGAAGCTCTAGTAAAGAAGCCAAACTGAGATTATAAGATTATGGTTAGGCTGAAGGCTTATGAAAATTCCTGAGATTATACACCCCACACCAATGTGTTTCAACACTTTCATCAGCAAAGCAACACAACAAAGTTAGCAAAATAGCAGATTTTACACCGGTAAGGAAAAGTGGGAGGATTAACATGTATGGACTTAAATCGATGAATGGCTCAATTTTGCTAACTTTGTTGTGTTGCTTTGCAACGTCTTGTACATCCTCGACCCTGATGAAAGTGTTGAAACATGTCAGCATGGGGTGTTACTACATTTCAGTTAGGTTTTCTGATAACTTATAATGCTATATAGTAAAACCTTGGATTGAAAGTAACTTGGTTTGCAAGTGTATTGCACGACAAGCACAATATTTTATTAAATATTAACTTGATATACAAGCAATGTCTTGCAATACAAGTACATACAGTATACTGTACACACATCACAACTGAGCCGATGGTTCTTCTCTCTCTGACCCTGCAAGAGTGTAGTGACTATTCTAAAAGAGCAAAGTCTTGCAATACGAGTACATATAGTATACACGTGTCACATCATCACAACTGAGCCGATGGTTCTTCTCTCTCTGACGCTGCAGGAGTGTAGTGACTGTTCTAAATGAGCGAGGTCTTGCATTGCAATGGGTTGTGGAACGAATCGTCTGAGTTCCCATTATTTCCTATGGGGAAATTTGCATTGATATGCGAGTGCTTTGGAATACAAGCATGCTTCTGAAACTAATTATGCTTGCAAACCAAGGTTTTACTGTAAATAAGAGGAACAAAAGATATAAGAATAGTTACCAGGATCAACGACGATTAATGCCAGAATGAGTTATACTACTCTTTTGGTGATCTGAAGATCTGAGGTAGTTATAATTGCAACACTGTATTCACATGATCTGCTATCAAAAAGACTTTCTGTATTATACATATTCTGGTTTTTCACTATATATGTCATACAGAGAAGATTGAGTATATTAAAGTAAGATGAGTTTGAACTATGGCACAATCCTGATGTTAGCCATGTCCACAATGGCATTAAGCAACTTAAAATGCCTATGGAGGCGCAATTCCAGAACCAATTTTTTTAGGCGCTGGTAGACGCCTTGAAACTCAACTAAAAATGTTTAAACTGTTTTTTATTGAGCTTGGGTGCCTAAAAAATTGGCACCTTAAAGAGAATCCAGACCTATGTAGGTAGATCTTTCAGATCAAAAAAACTATCAAAAAAACATAAATTGTAGATAACAGTGGACAATCAATTTTTCTCTAAAAGTTTTGCTTCCTTAAAACAAACTGATTATTAGATCCCTTCAAAATACACACAAAAATAATTTCTCAAAGAATGCATCACGTAGGAATTTTGAGAAACACGATGGTATCGTTAATTGACCATAACATGTTTTAATGCACAAAGTTTCTGATACACTGTGATAGTTTGCCATGGCTAAAAGTGTTTTCCTGCTGATTTTTATTTGTACTCAGAGGCCGGTGCTTCTCATTGCAGTGTCCAACAATAATCAACCAGTTGCCCTGATATTTTTTTCCATAGTGGCAATGTCCTGGTGAAACCTTTCACCATATTCGTTGCTGACTGCAGCAAGATTTGCGGGGAAGAAGTCCAAGTGTGAATGTAGAAAATGCATCTTCAGTGACATGTTGCACTGTAACTGCCAAGAAAATTCTCAACCACAATCTTGAATGCTTACCAGGTGATTTTCTCTGGCTCAACTAATAGATCTTCAAATCTCTCGTCATTGACGATGTGTATGATTTGTGGACTCACAAAAATGCCTTCCTTAATATTTGCATCACCACTCCTTCAGTTAAAAGCCTCCATAAGCAAAGTTATTTTTAATATCTTCTTAAATTTCTGAATATCCAAAAGTAATTTCTATTGACCTGTAAAATTATTCCATAATAATACCCCTGCTTTTGAGATTACAGATACTCTCGTATTTTCATAATTCATTTCTACTTCTATAACTTATCACTTATATAGCACTGAAAGGCATACATAGAGCTGTACATTTTGACATTTATTGACGGTCCCTGCTTGGAATAGCTTACAATCTAATTTGTACAGACAGACATAATATATAGGGTTGGGGATGCAGAACCCAAGGTGAGAGGAGTTAGGAGTTGAAAACACTCTCAAAGAGGTGGGCTTTTAACTGGGCCTTGAACACTGTCATAGATGGAAGCATCGCTTCCTCTGATCTTTAAAGACAATGCAACAATTTACAGGCAACCAATGAAGCTTTTTCAGTCATGCTGTAACATGTTCAAATTTGTTTCCACTACATATCAAGTATGCTGCGGCATTTTAAATCATCTATAAAGTTTTACATTGATGTAATGATGTGTTATTTCCTCCACTATTTAATATTTGGCCATCATGTTATCTACTTTGAATAAGAGTATACAAATAGCCACAGTGGTCCATCTAGCCAAGCATCCAAGATACTACCAAACAAAACATCCTAGATTGACTATTAAAGGGCTAAATTCTCAGCAGGCTCAAGAAGCAGGTTAAGTTAAGCCCTGGTATTCAATTTACTCTGCATATTCTGTGCTGTAATCCATATATGTTGTAACACTGAATGTAGGTACACTTCCCCCTCCCCATTTCACATATTTGTGATTTTGAGGGGAGGGGAATCCCCCCCCCCCCATAGTTTATCACATTCCCGCCTCTCTCCAGCCTTTCTCCCGGCATCCCGGCCTTACCTGGTGGTCTAGCGGGCTTTCGGGGCAGGAGCGATCTTCCTACGCTTCTGCCCCGTATAGATCGCCAATAGGAAATGGCTGCCATGAGCTCCCGTTGTAGTCTCGAGAGACTACGGGAACTTACAGCAGTCATTTCCTATTGGCAATCTGCAAGATGCAGGAGCATAGGAAGATCGCTCCTGCCCCAAAAGCCTGCTAGACCACCAGGTAAGGCCAGGATGCCGGGGGGAAGGCGGGGTGGGTCAGAGCCGGACGAGAAGCTATTCACGGTTTTTCTCAATTCGCGGTCCGGCTCTGCCCCTATCCCCCGCGAACACCGAGGGAGAAGTGTATACTGTAGTGTGATGACTGTACTCACACTTTCAATTTACTTTAGGCCTGTTTGCTGCAGGTTTCCGGGTCTTGCTCCTTCTTGTCAGGTAGAACCAACATTTCAGCCATCATGCTGTGGCTTTCTTTCTTCAGGGTATACTGTGAGGTCTGCAGTCCTCAAACCAGACTGATTGGGACTTCAGGTAAATGAGGTGGGAAAATCAGATGGTTCAAATTAGAATTTTGGTGGGAAAATCAGTTGGTCTCTTTTTCCCATAGAATGGAAACGTCTCTGGTGAGTTTAAAGATGTTCTCCCCGTGAAGCTGGGTTATATGTTCTCTCAGGGTCTCCGCAGCTCGCATCATGCTTATTGGAGGTTTCCGGATCTCACTGCATCTTGTCAGGTAAAACCAACTTTTCAGCCATCATGCAATGGGTTCTTCAGGGTATGGTGATTTTAAGCCAATCAGGGCCTTTGGCCCCTCCCACTGCATTCCAAGATGCATTGGGTGGGGGAAGCCCCGTCATGTGCAGCATGTGACCCTGCAGGCAGGAGGAAGTGAGCTTCCCTCCTGCCGTTTGCTCTTCCAAAGGTATGTGGGGAGATTTGGGAATGTGGGAGGGGGCCCAGGAATGTGTGGGGGGGGGGCAGAGATGTCAGGGGATGTTGGGGGTAGGGAAATATTGGGATGTCAGGGGGATGTGGGGGATATCAGGATGATGCTGGGATGTCAGGTGGATATCAGGGGGAGGGGTGTAGGGCTCCATGGCTCAGCTGATCTTCCCCATCAGCTGAGCCACCAGGAATCTCCGAAACCGGCTTAGATGATTGGGATTCCTTCTGTCTTGATCAGCTAATGGGAAGCCTACGGGGGGGGGGGGGTCCGCTCTTTGGGTGATGGGAGGGGGGTCATGACCACTGGGGGAGTAAGGGGGGATCATGCCTTAAATCCTCTAGTGGTCATGTCAGTTTGGGCACCTTTGTGGAACTTAGATGCAACTCAAACAGGTCTAACTGCCAGCATCTAAGTTCCCTCTAGGAAATCTTTGATTATGGCTGGGGTGCGTCCAGGTTGAAGCCCGCAATATTCCCACCCATAATATTCCTCCCAACAATACCCCTTTCCTTTCTGGATGCACAGCAGCTTAGAAGTGCTGCTGCATGTCTAGAAAGTTGTTTTTGATTATCGGCACTTGGACGTCCCTGCTATTAGGACATCCAAGTGCCGACTTGCTGGTTTTTGGACATTTTAAAGTTTTGATTATGCCTTGATTTAGAAGTTATATTATAAATTAAATGTCAACTTTCTATCAATAATATGCTTCAAATGGTTTAGTCATGATATTGCCATTATTTGATTATTGTAATAATTCCCACTGTGTTACTGAAATAGTTACAGGATTTGCAAAATGTTGCTGCAAATCTTATTTTTAGAGGTCACTTATGTGTCGGCCACCTCATTTCTAGTCTGGTTATACTGGATACCCACCAAGCCTGGAATATTTTTAAACTTTTAATATTTTTGTATTCAAGATACTTCACAAAGCAGACCCTTTGTATATTGCAAACTTGATGTCTTTGACCATTTTTGCTAAGGCCAGTAGGACAGGGCATCAATATAAATTAATGTTGCCTTCAGCAATCATTTTCTACTTAAGAGTTGGTCAGACAGGTCAATTTACTTTTGAGCAGTACAGACATGGAATGATCTTCCCTTTGAGCTTAGACAGGAAACAAATTATGTGCTCTTTAGAAGGTCAGTAAAGTTGTATTTGTTTCAGAAATTTTTATTAAATTCGTTTTGGTACATTCTGTTCCCAGTGTAGACAAAATCTGCCAGTAACTTATGATCCAATTGACTGCAATCTTAAGTAATGGAATGGATTTTAGATTGCTATGCTTTCTATTTATAATATGACTCGCTTCATAGAATATACAAATACATTGCCTTGTATTGTGCAATCTGCCTAGAATCAAATGGTTGAATGTAGACTATGAGGGGGACTTAAAGATAAACACCTAAAGTTAGATACCTAATTTAATTAGTAAATTGGCTTCAGTTATGAGCTTTAATAAGCTCTTAATTGAAAAAAAAAATTAATTGGGAGATATGCCACTATCTTCTTAGGCGCGATTCTACAAAACATAGGTGCTATCACATGGCGTCTAGCAGCACCTAACACAAAAGTAGGTGTGTTTAGGGGTGAAGAAAGACTTAGGTGCCATAGGTGCAATTCTCTAAAGGATTTAGATGCCTATAATGTAGGGCTTAAACCTTGGCCTATATTAAAAGCATCTAAATTTTTTAAGTTAGGCACCGCTATGCATGAGTATATAATGGGTACCTAAGTGTGATTTACATGAATTATGCACCTAACTTTAGGTGTCTATCTTTTTTAGGCACAACCCACAATCTCCAAATATATAACTGATATAGATATTTTTAAAAATATAAAAAAAAACAAACAGAAATAGTCAATGGGTTCTTAAAGGGCACCAACCTGCATACATAAGCACTTACCAACACACAATTGTTTAAATATTAACTTAATTAATTTGTGAAGTGTGTGTGTGGGGGGGTCCTCAGTGTGAAAGGTCAACTAAGGGAGAAGATTCTCCAGCACTTTACACAACAAGGCATGGGTTAAAAACCCCTACCCGCACACCGTCACTGGACACCTCACGTGTGCTCAAAACAATTAATAGTGTTCCAACTAAACAGTGATATTTAAAGTGCATAAATCACACAGGTGAGGGAAGCCATAAAAGAAAAGAAGGACTCTTTCAAAAAATGGAAACACATGAAAACGACCGAAGCATGGAAAAAACATAAAGATGATCAGAAGAAATGTCACAAGGTGGTGAGGGATGGCAAAAAGGACTATGAGGAAAAAATAGTGCAAGAGGCCAAAAACCTCAAGCCCTTCTTTAGATACGTGAAAGGGAAAAAACTCGCAAAAGAGGCGGTGGGACCCCTGGACGACCAGGGAAGAAAAGGGTACATTAAGGAAGATAAACAAATTGCAGACAAACTAAATTCCTTCTTTGCGTCCGTCTTTACGGATGAGGAAACCGCAAAAATACCAGAAGCAGTGAAAGTGTTTAGTGGAGTAATAGAAGACAGCCTCACCACAGTTGAAGTGGAGTTGGACCAGATATACTACCAGATCGACAAGCTTAAAAGTGACAAATCCCCTGGACCGGATGGAATTCACCCGAGAGTCTTAAAGGAATTGAAGGTTGAAATCGGAGAGTTATTGCAAAAACTCGCCAATCTGACAATCAGAACTGGACAGATACCAGATGACTGGAAGATAGCGAACGTCACGCCAATTTTCAAAAAAGGATCGAGAGGAGAACCGGGCAACTACAGACCTTTGAGCCTTACGTCTGTCCCTGGAAAGATGGTTGAAGCACTGATCAAGGATAGCATAGTCCGGCACTTAGATACACATGACTTGCTGAAACCCAGTCAACATGGGTTCAGGAAAGGGAAATCATGTTTAACGAATTTACTTCAATTTTTTGAGACCGTGAACAAGCAAATGATAGTGGAATGCCGGTGGACATAATATATTTGGACTTCCAGAAAGCATTCGACAAGGTTCCACATGAAAGACTTCTCAGGAAACTACAAAGCCATGGAATAGAGGGAGATATACAAAGGTGGATAGGCAAATGGCTGGAAAACAGAAAGCAGAGAGTGGGCATAAATGAGAAGTTCTCAGACTAGGAGAAAGTGACTAGTGGTGTGCCCCAGGGCTCGGTACTTGGGCCGATCCTATTTAATATTTATATCAATGACCTGGAAGACAGAATATCCAGTGAGATCATTAAGTTTGCAGACGACACAAAGCTATGCCGGGCAATCAGATCGCAGGAGGATAGCGAGGAACTCCAGAGCGACTTGTATCAGTTAGAGAAATGGGCAGAGCAATGGCAGATGAAGTTCAACGTGGAGAAATGCAAAGTAATGCATTTAGGTAGTAAGAATAAGGAACACGATTATAGAATGTCAGGCGCAACTCTGGGTAAGAGCGAACAAGAAAAGGACCTGGGTGTACTGATAGATAGGACCCTGAAGACATCGGCACAATGCGCGGCAGCGGCAAAGAAAGCAAACAGAATGTTAGGCATGATAAAGAAAGGAATCACGAGTAGATCGAAGAAAGTCATAATGCCGCTTTATAGAGCAATGGTCAGACCACACCTGGAATACTGTGTCCAACATTGGTCTCCAAACCTAAAAAAGGATATAAAACTGCTGGAGAGGGTGCAGAGATGAGCAACGAAGCTAATAAGAGGTATGGAGAACTTGGAATATGAGGAACGACTCAAGAAACTGGGGCTGTTCTCCCTTGAGAAGAGGAGGCTGCGAGGGGACATGATCGAGACGTTCAAAATACTGAAAGGCATCGATAAAATAGAGCAGGAAAATAAATTATTTACATTGTCCAACGTGACAAGGACAAGAGGACATGGTTTGAAGCTAAGGGGGGCCAAGTCTAGGACAAATGTCTGGAAGTTCTGCTTCAAGCAGCGAGTGGTAGACGCCTGGAATGCTCTCCCAAAGGGGGTTATTAAGGAATCCACTGTGCTAGGATTCAAAGGCAAATTAGATGCACATCTCCTTACGAGAGGCATAGAGGGATATGGGTGACTAAAACTACATCAGATGTATACCTGACTGGGCCTCCGCGTGTGCGGATCGCTGGACTCGATGGACCATGGGTCTGATCCGGAGAAGGCAGTTCTTATGTTCTTATGTTCTTAAGTGCATTTGTGAAGCAGGAAGTCTTGCTGAATGAGCCCCCCAGCCAACTCCTAACAAAAACTCAGCAATTAGCTTGAAAGTTCATCCATTGGTCAGTAGTCAGATGAGGAGAGCAGTATTCCTACATAACCTCACAACCAGGTCCAACCAAGCCCAGTTTCTGGGACTCGAAGTGTCCCTTCATCAGGGACCCGTTGCCATTCAGGAAGTTGAAAAGTCAAAAACGCTGCCACAACCGGCAAACAGTTGAAGGACGGAGCAAGCTGAGGGCCCTCTCAGTTTGCTCCGTCTTTCAACTGTTTGCCGGTTGTGGCAGCGTTTTTAACTTTTCACCTTCCTTATTGACAACGAGTCCCTGATGAAGGGATACTTCGAGTCCCAGAAACTGGGCTTGGTCAAAGATGCCAGTTAGAGAATAGCACATGATCCCTTGCCATCAGCTGATTGCAGCAAGGGAATACTCCTGCCTCAATCAGCTGAGCAGCTGTGGCAGGGAACAACCTCGCAAAATCGGCTTCCCAGTCGAACCCCCACCTATGAAGTAAGTCGGGCAGGAGGGATGCCCACTACCTCCTGGCTTGGAACCCACGATCCCCACCCATGAAGTAAGTCAGGCAGGAGGGATGCCCACTCCCTCCTGGATCAGAACCCGCAAACCCCCACTCGTGAAATAAACCCGGCAGGAGGGATGAAGCAAGTCAGGTAGGAGGGATGCCCATGGCAGGGAGATTTATTTGCCGTGATCAACTCAACAAGCTCATCTATTTGAAATGTATGCCTGCATTTCAGATATTTGTCGCAGTTCTAGGCAGAGGCCTAGGGCCACTTAAACTCACTCAAGCCCACTTATGGGCAAAACCACACCCACACCCAGCCTTGGGTGAGCTTAGGTGTCCCTTTACGTCTTCCTAGATCTGTGAAAATGCCTACAATGTAGGTCGCCTGCCTCAGGAAGGCTGTTTCTAAAAACGTGCGTCCTGATTTGCTGCTAGACAGTGGTAGGAGTTCCATTTGTAGAATTAACCCCTAACTCTCCTATATTATTTTTAGGTTTATAGTATTTGTATACAGACACTTCCAATTGTGTTTTTTATTGTATCTACAGGCCATTGAGTAGGTGACAGGGATAATTTGAGTCCTTTACTCTGCTTTCCTCTTAAACACTCCTGGCTTTCTTTCACCATGACTAAAACCTCTCTATTGGAACTCCCTAAATATCGTGTTTCAATTATATCCTTCAAGTATACTCCACTCTGAACAATCCCCTCTCAGTTTAAAAACTGCACTATCTCCTTTTAAATGTTAGTGCCAGAAGCCTGGTTCCATCCCAGTTAAGGTGGAGTCTATCCTTTTAGGATAAGTTTTTCTTTTTCCAGAAAATTGCTCAGTTCCTAACAAATCTAAAACCCTGATTCCTGCACCATAGTCTCAATCATGCATTTAGACTTCGACAATCTGCCTGCTTTTTGGGTCCTACGCGTGGAACTGGGAACATTTCTGAAAATGCAACCCTTGAGGATCTGGATTTCAGCTTTCTATCTAAGAGCCTAAATTTGGATTCCAGAACCCCCTCCCAAATATTCCAATGTCATTGGTACCTACATGCACCAAAACAGCCAGCTCCTCCCTAGCACTGTCTAAAATCCTATCTGAGTGATGCGCAAGGTCCACCAACTTGGCACCAGGCAGATAAGTGTCCAGGCAATCCTCACACCCATCAGGCACCTAGCTATCTACATGCCTAATGATCAAATCACCAACTACAACAGCACTGATGCTGCCAGACTGGAGGTGGGACTTCTCTACAAGATCCTTGTAGGTCTCTGTCTCCATCAGCTCCTCTAGCCTCAAGGAAACGTACTCATTCTCTGAGAACTAGGAGCTCTTTGCAATGAGCAAACACATATAACTTCTCACCAAATGGGAGATAATTATGCATGTGACAGTGTAAAAGACTGGATAGCACCCTTCTTGCTGTTGGACTGAGCTGATTAATTAAATCCTGTTAAGCTACTAGGAATATATTAGACTAGTTATAGAGAGCCTTATGATTATATTGTATGCTTTATTTAGTGTTTGATTCATGGGAGGTAATAAAATATAGTAAGAATAAGTAATAGATTTCTCCTGTTGTTCTAATTTGAATAATTATCTATAAATTAAGACTATAAAAGTATAGAAATGAGCTAGGTGTAGGTGGGAGTGGGAAACTCGGGGATGGGGGGTCCATTTTTGTGATAAATGCAAATGTAGTCGATTTCAAATAGCTGTCAAACGTTAACTATGCATTGCATCTGGATGAAACTGTCACAGATGGTTTGAAGAATGAAGCTTTTTCAAACAACCCTAGTCGACCAAGAAAACCTTGGCATAAATAGGGGGTGCCTAAGTCCAATTTAGGCGCTGCTTGGCACAATTCTATAAATGGCGCCCAACTCATGATTGACATAAACAAGACATAACATAGGCACCTTTATGGACTTTTCAGATAGATAACTTTTATGAAATTACCTCATTTGTGTACACTGTTCATAATGTGCAATGAAAACCAAAGCAAAATAACACAAACCCAAAATAAAAAGGAATGACGTGAAGTGAAACAAAGTAGCATTTGTTTGCATGCTACATCTAAATTCTCTGATTTGAAAAGCAGAGTCTCTGATAGGCAATCTATGGGTTGCCAGTTCAAGACTGGCAAGGCGTGACAGAGGGAAGGAGAAACAGATGCAGACATGACCAACAGGAAACTGCTCTAGCATATAGGATACAACCCAGGCTGATAAAAGAAAATGGGGAACAGGTGCAGACTTTGCTGCTGTGTTTGCCAGTAGCTAGCATTACATTTCAGTCAATCATGAATGATTCCTGCTGGATAATCAAAAGATGGCAGGTCTAAAGGCAAACTCCCAGAGCAAGAATTGCGCTCCTGTAAGCCATCCACCAGTGAGTCACCATGTTAAATTACTGAGGGAGAACATACAGAACAGTGGTCCAAGATTGGTTGGTACCCATGTGGTGTCTGGATAGAGAAATGAAGAAAGCTAACAATGGATGATATGTAAATTAAAGGGACAAAAATACCAGCTGTGGCTTATTAATTGATTCCAAGTTCATATTATTTTAGTGAGTCAGATATTACTGAAGTCTAAATATCTTTTCTTTTGCCCTAATATAGTAGATGTGAAAATAAAACAATTGTTTTACAATAGGGATCTGTATTTTATGCTATTAATTTTTATTTTAATTATAACTTGCTTTGGATGATTATGGTGAAATATGTAATAAAATATTGTTAAATTAAATAAATACAATAATAGTCTGTGCTGCATTATAATAATAATAATAATAATAACAGCTTATATACCGCAATACCGTGAAGTTCTATGCGGTTTACAAAGATTAAGCAAAGGCACAAATTGATTGACTTTAAGAGGGGAGGAAGAAAGAGGGTTAATAGGATAGGAAATCCATTATGCATCTAGTTCTGAATTCTATATATTGTGCCTAAATAATTCAGTGCTAAAAAAGAAAAGCCTAAGTGCTATGCTATAAACAGTGCCTCCAGTATATTTATTTATTCAATTTTCTATACCATTCTCCTAGGGGAGCTCAGCATGGTTTACTTGAATATATTCAGGCACTCAAGCATTTTTCCCTGTCTGTCCCGGTGAGCTTACAATCTATCCAATGTACCTGGGGCAATGGAGGGATTAAGGCCCGGATTCAGTATAGGGTGCCCGTTCTCAGAAGCCGCCTAAGTGGCTTTTGAGAATCGCACATGGGTGCGCTATACTGAATCGCCCTAAGCTGCCTAACCATCACTCTGCCCCCTGCGCGAAGACTACTAGCAGAAGGGATGCCCAGTCCCTCCTGCTGGGACCACTGAAGCCGGCCTCCCCCCCACCCCTGAATGTCCGCAGCAGGAGGAGTGCCCAATTCTTCCTGCTGCCACCCCGCTGACACATCCTCTGGCAGGAGGGATGCCCAGTTCCTCTTGTCAGAACACCCCCCAACACCCCCCCCCCCACGTTTTCACCACGAGCTATGCAACACAGAAAAATCAGCTGTAGCCCTCCATGGCAGGGGTGTAGGGCTCAGCTGATCCTATCAGCTAAGCCATCATGTATCTTTCCTTTTATCTGATTTCCTTACACATGCACATCCGGTGGATCAGGGGCATTCCTGGAATTTGCACAAAGTGTTATAGAATAAGGGAGATTCATGCCTAATTTAGGCACAAGAATTTGCACCAGGTTTCAGCTGATGTAAATTCTCATGCCAAAAATTGGACACTGATCCTGGTGCTAAACGCTATTCTATAAATGGCATCTAACTCTGAGCACCGTTTATTCAGCTTGGTGCTAATTTTTTATCAGCACCAGCACCTATATTTAGACAACATTTTATACAATTGAGTCCATAGGTCCATTCATCACCAGAAACCATCTATATATGGACAAAATGGGGTCACAGTTTTATTCTAGAAATACAAATAACATATAACAATTTCAACTGTAGCATATTGATATACAAGTTTCACTTATCAATAAATTACCCCCATATCAACACAAGCTACCTTTTAATGAAGTGCTAGTAATAAACTTGGGCACCTGATCAGTAGGTGACAATCTGATCAAAACGAGGTAGCTGTATCTCATGGTTCATATAGCCTTCTCCATATCCTCTAATATCAGTATGTTACAAGATGTCCTTACTTTGAACACGGCTCTTCTAGCAACATGACTCCATAGTGATCTCACTCGCAGAACATGAGTCACCCACAGTCATCTCAAACTACTATTGGGCACTATACAAATTAATATCTAAGGGGTTGCTACAACCAAAATAGCTCCCCTCATCTCTACATGTGGGCTCAGAACATAGAGTACCATACAGTCATAAGAACATAAGAACATAAGCAATGCCTCCGCTGGGTCAGACCTGAGGTCCATCGCGCCCAGCAGTCCGCTCACACGGTGGCCCAACAGGTTCAGGACCTGTGCAGTAATCCTCTATCTATACCTCTCTATCCCCTTTTCCAGCAGGAAATTGTCCAATCCTTTCTTAAACCCCAGTACCGTATTCTGCCCTATTACGTCCTCTGGAAGTGCATTCCAGGTGTCCACCACACGTTGGGTAAAGAAGAACTTCCTAGCATTCATTTTGAATCTGTCCCCTTTCAACTTTTCGAAATGCCCTCTTGTTCTTTTATTTTTTGAAAGTTTGAAGAATCTGTCCCTCTCTACTCTCTCTATGCCCTTCATGATCTTGTAAGTCTCTATCATATCCCCTCTAAGTCTCCTCTTCTCCAGGGAAAAGAGACCCAGTTTCTCCAATCTCTCAGCGTATGAAAGGCTTTCCATCCCCTTAATCAGTCGTGTCGCTCTCCTCTGAACCCTCTCAAGTAACGCCATATCCTTCTTAAGGTACGACGACCAGTACTGGACGAAGTACTCCAGATGCGTGTGCACTATCACCCGATACAACGGCAGGATAACTTCTTTTGTTCTGGGACTCTGGAGGACAGCTATTGAACTATTGTGAATGTTTTAATTGTTAACTGCTTAGTTATAGGCGGTCTAGAAATTTTAGAAATAAATAAATAAACAGAAACCAGAGCCCTTAAGCCCACTTGTAAGTTCCAGAGTATTAATCATTGGCTACAAGGTGTGTGGGAGCAGTCTTCCTCTCAACCTTTACAACCACTGAAGAATTGGCCCTTCATTCATTCAGCCATGCTACAATGCTCACAGTCAAGCAGTGACCTTTATAATTCTTCTTGAGATTGGATTTGGAAAAGGCAAGTAATTAAGTCCAAATTAATTGTTAATTACAAATATTTTAAAATGTGCCATCACTCATTGAGGTTAACTAGATGTACTTGCTCTAATTAAGCCCAAATTAATTTAGCCACATGTCTGTAAATATGTTATTAGTACTGAAATATATTAAAACATAATGGGGTCAATGTTCAGAAGCACAGATACTGTTTAAAGATAAGCGGGCATTTTATCTTCTTATCTTTTTAAATGATACTTGGCATCCTTATTCATTTAACTTAGCACTGTTACTTGTGTAATTCCCCCTAAATTTATCCAGACAGAAGCTGAATTTCACTGCTATTCAGAGAAACTTTGGCCCTGCTCCAAGAATGATCATAGCTCCTCCTAATTTTACATGAATAAGTGTCAAGATAGATATTGTGTTGCCTAGCCAACATAAGGCCACCTTTTACAAAGCATTTAAACACAGACTGGCATGGTAAATGCCCAAGGGCTTCAGGGTTTTTGCTGCACAACACTCGCTAGGGCTGTTTTGTACAAGGAGGCCTAAATCAATTAGGCTATGAAATCATTAAAAATAATATTTTGTAGTTGGCAGTGGATGCTGACCACATATGTCCTTTAATAGCTATGGCAAATTGTGACCTGTTAACTGTACTGTATATTATGTATGTTAACTGAAGACAAAAAGAAGTGGGGTTGGGCAATAGTCTTTCCAAATATACAAGAGAACATAATAACATAAAAATAGCCTTACAGGGTCAGACCAATGGTCCATCAAGCCCAGTAGCCCGTTCTCATGGTGGCCAATCCAGGTCCTAATACCTGGCCAAAACCCAAGAGCCGAAGATCCAATAAGTGTCAATTAATTTATTGATGGGTCAACCAGTGGCGTACCAAGGGGGGGCGGTCCGCCCCAGGTGCAGCCTTAAGGGGGGGGGGGTGCACAGCCGGCCAGGTCCGGAAAATTCTACTGGGCCGATCAGCCTGCCTCTCCCCGACGTCAATTCTGCCATCAGAGAGGAAGTTCGGGCCAGCCAATCACTGCCTAGCTGGGCGGAACTTCCTCTCCGACGGCAGAATTGATGTCGGGGAGAGGAATGCTGGTCGGCCCGATGTAGGGAAGACGCAGGGAAGGAGAGCTTGGGGCGGCTTCGGCTTTGGGGCATGTTACCCAATGGCGGTGACTTGGGGGGGCTGTTCCCCGATGGTGGCGGCAATGGCTTGGGGGGAGGTCAGGGAGAAAGAAAGAAAGGGGACAGGCAGGGAGACAGAAGGAAAGAAGGAAAACAGAGAAAAAGAAAGGGGGCATGAAGAGAGAAAAAAAGAAAGGGAGTCAGGGAGAAAAAAAATGCAGGGAGAGAGGAAGAAAAAGTTAGGGGAGGGAATGAGGTCTGGAGGAGAGGAAGCATAAAGGCTGAAAGAAGGGAAGAAAGACTGGATGCACAGTCAGAAGAAGAAAGTGCAACCAGAGACTCGTGAAATCACCAGACAACAAAGGTAGGAAAAATTATTTTATTTTAAATTTAGTAATCAAAATGTGTCTGAATTTATATCTACTGTCTATATTTTGCACTATGGCCCCCCTTTTACTAAACCACAATAGCGGTTTTTAGCGCAGGGAGCCTATGAGCGTCGAGAGCAACCCTGGGCATTCAGTGCAGCTCCCTGTACTAAAAACTGCTATTGTGCTTTAGTAAAAAGGACGGGGGGGTATTTGTCTATTTTTATATGGTTGTTACTGAGGTGACAGTGCATAGAGTCATCTGCCTTGACCTCTTTGAAAAATCCCCAGAATAGGAATGATAATTTACATTTTCTCAGCGTACAGTGTGCTTTGTGTTTTTTAAAAATTTTTATTGATAGATCATTTTGACTTGGTCATTTTAAAAGTAGCTCGCAAACCCAAAAAGTGTGGGCACCCCTGAACTAGAGCGTTGAAGCTGAATGTTTCTGCCGTAAAGGTCATCTCTGACGCAACCGGAAGTTGCATCAGAGACGACATTTACGGCAGCCATATGCAACTACAACGTTCTGGCTGCTGTAAGAAGGCAGTTTAGACATCACCGGCTACAGGGCAGGGAGTTTGTTGGACCAGGCCTGTTGTCCAGGCCGAGGGGGGGGGGGGAAGAAAGCGCCACAAAGGTAAGGGGCAGGGAGGGAGAAAGGGAGAAAAGGTGGGGTGGAGAGGAAAACAGAGGAGGGAGAAGGACGCTGAAAGCACATGGGGAAGACAGAGTGGGAAGAAGATGCTGAATGGAAATGGGGAACAGAGAGTGGGGAGAAGATGCTGAAGGGAAATGAGGAACAGAGAGTGGGGAGAAGATGCTGGCAGGGAAGACGACAGAGATGCCAGACTATGGGAGGAGTGGAGGGAAGAAGATGGGTGCCAGACCAATTTGGAAGGAGGGAGAAAGGGAGAGACACAGTAACAGCAAATGGAAAATGCAGAAAGAAGAGAGACAGTGGATGGAAAGAAAAGAGTAACAAGAAGATGAGGAAAGCAGAAACCAGAGAAGACAAAGGTAGAACAAAAATTTTCTATTTATTTATTGCTTTAGGAGACATGTGTCACTGTTTCTGCAGTGTTGCATTGTATGCAGAGTCAAGCTTCTTGCTGGTTCAATTTAACCTTTGTCTATGTATTTCTATTTTAGCCCCCCTTTTACAAAACTGTAGAGCGTTTTTTAGCTCCGGCCATGTTGGTAACAGTTCAGATGCTCAGAATTCTATGAGTGTCAGAGCTGTTATCACCGTGGCTAAAATCCACACTACAGTTTTGTAAAAGAGGGAGGGGTTAGTTTGTGATGACATATTCAATACTAGGCGAAGGTGTTTTCTGTGTTCTGTGTGTTCGAAAGACATAGGTTTTTGTTAGGATTGACTGCAGGATTGATCTGTACTAGTCTGGCTTGTTTAGTTTTACAATGGGTGTATTGATGTTGTACTGCTCGTAAGATGCTGCCTTTTCCTAGGTACATTCTTGTTGTGTGATGTGTGGATTGTTACTAAAAATCATGTTTTTCATTTAGTTGGGGGGGGGTCAAAAAATGTGTCACATATGCTAGTTTCGCCACTGCCACTTATTAATCTTTTCCCCAGCTTTTAATATCTTCATTCATTAGGAATAAAGAAATATGAAGACTTCAAATCATCCAAAATGCTGCTATCTGACTGATACACAATGTAGAAATATTATCATGTCACCCCATTACTAAAGGAACCCTACTGGCTCCCTATGTCCCTCTGAATAACATACAAAACACTATTACTTGTCTGTCTACAAGACTCTTCAATCAGATGAAACTTTATAACTCTCCCGTCTACATACTCCTTACATACCTCGTAGAATGTTAAGATCTGCTGATCAAAACCAATTAATCATCCCATCCTATCATGCAATCATTCATGAATACAACACTGAATCATCTTTTTCTGAACATGGTCCTACCCTATGAAACAAACTCCAAATCAATTTTACGCCTTCACATCTTTCTCGAATGATTTAAATCAGACCTAAAACCTTTTTCTCTTTAAAGATGCATACTCTTTAAACTAAACTCAGGATGGATATCCAGGACACATATAGCCTCCTTAGTGTATTTCCCCCTTCCCTCACTTTTCTTCAAAATACTGTAGTTCCTCCCTGTTCCTCTCACAATTATGTGTATGTCTTTTTCTCATAATTTCTAACACTATTTTAATCTTAATTGTAAGCTGCTTAGGTTTCCCCAATTAGGTGATATAGAAAGTTCTAATAAACGTAGGACTCCTTTTACTAAGGTGTGCTAGCATTTTTAGTGCATGCAGATATTACCACGCGCTACACCGCGTGCTACATGGCTAGAACTAATGCCAGCTCAATGCTGGTGTTAAGGTCTAGCGTACTTGACAATTCCGCGCATTAATGCCCTAACGCACCTTAGTATAAGGAGCTCTTAAACTTGAAATGCATCAAATTAGTGAGGCATGACTTCCCTTGGCTGAACGAATGCTGATTAAATCATGTTTGTCTATGTGTTCTATAATTTTATTTTTTAATATTTTCCACTATTTTACCTAGCTTTGGATTCAGACTTACTAGTCTACAATTTCCTGGATCACCCCTGAAACCCTTTTTAAAAACCAGGGTAACATTGGCCACCCTCCATTCTTCAGGTACTGTGGACAATTTTAGAAATAGGTTACAGATCACTAACATCAGATCAGCAATTTCATGTTAGTTTGAGTTCTTTAAGTACCCTGGGATGTATACCATCCAGTCCAGGTGATCTATCACTCTTCCAGGTTCACTGAGATTTCTTTCAGTTCGTCTGCATTGTCCCTCTGGAAAAACATTTCCAATTCATGCAGATCTCTTACATCTTCTGTAAAGATTGAATCAAAGAATTACTTCAGTCTCTCCACTATGGCTTTGTCCTCCCTCAGAGCCCCTTTTGCTCCTTGATGATCTAATGGTTCCATGGATTGTCTGAAAAAGTTGTTACAATGAGTTTTGTCTCTTTGGCAAGAGTTTCTTCATATTCTTTTTAGCCTTCTTTATCAGTGCTTTGCATCTAACTTGACAGTGCTTGCATTTCTTCTTATTTTCTTCATTTGGATCCCTCTTCCATTCTGTAAAGGATGTTCCTTTTGCTCTAATAGCTTCTTTCACTTTATCTTTTAACCATGCCAGCTCACGTTTTCTCTTCTTTCCATCTCAATGATTGGGTTGAGAATGTAATTTGCTTTGAGCTACAAGGTATTATAGCTAAATTTCAAATCCATTCCTTGTGGTGGTAAATGTGAAGAATATCATCACAGTGCAATTCTATTAATTATAACTGTGAGTTTTTGAGTGTACCATGCATACTTATTCTGAGGGAGCATGAGAACTTTTGAATGGCTCTGTCAATCTCTGAACAGTCTTCAAATTGCTTGATTAGCTCGAAATAACAGATGATATAACAAACATGTATTCTGCCATTGATTCTGTGATCTTTTCTTAGGCAAACCATAATGAGAGATTTCAGTGATGGAAAGTATACACAATTGTTCTTCTTTGTGAGCTTCTCAAATAGGCAGAGCTTCAACTGGAATGCATTCACAATTGAGGGCATTTCTGAAATGATGGCATTTTTCCGCATTCAGTGCATTAAGATGATCAGTGACACTGACTAAATATCCTGGTTGACCAACCATTTATGAATCACTGAGGTCTTTATGCAAGCTTCCATTTTCTGTGTGAAATATGTTATCTGGGGAAAAAAAAATCTAAAATAGAACCTTAACAACATCTACTTCATGGTATAACTCCTATATATATAAAATTTGAAAGCTTGTTCTTGTGCAGGTCTTATAGTCTACACCTAAAGAAATATATGTGTGACCACATATAATAATATTGCAAAAGGTGAAGTGGGGAAATATAAAGTAGTGCAAAAAAGAAAACAAAAAACACCTCCACTTAAAGGTAGCTGAGAGTCTGCTCAAATGGAAGAAAAAGCTTCAGGCTGTATTGGCAGAGCTCAAGCTCAAACCACCACCTCCACATCATTGGCTAAAAAACTTCCATAGAGTGACAACGCGCTGTTGAGGTTTAAAATAATGGAGGACTGAGATATTTTGCAACTGAAACCACTGTGAGTGTTTAAAGCAGTCTATTAAAATACCAACGTTTCACAGCACTAAGCTGTTTCTTCAGGGCTAATATGACCTTGCTTGAATGCCACACTTTTTAAAGCATATTCAGAGGATTTTTCTATAAAGTCTTGCCTATATCATGGAGTAGAAAGGCATCTATTTTCAGCTTCTTTTTTTTTTTTAATTTTTATAAAGACACATGGGTCCTTATACGTCTTTATAAAATTTTAGGGAATGCATAGATGGGAAGATTAATTTAATGTTTTCATTTGAGGAAGTGTGTTACAGAAGAAACGTTTTAACAAAACATGTCCGACTATGATAAGCCCTATTCGAGTGAATAATTAATAATATTGCAGCTTTCAAGATAAGTAAAACAAAGTTTACACACTTTTTTTTAGAGTTGGAAATAATAGAATATTACTATGAAATGTAGATTGAGAAGGACCGATGAAGATTTGATATGTAAAGCTTAGGGCTATGAAGTTATGTAGAGCCCAGAGTTGTGCTGCTGAGGTCCTGGGGAAGACTGAAGCTTTTTTGAATGTGTTTAGGAGAATTATATTGGAGAGTGTATGGTGTCAGGTCAAAAGCGTGCCGGGACAAAGGCGCGCCCAGACAATTGAGTGCAGCGCGGAGGCGCGCGCCGCTCTAAATTACTGTTTTTAGGGCTCCGACAGGGGGGCGTGGGGGGAACCTCCCCACTTTACTTAATAGACATCGCGCCGCGTTGTGGGGGCGTTGGGGGTGTGGGGGGTTGTAACCCCCCACATTTTACTGAAAATTTAACTTTTTCCCTGTTTTTAGGGAAAAAGTTCAGTTTACAGTAAAATGTGGAGGGTTACAACCCCCCAAACCCCCCATAAAGCCGGCACTATGTCTATTAAGTAAACTGGGGGGGTTCCCCAACAAAACCCCCCGTCGGAGCCCCTAAAAACTGTAATTTTGTGCGGCGCACACCTCTGTACTGCGCTCAATTGTCGGCGCACGCTTTTGTCTTTCGCGCCGTTGTCTATGAACCGCAATTCTATAAAAGTTAGGCAAACTTGATAGAATCACGCTTAGCACCACCTAAGTGTCCTCTGGCATTGCAAGGCATCCTAACTTTTAGGCACACCCAATTCTTTCCAGGGTTTTTGTGGTCTAAATACCTTTCAAGGGTTTTTGTGATCTAAACCAGTGTTTTTCAACCTTTTTTGGGCAAAGGCACACTTGTTTCATGAAAAAAATCACGAGGCACACCACCATTAGAAAATGTTAAAAAATTTAACTCTGTGCCTATATTGACTATATATAAAGTAATTCTCTTGAATAGGAATCAAATAAACACAAAGAAAGTATTTTATAATTACTTTATTATGAAATATTAAGTAAACAGAATAGTGAAAAATTATAAAATACTTTATTCAGTGCGAAACCTGGGCCTGTTTGGCTGAACACAAAGCTGATATTCTGGCTGGAATCGAAGAAAGACACACACGTAGCTCTTCGTCAACAGCTCTCAGTCTCTCTCTGTATTTGGTTTTTATAGCATACAAAAATAGACAAATATACCCTCCATCCTTTTTATTAAACCACAATAGCAGTTTTTAGTGCAGGGAGCTGCGCTGAATGCCCAGCGCTGCTCTTGACGCTCATAGGCTCCCTGCACTAAAAACCACTATTGCGGTTTAGTAAAAGGTGACCATATTGTAAAATATAAACAGCAGATATAAATTCAGAACTGTGCATAGTAAGTGAAGGGAAGTTTTCATCTCTGGGAATTTACCCAGTTAACTATTAAGTTATTTCGGCAAATTCCTTTGAAAACTGTGGTAATACTGCCTCCACTTTGCTAAATTTAAAATAAAATCATTTTTCCTACCTTGTCTGGTGATTTCTGGTTGCACTTTCTTCTTCTGACTGTGCATCCAATCTTTCTTCCCTTCTATCAGCCTGTATGCTTTCTCTCCTCCACACCTCATTCCCTCCCCCAACTTTTTCTTCCTCTTTCCCTGACCTTTCTTTCTTTTTTTTCTGTTTCTCTTCTTTCCTTCTGTTTCCCTGCCTGCCCCCTTTCTTTCTTTCTCCCTGCCGTTCCCCAAGCCACTGCCGCTGCCATCGGGGAACAGGACCCACCAATGGATAACAGGCTCCAAAGCCGACGCCGACGCATGCTCTCCCTGACGTCAATTCTGCAATCGGAGAGGAAGTTCCGCCCAGCCAGGCAGCGATTGGCTGGCCCGAACTTCCTCTCCGACTGCAGAATTGACGTCGGGGAGAAGAAGACTTATCTGCTCGATAGATTAGATCGCCAAGACAAAGTGAGTCCTGGGTGATCGACTCACTTTGCCTTGGCGAGCTACTGGCGCCCCTGCCTCGGGCCCCCTGTCAGCTCCGGGCCCCTGAATGCAGGACTGGTAATACTGCCCTGATGGCGGCCCTGCGGCACACCAGGCAACATCTCGCGGCACACTAGTGTGCCACGGAACAGCGGTTGAAAAACACTGATTTAAACACCTAATTTGTGTACATAATGGTGCCATGGTCAAAAACATGCACCTAATTTAAAAACATGATCTGTCCCTAACCATGCCTACTTTTAACTACACACTATGGACTACGAGAGACTGCTGAAAAGTTATCAACCCAACCAATAAAGTTGGGGCAATCTTCATCAAGGGCTATACACTTTGTGGCTGATTCTATAAATGGGTGTCCAAATTATAGGCGACAGTAGGTGTCCTATCACTGTCTGGCAACTAATTGGGACACTGTAGGTGTTTGTTGCAGGTCTAGACAGACAGGTAGGGACAACTAAGCTTGCCCAAGGCTGGGCATGGGCATGGTTTTGCCATGGAATTGGCTATGCCATGAAGAGGCCATAGGAGAGTTTAAGCGGCCTTAGGTATTTCACTAGGACTGCGACAGATGCCTGAAATGTAGGCCAGCAAAATACTGACCTACATTTCAGAAGTTGAAAGTAGACATGGCCAGCTGAGCTGATTGCGGCAAGGGAATCTCTGATCAGCAGTGCCGGCAGGATTGCACGAAGCCAGGTTTCAGAGTCCTGCCAGCTCAGCTGATTGGAGGGAAAATACCCCTGCCGCAATCAGCTGAGCTGGCTACAGCAGAGGACCCTACACACATACCCCTGAAATCAGCAGGAGGGATGCCCATTTCTTCCTGCCACTGATCCAAATCCCCCCAAATGAACACTGGCAGGAGGGATGCCCACTCCCTCCTGCCACTGACCCCTTCGATCCCTCAAACCCCATCAAATGAAGACTGGCAGGAGGGATACTCACTCCCTCCTGCCAACACCCTCTCCAAAACCCAGACACCATTCCTGTTGAAGACTGGCAGGAGGGATGCTCACTCCCTGCTGCCAACACCCTCCCTCAATCACCACACCCCCTCCAAATGAAGACTGGCAGGAAGGATACACACTCCTGCCAACACCCTCCCCAAACCCCAAAAACCACCCCCATTGAAGACTGGCAGGAGGGATGCTCACTCTCAACTCCCCTCAACTGCCAACAACACCAAACCTGAAACACCCCTAATACCCCCCGAAACTCAACATCCCTCCAATACCCATAAGCTCACCCTGACACCCCCCGTACCTTTCTAAAGAAAGTCTAGAGGGATGCCTTCTTCCTCCAGCTGGCAGGCCCGCCTCTTCAAAATGGTGAGCATTCCCCTTCTTGGCACCTGGACCAATCAGGACCTTAGGCTCCATTCCTGGTGCATCCTGGGATGCATTGGGAGAGGCCTAAAACTTCAATTGGCTCAGATACCAAAGGCAAAGGTACATTTAAGTATAATTTTGGCATTTATACATATATGTATGCACATACATGCATCATTGCTATTAATTCTGAACACATGTGTATTTAGCCCATAAGTATTAACACCTATGTTACTCATAAATGCAATATACCTAAGTTAGAAAATGTGCAACAACCAAAAATACACAAACATTCCTATCAGCTTTTCCTGGAACAAATGGCATATGAGTAACTAACTTACTCAAATTACAAGAAAAAAAATCTGACCATGTAATAATGCAATTTAATCATGAACGTTGTCATCGTGCTTGGACAGTGGTGAAACTGAACATGCAAGCTCATATTTCAAAGGTGGTTCAAGTTTGTTTTTATCAATTGAAGGTCCTGAGTAAGATTAAGCCAAGGTAACCTAAATCTGATTTTCAGCTATTAGTTTATTATTTATTTAACTTTTTTTCTATCCCGTCCTCCCCAAAGAACTCAGGACGGGTTACAGGTTAACATACATAATAAACAGTCAACAGGTTACAATAAGCTATAATTACAGTACAAGGGCTTTTTTTTCTTTTTTTTTTTTGGAGGGGTACAAATTTTTATCCTAAATGCGACACATATTGAAGATCTTTTACAATCAAAATTAGACTACTACTACTTATCACTTATATAGCGCTGAAAGGCATACGCAGCACTGTATATTTTGACATTTATAGACGGTCCCTGCTCAGAAGAGCTTGCAATCTAACTTGGACAGACAGACATGACATATAGGGTTGGGGATGCAGAACCCAAGATGAGAGGAATTAGGAGTCAAAAGCACTCTCAAATGTTTGCTGATTTAAATCATTTTGATCACATAACAGTTTCACTGAGGACTCTTCATTGGCTTCCTGTTTTTTTTGCAGGGTACAATTTAAGTTGCTGATGCTTATTTTTAAAATATTGAGTGGCTTGGTGCCTGTAATTTGACTTGGGTATTGCATATTTATGAACCAAATCATTCTTTGAGATCAGAAAATTCATGACAATTTGTGGCACCTTCATTCATAGAGTTACATCACAATGTTACTGCCGAGGCTGCACTGTCCATTACAGGGCCTTTGATGTGAAATAAACTACCATTGTAATTGCAGTTATTAAAAGAGCTGGCTGTCTTTAAGAAGTACCTCAAAGCACACTTATTTGCTCAAGCATATTTTGATATTGTATCTTATTTCAGTGATGTATACATCAAAAGACTGTCTTGATTTAAGCAGAGTAGTGTGATTTGATGTTACACAAAGGAATAAATACTATTTGATGGCTATTATAGACTAGCTTTTTAAAAAAAATTTGATGCACAAAATTATTTTACATGTAGTAGAATCCAAAATTGAGAAATTGGAACTTACATACAGGTAGAATTGTCACCTGACAATCAAAATAAGAATATAAGAATAGTCATACTGGGTCAGACCAATGGTCCTTCTAGCCCAGTATCCTGTTTTCAACAGTGGCTAATACAGGTCACAAATACCTGGTAGAAATCCAGACTCAAATATAACTTTTGAATGTTTCAGGTCTGAGGTTTCCACTTCACTTTCAATGATTATTATTAAAAAGTTTTTGTTTTTGTGAGTTAGTTGCTCATATGACATTTGTTCCTGGGGCTTGCTATTAGGAATTTATGTGTACTTTTGGTTTCTATTGTGACTATTTATTTATTTTATTATACTGCTAAATGATCCTGAGATGACAAGGTGATTTACAATAGAGAGTATACCCCCCTTCCATTTTTACAAAACCATAGTGTGGTAATAGCTCCAACACTCATAGGAATTCTATGAGCATCGTAGCTTTTACCACTGCAGTAAACCGCTTAGACAATTAATAGGTGGTATATAAATAACTAAAATAAATAAATTTAGGGAGGGTAGTCATCAGGAGAGATACCATTGAGGAAGCTATGATAAGGAGGAAGGAAGTTTGACGAGGGGATGGAACTCCTCTCGTATGAAGAAAGACTAAAACGGTTAGGGCTCTTCAGCTTGGAAAAGATACGGCTGAGGGGAGATATGATTGAAGTCTACAAAATCAAGAATGGAGTAGAACAGGTATAAGTCGATTGATTTTTCACTCCGTCAATAATTACAAAGACTAAGGCCCACTCGAAGTTACAGGGAAATACTTTTAAAACCAATTAGAGGAAATTTTTTTCCACTCATAGAATAGTTAAGCTCTGGAATGCATTGCCAGAAGATGTGGTAAGAGCGGATAGTGTAGCTGGTTTTAAGAAAGGTTTGGACAAGTTCCTGGAGGAAAAGTCCATAGTCGGTTATTGAGAAAGACATGGGGTAAGTCACTGCTTGCCTTGTATCAGTAGCATGGAATATTGCAACTCCTTGTGTTTTGGCTAGGTACTAGTGACCTGGATTGGCCAAAGTGAGAACAGGCTACTGGGGGTTACTGGGCTTGATAGACCATTGGTCTGACCCTGTAAGGCTATTCTTATGTTCTTATGGTGCTGTGGGAATGAGTGCTGTCTTTGGGAGAAAGACAGGTAGTATTCAGTATCAGAAGGCATGATTGTGAGAACTTGGACATTGGATGCTGTTATCCGGGGGGGGGAGGGGAAGGGGGGCTCTGCATTAGACTTGTTTCAGGGAAGCTGAACCTGTCCATTTTCTCTATGCGAAATGGGAATTCAGAAGTTTATTCTAGACCTAACCAAACCACTCCCTTTTTCTATCATATCCATACCATCTTGACATATAAACATACTCGGCTTCCTCACATATGAATGGTCCTTGTTTTGAAATGGTATTTAAATATTTGAGCCTCTCTAGACATTTAAATTCTGCTATGTATACACTGAGTCTTTCAGGCTCTTATTCCAAACATTCATGACTGTTATTCCAAAATTTTTAAAAAAATATGCAAACATCCCTTTCCGCAAACACTCTCTCGTACTTAGCAGTTACACTTACTAAATTCCACCATTCCATGTATTCAACTCTTGAAAAGTCTTTCTAGTGAGCAAGAATTATTTTAATTGCTAAGTTAAGCAAAATTCGTACAAGTTTGGCCTGTTCCTCTGTGATTGAAGCATTCATGCAAAGTTGACCCAACACAATGGTATTTATGGTCAATGGCTCTTTAACCTTAATCAATGAACATATAGGTATAGTATCCCAAACTTTTTGCCAATAGTTTTAATAAATCACATTGGAAAAGTGAATGTACCAAAGTTCCTGTCTCCTTATTACAAGCATGCATATCATCAGGACTTATACTCGTACTAGTCTTCAATATATGTAGACTCATTCGCAGCTAAGCTCTCAGATGCCTGCACTGATAAAACATGGAATTTCATGAAATTTTAAATCAGCTGTTGCAGGAAAGGACTATCTTTCATCGAGCTTTTTGCAATTTTTGCAGTTTTTTGCACAAAGCATTTAGCACTTTATTAGTTTAAAAAATCACAAGCAAAAAGCTTGATGAAAGATCCTCCTTTCCTGCAACAGCTGATTTAAAATTTCATGAAATTCCATGTTTTATCAGTGCAGGCATCTGAGAGCTTAGCTGCGAATGAGTCTACATTAATGCTGCCCAATTCAGGAAAAAAAAATTTGATTCGACTCGATTCAGCCTATTGAATCAATTTTTCGATTCGATTCGATTTTCCTGCCCAATTGGGTGTTTTTTTAAAACCTCCTGGTGAGTTTATTTTATAGCCTCTTGACCTCTCCTAACCATACTGGCGCTGTGGTGTAAACAAAATAAACAAACAAAAAAGACTTTTCCTCTCTCTGTTAAATCCTAGCTCACGTTTGCGGTCTAACACCAGCTCTGGCAGGATACACGTTTCAGGCCTGACATATTGTAATCACAAAACCAAAAATAAAATTAGTTTTTCTACCTTTTGCTGTCTGGTCATTATTCAAATCTTGTTGGTCCTAGGCTCTGATTGTCTTCTGATAGCTTGCTTGCCAGGTTCTCCTTCTTTCTTCTTTCTCAGTGCTAACCATCCATTTCTGTCCTCCCCTTCCGTTTCCCTTCCCTCTCCCAGAGGTCTGGCATCTTTCCTTTTTTTCATCTCCATCCACAGATCCACCTTTTCTCAACTACCCTTTCATCCAGCATCTCTCCTTCCTTCCCTACCACCCCAGGGTCCACCATCTCTCCCTTTCTGTTCCTTTCATCCCTAAATCCCATTGTCCACCATCTCTCTCCCTCTCCTCTGTTTTTAGACCCATTATTTCTTCCCCCCAAAGTCTGGCATATGTACATCTCTTTGAACCCCCTTCTCTCCCTCCCACCGTGTACTTCTACACCAGGGCCCCCTCCCCTGAATATCTGCACCCCTCTGAAGGCCTACACCCCACCCCTGAAGGCCTGCATGTCCCCCCCCTTGAAGGCCTATACCCCATCCCTGAAAGCCTGCATGTCCCCCCCAAAGGCCTGTACCCCTCCTGGAAGGCTGAACCCCCCTGAAGGCCTGCCTGTCCCTTCTGAAGGCCTGTACCCCCCTGGAAAGCTGAACACCCCCTGAAGGCATGTACCACCCCACGGAAGGCCTGCACCCCCCCCCCAAGAAGGACTACACCCCCCTCCCCCCGGAAGGCCTGTGTGTTCAATTCAACTAAATTCAGCAGCATGCCCTGCAGAAGAAGATCGCTGGCTCTAGCGATCTTTGTAAGCTGCCATACGTCATCCGAGTTGTCTTCTCTCTGCCGCAGTCCCGTCCCTTTTCTGACATCAGCGAAGGGGCGGGACAGCGGCAGAGAGAAGACAACTCGGACGTCGTATGGCAGCTTGCAACGATCGCTAGAGCCAGCGATCTTCTTCTGCAGGGCAGGCTGCTAAATTTAGGTAAATTGATGTGGGGAAGCCGGACAGACACTAGCGGGTAAGCCACTTCCTGACTGACCCTCCCCATTCGCCCTCTAAAGCAGGAGCGGCAGGCCAGCAAGAGGCAGTGCTGACGCTCCTGCTTTAGGGGCGAGAGGGGAGGGTCAGTCAACGAATCGGGAGGCTGATTTTTTGGCATGGTAAATCGATTTGAATCGATTCACCCAGTGAATCGGTGAATCAATTTGAATCGTGAATCGGGCACCACTAGTCTAAATATATTTAAGACTAGTACGAATATAGGTCCTGATGATATGCTAGTTTGTTAACAAGGAGGACTTGTTTCCATTGTTGAATTGTTTAGTGTTTTCCTTATTACAAGACCAACACTTATTTCATTCATTGGATCTTATTTTGCCCAATTTGTAGGGTGTCCATACTGCTTTATGTAAAATGAAATATATAGATTGAGTAGTAGCTGAATACATAAGTACATAAGTAGTCGCCTCCGCCGGGGCAGACCAGAGGTCCATCCAGCCCAGCGGTCCGCTCACGCGGCGGCCCATCAGGCATATTGCCTGGTCAGCGGTCCCTGACTAATTTTATTGCCTACCTCTACAGTTATCTCTAAACCTTCCACTGCTCTTATCTGTACCCCTCAATCCCTTTGTCTTCCAGGAACCTATCCAGGTCTTCCTTGAAACCCTGTACTGTGCTATTTCCTATCACGGCCTCCGGAAGGGTGTTCCATGTGTCCACCACCCTCTGTGTGAAAAAGTACTTCCTTGCGTTTGTTTTAAACCTGTCCCCCTTCAATTTCATCGAGTGACCCCTTGTTCTTGTGGTTTCTTTCAAATTGAAAAATCTGTCTTTGTCAACCTTTTCGATGCCCCTCAGGATCTTGAAGGTCTCTATCATATCTCCTCTGAGTCTCCGCTTTTCCAGGGAGAACAACCCCAGCTTCTTCAGTCTGTCAGTGTATGTAAGGTTTTCCATACCCTTAATCAGTTTAGTTGCTCTTCTCTGGACTCCCTCAAGCATTGCCATGTCCTTTTTGAGGTACGGTGACCAGTACTGTACACAGTATTCCAGATGCGGGCGCACCATAGCCCGGTACAGTGGCAGGATGACTTCCTTCGTTCTGGTCGAGATACCCTTCTTAATGATACCTAACATTTGGTTTGCTTTCCTCGAGGCTGTGGCGCATTGTGCCGACGCCTTCAATGTCGTGTCTACCATCACTCCCAAGTCTCTTTCCAGATTACTGACCCCTAGCATTGATCCCCCCATTTTGTAAGTGAACATCGGGTTCCTTCTCCCTATATGCATGACCTTGCATTTCCCAACATTGAAGCTCATTTGCCACTTTTTCGCCCATTCTTCCAATGTCGTAAGATCCCTTTGGAGATTCTCGCAGTCAACCGTGGTTTCAACCTTGCTGAATAGTTTGGTGTCATCTGCAAATTTGATGACCTCGCATTTTGTTCCCTCCTCCAGGTCGTCAATGAATATGTTAAACAGGAGCGGTCCCAGCACCGATCCTTGAGGAACCCCGCTCGTGACCCCTTGCCAGTCCGAGTAATGGCCCTTTACACCAACCCTCTGCTTCCTGTCTGCCAGCCAGTTTTTGATCCATCGGTGGACCTCCCCGTGCACCCCATGGTTCCATAGCTTCCTGAGCAACCGCTCATGTGGTACCTTATCGAAGGCTTTTTGGAAGTCTAGGTAAATTATGTCTATGGGTTCTCCTTTGTCCACCTGGTTGTTTACCCCCTCAAAGAAGTACAACAAGTTTGTGAGGCACGACCTACCCTTGCAGAACCCATGCTGGCTCGACCTTAGCTGTCCATTTTTTTCGATATGGTCACAGATGCTGTCCTTAATCAGTGCCTCCATCATCTTTCCCGGGACCGATGTGAGGCTTACCGGCCTATAGTTTCCCGGGTCGCCCCTCGAACCCTTCTTGAAGATGGGCGTGACATTAGCTATTTTCCAGTCCTCCGGGATCTCTCCAGTTTTTAGGGATAGGTTGCATATTTGCTGAAGTGTCTCTGCTATTTCATTTCTTAATTCCTTGAGCACCCTTGGGTGAATGCTATCTGGACCTGGCGACTTGTCGCTCTTTAGCTTGTCTATCTGCCTGAGGACATCCTCCTGGCTCACCTCTAATTTGACCAGCTTGTTATCTTGATCTCCATTTTCTATTTCCTCTGGTTCCGGAATGTTGGATGTGTCCTCCCTCGTGAAGACCGACGTAAAGAAGTCATTTAACTTGTCAGCTATTTCTTTTTCCTCCCTCACTACTCCCTTTCTATCCCCATCATCCAAGGGCCCCACTTCCTCCCTCGCTGGTTGCTTCCCCTTTACGTACCTGAAGAATGATTTGAAATTTTTTGCCTCTCCCGCTAGTCTCTCTTCATATTCCCTCTTTGCTCTCCTAACCACTCGGTGGCACTCCTTCTGGCTTTCCTTGTGTTCCTTTTGGTTGGCCTGCGTTTGATCCTGTTTCCATTTTTTGAACGATGCTTTCTTGTTACTGATCGCCTTTTTTACAGCTGCCGTTATCCATGCTGGGTTCTTTATTCGATTTTTCTTGCACTCTTTTCTGAACCTGGGGACGTACAGGTTCTGTGCTTCGTGCACCGTACGCTTGAGCAGGGTCCAGGCGCTTTCTACGGACTCTACCTTCCTTGTGCTGCCGTTGAGTTTCTTCCCCACCATTTTCCTCATTGCATCATAATTCCCTTTTCTGAAGTTGAGCGCTGTTGTTGTGGTTCTTTTCACCCTGGATGATCCCAGTTCTAGTCTGCACTGGATCATGTTGTGATCGCTGTTTCCCAGTGGGTCTAATACCGCTACTTCCTTTGCAGGTCCCCCCAGTCCACTGAAGATTAGATCAAGAGTAGCTTCTCCTCGTGTAGGTTCCATGACCAGCTGTTCCAGGAAGCAGTCCCTCGTGGCTTCCAGGAATTTGGTCTCTCTCTCGCAACTTGAGTGCCCGATACTCCAGTCTATCCCAGGGTAGTTGAAGTCTCCCATCACCACCACACTTCCATTTTTGCATACCTGCCGCAGTTCCGTCTCCAGGTCCCGGTCGATTTCTTCCGATTGGCCAGGCGGACGATAGTATAGACCCAATTTGATGTCTGCTCCAGATCCTCCTGGTAGCTTAACCCATATTGATTCCAAGCCTTCCGACCTTACTGCTGTTTCCATTTTGGTTGAGGGTATGGAGTCTTTTATGTATAGCGCTATTCCTCCACCCTTCTTGTGTGTCCTGTCTCTCCTGTAAAGTTTGTACCCTGGTATGACCACATCCCATTTATTATCCTCAGCCCACCACGTTTCTGTGATTCCAATTATGTCCAGGGCTTTTTGACTGGCTATAATTTCCAGCTCTCCCATTTTGGCCCTGAGGCTCCTCGCATTTGTTTATCAGATATTACCATTTTTAGCTCATGGGCCCAGGTAGACTCAGTCCCCATAAGTATGTAGAATTTGTTGTCACGCAAAACTTTATACCAAGTTGATGCAGTTAAAGCAATAGACTCTGCACTTCCTGTGGCATGGTCTACTACAACACATATGTCTATTTGGAACAATGTCAGGTTTAAAATTGAAGATAAAATAATCAATTGGAAAGTGTGGGAAGAGGCTAATATTTGGACTATTCAGCAATTAAAATTTGATAACGAATGGATGACTTTTTCTGAAATACAAGATAGATATCAAGTACCATATAATCAATTTTTTTAAATCAACACAACTCTAACACTGTATGAGGTCCTTTGTCAAAACTTCACAGCTTACTAGTAAGACTCCAAAGGGCTCACAAAAAAAAAATCCAAAAAGTGGCCTAAATCGGTACTTGGACGATCAAAAAGACAGATTGTCTAAGTACCGCTAATCAAATCTGATTTTACATGTATCTAAAACCAGCTTAGGCCTTTTCCCTACCTCTTAACGCCTAGAGCAAAAAGAGGCATTTTTGGAGGAGGGGAAAGGGCAGGAGGTGGGCCGACCTAGACTTAGTCATACAGCAACTATAACCAAAATTTAAACAAGGTTGCCCAGTCGGAACTTATACGTTTTGACTTAGACCAAGTCAAAACAGGTATAAGTTCTGAATAGGGGCCATTGAATAGGGGCAGCTCCAGCTCCAGTAACCTGCCAAACCCTGCTGCAGCCGCGATCCATCTCCCCCCTGAACTACCACAAATACCGGCAGGAGAGATGCCCAATCTCTCCTGCTGAGGCGCACCCCTGACACCCCCACACCCTTGAATACGGGCAGGAGGGATCCCAGGCCCTCCTGCCCATGGTGTACTCCTGATACCCCCACCCCCCTCAAATATGGCCTTCTTCCCCTGCCCCCACGCACCCTGCTTCCCTGACCCAGCAACATCAAAGCACATGTAGCGACTGCACTGCACAAGTGCCAGGCCTACAAGTCTTCTCTCCCCCCCCAATGTAAATTCTGAATTGACATCGTAAAGAAGTCTTCTGGGCGGCAAGCAGCAGCAGAGCAGGGGTGGGGGTGGTGGTTTGAATTGGCGCTGGAGGGAGGTTGGTAAGCAGCGGTGGACCCGGGGGGGGTGTTTGAATCAGGCACTGGAGGGAGGCTAGTTTTGGCGTGGCAGGGAGGGAGGGGAAACAGTTGCCTGTCTTGTTGTCCCCGCGCACAGCTTCGGGACGCTGTCCCTGAAAACAGGACATTAGAGCATCCCAAAGCTGTGTGTGGGGACAATGGGACAGGGGATCTAAAAACGGAAAGGTCCCATTCAAAACAGGACGTATGGTCACCTTAGACAAAGCAAGGTTCATCAAGTTGCAGAAAAGGGAAATTAGCACTACCTGCAGACTGAAGATGCTGAATCTCTTTTCTTGTATTACTTTCCACAGTGAGAGGAAAGCTAGGCTGCTCTCTTAAGCTCTCACAATCATGATGAAGCATTCATAATGCTTCAGATTTGTTCTATCAGCCCCTTTCCCTGTGCACTTCTCTGTCAGCTCATCAATAAATATTTTCTTGGAAGAATCTCTGCATGATTGCAATGGAATAGACTGCATGCATGAGCAATTAATATGTTGATAAGATTTTGTTATTTCCAGAAAATAAACACATTATTGTGCCTCAGCTAATCAACCAGACATAAATTATTGCTGTCAATAAAATACTGGATAAGCATAGCTGGACTTCCTTGTGAAATTTGACTTTTTTGATTGCTACTGTTGAGCTTTAGATTCTACACAGCAATTCACTACACTGTTGTATTGAATGATGCTGATATTATATTTTTAATAAATTCATTCAAGAGGGAAGTTATCAAGTGGGATACCTTTGAAAGATGGGTTATTTACTGTTAAATAGGTGTCATTGCATAAAATGGGATCTGTACTAAAATAGCAAGTTACTAGTACATTAACTGTAGCTCATTTTGATAATTACAACCCCGAATACCGTACACAGTATATGTGAATATAAACTGAGATTTTGGAACCAAACAAATGGCCCAAAAATGGGGGTCTTGGTTTATATTTGAGTCTGCGCAGACCTGCCCCCTCCCAAACCTGTTGCAGGCCTCTACCAGGCCTGCCTAGAGACCTGGTGGTCCAGTGGTGGCTGGGACAGGAGGGATCCCTCTCACCTCTTGTCCCAGCCAATCCTATGAATTTTCTACCTCTCTCCTGCCTCCCCTGTGTACCTTTAATATCTCTTATGGTCCAGTGGCGAATCGCGACAGGAGCAACCTTCCTTCACTCCTGCCCATGTAGAGTTGCTAGCTTATTGGCTGCCGCAAGTTCACGGTCCCGTGAGAACTCATGGCAGCCAATCAGCTAGCGGCTCTGCATGGAAACGAGCGAAGGAAGGTCACTCCTGCTGCGATTCATCACTGGACCACCAGGGATACTAAAGGTATGCAGGGGAGATAAGAGGTAAAAAAATTCTTAGAATCGTCTGGAACAGGAGGTGGGAAGGATCTCTTCTGTCCTGGCCACCACTAGACCATCAGGTTTTATGGTAGGTCCGGCAGAGGCCTGCAAGTCATTGCGAGGAAAGAGAGACAGGGTACTGAGCCTGGCAGGGAGGGAATGGGGCTGGGTGTACAGACTGGCAGGACAGGGGAAGAAGTGAGTGAGGGGGCTAGATGCAAAGCCTGACAAAGCAGTGAGGAAGGGGGAACAGGATGTTGAGCCTAGCAGGGCAAGGCAAGGCACTGCACTTGAATATTAACCACTCGGTTTATATTTGAGTCAATCTCTCCCCCCCCCCCTTTTTTTGTGGGGGAAAAAGGTCACCTTGGTTTATATTTGGGTATATATGTTATGTTTTCCTATAGTTCATCTTGAATTTGGGGAGTAAGGAGTACATTAAGCAACATGCATAATTGTATCTTCAATGGAATCCAGTTGTCATTAAGCTTTTCAAAGTTCTGTGGCTTTACAAAAGTATATCCATTAGATCAATTAAAAGTGCAAGATAAATGTCTATGGAATATTTTACAAAGCATTTTGGCGTGTAAAATATTTTTACAAGCAAAACATATCTGTTGTACAATTGTTCAGGTGAATACAAGCATGCAGTATATGTATGTGTGCTGTCAAGATCACGTGAACATTTATGCAGTCTATATTTAGCCATTTGGGGGAGGGGGTTGCATTTGGATACCTAAAAGCAGATGAAACTGTGTAAGAACATTTGTACCCTAATAGGAATACTATTGGAAGCCTATTTTATAATGATATAACACACATTACTGCCTTTATAAAACAGGCATAAAATATTTCTTTTTAATTTGACAGAGGTGAGATCTATGTTCAGCGTGTGATGTTTGGTTTGGTTTTTAGACGCAGCACTTGGATCCCCTGAAGAAGCTGGTTTGTGAAACAGGTCTTGTCAGGACACAAAAATGTGCTGGTTTATTTTTTATTTAATTCTTTATTGTATCACACGTTGTATTAATAAGACTATATGGTTGTTTTTTGTTTGCCAATGAAAGACATTCACTCCTAAGAAGAGTTGGTATTATACATAATGCTTCATGGTATTAACCCCCCTGGACATCTGAGGCTTTTTTCCTCCATTATTATTTGGTAGATTGAGACCTGTCTTGGTTGAATAACATTGTTGGCCATATAGAATAAAGGACAAATTTTGTGTTTCTCTATTTGAGTATTTATTTATTTATTTAAAAATGTATTACTCATGCCATCCTCTAATTCGGTGCACGTTATGGAATAACATTCATAGTTAAAACACAAACAAAATATCACACATATTGTACAACAGCACTATAAAATAACTGCTTGCTAAACAACCTTCTTATTGTCCCCAAAAAAATCAGGCAGAAAAGCTGCGTCTAAATAACTCCGTCTTCAGTAACTTCCTAAAATTTAGTAAAGTTGCTGCTTTCTTTACTTCAAGAGGTAGATTGTTCCATAATACTGCACCCTGAACTGCTAACATTGTTGGTCGACAGACCCCCCAAATTTCCCCTGTTTCAAGGAGACTACCTCCAAACACAGTTAATCCGCTGATTGCAAATTCCTCAGCGGTTGATATTCAGAAAAGATGCCACTTACTGCTGATGGACATTGTAAATTAACTAATTTATAGATCAAAGCACCTTGAATTCAATTCGGGCCTGCACAGACAACCAGTACAACTGAACCAAAATTGGTGTAACATGTTCAAATTTGGCAGCATTGATAATCAATCGAGCTGCTGCGTTTTGAACTAATTGCAAGGCACAAATTACATCTTTTAATCAGCCACAAGAACAGTTTTCTTTGCTGCAATTAAAACTATCAAAAGTTATTATTAAACATCCTCACAGTATGGCAGTTATCAGGTGTGTGATTAATAAATGTATTTGTATGTCATAATGCAGTGGTTCCCAAATCTGCTCCACACTGGATATTCATGAGAGAGATTTGCTAGGGTCTACCTTGGGAGTCAGTCCCCCCCACACACACACACAAAAAAAGATCTGGGTGTCACTGTAGACAATATGATGAAACCTTCTATCCAATGTGTGGTGGCGCCCAAAAAAGCAGACAAGAGGCTAGGAATTAATAGAAAAGGGATGGTAAAGAATGTTATAATGCCTCTGTATTGCTCCATGGTGTGACCTCACCTTGACTATTACATTCAATTCTGGTCACCTTATCTCAAGAAAGAATATAGCGGAACTAGAAAAGTTTCAAAGAAGAGGAACCAAGATAATAAAGGGGATGGAACTCTTCTTATATGAGAAAAGACAAAAGAGGTTATGACACTTCAGCTTGGATAAGAGATGGCTGAGGAGAGATATAATTGAAGTTTACAAAATACAGACCAGTAATCAAGACTTCAGTGCTTGGCAAAATAGTGAAAACAATTATAAAAAAAAAATTGTGGAACACATAAATAAACATGATTTAATGCTGGGGTGTCAAATGTTAGTCCTTGAAGGCCGTGATCCAGTCAGGCTTTCAGGATTTCCCTAATGAATATGCATGAGATCTCTCTGCATGCCCTGCTTTCATTGTATGCTGATAGATCTCATATTCATTGGGGAAATCCTGAAAACCTTACTGGATTGCGGCCCTCGAGGGCTAACATTTTACAACCCTAATTTAATGAGACAGAGTCAGCATGGGTTCAGCCAAAAGAGAGTTTGCCTCACCAATTTCCTTGACTTCTTTGAAGGTGTGAATGGATAAAGGTGAGCCGGTTGATGAAGTATATCTAGATTTTCAGAAAGCATTTGACAAAGTTTCTCAAGAGAGACTGCTGAGAAAATTAAGAGTCATGGGATTGAAGCAATGTTCAGTTGTGGATTAGGAATTGGTTATCAGACAGAAAACAGAAGGTAGGGTTAAACGGCTATTTTTCTCAATGGATGAGGGTAAATAGTGGAGTGCCACCAGAATCTGTATTGGGACCAATGCTATTTAACTTATTTTTAAATTATCTTGAAATTGGAACAAATGAAGTGATTAAATTTGCAGATGACAAACTGTTCAAAGTTATTAAAACACATGTAGATTAAGAAAAAGTGCAGGCAAACCTTAGGAAATTGGAAGATTAGGCATCCAAAAGCCAGATACAATGTAATGTGGACAAATGAAGAATAATTCAAATCATAGTTACTAGATGCTAGGGTCCACCTTGGGGGTTAGTGCCCCCCCCCCCAAAAAAAAAAAAAAAAAAAAAGCTCTGGGTATCATAGTAAGCGTGATTTTGGTGCCTTTTATTTAGCATCAGTAGGTGCTTTATTTTTACCATTTTTCACAATTTTAAATGCCATTTCTCAACTAACTTAGGCACCTTAGTTTTAGCGTCATTTATAGAATATCCTCTTAAGTGACTGACCATATAATTTTAGAAATGTTAGAATAGAAGTAATCATCAGTTTAGTTGAGGTAATAATAAGGTCATTTCCTTTTTTGTAAGAGATATACATATTTGCACAGAAGTATAGTCTATATTGACTATATAGTGAACATTCCAGCTTGAACTATACTGTAGGGTAATTTTGTATTATACCTAATATCCAATGTGCACTTTCGGCCTCTTTTACAAACCCATGCTAGCGGCTGCCCTGCGCTAACCACCCCGAAGCCCATAGAGATTTAAAGGGCTTCGGGGCTGTTGCCACACGACAGCTGTTAGCGCGGCTTTGTAAAAGAGGCAGTTTGTCTCATCAGGAAAAACAAATTATAAGTATTAAAACATGGGAAATTGACACCACATTATTTTTAGATGCCTTGAGTTTCTTTACAGCAATATGTGGTTGGTTATCTTTCCAAAGAAAATTGATCAACACTTTTTTCAATGGCATTGTAAGTATTTTGTTTTAAGAAAGGTATCATATTTAAGATATAATTTATTTTAGGTTAAATCATCATTTTTATAGTATCAAGTTGACCCACCATTTTTTTAAGTTCAAGAAGTTTTTATTGAAATTAAAAAAAAAAAAAGGAGACCACTTTTGAGCTAATTCTTTGGAGATTTTAAATAGATGATTGGCATTATAGTCTATTGTTTCATCCAAAGCAGGTCTAAAAAGAACACCAAGATATTTGATCTTGGAAGAGGACCATAAAAATCCAAAATATTTCAATTCTTGTTTTAATTCATGACAGTTCAGCATCATAATTTCTGTTTTGGAAGTATTTGATTTGTGTCCAGATATGGATGCATAATTGTTTATTGTGTCGGTGATTGTAGATATGGAGTCTGGAGTTATATACAGTAATATGTCACCTGCATAAGCTGAAAATTTAGTAGAGAAGGACCCCTGTTCAAAACCTTTTATGTTTGGATTTAATGTTATGGCAGTTAGAGATTTCAGCGCAATGTTGAAGAGGAGAGGTGATAATGAATAACCTTGTCTGATGCCTCTTGATGGTTTGAAGGATGATGAAAAAGACCCATTCACAAACAGTCTAGTTGTTGGAGATGAATATGAAACTTAGATAATTTCAACAAATTTATCTGAGAATTCATACCATTTGAGTGATCTAAACATAAAAGGCTACTTCACATGGTCAAAAGCTTTTTCAGCATCTAAACCATTTGTCACCAACTTTTGTGAAGCAGATGATATCAATGAGATTATGTTGGCAAATAGTCTTGTGTTATTTGAATATTTAATGTTCATAAAACCTGATTAATCAAGAGAGATGGTTTGAAAATAACTTTTTGCATATATGTTGCTTTAGCGAATATTTTGTGTCAACGTTAATTAATGATAATGGCCTGTAATTTTGAACTTCCTGAAAGTCTTTTTCAGGTTTTAGGATTACTATTATACTGGCTTCAAAAAAGTACCTATAGTACATAAGAACATAAGAATAGCCTTACTGGGTCATACCAAGCCCAGTAGCCCATTCTCACAGTGACCAATCCAGGTCACTAGTACCTGGCCAAAACCCATGGAGTAGCAATATTCCATACTATCGATACAGGGCAAGCAGTTGCTTCCCCCATGTCTTTCTCAACAACAGACTATGTTCTTTTCCTCTAGGATCTTGTCCAAACCTTTCTTAAAACCAGCTACACTATCCACTCTTACCACATCCTCTGGCAATGTGTTCCAGAGTTTAACTATTCTTTGAGTGAAAAAAATTTCCTCCTATTGGTTTTAAAAGTATTTCCCTGTAACTTCATGGAGCATCCCCTAGTCTTTGTAATTTTTGAAGGAGCGAAAAATCAATCCACTCTACTCTGCTCAGGATTTTGTAGACTTCAATCATGTCTCCCCTTAGCCGTCTCTTTTCCAAGTTGAAGAGCCCTAACCATTTTAGTCTTTCCTCATACGAGAGGAGTTCCATCCCCTTTACCATCTTGGTCGCTCTTCTTTGAACCTTTTCTAACGCCACTATATCTTTCTTGAGATAAGAAGACCAGAATTGAACGCAATACTCCAGATGAGGTCACACCATGGAGTGATACAGGGGCATTATAACATTCTTAATCTTGTTAACCATCCCTTTTATAATAATTCCTAGCTTCCTGTTTGCTTTTTTGGCCGCTGCCAAACATTGGGTGGAAGATTGTCTACAATCATACCCAGATCCTTTTCTTGGGCGCTAATCCCCATGGTGGACCCTAGCATCTGGTAACATGATTCAGGTTATTTTTCCCAATGTGCATCACTTTGTATTTGTCCACATTAAATTTCATCTGCCATTTGGACGCCCAGTCTTCCAATTTCCTAAAGTCCGCCTGAAATTTTTCATAATCCGCATGCATTTTAACAACTTTGAACAGTTTAGTGCCATCTGCAAATTTAGGGCTCCTTTTACAAAGGTGCACTAGCGTTTTTAGCGCACACGCTGGATTAGTGCTTGCTATAGTGTGCGCTACCCGAAAAACTACCACCTGATCAAGAGGAGGCGGTAGCGGCTAGCGCGTGGGGCATTTTAGCGTGTGCTATTCCGCGCATTAAGGCCCTAACGTACCTTTGTAAAAGGAGCCTTTAATCACCTCACTCGTCGTTCCAATTTCCAGATCATTTATAAATAAGTTAAATAGCACCAGTTCCAGTACAGACCCCTGTAGCATTCCACTGTTTACTCTCCTCCATTGAGAAAAATAACTATTTAGCCTTACCCTCTGTTTACTATCTGATAACCAATTCCTAATCCACAACTGAACTTTGTCACCTATTCCATGACACTTTAATTTTCTCAGGAGCCTCTTAGAGGAACTTTATCTAAAGCTTTCTGAAAATCTAGATACACTATATCAACCGGCTCACCTTTATCCACATGTTTATTCACATCTTCAAAGAAGTCAAGCAAATTGGTGCGGCAAGATCTCCCTCAGCTGAACCCATACTGACTCTGTCTCATTAAATCATGTTTGATTACGTGTTCCACAATTTTATTTTTTATAATTGTTTCTACCATTTTGCCTGGCACTGAAGTGAGGCTTACCGGTCTATAATTTCCTGGATCTCCCCTGGAGCCCTTCTTAAAAATCGGCGTAATATTGGCCACCCTCCAATCTTCAGGTACTACAGATGATTTTATCGACAGGTTACAGATTACTAACAGCAGGTTAGCAATTTCACGTTTCAGTTCTTTTAGTACCCTGGAATGCATACCATCTGGTCCTGGTAATTTATCACTTTTTAACTTGTCAGTTTGGCTCAGTACATCTTCCAGATTCACCAAGATTTATTTCAGTTCTTCCGCATCATCACCGTTGAAAACCATTTCCGGTTCAGGTAGATCTCATTGTATAAAGATGGTGAAAGTTGTTTTTTTAAAAAAAAGTTTTATAGAAATCTACTGAGAAGCCATCTGACCCTAGCCATATTTTAAATGGTTTCCATAATTTTCTCAGTTGAAATCTGACAGTTAAGTAGTTTATTATCTTCATCATACAAGGTTGTGTGTGGTAAGCCTTTAAAGAAGTTAATTTGTGACGCATCCTCATTGATTTCTGTGGAATATAGCTTTTGATAGAATTATTTAAAACTTTGCAGAATATCTTCTGTTTTAGTGTGGAGGCCAGGGAATCATTTTGCCTGTAATGTCCTAGGGCACACCTAATCCATATTATTGTGTTAGTTAAGGTAGTGCCATCATTCCTTCTAAGACTAGCAACAATTAGGGTCTCTTCTATCAAACTGCACTAGCAGTTTTTAGTGCAGAGAGCCACGCTGTATGGCACGCGCTACTCCTGATGCTCATAGGAACTCTATGAAAGTCGGGAGCAGCGTGGCTCACCGCACTACAAACTGTTAGTGCAGTTTGATAGAAGAGGCCCTTACTTTTATTTTTTTTCCCAAATATGTCACAATATGTTGTTCTCTATGTAATAGTTAGCTGCTTGTATAAATACTGACTGTGCTATAGCTGTACTTAATAAAGAACCATAATTAAACTTTAATTTTTATAGTTCTAGTGCAGATATATTAGTTATATCTTTTAGACATATATCTTCTATTTTATTTAAATCATTTCTCCTTTTCTTATGGCAATTAGCAGCAACAGCAATAATGTGTCCTCTAATGCAAGCTTTAAAAGCATCTCAGGTATTAAACCAATTTGTGTCTTCTGGATTATTCACAGCAGCAAAGTCTTGGATAGATTTATCAACATATTCTTTAAACCCAGATTCATTAAATAAGGCAGCATCAAATCTCCATTGTTTATTTTTAACATCAGGAGCAATGTTATTCAGTGAAAGGTTTATTATTGTATAATCTGAAATAGAGATTTCTTTAATCATAGATGTAGAGATAAAAAAGTTACATAGTGATTTGCTAATTAGAAAGAGATCGATTCTAGAATAAGATAAATGTGGTTACGAGAAAAAATTGAATTGTTTTTCATTAGGATGTTTTAATCTCCATGAATCCATTAAGTCCAATTGTGAAATAATGTCCTTCAGAGCAAACCAAGCTTTTGATTTTCTATAAGGCACTGTAGAACATCTGTCTAAATTAGGATTTAGGCTTCAAAAAACCAAAGGATTTACCAATAAAAAATAATACTCAAATACAAAATAATTGGTAAATTGTTTTCTTCGTTAAACCACCACCGGATAGTAAGTTGCACTAAAGGCTCGATCAATAAATACACTCAAAAATTAAATAAGGGGTTTCAGTATGGGCTCAATCATCCCTACGAGTAACCAAAAGCCCCAGGCAGGTATTCATGAGTGACTAGCACTTAGACAAAAGTCTAAATAAATCCTGCCCCATACATCATAATACCCTCAATTTTATACGCTTAACCTTGATGAATAAATATAAAGTGCAAACGTGCATCTGGTGTGGGAACAAAGAAAAATGTAAAGGTGTTTCAAAAAAATCCAAAAAAACAATGATACTAAGGGAAGCAAAATATCAATAACATCCCCACATTCAAAACCACTTACGTTCAAAAATCCCAAAATTCATATGAAAATGCAATGGACTGTTTCAACAAATCATATTGTGAGCTTCAGCGTGATTGAGCCGCTGCATATGGAGTGGGGTTTACTGCATAACGATATTGCGTTTTTTGCCCCTGGACCAGAGAATTTACTGCTCTTTTCAATTCTCCCTCCTGACGAAGAATATCAAAACAGGGCCTGTCGAGTGGAGATATAGTGTTCATATGAATTGTGCACAGGACACAGAGATACCAGCTGCTTGAGCTAAGTTATTTATTTGATTATGAATGGAGATTTAATACTGATTTGAACTGCAATACATAAATTGATAAATCTAACTCAGTTGGCAAATCATTAACTTTATTTACTTATTTATTTATTTATTTATTCATTCACCAAATTGGAAACACATCATAGTATTTTGAGATGGACTTCAAAAGGAGAACATAGCGGCCCTCTTTATCTTGAATTATCTTGTGAATAGTAAGGGGTAATTGTTTATGGATCAAAATAGCAACCCCTCGCTGCCTACCATTGTAGGCTGAGTACCCCACTTCACCCACCCAGTCCCTACGCAGCTTCTCATGCTCAGAGGCAGTGAGATGGGTTTCCTGCAAATAGGCAATGTCAATGTGATGTTGTTTAAGCCAAGTAAGTATCTTTTTACGTTTCACCGGTGAGTGAATGCCATCGACATTGAAAGTGGCCACCTGCAAATTAACCATAATTACCTCCTAAAAAGAAACCCCAAAGCACCCAAAGGGTGAGCCAAGCAAGACAAACTGGCACCCGCGCCCCCCATCTAGGCCCGGGACCAGAAGAAGACACGTGAAAGGCAAGCCAAATAACAGCAGTTCCCTCAGACGCACTCCAATCCCAACCCCCCCCCAATACCCCTCTCATATACACAAAAAACAGCACACACACCGATCCAACCTTTCCCTGCAGACATACTCCCCCCCTGCCCTCCAGTCACACAGCACCCTCCCCCCCAACCCACACCCTCCCCTACAACCCTACTTCCATGGATAGCCTCCATGCCCACCATACAGCCTTCTCACACCCCTACCAGAGCCCCCCCCCAACCCCCAGACCCCCAGCTAGAATAGCATCTGCATAATAACAAAAGAAAAAATAGAGTACCCTTAGCAAACATCCCAGAGAAATACAATGCAGCACTTTAGAAAATGGGGAACAAAACAGAACAGAACAAAAGGCACAGGTCAAAACCTCAACAAAGGGAGACCCCTAGGAGCCAAAACACACAGCTCTACTCAAGGTCCACAACCAGTTTCAGAAACCAGGACATGGAAGCTGCAGAAAGGGCCAAAGTCATAGTGAGCGCCCACAGCCGGCCACCATGGACAGTAGCAATAGAGAGCATCCCCAGAATGTATAAGGAAAATAGAATAACAGAACCACCATTCAGGAGACCAAACACTGTCCATAAATCCAAACACCCAGGCACAGGCCACCAAACCAGACTCCCAGTCATTACAGTGTCCTGGCAGCAGCAGGTCTGGTCTGGCGGCCTCTAAGCCGAGAGTCCCCAGTCCATAGCTCCCAACCAGACACCAAAAGAGCAAGCAAACTCTCTGGAACAGCGTCCACCACCAAAATCCCCAAAAGCCAGTAATCAAATAAATCCAGTCCAGCAGCTCTCAAAAGATGGTCACGGCTTATTCAACCGGTCCACATAAGCCCAGGCATCCTCAGCCATGTGCAGCAATACACTGGTCCCCTCATGCCAGACTCGCAGCTTGGCAGGGAACACCAATGCAAAAGAGATACCCTTGCGGTGTAACTCTGAACAGAATGGAGACATCGGCTTGCGTTGAGCAGATACCCTCACCGAGTAGTCGTTGAACAGCAAGATTTTCCGACCCTCATATTCCAAAGAGGGAACTTTGCGGTAAGCTCGCAGCAGGTCTTCCTTCTCCCTCCAGGAGCAGAACCGGGCTATGGCAATCCGGGGGCGTTGATCCGCTGATGGACGTGTTCCCACACGATGCGCCCTCTCACAGCCATATTTGGTCTCGGTTGAGGGCAGGCCCAAAGTCTCAGGCAGCCAGCGGCTGAAAATGCGGTATAAGTCTGCATCCTTAACAGACTCCGGCAAGCCAACAAGACGCAAATTATTGCGGCGATTGCGGTTTTTGTGCTCCTCCACCCGCTCCAGCAATGTTTGTGTCTCCTTCTGGAGAGCCTGAATCTGTGCCGCCATGCCGTCGCTGCGGTCCTCCTGCGCCAATATGCGCTGCTCAGCCTCTGCAATCCGGCGACCCTGGGAGTCAAACTTTTCGTTGAGCTCGTCCACAGCTGACTGCAATTTATTTAGGCTATCAGCCAGAGCCGCGGAGACGGACTTCGTGATCTCCTGGATCCAGTCTCCAGCCGGCACCGTGAACGAGGTAGAGGCCGCCGCCATCTTTACAACCTGCAGTGATTTCTTGCGATCGCAAAGTCCCCTCTGAGTCTTTGGAGCCCTATGCCTCCAAATAAACTCACCGCCCCATAGAGTCTGCTAGGGCGAACCAGATCGCGCCGATTGGGAAAAAATAACAGATTAAATGTCAGATTTTAACGAGGGTTAGGGGAGCTCCTCGAACACGCGTCTGGCTAGGCACACCGCATCACGTGACCCCCTGATCGAGCCTTTAATGCAACTTACTATCCGGTGGTGGTTTAACGAAGAAAACAATTTACCAATTATTTTGTAATTAAATTAGGATTTAGCATGAGGTTGAAGTAACCTCCAACCATATCATGATGTAAATTAGCATCCAATATAAATTGATTTGCTAGATCTTTGAAATTTTGGGCAAGTATTGGTTAGGGGCAAATATATTTAATATAGTCAGAATTTGATGGATAATAGCAATGATTTTTATTCATCTTCCATGAGAGTCATTCTGCTGAAGAAATAACTGCAATATTTTGACTTTTCTTCACAAGTGTTTTTATCCCATTTTTTTTTTTTTATTCTGCAGGAGAGTAAAAGGAAAGAAGAAAACAATTGATTTTCAGGTTGGATGAGTCTGAGGAATTTAAGTGGGTTTCTTGTAGTAATACTATGTTTTGGTGATAGATGTGTAAGATATGTCAAAATCTTTTTCTGCTTTATTGGATTATGCATTCCCTTATCATTCAGTGATACTAAAGTTACAATCATGTAATATAGTAAGTAATATTGTAAAGACAAGACTTAATAATTCTTGGACTTTCATACGTATTATGGGTGTCTGTGTGTCAACCATGGACAGGCATCACTTCCAGAACTGCGATGAGCAGGGACCCTAGACACTAGAAATGTAGGCCAGAGTTTAACAGGTCTACATTTTCGGTGCCTAGGGTCCTGTCAGAATCGCCCCTAAACATGCCAACTTCTGGGCTTTGGTGTCACTATGCACTGCTAGCTGCCAGGGACCTAGGCGCTGGTCCTGTAGGCCATGTGGTGACAGCTTTTTTTTAATGAGGGTTTAATTGGGTTTTAATGGTGCAACCAATTATTGCACCACTTAAACCCTATTAAACCACTTACATTAGACACCAGCATGATCTAGGCACTTGCCAGCACTTAACATAAGACAACTTGTTTATGAATCCGGACCCTAGTACATTAAGTTGGGGTCTGTATTCCAGAAGTGTTTTCTTCATATATACAGTATGCTTTCTGAGATTAGGTACAAATAACAATGTCTTACCTTCATATTTTATGGGAGATCTCATTCTTTTGCATAACTTCCAAAGGTTGAGGGTTTCCTAGTAGTTTGAGGATTATTGTTTGAATATCTGTCATTGGGGCATTTTGTAGCTAGTGTATGATAAACACGTTTGATCTCCAATTCTCTATTAAATTCTATATTTAGTAAAGATGGTATGAGTTTTTCAAAATATCATATTGTGGCCTTCTTTCCCTTCTGGTAGTTCTAAGATTCTGAGATTATTATATCTTGTGTGGTTATTCTCATCTTCCATATATTTCTCAATTTGCACCACACATTTCATTTGATTTTGAAAGGCTTTAATGTGTTCATAGTTGACAGTGGTTTTAGTTTCTAAAATGATGATACAAAGCTTGAATTGTGAAACTTCCACTGTTAAATTCACTAGTTCTTCTTTTATTTCAGCAGTATCTTCTTTGGTGTCATTCATAATGTCTTTAAGAGCTTTCAATTCTTCTAGAATTTCAGAGAAGGCCATATGTCAAGTTTACTCACCAAAGACACTTGGCCCCGCCCTATTCCACCCAGCCCCATTTCATCCCTGGCTCCACCCTGTTCCAATCCCCGCCCTGCCCTGTTCCACCACCAGCCCTGCCCCCACATGAACCTCTTATTTTCTTCCCCGTTCTGGGCTGTGTCTAGAGGATCTCCACAAATGTGTAGACGTAGATGCAATGGCATCACACTCATGTGTGCATGGATATGATGTTATCACATTGACATCCGCACATGCACAGAGGCCCTCCAGATGTGGCCCCGAGCTTGAGGCTTTCCAAAACCCAGACAAACTGCCGACAAATATTTTCCTACTAGGGCCATGACACCAACAATGCTTCACGACATTCTTTCCTACCAGAACACCTAGCCTTGTTCACACGTGCAGAACACAGATAAACCCTATGCAAATACAGGGTCATAAACTAAAAGTCCTAATATAACAAATAAAACCCTAAGATGCCAGGCTTTGCATGCAGTATAACACCAGAGAAATGCCCTTATATAAGCTTGCTTTTATATCTGTCTAATGGAGGTGACCACATCATAGGATAACGGAATTGATGTAGCCAGTATCATATTAATTTGTACCCATATTGATTTCCAAAAATTGAGTATCAAGGGACAATAAAACAACAAATGATCCAGTGTCCCTAGGGACAATGCCAGCATCTATTAGACTATGAACTGTCTAACTTTTACAAATGAACTGGGGTCCAAAAAACTCTATGTAACAAAAAGAATCAGGTTTATCTCATAGATGCTGATGATGTACATCTCATCCTCCAAGTCCAAATCTGTGGCCATTGAGTAGCAGAAATCTGCTGCTTTATCTCAGTGCTCTAGATGTCTTTTAGTCTTGTTTTAGTTTTTTTATTTAAATATTCAGATATTAATTTATACCACTTTTTTAAAATATCTGAATATTTGAATAAAAAACTTAAAACAAGCTTAAAAAATATTTGGAGGATTGAGATAAAGCAGCAGATTTCTGCTACTCAATGGCCATGGATTTGGACTTGAAGAATGAGATGTATAGCGTCAGCATCTATGAGACAAACTTGTTTTTTTCTGTTATATAGAATTTTTTGGACCCCAGTTCATTTACAAAACTTGGATAGTTCAAAATCTAATAGATGCTGGCACTGTCATCTTGAAGTAGGGACACTGGATCATTTGTTGTTTTATTGTCCCTTGATACTCAATTTTTGGAAATCAATATGGGGGAAAAATTAATATTGTACTTGAGGTATTGATACCATTATCTTACGATGTAGACCTATTTGGGACATTGCTGGCTGCTAAGAATCCAATAAACATATTGTGACAAACCTACTGCATTCCCGAGGTTTATCACAGGGAAATATAGTAAAACATACAAAACCCGGTGCAGAAGGGCTGACCAGGCCAGTGCCCAAGAGAGTAATTCAGCTGACTACCCTATAAGCAGTGAGTAAGATATGGAGACAGAACAAGAAAGCTTTGCCTTAGAGTTAGTGTCTAGGCAAAGGCAGAAATCTCTGCTCTCTTATTATCTAGTGCCTGGGAAGCAGAAGGCAGACAAGCAGTTTTCCCTGGGAGAAATGGCACAAGCAGAGGGAAAGAAGCCCTTCCCCCCCACACACACACTGAAGCTACAGGGGAGTGGTTTTTGCCCTCAGCTTAAAGCGAGGCTCTATAGAAAGCTAGGGGGAGAGGAAGGAACCAGGAGAGAAGCCATGGGAGGAGCAGTGAAGAGGCAGGAAGCCCAGAATGGGGCTGAGTTTGCCTGGAAGCATCTAGGGCAGCTTGCTGATTTTGATTGGGAAATGAATGAAGAACAGGTTGTGAACTCACCTTCCCTGAGAAACAGGGGGGAATGTTTCTGGACTAATGCTGGTAAATGAACTGTGTAACTCACCAAAGTACTGGCTCCATAAGAATATTGCTGGCTCATTCTCCAAGCTACCAGTGTCAGTAGCTCAGCAGTGCTGGTTTGATAATTACCACTATAAAGGTCTGTCCCATAGCTCAAGCTTAGTGAGAGGTTTCAAGCTAGTTGTTCTCAACAGGATATTACTAAAGCTGAAAGGACTATGGACTCTAATGGCATATGGCATGCACAAGTATAAAGCTCTGGTGAAGAGAAATGTGTGTGATTTATTTAACAAAGCCCAGAGCAGATTGAATTATAGTTTGGTTTAAATAATTTTTTTGTTTTGTAAAGTTTCATGCCACCGGTAAAACCGGGACTGCATTATGATTTTAAGTCCAGTGGCCAAATAAAGCTTATAATTTCCACTGAAGCCATTCTGACTAATGGATTTTCTCTAAAGGGATGGACACAAGATGTGCTAGGCAGTAGCTTAGGGGTATCCCATTTGAAAGGTTCCCCTAACTTCAAAGGGGTCCAAGCAGGAGTTAAGTCATGCGTCACTGCCTGGCTGCCTAAATTGTTCAGGCGAGGCACGGGGGGGTGTCACAATATACAAAACAGACTTCTGATCATGAAAGGGGTGGCCATACAGAAACTGGAAAAACTGGGATAGGCTAAACTATTCTTTTTGGTAGGAAACACTGTTTTATTACAGATACGAAATAATGTATGCAGAGCAAATGGGAAATAATATAAATTAAAAAAAAATATGGGGTCCATGAGAGACATTTGTTAACTTAAAGACTGACTAATTGATGAACCTTTAATTCCTTGATGATCTTTATACAAATCCAGGGAGGGCGGGAGGAAGGGTGGGATGGTGGAGTACAATATTTTATTTATTATCTGTTTGAAGATAAGTGCTGTTTATATGTTTTTCTTCTGATTGTATACTTTGCGCGTTATATAAGTTTTGAAAATGAATAAAAATTTACAGAAAAAAAACCTGCCCCCCCAAAAAAAGTATTGTCACTAATAGTGACACTGCGCGCAGTCGTATGTGTGTCATCTTCTGAGGACTCACTCAATGTTTTTGTGTACATTGGTCATTTGTTTACTCTGCGACAATTCTTGTCCAGCCAAACATAAACAAAACCTTTTACATAATCCATCTCATCCCTCCGTAGTTTCTTGATTTTAGTTAGCTTCATCTCAGCTCTAAAGTTGTCAATTTTAGTATTTAAATCCTGTAGTTGACTACTAAACATATCGGCAGCTATGGTTGTCTGCAGAAGGTCTATTTTTGTTTGATAATCATCCTTATATGAATTTAGTTCTGTTTTAGTTGTTTCAATAATTAACATCAAATCAAGGGAACATTTGTTCATAATCGCATTCCATTTTTGAAAAAAGGAAGAATTATCCAAAAACAATCTAGGCTCCGTATGCATAAGTAAGCCCCGTGGAATACGTTTAGCTCTGCAGTACTCTGCCAAAGTGGCTGCATGTAATTCAGCCCTGACTATACGTTTTTGTAAAGCTTCTACTGTAGTCGATGTAGGTGACTCTGAAGTAGTAAACAGCTTGAATTCAGATAAAATGTCACTTGCTTGTTGCTCATTGTAGGACAAGATAGTGTTCCAACCAGCGTTGGCCATGTTGATGATATCACAAAGACATAAAAAATACCCTGAATGCAGATGCAGACTAAGTCAAACATACACAGGGAAAAGGTGTATATATATATACCACTAGTATAAGAAATAGGGAGTTGAAAAATATTTGTTTTTAGCAACGTGAAGGAGTTGTCTAGTAGTTAGAGCAGTAGGCTAAGAGCCATGGAAGCCAAACTTCAGATCCTAATGACATGAAATTTTTCTGGCCTAAGCCACTGCCTTAGGTACAAAATTGGATGATAAGACCTTTCTGGATAGAGAAATACCTACTCTGCCAGAATACTATTTATGCCAGACATGAGCTACTGCTAAAAAGGCATGAGTGGAATTCACATCTCTTAAAAAAAAAATAGAAATAGTATGAATCAAAAATCAGCAAAGAGTTCTTTAGCTAGGACTGTAGTACATTAAACTTCCTGTCTCACTTTGGCATTCTCTATTTGTCTTCTTCTGTACATATGAATCACTGAGACACCATTTAGTTTTCTGAAAGGAAATCAATATAACCTTGTAGTTCCTCAGGAATCTCAAATGTTTTAGTTGCATTATCCCCAGTGATTTTGATCTTCCCTGGATAGACCAGATTGATAACTGCTTTCATATTTTTGATTATATTCTCTCTACTATATTTTGTGTAGTTCTTATTAAAAAAATGCATTTGACAAAATGTCTTCATTTTCTGTACTGTGACTAAGAGATCCTCAAGAATCAAAATATTCTTTCCTTACCACTGAAGTACAAGGGTACCTGTATCCTGACTGTCAGAACTTTCAGTTATTGTACATATTCTTCAGTACTACCATTGTAGATATAGCAGAAAAAAAACAGCCTAATCATATAATATAAGTAACCTGTCAGATCTGGCTTTGTAAATGTCTGTGTTTCTGCTGGGTCTTCTAGCTATTTTAGCACATGTAAGACTGCAACCAGGCCCAGCTGTGTCCTAGTTTGTTTCTATTTTTATAGCCTTGTGGTAACATGAACGAGGACAGACTGGAGCCTGGGTAAGATACAGCCATACAGTGGTTGCAGGTGAAGGAAAATAGCATTTATTAAAGCTGTCAGGTCAAGGGTCCTGTTTCATTCACAAATAGGAGAAAAAAATTAACATAAAACTAGTCTGTAAATGTAACAGTGTTCTCGTGTGGCTTGCTCCTGCAGGGCCACCATGTAACTTACTGCTTCTCAGCACAGCAGGACTCTTTTTTTCTTTTTTTTTTAAATAATTTTCAGTCATTACATTAAAATAATGAACAGACAATTCAATAGATTTTTACAGTAAATAACACATCAATTCATAATTTCTTTTTAAGCCCACATTATCGAGGAAACATACTTCATTTCTAAAAATATTAAATTAGGAAAATAATTGAGTGGACTCAAAGTCGTGCTTTTAGCGTTGGAAGAGACGGACCCGATGACGGCAGATGTCCATCTCTCCTAGTGCCTGCAAGGTCCCGGCACCAGTTCCAGTAATAAGAAAAAGTTAAGGAAAGTTTGCCCGCCGCAGGGAACTCCAGGTCTCAAATTAGGTCTCCTCTCGCCAACCCTCTAGTGAGTAGTGCTCTCCCTCAGCACAGCAGGACTCTTCACTTGTCTCTAGCCTGGCTTCTTAAAGTTATCAACAATTACTTGGGTCAAAAATACAAAGTCTGCAAAATTCCAAGGAGAGCTTGGCCTACCTGAATGTAGCAATTGCAGTTCACACATAGGTGGTGGAGGCATATGCTGTGGGGTGTTGCTGCATCCTTCTCATCTTCCTTAATCTAGCTATGGCCTTAGTTTATATACACTACATACCCTCCTAGCTCTATCACTTCTGTGCTCCTTCCCCAGGCGGGACTGTAAGTTTTACTGTGACTGACACTGTGAGGGCGTACTATCAAGGGAAAGGGACAACATCCTATAGATTCCCTCACAAGCCTGCTCTAAATAGCTAGTGCTCTCTACTTTTTACTATGTCGATAGAGGCAATATTCAGTCACAAACCATATAGTCAAACAAGTTAAGACTACATTTTTTCTTGCCCATGCTGAATATCGCTACTTGTCCACACACTCATTTTCTCAGTTCTCAATTATAGATGGATGCTACAAAAACAAGACAGAAAGAAGTTTAACTCTTTGAGCTTTGGTGCTGGAGAAGGATTTTATGTGTGCCATGAACCACCAGAAGAACTAACAAATCGAGTCTGAAAGAGATTAAACTGGCTATGTCACTTGAAGTCCAAATGATGAAGTTGTGACTGTCTTATTTTGGTAACACTATCAGAAGAGAAAGATCACTGGAGAAGGACATCCATGTTTGGGAAGATTGAAGGAATCAGGCACAGAGGGTGACCTACAATCTGATGGCTAGACATATTGAAAACAACCATGGGGATGACGCTTGAGGACCTTCCTGGATTAGCACAAAATCAATTTCTTTTAGATCTGTAATTCATCAAGTCCTTAGGACTTGAGTCGATGGCACCTAACGCACACCAATAAGTGACATTAACAAGCACCAATTTGCACTAATTTGGTGTGTAAGTAACAAACTTACACCCTTATTCTAAATACAGCGGCCTGATTCTATAAACAGCGTCTAATCTCGCCTAAATTGTAGGCACCGGTCCACATAGCTTTCAGTCACCACTAGACATTCATGATAGTGATGCCTAGGCATCCTTAGGTGTTGCTAGAAGTCATTAAGGTATAAACCTGGCTTAATTTACTGATACCTAACTTAAGCTTACCATACCAATTCTCTGCCCCTAATCATGCCTGCTTTTCAGGTAGGCATCATTAGACATCAGAGGGCACCTCAACTTAGTGTCACCAGGTGCTGTGCGGATATCCCCATGTAATCTTAATTAGTAATTAAAAAGTATTTATTAATTGGTTTTTAATGGTATAATCAATTGCCATGCCATTTGACCAATTAAAAAAGCAATTTAGCTGCACATGGATTTTAGGTATGTGTCACCAGGCATCTGAGATTAGGGCGCCTATCCTAGGCACTGTTTATAGAATTAGGTCCAGTGTGCCTAGCTTGTCTCACATGCAAATAGGAGGAGCATTCCAACTAATCTTGCCAAGTCATGTCATACTATGTTAGCCATGCTTTGTAACACTGTTTGTCATGCTATACTCTGCCATAATATGTCTCACCATGCCATGCAATGCTTTTTGCCATCTTTGTCAGACAAGGTTTACCATGCTATCTTTTACTATACTATATCTGACAGTGTGGCACAGTGGTTATAGCTGTAGCCTCAGCACCCTGAGGTTGTGGGTTCAAACCCACAATGCTCTTCATGACCTTGACCAAGTCACTTAATCCCATCCCATTGCCCCAGGTACATTAGATAGATTGTGAGCCTGCCGGGACAGGAAAAAAAAATGCTTCAGTACCTGAATAAATTCATGTAAACTGTTTTGAGCTCCCTCAGCATAACAGTATAGAAAATTGAATGAATAAATGCACATTATTGAATAATTGCATTTATGTATTCAACTGCTACATTTAAGTGTTACTATTTATGCCAGCAAGATATATTGCATAAGTGGCTATGTCTAAAATTTGGCGTTTAACTATAAATTTAAGCCAGTATTCCATAACAGCAGAGTTGTATACCAAATCTGTCACAGAATAGGAGCATAACACCTGGGTTTTGGATCATAACTTTTAGTTTTATGAATATGTGGAAAGGTTTTGGCTCTAATAGGTGCCTTCTTGCACTCTCAATTTGATGTTTTCTTCAGTCTGTATTTAGTCCTTTTCAATGTCTCTCTCTAACCAAGGTCTTGCAAGGTAGGAGACCAATGTTTTACCCCCATGACGCTATAGTCTGTTATTCAATTTGTTCTTTAGCAAATTTACAACTTTCTGTTCTACTCCATACCATTCAGTTTGCTTACTAGTTTTCTGTGCTTTTCAGTGTCAAAAACTTTACTGAACTGCAGATAGGCAATATATACCATCCCTCCTGGAGTCACTATTTTTGACACCTCATTAAAGAACCCAGTCAAGAATGACAGAATCTTTCCTTTGTGAAACCATGTTGGCAGATGTCTTGTAATCTACTCGTTTCAAGATGCCATGCTATCATTTTACTTTGTATTGCCTACTGGTACATTTGGACTAATGGGTTTGTAGTCTACTGCCTCCTGCTTTTTCCCATTTGTTTTATGTGACAAGTTGAAGGTGTAAAGGCTAACACAAGTAATTTAAATGATGTACATAAAGAGGGAAAGCAAAATATAGTAAGTTTCCTACAAAGATCTTCCTGTCTATTGCTTTGCAGATCTCAAATGACCAAACATGTCAGGCTGAAGTATATTACAAAACAAGACAGTGTGCTTCCTCAGTGTGCAGCATTCCAGCACTATTATTGAATAAAAATGTTACCTTGGTTATTAAACTAAATGTAAATATGTTCTCTCAGACTCTGTTCTAAGCTATCAAAATTAAGCATAGGAATAGAGGATAACAAATGAATAATATCTTATATTTTCTTCTATAGGATAATAATGTGTACCTTGTATGTACTTTTGTATGTTGGAACAATGGTAGGGAAAGATATTTATGGTGTGCATTTTCTCTCTGTTTTTCTAAAATTGAAACAAAAAACATGTGCCTGTATATCATCCCTTCAGAACGTAAGAAAAATTAAATATAAAAGTCAGATATTCCTTGTAGAGGGGCATTTTCAATAGGATGTCTAAGTCCGACTTTGGACAGTTCCTGCAAAACGTCCAAAATTGGACTTCCAGAAGGGTCTATTTTTGAAAATGCTGGACATTTACATTTTTTTTTCTAAAAATTGTCGAGTTGGATATCTTGGCCACCAGGACGTCCCAACTAGATGTACAACTTCAGCACGTATAACTTTATTCCCTGTTTTCGACCACAATACCATCCAAGTTGAAAATGTCTAAATGAAACCCATTCGGATGTGGGACAGGCCAGCTTTCTAATGGACTGGCCACACAGACATGCCAACAGAACATTGGAGACCATTAGAAGGCACTGCTGAGAACTTCACATAAACAGTGCCAGAAGTACATCTCACTATAACCCTCTTATAATATATGATGAGCCCTCAAAACCTTCCATACCCACTTGTCTACCACCCCATTATTGTTAAAGCCAGTTTACTAATTTACCTCTCCTTTTATGAAGCTGCGTTAGAGTTCTTTTTTATTGCTGGCCATGGTGGTAAAAACTCCAATTCTCATAGAATTCCTATGAGTATCAATAAAAAAATGCTAATGCTGCTTCATAAAAGGGGGTGGGGGAAATAAGTTAGGCACATAACTTTGTGAGTCTATTTATTTAAGTGCTTATCTTTAGGTGTCTCTTATAGAATTTTCCCCAATATGGCCTATCTAGTCTGCCTAATCATACCATCTACTTTCCCCTCCTCTCCCTTTTAGATCCAATTCAATTGTCCCAATTTTTCTTGAATTCAGAAACACTGTTTGTCTTCACCACCTTTAAGAACATTCCAAACATAAAAAATATATATTTTTGCGCTTACTTCTGAGTCTATCGCCATTCACCTTCATTCTATGCCCCCTCATTCCAGAGTTTCCTTTCAGATGAAAGAGGTTTGCCTCATGTACATTTATGCCACATAGATATTCAAATGTCTCTATCATATCTCCTCTCTCCCACCTTTTCTTCAAAGCATAGTGGATTTATATTTTCAGAGGATGCTAGTGAATGTAAAACTGTTCAAACGTTGACCTGACTGTGCCTAGTTGCTGTGCTGAAAAAGGGAAGACATGTCAGAATATAGCTCATACTTTTTCTCAGTTGTAACTCAAGGTGAATCACATTCAAGTATGACAATTATTTTCTTGTTCCTCGAGGTCTTCCAATCTAAGGGCACCTTTTACAAAGCTGTGGTAGAGGTTTCTACCATGGGCTGGTGAGGTAAATGCTCCAACGCTCATCAGAATTCAATGAGTGTTGAAGCATTTACCTCACTGACCCGCGGTAGAAACGTCTACCGCAGCTTTGCAAAAGTGGTGAGAATGGCCAGTAGGTCTTGTATATCTTCCCATGTTGTCTGAGCATTTTACTGAGATGTGTCTTCACAAATCTACTTTTCCTTTAGTAGTCATCTACATATCAAATCAGTCATCCAGTCTGTCCTTTTAGGCATACTGATTACCATAATGATAAGTAAGGGACCCATCCTGCTTGTCATCATTTTTATGTGGAATGTACTCTCAAATGCTGACTATCTATCCCTGAAGTCTAGGATTCAGCCATCATTCTCAAAACACTGGTCATGCAGATCTTAATGACTTCTATTACACCAACCCCTTTCGACTGACTTTTTTCTTTGTAAGAGCCATGCTGACACATTCCAGCACTAGGCTTGCCCATTTTTCTTTAGTCTGAATTTCTCTTTTGGAATTTCTATCAGTTAAGAGTAAGGTTTTAAAATCAATTGCTCTGTTGTTATATTTATGTGCATGTATTTGAGATTTAATGTATATGAATTTGATTTTAAGGGATCTACATCAGCAGCTGCACATAACCTGCTTATATCCTGCTTCACAATATGATAATTAGTTTGTAAGTGATTCCATATGTGTAGTCATATCAGCATACTAATAGTGACTGTTGTCATGTACTAAGTTACCACATACTAATTCACAAACTAACTGCTTAGAGTACATTAGTAAAAGAGCCACCATGTTTATGTATAAGTTGGGGTCTATAATAGAGAATGACATGGGGAAAAAATTTATCACCATTCCTGTCCTGTCCCCGTGAGCTTGTTATTGACCCTGCCCCGTCCCATGAGCTCAATCCCCGTCCCTGCCCCATCCCCATGAGGTCAGTCCCCGTCCCCGCCCTGTAAACTGTCAGATCCCATCCACACAAGCCTCGAATAGTTATGATTTTATACTGAACTTTATTTTATTAAAGTATAAAAAGAGACAATATTCTGTATAATTGTCATTTTATAAACACAAATAATACAGAGCAAGGATCAGCAAAACTCCTGTCTCCCCCTCCCTTTCACAAATATCCCCTCCACTATTATGAAAACTGAACAAACCAAATTACTACAGAATGCAACTAGGGCAACTGCCCCCTGGTCAGAGAGAGAGGCCTAAGTCAGCTGAAAGCTAAAGAAGCACAGCCTGGGCTTTGCGGTCCCTAGTTATGTGTAATACCAGCTCTAGCAGGATACATATTTCAAATCTGAAATATCCTAATCACAAAATATAAAATAAATTAATTTTTTCTACTTTTTGTTGTCTGGTAATTTTATTCTTCAAATCACATTGGTCTCAGGCTTTGGTTTTGGCTTCCTTCTGTCTTTATCGTGGCATGGCTGGCTCTTGAAGGTAAAATAGTCGCAAGAGGAACTGGGGAGGAGATGCTGAGTCTGACATGGGCACAATTTTTTTTACCACAGGAGCAAGACTTTTCACGGCTCCCACGGGGTGGTAAAAGGTCTTGTCCCCATTCCTGCAGGGCGGTGAAAGGTCTTGCCCCCATTTCTGTGGTAAACCAGTTGCAAATGTCTCCATTCCTGTGGATTTACTGCGGTGACCATTGTTTACCGTGGTAAACGGTCCCCGTGTCATTCTCTAAAATATTCTATTTAGTCACTCAACTGAGATTGACTTTATGGGCATGCAATATGATAGATTTCCCACAGCCACCTACTAAAAGCCAATTTACTGTAATATGTAACTTCATTTCCAAAGTTTATAGACATGAAAGTTATATAACTAAATTATGCCTTAATCATTTTTCTATCTGTTTGTCTCATGATATCTAAATTTTAAGAAATTGTGTGAGATTAGCAAAAGGATTTTAGAATGGTGTCACCCATACAAATATGTTGGGTAGCTTATAAAAGTTCCCTATACTCTTGAGATACATTCCGAGATTAAGACAGGGACTAACATACTTGTAGGGAAGGTTTTTCAGGATCAATGAATGAAACGTGGACCTTTGTCAGACTCGGCTTAGGTTTATTCCCTGTTTACAGATGAAAATATATTTATAGTAGCTCCACCAATTAACACATAGGGCCTGTTTTACAAAGCCGTGCTAGCGGCTGCCGCGCAGCAACAGCCCCGAAGCTCTTTAAATATCTGTGGGCTTTGGGGCTGTTACCGTGCTGCAGCCGCTAGCGCAGCTTTGTAAAACAGGCCCGTAGAGTGTAGATGGCCTGTACGTGTCTTCAACAACACTGAAGCATAAGGTCAATGCCAAACACCTACTATGGATTTTGATAGTGGTGGCACTGTTGGGACAACTTAGTCTGTAGAAAAATTGTATGACAGATAATTTAAAAGACCCCTGACACAGGCCATTGGCTGAAACACTGACAGTGTCGGGTCATTGATGAATAAAGAATATTAAGTCCCAGTTCTGCAGGCTTATACACTTTTTTATGATGATAAAACTACGAGAATAAGTTTGAAGAAGTTGATATGTGATAAGGATAAAGGAGGAATAATATTTCCAAGTTTTTATGTATATCATTTAGTAATAATACTCAGACAAAGTTCTAGGTGGATAACTACAGACTAATTGCTGTTATCACCTGCATAGTCTAAATCTGAGGAGGCCATTTCCACTAATATTCCATTGTGGCTTATGCCCTTCACTGAATCAAAGATCATTTAAAAGGAAAATATATTTCAGGCTACTAAAATTGCTTTACAAGAACTGGAAAAAGGAATTGATATAAAATGGAATGACACAACTTGGTCTCCCATATGGGAGAACCCTGCCTATAAAATTCAGGGGAAAATATTGGAATATGGCAGGTTAAACATCTTATATATAAACATGTTTGGATGCCTTTTCATTTCTTAATGGAGAAATATGAGTTACCAAAAAAACCCAAAAACATTAGAGATGGATACAATTAATGCATTGTATTAAATTGACTCATCAACAAGATAAATTAAAATATGTGCAACCTGATTGTAAGGCTTTATGTTTTAAAGTGCAACAAGGAAAAGGAATGGCATCTCAATGCTATAAACATTTAAAATTGAATGATTATAGCTTCTCAAGAGGTTTACATAGTACATGGGAGTATGACAAACATAAAAAATATATAATTCACAGTGGAATTGGATTTGGTTGGCAACATTCAAGACTCTTTATGCGGCATCTATGATGCAATCTCATTTTTTCATAATGCAAAAAGCATTATGGACACTTTTAAAAATGTCAAACGTAAATGATAATCTGCAGAGCTATTGTTGGATTTATACTGTAAGTCTGAGATTGCAACTTTAGAACATGTGATCTACAAATACCCATTTATACAATCTTTTGGGGGGAAAATTTTTATAACTTATCTTTTTGAACTAAAAAAAATATATCTGAACTTCTTGATATAACAGAACCCTTATCTTATAGCAATCTGTGAACTACTGTATGCCTCTGGAACAGCATTAATTTGGTAGGATTTTTCTACCCTATTGTTTCTTTCTTTTTTTTTTTCTTCTTTTTCTTCTAGGTTTAAGTTCTTCTGCACCACATTATGGCTGGGAAACATTGTATCACCAAAGCTTCTGCTCAGGTTACAACTTCTGTCTCTGTGCAGACAGAAAATGTTGCCCAGGCAGAGGGAGTAGTTCCATGTACAAGCTGTCTTCAGCTTGAATCCCTCATGAAGGACGTAAAAGAACTGAGAAAGGAGGTAGCAAGATTGAGAAGCATCTGTGAGAATGAGATGTACATCGAGGAAATGGCTCATGAGGTGTCAAAGATTTCCAGTAGTGGAGAAGAAGAGGCTGTGCTGAGGGAAGACAGCTGGACTCAGATTATGGAACACTACAAGATTGGTAATGTGACTGAAGAACTGGTATGCTGTCCTGGAAGTGGAGGAGATGAGAGCAAACCCAAGGAGAGGAAGGATCAGAGCTTGAAATCCCAACAAGTACTGGATCCGTAACCACTAGGAGGCGTAACATAGTGGTAGTTGGAAATTCCCTTCTGAAATGTACAGAAGCGTCCATCTGAAGACCAAACATGATGTCACGAGAGGTATGCTGTCTGCCTGGAGACAAAATCCAAAATGTTATGGTGAGCTTGCTGAGAATCATCAAGCCTCATGACTACTATCTGATGCTGCTCATCCACATTGGCACTAACAATACTGCCAGGTACCCCGGCAAATATGTCAAAAGTGACTTTGTGGCTCTGGGAGAGGTGAAGCAGTCAGGTGTGCAGGTGGTATTCTCGTCCATCCTCCCTGTCAAGGGTAAAGGCCAGGGCAGAGAAGCTCGCATCCTGGAGATGAATGCTTGGCTATGTGGATGGTGTTGTCAAGAGCGTTTTGGCTTCCTAGACCATGGGGTGATCTTCCAAGGGCTGCTGAGCAGGGATGGTGTGCATCTATCAAAGAAGGGAAGAAGTATCTTTGCCAGCAGGGGCTAATCTACTAAAGAGGGCTTTAAACTAGAAGTGATGGAGCATGGTGATCAAATCTCCTGGGTGAGTATAAGCCATCAGGTTAGTAAATCGCTTAATAGCTCTACACAGATGGGAAAAGGGGGCAATGTTTGGAAAGCAGTATATACTACCGTATTTTCACGCAGATAACGCGCACCTGTGTAAAACGCGCACACGGGTATAGCGCGCAGAAACCACGATTTTATGTACAAAAACTTTTGTATACCGCGCTCACGGGTATACCACGCATGCAGCCCGACTGTCCTTTCGCCCGCCCCGACTCTCCTCTGGCCACCCCGACTCTTCTTTCGCCCTCCCCGACTCTCCGTGGTAGGGTTGGACCCATGTGCCTCAGGACGCGCCCCCAGGTGGGACCTAAGGCTCCAGGGCCTATTCTGATTGGCCCACGCGCCTTAGGCCCCACCAGTAGGCGGAGCTTTGGGACGGATGGGCCAATCCGGCCTCATTCTGTTGTTGGCTGCCTGCCGGACAGGCAGGTTTGGCTCCCGTCTGTCCGGCCAACTACCAAAGGTACGGGGAAGGGGGGTGGGGGGGTCGTGGGGGGTCGGCCAGGGGGGTCGCGGGTCGGCTGGGGGGGCGGTCGGAGGTTCTTTGGGGGGGCGGTCGTTGGAGGGAGGGGGGTTTGCGTCGAGGGCAGGAGGGCCTGGGATCCCTCCTGCCCGTAATGTAGTGCGGGGTGGGGGTAGGGGGTCGCCGTGGCCAGGAGGGTTTGGGCTCCCTCCTGGCCCGATATTGTCGGAGAGTTGGGGAGTCGGCCGGGCAAGAGGGCTTGGGCTCCCTCTTGCTCCGATCGTGGATGCGGGTGCGGGTGGGAGCGCGTGCGAGCGGTCGTTTGGGGTGGGGGTGCGAGCGGTCCTGCTGGGGGGGGTGAATCGGGCGTCGGGCAGGGTGGGAACTATGTAAAAAAAAATTTGTATACCGTGCTCACGCGTATAACGCGCGAGGGGTATGCGCGGTAGGTAAAAACGCGTATAACGCGCGCGTTATATGCGTGAAAATACGGTAATGCTCGAAGTATGAAAAACAAGATTCTGGATCTAGAAGCTGTGATGGAAGAATAGTAGTTGGATATACAGTAGTGGCGATCACAGAGATATGGTTCACAGAGAACCATGACTAGGATGTAGTTATTCCGGACTATAATCTGTTCAGGAAAGACAGGGGGGCCCGATGAAGGAGGGCATCAACATTGCTTTTTCTAAATGGCGATGGGTCCCTCCAGCATCGATTGGCAATGCGGACCCCACCCCGATCGGCAACGCAGCCCCCTCCATCGACGGAAAGTAAGACAAGCAAGCAACGTGGGTAAGAAAGGCGACAGGAACTATAATTTTACAAGTGATGCGGCTTGTCCAAAACTTCCCTCTGACGCAGCTTCCTGTTTCCGCCTGGGTGCATGGTGAGATGGGGTAGGGCAGGGGGCCCAGTGTACTTGTGTGCCTAAGGGCCCTCAATGAATTAATCCTGCCCTGGTAGGAAGAAAAGGAGGAGAAGTAGCGTTATATGTTAAAGAACATATTAAAGTCACACAATTGCAGGATCTGCAGGGCAAGGAAGAGGCACTGTGGATCAAATTGGAAAGAGGGAATGGTGAATATATTTACATTGGTGTAATATACAGGCCTCCTTCACAGACGGAAGAAGTAGATAGAGATTTAATAGTAGACATTCAGAATATATCTTAAAAAGGGGAAGTCTTGCTAATAGGTGATTTTAACATATCAGATGTTGATTGGGTTATCCCTATTGCAGGATCTTCTAGAAGTAGGGAGATTCTGGATTCTCTACAAGAAAAACTGTTCCAGCAGTTGGTAATGGATGGGGATCATCCTGGACTTAGTGCTTACAGACGGGGAAAGTGTTTCTGATGTTACAGTGGATGATCATCTGGCATCCAGTGATCACTGCATGCTACAATTTAATATCAAGATGGATATAGAGAGGGCTCATTCAAAAGCAAAGGTTCTTGGTGGGGAAGAGTTCAAACTATTAAAATGATGATGTTGCCTGTAGTTTGCTACCAAATGAGTATGATACCTATTTATTTTCAGGGGTCCTTTTATAAAAAGCTTAATAGAATTTTAACAAAATTTCTTTGGCTTGGTAAAACACCCAGAATAGCTTTAGTAACTTTACAAAAATCAATTAAGGAGGGAGGGGTAAATTTTCCAAATTTCTATAGGTACCATCAAGCCTATATTCTACGTCAGGGTATGTATTGGATCCTCCCAGAACTTATAGATAATGCACCAGATTGGTTATATTTGGAATGGCGCCTTATGTTTCCCCTAAATTTAGTTCATTTGCCAAGTATTAATATACCCAGAAGATACAGAGAAAATAAAATAATAATGGATACTTGGAAAACTTTGAGATTTATAGATAAATTAACACCTATCCCAATATACAAATCAACTAATCAATCTATATGGATAAACTCCAAGATCAAAATTGGCGGAGCTCAAATCCTTTGGAAGAACTGGATTATTGCAGGCATTAGATCTCTAGACGATGTTATTTCAGAAGGTAAACTGCTGGATTTTTCACAATTGCAACATAGATTTGGTCTTAATAAAACACAAAGTTTTAAATGGTTGCAATTGAAGCAGGCCATTCAGGTAGGGTTCCCTGAATGGAAAACATTGAACAGTCAATATAGTTTAAAGTTCTTATGCTTTAAAGCAGACTTCCTAGGACATCAAGCCGCATTGTGGTATAAATTAATATCTGGATATTTAAATAAAAAACCAAAAAATGGTCTGAGAGACATTTGGAGCATTGAGATTGGACATCAGATTGATGCATCTCAATGGCCACTAATTTGGTCTTGGAGAATGGGATGTACAGTATCAGCATCTATGAGGCAGACTTGGTTCTTTTTATTGCATAGAGCTTTTTGGACCCCTACACGTTTGCAAAAATTAGACAGTTCTAAGTCAAATAAATGCTGGCACTGTAATATAAAACCAGGGACATTAGATCATTTATTATATCATTGTCCCTATATTAAAACTTTTTGGAATTCAATTTGGCCACAAATTAACAAATTAATGGAAAATCATATTGCAATATCATATGATACAATTTTATTTGGAATGATGATGAGAAAAAAAAAGTCAAATTTCACCAGAAAATAATAAGCTTTTATTAATTATGACAGGGGTTGCCATTCAACATATAACTAACAACTGGAAAAATTACAACAACCTAAATTATACATTTTGGTGGAACACAATATGTCATATTTTTAAAATGGAAAGAACAATAGCAATACAAAGGGGGACATATACAAAATTTATAAAAATATGGGGGCCATTGACAAAATACTGTAATGAATAAATAATAGAATACTTTTTCTTCTTTTCTTCTTTTAGAGAATTTTTTTTTATGACACACATATAGGGGGGGTAAGGAAAACAATTTATATATAATATATTATAATATATGATACAAAATGTAACATATGAATAAAAAATAATAGAAGGGTGGGGGGAGGGAAAAGGGAAAAAATTTATCTAGAATATATTGTATTAGATATAAACATGTTATTGAATAATTATCAATTGTATTCAAATATGTTGTATACTTTTTATAAAATTTGAAAATTAAAAATATTATATTAAAGCAATAAAAGGGTGGGGGGAGGGCGAGGGGGAAAATCAAATTTAGACATACATTATGTTAGATATAAAAGTGATACCATGCATTTATCAATTGTATTTTATTATTATGTACACTTTTTGTAAAATTTGAAAATAAAAATATAATGGAAAAAAAAAAAAAAAAAAAAAAAAAAAATAGAACTTTGTTCAGAAGGAGGTTTATGTCAAGGTATGTCTGGAAGGTAATCTAATCTAAGGCTTGGCTTTATATACTGAGTCATCATTCTAAAAAAGTAGTTAACTTAACAAATAGAAACCATAAGAAATAACAAAATTTCAAGAAAGTTAATTTTCAAAGTGTTTAGTAAATAAAATAGTTTTTAAAGATTTATGAAAAAATAGAAGCGAACCAGAACTCCCTAAAATAAAAGGAATGTCTGAAAGGAGTGGAAATGTGGTAGGCAAAACTGCAAGGAGCGATTGTAAGTGTGACAAACCTTTTTGTGAGGCAAGTAAGTAAAAATAAGAGGAAAAGAAGGCCACTTTGGTTCTCAAAAGAAGTAGCTGAGAAGGTAAGGAATAAGAGGCTAGTTTTCATAAATTACAAAAGATTGCAGAAAGAGGAAAACAGGCAAAAATATCTGGAAAAGTTAAAAGAGGCTGGTCTTGTTAGTCAGAAAAGCAGAGATGCAAATGGAGAAAAAATAGCTGACATGGTAAAACAGGGATACAAGACATTTTTTTAGATATATTAGTGATAGGAAGAAGTGCAAAAGTGGCATTTTGAGACTCAAAGGTGAAGGGGAGGAATATGTAGAAGCTGTTAAAGAAAAGGCCAAATTACTTAACAGATATTTCTATTCTGTGTTCATGGCTGAAGCACTGGGAGCGGGACCGCACAAGATAAACATGAATAGGGATGGAGGAGTAATAGACCCTGATCGATTTTCAGAGGGTTGTGTTTGTGAGGACCTAGCTAAAATAAAGGTAGACAAAGCAATGGGGCTGGATGGTGTACATCCTAGAGTGCTGAAGGAACATAGGGAAGTTCTGGTAGCTCCACTGACTGACCTTTTCAATGAGTCTCTAGAGTCAGGAGTGGTACCGGAGGACTAGCGAAGGGCGGATTTGGTTCCTCTCCACAAAAGTGGAAGTATGGAAAAAGTAGGGAATTATAGGCCGGTAAGTCTGACTTCTGTGGTAAGCAAATTAATGGAAATACTTTTAAAACAAAAAATTTTCAAGTTTCTGGAATCCTGCAGATTACAGCACCAGAGGCAACATGGATTCACAAGAGGTAGGTCTTGTTAGACAAATCTGATCAATTTCTTTGACTGAGTGACCAGAGTATTGGATAGAGGATTTGCGCTAGATGTAGTATATTTAGATTTTAGCAAAGCCTTTGACAGTGTTCCACACAGACATCTAATAAATAAACTGATTGCTCTCAGAATGGGTCCCACAGTGACGGGCTGGGTCAAGAATTGGTTGAGTGGAAGGCGACAGAGGGTAGTGATCAATGGAGATCACTCTGAGGAAAGGGATGTTACCAGTGGTGTGCCTCAAGATTTTGTTCTTGGGCCTATTGTTTTTAACATTTTTATAAACGATATTGCTGAAGAGTTGGGTAAGATTTGCCTCTTTGCAGATGATACGAAAATCTCCAATAGAATAGACATGCCGGATGGTGAGAATAAAATGAAGAAAGACCTGGCAAAGCTTGAAGAATGGTCTAAATTTGGCAGCTAAAATTTAATGCTAATAAATGCAAGGTCATGCATTTGGTCTGCAAAAACCCAAGGTAACGGTACCGTTTAGGGGTGAAGAACTTATGTGCATGACAGAAGAGTGGGACTTGGGTGTGATTGTATGTGATGATCTTAAGGTGGCCAAACAGGTTGAAAAAGTGATGGCGAAAGCTAGAAGGATGCTAGGTTGCATAGGTAGAAGTATAGCTAGTATGAAAAAGGAGATATTGATGCCCTGTATAAGACTTTGGTGAGACCTCATTTAGAATATTGTGTACAATTCTGGAGGCCGTGCCTTCAAGAAGATATAAAAAGGATGGAGTCGATCCAGAGGTATGTGGTCTTCATCATATGTATATGTGATCTTCTTCATAAGTATATGGGGACAGACTTAAAGATCTCAATCTGTATACTTTGGAGGAAAAGCGGGAGAGGGGAGATATGATAGAAACGTTTAAATACCTACATAATGTAAATTGTAGTGTGGCCATCCCTTAGGGCATAGCAGGGACCGGCACACAACCACTAAATAGCCCCGGCGTGCTTCCTCAAACGGGAGAAAGTCCTGTGGTGGATATCTTACATTGTGCACACTGACAGAATGGCCTCTCACAGGTATCAAAAGGATAAACTTAAATTTATTTGTTCTCCAGTCAGGATCAAAAAGAATGCAAGGGAAAAACAAAAGAGCAAAAATAACAGTAACATCAACTGACAGTTCAATAATGCTGCACTCATCAGCCTGGTCTGATTAATACTCAAAGCTATTCACCTTATGTCCCAGGTAAGTCTTACTTCCTTGTAGCAATACTGCAACAAAATTTAATTCAGTCTCCTGTAGTCCTCAATGCAAACAAACAAACAAACAAAAACTTATCACACTGCAATGTCATAGTTCTTCCCTTCTCCTCAGAGTTCCAGAGTAGAAGGTTGGCAGATTTGCTAAAAATGGTTCCTTATCAGGACAAGGAGGAAAATGAACCCTCAAATCCCTCCATAAATATGTTGGGCAGATCCGGCTCCAGCCTTCAGGGTTTTCCAGCTCTAAGAAGGACACTGCAAGTATTTCCTCACTGCAGCCAAGCCTTAGCTTACAGTAGCCATCTTGGTTAAAAAAAAACCAACAACTGCCAAACAAGCAGAATAAATTACTAGCACACTTCCCTCTGCTAGCATGCACAGAGAATTCACTTATTCAGCAGTGATTTCCTTCAAAACATCACAGTAGTTAAATCCTTGCCCCAGCAGTCAAACATCCATAAAAACCCAAAAAGTTCACAAAAAGAAAACTTTTCAAAAACACAAGCCCACAATTCAATCAGCTTACTTCCATCTCTTCAGCAAGCACAAATTCTGGCAAAGCACTCCAGTCCATTTCCTCAGGTTCCTGGTTTATCAGGGCTGCTTCTTCTGACTCTGGGTTCAACATTTCCACGTCAGCGGGCTCTGGAGGAGGTGCAGGCTCTTCCAACATGAGAGCTTCCTTTGACTGCCCCCCTCCTCTCAGACAGCCAGCTCTCTAAGTGCTCAAGAAATGCTGTGCCTCGCTCAGCCCTATGTGGAGGAAAGGCTTTCTGCACCTGAGAATGCCTTCTAACCTGTTTGGTCAGCAGTTTCCAAGATGGAGGATTTAAAGGGACCAAACTGTTTTCCCCAGGGCTATGTACTGAGTCCTGCCTAAACTCAGGCTGAGCTTGCTGGTCCTGTTCCTGCACAGCAGGAACATACTGGTCGGCTCTAATCATTTTCACCAGGCGATTTCTGGGGCTCTAAACTGGCACAAGGCCGTAACGGGAGTCGGGCTTGTGACAAAATGTGTATGAGTCAAGTCTTTTTAATTTGAAAGGAAACTCTGCAATGAGTTAAGAGGTGATAGGTTCCGGAGTAATCTAAGGAAATACTTTTTTACAGAAAGGGTTGTAGATGCATGGAACAGTCTCCCAGAAGAGGTGGTGGAGACAGAGACTGTGTCTGAATTCAAAAGGGCCTGGGATAGGTACATGGGATCTCTCAGAAAGAAAAAGAGATAATGTTTACTGTGGATGGGCAGACTAGATGGGCCATTTGGCCTTTATCTGCCATCATGTTTCTCTGTTTCTATTGAGGACATGACACACTAAATTTCATAAGAATCAGCCAAGCATATACACACACACATATATATATTTTTTTTTTAAACACTGGCATATTGTCAAGAGTATACACAAAACTTAAAAACTTATTATAGCTTGCAGATCCTATGCTACTAGACAGATTTATTAGGACATCAGGCCGCTCGGTGGTACAAATTAATTTCTGAAATTTTGAATAAAAAACCAAAAAATTGTCTTACAGATATTTGGAGCATCGAGATAAAGCAGTATATTTCTGTATCTCGATGGCCACGAATTTGGACTTAGAGGCTAAAATGTACAGCGTCTGCATCTATGAGACAAACTTGGTTTTTCTTGTTGCATAGGATTTTTTGGACCCAAGTTCATTTACAAAACATTGACAGTTCTAAGTCTAATAGATGCTGGCATTGCCATGTTAATATATGGATGTTGGATCATCTCTTGTTCTATTGTCCAAATCAATGCTATACTTGGGTCATCGATACCAATGACTTATGAAGCCATGATTTGTGGTACTCTATTACATATTAAACCTTCCTTGGATCGACATAAAAGTTGGCTTTTCTTGATAATGACGGGAATAGCCATTCAGATGGTTACACATAACTGGAAGAGTTATGCTGTGGAATCCATTCACTGGATTTATTGAGTCAAATAACTGTCATGTACCTTTCATTTTATTTGATTTCCTTTCACATCCAGGGTGGGTAGGTAGGGGGAAGGGAATGTATTATTGTTTGCTATACTTAATTATCTATATTATTAAAATTAAATATGTACTTCTTCTTGTATTAGTTATGGGGGGGAGGGAGAGAAAATTATTGTTTTCTGAATTATTTGTGTATTTAAGGTGCGTTCTGTGTAGTGTTTATGTTTAAATAATTTTATTGCACTGTTAACGTTTGAAAATCAATAAAGATTTACAAAAAAAACCAGAGTATACACACTTTCAGATAAGGATGAACTCATTGCATTTAAGACAAGCAAAGATTTAAGTGATGTTATAGCTCCTTGAGCTTTCTCAAGAACATTGAAAAAAGAATGTACAATCAATGAGTGGCCATTATCCATGTGGAAATTGCACTGTTTGTGGTCTTAATGCTGTGATTAAATGTATTGTAAATCCAGTGACAGGTAGACAATTTATTGTTAGGCAACTTACAAACTGTAAAACTGGAAAAGGTGATCTATGCAGGTTATTGCCCCTGCAGACTCGTGTATAGGTAAAAAACCAAGCATATATTGAACAAGAGACTTATTGAGAACCAGAGTGCTATAAAAAGGAGAGTTAAAGACAAACCTTTGGTGGAACATTCTGTTCAGAAGAACCACAGATTTGAAGAATACAGATTTAAAAAAATATATATATATTGCAAAATTCTGTAATTCCTTGGAGAGGAGGAGATGTAGATAGTCTATTGATTAAAATACAGAATACATTTATTTTTTAATTTGGAACTCTGAGTCCTGGAGGATTTAATAAAAAACTAAAATGAGTTTGTTTTGGGTTGGTTATTTTTTTTGCAAATTATTTAAATTGTATTCTAACACCTCTGTTTTAGCACTGAAGTCTGGCGTAGCTCTGATTTTTCATTTGTCTTTGGCTTGTATTATTAGTTTTTATCTTTCACTCCCTCAAGTTTTTATCTTTCACTCCCTCAATTGTTTTTTTGTTTTCTACATTTTTCTGTATTAGTTTTATTGCATATGACATCATTGACTTACATGTGTGATGTGAGGAATATTTATGCGCTTCAAGCTGAAATGTTTGACATTCCCAGCAGTTTTTGTATTTGAACCATTATTTTCAAGTGAGGTGTTCGTTTTTTTTTGGGGGGGAGTTAGCAATTTAAGTTGGTATAGACTAGGTTTGCTTTTATGGTGTTTATAATTTTAATCATTCTGGACTATTGGAACAAGAAGCTGTAGATGAGTAACCTTCCCAGTATGCCTCCAGTTTCACACAGATTCTGATGTATATCTCTTACACAAACTGATTGCTGTCTGTTGAGTGGATAACTATATTCTTGCTATATTTTGGACAGTTGTTTCTTTTTTTTATATGTTTTTAAGTTTTATATTTCAGCACATTCTGCTGTCTTTTTGTAAGCAGTTTTATATTTACTTTTTGATTCTGTATATACATGTGTGAGCTCCTTTCTGGCTTTATATCTCCTAAGTTAGCCTTCATACTGTAAACATAACTATAGTGCGACACTTATGATGTGGTGTTTGTGCTTGCTGCAGCTTTGTAAAAGGGGATCCATATTTTGCTATAAGATCTATATATTGCTATCATTGATTCATAAGCACTGTTGTCACATTTAAATATAACAGCTTCTGGCTATAATTTGTACTGTTTGACTAATACAAGTGTATCAGTTATTAATAAATACTATTTTGAATTGAAAACAACAAAAAAAGAATATCAAAAATATTTTAATAATAATAATAACAGTTTGTATACCACAAGACTGTACAGTTCTATGTGGTTTACAATAGTTAAAAATATAACAAATTGAATAAAACTAAAAAGGTAAAAGCTAATAACTAAAAAACCCTAAAAAGATCTGATTATTGCATGACAAAATTCAACAAATCAGCTACCTAAATACTTAAAAAACAGATATATTTTTAGATGTCTCCTAAATTCCCCATAAGTATTCATAAGCAGAAACAATTGTTCTAGATCTTTGCCCCATAATGCTGCCTGATATGAAAAAAGATATTGATGATGTTTTTTAAAGTTTACATCCTCTAACTGGCGGAAAAACAAAATTCAGGTGTGAGCTTCTCTTATGTTTGTTGGTTGCAAAAGAGAAAAGCTCAGTTATATATTTAGGAGCTAAACCAAATAAAACCTTAAAACAAAAAAACAAACAAACTTTATTTGTTAGATTTCACTCTTGTCTCTCTCCCCTTATATGAGGACTATAATCAATAGTGAGTAAACTCATGGAAACGTTAATTAAAAACAGATTGGACACGATTCTGGATAATGAAAGATTAAGGGATCCCCACCAGCATGGCTATACGAAGGGAAGGTCTTGTCAATCCAATCTGATAAGCTTCTTTGACTGGGTAACAAAAAAACTGGATGGGGGCGAATCCGTAGATATTGTATATTTAGACTTCAGCAAGGCTTTTGATAGTGTCCCACACTGTAGGTTATTGAGCAAAATGAACACGCTTTGGCTTGGAGAAACACTGACAGCATGGGTAAAAGACTGGCTTAGCGGCAGACTTCAAAGGGTAATGGTAAACGGTATTCCCTCAAAAACATCGAGTGACCAATGGAGTGCCACAGGGCTCGGTCTTGGGCCCGATACTGTTTAATATCTTTGTAAGGGATCTGACTCAGGGACTTCGTGGCAAAATTACATTATTTGCCAATGATGCTAAACTATGCAATGTTGTGGGCAGGGCAACAGAACCTGACAGCGCTACCAGGCCCAATACTATGGAGCAGGACCTACTTCTGCTGGAACAATGGTCCAGTACTTGGCAACTAAACTTTAATGCCAAAAAATGTAAAGTAATGCATCTTGGAAACAGGAATCCATGCAGAACATACACCTTGAACGGTGAAAATTTAACAAGAACTACTGCAGAAAGGGACTTAGGAGTACTCATCCGGGATGATATGAAAGCTGCAAATCAAGTGGAGAAAGCTTCAGCAAAAGCTAGACAAATGCTAGGTTGCATCAGAAGGAGATTTTTCAGCCGAAAGCCTGAAGTCATACTGCCATTGTACAGATCCATGGTGAGACCTCACCTGAAGTACTGTGTTCAGTTCTGAAGGCCACATTATCAAAAAGATGTGAAGAGAATGGAGTCGATCCAGAGAATGGCCACTAGGATGGTCTTGGAACTCAGGGATCTCACTTATGAGGAACGTCTGACCAAACTGCGCTTGTATTCTCTTGAAGAGCGCAGAGAAAGGGGGGAACATGATAGAAACATTCAAATACATCACGGGCTGCATCGAAGTAGAGGAAGAAATCTTTTTTCTCAAAGGTCCCATGGCGACAAGAGGGCATCCACTAAAACTTAAAGGGGGAAGATTTCACGGTGACACCAGGAAATACTTCTTCACCGAAAGGGTGATTGATCGATGGAATGGTCTTCCACGCCAAGTAGTCGAGGCCAGTAACGTTCTCGACTTCATGAGACGTTGGGACAAACAAGTGGGGTTACTACAGAGTTATGCTTAAAAGATTGATTCTCATGGGAGAGGGGATTCTAGAGTGGGCAAATTTGCTGAGGGAGGGTTCTTGAGTGGGCAGACTTGTTGGGCCACCGGCCCTTTTCTGCCATCATACTCTGTAATATAACTGAAAATTGTTTCTTTTGATTTAACATTTAAAATCCAACTGTTAATCAGGATGTGATTATGTATTATTGTTGCTAGAGTTTCTGTAAAGCATTATTGCTTGTATTATGAAAACATTAAATAAATAAATAAAAAAGCAAACAAACTTAAACTTCATCCAATATATCATCTGGAAAGCCTAAGGATTGAAAAACCATCAAGTGAAGTTATTTAATTTCTTGTATAATTGGTATTGCTTTTATTTTATGTTTTGCATTTCATCATCTTCCCTGTTTATGTGTGTCTGTAACTTTCCCTGAGTTATTTTTTTTGTCTGGGATAAAAATAAATTAAAGAATAAATATGCAGGCATTTATATATTTATTTTTATAAAGAGCATATAAACCTTGCATATTATATATGAAGTGTTATATATCACAGCCAGAGTGCCTTCTTCTGGCTATGGAGACACATATACAACTCCTGGCTGCTCTCTCATGAAGGCAGTTGCAAGAATGACCCAGGCTTTCATTTTATTTCAATAAAACCAAAATAGAAAAATATGATTTTTTACATATGAATCTTTCCCTGAAATAAACTAGATATAGCTTGGGATTCTAACATCTTGTCCCTTTCAAGTTACAGCAGGTTTTTTTTTTGCTTTTTTAAACATAAAACTAAACACAGACGTCCAGCCTTGCCAAATAGAGGATCTTGCCCAGCTTTTCCTTTTCTCCCTTTTGTAGTGCCAGCTTCTTTGTAACTTAGCTTTGCAACTTTACAACTGTTGCACAGAGAGATTACAACAGGCTATCCCTTTTATTTCTCATACAGCTTAGCACCATGTTGTTTCCAGATACTTAAGGCTTGTAGCTTAAACCCTTTTCTTTCAAAGGCCAGGATTCACTAAGCAAACCGATCGTGTACCGATTGGTTTGTGAGCCCTTTGTGACCAAATTTCCCTCCCGTACTATTCACTAAGGCCTATAGTGATCCGATCCCAATCCTCCCACTCTTGCCTATCTTCCTCTCAGATATCCCGTTATCTGATCCTCCCAACACCCCCAGACTCTGATCTCCTCTTCCAACACATTACGCCCTTAATCTGCAAAACTTCTTCCTTACAGCCCCCAACAAGAACATAAGAATATAAGAATTGCCGCTGCTGGGTCAGACAGTGGTCCATCATATCCAGCAGTCTGCTCACGAGGCAGTCCTCTGGTCAAAGACTTTAGCGCCCTAACTGAGACTAGCCCTATCAGCGTACGTCCTTGTTCAGCAGGAACTTGTCTAACTTTGTCTTGAATTCCTGGAGGCTGTTTTCCCCTATGACAGACTCTGGAAGAGCGTTCCAGTTTTCTACCACTCTCTGGGTGAAGAAGAACTTTCTTACGTTTGTACGGAATCTATCCCCTTTCAACTTTAGAGAGTGCCCTTTCATTCTCCCTACCTTGGAGAGGGTGAACAACCTGACCTTATCTACTAAGCCTATCCCTTTCAGTACCTTGAATGTTTTGATCATGTCCCCTCTCAATCTCCTCTGTTCAAGGGAAAAGAGGCCCAATTTCTCTAATCTTTCGCTGTACAGCAGCTCCTTCAACCTTTAACCATCTTAGTTGCTCTTCTCTGGACCCTTTCGAGTAGTACCGTGTCCTTCTTCATGTATGGCGACCAATGCTGGATGCAGTACTCCAGATGAGGGTGCACCATGGCCCGGTACAGCGGCATGGCAACCTTATCCGATCTGTTCGTGATCCCCTTCTTTATCATTCCTAGCATTATATTCGCCCTTTTCGCCACCGCCGCACATTGCGCAGACGACTTCATCGACTTGTCGATCAGAACTCCCAAATCCCTTTCCTGGGAGGTCTCTCCAAGTACCGCCCCGGACATCCTGTATTCGTCCATGAGATTTCTGTTATCGACATGCATCACTTGTCCACATTGAACCTCATCCGCAAATTTTATCACCTCGCTCCTCGTACCTATGTCCAGATCATTTATAAAGATGTTGAAGAGTATGGGTCCAAGCACCGAACCCTGCGGCATCCTACTGGTAATGCTCTTCCAGTATGAGTATTGTCCATTTACCCCCAGTCTCTGTTTCCTATGCTCCAGCCAGTTTTTAATCCATGTGAGTATTTCACCCTCGATTCCATGGTTCACAATTTTCCAAAGTAGTCGTTCAAGCGGAATCTTGTCGAACACCTTCTGAAAGTCATGATATACATTGTCGACCGGGTCACCCTTGTCTATCTACCTGTTTACTCCCTCAAAGAAGTGCAGCAGGTTTATTAAACAAAATCTGCCTTTGCTGAAACCGTGCTGGCTGGTCCTCATCAGACCATGTCCGTCAAGGTGATCAATGATGCAGTCCTTTATCAATGCCTCTACCATCTTTCCTGGTACCAAGGTCAGACTCACCGGTCTATAGTTTTCCAGGTCTCCCCTCAAACCTTTTTTGATGATCAGTGAAACATTTGCCACCTTCCAGTCCTCGGAATCTTTCCCGTTTTGATCAACAGATTGACTATTAGTTTAAGCAGTTCAGCTATGGTCCCTTTCAGTTCCTTGATGACCCTCGGATGGATGCCATCTGGTCCCGGGGATTTATCGCTCTTAAGCTTGTCAATCTGCCTGCATACCTCTTCTAGACTGACCATTAACCCTGTTAGTTTCCCGTTTTCACTTCCAGCATATAGCCTGATGGGTTCCGGTATACTGTGTATATCCTCTTTGGTAAATACAGATGCAAAAAATATTGCTTTGTCCTCCTTTAGCACTCCCTTTCTTCCTAAGTCATCCAACAGTCCCACTGCTTCCTTTGTGGGTCGTTTCCCTTTAATACATCCAATTCCCTTCCTGATACCCTCCCCCCCGATAACCCCTGTTCAAGTTCTGCTCTAATGATCCCACAAAATCACCCGATATACCTTGGTTCTGATTCTACCCTCCTACCTCCCAATTCAAGACCCACACTCCTACCAACCCCTGACATGCCTTCCCTTTCTGTTCAAAGTCTATCTTCTCAATAACGCTGACACAACCTCTGCTACTATTCAAAATCTACCCGCCTTACTCTTGCTACCACTCAGGCCTATGCTGGAATCCAACATGGCCGCCCTGGCATGTAGATGTGGTTTCACATGATTACAGCTATTACATTATATTTCAGTCTCTGAGCTCCCATGCTTGTGAATTAGATATGAAGACTGAATGCAGAAGCGATGATTGAACTCTTAATAATGGAGAGATTTTTCATAAGTTCGAGTGTGACAAATCAACCAATTGCTCTGTCATCATTGATTCAATAAGCATGCTGTATTTTTCTATGTACATTACAATTATAAAATAAATATCATTGCAAATAGACAAATGTCTATTTACTGCAGGAAATATTTAGTGAACATTGAGATTGTCAGCTAAAATAATTAGATTGTAATCATTATAGTGAATAAGTGACACATTACATCAGGATTATGCATATTATTTGTGCTGAAATCCAAAGTAGAAGAAACTGAAAAGTTCCTAGGCAAATGTATTTAATATAAAATGTAATTAATTACTTCAAAGTTAGAATTTTTGTCAATATCAACAAAATTGAAAGTAGAATTCTAGTGCAGGGCCAATTTTAGACATACTTTGGCCCAGGGCAGAAAATTATAGAGGGGGCTCTTGATCCCTTCTCATTGGTCTCTTCACCAGCCATTACTACCACACAGAAAAACACAGACAGACCTTTACCAAATACAGAACATGGGATCACAAATAGAAATTGAAATTGAACTGGGAACCCCAAGAAATTAAGCCCAGCAAGTACTACAACAATGGAAAAATAAAAATAGATATGCACTTTTTTTTGCATTGAACACACTGGGGTCCCAGGCCCAGGTCCCCCCAAAATTAGCCACCTCCCTTGCTGTGGCTAGTAGAGAACCCAAAGCCCTGCCAGCTGAAGGCCACCTATGGCAGTCAGAAATTTCTATAGCTAGTGTTAGGGTCATTGAGCTGCCACCAGCTGCAGAGCTTGGAAAGTTCTGGCCACTGGACTGGAGGAAGAAGTCTTCAGCTGGCATGGCCTGGGATACCAGATTAGGTATTTATATTTTGCTTTTCAGCAGGAGGCAGGGAGAGAGTAGGGAGAAAATTTGGTAACCAACCACTTTGGGCTCAGTGCCACTGCCCACTCTTCCCATCTGCTATCTCGCAAACATATAAACACAATAAAAAGATCTGTGATGCACATATCCCAAAGCTAATATTTGCAACAAGGCCCCTATATAGAAAAACACAACTACAAACTTAAAACATGTAGACAAAAAATTAAACTTTAAACCTCAAGAAGACATATGCTGCATGAAGTGCAACACTAGAGAAAGAAAAATAGAAACAGCACTCTACACTTTGGAAAATAAAAAGAAAACAGTGTAAATTTACTGTAAAATTGCATTTTCTGTTCATATGAAATTAAAAATAAAATTATTTTTTCTCACTTTGTTGTCAAGCTATTTTATTCATGTTTATCCCAGATTTTGCTTTCTTCTGTCTTTTCTTAATTTTCTTTCCAGGGCCTTCAGTCTATCTGCCACTTCTCTCCCTTCCTGTCTTTTTCGTCTCCTATGTCCATCTTTGACTTTAACCTTTTCCTTCCAGTTTCCTTCCATTTATTTTTCTGATTCTTTATCTGCTTCTACTTTCAGATTTCCATCTCTCTCATCCTATTATTCTCCAGTTTTCTGATAACTCTTGCCTCTCCCCCCTTTCCAGCAACTCCTTTCTTTCTTCCCCCCTCTTTTCACTCTTCTAATAGTCTCCTCTCTTGCCTCCTCCATCCAGCATATTCTATCCCCTCTTTCCTCCAAAACCTCCTCTTTCTTCACCTCTATCCAAGATCTCTTCCCACCACCTCTACGCAACATCCCTGTGTTCCTTCCTCTCCCTTCTGTGTTAGAATGCCCCCTATCTACCGATTTCTCCAATGTCTAGAACCCCCTTTGTATTCTAACTACCTCTACACCAGGGATCTCAAAATCCCTCTTTGAGGACCGCAATCCAGTTGGGTTTTCAGGATTTCCCCAATGAACATGCATTGAAAGCAGTGCATGCACATAGATCTCATGCATATTCATTGGGGAAATCCTGAAAACCTGACTGGATTGCGGCCCTCAAGGAGAGACTTTGATAACCCTACTCTACACCATGTCTAGCATCTCCCATCTTCCTATTCCCTTCATATCCATTTTTTTCCTTCACCCTACAACCCCTATGTCCAGCATCCTCCTGTGTTATTTTTTTCTTCCTTATCTGATTTAGCAGCTCTTTTCTCCCTTTTCCTAAGCCAACCAGCCAGCCTACCATATTCCCCATCCCATTCTAGTACCTTCCTTCTTTGTTCCATCTTAATCCAGCAACTCCCTTCTATCACCTATGATCACTATTTTCCTTCCAATCCCAAGCAGGCATATTCCCTTTCTTTCCATTCCTTATTCAGCATTTCATATCCCCCTCCATCAGCATCTTCCACTTGTCTCCTTATTCCCCCTTCACCATGTCAAGCCTGTGTCTTCCTACTCCCTTTACCCATATCCAGCATCTTCATCCTCTTGTGTCCAGCATTTTCCATATCTCCTTCCTGTTTAGCAGGACCAGAGTCAAAGGAAGGGCTGATGGCAGCTAAGTGAGCTGCCTAGACTGCAGGGATCCCTGGAGCTATGGGGCTCAGGGCAGCTGCCATATTTGCCCCCCTCTCCCCCTAATGCCAGCCCTGTTCTAATAAATCAGTTTTTAAATCTATACATAATTTAAGCACACTGTTCAATATTCAGCAAGCAGTGGTCTGCATTTTTTCAGAAGTCCACTGAGAGCTGAATTAGTCTCAAATATTCAGTGCTGGCACCTATCTTAGTACCAGCATTTAATATCTGAGTGTTTAGCAATATCTAGAAGTCATGTGAGTATGTCTGAAATTCAGTAGAATAAGCAGATAACTAACCATAAAGCTGCTTAGAGGAGATAATTCTATAAATGTCGACCTGTTCAAAGGGAATCTGATAAGAGCTATTCTATAAAGGTGGCTCTTTTATAGAATACTAACCTGACAGAAAAATATGCAGCTATAATTTAGGATGTATCACTTGTACCAGCCATAAATTTGTCATAAATATTTTTTCCATAAATACTCTAGATAAGTTCATAATTTACAAAATACTATTAAGGGCATTTTAAAACACACAAACATCCATAGAACTGTCTAAATCGGCACTTGGATGTTTTTCCTCAGCAAAATGTCCAAGTGCCAATTTTCAAAACAAATATTTTAGACATCTTGCAGGATGTTTGCCCTCTAGGACATCTAGCTCATAAGGGAGCATGTTAGAGGTATGTTTTGGCAGTGATTTGGGCTGGCCTAGACTTGGACATCTGTGGAAATAATCAAAACATTTGCAAGACGTCCTAGATGGAACTTAGACTTTCTGACCTAGATCTGTTTTAGAAGCATCTAAGTGCCAAAAAATTACCCAAACTGACCATATGACTATGCTGTTTGAAGGTGTGACTGTTGGCTTTTCTATCTGGGGTTTCCTTCGGGATAGGAGGGTCAACAGGAGTTCACTGAGGGGAGTTGGCTCCTGGAGACTGTTGGAAACCCAACAGATGGGTTCCAGGAGTTTCTGGAAGCCATGAGAGAGAAATCCAGCCTCATGACTTCAATCTCTGAAGGAGGAGGGATAATTGAAAGTAGTCCTACCTCCTTAAGAGGCTTAAGGGCTAAAAAGAGCAGCAAATGTATCTTTTGGTCAGAGCACACCAACTGATCATTACTACCTAATTGAGAAGAATTGGGTCTCTGGTGAAATTCCCCCAATTGACTCCTGAATAATACTGTACAAGGCCTATAACATCATCCTTTTAGAGTATTAATGTACTTCACCCTACCCAAATTGGCTTTTGAAAACACCATTCCATTGAATTATCACTTACCAGACTGGTTTCCAACATCATATATCATTTGGACCACCATAACTCAGTAGTTCTAATTTCACTGGACTTGTTCTCAGCCTTCAACACTATAGATTATAGTCTGTTTATCAACTGTTTACAAGAAATAGGTATAACAGAACAAGTGGTAGATTGGTTTATTTCATATTTCAAAGATCGCTCATCTATAGTTTCATTCAATGGATCTTCTTCAGACAGATTTCCTAATCATTTTGGTATTCCCCAAGGGTCTATCTTATCTCCCCTACTCTTTAATATATTCCTAGCTCCTCTGATTACTCTTGGACAATCGATTGGCTTTACTGTCTTTGCTTATGCTGATGATATACAGCTAACCCATCCAATCGATTTAAATGACCCCAATGACATCAACCAATGACATCAGTTATCAACCAAAAGTTTGAAAAAATAAGTAGGTGTCTTAATTCCAACATGCTTTCACTTAATATAAAAAAGCCCTAAATCTATGGTCTTCCCACTCAAAAAGGGTCAAGCACTGATTTCACCTATAGAATTTAGATCCACACTCATCCAATCTGCATGGAGGTATCTGAGGAACTACCTGGTTTAGGTGAGCCAGTAGAAACTATGGAAACCTGTTAAGAGGGACAGTATTGCTTGCTTTTGAGCTTTGAATTACCAAAAGTTTGGGTTGTTTTTTTTTTTTAATATAAGGAAACTTTTTTTCTTCTTGAGATACAGCGATCAGAATTGCACACAATATTCAAGATGAGGCTGTACCATAGAGTGAAACAAGGGCATTATAACATTTTCATCTTTGTTTTCCATTCCTTTCCTGATAATTCCTAATATTCTATTTGCTTTCTTAGCCACCGCACAGTGAGCTGAAGGTTTCAGCATATCCTCAATGATGACACCTAGATCCTTTTCCAGGGCAGTGACTCCTAACGTGGAACCCTGCATCATTTAGCTATAGTTTGGGTTCATCTTTCCCAAATGCATCATTTTGCACTTGCTCATATTAAATGTCATCTGCCATTTTGATGCCCACTCTCCCAGACTCTCAAGGTCCTCTTGCAATTTTCCAAGAGGCCAAAAAAGCAAGCAAGATGCTAGGAATTATTTAAAAAGGGATGGTTAACAAGACTAAGAATATTATAATGCCTCTGTATCATTCCATGGTGCAACCTCACCTCGAGTATTGCATTCAATTCTGGTTGCCTTATCTCATGAAAGATATAGAGGAACTAGAAAAGATTCAAAGAAGAGTGACCAAAATGATAATGGGTATGGCACTCCTCTTGTATGAGTAAAGACTAAAAAGATTAGGGCTCTTCATCATGGAAAAGAGTTGGCTGAGGGGAGAAATAATTTAAGGCTACAAAATTCTAAGTGGTGTAGTACGGGTACAAGTGAGAAATATTTTACTCCACAAAAATTACATAGACTAGTGGACACTCGATGAAGTTACACAGTGGTTGACATAGCTGATGTTAAGAAAAGTTTGGACAGATTCCTGGAGGAGAAGTCCATCATCTGTTTTCTTAGGCTTCCACGGATGGCGTCATGATTATAGCAGGTTTCTGGGTCTTGCTGCGTCTGTATAGAAAGAACTGACATTTTAGCCATCATGCTGTGGCTTTCTTCAGGGTATGCTGAGGTCTGCAGTGTGTCTTTATATATAGTGGGTTCACAGACCTGATTGAGAACAGGACAGACTGGAGGTCAAGAAATTTGAATTTGTGGCGGGAAAGTTTGTGAGCTGACATGATTGAGAACAGGGAAGCCTGTTGGTCATGAATTTGAATTTTGGCAGGAAAGTTTGTTGGAAATCCAGGTTTGAATGCTGGATATTGGTGGGAGCATTCAGGACCCACTTTTTAATGTCTGGAGAGAGTCTGAGGTCTCACTTTTAAATTATGTTAGAAAAGAGGCTGGGACTTTTTGAGATGGAGGAAGAAGGTGTTTGTTCTCAGCCCCAGTCCTTTTTGTACTAAATTTCTTTTGGATGAGAGATTGCCATGCTTTGTTTATGGAGAGCCCTTTATCTTCACTGAAGTTATTGGGGTGTGTTGCAATTTCTATTGCCTCTTTGATTTTAATTGGTCACCAGTGGTCTTCTTTCTCCAGGACTGTTGTGTTTTCAAATCTAATTGTATGACCAATTGATTGCCATTTGGTCTTCTTTCCTCTTTTTTTATTACATGGAATATATCTAGTCTGGGCTTCATGGATGGTATTTTTGAATAGCATCCATGCCTGATATAAATTTTTGAACTTTGCAGATGCTCCTCTAAGTTTATTTTTTTACTATTCTCCTTATATTATTATAGTCTCTTTTCTAAAGTTACAGAGTAGCATAGTAGTAACACAGTAAATGGCAGCAGATAAAGACCTGAATGGTCCATTCAATCTGCCCATAAGTTATACACATTAAAAAATACATGATTAGATTAACTTGTCTCTTCTTTGATATTTCTGGGCTGTAGACTGTATTGCCCTAGGTTCCAAATCTAAAGTTGCCATCCAAGCTCACTCCAGCCTATCCAACCATCCCGTTATTTTCAGGATATCTACCATAAAGTCTAGCCAGTAACATCCTCATGTTCCATATTAGTGGACTTCACATTGATGCCTACCCCACCCACTCCAGCCCATCCTACACCGAGTCATCATATATGGGACACAGACCGTGCAGGTCTGTCCAATACCTTAGATTTTTAATTTACATCCTTTGTTTTCTAATTAGAGATCCTATATGTTTATCCCATGCTTTTTTTAATTCCATCACCGTTTTCCTCTCCACCACTTCCCTCAGGAAGGCATTCCAGGCATCTACCACCATTTCCATGAAGAAGAATTTCCTAACATTGCTCCTATGTCTTCCTCCCTATAACATCAAATCATGTTCTCTAGTTTTACCATTTTTTTCTTCTCTGGAAAAGATTTGATTCTATAATAATGCCTTTCAAGTATTTAAATGTCTGTATCGTATCTCCCCTGTCCCTCCTTTCCTCCAGAGTATACATATTTAGGTCTTCCAGTCTCTTCTCATACTTCTTTTTGTTCAAACCTTACTATTTTCATTGCCTCTGGACCGCTTCGTCTTTTCATATCCTTCGCCAGATATGGCCTCCAAAACTGAACATAAGAATTGCCATACTGGGACAGACCGAAGGTCCATCAAGCCTAGCATCCCACCTTCAACAGTGGCCATCCCAAGTACCTAACTAGATTCCAAGTAATAGATTCCATGCTGCTCATCCCAGGAATAAGAAGTGGATTTTCCCAAGATCATCTTAATAATGGCCTAAGGACTTCTTTTTAGGAAATTATTCAAACCTTTTTAAAATTCTGCTAAGCTAAATGATTTCACCACATTCTCCGGCAACAAATTCCAGAGTTTAATTACATGTTGTGTGAAGAAATATTTTCTCCAGATTGTTTTAAATCTACTACTTAGTAGCTTCATCGCATGCTCCCTAGTCCTAGTATTTTTAGAAAGAGTGAACAAATGATTCACATCTACCCTTTCCACGCAACTCAGTATTTTATAGATCTCTATCAAATCACCCCTAAGTCATCTCTTCTTTAAGCTGAAGAGTCCTAGCCGCTTTAGCCTTTCCTCACAGGGAAGCCATCCCATCCTTTTTATCATTTTTGCTGCCCTTCTCTGTACCTTTTCTAATTCTGCTATATCCCTTTTGAGATACGGCAACCAGCAATGGAAGTAAAACACAGATGTCTAAATCTATCCTCCTATTTCTGGAGCCATATAGTAACCCTAATTATGATCATGTTAAAACATCAGTTAGTAGGAACAGAGCAATGCAGATACTGAAGCATTAAGACATGATACAGTGCATCTGAAGACTGGGAAACCCAAGTTCCATTCTCTCAACTTTAGGATAATCTCCTGGATACTTGGGATTAAAGCACTTTAACAGAGAGAAGGCAGCAGAATACTTCTCATTCTCGCAACCTCTTAACAGTTTAGAAACAGAAGACAAATGATGAAGAAAGGGAAGAGCAGCACAGGCTAATATTAGAGACAGAAGAAAAGAATAAACTTCTGCATATCTGTCTGTCAGACACAAATTTATATTTAAACTGTCGAGTGAAATAAGAGAACCATCAGGCACTGGCACCTGAAGTCACTTTCCATCACTTTTGCTAATATTAGTATATCATAACAGAAGTTTATAGCTGAGTTTAGCACCCCCCCCCCCCAATTAGAAAGGCTGAGGTCACATGATCAAACCAGATGTGATGACATCATCCTTAACACATTCAGGAAGAGCACCATAAAATCAATCTGTGATATGCCACTTTTTCTTAATGAAAAATGATTGCCTCCCCAACCCATCCCCTTCTTCTTCCAGGCATGGAGCAAAACTAGAACTAGATCTGTCTCTGTGGGTTGCGTCGCCAATTACCTATACTGGGGAATCAACACCTTCCTTCTTCTCTTTCTATACAGCCTAGCATCCTTTTGGCTACAGCCACTGCCTTATCACATTGTTTAGATGTCTTTAGATCTTCAGGAACAATCACCCCAAGGTCCCTCTCTGTCAATGCTTATCAGCCTCTCAACTCCCAGCACGTAAGGTTCCCTCAGATTTCTACCTCCCAAATGCATCACTCTGCACTTCTTCGCATTGAATTTTAGTTGCCAGACATTAGACCATTCTTCTAACTTTTGCAGATCCTTTTTCATGTTTTCCACTCCCTCTGAAAAGTTCACTCTGTTACAAATCTTGGTATCCTTACCTTGGCTAAACTTACCTTCTAACTCTTTAGCAATGTTGCTCACAAACATATTGAACAGAATTGGTCCCAGCACCGATCCTTGAGGCACTCCACTTCTCATCTGACCCTCCTCTGAGCGAATTCCATTTACCACTACCCTCTGGCATCTGGCCATCAACCAGTTTCTAATCCAGTTCACTACTTTGTGCTATTGTATTGGATTTCTTTTGTGGACTTATGTTATGATCACTGTTATCAAGTGGCCCTAGAACCATTATTTCCTGCACCAATTCATGCGCTCTTCTAAGAACTAGAATTGCTTTATCTCTTGGTGCTTGAACCAGCTGCCCTATAATGCAGTCCTTGATTTTATCAAATAATTTTATCTCCCTAGAATGCTTTGATATTGCATTTACCCTTTTAATATTTGGATAGTTGAATCACCCATTATTTTTGTGTTACCCAGTTTGTTAACAGCTGGTAAGTGTATAAGATTGCTGGTCTGAGATTTTCAATGCCACAATTTTATAAAAGGGTGCCTGCATTTATGAGCCTGTTCTTTAACAAAATAGAGGTTCTTTGGTTCCATTATAGAATACTATGAGGAGTCCCTGAAAAGTTCACAGCCCAACCAACAAAGGGCTAGATTCACTAAGCAAACCGATCAGGTACCGATTGATTTGCGACCCCCTTTGCGACCTAATTTTACTCTGGCCCGATTCACTTACCTCTCTGCTGATCTGATTTCGATGCGCACATGCAAATGAGGACAATAGCATGCAAAGTAGGCAGGGACGCGATTCACAAAACAAATTTTGCGATCTGATTGGGCTGGTCGATCAACCCAAGAAACAACTGCTGGGGACCAATCAGAAACGTCTTTTCCGACTCTCCAGCTCCATTTCTGCCCTGCTGTCTGCACGCCCTGCTCTTTGCTGCCCCGAATCTCTCCTGCCTGCCACCCTGCTCTCCCCCAAATCACCATTCAAATCTCTCCTGCCTGCTGCCCTGCTCTCCCCCAAATCTCTCTTGCCCTTCCCCATACAGAGAGCCCGTGGTTTTAACCCGCGGGTTTAAAGTGGGTTAAAACTACGGGCTCACTGGGCTAAAAAGTAAAGTATATTAAAAAAAAAGTTGCAGCTCAGACGGGTCTTAGACGCATGCGCAGACCATCTACAGATGGACTGCGCATGCATCGGGATCGCACACTAACGATCCGTGTTGGCAGATGGGGGCGTTCCTCTGATAGCCCCCATTAGAATATTACTGCTTTCTGAATCCACCTGCCTGGATTGGACACAGATCGGTCACAATCGGGCAGGTTAGTGAACCTAGCCCAAAGTTGGGTCAGTCTCCATCGAGGGCTATATACTTACAGCCTCTTTTACAAAGCCATGCTAACGGCTGCACTGCGCTAATGGTCCTGAAGCCCAAAGAGATTAAAAGTAAGAGTCCAGCCCATGTTCCATCCATGTTCCTTCCATGTATAAACCCTTCTTTCTTGCAGTATAGCGCTTAGGCAGCATGCTGGCGTATACACATTGTGACAAATCCAGAGCTAATTCAGAGTTTTTGTCTCTGAATAGTCAGGATTTGCACTGTGTCAGGTATGTAGTCCTGTCCCTTTAAGGCATAGGGCTGTTGAAGCATGTGAAGGAAACCTGCCCTGCACTGTGTAATGCCTAAGCCTGTTTTCCGCCCTGGCTTAGGGGGCATGGCCTTGAGCTCCTAAAAGGCCAGGTCAGAGTACAGGAAGTCAGACAGAGACTGAGGAGACACAGGATCAAGGAAGGCAGAGCTCTGGGAGCCTCAGAGACTAGGAACGAAGCTGGGCAGTGGCGTACCTAGGGTATGTGGCACCCGGGGCCCATCATTTTTTGACACCCCCCCCATGTAAAAAAATATTTTTTGTAATGACCATGAAACGGAATAAATGGTCAGAATAGAAACAGGCAGTGAAAATTTTCTTATATTCCAAACATAACATAACATAACATAAATTATGTCTGAATTGTCATGACATCAGAAGTACATATGGAGTAGTTGCAGGTGATGCTTGGGACAGTTCTGATTGTGTTAGTTCGGTTTTATGTGTTTTTTGAATAAAAGGATTTTTATTTCTTTTTGAAAGTTTTGCAGTCTGTGGTCGATGTCAATTGGTTGTAGAATTGGGGGTCGAGTGTTGCAGCTCGAATGGCTAGGAGGTTGTCGAACAGTTTTTTTCTTTTGACGTTTTTGGTTGGAGGGTGTGTGAATGGTGCGTGAGTTCTCCTATGTCTGTTTGAAGTGGATTGAATTATTTAGCTGAAGAAATTAGTTACCCACACACATTAATTCTCTTCCATTTTTGTTCCCATTATAAAAAACACTGATAAGTTCCCAGAAAAAAAATACATTAAAATAAGAAGTGAAAACAAAGGCCCCTACAGATGAGAACATAACATAAGAATAGCCTAACTGGGTCAGACCAATGGTCCATCATGCCCAGTAGCCCATTATCATGGTAGCCAATCCAGGACACTAATACCTGGTCAAAACCCAAAGAGTAGCAACATTCTATGCTACCGATCCAGGGCAAGCAGATACTTCCCCCGTGTCTTAATAACAGATTATGGACTTTTCCTCCAGGAATTTGTCCAAATCTTTCTTAAAACCAGCTACACTATCTGCTTTTACCATAACTTCTGGCCACTTCATTTTTAAGTTTAGATCTTTCCTTTCAAACAGAGACCTTGCTAGATGTCAAATACAGCACAAGGTAACTTCACATGGACTTAGCTGTGCAGGAAATGTGAATCTCTTCATACACCCACCATATAGTGCAAAAATGTGCAAAGGTCTGTTTTTTTCTTTCGATCACTACATAGCCTAATGCCACACAAGCAGCGCTGTTACAAACATATTCTGTAGGTCAATGCTAAGGATAACAAAGTTTCCTTCCTTGGACCAGAAGGAGGTACTGATAAACCACAGGAAGAGATCCCAAAACAACACCCAAAGACCCACTCAGTGTTTGAACCAGTTGAGTGGAGTGGACTAACTGGGGGGTGGAAATGGGCCTGGAGTTTGCTCTGCAGAATTTCCCAGACCACTTCTTCCTCTCAACACATTGACACGCTGCCACCATCACCACTAGGAACACCTCACTGGGTAAGCCAGCTATGCTATAAACTTTATAAAACACATTATTATATTTTCTTATAAAGCACATATTTTAACTGAACTCTGACATCCTCAGCCTTTCCATTCACAAAAATAGAAGGAAGAAAAGTTCCCATTTCCTGCTGTCTCATGTCCCCGGCCTATACAATATTTTTTTTCTGCAGACCATTCAAAAGTCTGACCAAATCCTCGTTTCACTTGCATTATAAAGTACTGAGGATGCCATCTCTCCCCAATCCCAGGTCCTAAAGTCTAAGACAGAAGCGCAAACTAATGCTGCCAGATTCAAGAAAAAAAATTTTGATTCGATTCAGACTATTGAATTGGTTTTTCAATTCGATTTTCCTGCCCAGTTGGGTGATTTTTTTCAAAACTCCTGGTGGGTTTTATAGTTTTTTCACCCCCTTTGGCTTCTCCTAACCACACTGGCGCTGTGGTGTAAATAAAATAAAGAAACAAAAAGGACTTTTCCTCTCTCTGTTAAATCCTAGCTCACGTTTGCAGTCCAACACCAGCTCTGGCAGGATACACATTTCAAATCTGACATATTATAATCACAAAACAGAAAATAAAATTAATTTTTCTACCTTTTGTTGTCTGGTTATATTTCAAATCTTGTTGGTCCAAGGCTCTGGTTTTCTTCTGATAACTTGCTTGCCAGGGTCTCCTTCTTTCTTCTTTCTGCATGCTAACCATCCATCTGCCAACTCTGTCCTCCCTTTCCATTTCCCTTCCCTCCCCAGGAAGTCTGGTATCTTTCCTTTTTTTCATCTCCCTCCACAGATCCACCTTTTCTTAACTACCTTTCATCCGGCATCTCTCCCTCCTTCCCCACCACCCCAGAGTCCATCATCTCTCCCTTTCTTTTCCCAATTACCTTCCTATCCAGTATCTCTATCACTCCTCCACACTATCCCTTGTGTCCAATTTCTCTCCCTTTCTATTCCTTCCCTCCCTAAATCCCATGGTCCATCATCTCTCTCCCTCTCCTCTATTTTCAGACCCATTATTTCTTTCACCCCCTCCAAAGTTTGGTATATGTACGTCACTTTGAACACCCCCTTCCCTCCGTGTACTTCTAAACCAGGGTCCCCCCCCAAAAGGCCTGTCCCCCCCTTAAAGGTCTGCCTGTCCCCCCTTGAAGGCCTGCACCCCCCTTGAAGGCCTGTAACACCCCCTTGTAGGCCTGTCCCCCCTTGTAGGCCTGTCCCCCCCTTGAAGGCCTGCCTGCCTGTCCCCCCCTTGAAGGCCTGCACCCCCTTGAAGGTCTACACCCCCCCCGAAGGCCTGAACCCCCCACGAAGGCCTGCCCCCCCTTGAAGGCCTGTCCCCCCTTGAAGGCCTGCCTGCCTGCCTGTCACCCCCCTCCCCCTTGAAAGCCTGCCTGCCTGCCCGCCCGCCCCACCCTGAAGGCCTGATGCCCCGCCCCACCCCGAAGGACCGCTCGCCCCCCTGGCCTCACCGCACCACCTATGAAGCAGCCGCAGCAGGATCACGACGTCAGCAATCCCTGCGCTGCTTAGGCGCTGCTTCCTGCACCGCGGTCCCGCCCCTCCTCTGATGTCAGAGGAGGGGCGGGACCGCGGCAGAGGAGGGGCGGGACCGCGGCACAGGAAGCAGCGCCCAAGCAGCTCAGGGATCGCTGACGTCGCGATCCTGCTGCGGGCTGCTTCACAGGTGGTGCAGGAAGGCCAGTGGGGCGAGCGGTTCTTCGGGGGTGGGGGGACTGAACGGCAAGGCCGGGAGCACCCCCTCAGGGCTGGCACCTGGGGCGCATCCCCCCGCCCCCCCCCTTTGGTACGCCACTGAAGCTGGGGGCAGGGCAAGGAGAACTGGTCTGAGAGTAGAAAGTTCAGGAGCCCAACTAAAGTCTAGTGTGAGTCTCCTTCTAAAGATTTTCCTTCTGACTGGGATATGCAGGAATAATCTCCTCTCAGACAAGGGTCAGAGTTTTTTTCACAGACTGAAGTTATGGAGATTGATACAGGTTTCTCAGTATGTCAGGAACCAGCTGAAACCATGCAGATCAGCTAAAACTGTAAGTTTGGAGTTGCATTTAACTTGCTGGTTTGCTGATATTAGATGCTGGTTATCTGTGTGTGAAAGCACAATACTTTCTGTGATTCAGAAGAGAAAATGGTTTTTGAATCTTTGCTTTACCCTGAAGTTTCCCTTTCCCACGTTGGTGCTGATTAATGTGCTGCGTGTAGCTGAATTTAACTCAGGGAGGTTGCTACGGCTACCGAGAGCAGAGCCAGAGCTGCAAACTGTGTGAACCATTGCCCCAGGTACATTAGAAAGATTGTGAGCCTTCCAGGTCAGAGGGAAAACTGCTTGAGTAGCTGAATATAATTGTATCTCACAGTAGCTCCAATTATTTTATATATATCTGGTATTCTAGTGTCCGCTCAATACAGGCATATTTTCAAAGATAGAAAATGAGGGGCTCACAACCGAAATAGAAAAACCACCCTAAGTCAGCACTTGGACAATCATAAACAAAAGACGTCCAAGTGCTGATAATAAAACCGGGTTTTGGATGTATTTCTAAATGACCTAGGCCTTCATAGTGCCGCTGAATGACCATCGCTAAATGAGGCGGTTCAGGAGGAGTGTCAAGGGCGGGAGTTGGGTGGGACGTGGGCCAGCTTAGACTTAGTCGTACAGCATATATAACTGAAAGTTCGACGAAACCGAAAGATCGACGGAACTTGGATGTTGTTGCTTAGACCATTTTAAACATGGTCTAAGTCACAAAACCCACCTAAAGTCACCAGATAAGCACTGCAAACACATAATACAGACCCCCACACACTACCACACTGATCACCGACCCCCCCAACCTCATAAAAATCATAATTACACTTTTAAAATTCAGCTTCCAGACCATCATCACCTGGCAGCCTGGCATAGGAAAGCCTAGTAGTCCAGCACAGAGGCGGCTTAAGCTGTCTTGGGGGTGGGTTATGGACTCATGGAGAGGAGGACCCATGCCCATAAACCCCCTGTAATCCCTGCATTGATACTGAAACATGTGCACTCCCCTATACACCTATATCGCAAAATTTGGGAGTTGTTACTTATATAGCTGAATGTTATAATCAAAAAATATTTAAATCTCAGCTTTATTGATATAATTTCTTTAAAATCCTTTTTTTCTTATTAATTTAATAAAGTGCTCAGTGTAATCATTCGTGCATTAATAACTTGCTTAGTGGTTAATCTTAGGCTGTCTTGGTCTTCATTGCCTTTTTACCAACCAATCAATAAATAGTCACTCATTAGTAGTCATTAATAGTCTCATTAACACTCATTAATAGTCTCTCTTTAGGTTGGATTTCATCCATAACCACTAAATAATTAAGGTTAACTTGTGCAAAAGTGCTGTAGTGCTGTAAACTTGACTCCTTTAAGATTCAATTACCCCCCCGACTCGAGTTTCGAGGTTGTCTTCATCAGGAGGGGTACTAGGAGCATAAAAGCAATACATAAAGTAAATTACTAACTAATTTAAAACTCAAGTTAACTACTTTAATAATATTTATATACTAGCACTCAAATTATTAAATTTATCATGTCATAAATTTTACTTGAAATAAATCTTTCATACCTGTTAGTTGGCTCTCTCAATTGGGGAGAACGAGCAATACCGGCACCTCACTCTGTACAAGATAAGGCTTTAAATACATTATCTAGTTCCCCTAACCGGAAGGGCTCCCTCTGAACCGGAAACTAAACTAAATCTTTACAAAGCTGTCCATTCTACTTCCATATTCAGCCCTGTGGTGGTAAATGTTTTCCAATAAAAAATAAGACGTTGTTCTTTATAATGTAATAATTTACTTATATTACCCTGATAATTTTTTATATGTATTAAAATGGTATATCGCAATGAGTCTGTTGTGTGGGATTCCTGTAACCAATGGGCAACCAGGGGGGCGGTTACTCGGGCACAACAAATATTACTGAGGTGCTCCGTGATACGAGTCTTGATCATCCTACTCGTCTGAACAATATATAATTTGTCACACGGACATCTGATACAATATATCACTCCTAATGATTCACAATTAGTGCTGGAGGCTAACTTAAATTGTTTACCATTAGAATGGGGAACAGTTATCTGATCCTGTTCCATCACATATTTGCAGTTACAGCAGTGACCACATTTACGATGCGGTGGTAAATGTCTATAATCGTTGTTATATTTGCGATATGTAAGCTGTTCATCCAGATTACTAGATCTTCTAAAAGCAAATTTAGGATTATCTTTCAACTTTGGGTGAACCTGTAACACTGACCAATGTTTTAATATTATATTTTTAATCTGATTGCTTCTTGAATTATAGGGTAAAACACAAGCTACTCGTGACTCCTGATCATGTGTCCCTGGAAGGAGGAGCTAGGGTCGATGACAACTCCTGGCTCGTTTCCATGCCTTTTTAACAAGTTTTTTTCGGATAACCCCTATCACAGAATTTATGATACATTATATTAGCTTGTTTAGTAAAATCCTCATCCTGCGAACAAATACGTCTTATTCTTAAAAATTGACCCGTTGGTATGCTATTCCTCAACACTCGCGGGTGGAAGCTTTGATATTGGAGTAACGTATTTCTATCTGTGGCCTTTTTGTGTAGACTGGTGATGATGCGATTCTGTTGTTTTATCAATGTAATATCTAAAAACGAGATACTATCACTGCTAAAAGAATATGTAAATTTAATATTTGAATCATAAGAATTAATTTCTTGTAAAAATAAATGTAACTGCACCTCATCACCAGTCCACACAAACAGGACATCATCAATAAAACACTTCCAAATCAAGATGTATTTGAAATACTTAGATCTATACACAAATGTACTCTCAAATCTGGCCATGTAGAGACATGCCAGGGTAGGTGCGACCGCAGCACCCATAGCGACTCCTTTCATTTTTTTTTTTTTTTTTAAATATCATGTTTATTGAGACACAGGACAACTGGACAGCAAGAGCCCATGACATAGCATCAGTATAAACAGAGCGGCAAATAAACAATAGCAGAGTGGCACAAGCAATAGAAAGGAACTCACAAAGCGGTCAGAGGACAATATAGTACCACTTCATGGGCATTGGAAAAGAGGCATGCTAGGCTCGCAGACCAGCGCCCTCCGTCCATTTTGAATATGGAGAACAAACAACCCAAATCCCCAAACGATTCAGGACAAGCAAATCACAGCCATACGCATCAAACTAAACCAAAAAGAAACGCAGCCATACTCTACAGACGCACCCAGCCATTCATACACTCACAACCACAAAACCCAATCACACTCTCTCTGCCGGCATTGGTATATTGGCAATAAAAGTGGAAAAAGGATCCAGAAATCCACACAATCTACCCTGAAGAGCAGTCTATATCAACGAGGCCTCCATATCCAAAAACTGCTGCCAGAGGGAGCAGTAAGACTTCCATTGGTCCTGTGTTCGGGACCCATAAGTGTCCAACTCAAAGCGGGCTTGCTGTTGCATCATGGTCACCCACTGGTTGTAGGGCGGAGCCTCCTCTGAAGTCCAATAGCTCAAAAGAAGTTTTTTCCCCACAAGAATTGCATGTAAAACAAATTTCTGGGCAGGGAAGTCCAGGCCTTGGTTTTGGAGGTCACAGACATCCCCCAACAGCAGAGCAGGTGCATTCCATGGGAACGTGCACTGCAGTAAAACAGCCAAACACTGCCTGACTATAGTCCAGAAAGCCAGTTTTGAACAGACAAAGAAGGAGTGCAGGAAATTACCCCTATGGGTTTTACATTTAAGGCACTTGTCATCAGGCCATAACCCCATGACATGTCCCCGGGCTCGGGTAAGGTACGAACGATGCAAAATTTTGTACTGTGTCTCTTGCAAGGTCGCCGCTTTCACATGGAGGTATAACGTGTGGAAAAGGAGTCTGATATCATGGATGGATACCTCCAGCTCAAGTTCGGCAGCCCACTCTCTTACCAAAGTATGTAGACAACTCTCCCCAAGCTTGTCCCTCCCCTCGCCATACCAGGTGGATATTTTATTGGTCTCTGTGGGGGTGGAGAGGAAAATCGTGTCCAAAGTGCCATATCCCCAGCTATCCCCATGAGTGCGCACTATGGTGTGATAGTAGTGATGAATTTGGAGATAAGTGTAAAAGTGGGCAGTAGGTAAAGACCATGATGTGTGCATTTGAGCAAAAGAAGGGAACCCTCCTCCCCCCAACGCCAGCACATCACCCAGGGTCGTATCGCGTTCTGTGCGTCCTCTCAAACCCGCCAAGCCCCCCACCCCGGGCGCAAAAACAGGGGTATGGAGAAGAGAAAGGAAGGGAGAAACGATAGGCAACTTGCCCTGGTGCACACGCCACCATCTCCAGGCTTTGCGAAAAGGGAGAATAAATGGAAGAAAAGAAGTACAAAGCCCCCCACCCCCGCCTCCCGCCCCATGAACGAACGAGGAAAAAGACCAGGGTGCACAACAATCCTCCAGCAAGGCTGCAGGGGAATATCGACGCGAAGATACCAGTTGTTCATGGATCCAGCGGAGAAGCGCCGCCACATTGTAAAAACGAAGAGCTGGTAGGCCTAAACCCCCTCTTTCTCTACTCTGAGACAATTTAAGAGCATTGATGCGGGCCACCTTCCCCCTCCATACAAAAGAGCGGATAATAGATTGGTAAGAACGTTCGTCCGTACGAGAAATCCAGACGGGAATGGTTTGTAAGGGGTACAGCAGTTTCGGAAATATCACCATTTTTACCAAGGCCACACGACCCAGCAGGGATAGGGGGAGCGATTGCCACTTGAGACAAAGAGCTTTAATCCGTCCAATAGTAGCAGTGACGTTGGCATCATACAACTTACGGTGGTCTCTATAAAGCATAATGCCTAAATATTTCAGTTTCCCAGGTGCTATACCCACTCCCAATCCCTGACACCACGGTTCCACAGCGGAGTTTCCTAACAAAAGAGCCTCTGTTTTCTCGAAGTTAATTTTGAGACCGGAAAAGACGCCATAAGACCGGATAATTGACATTAAGGCTGGCATAGTCCGGTCAGCATGGTTAACATATAATAGCATATCGTCAGCGAACATGCTAATGCGAAATTCCCGGCTGCCCACCCGGAGACCCTCCAGCTGGGTGTCCCGGCGGATCTGGGCAGCTAAAGGCTCCAAGGAGAGAAGAAAGAGAAGCGGCGAGAGGGGACAACCTTGCCGTGTGCCCCTCCCAAGAGGGAAGGGATCCGAAACTCCACCGTTCACCAACAATTGAGAGTGAGGATTATGATACAACGCTAACAACCATGCAATGAAGTCTCCATGGATACCAAAACGTTCAAGGGTCCCAAAGAGATGGGTCCAAGAGACCATGTCAAACGCCTTCTCTACATCTAAGCTGGTAATAAGCGCTCTATCGGCGAGGTCATGAGGGGATTGGAGCACCGCAAGGACCTTCAAAAGGTTCATGGAGGCATGTCTGCCTGGTACAAAGCCCACCTGATCTTCATGAATTAGAGAAGGCAGAAAAACGTTGAGTCGTGCTGCAAGTATACTCGCCAAAATTTTTATATCCTGGTTGAGAAGTGATATAGGCCTATAAGACCCCAGAACATCAAGTGGCCGCCCCGGCTTGGGAAGAAGGATGACATGCGCTCGGTTGTGAGAATCCCCTGGAGGGGTAGCAGTGCGGAGACCCATAAAATAGTTCTGTAAAGAGAATAAAGCTGAAGGTTCCAAGAGTTTATAAAACTCTGGGCCGAGTCCATCAGGTCCCGGAGTCTTGGCTAGTTTGAGTTTTTTGATGGCCACCTGCAACTCCTCGCCTGTAATAGGGCCATTAAGAGTAGCACGTTGGACATCATTCAGACTAGGGAGAGAAATGCCCTGAAAGAACTGGTCACTAGTGGCCTCATCATAGGGTTGAGCGGCATAAAGATCGGAATAAAAGTTCACAAATTGTTGTGTAATAGCCTGCTGAGTAACATGAGTAGTTCCTTGTTTGTCTTTGATAGCAGTTATAGTGTGTCGCGCTTTATGAGGTCGCACCAGATTGGCCAACAACCGCCCCGTTTTATCACCCCACCGGTGTAATTTATATTTATAGCAATAAATGTTACGGCTAGCTCGTTGATCTAAAAGAAGATTAATTTTAGATTTAAGAGTACTTATGATCTGTCTGGTGTTATCATCAAGTCGAGAAATATGAAGATTCCTATAAGCAGCAAGGTCTCTAGACAGAGAGAGAAGTTCGCTATCACGTCGTTTTTTCAAGGAGGCAGAGTAAGCCAGAATGTGTCCCCGCATGACTGCCTTAGCGGCTTCCCAATATATAACTGGGCCCACATCGTCCACAGAGTTGGTGTGAACAAATTCATCCCACTTCTTCTGGAAAAACTCACGGAACGAGGCGTCATTAAAGAGATGGGGAGACATTCGCCAAATACGACCCACTGCCGGAGAGCCAAACTGTAAGGAGAGGCCTAAAAGGGCATGATCAGAAATCAGCGGCACAGAAATGCTGGCATCCATCAGGTTAGGGAAGAACGAAGCAGAGATAAGGATATAATCGATGCGCGAATAGGTCGAGTGGGGGTGGGAGTAGAAAGAAAAATCGTATTCATCCGGATGCAAGGTACGCCATGAGTCCAGGAGACCCAGTTCCTTCATGAGGAAGTGCACACCTTTGGTGAAATGTCCCTTCGGAACCGGTTTAGCGGGTTTGTGATCCCATTGGGGGTGAGCTACGAAGTTGAAGTCACCACCCAAAATGAGCGGTTGAGGCAGATGCGGAGCCAGGTGGCCCACCAAGGACACAAAAAATGCAGGGTTATAGAGGTTTGGAGCATAGACATTACATAATACTAAAGGATTGCCCCATAGTTCCCCAACCAGGATGATGTACCGGCCATGGGGGTCAGCAATCTGGCTGTGAATATGAAAGGGTATGTTTTTATGGATAAGGATAGCCACCCCGCATTTCCTAGTTGTATAAGAAGCATGGCACACCTGCCCCACCCAATCCCGGCGAAGCTTACCATGTTCGGTAGGCGTCAGATGGGTCTCCTGTAAGTAGGCAATGTCAGTGTGTTCCCTCTTAAGGTAGGCTAACAGTTTTGTGCGTTTAATAGGTGAATGGATCCCATCCACATTTAGGGATTTCACTTTCAATAAGGGCATAGCAAAGGAAGAGCACAGAGCAAGAAAAGACAGATATGAAGCAAACAAGTGAACCAGAAGGGGACATCCCAGCTATGTCCCTCCCCGGAAAAAATACACATCATCAGAATTGAAAATGCCAACAGTAAAATACCCCCACAAGCCCCATCAAACCGGCAGAGAAAACAGTCATACAACCCCAAGCATACCACCACACACAAGCTAATCATACAATTCACTCCCGTCCCCTCCCTCCCCACCCCCACATATTCCAGACCCAAACAGAGCATGGGAAATCCCCTGCTAGACCCCAACCCTTAGAATCCCCAACCCTGTAGCCCCAGGCCACACCAAATCAGACAGTGCACCGACCCCAGAGCCGCCAGAGTGTGGTAAGACCAGGGCCCCCTGAAAGATAAGATGCAAGGCAAACATAGCCGATAGTGACATCTGCAGCATGAATAGAGTCCCAAAGTCCATTAAGACAAATCCTGAGAGAGAATATCGAACTGTATAAAACAACAAAGAATCTCCATTTAACAAGTAACATGTGGAACCAGAAAAGTGCAGTGCACCGCACAATCTAGCCCCTGGTGAACAAAACTCGTGGAGAAACAAAGAAATATGCTGAACATTGGAGAAGAATACTTTCAATGTCCCTCGTCAGATATGGCCAGCGTACAGGGCTAAAAGCAACCACCCGAGGCCCTGTGGAAATAGAAGATTCAAGGACTGCGGCTGAAGAACACTGACCCACAGGCCACCACTGCCACTGGAACTAAATGAGGTAGCTGGTGCTGGAGGGCTTGCTGGGTGGGAAGCAGACATGGCGTTCCAAAGTTAGGTGGGCAACTGCCATCAGGAAAGGTTCATCCACCTCAGTCCCCTAAGGCATCCATCCAGCCGCCCCCGCATCCAACGCAACGAGGGGCAAGTGGCAATCATGGCTTACACCGTCACCCTCCCGCTGCCAACAGAGACAGGGAACACAAAACCTGGAAGGCTACATGGTGGCTCTCGAGAGGGCTAGTGCCGGGCCAATTCAGGAAGGATGCTGAGCCCCCTGTAATGGAGCCGGTAAAGATCTAATAAACCCCTCCAGCTCTTCAGGTGTGTTGTAGAAAGCTGTAGAGTTATTATAGGTCACTCTTGCCCGTGCAGGATACAGCAATGAGAAGCGGATATTGCGCTTAACCAACTCACTGCAGTGGGGCGCCATGGCTCGCCGCTTCGTGGAGACTTGAGGCGAGAAGTCCTGGAAGATGAGCACCTTACGACCCTCCAGATGCAGGTTAAGATCCCTTCCCTTACGGTATTGGGCCAGCACACACTCCTTCATAGCATAATTGAGAAAACGTGCGATGACTGGCCGAGGCCGGGAATCTTCATCGCGGCGGGAGCCCAGTCTGTGAGCCCTCTCTATAGAAAATGGCGCCAGCTGGTCAGGCATAGCAAGAGCCTTGGGCAGCCACTCCTCCAGCCATGTGCGCAGATCGACATCCCTGATGGAAGTGGGGATCCCCACAAACCTCAAATTCTTGCGACGTCCTCTGTTTTCCATATCTTCAAGACGTTCCCCCGTGGCTGCATTCGCTGATTCCAGCGTGCGAAGGCGCTCTTCAATATTGGCCGTTACGTCCTCCTGCTGGGCTACCCTGTCTTCGACGCGCTGGAGCCGGCCGGCTTGCGAATCTAAACTTTCTTTGATACCTTCCATGAAGGTGTGTATGGTAGCAAGCTTGTCCTCCATAACTAGGGTCAGCGATCGCGTGAGCTCCTGAACCGCAGCAGCTTCCAGGGTGAAGACCGGCACCTCGTGGTGTTCCGCCATCTTGCCGTCCTGTCCCCTCTGCTTATCTCTCACAGTTCTGGCCGATTTCGCTGCCATCAACCCTGCCTAGCCCAAAGAAACGTTTCGGAGCAGAAGCAACACAGCGAGGCCGTTCAGGGTCGCAAAGTTAGTCGGCGTGCCGCTCGGTGAAAAGCTGGTGAAATTGCAAGGTATGTCAGCGCGGCCCGGAGCTACACCGAGGCACGTCCGTTCACCCTCCCGGCATCACGTGCCCCCCGACTCCTTTCATTTTAACATAAACACTGTTTTCAAATTTAAAATAGTTATTGAATAAAACAATGTCTGCCAACTGATTTACCATTCTTTGTTTATCTTGTGTTATATCAAGTTGTGTAGTATAGGACTGCACTATAGATGCTGCGGTCGCTTGTGGAACATTAGTGTATAAAGCTACCACATCCGCTGTTACTAATATAGCTTCTTGAGGAATAGACATATGTAACAGTCCTTCAATTATTTGTAAGACATGAGCTGTATCTTTCACATAAGAGGGGGCCAAAGAAACAAACTGTTTTAATTATCCGTCTATATATTTATATACCGGCTCCAGAACTGACCCTTTACCAGTGACTATCGGGCGACCTGGCGGATTTATTGGATCTTTATGCACTTTGGGTATAAAATATATCTCTGGAATTCTGGGATTATTTGTATTGAGATATCGAAATTCTTTTTGGGATATTATCCCTGCATTTTTAGCTACATTTAAAATATCATCTATTTTATTCTTTATAGCAAGGGTAGGATCTTGGTCCAAGGGGGTATAATAATTCAAATCTGACAGTTGTTGATAAGCTTCCCTTTGATACTTTACATAATCTTGTATGACTATTCCCCCTCCCTTGTCCGCCTGACTAATGATAATTGAACAGTCACTTTGAAGATCTTGAATGATTTGACGTTGAGAGTTAGACAAATTAGATCTTATTTTCATGGATTTAGACTCCAATATCGCTATATCTCTCATGATTAATCTCTCAAAGGCAGTTACTGATGCATCAGGCGCCCCTATACACCCCCATTTATACTGGCATATAAGTGGCTCCTGCAGCCATAAGTGGGTCTAGGGGATTCTGGAGGTGGTTTGGGGGGCTCACCATGACCTATAAGGGAGCTATAGTGAGGAGAAGACATGGCACCCTTTTTGTGAAGTTCACAGTGTAAGGTACCCCACTATTTAGGTGCCATATCTGGGTGTTCAGTCCATCACTTTGCAGACCCCTCCCATGCCCAACAGGGCTTGTTCTAGGCATTTTTGACTTGGACGAAAAGTTGGACAAAAATGTGGTATAAAGATGGATAATTTAGGGACTTGGAGGATCAGATTGGCAGGACGTATAGTTAGACGATTTTCGAAACAAAAAAAATTTTTGACGTATTTTTCGAAAATGTGTCCTAGGCTGTTTTTTTACTTTGGATGACTTGCGACTTAGACAAAAATGGACATAGACGTTACTTTCGATTATGCCCCTCCACATGTTTAATATAATTTTTGTCTGGACCTTTGGAGTACTAAATACTTCCGGTTGCTATCATCTTCATTGTTCCAATTTTTATTGATTTTTATAAATACTTCTATTTTTGTTCACAATTTTGAAATTTTTAACTTAAGATATTGTTCTTACTTATACTCTAACTCAGGGGTGTCCAATGTCGGTCCTCGAGGGCCGCAATCCAGTCGGGTTTTCAGGATTTCCCCAATGAATATGCATGAGATCTATGTGCATGCACTGCTTTCAATGCATATTCATTGGGGAAATCCTGAAAACCCGACTGGATTGCGGCCCTCGAGGACCGACATTGGACACCCCTGCTCTAACTAGAAGAGAGCCACTTAACTTATAGTGGATTGTCACTCAACTTTCCTTCACCTCTCCCAATATGTATGTTTCAAATGAAACTTTTCTTCAGGGTCAAGGGAAAACTGTAACAATATAAAAACATTGTATGCATTTCTATTATTTCCTACCCCTTTCCTCTGAACTGTCTGGAACCACAATTTCTTCACCTCTGTTGCACTGAATATAAACAAAAATATCCAAATATGTCCAAACGCTTACTATTTGAGGGGGCTATCAACTGCATTGCAACATGGCCGCGGTTTGTAATTACAGCTTTTAAATCCAGCTGATGAGATGCTCCTCACCGCATGTGACGTATGATGTCACCATCAGTCATGCGCACGGAGACTCCTCTCACAGTCTCGCCCTCAAACTTTACAAGGGTGTCAATAGCCTAGCAACAAGCCCTGCTGAAATTCAACCAGGGGCTAAATAATCAAAAGCCATTAGGCGTGATTCTATAAATGACGCCTTGGGGTGGATTGCCAATTGTGTGGACTGACGCCTAAAGGTTAAGCGTCATTTAGGGAATCAGGTCCCAAGTGTCTTTTCCCTCACATGTCTCGCTGTCCATCCCTCCCCCTACTGAAAATGCTGCTCCCCACCTCAGCAGTCTGCCTTGGCTCCCTAAGCCGTTAAAACTGGCATATATTTAGTTTTTGCAATGCATGGCTGCCTGTGTCAGCATTTTGGGTGGCATCAAGGGATAAGTCTTCAGCTGGTGAGGCTTGTGATCTTTGCCAGCTATTTCTAAGGGTATACAACTGGGTGGGTCCTGGCTATACATGACAATCCACCCAGCTATATATGACAATCTGCTGATTTTTTCCTCCTGTAAATATTTTTTCAAATATTTTAATTTTACTGCAAAACATTTAGGGATCCTTTTACGAAGCAGTACTAATTAGTATGTGTAAAATGTGAAGAAGCCCATGGAAATTGAATGAGCTTCTTCACATTCAACATACCGCTAATCGGTAACGCCACTTTGTAAAAGGAACCCTTAAATTGTGCATAGTTAGCCCCCTGGGAATGAATCTGCCTTTTGCACTTTTCAAGTCATGAGTGATTTTGTGGACTGCAGAGAAAAGTAAATTCAGGTGATTTTTTTTTTTCTTGTAAGAAATGCATTGCAGGCAGCTTCAATATATCATATGTCATAAATTTCTCGGCTTTTACTGTTGGCCAGAGGGTACAGTGGTACTTAATCTAGAATATTGGTAATTCCTTGATAATTCATTCTTCACATGTCAACATCAGTCAAGATAGATATTCAAAGCAATTTAAATGGCTAGGAGAATGTCCTGGTCATTTAAATTACGTGTATGGGGCTAACCAGAGATATTCAGTGGCACTTAAGTGAACAGAACTGTTAGATACCCCTTCTAACCCCCCTGCTGAAACTACTATAGTAGTTTGTATGTGATTCACAAGCAAAGATAGAGTGAAGCAGAAACTTAGCTTGTTAGTGACAATGTTCAGTCTTCATGAAGTTAGAAGAGAAAAACTGCTGACCTAAAATTATGAGGGGGAGTTAACTGAGCATGCATGAGAATATTGGTGTTCATTTAACTTATATATCCTGCCCAAATGTGTTTCCAGCCCCCTTCCTCCTTCTCAACTCCCTAGAAACAGCCCTCTTTGAATTTCCCTCCCTCTTTCCCACCCCTTCAATGTGGCAAAACCATGATCCCATTCACTGTTGAGATCCATACCCCTCTCCTATCCTACCTGTGATATGGTAAAACCCTCTTCTCACCCGCTTGAGCTTCATACCCCCTCACCCCTCCCCTTGTTGTGGCAAGACCCCCTCCCAGCCCCAGTGATTCATATCCATTCCTACCTCAGCAATCATGATCACCTAGGTGGTCCATCCTAACGTCCCTGGTAGGCCAGTGGGAGATAGGGGGGCAGAAGCAAATTCCTCTCCATCCTGCTTTAGCAACTGCCTCTAGAAAATGGCTGTTGTGATCTGTCATGGCACCCTCACAGTACCACCTCACCTGGGGAGGGGAGCTGGGAGAGAGGTCTTGCCATATTGAGAGTGGGGGAAGATGGGAGCAATGTCTTACAATGTTGAGGGGTGGGAAGGGGTATGAATATCACCAAGAGGTAGGAGGGGGGTCTTTCTATATAGAGGGGAGTGGATTTTACTAGAGGAAAAGGGGGATCAAGAGGATTAGAGAACTTTTGGAAGTCTGTGAGGACTCTAGGAGTATGAGGGGCTCTATTACTTGCTTAAGGGTATTTGGTTTCTCGTTCTCCTCCCTATACATCACAAAATAAACTGGGAGGAGGAATTGGGTGTGTCTATTGGGGAGGATGATTTGAAGGTGATTGAGAAGGCCTTACTGAAGTCCATCTGTGGATATTGCTATAAAGGAAAATGTGATTAAAGTGGTCTACCACTGGTATCTTATATCAGCTAGATTGCATCATATGTTCCCTGGAGTTTCTTCTACCTACTGGGAAGGATGCCTGAAGTTGGGACCATGGATCATCTATGGTAGTCTTGTCATAAAGCCCAGGAGAGCAATTCAACATCATCTGAAAAGTTGGATTGGTCGTCCAATTTGGTGGCATCCTGCTATCATCCTATTTGGGACAATGTTACCTGGCTTAACTTGCAAACAATCTTTATTGGTTCAACAAGCTTGTCATGCTGCTTGTTTGAACCTAGCCAAACACTGGAAGCAGCGTACAATACCATCCTTGACTTCTTGGATTACAAAATTATGGTGTCTTTGTGATATGGAGCATTTGGTTACGCTTTGGAAGTGGACATTATCCAAATGGGAAACTCTTGGTGCCCCCTTTTTTGCTTGCACAAAGTTACTGAAACAAGATCTTGTGTTTATGAACTTCTGTTTTTGGCCCTTACCATTTTGGACTGCTGTACATCACACATACTCTTTAGTGGGTAGATTAACGGGAGGGGAGGGGTGGGTTTGATGGGGGGCTTAGATAACAAAACTTTATAAAAATCTAGAAGTATTCCATTTGATACGTTATGCTATTGTTTAACTCAGACATATTTTGTGAGGGCTATTTGTTATTGTTACATCTTTGGATGTTGTTTTGTATTGCTCGCTTGTTGCATTAGTCCTAGATTTCAATAAACACTTCTATAAAGAAAAGATTACAAGGGGGATCAGAGAGGAAAAGGCCTCTTTTCAATATTATGAGGGTTCCAGTCAATATCAGCTGGGGTCCACATAACTTATGCAGACCTTGGCTGGGACCCATATAAGCTCTGATGGCTATTGCAGTTGAAATTAACCCCAAATATTTAGTACTGGTGCCTGGACATGGCCTGGCACTGAATATCTGGGGCTAATTCTACAGTCAAGGTTAAAAAAAAAAAAAGCTGACCATCTCAGGCTATTAATACTGACTGGATAATGATTTTCACTACTATAATTTCTAGCATTACTTTAATAAATTGCTGTGAATGAGCAGGATGTTTAAAAGCATTTAGGGTTCAGTAGTTAAAATAAGCTGTACTTCTAAATTTTAACCCCTAAAGAGTACAAAAAGTAGATCCAAAACAAGATAGACAAGAAAAAAAATGTTCAGAAGTCTTTATTGGTTCATGGACGACAAGAAAACAACATGGCCATGTTTTAAAATATCTTCATCAGTTATATAACCGAATAACATGAATATATATTAAAATCAGTTTAGAAAGCATAAATGTTATGTATGTACAATTCATATTGTAAAACTTAAACTAGATTCTTATAAATTCTGAGGTAAAATTCTTGATTTAAAAGAAATAATGCATGGAGAAATGTGGATGGGGCATGGATTTGGAGAAGTGCCTTTTTGGGGATTGAAGGATAAGAGAGGTTTCTCTTAATGGAATCGGGGGGATCAGAAGGGGGAACTAGATCAGTGAGAGATTGGGAGAGGGTTCAAGGAGCTGGGGAAGGGAGATTAGCACCAGAAAGGGGGATGGAACTTTTCTTCTGGCATACCCCTGCAAATGCTTGGTTAGGTACTTGGGAGTTAAATATGTTTTTTTCTCTCCTAACCACCTGAGGAAATTCCTAGATATTAAGAAGATCATCAAGGATTGAGGGACATTGGTAGTAATGGGCGCTTGATACATTATACCTTTTTTTGGTTTTGTATTCCTCTAAAATTCTCTCAAAATTTACGCTTGATCACCCCCCTATTATTGTGGTCTAAGAAGGGGTTAATTAATATGGTGTATCGTAAGAGTCTTATTGGTTTGCAATTTTCTTTCCTATATTTAATGTAACAATAATTATTCTTGTAAAATTAGATTGTATAATTATAAATAAATAATAAAAAAAAAGAAAGGGGGATGGAAATGAGGGGTAAATGACCTGCAACTGGAACTCTGTGACTGAGCTACCAAACAGCTGCATGGCTGCTCTTACCACCATCTCTTGAAGCAGCAGTAAGTGGAGCCTTGCTATCAGCACTCATGACAGCAGTGTGTTTACTTAACAGCTATACTACACAGCCAGGAGCTGCCAGTACTGCTACAATATTGGGGTCTAAACAAAAGCTAAGTGCTCCTTTTACTAAGGTGCGCTAAGGCTTTAACGCGCGGAATAGCACGCGCTACACTGCCGCGTGTGTTAGACCTTAATGCCAGAATTGAGCTGGCTTCAGTTCTAGAAGCGTAGAGCACGGTATAGCGCGTGGAAATTTTCTGTGTGCATTAAAAATGCTAGCGCACCTTAGTAAAAGGAGCCCTAAGTATTTTAGGCTTTACAATCTAAAAAGTCCATAGTCTGTTATTGAAAAAGACATGGGTGAAGCCACTGCTTTCCCTGTATTGGTAGCATGGAATATTGTTACACCTTGGGTTTGGCCAGGTACCAGTGACCTGGATTGGCCACCGTGAGAATGGGCTACTGGGCTTGATGGACCATTGGTCTGACCCAGTAAGGCTATTCTGTTCTTAATATTGAACAATATTATTCCAGGTGCAGTACTCGATATGTTGCCATGCTTATAGGCATGTATTAATGAGTTTCAAAGTTACAAAACAATAAAGGAAAAAAAAAAAACTATTTAATTGAAAAAATATTTAATTGAGATAAAGAAAGATAAAAGAAAAGGCATATGAGACTAATGATAGTTCACAAAGAGCCTTTCTGTCAGGATTTGTTCCAAAGACAGACGGCTGTGAACATGTGGAGGGGCATAATTGAAAGGAACGTCTAAGTCCGTTTTCGTCTAAGTCGCAAGTCGTCCAAAGTAAAAAACAGCCTAGGACACATTTTTGAAAAATACGTCCAAATTTTATTTTATTTCGAAAATCGTCTAACTATACGTCCTGCCGATCTGATTGTCCAAGTCGCTAAATCGTCCATCTTTATACCACATTTTCATCCAACTTTTCATCCAAGTCAAAAGCGCCTAGAACAAGCCCTGTTGGACGTGGGTGGGGTCTGCAAAGTGATGGACTGAACACCCAGACATGGCACCTAAATAGTGGGGTACCTTATAGGGCACTGTTGTGAACTTCACAAAAAGGGTGCCATGTCATCATCTCACTACAATTCCCATATAGGTCACGATGAGCCCCCCAAACCACCTCCAGAATCCCCTAGACCTACTTATCTACCACCCTAATAGCCCTTATGGCTGCAGGAGCCACTTATATGCCAGTAAAAATGGGTTTTGGGGGTGTATAGATGAGTACACATGTTTAAGTATCAATGCAGTGATTACAGGGGCTTATGGGTATGGGTCCTCCTCTCCATGAATCTGAAATGAATAAACTGGACATACTGTCCTCACTTGTGTATTCTGGACACTACAGACCTATATTTTCCCATAGCCAGGCCCAGCCTGTACATATATCCTTTGCAATGCTAACTCAGCTGACCTCTGCCACAAAGTTTTTGTCTCCATTCCCTGCTGGGAGGATATTTCTCCAAGGTTCTGCTGAACTGTTATCAGTGCTGTATGACTTCATATACCAGGCACCCTGGAAAGCCATAAAACTTTTATAATGAGCAAGGATCCATGCAGGACGATGTGGGTGTAGCGAGATGAGAGAACTTGGCACCAAAACATTTGCTCCCTGTCTCTGAACCAAGTTATGAGAACCAAGCAGCTGGATTGTTGAAAGGTCACCTTTGCCAACTTTCAGCATACAAGGACACCATCCCGAAGATGCACAGAATTGTAAAACCACTAATTAGCATCTACAAAGTGATAAAGATCTCAGCGCTGGAGAAAGAAAGTTCACCAAGAGTTCTCTGTTTCTGCAAGCTCCCCCCCTACTGGGGAGGGGGGGTGGAGGTGAGAGAGGTGTGGACTGAGAGGAAGAGTTAGGTATACATTATTTTATGTACCAATAGGGAATTACATAACCAGAATTCGGGGATGGACTTTTTGGAACAAAGGAAGAATTTCTCTGTATAAAAAACACGTGCATTCTAGGTAAAGCCAGAGAGATTCACTTACTTATGCTACGGGGATCTGCTAGCCCCCTGCTAAGCATATGGGTGCAAGTTCTTCTCTCCATTGCATATTCTGAACTGACAATACATTTTTCTGATATGTCTCTGCTGCTGTAATACTGTAAGTTTTTATACTAACAATAAACGAATATTGTCTGTTTTGGAAGATACAATGCCGTCTTGTAGTTATTCCAATGAGGTAAACAAAGCAGCCTTTACTTCAAATCCCTAACCCACCCCCAAGATGGCTTAAGCCGCCTCTATGTTGGATGACTAGGCTTTCCTATGCCAGGCTGCCAGGTGATGATGGAGGCTGAATTTTAAAGGTGTGATTACAATTTTTATGGGGTTAGGGGGGTCAGTAATCACTGGGGTAGTGTGTAGGGTGTCTGTTTTATGTGTTTGCAGTGCTTATCTGGTGACTTTAGGTGGGTTTTGTGACTTAGACCATGTTTTAAATGGTACAACTAAGTCTAAGCTGTACAACTAAGTCTAAGCTGGCCCACGTCCCGCCCAACTCCCGCCCTCGACACTCCTACTGAAATGCCCCGTTTAGCTTTGGTCGTTCAGCATCACTGTGAAGGCCTAGATCATTTTTAAATACGTCCAAAACCCGGTTTTATTATTGGCAGTTGGACGTTTTTGACTTATGATCGTCCAAGTGCCGACTTCCCAGGCCAGTTTTTGGACATTTTTCTCTTTTGATTATGAGCCCCCTTGAGGTCTCTTAGCCTTTAAATATATTAAAGAAATAAATATTTTTTTAAATAACTAAGTAGATTTTGAAAATAATTCCTTCTTATATACATCACAATAGGAGGGTTATTGGTCTTCGACTTTATATTTTGAGGATTAGCTGGTGCATGGTACCAACCTACATGCTAGATGACCCAGCCAGCCATATCACAACTCTCCCATGTCATACCCAACCCCCTCCTCTATCCCCATTAGATTTATAACACAAGCTGTTTATCATGCTGATGGACTTAATGCATGGTAAATGATAGCACGAGTCTTTGCTTATATCTCCTTCATAGCAAAATCTAGCTGCTTAGCACGGCTTAGTAAATGACCCCTAGAATCTTGTGTGAAATTCTTACAAATGATTTTATTTTTATTCAACTTACTTTATGTGGCATGGAAACCAGAAAGGGACCCAAGCATAGTGTGTTTTTTAGCGCCGGCAACAGCTCCAATGCTCATATGAATTCTATGAGTGTCAGAGCTGTTACCACCATGACATGCGCTAAAAATGCTACCGAAGTGTTGTAAAAAGGAGGGGGGAGGAGTGATAATGGTTTGGGGATGCTTTAAGTTGACACAACCTAATTGACTTAAAACTAGCTATACAGTTTTCAGTTCTAGATTCATGGTTCAAGATTACATTTATTTAATCAATTGCCTTAAAAAGGTCATTGGGTGGTATATGTTACAATAAAATTCAGCAAGGAAAATAGAAATACAACTTATTAAAAGAGACAGGGTTCTCCAAGTTTACAGAGTCCAACAGCGTTCAACAAGCTCCAGGGTCAGCAACAGTCTACCTCTGCTTTCATTTGTTTGTGGGGAGTTTATCAATCCATAAGAAGCTTGAGATCTGCTGGGAGAATGCTACTAACTAGGCTAAAGGAAAATAGGATTTGTCATGTGAAATCTAAAATATCTAGCTTTTCCATTGCTGGTAAAAAACCTCTGAAATTCCATCCCAGAACAATAAGATTATGTAAAGACCGTACGACATTTAAGAAATTATTAAAAACACAACTATTCATATATGCCTTTCTTTAAACTCAGTGGGCTTTGCTTTATTTAGATTTCAGTAAATTTTGGTACTAAGAAAAATTGTAAAGATTAACCCCCTCTTTTACTAAGGTGCGCTATGCTTTTTAGTGCTCAGGACAAATGTCAGGAAATTCTATTTCACACAGCGAGTGGTGAACGCTTGGAATGCTCTCCCAGAGGAGGGGGTGACGGAGACTACCATTCTGGGTTTCAAGCGTGAGTTGGATGCACACCTCCTTGCAAATCACATTGAGAGATATGGGTAATTCAGGGTCTCCATCTGGGAGCACCTGGCTTGGACTCTGTGTGTGCGGGTCGCCAAAATAGATGGACCTAAAGTCTGATCCGGTGAAGGCGTTTCTAGTTAGTATTGGGGTTCAAGAAGGGATTGGGCAACTTTCTGAAGAAAACGGGATAGAAGAGTACGGATAGAGGACTACTACACAGGTTCTGGACCTGATGGGCCTCCGCGTGTGCGGACTGCTGGGCATGATGGACCTCTGGTCTGACCCAGCGGAGGCAATGCTTATGTGCTTATAAATATTTGCACGTGATAAACACACGCTAAACGCAAATGTGTGCATGTTAGCGGATAGCGCACACATTGATTTAGCGTGCGATAAATGTGTGCTAAAATGCTTAGCGCACCTTAGGGCTCCTTTTACTAAGCTGCGCTAGCGTTTTTAGCGTGCACTGAAGATTAGCGTGCGCTAACCCCCGCACTACGTGGAAAATACTAACACCAGCTCTATGGAGGCGTTAGCATGTAGCGTGCGCTAATCGCACGCTAGAACCGCTAGCGCAGCTTAGTAAAAGGAGCCCTTAGTACAAGAGGGTCTAAGTTAAGTCAGTTGTAGTATTTCAGGATATTTTGTCTGTGTTTACAATTTGAGTATGTATGATGTTTGTAGACCGCTTAGCTTCAAGCGGTTTATGAATTTTGAAAATAGATAAAATAAATAAACTATATCATGTATTGAAGGCTAGTTTTAGAAATAAAATGTGAAACACTTAGGGATCCTTTTGCTAAACTGTGGTAGCATTTTAGCGCGCGCTAAACCCAAGCTATGTGGCTAGAACTAACGCCAGCTCAATGCTGGCGTTAAGGTCTAGTGGGGGCAGCAATTTAGCATGCGCTATTCCGCGCGTTATAGCCATAAAGTGGCTTAGTAAAAGGAGCCCTTAATAACGTTCAGAATTTGAAAGGTTGCACTTAAAAATAAATAAAACCTCAAAATCTTCAGATTAGAAACTGAATAATTTAAATAATGATACTGACTACCCAGGCTACTTATGAAAATTAAGACAAACCAGTACTGTAGTTATACATTCTGGGGAAACCGATGGCATTGCATTTTGCTGACAAAATTGTTTGCATGTTTAGAAAATAGTATTCCAAGAAGCACTGAGTGGGATTAGTGCATGGCTGCAGCTGTTTAATCATAATAACACATAAGAAATCGGCTTGCCATAGTCACCGATCCATCCTAGTATGGACAACTCCAAAAACTGATCTCACACAATTTGCATATATATTATGCCAATTACTCAATAGGTAACATCAAGGGTAAAGTCCATTATTTAAAAGCACGTATTTAGGTAGCCGCAGGAATGATCTTAATCCCAAATCTCTTCATTTCAGCGAATCCAAAATCAGGCTATTAATTTCTTTCTTTATATCGATGAAAAACATAAATGTGCTCTGCATTTGCATTGTTAAAGGGGACAGCAAACAAACTATCTAATAGGCACAAGTAGCAGGATTTGCTTATCCTCTCCTACTCTAGCTGAAATAATTTTTTTCTCTTGTGTGTCATTTTTTCTTGTTAGTTCTTTTTTAAAATATAATTGGAAAGACTGGAGGAGATTAAATTATAACTTTTGGTGGAATTCTTTATGCCATATCTATAAAATGGAAAGATTTATTGCGTTACAAAAGGGATATTTTAAGAAATTTCAGGATGTATGGAAACCATTAACAAAATACTGTCAGGATTAAGTAAAATTATTTCCCTTGTGTTTATTGTTTATTAGCATGTGAGGTAGGGAGGGGGGATTTTATTATTACATATATCATACAATAATGGAGTATATGGGTGGGGGGGATGGGAGAGGGATAGGGTTAAGAATATATGTAACATACCAATGATAGTTTATAAGTGATGTATTTAATGTTACTGTGAATGAAAATATTAACACTTAATGTAATTTGTGAAAATGAATAAAGAATTATAAAAAAATATATATATAATTCATGTTACTCATATATTATCTGTCTATATGTTCCATCTCTGCTTACACCATATGCTTGATGTTTTAATGTGTCAACATTGTAAGCAACATGCTAACACATTAGAATGTGTATTGTTATTTGAAAATGTTCACTCCTGTAATTCTCTACTGCCTGTGTTCAGCTTATTCATGCTATGCACTGACGAGTGAATTTCCTCAGAAAGGTAGTAAATGAATCCTAATTAAATAAACAAACTAACAAAACTGCATTTTAAGCTGATAAGAGTCGTTTATGTGGTGACACTACAAGATATAGAGACCAATAGCCTTTTCTATTTGAGTGGCAAATATGGGGGATGGAAGGAAGGCTACTAAGATGGTCACTGGTCTTCATCGTGATTCGTAAGGCATATGGGAACAGACTTAAAAATCTCAGTATGTATACTTTGGAGGAAAGATGGAAGAGGGGAGATATGATAAACACATTTAAATACCTATGTGGCATAAATGTGCATGATGTCTCTCCAATTGAATGGAAGCTACGGAATGAGAGGGCATAGGATAAGGTTAAGAGGTGACAGTGCTCAGGAGTAATCAATGGAAATACTGTTTTACAGAAAGGATGGAAGATGTGTGGAATAGTGTCCTGGTAGAGGTGGTAGAGACAAAGACTGTGTCTGAATTCAAGAAAGTGTGGGACAGGCACTTGGGATCTCTTAGGGAGAGCAGGAGATAGTGGATGCTGCATATGGGCAAACTGGACGGGCCATTTGGCCTTTATTTGCCATTATATTTCTATGCTTTTAAGGACTTCCTTTGGTATCCTTCGTCTTAGAGTTTGAGTTCAAAATATGGCTTACTCATTGCAAAATAACACAAAAACTTGCATAAAGACACTCAAAAGCTATATAGAAAATTTACCATAACATAACAATTGTAATCCATCTAATGAAAAAGAGAGTGCTATAAATATTACACTGGATTCTAGAGCATTAATATACCTAGGGAGCTGAATAGACAATATTAATATACCTGCTGATGGGGAAACTGGGGCATGTTTAATGTGACCATTTATTTTTTTCATCAAAATGAGACATCTATTAATATTCAGTCCCGCCACCAATCCTGCCCTAGCCCCACCCCCAATCATGCCTTAGCCCCGCCCCAACCCCGCCAGCCCCACCCCCAATTTCTTCCATTCATTTTTCATGTACACACAATATCTTATTATTTCATAACCATAAAATTTTTAAAAAACACAAAGCACCCTATACGCAGAAAAAATTAATTATCATTTATATTTGGGGGTTTTCAAAGATGTCACTATAGAAAAATGTCAGTAACTATAGAAATGTCAGTAACTATAGAAAAATAGAAAAAATATAGACAGCAGATATAAATTCTCAAAACTGACACATTTTGATCACTAAATTGAAAATAAAATCATTTTTCCTATCTTTGCTGTCTGGTGATTTCATGAGTCTCTGGTTGCGTTTCCTTCTGACTGTGCATCCTTTCTTTCATTTCTTTCTGCACTCAGGCCCAACAATTGTCCCTTTCTATCCCATCCCTCCTTCCTTCCTATGTCCTTAGTTCCCCCAGTGCCTCCTTCCTATATCCTTAGTGTCCCCAGTGCCTCCTTCCTATGTCCTTAGTGCCCCCAAATCAAGTGTCAGTTTTCCTTTGTACCTTTGTTCCAGGTCTCGCTCTCTATCTCTCCTCTGTTATGATCTTGCCTCTCTCTGCTCTTCCTCAGGGGCTCTCCCCTTCTGTCTGCACCTCCCAAAGTCTTCTGCCTCCTGTCTTCTGCCTTCTGCCTCCTGACTTTCCCCTTTGGTCCAGGCCTTTATCTCTCTAGCCTTTCTTCTACTTACAACCCCCCCTTCTCTGCCTCTTTCTCTCCTTCCTTCATCCCTCCTTCCTATGTCCTCCTCACTGCCTTCCAGCCTTTGTCCCACCCCCTCCTAAAAAGCCTGACAGCCTGCCTCCCCCAGAGCCAGCCTGCCTGCCTGCCTCCCCCAGAGCCAGCGAGCCAGCCTGCCTCCCCCAGAGCCAGCCTGCCTTCCTCCCCCTCTCAAAGCCAGCCAGCCTACTTCCCCCCCCCAAAGCCAGCCAGCCTGCCTGCCTACCTCCCCCAGAGCCACTGGAGGAAGTACTATAAAAGGATCTCTTAAGTAAGCTGCCCCCATCTTGCAAAAAACTTTGAGTAAGATGGTGGACACAATGGCTCTAGTAAGCACTGATGGGTGTTAGTGTGATAAGGTGGAAGGTATTAGGAGTTTGGGTTGAGTTTGTTTAGTATGATATAAAGCATTGAAAACTCTTTTTAATATTTTACAGGGGGATTCTTGATAAAGCAAATTGTGAAACATGTCAGATCATGTAACCCAGTAGCTTGATAAGCTAAGTATATAACTTATTTGAACATTTTTAAATAAAATAATCTCAAGGAAACTTCTAAAAAGAGCACAGTGCATAAAAAAGTTAAAAAGTTTTAAAATAAAGTTTACTTAAATAATTGCAAAAAAAGAATGTGAGCCAATGAGGAATGAAAACCATTTTGCTTCTCAACTGAAGCTAGCTAGCACACTTGAATATTCAACCCCTGATGAAGCCGTTTTAAAGGCGAAACGGGTCCCGTAGGGCTACCAGCTATAACAGCTACATCCTTTGAGCAGGAGTACCGGCTAAAGATTAAAGCAAAAAAAGATAAGTGTTGGACTTCTTGCCACATAGTTGCATTATATATTAGCACTTTAAGATTTAATTTATGCACAGAGCACTTTATAAAAAAAACAAATTAATTTTCAGCTCAATGAAAGATACCATCTCCCTGCTTCGACTGATTTATAATCAGTGCAGGCATCTGAGAGCTAAAGAGATTTTTTTTGACTACAATTATTTGTAATAAGTCCTGTTGAATCTGTTTGTTTTCTAAGGTTGAGGACTTAGTCCATTGCGACATACTTAGTGTTGTATGATTCTCAACCATAAATGAAACAGATTTAAATAGTGCCATCTTTAGTGTGAGGATACAGGCCCTAGGCATCGAAATTGGTAAACACTGCCATTCAGGCATCTCTTTCTCACTCCTCCACTATCCAACATTGTTAATTCTGGCTTGCTCACCCTCTCTCCTTAGTGTTTCCCCTTCACTTTTGCCAGGTCCAGTCTGACCTTTCTCTCTTTTTCCCCACCGTTCTTTTACTCCTCATTTTGCAGGTCTGGCATACTTATTTGCCTCTCCACCCAACAGTTTTGCCGACTATATTATAATGATGGACTGCATCTTACTATGACAGAAAAAAAGAATGCTTCCTGAGAAATTCATGCAATATGTTTCAAGGCATTTAAATAAGAAGATGAAGGTGTCATATATATGCAAGTTACTTCTGGTGGCCATCTCCAGCAAAAGTCAAGATATGACAGTAGTAAAGATAGCAATGTAAACAACAATATTTGCAATTCACTTCACAATGCTACAGGAACTGAGACTAAACAAAATACTATGCAAAAAATGAGATCGTCACTGAAAAGTATCTGGAAAGCAATGACCTTGAATGCTCATATTCTAAGCAACAAAAAACATGATCTGCAGCCCTGATGTTGAGGCAGACTTGGATATTATTGCTATCACAGAGACATGGTTCAGTGGTTCCCATGGATGGGACACAACTATATCAGGTTATAATTTTTTATGAAGGACGGAAATGGTCTAAAAGGTTTTCTTCACGAGGGGTGGACAGGTAATTTCCAATATTCTCCCGGGGGATGGTTCAACTCTTGGTGGGTGCCTCACTCGTTTTGGGCTCTATTACATATGACACCATTGGTGGTTCGGGGGGGGGGGGGGGGGGAAAGCCCCAAGATGTGCTTTCTGCAGCCGCTTTGGATGGCTTGGAAATGGTGGTGAAGAAAACAACAGAAAACACCTGATGCTTCGTTATTACTTCCCTTATGTGGGAACACTAATTTCCACCCAGGGATGGGTCCATCCTGGTTTCAAGAATGGGAGCAGAAGGGGTGCAGGATGCTTAGGGATATCTGGGAAGTGGGGGAGGGGGGTCTTTCCTGCCTTTGCCCAGATACAGGGGAGGTGGGACCTATCTTCAATGCATTTTTGGGTGTATCTCCAGGCTTGTCACTATTACACCTCTTTACAGAAGAGATGGGGGGGGGGGAAACATGGCTCTGTGGTCCTCTGGATGCACAGAAACTCTTTTATTGCCATTAATTTCAAAGATCCAAAATTTACAGATGCAAAATAAATGTGCGGTGCTGTTACAATTTGATTTGTCGGCTGCGTTTGATGTGGTCCATCATGACATCTTGAGCTGTATGCTATCTGATATAGGCTTAAACCATGTGGTTTTGGATTGGTTTAGCAAATTCCTTTCGCTGCGTTCCAATGAGGTAAACTTAGAGGGCATAGTTTCATCATCATGAAAATCTAGCTGTGGGGTACTGCAGGGTTCCCCTTTGTCACCAATTCTGTTTAACATCTACAGGACCTCATTGAAAAGATTTTGTATTACTTCTGCAGAGACTATATTTACTTATGCTTATGACATTTTCATTCTATTGAAGATCAGTCCTGATCTTAGTGATTTGGCATTGGGCCTAGATGGTTGTATTTCCAAACTGCAGGCATGGGCAATGTCCATTCAAATGAAACTGAATGCATCAAAAACTAAACTGCTTTGGATTGGGCCTAAATTAGAAAATCTTCCTGCCGATGTTACATTGAAAACAGGTATTTCATTACATATAGATTTTTCCTCCAGAATCCTTGGTATTAACTTGGACTCATCACTTGCATGTCATGATCAAATAAACTCTCTGGCAAAGAAGTGTTTCTTTAATTTGCATATGCTGAGGAAAGTTAGATCATTATTTCATCAAGAACATTATGCAGTGTTGGTACAGTCTACTGTGCTTGCTTAACTGGACTTTTGTAATTCTGTTTACTTGGGTATTAAATAGGGTAGTCTAGATTGGCTACAGCTGATACAAGACAGCTAAACTTATTTTTGGAAGGAGAAAGTATGATCATGTCTCCCGTTTGTTGAGAAAGCTTCACTGGCTCCCAGTTTGTTTTAGGATACAGTTTAAGTGTGAAAACATTGTTTTCAAATTCCTTTATGGAATATTTGATTCTCCACTAGAACTTGTTATTCGAGGAGCACAGATTTATAAATTATCATTTCCCTCCTCTAGAGGACTTAAATCTGTTGGGAAGCTTAGTAAATCTATGGCGTTTAAGCTGGAAGAAATCCGGAATAAACTTACTGACTGTAAGATTGATAGGTCAACTACAGTAGTTTCAAAAAGATCTAAAAACTTGGCTGTTTACGCAATACCTTAGAGCACAGTTCTTCAACCGCCGGTCCGCGGACCGGTATCGGTCCGCAGGAAATTTTTGCCGGTCCGCGCAGGACCGGCAAGATTGACTCATTTGAACTTCCTGCCGGTCCGCGCAGGACCGGCAAGATCAGCATCGGAAGCGTGCGCTGGGCCGGAGAGATCTTGGGGAGCCTCCGACAGTGGCTTTCTCCCCTCTCTGCAGCTCTCCTTTACTTCCCAGCGCAGCGATTCACTAAGGCAGCCTCGGGGCTTTTGCTGAGTCGCGGCTGCCTCTGATGATGCAACTTCCTCTTTCCTCAGAGGCGGCGCGACCCAACAAAGGACCCGAGGATGCCTTCGTGAATCGCTGCGCTGGGAAGTAAGAAGAGCTGCTGGGAGGGGAGAAAACCACTATCAGTCTGGGAAGCTGCTGGGCAGGGGAAAAAAGGGACAGCTGCTACTGGAAAGGGAGAAGGAGAAGGAGAGATGCATCTGGGAGGGGAGGAGGGAAAGGAATCTGGGAAGCTGCTGGGCAAGATAAAAAAAGGGACAGCTGCTACTGGACAGGGAGAAGAAGAAGGAGAGATGCTTCTGGGAGGGGAGGAGGGAAAGGAATCTGGGAAGCTGCTGGGCAAGATAAAAAAAGGGACAGCTGCTACTGGAGAGGGAGAAGAAGAAGGAGAGATGCTTCTGGGAGGGGAGGAGGGAAAGGAATCTGGGAAGCTACTGGGCCAGGAAAAAAAAGGGACAGCTGCTACTGGAGAGGGAGAAGGAGAAAGAGAAATGCATCTGGGAGGGGAGGAGGGAAAGGAATCTGGGAAGCTGCTGGGCCAAGAAAAAAAAGGACAGCTGCTACTGGAGAGGGAGAAGAAGGAGAGATGCTTCTGGGAGGGGAGGAGGGAAAGGAATCTGGGAAACTGCTGGGCAAGATAAAAAAAGGGACAGCTGCTACTGGAGAGGGAGAAGAAGGAGAGATGCTTCTGGGAGGGGAGGAGGGAAAGGAATCTGGGAAGCTGCTGGGCAAGGAAAAAAAGGTACAGCTGCTACTGGAGAGGGAGAAGGAGAGATGCTTCTGGGAGGGGAGGAGGGAAAGGAATCTGGGAAGCTGCTGGGCCAGGAAAAAAAAGGACAGCTGCTACTGGAGAGGGAGAAGGAGAGATGCTTCTGGGAGGGGAGGAGGGAAAGGAATCTGGGAAGCTGCTGGGCAAGGAAAAAAAAGGGACAGCTGCTACTGGAGAGGGAGAAGGAGAGATGCATCTGGGAGGGGAGGAGGGAAAGGAATCTGGGAAGCTGCTGGGCCAGGAAAAAAAAGGGACAGCTGCTACTGGAGAGGGAGACGGAGAGATGCTTCTGGGAGGGGAGGAGGGAAAGGAATCTGGGAAGCTGCTGGGCCAGGAAAAAAAAGGACAGCTGCTACTGGAGAGGGAGAAGGAGAGATGCTTCTGGGAGGGGAGGAGGGAAAGGAATCTGGGAAGCTGCTGGGCAAGGAAAAAAAAGGGACAGCTGCTACTGGAGAGGGAGACGGAGAGATGCTGCTGGGAGGGGAGGAAGGGAAGAGAGTTACTGCTGGACAGGAGGAGGAGGGAAGGGAGAATGAAAAAAGGAAGGAAACAGCTGGCAGAGAGATTAGAGGAGGGGAAGGGGAGACACAGGCATGAGAAAGTAGAGAGATTGATGATAGGAAGGGGTCAGCAGAAAAATAAGCAGAGGGACAACGATGATAGATCTGGTGTAGGAGAGATAAAAATGAAGAGAGCAGTGAAGCTGGAATGAATCATGTAAATAGGAGAGAGGGGCACAAGCTGGATGGAAAGGGGAGAGGGACATAGAAAGAAGACAGATACCATATGGAAGGGGGAGAGGACAGATAGTGGATGGAAGGGGCAGATGCTGGATTGGGCATACGCTGGAAGGAAGAGAGTGAAAAAAAGATTGAAAGCAGAAACCAGAGACGACAAAAGGTAGAAAAAAATAATTTTATTTCTATTTTGTGATTAGAATATATCAGATTTGAAATATATATCCTGCTAGAGCTGGTGTTAGACATAACTGGGGACTGCAAAACCCAGGCAGTGCTTCTTTAGCTTTCAGCTGGCTTAGGGCGCTCTCTGACCAGGGGGCAGTTGCCCTAGTTGCACTCCCCTAAAACTATTCCTGTCATGTGTTACTTCAGTATTCTGTTAGCATGATATTTCTGTGTAGCATTCTGTAATAATTTGGCTTGTTCAGTTTTCTTGATAGTAGAGGGGATATATGTGAAGGGGAGGGGAGACAGGGGTTTTGTTGATCCTTGCTCTGAATTATTTGTATTTATAAAATGACAATTCTACAGAATATTGTTTCTTTTTATACTTTAATAAAATACATTCAATATAAAATCATAACTGAGGCTTGTGTGGATGGGATCAGATGATTTGTGGGGACCGAGCTCGCGGAGATGGGGCGGAAACGGGATTTTTAAATTTTAGTCCTAGTAGTTTGCCGGTCCACAAAATAATTATTTTTTTTCTGCCGGTCCACGGGTGTAAAAAGGTTGAAGAACACTGCCTTAGAGGCTCACCTATTTGAAATGTTGTATCAATAGCATATTTTATCTTTCTAATTTTCCTTTAGGTTTATACTTTGTTATATATTCTGATCTAAATTATTTGTAAACCGAGTCGAGCTCCTTCGGGAGATGGCCCAGTATATAAATCAAAGATTAGATTAAGAACATAAAAATTGCCATTGCTGGGTCAGACCAGTGGTCCATTGTGCCCAGCAGTCCACTCCTGCGGCGGCCCTTAGGTCAAAGACCAGTGCCCTGAGTCCAGCCCTATCTGCATACGTTCCAGTTTAGCAGGAACTTGTCTAACTTTGTCTTGAAACCCTGGCGGGTGTTTTCCCCTATAACAGCCTCCGGAAGAGCGTTCCAGTTTTCCACCACCCTCTGGGTGAAGAAGAACTTCCTTATGTTCGTACAGAATATCCCCTTTTAACTTTAGAGAGTGCCCTCTCGTTCTCCCTACCTTGGAGAGGGTGAACAACCTGTCTTTATCCACTAAGTCTATTCCCTTCATTATCTTGAATGTTTCAATCATGTCCCCTCTCAGTCTCCTCATCAAGGGAGAAGCCCAGTTTCTCTAATCTCTCACTATACGGCAGCTCCTCCAGCCCCTTAACCATTTTAGTCACTCTTCTTTGGACCCTTTTGAGTAGTACCGTGTCCTTCTTTAAGTACAGCAACCAGTGCTGGATGCAGTATTCCAGGTGAGGTTGCACCATGGTCCGGTACAGCGGCATGATGACCTTCTCTGATCTATTCGTGATCCCATTCTTAATCATTCCTAGCACTCTGTTTGCCCTTTTCACCGCCGCCGTGCACTGCTCTGATGGCTTCATCAACTTGTCAACCAGTACTCCCAGGTCTCTTTCCTGGGGAGTCTCTCTGAGTACTGCCCCAGACATCCTATATTCATGTATAAGATTTTTGTTACCAACATGCATCACCTTACACTTATCTACGTTAAACTTCATTTATCATGTCGCGGCCCATTTCTCGAGTGTGTTTGTCATGTTGCAATCCTCCTGCGTCCTCACTACTCTGAATAACTTTATATTGTCTTCAAATTTAATCACCTCGCTCATCGTTCCAATTTCCAGGTCGTTTATAAATATGTTAAAGAGCACGGGTCCAAGCACAAAAACTGGAAAAAGCACAAGCAACATCAAAGCAGGTGCTATAAGGTGGTAAGAGGGGCCAAAAGGGAAAATGAGGAAAAAAATAACCAAGGAGCTGAAAAACTGTGGCATTCCACTCGTGACACTATTCCAGTCCGAGTATTGTCCATTTACCCCCACTCTCTGTTTCCTATCTGCCAACCAATTTTTTATCCATGTGAGTATTTCACCCTCAATTCCATGGCTCGCAATTTTTCGAAGTAGTCATTCATGCAGTACCTTGTCAAATGCCTTCTGAAAATCCAGGCCAACAAGATATTATATAATTTTTATTTCTGTATTTCACCCTAAGACAGAAGCTATTCTATCCCATTGAATAGGAAGCCCGTAGTACCTTATACCAAGTAGAAAGTTTGTTCATTGCAGGGGGCACAAAAAGATAACCTTGACATCGTTGGCGTCACGGAAATATGGTGGAAAGAGGAAAACATCTGAGAACACTGTGCTACCGGGATACAAGCTATACCGCATAGACAGAGCGGGTCAAAAAGGTGAAGGTATTGCCCTATACGTCAAAGTGGGAATTGATTCTACCGAAGAAAACACATCTGAAACGAAAAATAAGGTAGAGTCTCTATGGGCCAAAATTATGGGAACTTATGGAACGGAAACGAAGATCGGCATCTACTACCAACCCTCAGGGCAATGACGGACAAGATTAAACACAATTGCAAGATAGGCAACGCAGTTATCATGGGTGACTTCAATTAGCCAGGGATACCTAGGCACCTCTGGCTGTGGTAGGGAGACCAAGTCCCTGGATGCTGTAGTCGATTGCTTCCTGGAACAACTTGTCAAGGAAAATACAAGAGGAAATGCAATTCTGAACTTAATTCTTAATGGACTACGAGGACCAGAGCAAGATATAGAAGTAGAATGGACGCTGGGAAGCAGTTATCACAATATAATCTGCTTCAACCTGGACATGGGGGGCAAAACAACAATCCAGAATGACGGCCACGGCACTGAACTTCCAAAAAGGGAATTACAAAGGGATTAGACTCATGGTGGGGAAGAAGATTAAGAAGAAGATAAGCGCTGTAAAAATACTAGAGCAAGCATGGTTCATTTTTAAGGACACAGTCACCAAGGCACAAAATCTATATATACCGCGTATCAACAAGGGATCCAAGAGGAAAAAGAACAAGAAACCGGCGTGGCTCACTGTAGCGGTGAAGGAAGCGATCAGACACATGAAGACGTGGTTTAAAGAATGGAAAAGGTCAAAAATGGACAAAAACTGGAAAAAGCACAAGCAACATCAAAGCAGGTGCCATAAGGTGGTAAGAGGGGACAAAAGGGAAAATGAGGAAAAAAATAACCAAGGAGCTGAAAAACTTCAAGCTGTTCTTTCGATATATTAAGGGGAAACGATCTGCGAAGGAAGCGGTGGGGCCATTGGACGGCCATAGAATAAAGGGAGTGCTAAAAGAGGACAAGGCCTTCGCTGACAAACTAAACACATTTTTTGCATCTGTGTTTACCAAAGAGGATATACGCAACGTACCAGAAGCCGACAGACTATACATAGGAAACGAAGATGGGAAACTGACTGGGTTGACGGTCAGTCTAGAAGAGGTATGCAGGCAGATTGACAGGCTTAAAAACGACAAATCCCATGGACAGAATAGCATCCATCCTAGGGTAATCAAGGAACTGAAATGGGTTATAGCCGAACTGCTTCAACTAATAGCCAATCTGTCGATTAAATTGGGAAGGATTCTGGAAGACTGGAAAGTGGCAAATGTTACACTGATCTTCAAGAAAGGATCTAGGAGAGATCCGGGTTACTTCAGACCAGTGAGTCTGACCTAGGTACCGGGAAAAATGGTAGAGGCACTGATAAAGGACTGTATCATTGATCACCTTGACGGACACGATCTGATGAGGACCAGCCAGCACGACTTCAGCAAAGGAAGATCTTGCTTGATGAATTTGCTGCACTTCTTCGAGGGAGTAAACAGGCAGATAGACAAGGGTGATCCAGGCCAAGATGTCTAGAAGGTCATTTTCAAAAATGACCATTTTTTCCACCCAATATTTGGACATCTTTCTTAAGACGTCCAAACTCTGACTTAAATGTTCTATTGAAAATGGCCCTCCACATCTTATATACTTGTTGCCAACAGCCAGAAAACCTTATCTGTTTGGCATCCTCAAGGACTAAAAGTGAATATTTTTGGACTAGAATCTATGGCAGTTGCACATCTAATTCATTTTGTTTTGTCTTAATTAGCTGTGTTTGTACACAGGTTCATAATGAACTGCAATTAATGTATATTCATAGTGTTATTCTTGCTGGTAAATCCATAAGCTCAATTACTGAAGAGTAATTACATTTTTTTATTTTATATATTAACCATACTATGTTGATGTTACCTCTTATTGTTCTGAGCACTGCAATGGGCAGGTTGCCACCTGTTAATACATTTGGATGCTGTTAAAGCATGTAACTATGGTTACCCAGCAACTGGAATACATTTTGTCTCATTTCATTCTGTACTTAGTCTAATGGTGTTAAAAGGGATATTTTCTTCCTCTCTGAAAAGGATAACTGATTGAACTACAATTCACTGTCCCTCAAAAGACGAAGGGGTCGATGTCCTAGTCCTCCGGATTTCCCACAAGAATGAGGCCTCTTCATTGGAAAGTTTGCTACAGATGCAAGTCAGCTTCAATGCAAAATGTTAATGATAAATGAAATACTCGTACAAGGATGTTAAAAAATATAAAAAGTAAATGCATCTTACTGTCCATGGATGTCATTATCTTTAAAAAAAAAAAAGGTCTGAAACCTTTTGCGCCATTTTCACAGCTATTCATATATATATATTTATTTACATTTACATATATATTATTTTTTATTTATTGATATGAATATACAGAGTAAGGCAAAAATAAGTAACCCCTTAGGCCCTGATTCTGTATAGGACGCCCGGGAGAGGTGTCCTATACAGAATCGGGCCTACACTAAACCCTGATTCTGTAACCGGTGTCCATGTTACAGATGCCGATTAGAGAATCGGGTTAGATTAGACACGGCCGCTACACTTATCGCGGCAAGTGATATGTATAGCGGCCGCCTGTCCGATCGCCGGCAGGAGGATGCCCAACTCCTCCTGCCGGAACCCCGGACCCCCACCCCCCAAACTCATAATCGCCGGCAGGAGGATGCCCAACTCCTCCTGCCGGATCCCCGGACCCCCATCCCCCCCCAAACTCGTAATCCGCTGGCAGGAGGATGCCCAACTCCTCCTGCCGGAACCCCAGACCCCCCCCTCCTTCCCAAACTCATAATCGCCGGCAGGAGGATGCCCAACTCCTCCTGCCGGAACCCCGGAACCCCCTCCCCCCAAACTCATAATCCGCTGGCAGGAGGATGCCCAACTCCTCCTGCCGGAACCCCAGACCCCCCCCTCCTTCCCAAACTCATAATCGCCGGCAGGAGGATGCCCAACTCCTCCTGCCGGCACCCCGGACCCGCCCTCCCCCCCAAAACTTGTAATCGCCGGCAGGAGGATGCCCAACTCCTCCTGCCGGAACCCCGGACCCCTCCTCTACCCCAAACTCGTAATCGCCGGCAGGAGGATGCCCAACTACTCTCTAGGCTCTAGAAGCATGGACCAATCAGGCCTTAGGCATAGCGGGTCCGCCCATCCCCACTAATCCTAAGGCCTGATTGGCCCAGCTGCCTATCCTGGGCCAATCAGGCCTTAGGATTAGTGGGGATGGGCAGACCCAATATGCCTAAGGCGGGGATGGGCCGGGAAGGGGCGGGCCCGTCTCATTTCCACGAGGTGGGCCTGTCAGCTGGACGGCAGCAAGACCCATCCAGCCGACCAACATTTAAAGGTTAGTTAGGGGAGGGAGGTTAGTTGGGGGGGAGGTCGTTAGCATGGGGGGTCTGGAGGGGGTCCGGCTTTCCGGCAGGAGGAGTTGGGCATCCTCCTGCCAGCGATTACGAGTTTGGGGGGGATCCGGTTCCGGGGTTCCGGCAGGAGGAGTTGGGCATCTTCCTGCCGGTGATTACGAGTTTGGGGGGTTTCTGGGGTTCCGGCAGGAGGAGGTGGGCATCCTCCTGCTGGCGATTACGAGTTTGGGGGGGTTCAGGGGTTCCTGCAGGAGGAGTTGGGCATCCTCCTGCTGGTGATGGGACAGGCGGCCGCGGCCGCTATACTTATTGCAGCAGGGAGATCTCTTGCAGCGATAAGTATAGCGGCCGCGTCTACTTACAATGTAGACTAGCATTTTGCTGGCCTTCATTTTAAGCGTCTCTTCCTCTACTAGGGAGACGCGTAGGGCCACCTAGGTTCGCCTAAGGCCCTTAGGCGAGCTTAGGCGTCTTGCAGGCCTCCCTAGGCTCTCGGAGGCGCCTTCAATATAGGCGGCCTGCCTGGGGAGCATTTTTTTTTTTAAACGTGCATCCCGATTGGTTGATTAGACAGCTGTAGGACACCTACAGCTAACTAAAATCGGGATGGCACTTTTCAGAATCAGGGCCAACCTGTTTAAAAAATGCTTTGTATATTTTGTGATATGTTTAGAGATTATATATTTACAATCTTAACATAAAAATAGCCTTACTAAGAAAAGTCTATAAAGACTTCAGTTAATCCAGAATACAGCGGCTAGGCTGATCTTTGCAAAAAGTAAATTTGATCATGTTTCTCTGGTTTTGCTAAAACTTCATTAGCTCCCAATTATTTCTAGAGTCTATTTCAAATGTGCCTGCTTTACATTTAAGATCTTGCATGGCATCTTTCTCTCTTTCCTTCCTCTATTTTGGAATTCTATAAGATCTGAGATTACCAGACCCACTCAAAAATTTAAATTATCTTATTCTCCGCTGAAAGGCATCATCTATACTGAAAAACTAGGAAGTCTCTTCTTTTCAAAATTACTGAACTCTGGAATAATTTTCCTGTCCAGTTGTGTGATTTGGGCTCTCTCCAATTATTCCGAAAACATCTGAAAACTTGGATTTTTTTCAAAAATGTGATCTTCGCTTCACTCTATATTATGCCTATCCCTATTGTATTTTTTAAAATTTTCTGTAAACCATGCCAAGCTCTGTCTTTATAGAGAAGATATGATCTATAAGCCTAAGCTTTAGTTTAGTTTAGTAAGACCAATTGTCCATCAAGCCCAGTAGCCCATTCTCACGGTGGCCAATCCAGGTCCCTAGTACCTGGCCAAAACCCAAGGAGTAACAATATTCCAGGATATCGATCCAGGGCAAGCAGTGGCTTCCCCCATGTCTTTCTCAATAACAGACTATGGATTTTTCCTCCAGGAAATTGCCAAACCTTTCCTAAAACCAGCTACGCTATCTGCTCTTACCACAACCTCTGGCAACGCGTTCCAGAGCTTAACTATTCTCTGAGTGAAAAAAATATTTCGTCCTATTGATTTTAAAAGTATTTCCCTGTAACTCTGAGCTTGTTGGTTGTATTGGTCTATGTAGCGCCAGTATTTACATGCTGAGTATGAAGTGCCATTTCTTTACCAAATGCTCACACAATTCCACAGAATCTTTCACACTTTGATAGTCTGCACTGAACATGCCTGATAAAATATTATGATTCAGAACACTGATAGTTTTAAGAACAAAGAATCCGGCCTCTTATCTAAAAATCTACTGTTCATCTCTCCAAAACATTGCCTGGAGATTACACTTCATTCGAAACTGCATTTCTGAAAACCTTTGGAATGAGAAAGTCACAATCCCCATAGTATTATATTTCACTGAACAAACCCATTATGGGGTCTCATTTACTAACCTATTTTCCCATAGATAAAAGGAAGAAGTGAATTAGGCCCTATCTCTTCAAGTTTCAAGTTTATTATTTTTTCTTGATTAATGCTAGGAAGTTCTTCTTTACCCAACGAGTGGTGGACACCTGGAATGCGCTTCCAGAGGGCGTAATAGGGCAGAGTACAGTACAGGGGTTTAAGAAAGGATTGGACATTTTCCTGCTGGAAAAGGGGATAGAAGGGTATAGATAGAGGATTACTGCACAGGTCCTGGACCTGTTGGGCCACCGCGTGTGCGGACTGCTGGGCACGATGGACCTCTGGTCTGACCCAGCAGAGGCATTGCTTATGTTCTTATGTTATGTTCTCTAATTCAAAGCGATGTACAAATCAAATTTAGTTAAAAGAAAACAAACAAACATACAAAACAAACTGTTGGGAATCACAATGCTTACAAAGGTTAAAACTTATTATACTACATTGGGTAAAAATAGGGTTAAGAAATACATTCGTCAAATAAAAGATTAAACATAGGAAAACACATTAGGAGAAACAATAAATAAAAATCAAGAGTTAAAAGCGTCATTAAAAAGAAATGTTTTTAATAATGATTTAAATTTTACCAAATCTTGATCGTTCCGTATAAAAATTGGAAGAGCATTCCAGGTTTGAGGGGCTGTTACGGAAAATATAAATTGCCGCCTGGTATTAATCAATTTCAATGAAGGTACTGTTAATAGGTTTTGATCAATTGATCTTAATGTTCTAATTGGATGGTAAGGTATTAAAAGTTTATGAATAAAAGCAGGTGTCTTATATAGTAGTGTTTTAAATGTAAGTAAACAGATTTTATAAGTTATTCTATGGATGACAGGGAGCCAATGTGCCTTTTCTAGTAGGGGAGTGACATGATCAAATTTTTTAGATTTAGTAATAAGTTTTATAGAGACATTCTGTATGATTTGTAAACGTTTAATTTAATTTAATGCAATACCTCTAAAAAGAGAATTACAATAATCTATTTTTGATATGACTAATGAGTGGATAAGGATATTTAAAGATTGTGCATTCAGAAATTTTGAGATGGATCTAATTTGTCGTAATCTATAGAATGAAGTTTTAACAATATGACTTATATGGTCATGAAAGTTTAATTTAGAATCAATAATTACTCCTAATATTTTCGTTTTGTTAACTATCTGTAATGGAATATTTCTTATGGTAATAGGGGTGATAAGTGTGGGATTTTCCTTTCTTCTACAGTGCAGGGAAGAAAGGTTTGTAATACGGTCTCTGTTTTAATGCTCTATCATTCTATTCAACCAGAAATGAAACAATCTTGTCAGTATTTTAGAACATTTTGATACCCTTTTGGTTTTGCTCAGTTGAGTATGCAATGTTAACAGCTAAGCATTAGCACTTATGGGACTAATGATGAAATATTCTGACAGTAGATCAATCATGTTTTTTTTATTTTTAAAATTTGGACCCCGCCTATAAAGAATCAGCTCCGATCCCCATAGGGAGGAGCGATGGCAAATCGGCCGAAGCCGTTGCCACTAGCAGGGGGGGGGGGCGGGGAAGGGGGGGGGCGGGGGAAGGGGGGGGTAGATAAAAGAGGAGTGGGAAGGGGGACGCACCCTTTTCGGCGACCCCAGAGCTAGGAGAAGGAGGCAGCATTTCCATCTCCATAGCTCCACCGCCACCCAGCTTCCTTCGAAAATCTCAAAAAAAAACGCTACTTAACTAAATATCAATATCACTCATCAACTTACTAGGTAAGATCTCGTTGTTTGGGGCGTCCACGCGGCAGCGGGCTTCATTCATCGGGTGGTCTGCGTCGAGAAGGGGTGCTACACTCCCTAGCGCGCGATAGCAGGCCTCGGATCTGAGTGGGGGGGGCGGGGCGGATAACTAACCCCCTCCTTTATGAATGAATGTTAGCACCAGCAGCAATGGTAGCTGCTCCTATGCTCATAGGAATTCTATAAACATCGGAGCAGTTACCGCCGCTGCTGATGCTAAAACCCGCACTATGCATTCGTAAAAGAGGGCGTAAGTGGCTTAAAGAAAAATATACATAGAATAGTCATTTAGAAAGCAAACATTTAGGGCTCCTTTTACAAAGGTGCGCTAGCGTTTTTAGCCCACGCTATAGCGCATGCGAGCCGAAAAACTAGCGCCTGCTCAAGAGGAGGCGGTAGCGGCTAACGCGCGTGGCATTTTAGTGTGCACTATTCTGCGCTTTAAGGCCCTAACGCACCTCCGTAAAAGGAGCCCTTAAATTCTAGAGAATGACATGGTGACAAAGTTTGTCCCCATCCCCATGGAGTCTGTTTCCATTTCCCCCCTTGCCAATGCGAGCTCTGTCCTCATCCGCACAAGCCTCGAACACTTATAATTTTAAAGTGTTCAAGGCTTATGCAGATGAGGACAGAGCTCGTGGGAATGGAGAAAAACTTTGTCCCCGTGTCATTCTCTTATTTACCAAAACATAAAACACCAAAGAGCTGCTTGTGGAACATGTTGCTGACAAAGACCCTTAAGAGCACTTGTCTTAATATTGGAAAGCATGCTAATATAGTCCCAAAAAGAAGCCATTCTGTTCATGTGGGAAGCAACCTTCTGTCTTAATGCACGTACCCACAAATTCTTTATACCATGACTAAAGTTGCATGTGCAAATCTGTGCTTATTCTGATTTGCGCACACAGCTTAATTAGTTGACAAACCAATCAGTGTTGATAATTGCCAAATAGCAATAAATTATTGGTACTAATTAGAATTTACACACACAACTTTCTAAGCATATTCTATAAAATGGTTCATGTAAATTTTAGTGTGTGGAACTCAAAAAGGGATGTGTCCAGGGGAGGGGCATGGGTGAGTATAGGGCATTCCTAAAAGTTAGGTGCACTGTTGTAGAATAAACCTGATCCACTCACAATTTAGACATAGATATTTATGCCAGGTTTTCACTGACATAAATGCCATGCCTTAATTTTACAATTGTAAAAAAGCAGCTTGTATGTATTTCATTCTTTTCTTTTCATGCTGAGGGTGTGACACATATTTTATAACAATATAGAAAAACAGCCTCAAAGACTCAACAAACATAGAGAGAAGAAAAACAGCCCAAATGAACTACTAAATATACTTGAACTACTGAATATAAACTGAGGTACCCTTCCCCCCCAAAAAGGAGGAAAAAATGTTGACTCAAATATAAACTGGGGGGGGGGGGAATATTCAAGTACAGTGCCTTACTTTGCCTTGCCAGGCTCTGCACCCTGTTCTCCACCCTTGCTGCTCTGCATCCAGCCCTATCACTGACTCCCTCCTCTCCCCTGTCAGTCTCTGCACCAAGCCCTCCTCCCTGCCAGGTTCTGTACCTCCCCCCCCCCCCCCCACTCCAAATGCCTTGCAGGCCTCCACCAGGCCTGCTGTGAGACCTGATGGTCCAGCGATAGCCGGGACAGGAGGGATCCCTCCTGTCTCCTGTCCCAGCTCGATTCTAAACTAAACTAAAACAGCTTTGCATACCAGATCATCTCCATACAAGGAACTCGATTCGGTTAACAGTATTTAAAAAATCAAAATGAAGGGAAGGAAAAAAAGAGCCAGTGAGGGAGAGAAGACACAGCTAGGAAAGATTTCTAAGGTGGTTAGAAAACAAAATTATTTTTATCTCTGTCCCACCTCCCCCCGTACCTTAAGTATCCCTGGTAATCCAGCAGTGGTTAGAACAGGAAGGATTCCTCCCACCTCCTATCCCAGCCTGATTCTAATTATTTTTATCTCCCTCCCACTTCCTCCATGTACCTTAAGTATCCCTGGTGAATCGCGGTAGGAGCAACCTTGTTTCACTAACTAATTGGCTACCACAAGTTCTCACTGGAGCACCAGGTCTCATGGCAGGCCTGGCAGAGGCCTGCAAATAGGTTCGGGATGGAGGCGGGTCAGCACTGACCTGAATATAAATTGAGACCCCCATGTTTGGGCCATATTTTTGGAGCACAGAAAACTATCATTGGCTGGTGTTGCTAGAAAAAAGAGCACTCCACAAAAAAACAAAACAAAAACTGGCAGCACTATTTAAGTAGTTTATCAAAAACAGTCACTCCCCAGCCTGGAAAACAAAACTGTATGTACGAAAAGGTTCTCCAAACTAAAAAAAAAAAATGCAAAGGAATCAAAAAAACAAAAAGAGAAGACTTGTCTTTATAGAAAAAAACAAAACCAAGCAAAAGAGCAGAACTTATCTTAGATATACATAGGGAGTCTCCTGTTCCTGCTTCAGAGAGCCACTATGTGCCGAGCCTAAATTTTAGTCATGTGGATAGACACTACGCTTATTCTATAAACATGCTTAACTCTGGATGTGATTTATAGAGGGGCGCTACGTACTGATTTTGTTCAGTGACATAAATAGAACCTGGATCATAGTGCTTTCATTTAAGCATTAAAAAATCCTGCATGAACCCATTCCTTTCTTAAATTGTTGCAATTTTCCTAGAACAATATGGGGCTCATTTTCAAAAGAGAAAAAAAATATGGTATAAAGTGGCTTTTGGACATTTTTCTTCTTAAATGTCTACATTGCTCTTTTCAAAACCAATATTTTAGACGCTTTTCTATGCAGTTTGTCCGCAGTGCATCTAAATCTCATGGCGGTGTGTTGGAGGGGCCCTGTTTGAATGGGACTAGGGCAGATTTAAAATTTGGACATGTTTCTGCAATAATAGAAGATTGTAGAAAATGTCTAGGGCAAAAATTGGATGTTTTAGGCTAAACTTGTTTCAATAATGAAGTGTCAAAATGGCACTTAAACTGACCAGATCACTACCACCCAAAAGATGTGAAAGAAACAGCTCGTATGACAGGCTTGGCCATAACATCTGAAGCTATCAGAGCAGCAAGCAAGTTCCTGGAGTGGTCTGGTGGTCAGTGCAGTGAACTATAGAGATGGAGACCCAGGTCCGTATCCCCCCCTCCACTTCTCCTCCTTCACGATGCCATCCCTTTTTCCCTACTTTCCACATCCTCTGTCCAGTTCGATTAAAGCTGTAATTCTGATAAATAATTGTAAATCTGCTTGTCTATGCAGATCCTAATCTAACTGATGTAAACCGCCTAGAACTCGCTGGGTATGGCGGTATATAAGAATAAAATTATTATTATTATTATTATTATAGTACACTTGTGGAGAAATGTATGACTCCTGCAGGCATAATGGCTATTGTTGTGGTGTAAAGGTAGATACTGTAAGTTTTGGGTAGGTTTTGGAGGGCTCACTATCAGGGCAGGATTAATTCGTCGAGGGCCCCTAGGCACACAAGTACACTGGGCCCCCTGCCCCGCCCCACCCCACCATGCGCCTAGGCGGAAACAGGAAGCTGCGTCAGAGGGAAGCTTTGGGCAAGCAGCACCTCTTGCACAATTACAGTTCCCGTTGCCTTTCTTAACCGCGTTGCTTGCTTGTCTTACTTTCCGTCGATGGGGGGGGGCTGCGTTGCCGATCAGGGTGGGGCCCGCCTTGCCGTTCAGGGGGGGGGGGGCCCGCATTGCCGATCGATGCTAGAGGGGCCCATTGCCGTTTGGAAAAAACAATGTTGATGCCCTCCTTCATCGGGCCCTCCTGACCATTTCGGGCCCTAGGAACATGCCTACTTGGCCTATTGGTTAATCCTGCCCTGCTCACCATACAAGATAACGGTGTTATGGTGAGATGTGTACCCAGGACCTTTTATGAGTCCCACTGCTCTTCTGGGATATCTGTGTGGCCAGTCTACTAAAATACAGGCCCCTCCTACATCCCAATGGCCTGTTTATGTGTGTTTTTCTAGTGGACTTTTTTTTTTTTTTTCCTTCAAAAATGGTCCTAAAAGGCAGATGCACATTCAAAAAAAATCTAGCAAATGGTTATTTTCAAAACAAAAAATTAGATGTTTTTCTGGTTTGAAAACGGCCATTTTTCTCCACTGGATTGTTTGGATGTTTTACCACCTCACAGCATTTGTCTACACTGAGGCACCTAACAGGTCTGCTGTCTGCCTGGAGCCAGGATACGAGATGTCACCGCCAGTCTGGATAGACTACTCACGCCCCGAGGCCACTTTCCTATGCTTCTTGTCCACATAGGAACCAACGACACTGCCAGGGACACACCGGAGACCATCACCAGAGACTTTGGAGCACTGGGTGAGAGGCTGAAGCGGACAGGAGCGCAGGTGGTTTTCTCATCGATCCTCCCTGTTAGAGGCAAGGGAAGAGCCAGAGATGAACGTATCCTGAGGACGAATGAGTGGCTACAGGGATGGTGCCGGGATATGAACTTCGGATTCCTAAACCATGGGGAAGCGCTACAAGGACTTCAGGGACTAGGCGGACTCCATCTGACCAGTAGGGGTAAGAACGTCTTCGGACACCGACTAGCCCGCCTGCTTCACAGGGCTTTAAACTAGGTAAGTCGGGGGAGGGTACCCATTCACATATTAGTGCAGAAAGGAATTATCCTGATGAGGTGAGTCTAAACTCCACTTCCATGTCCAAGGTAAGTACCCACATTGCAAACAGTTCTTTAGGAGTCACACTGACTCGGGTAGGATACGCCTCACAGGGACTTAGCAAAAACAAGATATGGAGGGCCATGTATGTCAATGCACACAGTTTAGGTAACAAAATTCTAGAATTAGAGGCTGAAATAAGGAATGCCGACCTAGATGTGATGGCAATATCTGAAACTTGGTTCACGGACTCACATGGGTGGGATATGGCTATACTGGGCTACAATCTACTTCGTCAGGACAGAGAGGGCAGGTTAGGAGGGGGGGTAGCTCTATACATTAAAGAGGACATCAAAACCACCAGGATCACAGATGTCAAGTACACCGGGGAGTCCCTCTGGGTAAACCTAGCAAGAGGCAGAGAAAAATGCCTGTATCTAGGTGTGGTATACAGACCAAGACAACTGGAAGACATGGACGCAGAATTAATTGAAGACATAGAGAATATCACTCTACGAGGGGAAGCTGTACTGCTAGGGGATTTCAATATGCTTGATGCAGACTGGAATTCATTTTCAGCGACAACCAGAGGTAGCAGGAGGCTCTTAACCTCCATTAAGGGAGCACGTCTCAAACAAATGGTAACGGAGCCCACTAGGGCCCAGGCGATCCTCGACCTGGCACTCACCAACGGGGAAAGCGTCTCAGAGGTCTCAGTAGAAGATACAATAGCCTCCAGCGACCACAACATAGTATGGTTCAACCTTAGGAAAGGCTTCCCTACATCAAACACGAAAACAAAGGTACTCAATTTCCGGGGCACAGACTTCGCACGCATGGGAGATTTCGCACGCATCATCGGACGCTGCAGGTCCAAGCGGAGACCGATGATGTAGAAGCTAAGTGGTTAACACTGAAATCAACCATACATGAAGCAACTAGCCACTTCATAAAATCAGTAAATAAACGACAAAGAAACAATAAACCCCAATGGTTCACCGCGGAGATCTCGCACTTCATTAAGGAGAAGGAAAAAGCGTTTCTCTCCTACAAGCGCACGGAGAAACGAGAGGCAAAGGTAGAATATAGGACCAGGTCTACAGCGGTCAAAATGGCAGTTAGGGAGGCAAAACTTCGAGTGGAAGAAATTCTGGCAAAAAACATTAAAAAGGGGGACAAATCCTTCTTCAGGTATATTAGTGACAGAAAAAGAAACACAGGCGGGATAGTACGCCTTAAAAGACCGGACGGAAGTTACGTGGAAGCAGATTCCGATAAAGCCGAACTACTGAATGAATACTTCTGCTCAGTCTTCACCTGTGATGCACCAGGACACGGTCCGCAGTTGAAGGCAACACAAAGCACAGAAGACCCGTTTCAGAATTTTGAGTTCACACCAGGTGAAGTTTATTGTGAACTGGCAAGACTCAAGGTGTACAAAGCCATGGGACCAGACAATTTGCACCCAAGAGTGCTCAGAGAATTGAGCGATGTCCTGGCGAAACCGTTGGCTGGACTGGACTGGAAATTAGCTAATGTCGTTCCTCTGCATAAAAAGGGTTGCAGGGCAGAGGCTGCGAATTATAGACCGGTGAGTCTCACATCAATAGTGTGCAAACTCATGGAAACACTAATTAAAAGCAAATTGGACATGATCTTGAATGAAGGAAATCTTCGGGATCCCAGTCAGCATGGATTCACCAAGGGTAGGTCCTGCCAATCCAATCTCATCAGCTTCTTTGACTGGGTAACAAGAAAGTTGGACTTGGGAGAGTCTTTGGACGTCGTGTACCTGGACTTCAGTAAAGCTTTTGACAGTGTTCCACACCGCAGGCTGCTAAGCAAGATGGAATCGATGGGGTTAGGAGAGACACTAACTGCATGGGTCAATGATTGGCTGAGTGGCAGACTTCAGAGGGTGGTGGTTAATGGTACCCTCTCTAAAACATCGGAGGTGACCAGTGGAGTGCCGCAGGGCTCGGTCCTGGGTCCACTCCTTTTCAACATATTCATAGGGGATCTGACTCAAGGGCTTCAAGGTAAAATAACACTATTCGCCGATGACGCCAAACTATGTAATATAGTAAGTGAATGCAGTTTACAGAATTATATGGCACAGGACCTGCTTACATTGGAAAGTTGGTCCTCAACCTGGCAGCTAGGCTTCAATGCTAAGAAATGTAAGATCATGCACCTCGGAAGCAGAAATCCATGCAGGACGTACTTCTTGAATGGAGAAACTTTAACTAGGACTTCAGCAGAACGAGATTTAGAAGTAATCATCAGTGCAGACATGAAAACTGCCAATCAAGTGGAGAAGGCTTCATCTAAGGCAAGGCAGATATTGGGTTGTATCAATAGAAGTTTCGTCAGCCGAAAGCCTGAAGTCATAATGCCGTTGTACAGGGCCATGGTGAGACCTCATCTGGAGTACTGTGTGCAATTCTGGAGGCCACATTACAGTAAAGATGTGCGCAAAATTGAATCGGTTCAGCGGACGGCCACCAGGATGATCTTGGGGCTCAAGGGTCTCTCGTATGAAGAGAGACTGAACAAATTGCAGCTCTACACTCTCGAGGAACGTAGGGAGAGGGGAGACATGATCAAAACATTTAAGTACCTCACGGGACGTGTCGAAGTGGAAGATGATATTTTCTTTCTCAAGGGACCCTCGGCCACAAGAGGGCACCCGCTCAAACTCAGGGGCGGAAAATTTCATGGCGACACCAGAAAGTATTTCTTCACAGAGAGAGTGGTTGATCATTGGAACAAGCTTCCAATGCAGGTGATTGAGGCAGACAGCGTGCCAGACTTTAAGAATAAATGGGATACCCATGTGGGATCCCTACGAGGGTCAAGATAAGGAAATTGGGTCATTAGGGCATAGACAGGGGGTGGGTAAGCAGAGTGGGCAGACTTGATGGGCTGTAGCCCTTTTCTGCCGTCATCTTCTATGTTTCTATGCCTACCCAGTAAGTAGGCATGGTTAGGGGTAAAGTTTGGGCATGGATTGAGTTAGGAGCTAGTATATTAGCTCAGTAAAACCTGGCCCTCTGAGCCAGATTCTGCACTGGGCACCAACATCGGCAGCTGCCTACAAAAATGCTCCTGATCACATATCTATCCCTCTATGGTATCAAAAACTAAAATATCTCAAAACCAGCCATTTTAAATGATCCAATCATGATCTAGTATGTAAATTCTGTTGACTTCAGCACATCCTTGTTAAGACGCACTTTGGTATCCCTTTATGGTGCCATTTGCAGAATTGCACCTACCGTTAAACATAGGCGCTGGTAATGTAGGCCAGGGTTTTGAAGGCATACATTCCTAGTGCCTATGTTTGATCAGAATCACATCTAGAGAGGTGCCTAGTGGTGTCTAAGGTCATTCCCAGTGTAAACCACACCTACTTTAACCTTAGGCACTATTAGTGCCTCTGTAGACAAGATTGCGGCATCCTTTTTTGGAGGTGCCTACATGCAACTACATTTTTAATGATATTTTAATTGGTTTTCAACAATGCAGTCAATTACCATGATGATTAATACCAATTAAAATGACTAAGTTAGGTGTGGTAGGGCACCTAACGCCACCGAACTTACGGCACCATTTAAATAATTTGGGCCTTTGTGCTCAGTCGATACACCTGTGGGGGACAATTAGTAGTTAATGGGCAGAGCTATTTTGGGCAGTTGGAGGTAGAGACTGGGGAGGGAGGGTTGCAACTTGGAGAAGGTAATGGATGGATGGATGGATAATGAGATTTCAACCTTATATGACATTGCCTTGAGAGTGGGTAGATGTTTAGTATCACCACAAAACTTTGTATTTAGAGGGTAATACGGATGTTGCAAAAAGAAGAAAGCCACTCTAGAAAAGGTGCTTATTTGTTAATCTTGGTGAAAAAGATTGTTACTGTTTAGATAGTTGCTTTTGGAAGAATTAATGTCCATGTGTTGTGCCAATTTAAAAGTTTGTTGGTGAAGTTATTTGTGTGAATCTGTGTTTAAAGGAAGTGATGTGAATGCCAATGCTACATTACAATTAAAAAATGTCAGAAAAATATAGTTACTGCTTTGAAAGAAGATTAAGACTTTGTTCTCACTTGTCATATGTGTACAATCTAAATGAATTCCTAATGTTGGAAGTCTGTCAAAATCCACAACTGCTAAGTGATTTCTGAACTACCATATGCAGTCAGGTCATAAAAGACTGAATTTAGGTGTAAGGTGCATTACACTTCAAACGTTATCTTTGTCAAATCATTAGGCTTGAAGTTCTATAATTACTTCAGCCACATACATTCCTCTCAAACTACTGAAGCAAGGACTTCACTAAAAAATAAGCAGATTCATTCAAACAGATGTATTTGCTTTGCTCACTACATTTGAGATTTGATTTTATATTTCACCATGGTTGAATTGCCGAGCAAAATTTTCTGAACTGGAAAATAAGACTGTTTTTAAAATGTCATTTCCCCTCATGCAAAATTCACATATGTTACAGTTTGAGCTATGGATTTCAACTACTTTATCATGAGGAAATACTTTGGTTGATGGTAATGGCGCACACTAAGTGATGCTATCCTGAAGAAGTTGGCACCAGTACAAACAAAAAACAGAATCAGCAGGCGAGCTGACAAATGGTTCAACAGCAAACTTCTCCTACTCAAAAGGCAATGCAAACAACTCGAAAGAGATTGGAGAAAGAGAAACCTGGATCACACAAAAGCAGCATGGAGAAATATGATCAAATAATACAAGGCAAAACTAAAGGAGACATGGAAAGTGTTCTACTCCAAACAGGTGGGTGTGGAAATCAAGGACAAAAAAAAACAACTATTCAAACTAGTAAGAGAGCTCATCGACACTAAACCCTACCTAGCCAAAAATGAAACACATGCCACCCAACTAGCAGAATACTTAAAAAAAAAAATCACAACTGCCAGAACCACCTTTAAAAACACCCAAAGCCTCCTAGATGAGGCATCATTACAACCCACAGAAGAGAACCCAGTTGTAGAAGACAGAACCTGGACCAACTTTCCAACAATACAATGGCCTAACCTGAACTGACTCTAAAAAATACAGCTGTGCAGCATGTGACCTTAACAGTTGCCCCCACCCACCCTCTACCTGCTAAAAACTGCCACTCCAAAATTCCGAACTCCCCTCATGAAATGGATACAATCACTGTTCACAGAGGGCCAATTCCCAGAGGAGCTCAGCAAGATTATCAACACCCTAGATCCAAGATGGCTGCTGCCTGAGAGATCGGGTACACGCTGCCGCCTGAAGCGTTCCTAGTTACCTGATTTTTCGCTGGTGACTGCTGTTCCCAGCTTGGTTGTATTTGTTCTTGTGACGCGATGCCGAAGAGAGCGCTGCTGGTGCCTCGCGGCCCTCCGAGGGGCCATCCCTCGGCAACATCGAGGAACTGCTTCGGAGGATGCAGGGAACTGCATTGGTGAATCCAGCTGCCAGCCCGCTGAGGATCACGGATGTAAGCGAGACCGACGGGCCTTCTCTTGGGCCAGATACCACCCTTAGCCCGGATGTCAGAGCACCGTCTCCTCCACCACAGTTGTCAGCTTTCCTAGGGGTCAAGAAACCCCGGAAGAAGGGGCGGTACTTTCCCCAGAGGCAGACGACTTAACATTGGGGAGCTTGGAAATGGAGATCCCGGTTCGGGTTACCTCTGGGGAAGATTTTGTGTGAATTATAACAGCTGGAGGAAGATTGAACCAGAAGGAACAGAATATCCTAAGGAAGGTGAGAGACTTTGTATTTCAATACAAGCTTCCTTTTGGAACAGGCTGCTGAGGTGACCTTAGAAGCCTTTTGGGACCTGGTAGCAAATTTTAAGAAGGTAAATAGTCCTAATTTCCAACAGATTGAAAATAAACTTATTCATCATTCAGAAGAATTAGAAAAATTAAAATTGGACATGACTTCTTCTAATAACTTACTTCAAAATACCCAGCAGGATATAGTTTCAGTAAAACAACTCCAGGAAACTATAATTGAAGATAATTTGAATCTTAGAAGAAAAGTGGAGTTACTAGAGAACCAGGCATGTAACAATAACTTGAGATTGATAAACTTTCCAAGAACAACTATAGTTACACCTAGAGATATGCTCAGGAGATATCTTAGAAATTTTAGAAGTTCCGGAAGGTAATCTTCCACATTTTCTCAAGTTTATTATCTCCCAAGTAAAACTCCGCATCAACAGCAACCTGAGCCTACTGAAGGACAAGCATTAAATATTACTGAGTTTTTGGAGAAGTCAGACAAGAAAGTGGTAACACCTGCAACATTAGTAGCTACATTGGCTCTTTCTATTGATAAATCTTGGTTATTGAGACTATTTATGAAGAACAAACAGAAGGAATTTCTTGGGTGTAAAATTCAAATGTTCCCTGATGTTTCAAGGGAAACCCAAAAAAGTAGACGTAACTTTCTTCTTTTGAAACCGGGGGTCATCTCCTTGGGGGCTACATTTTACTTAAGATATCCTTATAAGTGCATTGTCCATTATCACTCAATTAAATATGTATTTTTTGATCCCCAACATTTGACTAATTTTCTGGCTATGTCCCGTCTGGACAAGGAGAAAATTCAAGCTTTGACCTACTCCTGCTGGAGCATTGGTCAAAGACTTGGCAACTAAGTTTCAATGCCAAAAAATGCAAGGTCATGCACCTTGGCGGCAAAAATCCATGCAGGACTTACACCCTAAATGGTGAGATCCTAGCAAGGACTGTAGCAGAACGTGACTTGGGGGTGATCATTAGCGAAGACATGAAAACTTCCAATCAAGTGGAGAAAGCTTCATCCAGGGCTAGACAAATCATGGGCTATATCCGTAGAAGTTTTGTCAACCGTAAGCCCGAGGTCATAATGCTGTTGTACAGATCCATGGTGAGACCCCATCTGGAATACTGTGTACAATTCTGGAGGCCGCATTATCAAAAAGATGTGTGGAGAGTTGAGTTGGTTCAGCGAATGGCCACCAGGATGGTCTCAGGAATCAAGGATCTCCCGTATGAGGAATGACTGGGTAAGTTGCAGCTGTACTCACTCGAGGAACGCAGAGAGAGGGGAGACATGATCGAGACGTTCAAATATGTCACAGGCAGTATTGAGGTGGAAAAGGATCTCTTTTTCCTTAAAGGACCCACGGCAACAAGAGGGCATCCGTTGAAAATCAGGGGTGGGAAATTTCATGGCAACACCAGAAAATATTTCTTCACCGAAAGGGTGGTTGATTGCTGGAATAATCTTCCACAACAGGTAATTGAGGCAAGCAGCGTGCCAGATTAAAAAAAAAAGATGGGATTGGCATGTGGGATCTCTTCATGGAGGTAGTTAGGGGGTGGGCCATTAGTGTGGGCAGACTAGATGTTTCTATCTATGTTTCTAAAAGAAATAGTAACTCCCTTCCCGATCTATGGGAATAGCATTACTCTTTTTGGTTGTACTTTTTGTTTATCTCGCAATTAAATTCTTCGATCTAGAGAGGACTTGAGCTAATTTTACCATAATAGTCTTTTCTTGTAAACTGCTTAATATTTGTTAAATATGGATTTATATGATTGTAATATGCTTGGTTAAATTTGCTTTCTGTACAATACTTAAATATATATATAAAAAAAGATTATCAACACCCTAATTACAAAAGACCCAAATAGAGCTAACTTCCAACTATAGACCCGTGATACCAATCTATGTAAAACTAATGGAAGGCCTAGTGGCAAAATACCTCACAAACTACTTAGAAGACCACAGCTTATTTCACCTCTCACAATCTGAATACAGAACCAACTACACCACAGAGACACTACTTGGGTCTCTACTGGACACAGTCCGGCAGCACCTAAACAAAGATAAGAAGATGCTGATCATACAACTCAATCTCTCGGCTGCATTTGACCATCCTACTACAAATACTAGAAGTAACAGGCAGGGAACACACATGGTTCCAAGGATTCCTGCAATCTAGGATTTACAGAGTCAAAACAAACAAAAAAATCAGAGTCCTGGTCCAACCCCCTATGGTGTACCCCAAGGGTCACCACTATCTCCAATACTTTTCAACCTCTACATTGCCTCCCTCGGTACCACCTTAGACAAACTAGGAATAACATCATACAGCTACGCAGACGTCATCACCATACGCCTTCCTTTTGACCAGCCAAAACTCACCACAATGGGAAATAGCACAAGATAATAGACACAGTTGAAAAATGGATGAAAGACCACAAACTAAAGTTGAACACGGACAAAACAATATTCCTATGGCTCAAAAAGGAAAAATAACTCCAACCATAACAGATATAGAAATAAAATCCACTATACACTCCATGCAACCAACCCTAAAAATTCTCAGGGTAATGATAGACAGATGCTGCACCATGCAACTGCACAGCAACAAGACAGTACAAAAATCATTTGCAGTCATGCAGAACTTACAACAGATATGAAAATTCTTTGATAAAGAGCAGTTCCAACTCCTGGTCCAGTCCCTAGTTTTAAGACTACTGGACTACTATACCATCCTTTACCTACCATGCCCCACAGGAATGATAAAACAATTATAGGCCATACAAAACACGACCTTCAGACTCTACAATAAATACAGCCACGCAGCCTGTGACCTCAACCACTGCCCCTATACCTGTTAAAAACCGCCAGTATGTTATTCCGCGCCCTCCATCTTCAATGGATACAACCCTTGCTCACAGATGGCCTTTTCCTGCAAGACCTCAGCAAAATCATCATCACTCCGATCCTAAAAGACCCCAAAGGAGCAATCAATCAACCCTCCAACAACAGACCCATAGCCTCAAAACCACTTTACGTCAAGCTAATGGAAGGCCATTGTGATTGTGAAAAAAGCAGCAAACCACATATTCAGAACATCCAGTCATGCGAAGAAAATCAAATGGTTGACTTCTCTTTTGGTGGTAATGACAGACAAAATGTATTCTTATGCCTGTCTATTTTGTTTACTGGTCATTGCTGCCGATTCTTATATTTCATGTACTTTAAAACTTTTAATAAAAATGATTGAACTAAGCTAATGGAAGGCCTCATAGCTAAACTCCTAACAGTATACCTAGAAAACCACAACCTACTCCACCCTACACAGTCTAGTTTCAGAACCAATTACAGCACTGAGACACTACTAGGATCCCTCATGGACACTGCTAGACAATACCTCAGCACAGGCCAAAAAATGCTAATTATTCAACTAGATCTCACCGCATTTTTTGACCTGGTAGACCATGACATCCTACTACAAATATTAGACTCAATAGGAATCACAGGCAAGGTACTATCATGGTTTTTAATGGATTCCTACAATCCAGAATTTACAGAGTAAAAACAAACAATGAAAAATCAGAACCATGGTCCAATTTCTGGGCGTACCCCAAGGATCACCTCCATCCCCCACACTCTTCAACCTATACATTGCTTCCTTCGCCACCTGCCTAGACAAACTAGGCCTAACCTCCTACAGCTACGCAGACAACATCACCATACTCCTTCCTTTTGACCAACCAGTGCCCTCCATGACAGACGCGCTGCACAGAACACTAGAAACAGTAGCAACATGGATGAAAGAACACAAACTGAAACTAAATCCTGTCAAAACAAAATTCATCCTCCTTGAAAATAACAAAACTCCAACCATAACAAACCTAGTAATAAATTCTATCACATACCCCATTCAACCCACTCTAAAACTTCTGGGAATGCTGATAGACAGAGGTTGTACCATGCCACCATAAATCAACAAAATACAAAAATAATTTGCAGTTATGAGAAACCTAAGACAAGTTCAAAAATTATTTGAAAGAAAACAATTCCAGCTAGTGGTCCAATCCCTAGTCCTTGGTCTACTAGACTATTGCAACATCCTCTATCTCCCTTGCCCCGCAACCTTGATAAAACAACTACAAACAGTACAAAACACAGCTCTAAGACTTATCTACTCACTGAGGAAATACGACCACATCACAGTGGCATACCTTGACTCACACTGGCTCCCAATACAAGCAAGAATACTTTTCAAATTCTACTGCCTACTATTCAAAGCCATAAACGGAGACAGCCCAGCCTACTGGAACAACCGACTAATTCAAACCACCACAACCAGACATAGGAGAACCTACGCACCATTCACACACCGTCCAATCAAAAACGTCAAATGAAAAAAAAATGTACGTTGCCCTCCTAGCCACCCATGCAGCAAAACTAGACCACCAACTCTCCAACTTACTGATCTCGACTGCAGACTACAAAACCTTCAGAAAAGAAATAAAAACCCTGCTATTCAAAAACTCCATAAAGACAAACTAACAGAGCAAGATCCATCTCAAGCCCCTTTGCAATCCACTTCACCCTTAGCACCTCTGAATATGTTCAGACGACTGCTAATGTACTCCTAAATGTCCTGACAATTCATAAGTAATCTGCCTTGAACCACAAGATAATGGCGGAATAGAAATCACTAATCTAATGTAATGTAACACTACAGCTTACCTAGACATACACTGGCTCCCAATGCAAGCAAAGATCTTATTAAAATTCTACTGTATTATTCAAAGTCCTGAATGGCCCTACCCTACAATACAACCAGGCCAAGAAGAACTCAGACTCCATTCATTCACCCCCCAATCAAAGGCACACAACGCAAGAAGATGTACAACTGACTATTAGCAACTGCGAGGTTAAGGCAGAATAAAAGTTGCCAATGTAATGTAATTCTCAATTAAAATTGTATCTCTTTCAGAAAGGTTATTGCACCAATTACTTTAGCATGGGGTAAGGCATTATCAGGACATGAATACAGAAGACCTCTCATCATTTCCAAAATATGTTTTAACTAACAATACACATGTTCTGGCTGAAATTCAGTGCTATTTAACTGGCCAGAAATGATGTTGAATGGTTAAATAGCTTAAGCTCCCTTTTACTAAGCCGTGTTAGAGGTTTGGATTGTGGCTAGGGGCATTAAATTCTCTGACACTCATAGGAATTCTATACGTGTTGGAGCAGAGTCAGAGCATTTAGTGCTCCAGGCTGTGGTAGAAACCTTTACTGCAGCTTAGTTAAAGGAGGGGGGGGGGGGGATTTTGCCATCTAAATGTGAATACACAGCTTGACATAACTTGTTATCTTGTGCTAAATATTCCTAGTTAGTGACTAGATGTTAATTGGCTATATTATGCAAGAATTGGCAATTTTCAGCACTGACCGGACAAATTAGACTGCACAAATAGCAGTTCTGTCTTTGACAGCTGGTTAAGTTTATACCAACCAAAAATAAACTGGATTTTCAATGCTGGTTACTAGAAATGGCCTGGCATTGAATATCCACAGCCAGCACCAACAGCGAGAGTTAGCCAACCTGCCTCCCATGGTCTGAATATCAGTCAGATCATAATCCCAACATGCTCTACTTGTAGCATTGGTTACAGACTCCTATGTGCAACTGAAGGTTGTTTCATATTTTTCAGTTATCTTTCAATTGCTGAGAAAAACTTTACAAATAAACCACCAATATGTGTAATGGAGAAAAAAGCAGACTAAAATATTTGTTAAAAATATGTTGTGTAATGAACCTTAAAACTAGATACATCAGTAGAAAATGAAGCCAGATAGTTATCAAAATGTAATGAATTGCTAAAAGTATTTGATTGTTTTTTTCTTCACATACTTAGAGGCAATAACTGACAATGTTTCATTTCTGAATAAAACATATTAAGTAATTTGTAATTCAAAATAAACCTAATGCAAATGCCAAATGATAAATCAGGCTAACTAATGTTTGCTAACCACATACAACTCCAAACATCCAGTTAAGCATTATACATTATTTTAAAAAATATCATAAAAATTGTTTGGAAAAAAACACAGTTGCAAGCTCGTTTTATAAAGAGTAAAGGAGAGAAAGCCACGGCGGTACTTACCACTGTAAAATTCATAACCTTCAAAATCCATATTGTCATTGCTAAGTTAACAATCATGGTAACCAACAGCAGAAGGACAAAGAAGTATAAGCACCTCTTTCGCCATCCATAAATTCCTACTGGATAAAATTGAGAATTTTCAGTTCTTGGAAGATTGTTCTGCTGTGTTGCCAGTATGTACTGTTCTCGTGTCATCTAGAAAAAAACAAAAAAATAAGATAACATAATATCAGATATAAGGGCAACAGCTAGGGTGTCAATATTCAAAGTAATTTAAATAGCTAACAGGGGTAGGGAACGCCGGTCCTCAAGAGCCGTATTCCAGTCGGGTTTTCAGGATTTCCCCAATGAATATGCATGAAATCTATTTGCATGCACAGCTTTCAATGCATATTCATTGGGGAAATCCTGAAAATCCAACTGGAATACGGCTCTTGAGGACCAGAGTTCCTTACCCCTGGGCTAGGAGAAGCTCCCAGCTGTTTAAATTACTTGTCCAAGGCTAACTATGGATATTCAGTGGCTTTTAACTGGTTAGTCTTTGAATTTCTATGGCTGGTGTCAAAGACAAAACCGGCTAATTGGTGGGTGGTCCAAGGGCAGCGTCAGTGCATAACCACATAAATAGTTCCTCTTAAAAAACTGTCTGATCGTTATGTAATTCACCTTATGAGGTTAAGTGGTGAATGTTGTACTTAACCGCATTTGTGTTAGCCGGTTGCATAACATAAGAGCTGCCAAACTGGAAGCCCCAGTATCCTGTTTCTGACACATGTTCTGTCTGTCACAAGTACCTGGCAATATCCCAAAGGAATAAACAGTGCATTTCCCCAACCATCTTAATAATAGTTTATGGAATTCTCTTTTAGAAAGTTATCCAAACCTTTTTTTAAACCCTGGTAAGCTAACTGCTTTCACCACATTCCCTAGCAACCAATTCCAGAGTTTAATTATACATTGTGTGAAGAAATATGTTCTCATGTTTGTTTTAAATCTACTACTTAGAAGCTTCATTACATGCCCCCTAGTCCTAGTATTTTGGAAAGAGTAAACAAGCAACTTACATCTATCTGCTCCACTCAGCATTTTATAAACCTCTATCATATCCCATGAAAGAAAGAGGACTCCGTGAGATAAAGTAATAAGTAATATGGATAGAGGAACGATCCAAGATGGCCGCATGAGCAGTCGCATGAGTCTCACGCTCCCGTCTATTCCTTGACATAATTTGTCCACTCAAATTTTTACCTGTTTCACGATGCCGAAGAGGAGGGGACGTAGCGCTGCTGGAGCCTCGCAGCGCTCCAGAACAGCCGTCTTCGGGAACATCGAGGACTTGATGAGGAGAATGCAGGGCACGCCGATAGCTTCGGGGAGTTCCCCGCAGGAGACACACGGCGGAGGCGCGTCAGTGGCGTTCACCATGGGGCTGGAGACATCGTTGAGCCCCGAAGTGAGAGCACCACCCCCACGCCCTCAGTCGACCAGTTCCCCGCGAGAGGAGGAACTTCCTGAGGTTGGAGTTCACTTCCTCTCGGAGGCTAAGGAGGAGAACACGGGGACTGTGCCACGGGACTCCCTGCTGGAGCAGAGGAGTCTTAACGAGGAGACTGTGGAAGAAGCAGTGGGGGATAAGAAAATCCAACAGAAAATCCAACAGATTGCAGGAGGAGACATGTTGCCAGAGGGTGAGCTAATTAACTTAAAATTACATCCATTGCAAATTTTGAAGCCCCGAGAGGTTACATTAGACTCTCTGTGGGACCTGGTAGCCAATTTGGCAAAATCTATTAATCCACAATTACAAGAAGTAGAAAAGAAATTAGAAAATCATGGAACTGAGATTAAAAATTTAAAGACTGGACTTGAGGACTCAAAAATTTCAATACAAAATATTCATCAAGAACTTAAAGTATCACAACAAATTACTGAGGTATTAATTAAAGATAATACCAATTTAAGAAGGAAAATGGAAGCAATGGAAAACTTTTCTCGTAACAATAATCTCAGATTGATAAATTTCCCTAGGGTCTCTGTGATAGCCCCAAGGGAAATGTTGAAACGTTATATGACGGAAATATTGGAACTCTCTGATGAATCATTACCACCATTTACGCAGGTTTATTATCTTCCAAGTAAGCCTCAAGACCAACAACAACAGCAATTACAACAGAAGTCGGGACCTGATTTAATGAATATATCCAATATATTGGAAATGTCTGATAGAGAATTAGTGACCCCTGCAACCTTATTATTGACAGTAGCTCTCGCACCAGATAAAAACTGGTTGCTGAGACTTTTCTTTAAAAATAAGCAAAAAGAGTTTTTAGGTTGTAAAATTCAGATGTTCCCAGATTTGGCCAAGGAAACGCAGAGAAGGAGAAAAGAATTTCTGTTAAGGAAACCTGGTGTTTTATCTCTGGGGGCGACTTTTTACTTGCGACACCCATGTAAATGTGTTGTTAATTACCATTCTCATAAATATGTTTTCTTTGAGCCATCTCAACTGACAACTTTTCTCACAACTGCATCTTTGGAGAAAGAAAGTGCTTAGTTTAAGAAAGGGTGCCTCAATCTCATTCGACTAGCCATTATTTTGTCTTATAATAATTTCTTTCTATCGCCTATTTTCCTTCTTGGATCTTATTGAGGACTTGAGTAGAAATTTATGCTTATATGTTCTTTGATATATGTTTTTCATTTGTATTAATTTCTTGCTAAATTTCCTTTCTGTACAAGTTATAATATGCTTGAATATATTGAAAATTTCAATAAATATTAAATAAAAAAAAAAAAAAAAATAAGTAATATGGATAACTGTTTCTCTAGAGTTAGTAATTAATGAAGATTAAAATTAAATAACCTGTGAAGCTGGTATGTTTTTAATGTTACGTTTTCTATTTTTTAGTAAAGACTGTTGAAGAAACCTCAACTCTGAGGAAGTATATTGAAACATGGACATGTCAGGAGAGGCATTCCTTACAATGGTTCAAAAGCAGATAAGTGATCATGTTAAAGAAATCAAGACAGAACTTATAAGTATAATAAGAAAAAAAATTATAAAAACAAACAAAAAACAATCATAAAATAGAAGGATACCATCTTGATCTGATGACGATAATGGCTAATGTGATAAACACATGAAAATTTTTTGAATGCCAGCTAAGATTGATGAGCAATATTAAAAATGTCAATTTTGTGAAATGGTGGAAATCTCCCCTAGTATGTTAGCTTTAATAACATAAGGTTCATTTTTGAAATTTTACAACAGGGCATAGATATAGGGTAAAATTATTCTCATGTGCTGCTTGGTACCTATCTCTAGACATGTCATTGAGTTTTAACATATTTCCCCTGATTCTCTTCGGAAAGAAAAACAAGAAGGCAGCATACACTTTATAACTTCCAAAATAATCTGCATTTATTTGGTCAATAATTATTCAGACAAAGGCTAATAGATGACAGCTGTTTTTGAAACACTGAATACTTAATATATTTGGTACAAGGTTTTAATCATTTCAAATTAAAGATCATCCCACAAGTTTATATACAACTGCTTCATGTTCTCTCTGAACCTCATGATTTTCTTGGGTAGAATGGAAAATATGCAAGGATTGCAGTGGAGAGATACTTGTGTTGTATCTTCAGGCAAAGCATTGTGTATTGAAGTAATAAGACTAGGAGTAGATTCAGTAGATATTGCTCACAGATGGTCAGTTGAAGTCTGTCATTGCTTTCATTAATGTGTTTTGTGTATCAAAAAAGCACTTTGGAAGTGTTGATACATGAGCTTGAACAGTGATCCTGGCATGTGTAACTTCCTAGCGGGCACCAATTCTTTCTGTTGGATTGCAGGGCTCTTTTCTTAAGCCATTGAAGATACAACATGCTTACAATAAGCACTGGTCTTGGTCTCTCAAATTTACTGTAAATATTATGGCTAGTGTTAGCAGCAAATGTGATAGATTTAGACCATTATCTACATACAATTGATTAGGAATGAGACTCATTATTGTTAAATATATGCAAAACTAACAGATTAGGAGACATTGCCCAAAAGGACATTCCCAAAGGAATATTTGGATGCCAGAGCCCTTCTGAGACCTGGCAGATCACTCACTGACATCAATAGGATGGACCTAATAGGACTAGCTAAACCCTAATTTCAGTGCTTCTTCTCTGAACAGAAGTTGTTGGCTAAGTATCATATGAGTATGTGAGTCAATCACCTTTATAGTGTATGACCAGGTTCCATGACAATGATATACAGTACTTATATAGTATCATTGCAGATGAAAGAAGATACAGTAAGTACATTTGTTCTTCAGTCTGCCTAGATAATACTATTTCATTTTGTGTAGATAAACATATACATTTTCATATGTAATTCAACATCAACTCTACTCCCATCTTCTTTTACCTTTCTTGTTAATCTTTTACTCACTGCCTTCCTTACTATTTGTCCTTCAGAATGCTTTAAATCATTAGCTATTCAGAAAGGAAATTTTAATAACTTTCAAGATGTGTGGGGGCCATTAACAAATTATTGCAATGAATAAGTATTATTTTCCCTGATTTGTACAAATGTAAGAATGGGGTGGGAGAGGGGGGATTTTATTATATGATATAAGCGTTATGAGATGTTGAAAGGATGGGAGGGAAAGTGATAATTCTATTTAATATGAAGAATTGTAGAATTTCAAGTGATATATTTAAGTTAAAATGGTTGATACCTTTTGATGCACTTGATGTAAGTTATAAAAATGAATAAAGAATTACAAAAAAAAAAAAAAAAGAATGCTTTAAATCAAATGTTGGCCTCCACCACCACTTCACCAAGGTTATTTCAGGCCTTGTCTTCAACTTAGAATTTTATAAGACCAAACCTAAACTAACACCCAGGACCCAGGTCCCACATCCATGTTTTATTGCCAAGCTCCTTACCAATTCCCTATGGTTTAACTGCTGAATTAGACAGGTTATTCCAAATCATTCTTCATCTCCAATGCAGACTAGTGTTTGGATATAACTGTTGCATTATGCAGGTTACCTCAGTGCTTCTTTGACTTTGATTTGCTTCTCTAATTGCTGTCAGTCTATGTCAGCAGTGGAGTTCACCAGTACTGGTCCTCTATATGTGGAAGTTTGGAGTGCTATCCACAAACCCACTGGACCTGAGAAAGGAGACGGAGATAGTGTTGAAGCACATATATCCATTTGCTTCCATCCAAAAAGTCAGATTCATCTATAGCAAAACCTTTACCTTGCAATTCCCTAACCCTTAAATCTGTGCCATGATAAGACACCAACTTTCCAAAAAAGAACATAACTCACATTCAACACCAACCCGCTCAAAAGGTTGAAATCATACTTGGCTCTCAGCCCAGCCAATAGCCTCTCTACCTATTAGGCTTGTAACCTCCTACAAGCCAAATGACAAATCATGAACTTTAAGACAACTCTGTAAGGATTGTTAGTGGACTCTTACTGAGAGTTCCAATTTTGTGTTTTAGCTAAGAAGGTAACTCACCATTTCTTGTCCGAGGTATTGCTGATGCTCTCTCCATGGACTCTGAGAGATCAGCAGTAACATCCATACCCAAGGCTTCAACGAAACATTTCTCAAATGAAGTGGAATGAATGAAACAGACAAGATCATCTCCAGTATTCCCCTAAGACGTAAAGATCTTTGCAGAATTTTCTAGAATATCCTTTTAGTGTATTAATATTCATGATGTATATGTTTTATTGTTCTGAAGATTCTCTGAATCTGTGATCTCATGTTTTTTACTTCTAAATGTGTTCTCCTCATTACCAGGGATATTCTTATGGAGGCTTTCCTACCACATATGGTTACCAGGTGCCGGATTTCTCTAGACATGTCCCCCTTTTCGAGAACATATCCAGGGGTCCGGACGGCTTTTCAAATCCCAGCACTTTGACCAGGGTTTGAAAAGCTTCCAGCTAGCTGCGATGTCAGGATGGCATCTGCGCATGCACGGATGCAATACAGTGACATCATGCACATGTGTGCATGCATGTGACATCATTGTGCCACACCAGCGCATGCGCAGATGCCCTCCCCAAAAGTGAACAGTTTGAGGGGGTGGGGCTGGGGCATGGATGGGGCAGAATGAGGAATGACTCAGGCAGAACGGGACTGGGTGGGGTGGAACTGGGCAAGTCTGGGGGTAGGGCATGGGTCCAGATTTTTGTTCCCAAAAATCTGGTAACCCTACTACCACATACATTAGAATATTTTAGTATGAGCTCTAGAAGTTTGCTGATTTCTTCTAAATTGAAAAACAAAGTCCATTGATGCTGACATGAATTTATAATTCTTACTCCAGCTTCCTGCTCTTGTCATTCTAGTAGAATTTCTGTATCACTTGTAATAATTGTAAAACACAGCAGCCAGAATAGTGCCAGCAGAGGGACTTGTGAATCTCTTGTAGGTTGCCTTCTGAAAGAGGACTTTGTGAAAAGGTGAAGTCTTATAGAAGGTTAGAAAGGGTGCAGGATTTTGCACTAACACTTTGGGATGGTGAGTTGGTTCCATAATAAGTGTGATTTGCAAACCTGGTTCTGAAGAAGGGAGTACCATACAGTTTCTTATACCCCGCAATTATCAGCAAGGAATCATTGTGGCTTACAATAAGGTTAATAGGTACTCATAGCAGTAACATCAAGGATCATGGTAATATTGAGTTTTACTACAAAATAAGTTGGAGAGTGCTACAATGTGTATAAATGAGGTCACCTTGTTGAAGAATTCTTATTTTGGGGATGGGGAATGAAATCCCCTCTAATAACCAATTATTATATTTTGGGCTGGTTATATTGGAGACTATTGAAAGACTGCTGTTCTTTGTGATCTTGGTCATGCCACTTAACCCTCTGTTGCCTCTGGTACAAAATAAGATTGTAAGCCCTCTGGCAATAGAAAAAATATTGAGTGAACCAGAATGTAACTCACCTAGAGCTATTAGTGAAAGAGGTGTGAGCTAATTCCAAATAAATAGCATAAATAAATTGATTCAGCACTCATTCAAAAGCAGATCTCAAATGTAGTAAAATTGAGCTTTTATGCCCTTTGTAGACTTTGAGCAGTATGAAATCGGTAGATAAAGATTCATTACTTAAACTGTATGCCTTCATAAACCCATAATTGGATTATTGTAATGTGGTCTATGCAGGTTTACCCAAATTTCAATTAAAGCATCTTCAAACTTTGCAAAATATGGCAGTTAGGATTCAAAATAATGCAAGTAAATTTGACCAATTACTTTGGCAACTGATTTACTATCGTATACAATTTAAAATTCTTACTTTGACTCATAAGATATTGCATACAGGTATTTCAGGTTATCTGACAAGTCTGGTTATCCCTTATTCACCAACTTGGACTCTTCGCTCTTTGACAGACAATAGATTAGTTATTCCTCACCATTCAAAAGTGAAATGGGAAAGGACGAGAAATACAGTGGAGGTTTGCAACAGCTCCATCACTGTGCAATTCATTACCTTTCAATTTATACTTGGAATATTCTTATACTAAATTTTGCATTCTTCTAGAAACTTTTCTTTTTGAGAAGGCTTTTCTTTAGAGAGAGAAAAAACAAAACAAAACTTGAACCAATGGTATTAGCGAGCATATGATATGATTATTAGGATATTGGTATATTATGAAGTTTTGTTCTTTGATGTGATGATTATGTAATTCTGTCCTGTACCTAATTGGCGTTCATTTGTTTTTTTTTTAAATTTGTATTTTGTTTTCAATTGTACACCACTTTGAATTGTGCTGCAACTAAGGCGATAAACCAAATAAATATGTAAAAAATAAACATCTAGGGGTATATCTTCTAAAGTACACTAGCAATGGGCTTAGTTCATGCTAATGTGAGATCTTCCCATGTGTTAAGCCCATTTCTAGAATGCCTAGGAAAATGAACAGTTTCTAGTATTTGGTTTTCAGGTTGTATGCTAATGATTGCTTTAGCCTGAGAAACCTAAACATGATGGTGGAGCACTTACTGCCTCCTATTTAGGAGACGCTAAGAGCTCATATCTTAGCACGTGGTAATCAGAATGTGATAGCTGGAAAGCTACCCATTCTCTGCCCCTGATATATCCCCTTCTAAAAATAAATACAAAAGAATAACTACCACACATGCACAGTTTAGTTATCACAAAATGCTTGCACGTGCTTTGCAATACGCATTCTCACATGAACTAAGGCCAAGATTCTATAAACAAAAGTGCTGCCGATTGAGTGTCAGTCACTTGTCTATGCTATTTATAAAATTGCGGTTACATCACAGATAGGTGCCAGATATGTATGCCAGAATTTTCAAGGCCTACATTTCCGGTGGCTATCTGTGATGAGAATCATAACTACAATGGTGTCTACTGATTCCTAACATTAACCATACCTACTTTACCCTTAGGTGCCGGTAGGCAGCTCTGTAGTCGCGATTCCAATGCCATTTGTGGAGGCACTGACTTTTTTAAATGATATTTTAATTGCTTTTAAACAATGCAATCAATTATCACATCTATTAAAGGCAATTAAACCAATTAAAAACAGTGCCATTAGGGTGCCTAACAACGCACAACTAGCGGTGCCATTTATACAATTTGGGCCTAAGTGCACATTAGGGCTCAGCGCCCTTTAGTAAACATGCCCTCTAGTCTGAGTGTAGGCTTTACTAGAACATATGTTGAAAAGAGCATGCTAAGCTGTTTCCTCCTGTCCTTAAAACTTAACTGTTTAATTGGAAGTCTTGACTTAGAGAGTAACGCCCAGATTCTATAAATGACATCTAGAGTTAGGTGTCTAGATCAGTGCAATTAGCCGATCTAGGCACCTAACTATATTATTTCAAAGGTTTTTACCTGCACCGATAATTGGCAATTAACAACTGATAATTGACTTTAATTGCACTTAATTGGATGGTAGGCACCTACCGCTTTGAAGTAGGTGCCTAGTCTAAGGCATCTACCAGAAAGTAGGCGTGGTTAGAGAGATCATGGGTGTCTTTTTGTGTAGGCACCTGTTTTGGGCTTATTCGCTGGTAGGCACCCTCATTTAGCCCAAGAAAAGTTTTTATCTAAGGCTAGGACACCTATCAGTGCTTAAGCCCACTTTAGGCATCACTAAGAGCGATTCTATAAGGTATGCTTTTCATAGAATCATGCTCTGCATTGCACTACTTGGCACCTACTTCAGAGCCATTGCTGTGGTGATGGAAGAAATGCTCTTGATTTTTTGTTTGAGCCCTTTTCTGCTGAGGCAGCGTGATGAAATGAAACAAGACTCTTGTTGAGGAAGGGTTTATTGTTTGATGTTTCTTACCATGGGCTGTTAGTACTGACAGCAGCTGTGGTATGAACTGTTGGATTGGTGGTTGGAAGTAGTGAGAGGTGTGTCCAGCAGCCAGAGTGTAAAGCAGACCTGCTTGCTTGTGGTGAAATTGATAAATAAAGCACATAGGATTTACAACTTGATCTGCTGGAGTGACTAATGCAGGAGGAATACTGGATTATGTACAGTGGACTTAACCAGGATGTTTGAGCCCATCTTCAGTCTTCCGTTGCAGCGCGCTCCAATTATATCCAGCTAAGGACTTGGCTTGATTGTGTTTTTTTCATTTTTTTTGTCTTTTTTTTTTTTTTTTTTGTATGACCACGCTGTCACACACTATTTTGTGTTGATGTACACTTTAATATTTTTGCTCTGCAACCAAGGCCACACAGGTTTTTCTAACGTTTGATTTTTTTATTGTGATGGTTCACGGTTGCATGAGGAGCCTATGATTTATATATCCTAGCCTGAGTGGCTGAATTAGGCTTGGTGAGTGCTTGTTATGCCTTGCCGATATTTCTGAGGCTCATTTTCAATAAAGTGACAGTAATTTCCAGATGCCATACTCAACACAGTGTGTGTAGTTTGTCAAGTTGTATGTTTACTAGTGGTAGTGTATTTGACAATACATCTTGAAAAAAGTGTTTTACCAACCTTTAGGTGCTATTTATAGAATTGGGACATAAATTCTTTAGATGCCATTATTCAATTGAGCCATAAATATTTAACAAAATAAACCCAAACTTCACCATATAAAGAATGATAAAGATAAATGAAAATGTGCACTTGATATATGTGACAAGATTACAAGCAGTCCCCGAGTTACAGACATCAAACTTAAGTATGACTCGTACTTAAGTTGTGGCATCATTTGATTTCAATGAGCAGTATTTCCAGTGGCATAGACTCCTATACTTCTCCTGTAGCAGATCCAGGAATGATGCAAGGCCACATTAAGAACAGTATATGATTGTGCATGCTGTACCTTAGAGGGAACACCGGTAGGGTTAGTTAGCCCTTTTGTCACATGGGAACAGAGGTAAGCAGGAAGAATCTTAACATCTAGCGTACAACCTGAGTTACATACAATTGCTACTACTAATTATTTCTATAGCGCTACCAGATGCACATAGCGCTGCACAGAGTCACAAAGAATAAGAAAATAGTCCCTGCTCGAAGGAGCTTACAATCTAAACAGGCAAGACAAACAAACAGGATGTCATGGATACAGTTAAGGGGAACGGTTGGAGGGCAGAGGAGTGGGGTTAAGGATTAAAAACTATATAAATAAGGTGGGTTTTCAATCTGCTTTTAAACAAAGGAAGGGAAGGAGCTTGATGGACAAACTCAGGTAATTTATTCCAGGCATGGGGGCAGCTAGATGAAAGGAACAAAGTCTGGAATTGGCAGTAGAGGAGAAGGTGGGAGGTGTATAAGGTAAGAGAAGTGAGGAGAGCTATTGAGGTGCAGCAGAATGAACACACTTGTAGGTCAGCAATAAGATCTTGAACTGTATGCATTGGCATGCAGGGGTGTCCAACCTTTTGGCTTCCCTGGACCGCATTGGCTGAAAAAAATGTTTCTGGGGCTGCACAAATGCACAAACGCTGCAGCAAGACAGAGGAGGGAGCCGGCAAGATGGTAAACACCCGGGGGCAGCAGAGGAAAACACTGCATCACCCTCGACTGGGGCAGTACAAAATACTTCACGGGGCCGCATGCGGCCCTCAGGCCACAGATTGGACACCCCTGGCATATAGGAAGCCAGTGAAGTGACTTAAGGAGAGGGGTGGCATGAGCGTAGCTAAGTTGGTAGAAGATGAGTCGTGCAGCAGAGTTTTGCACAGATTGCAAGGGGGAGAGGCAACACTACGGGATACCAGTTAGGAGTAGATTGCAGTAATCTAAGTGTGAGGTTACAAAAGCTTGTACAAGGGTCCGAGTAGTGTGCTTAGAGAGGAAGGGGGTGAATTTTGGTGATATTGAAGATATAGAAGCAACATGTCTTAGCAGCTTGTTGGATATGCATAGAAAATGAGAAGTCAGAATCGAAGACCACTCCAATGTTGTGAGCAGAGGAGACTGGAACAATGACAGTATTATTTAAAAAGAAGGAGAAAGGAGGAGGAGGAGCAGAGGGTTTATGAGAAAAGAGGAGCAACTCAGTCTTGGACATATTTAGTTTCAGATGACAGCATGACATGCAGACAGCAATGTCAGCCAAACAAGCAGAGTCCTTTTTCCTGGACTTTAGGTGACATTTCAGGTGTAGAGAGGTAGATTTGGAAGTCACCAGCATATAGGTGATACTGGAAGCCATGGGAGGAGATCAGGGCACCAAGGAAAGAGGTGCAGAGAGAGAAGAGGTCCTAAGACAGAACCCTGGGATATACCAACCACTAGCGGGATAGCAACAGAAGAAGACCCACCAACATATACACCACAGGTGCGTTGGGAAAGATTGGAGGGAAACCAGGAGAGGACAGTTTCATGGAATCCAAACGAGGACACCCCTCCTAATTAATGGGCCATTTATTACTATTCCATTTCCTGTGCATCCCCAGAAAGAATTCAGAGTCTTTCTAATTTTATTTTATTTTTTTTGCTATTTATCATCTGAATATTTACTTTTATTCTACAGTAATTGCTACTTAGTATTTTTAGGTTATGTGCCCTTCCACAAGCTTTTTGGTGGACTCTTGGCAAGCATGCTTAAATAAGAGGACAACCATGAGGTTTTGTCATATCCACCAGGCGAAGTAAGACATTTTTCTGAACTGATTAACATATAATAAATGTGTGGATTTGGAAAGATAATATAAGAAGCTAATCTAGTAGAAAGATACAGAATATAATACAAAAGGCTATGAACAATTAACTGGATCCATGTAATGTGATACAGAAATTGCAAGTGTCTATCATGTATAAAAATAAAATCCCTTGTCTATATATATCACAGAATTATTTCTAATCTCCTTTAACGACAAGCCCTCCTTAGGCTATTCAGCAGCTTTTATAGAATGAACTGCCTAGGGCAAGTAGGTTCCGTTGATATAGAAGCCCCCTGCTGTAGAATACCCCACTCTTAGAATAGTTGGCAGATCTGCAAGCAGCTTAGAGGAAATATTGATCACAGAGCTAACAGGAAATCCCCAGTCCTTATGCTATATTCCTTCTGCTCATTTTGTACTGATGAATGAAAAATCAATTTTAAACAGCATCGGTGCCTCATTACTGACAACATAACTATCAGTATTCTCATTGCCATTATCTTTCTCTGAAACTGAAAGAGACAGAGAATACCTGAACACCCAGCTCAGAAAAGAGAGTTGTGTTTTGCTGTTTTGAGAGATAAACAAACTGCAATTTATCTTTCCAGTTAGTGAATTAAATCTTTATAATATGCACTTGTAAGTAATGACAGGGGTTAGTTCATTCATTCATTCACTTATCTATACCATTCTCCCAGGGGATCTCAGAACAGTTTACATTAATTTATTCAGGTACTCAAGCATTTTTCCCTGCCTAAGCTCATCCAAGGCTAGGTGTGGGCGTGGTTTCACCCAGTAGTGGCCTTAGATGAGCTTAGGCTGCCCTAGGCGTCTCCCTAGGGCCATGATAGGCACCTGAAATGTAAGCCAGCAAAATGCTGGCCTACATTTCAAATAGACATGGCTGCTGAACTGATTGCAGTGAGGGAATCTCCCTGCCATGATCAATTTAGTGACTGTAGCAGGGAACACGTCCCCTCCGAGAAGACTACCAGCAGGAGGTATGCCCACGATCCGCCCATGCTCCTCACCTGGCCATGCTCTCAGATTTGTGCTCTAGAACTGGCAAGCAGCACTTTATAGAATGCCCCTACCAAGTTGTGCACATAACTTTTAATTAGTATCAATTAGCATCAATTATGAGGTGTTAATTCTCAATTATCAGTGCCAATTAGGCTTGTTAATTTATGAGCACAATGGGCCAGACTAACCAACCTGCCCAATTGGGCCCGATCCGGCAGGTCTGACAAGTTCAGAAAAGAAAAATATGCAGATGGGGATGATCGGAGGAATGCTCTCATCTGCCGGCATGGAACGCTTTTCTGCGATCCCCACACATGCGCAGACCATCTGTAGATGGTCTGTGAATGCCCGTCGGAGCCACAAACTTTTAAAAATTATTTTTACCTTTTTTTTTAGTTTTAGCTCTGCAAGCCCATGGTTTTAACCGCTTTATACCCGTGGGTTAAAACCACGGGCTCGCAATGCGGGGAAGGGCAAGAGCAGGCAGGAGAGATGGGGAAGAGCAGGGTAGCGATCGAGGCAGAGCAGGGCTGCAGGCCGGAGACAGATCAGGGCAGAGCAGGGCAGCATTTGGGGAGATCAGGCAGGAGATAGATCAGGGCAGAACAGGGTGACATTCAGGGAGATCAAGCAGGAGACAGATCGGGGCAGAGCAGGGCTTCTATGGAGCTAGAGAGTCGGAAAGACATTTTTGACTGGTCTCCAGCAGTCGCTTCTTGGGTTGATCGGCCAGCCCAGTCGGTTTGAAAATTTTGGTTGCTGAATCACATCCCTGTCTACTTTGCATACGTTTCTCCTCATTTGCAAGCACGGATTCAAAGCGGATCGCAGGAGAGGTAAGAGAATCAGGCCAGAGGGAAATTTGCTTGTTAAGGCATCACAAACTGATCGATTTGCTTTGTGAATCTAGCCCAATGTAAGGTGCCATGTACAAAATTTGGGGGTTAGACAGTAAAGATTTGTTTTGTTGGAGGGGTAGACCTCATCAGGCATATGATGAAAGATCTAGTTACAATTTCTGGCCATTTTTTTTAATTTTGTATGCTTAATTTAGGCACACATTATTCCTCATGGGCTAGAAATTTAAAGGAAGTGGAGTGTTTGAAGAAAAAAAAAAAAGGTTAATGCTGAGCTAACAAGACTTGTTTTGTTGCATCATGGACTTGATTGTTCTGATTTTTATTAGCCTAATGGACTCCATCTTCTGTTATAGGTTTAAACATTTTAATTTCAGGATATTTGGGGGATTGAGGGGGGAGGGGGACAAAGAGCTACAGCTGATATGGAGGCAAGTTGCTGTCTTTGGTGGTAGGCGGAGCTCTGTATATGAGCCTTGGAAAGTTCCAGCCTAAGATGGATTGGGTGCAGTCAAGGAGAGTCTTTGGCTCTCTAGTTTCACTGCTGGGTGAGTTTAGGTGATTCCATGGAATGACCAGTCGGGCCAAACAAATTGATATTACTGCAGGGGCTTTTGGATAGCCTAGTGATCAATTGATGCATGCCCTTTTGGCGATGTGTTACAATATCGCAAGGTGTCTACATGTGGCAGCTTACAGTTTTGAGCTAAGGATAAATTATAGCATCACCTCAAGCAGTAATGCGAACTAAGCAGATAAATTATTTGTTACTAGGCTGGAATTCAGCAGATTGCCATTGTACTGTTGAATACGAGAAGAATTGTTATAGTTTTGTTTGGTAAATCAAGCTGTGGCTCTGTTTTTGCACAATTCTTGTATTTGTTGCTATTTGTGCAGGACAGGGTGTGTGTAAATGCCCATGTACATATGTGAAAGCCATGCAATGCTTTCTAAAATGACCTCCAAAATGTATTACAAATATGTTCAGTCATTCATTCTGAACAAAATGTTTAATCAAGCAGTAATGCCTGAATACTAACGTTTAAATAATGTAGTATAAACCAATTCAGATTTTAATATAGATTTCATGCTGGAAATAATCTGTTCAATGGTGTGAACTAATAATGTCATTTAATGCTGTTTCATCTCCCTGTTGCATGGGAATAGGCTTTGGAGATGCAGTTGGAACAATTTTAATACATTACATAGTTCAACCTAAGTATAAAGGAAATAATTTTCCCAATGAAAACTATATTATTACCGTATAATCCTTTTACAGCATATCTGTTATAAATGCAATAAAACATCTAGAGGTAGTTAATAATAATAGGGTATTTCAGTTAGACCGTAACAAGAATTCTGTATATGAAATGGGTTATCAAATAGCAATCAAATTTCTAAAGTATGGTACTATTTAGCAACAATTGATAAATTATTCAGTTTTTAAACTGAATGTAATGTAATGTAATTTATTTCTTATATACCGCTACATCCGTTAGGTTCTAAGCGGTTTACAGAAAATATACATTAAGATTAGAAATAAGAAAGGTACTTGAAAAATTCCCTTACTGTCCCGAATCACAACTTTTGAGCAATCTATCTAGTTAATACATTCACAGTTTCTTATTTAATATAATAATCTATATTATAGGGGGTGTTCATGTGACTGGCTATAAAATGGCTGCTTAGTTTGCTTCCTCGTGCCAGCCTCTCGTTAAAGTTCAGATTCTAGCCAGCATTTCTTGGTGTTCAGGTCTGCAAACCTCTAAAATGGATGGCACGTCTTCATCAAGCTCCTCCATTGCTCATAATGTTTCGAAGCATTCACAGCACGAGCCTCCATCACTGGACAAGGCCTACACTTCTAAACTGCAAGCATCTGAATCCTCGTTATCACATGACTTGCAAATTCTCCAGAGCCTAATGCAGGAAAATTTGGCAGCGACGGCTGATATAAAAACTGATCTAAGTAACATCACACTCTAACTTAAACAATTTGGCGCCAGATTAGATCTTACAGAGGAACGGCTTTCTGCCCACGACACCCTGTTTCTCGAGGTGCAATGTGGTATCCATAAAATGGATCTGTTGCAATGTGACTTAGATGAAATGTCTGATCGTATGCACCACAATAATGTCTGCATTATTGGATTACCTGTGAAAGTAAAGACATATCTTACTTACATACCTTTATACCAAACACTCTGAATATTCAATTCACGCCTACCCTGGAAATTAAGCGCACTCATAGAGTGCCGTCTGGCTCGCCATCTCAATCTATCGATGCTAGACCCACAGTCTTTAAAATTCTGAGATACTCACATACCTTACAGATATTACAATCGTCAAAATCTAAATCATCTTTACTCGTTGATGGTAAAAAGATTCTTTTTGTACCAGATCTTTCAAAAACCTCGTCTATAGGAGGGGCCTTAGGCGCTTTGGCCAATCAGGCCCTAGGATCCTGTGGGTTGGGCAGGGGAGGGGCGGGCCCACCTCATTTGGACAGAGGCGGGCCTGCTGGCCAGACGGTGCTAAGACCCATCCGGCCAACTTGGTGGTAAGCTTCAGGGGGTTCCAGGGTGGAGGGTTTGTTGGGGGGGAGGTCCGGCAGGAGTGGTTGGGCACCCTCCTGCTTGCGATCTACGAGGGGTGTTGAGGGGTCTGGCAGGAGGGGTTGGGCACCCTCCTGCCGGTGATCATCGGGGATGCCATTGGGGGGGGGGTCTGGGGAGGGCGGTTAGGGCATTTTGTTTGGGGGTCGTTGGTGAGGTCTGGCAGGAGGGGTTGGGTACCCTCCTGCTGGCGATCTTTGGGGGGCAGGTTCTTTCGGAAGGAGGGGTTGGGTACCCTCCTGCAGCAAATGTCGGGGGGGGGGGTTGGGGAGATTGGCGGCCGTAGTTGTGGCCGCTATACTAATCGTGGCAGAGAAATCCCTTGCCGTGATAAAGTATAGCAGCCGCATCCTATACAGAATCCGGGCCAAAAACCCGATTCTGTAACCGGCACCTGCAACATGGACGTCGGTTATAGAATCGGGTTTACTTTGAGTGGGTTTAAATTATCATTTTACGCTGATGATATTCTTCTTTATCTATCTGACCCTGAGGCTTCTCTTATATCTCTTAGTGATCTGATTTCTCATTTCTCTTCCATGTTGGGGTACAAGGTGAATTGGGACAAAACTGAGCTTATGCCCCTCAATGAAGCATGTGTCCCTTTTAATATCTCATCCCAACCTTTCACTTGGGCTACCTCGGGCATAAAATACTTGGATGTACTCTTAGACAAGGACATGAAGGTTACGTCTAATCTAATTATTGCTAAAACTACAGTATCTCTACTGTCAGGGAGGTTCTATCTTCCTGGTCCCCCTCCACTTATCTTGGTGGGGGATGTTAGATACTTTAAAAATTATGGTAGTCCCAAAAATCACATACATGTTTACAATGTTTCCCTAGTGATTTCCTTCTTATTTCTATAAACAATTGGAAAAGTTGATGCTTGCTTTTCTCTGGAATCATATTCCCCTTAGAATTTTGCCTCAAAAATTAAAATCTACTAAACCCTAGGGAGGTGTTAACTTCCCTGATCTTTATACTTATCACAGGACATTCATACTGAGGCAGGGTGCTGAGTGGCTCCATACCCAAGATGACTCTGATTTGCCAAATTGGCTGTTACTAGAAGCTTCCTTTATCTATCCTATCACCCTCCTTAGATTATTAGGTTCTTCACATTTGCAGAGTAAACTGTATAATCCTTTACTCTCCACCACACTTAAGGTTCTTCAAGAACTCGACTGTAAACTGGAACATCCATGGCTCTAATCCTCATTCTGTTCACTAAGGCGAAACCCTAAATTCTTAATAGAGAAATAACAATTTTTGTGGCCTTCCTGGTATAACCTTCAAATTTGGGATATTGCTTCATTGTGCCAACTGGATGGAACTTGGTGCTCCTTTAGCGATTTAAAAACTAAATATACCCTTTCTAACTCTCAATTTTACCAATGATTACAATTGAGGTCAGTAATAAAGAAATCTGGACTCAACCTGACTGGCGGGGAGTCACGAGCGGTGTGCCACAGGGATCGGTGCTGGGGCCTTTACTCTTCAACATATTCATCAATGACCTGGAAAAGGAGGCAAAGTGTGAGGTTATAAAATTCGCAGACGATACCAAACTGTGCGGCAGAGTTAGGACCAGGGAGGAGTGTGAGGACCTACAAAGGGACCTAGACAAGCTTGAAGACTGGGCAAACAAATGGCAAATGCGCTTCAACGTGGACAAATGCAAGGTCATGCATATAGGGAAAAAGAACCCGTTGTTCAGTTACAAATTAGGGGGGGTATTGTTGGGAGACAGCAGACTCGAGAGAGACTTGGGTGTGATGGTGGATGCATCACTGAAGCCATCTGCACAGTGCGCAGCAGCCTCGAAAAAAGCCAACAGGATGCTGGGCATCATAAAGAAGGGCATAGCAACCAGAACACGGGAAGTCATCATGCCATTGTATCGAGCGATGGTGCGTCCACATCTGGAATACTGCGTTCAGTATTGGTCGCCGCACCTCAAGAAGGACATGGCGGTACTTGAGAGAGTCCAAAGGAGAGCAACGAAAATGGTAAGAGGGCTGGAACACTGCTCATACGCTGAGAGGCTGGATAGGCTGGGGCTCTTCTCTCTGGAGAAGAGGAGGCTCAGGGGAGATATGATAGAGACATTCAAGATCATGAGGGGCATAGAGAGGGTGGATAGGGACAGATTCTTCAGACTAAAGGAGACAGCAAATACAAGGGGGCATTCCGAGAAACTGAAGGGAGACAGGTTCAAAACAAATGCAAGGAAGTTTTTTTTTCACCCAAAGGGTCGTGGACACTTGGAATGCGCTACCGGAGGAAGTGATCAGGCAGAGTACGGTACAAGGATTCAAACAGGGATTGGATGGATTCCTGAGGGATAAAGGGATCGTGGGATACTGAGGGAAAAGGAGATAGAGGGGTATAGATAGAGGATTACTGCGCAGGTCCTGGACCTGTTGGGCCGCCGCGTGAGCAGACTGCTGGGCACGATGGACCTCAGGTCTGACCCAGTGGAGGCATTGCTTATGTTCTTATGCTTATGTTCTTATGTTCTTAACCTGACTGCTATAAATCGTCTCCCTACATTGTTCATTCTTTCCAACCAATTTCGTGAGTTGGGTCATTCAGCATCCAAGTATTATAAACTAATTATAGACATACAATATAATTTACCACTCTTTGTGAAATGCTCTTGGGAGGAAGATTTAGGTTGTCCTATCTTGGATGCCAATTGGGCCTCCTTATTGAAATCCACATTCCATATATCTAGATCAGCTTCAATTACGCAAAGCCTGTTTTTTTTCTTTTCCACAGGGGCCAATGGCCAAAATCCCACAAAATCAATTATACTTTTGCCAAGGAGTGCTGGACCTATAATACTTATATTGGTTCCCTGAAACATTTATTATTTCTTTGGCCTACTATCCAGTCATTTTGGAACTCGGTTTGGATCAATATTTGCTCTTTGTTCCATATCAACATAGCTCTCTCTTATCAGATGTTGCTATTGAAATCCTCTGCTCTCTCCTGTCCACTGATGACAGAAGATGCCTATCTATTCAACCTCCTCATCTCTTTAGCTTTAAAGACTCTTCTTCGTTCCTGGAAGATCTATCTAAAGTGTCTTCTGTTCAATGGTGGAACTTAGGGCTCCTTTTACTAAGCTGTGTTAGGGCATTAACTCGCAGAATAGCGTGCGCTACATTGCCCCACGCGCTAGACGCTAATGCCAGCATTAAGCTGGCATTAGTTCTAGCTGCATAGCAGACAGGGTAGTGCGTGGTAATATCCTGCGTGCGCTAAAGACGCTAGTGCATCTTAGTAAAAGAAGCCCTTAGTTTGAAGCTTACCTAGCAAAGAAATCTGATAGATTTCCTCAGTTTCAATGTATATGGCACTCTCTTAAGATTTATTTACAAGGCTCCAACTCTTGACCTTTATTTTTGAATTTTCTTGCTCCTCCCTCTCTCTTTTCTTTCCTCCTCTTCTCATGCTCTTTTTGGGTTTTATGGCTAGATGCTTATTGGTCATATGTGAGATTTTTATTATTTGTGTACATATTTTGCAAGTGTGCTCTGTTCAATTTGTATTATTATGTGATGGCTCATATCTCACATTGGTTGTTACTTTCTTGGTTGAAAAACTTTTTCAATAAATAAACTATGACTTAAAAAAATAATCTATTTTATAACAGATTTCCTAATATCTTATAGACTGTTAACACCTTGAAGTTCTAAGTGGTTCACAATATTAAGAATAGGAACAACTCCTGGAATTACAATCTAATGAACATATACAAAAAGTATTTTAACAAATATTAATGTAAAAATTATACATAATTAACAATATTATTATAAACCTAAAATAGGGCTCCTTTTACTGAGCGTGATAGCATTTACCTCATTGTCCCGTGCTAAAAACCTCTAGCACCGTTTAATAAAATCTAATGATAGTGTTAAACTTACAAAACATTTTGTACTTAAAAATTTGTTGAAATTCCATATAAGAATAATGCACATAAAAATAGAAAAACAATTCCTCCACAATTTTACCACTTGAAATCCTAAGGACCAATCTCACCCTTTATGTATTGTAGGAAATTATCAGATATGCCCCTTCTATGAGGTTGATTAATGACAAGGAAGAAATAATTAATTATGTTATATCAAATAACTCTATGCTTTCCATCTACTATAATAAAATGCTAAGCGTGCATGCGCACTACTACCTGTGTGATCCATGATCCATAGGTCCGTGGCCGGCTGGAGTGTGCATGCGTGCTTAGCTGTGCCAGTGGCCAACAGAGAAATTGAAAAGTGTTGGCCTCTCTGCTCTCCACCTCCTGAAGCCATCGAAGCGGCAGTCCTCCATCCAGGAAATAAGGCCCTACCGGTCGAAGTTTATTTTTAAGTTAAAAGCCATGACAGTGGTTCCTCTCACGAGCTGCACCTGCGTCAGAGAAGGCGGGGATCATGAGAGGAGCCGCTGGGGCACCTTTAAACTTAAAAATAAACTCCGGCAAGGGACTAAGGGAGCATGCCAGACCGCAGGAAGGGAAGGGGGGTGGCAAGGGACTAAGGGAGCAGGCCAGACCACGGGAAGGGAAGAGAAGTAGGGGGAAATGCTGCTGCACAGGGACATGGAGGGAAAGGGAAATACTGCTGCTGCTGCTGCACAGAGAAGTGGAGGGGGAGGGAAATACTGCTGCACAGGGAAGTGGGGTGGGGGAGGGAAATGCTGCTGCACAGGGAAATGGAGGGGGAGGGAATGCTGTTGCGGTTGCTGTACAGGGAAGTGAGGGGAGGGAAATGCTGCTGCTGCACAGGGAAGTGGGGTGGGGGAAATGCTGCTGTACAGGGAAATGGAGGGGGGGATGCTGCTATGGTTGCTGCACAGGGAAGTGGGGGAAGAGAAATGCTGCTGCTGCATAGGGAACAGGGAGAGAGACAGACAGACAGTGGGAGGGAGGGAGGGAGAAAGAAAGATAGATAGCGGGAGGGAGACAGGAAGATAGGAAGAAAGACACAGAGGCAGGGAGAGAGACAGAAAGACAGACAGACAAAGGGGGCCAGGGAGAGAGACAGACAGAAAGAAAGACAGACAGACAGACATATATTCTAGCACCCGTTAATGTAACGGGCTTAAACACTAGTAACTGGTATAAAACATTGGAACTCTCTTTCCAGTGTTTTGAGATTATGTAAGGACCTCTGCTAATCCATAGTCCTCCCGTCTCGTCGCTCCCTATGTCTGGAACAAACTGTCTGAATCTCTAAGGCAGGTTCTAATTTTGAACTAAGGCCAGTGCTGGGCAGACTTGCACAGTCTGTGTTTGTATATGGCCATTTGGGGGAGGATGGGCTGAAGAGGGTTTCAATGGCTGGAGGGGTTTAGATGGGATGGAGTAGGTTTTAACGGAGATTTTGGCAGTTGGAACCCAATCACAGTACTGGGTAGAGCTTTGGATTCTTGCCCAGAAATAGCTAAGAAGAAAAAATAAAAAAAAATTTAAATTGAATCAGGTTGGGCAGACTGGATGGACCTTTCAGGTCTTTATCTGTCGTCATCTACTATGTTACTATGTTACTATCTCTAGCAGTGCTCAAATCTAAGTTAAAAACCCACCTCTTCAAGACTGCTTTCAACTCCTGACTCTTCTCACCTTGGGTTCTGCTTCCCCAACCCTATATGTCATGGCTTTCTGTCCAAGTTATGTTGTAAGCTCTTCTGAGCAGGGACTGTTTATTTAATGTCAAAATGTATAGCGCTGCATATACCCTTCAGTGCTATAGAAGTGATAAATAGTAGCAGTAGTAGTAGTACTAATTATAACCAGGTTTACAGGTGCTAGTGTAGTTTTCAATGCAGTAATTGTTGTGGAAATGCTGGGCACACATCCAATATTTAACACCCAGCCTTTGCAGTTAACATGTTTTAATTTTTGTTGGTAAGGTACTCTGTGTGCAAAAACTCAGCACACTTTAGTAAAAGATCCTTACGTTGAGTGATGTCTTTCTATTGTTTTCAATGTGTTACTTTCAGAAATGGCTGTCTCTGATGTGTGCTTCAATCTAAATGTTCATTCCCAGGTATTCGTATGTATATTTTACTAAAAGCTCCACATTTATCAAGCCTTTGTAAAATACAGTACTTGGATATCCATATCAAGATGTGCACAACTTTCTAATTTCTATCTAGATCCGTATGCAAATCTGGTCTTGTTGTCTGTGAGCCACAAAGTGAGCAATTAGAAGTATACAGTATAGCAACACTTAGAAACATGATGGCAGATAAAGGTCAAATGGCCACCCAGTCTTCCTATCCACAATATCCATTATCTCCTTCTTCTCCTTAAGAGATCGTCATGTCTCTCCCACTCTTTCTTGAATTCCGACACATACTTTGTCTCCACCACCTCTACCAGACTATTCCACGCATCTACCACCCTTTCTGTAAAAAAAGTATTTCCTTAGATTACTCCTGAGCCTATCACCTCTTAACTTCATCCCAAGTCCTCTCACTCTGGAGTTCCCTTTCAATTGAAAGACACAGGCCTCATGTGCATTTATGAGTGCCATGTAAGTATTTAAACTTCCCTATCATATCTTCCTTCTCCCACCTTTCCTCCAAAACATACATATTGATATCTTTAAGTCTTTCTCCATATGCCTTATGATGTAGACCACTGACAATTTTAGTAGCCTTCCTCTAGACTGACTCCATTCTGATTATTTTTGAAGGTGTGGTCTCTAGAGTTGTACACAATATTCTAATCTCTCCACTCTCTCCACCCACCCCCCCAGCACTCAGCTCATTGATTAAGTCTCTCTTATCTGTACCCTTCTCTACAGCCAGTTCCAGACTCTGTCCCTTCTACCAAATTCCTGGTGACAAACTTCCTGACTTGATATGTCAGGCTCCGTCTCTGGCAGTATTTAAATCCAGACTCAAAGCCCACTTCTTTGAAGAAGCTTTCAATTCCAAACTTCAACCCACCCTCTGTAATTCCCCCAAATGAGCACAGTGTATTGATGCACCTTCCTATCCAGTTTTTCTATCTTGACTACATTGTAAACTATTTTTTAAGCAGGGTCTGTCTCTTTTATGTTTTGACATACACCACTGTGTATATCTAGTAGCACTATAGAAATGATTATTAGTAGTAGTAGTCTCACTAGAGTCTTATACAGGGACGTTAATACCTCCTTTTTTCTACTGGCATTCCTCTCCTATGCACCCAAGCATCTTTCTAGCTTTCGTCATTGCCTTTTCATCCTTAAGATCATCACACACTATCACGCGCAAGTCTTGCTCCTCTTTCATGCACAAAAATTCTTCACCTCTAAACTCAGACCATTCCCTCAGGTTCTTGCAGCCCAAATGCATGACCTTGCATTTCTTAGCATTACATCTTAACTGCCAAATTTCAGACCATGTTCAAGTTCAATCTATTTGATATACTGCAAATATTAAACCGAGATTAAAATCTCAGGAGTTTACAATATAAAAGTACCATATATGTATTTAAAAAGGGGGGGGGGGAGCAAACACAAACAAATGAACAAAGTTCCAACTGAACAGACAAATTTAGAAACATAAGGAAAAGAAGAGAAAAGAATGGGTTGGTTACAATTAAAGCAGAGGAGTAAAGAAGGGAAAAGGATAAAATCATATAAGGTAAGGGTAAAAATTTAAACGTATCATTGCTTATTGAGGTCCTTCATGTTAATCACACCATCAGGGGTATGTACTCTATTGCAGATTTTGATATAATCTGCAAAAAGCCAGACTTATTATTCCCTCTGTAATTCTCCTACCTGCTAAGCACCAATAGCTGTCTCATCATTCCCTCTGTAATCCCCCCACCTGAGCCCTGTGTATAGATTCACCTTCTTGTCCAGTTTGTTTGTCTTGTCTAGATTTTAAGCTCTTTTGAACAGGGAAAGTCTCTTCTATGTTTTGATGTATAGCACTGTGTATGTCTAGTAGCGCATAGAAAGATAAAACGGCTGGTCCTGCCACCTGGCCGCTCACTCAGGTCTGAGACATCCCGAAGACGCTCATATTCTCACTACATACCCAGAATGTGGCACATCATCCCCCCATCTATTAGATCACTAGACAGTCTTTGGAACTTCAGAAAAGCCGTGAAAACCTTCCTCTTTACAAACCCAGCATCTTGAAGAACCACGTCTACACCCTGAAGAATGGATCTCAAAGACATGACCTAAAACTCCAAACGGAATCTCACAAATACTCGCATGCCACCGCAAATACAACTTGAATTACTACTACATTCTCCGACAACAAACATGCACCCACTTACTAAAAAAACTATCTTACCTCCAAGTGATATCTACACTGAATGTGCTGAAATTAAATCCACTCTATGCCCACTAAGTCAGTATTTTATGTCTGCATGTTATGTCTATAGAACATAAGAACATAAGCAGTGCCTCTGCTGGGTCAGACCACAGGTCCATCCCGCCCAGCAGTCCGCTCCCGCGGCGGCCCAACAGGTCATGACCTGTCTGAATCACCCCTTGGTTTCTCATCGAAGTCCTATCTTCCCATCAAATTCCTGACCCTTTGTCCCCGCAGTGGCGTACCTAGGGTATGTGGCACCCGGGGCCCATCATTTTTTGACACCCCCCCCCATGTAAAAAAATATTTTTTGTAATGACCATGAAACGGAATAAATGGTCAGAATAGAAACAGGCAGTGAAAATTTTCTTATATTCCAAACATAACATAACATAACATAAATTATGTCTGAATTGTCATAACATCAGAAGTACATATGGAGTAGTTGCAGGTGATGCTTGGGACAGTTCTGATTGTGTTAGTTCGGTTTTATGTGTTTTTTGAATAGAAGGGTTTTTATTTCTTTTTGAAGGTTTTGCAGTATGTGGTCGATGTCAATTGGTTGTAGGGTTGGGGGTCGAGTGTTGCAGCTCGAATGGCTAGGAGGTTGTCGAACAGTTTTTTTTCCTTTTGACGTTTTTGGTTGGAGGGTGTGTGAATGGTGCGTGAGTTCTCCTATGTCTGTTTGAAGTGGATTGAATTATTTAGCTGAAGAAATTAGTTACCCCCTCATCCCACACACATTAATTCTCTTCCATTTTTGTTCCCATTATAAAAAACACTGATAAGTTCCCAGAAAAAAAATACATTAAAATAAGAAGTGAAAACAAAGGCCCCTACAGATGAGAACATAACATAAGAATAGCCTAACTGGGTCAGACCAATGGTCCATCATGCCCAGTAGCCCATTCTCATGGTAGCCAATCCAGGACACTAATACCTGGTCAAAACCGAAAGAGTAGCAACATTCCATGCTACCGATCCAGGGCAAGCAGACACTTCCCCCATGTCTTAATAACAGATTATGGACTTTTCCTCCAGGAATTTGTCCAAATCTTTCTTAAAACCAGCTACAACTATCTGCTTTTACCATAACTTCTGGCCACTTCATTTTTAAGTTTAGATCTTTCCTTTCAAACAGAGACCTTGCTAGATGTCAAATACAGCACAAGGTAACTTCACATGGACTTAGCTGTGCAGGAAATGTGAATCTCCTCATACACCCACCATATAGTGCAAAAATGTGCAAAGGTCTGTTTTTTTCTTTCGATCACTACATAGCCTAATGCCACACAAGCAGCGCTGTTACAAACATATTCTGTAGGTCAATGCTAAGGATAACAAAGTTTCCTTCCTTGGACCAGAAGGAGATACTGATAAACCACTGGAAGAGATCCCAACACAACACCCAATGACCCACTCAGTGTGTGAACCAGTTGAGTGGAGTGGACTAACTGGGGGGTGGAAATGGGCCCGGAGTTTGCTCAGCAGAATTTCCCAGACCACCTCTTCCTCTCAACACATTGACACGCTGCCACCACCACCACTAGAAACACCTCACTGGGTAGGCCAGCTATGCTATAAACTTTATAAAACACATTATTATATTTTCTTATAAAGCACATATTTTAACGGAACTCTCTGACATCCTCAACCTTTCCATTCACAAAAATAGAAGGAAGAAAAGTTCCCATTTCCTGCTGTTTCATGTCCCCGGCCTATATAATATTTTTTTTCTGCAGACCCTTCAAAAGTCTGACCAAATCCTCGTTTCACTTGCATTATAAAGTACTGAGGATGCCATCTCTCCCCAATCCCAGGTCCTAAAGTCTAAGACAGTAGCGCAAACTAATGCTGCCAGATTCAGGAAAAAAAATTTTGATTCGATTCAGCCTATTGAATTGGTTTTTCAATTCAATTTTCCTGCCCAGTTGGGTGATTTTTTTTCAAAACTCCTGGTGGGTTTTATAGCTTTTTCACCCCCTTTGGCTTCTCCTAACCACACTGGCGCTGTGGTGTAAATAAAATAAAGAAACAAAAAGGACTTTTCCTCTCTCTGTTAAATCCTAGCTCACGTTTGCAGTCCAACACCAGCTCTGTCAGGATATACATTTCAAATCTGACATATTATAATCACAAAACAGAAAATAAAATTAATTTTTCTACCTTTTGTTGTCTGGTTATATTTCAAATCTTGTTGGTCCAAGGCTCTGGTTTTCTTCTGATAACTTGCTTGCCAGGGTCTCCTTCTTTCTTCTTTCTGCGTACTAACCATCCATCTGCCAACTCTGTCCTCCCTTTCCATTTCCCTTCCCTCCCCAGGAAGTCTGGTATCTTTCCTTTTTTTCATCTCCCTCCACAGATCCACCTTTTCTTAACCACCCTTTCATCCGGCATCTCTCCCTCCTTCCCCACCACCCCAGAGTCCACCATCTCTCCCTTTCTTTTCCCAATTACCCTCCTATCCAGTATCTCTATCCCTCCTCCACACCATCCCTTGTGTCCAATTTCTCTCCCTTTCAGTTCCTTCCCTCCCTAAATCCCATGGTCCATCATTTCTCTCCCTCTCCTCTATTTTCAGACCCATTATTTCTTCATCCCCCCCCCCAAGTTTGGCATATGCACGTCTCTTTGAACACCCCCTTCCCTCTGTGTACTTCTAAACCAGGGTCCCCCCCAAAGGCCTGTCCCCCCTTAAAGGTCTGCCTGTCCCCCCTTGAAGGCCTGCACCCCCCTTGAAGGCATGTCCCACCCCCTTGTAGGCCTGTCCACCCCCTTGTAGACCTGTCCCCCCTTGAAGGCCTGCCTGCCCCCCCCCCTTGAAGGCCTGTCCCTCCCCCTGAAGGTCTGCACACACCCCCCCCGAAGGCCTGTCCCCCCCCTTGAAGGCCTGCCTGCCTGTCACCCCCCTCCCCCTTGAATGCCTGCCTGCCTGCCCACCCGCCCCACCCCGAAGGACCGCTCGCCCCCCTGGCCTCCCCGCACCACCTATGAAGCAGCACTACCTATGCTCCCGGCCTTGCCGTTCAGTCCCCACCACCACCACCACCCCCGAAGGACCGCTCGCCCCACTGACCTTCCTGCACCACCTATGAAGCAGCCGCAGCAGGATCGCGACGTCAGCTATCCCTGCGCTGCTTCCTGCGCCGCGTTCCCGCCCCTCCTCTGACGTCAGAGGAGGGGCGGGACCGCGGCGCAGGAAGCAGCGCCGAAGCAGCTTAGGGATAGCTGACCTCGCGATCCTGCTGCTTGCTGCTTCACAGGTGGTGCAGGAAGGTCAGTGGGGTGAGCGGTCCTTCAGGGGTGTGGGGGGACTGAACGGCAAGGCCGGGAGCACCCTTTCAGGGCTGGCACCCGGGGCGGACCACCCCTCCCGCCCCCCCCCCTTGGTACGCCACTGTGTCCCCGCACCCCTTTCAGTACCCTACGATCCCTTTGTCCCTCAGGAATCCGTCCAATCCCTGTTTGAATCCCTGTACTGTATTCTGCCTGATCACTTTCTCTGGGAGCGCATTCCATGTGTCCACGACCCTTTGGGTGAAGAAAAACTTCCTTGCATTTGTCTTGAACCTATCCCCCTTCAGTTTCTCCGAGTGCCCCCTCGTACCTGTTGTCCCTCTCAGTCTGAAGAACCTGTCCCTATCCACCCTCTCTATGCCTCTCAGGTTTTTGAAGGTCTCTATTATATCTCCTGTAATCAAACCCCTTTGTCTTTACTGTAAATGCTGTAGAATCTGTATTTCTCACCTAAGTATGTCCTAACTTTACTATGAATGTACTCTTGTAACCTGTTCTGGGCTCTTTTGGTAGGACGGGCTAAATAAATAAGTAGTAGTAGCAGACAGCCCTTCAGAAATATCGCTTACAAAATTTTTAAAAAAGATCAGGCCCAAGAACCAAAACTTGAGGCACACCACTTGAAATGTTCCTTCATCCAACTATTCTTTCTCATGTTTCTTTTGTTTTCTATATTAAAGAATGCTTTTCTTTCTTCGCTATATTTTCTCATTGCTTTTTGTCTCTGTCTGATCTTTTTCATCCTATCTCTACTACCTTCCAAGTTTCTGGACTCTCAACGCTTACAGAGAGCTGCTCCATTTGATCCTTCTTGCTGAGCGCTGCTCTGAAATGACAAGTGACAAGTGGCTGGTCATTCTTTCAGGGCTCAAAGGCTGTCACTAAGAATGTGGATTGCAAACTAGAATTTTTTAAAAAGCTGCTATCTAAAATTGTGACTCACAGATCATAATTTCAAAGAGCCATTCTTCTGGCTTGTTTTTGGCTTATTAAAACCAGATCCCTTCCAGGATTAGGAGTTTTTATAGAAATACTAGCATTCATATCGGATTAGAATTGTCTAGCATAAATGCTGAATATGAAAATAAGCCTTTTAAAACTTCTCTCTTGATTGCTTCAAGTTCCAGTTATAGCCAAGCTCTTTAAAATATAGAACATTTCCATAGAGAATCTCCAGGCATTCATGGATGCCCAATTTAGCTTGGTTAATTTGCATGGAACTGCTCACAGAATGAACAATTTTCAAAGCCATTTATCCAGGTAAATGGACCTGTTTGAAACACACAGCCCTCTGTCCAGCTAAAAGCATATGCACACTTTCACAGTTGTTTGAAATAAGGTATTCCTATAGTCTTATTTAGATCGAGGGAGGAAAAGAATAGGCACCCATTTGATTTTCAAATGTACATGTAAGCATTTTGACCCAGCTCAAGCAGCCATCAAAAATATAAAGTGGAAAAAAAAATCTGTGGCTGCTTTTAGCGTGCATGCTTTCTGATTTCTCATGTTCAAAATGAACAGAGAAGTAGACTATCAGCAGGAGGCTGAGAATTGGGGAAGTCAGGGCCCAGATCACACTGCTGTGTCTTGTGATCTTGGATAAGTTACTTAAAAGGCAATTCTATAACCTGGGTGCTTTCATTCATGTGTAAATTACGTGCACATAGTACTGGCATTTTTGTAAAAGTGTCTGCGTACCTTACAAACAGTGCAATTTAGTCAAAATTGCAGAGCTGCCAAGTTGTCCAGTTCCATGAGATAGATTTAAGGGCAGCCCTGGATTTCTGACAACCTCATTCTGGTACATTATGGGACCTTTAGCACCAAGTACATTTAGCAGAATTAGAGACCGTAAAGCTTTGGGATTGGCCAAAAATCTCCATCTTGTAATTGGATAATTTTGCAGCTCTGAAATACTCATATTGCCAGAATGCCACAGTTACCTGTAAATTGTGTGCAGCTTTGAAAAGTATTACTGTATGGTCATTTTCACCCATCCTGAAAAAGAGCACAGGACAGGGAATAAGATCAGCTAACAACATATAAGAATTTCATTTTGAAATCCCCACACATGCTTTGTTACTGCTCCAAAGCAGAGGCAAAATCAATGAACACTTCACCCACAGTGTATCCAGTTAGGGGCATAACTTCCGTTGATTGAGCTCAGCAAAATGCATAGGGCTACCTGCAGCCGAACCCACTCTTTTGTCTGGAACCTCTTCCCCCTCCCTTGCGCCCAGCTGCTTACCTGCCCACTTGGTCCTTCAGATGCTATTGCAGCATAGACAGCACAAAAGGCTGCCTCACTGGCCAGCGGGGAACCTTTCTTCTGCCACCTCCCACCCTCTGATGCAACTTCCTGTGGGCAGGACATGACAGGAAAGGCCACATCAGCCTTTAGTGCTGTCTCTGTTGCTGAAGAATCTGGAGGACCCATGGGTGGGTAAGCAACTGGGCATGGGGGGCGGGGGAGGAAAGAAATGATGGACCTGGGTGGGTAAGGAAGAGAAGTAGCAGACCGGAGGGGGGGGGCATCTTGGTCCTTTCACCCAGGGTCCATTTAGTCACAGCAATGCCACTGTGGCCAGCCAATGCATTTTGAAAGGGAAATTATTTGGGGGGAATTTGAAAATGTACTTGTAGGCCCCATCATTGACTAAATAGTAAGATTAGGAAGAAAAATGAAGGGTTTTTTTTTGGAAAGGACATCCAAGTCAGAATACAGACATCCAGCTCATAATATTTAAACTATGTCCATATCTTCCAATAGGAAATATGTCAGGATTTGCTGTTTGAAAATACACAAGATGAAGATTCATATGATGAGAATGTCCTGCATGAAAAGCCATATTAACAACTGGGATGTCCAATATATGAACGACAAAAAAGAGGAGAGACAAAGATGGCAGCATTTTTAGAAGAATGGACACACAGTTGTCCCTGCAGAGTAGAGAAGTGGCCTAGTGATTAGTACAGCGGGCTTTAAACTAAATCACCCGGGTTCAGATCCCACTCTAACTCTTATTTTGTAATTGTGGGCCATCCAGGAACAGAAAAATAGATATTTTTTTCCAGAATGTACACCAAAAGCCTTCAGGTTTGCAGGTATGTGATCAGGTGTTAGGCCAAAGATACCGTATTTTCACGCATATAACGCGCGCGTTATACGTGTTTTTACAAACCGTGCATAACCTTGCGCGGTATATGCGTGAGCGCATTGTACAAAATTTTTTTTACATAGTTCCCCCCCCCGATGTCCGATTCACCCCCCCCCGCCGCAGGACCGCTCGCACCCCCACCCCAAAGGACTGCTCGCACGCACCCGCACCCCCACCCCGAAGGACCGCTCGCACGCGCTCCCATCCGCACCCGCATCCCCACCCTGAAGGACCGCTAGCACGCACTCCCACCCGCACCCCCACCCTGAAGGACTGCTCGCACGCACTCCTGCCCTCTTGCCCCAGCCAACCACGGCACCCCCGACACGATCGAGGCAAGAGGGAACTCAAGCCCTCTTGCCCCAGCCAACCGCAGCACCCCCGACACGATCGGGGCAAGAGGGAGCTCAAGCCCTCTTGCCCCCCCCCGACACGATCGGGGCAAAAGGGAGCCCAAGCCCTCTTGCCCCGCTGACTCCCCGACAATATCGGGCCAGGAGGGAGCCCAAACCCTCCTGGCCACGGCGACCCCCTACCCCCACCCCGCACTACATTACGGGCAGGAGGGATCCCAGGCCCTCCTGCCCTCGACGCAAACCCCCTCCCCAAAGAACATCCGACCCGCGACCCCCCCTGGCCGACCCCCACGACACCCCCACCCCCCTTCCCCGTACCTTTGTGTAGTTGGCCGGACAGACGGGAGTCAAACCCGCCTGTCCGGCAGGCAGCCAACGACGGAATAAGGCCGGATTGGCCCATCCGTCCCAAAGCTCCGCCTACTGGTGGGGCCTAAGGCGCCTGGGCCAATCAGAATAGGCCCGGGAGCCTTAGGTCCCTCCTGGGGGCGGGGCCTTGGGCACATGGTCGGGTTGGGCCCATGTGCCTCAGGCTCCACCCCCAGGAGGGACCTAAGGCTCCCGGGCCTATTCTGATTGGCCCAGGCGCCTTAGGCCCCACCAGTAGGCGGAGCTTTGGGACGGATTCCGGCCTCATTCCATCGTTGGCTGCCTGTCGGACAGGCGGGTTTGGCTCCCATCTGTCCGGCCAACTACACAAAGGTACGGGGAAGGGGGGTGGGGGTGTCGTGATGGTAGGCCAGGGGGGTCGCGGGTCGGCTGGGGGGGCAGTCAGAGGTTCTTGGGGGGGGCGGTCGTTGTGGGGAGGGGGGTTTGCGTCGAGGGCAGGAGGTCCTGGGATCCCTCCTGCCCGTAATATAGTGCGGGGTGGGGTAGGGGGTCGCCGTGGCCAGGAGGGTTTGGGCTCCCTCCTGGCACAATATTGTCGGGGAGTTGGGGAGTCAGCGGGGCAAGAGGGCTTGGGCTCCCTTTTGCCCCGATCGTGTCGGGGGGGGCAAGAGGGCTTGAGCTCCCTCTTGCCCCGATCGTGTCGGGGGTGCCGCGGTTGGCTGGGGCAAGAGGGCTTGAGCTCCCTCTTGCCCCGATCGTGTCGGGGAGTCGGCGGGGCAAGAGGGCTTGACGTTAGAGAAAGGGCGAACTGCTGGAAGAGGAAGCAGCGCAGGCGCAGGGCTCACGGAAGGGCCGGGACCGCCAAGAGAAAGCAGCAGGACACCGGTAGGAGCTTCTACATGATGGGGGGGGTCGGGAGGCTGTGGGGGTGCGAGCGGTCCTTCAGGGTGGGGGTGTGGGTGCGGGTGGGAGTGCGTGCAAGCGGTCCTTCGGGGTGGGGGTGCGAACGGTCCTGCGTTGGGGTGAATCGGACGTCGGGGGGGCATCAGATTTTCAGGGTGGGGACAGGACTTCAAGAGGGAGAGGAGAGTCGGGGCGGGCGAAAGGAGAGATGGGGTGGCCAGAGGAGAGTCGGGGCGGGCGAAAGGAGAGTCGGGCGGCGACGGGAGAGTCGGGCAGCATGCGCGGTATACGGGTGTGCGCGGTATATAAAAATTTCTGTACATAAATTTGTGTTTTCCGCGCACTATACCTGTGTGCACGTTTTACACGGGTGCGCGTTATCTACGTGAAAATACGGTAGATCTTAAAAAGAAGATTGCACTGGCAGCAAAAACACACAGCAAAAACTTTTTTACGTACCGTATATGGTTGAATATAAACTGAGATTTTTGGGCATCTCGGTTTATATTTGAGCCACCACCCGACCGATGGCACAGCTGTCCTCCATTTAAATCCCGATGACCACCAGGGCTGTAATCTTAAATAGAATGATTCCCCCCACACCCCACTCTCCCCACTGAATACTGAATCTTGAAGTCACTATCCTCCATGCACACACACCCGCCACCACTGCAACCCTCTTCCATGCATGCCCCACTCCCTGACATTGTGCTTACCATTAGCACTGGAAACCTGCTGCCGCCGTCAATGCTGTATTCTGTATTGGACTAATTTTAATACATTGAAAGGGACATCAGATCTTGTTGCCTATTCTCTTAATTAAGAACATAAGAGTTGCCATACTGGGATAGACTGAATGTTTATCAAGCTCAGTTTCCTGTTTCCAGCAGTGGCCAATCCAGGTCACAATTATTTGAGAAGATCCCCAAAAAATAAAACAGATCTTTTGCTGCTTAGCCTAGAAAAAAGCAGTTTATATTCTCGTTTTTGTAGAATGGCTCACCATGATCACCCAAATTTCCAATCTTACTTTATACTTCAGTCATCCTTTGCTCCTCCATTTTGAGGGGTAAAAAGATCACCTTGGTTTATATTTGAGTACACACTTATCCCTCCGTATTCGAAGTTTCCACAATCGCGGTTTCAATTATTTGCAGTTTTTTTACTTCTGGCTCCTCCCACCTGAATTAGGTCATTCATGGTTGCAGAGAAAAATTTTGCCACATTTTTCCAAGCACTGATTCACAGGGTGCACAGAGAAAATCACAGATTATTAGCCTCTTTTCAAGAATCAGTCAAAGAGACCAAGTCACACGCATTTGCGTTCTCCCCAGTCAGCATGCCTTATCCCATCCCATCCACGGTACGGTATCTTTCCCTCCATGCTTCTACTGCGACCAAGGTCTGGCATCTCTCGTTCATTCTCAAACCCTACTGGTTCTACCTTCAAATCTCTCTCTGAGGTTGTCGGCAGTGGCGGTAGTTTACATGGGGTTCCCTGTGGCAGCCCTGGAGCTTTCCCTCCACCATGTCCCGCCTCGCCGGAAACAGGAAGTTGAGTCAAGATGGGAGATGGAACGCGGTACAGGGAAAGTGGTTGCATCAGAAGGGGAGCAGGGATGAAGTATGGTTGAGCTACCGGAATGCGAGATTGTTATTCACGGTTTCACCAAATGCGGGAGGGTTTTTAAAAGAAAACTGCGAATAACATATGAAAAAGTTATTTGCAGTTTTACAGTGTTCGAGGTCAGGTTGATCCCATAACCCCCGCAAATACGGAGAGAGAAGTATATACAGTATATTTAAAGCAAGAAGCTGGGAAATGAATCGGTTGGACTACTAGATGACCAAGGGATAAAAGGGGCTCTCAGGGAAGACAAGGATATAGTGGATAGATGTATTATTTATTTTAAAAATTTATATACTGCCTGGAGTCTCAGCGATTTCCAAAATAACATACATAAAAATAACACATGCAATACATTATACAATAATTCAGAGCAACTCAAGAAGTGGAACCTCAAAAACTCCTTGGTATCATCCTTCACTATCATTACAGTTAGATGAGAAACAGAATCCTAGGGAGCAATTCACAGGTATGCAATGACAAAAAAGCATAGTTAAAACAATCTTCTTAAAACACAGTAGTACAAAATCCTGGGGAGGAATTCAAAGATATGCATCGACAAAAAGCTTTGTTTTAAGCAATCTCTTCAAGCTAAGCTGATCCAAACATAGTCTTAATTGACCCCATAATTTATTCCATAGAGAAACACCCATGCACGAAAACATTCTTAGTTGTATGGCCACATACCTTATATTCGTAGCCGATTGAGATATCAATCATATACTACTATCCAATCTCAAAGCTTGGGATAGTCTACTTGGGAATCTAGCTAGGTGCTTCGGACCTGGGTTGGCCACTGTTGGAAATAGGATACTGGGCTTGATGGACCTTCGGTCTGTCCCAGTATGGCAATTATTTTGTTCTTATGTTACCTCTCCACTCCCCAGGCACTTCCGATCTTCTTTCTTGTTCCCTTTGTTCTTCTGGACTTGCTTCAGTCACATACTTCTAACCATATACAACCTCCCTGGCCTCTTGGGCCACCTCTTCACCGGTCCCTCTGTTCACCACTGTTCACTCACTCTCAGCCCACCTCTTCAGGTTATGAGGCTGCTTCCTAGAGGTCCTCTGAGAGCTCCCGTACCATTTAACAGTCTCATTACCACTGGTCCCGCTGGTCCCTCTGCTAGTCACTCGCCAGTCCCCCTCATTCTTTGTACCTTTAACTCTTCCAGCTGCTTGCGGGGCCACCACTGATCCCTTCCTCTCCAGTTTTTTGTGTCCCTACCAGTCCTGGATGCTCTTCACTGTTCACTCCATCAATCGTCAAGCCTGGGGTACTCTCCTGGTCACCCCCAGCTCTACCAGGCCCTCTGGCTACTTCACTCCTCAACTAGTCACCACTGGTCTTCCTTTCTGGTCTCTCCATCAGCCACGGTCAGCCAGGACTCCACTGGTACTTACACAGACCCTCTAGTCACTGGTAATTCCATGAAGCCTGTCCCTTAGGCACTCTCTCTCTGAGGACTCTCCTAGTCCTTCAAATGATCTCTCACTGGGCCCTATGCTTGTTGTTGAGCCTGAGTGCTTGCCAGTCATGCCAAGCTCTACCTTGTAGGCTAGTACAATGCAGGCTCTCTCTCTCTGCCTCTCTCCCTGCTGCACTGTGCCCCCTGTCAGCACTAGTCAGAACTGGAAAGCTCCTTTACTGCACCAGGCCCCCTGTCAGCACCAGCTAGTACTGGTATTGAGTTCTTACCAGAAGTTAGACCAAAGCCAGCATTTTTCCTCCTAAGGGTCACCCAGGCTCCCAAAGGAGCTCTTGCTCTTCTCAGCTCTTAGCTTGGGAACTGTCCTTTCTAGCACCTTACTTCACTCAGGGTGAACAGACAGTTTCCAGCAGCCTTTGCAAGGTCTCTTTGCAAATGAGCTCCACTGCTCAGGCTGTCTCTGCTGACTTGTGACAGGAGCTTCACCACGCCACAAGGTGACATATATTTTAGTACACTAGATATATATATATATTTTTTATTTCTGGAGGACTCACAATAAAAAAAATTGAAGAGTTAAAGAGGGATTTCAACCTTAATCCCTTTGTTTAAATACCACTGCATTAACTACCAGGTTACTCCTCAGACTTGCTTCCTGCTAATAATGTCCATAAAACCTGAAGTTGTCATACAGGCTGGTATGCTTGTTCAGTTTCACTTTCAGGGGATTAAGGAGATATCATGCCTTAATAACCCCAGTGGTCATCTGCTCATTCGGAGCACCTTTTTATACTGTGGATTTAACTGAACCAGGTCTAATTTAGGACATCCTTCTTTATAGGTTTGGACATTTCTTCCCTTTCCGTAATCACTGTTGGACATCCTGATTTTGGGTCCTCCCTAGTCCTGCCCAAAACATGGCCACAACATGCCCCTTTGCTATTTGGATGTACTGAAGTGTTGCCTTTTCTGCCTTTGAAAAATCAGGATTTGGATGTTTCAAGCACATGGACATCTATTTGGGCATTTTGAGTCATCCATATGTCGTATGTTTCAAAAATAAGCACAGTATCCAGAAACAGAAGATTAGCAGTTCTAGAAATTAACAAGATTTTCTAATAACTTTGAATAGTCTTTAGAAGGTACTGCTGTTTTACTGAATAACAACGCAAAAAGTACTATTCGCTACTAACAGTTCTGTTTTTAAATGGTGCTTTTTAACAGTCTTCAGAATGAATATCTATTATATTGTTATTTCTTGTTAACATTATCTGCCCATTAGTAATCTGTTATCCAATTACTCCCCTCTCCCTCCCCCCTCCCTATTCCACCAGAATTTATGGCACTGTTATATATATAATCTGTTATCTTCATCTTATCGTAATTTTACATTGCGATTTATTCCCAACAGGTCCTGTCGGACATTACCTACTAAAATGTACATCTTATATTTTTGCTCAGCAAATTGTATTTCTATACTATTGCCTCTTAAGGTCTCTGCTCTCTATATTTCCTCTGAATATCTTCTTATTGTATTTCGCTGAATGTCCAGCTCTCTTGATTGTAAACCGCCTAGAAGTCGCAAGATTGTGGCGGTATAGAAGAATAAAGTTATTATTATTATATCATATTGGGCAGTAGTCGATATAATGCAAACATCATAATTCACATTCTACAGCTGATAACTCTATATCTTGTCCTTATGTTGCAGAAAATAAGCCCAGCAAATGTACACCATTTAGACAGCACAGAATCCTATAGCTTTTCTCTATAGCGCCTAGTCACTTATATATGTCAACTAGTCTTTAAGCCCGTTAGATTAACGGGTGCTAGAACATATGTGTGTGTGTCTGTCTTTTTTTCTCTCTCTCTCCTTAGCCGCTTTCTTTCTTTCTGCCTTTCTTTCTTTCTGCCTTTCTTTTTCCTTGCCTGCTCCCCCTGTCCATTTTTCCTTCCTTTTACCTCCACTGTGTCCACCACCACCCCTTCACTGCTCTCCTTATGCAGCAGCAGCCCTTCTCCCTTTGTTTTACCTCCCCCCTGTCCAGCAGCACCTCTTTCCTTCTCCCCCTGTCCAACATTAGTCCTCCGTTCTTTTTTCTTCACCTCCCCTGTCCATCAGCATCTCTTTCCTTCTCCCCCTGTCCAGCAGTAGGCATCCCTTCCTTTTTTATCCTCCCTCCTCCTTCTTATCCCTATGATACTCTTACCTTGCTCTGCCCCTGATCAGAGGTTCCCGACAGCTGCCCAGTTGCACCCATTGGAAAAGTTCCCACTGCCGCATCCCGCACCCCTCCTGACGCGGCTCCCGCTGTCCTTTCTGTCTGTCTCTGTCCCTGGCCCCCTTTGCCTGTCTGTCTTTCTGTGTATCTCCCTGACCCTGTGTCTTTCTTCTTTCCTTTCTGTCTCCCTTCCTCCCTCTGTCTGTCTGTCCAAAGCAGCATTCCATCCCCCTCCCCCCACACCAGTTCCCTGTGCACCTGCCCCTGTGTCTTTCTTATTTTCTTTGTGTTTCCCTTCCTCTCTCTGTCTGTCCAAAGCAGCATTCCATCCCCCTCCATTTCCCTCCCCCCACACCAGTTCCCTGAGCACCTGCCCCTGTGTATTTCTTATTTTCTTTGTGTTTCCCTTCCTCTCTCTGTCTGTCTGTCCGTCCAAAGCAGCATTCCCTTCCCCTCCATTTCCCTTCCCCCCCCCCACCAGTTCCCTGTGCAGCAGCATTAGCGTTTCCTCTACCCGCCCCTGTCCCTTCCCCTTCCCCTTCCCGCGGGCCGGACTACAAAGGTGGTGATTCCAGCAGCGCTTTTATCAGTCTCCACACGCTGCTTCAGGCCCTTCTGCCCTGATTTACTCTGGCACGTCCCTGATGACATCATCAGAGACGCGGCAGAGCAAATCAGGGCAGTAGAAGGGCCCGAAGCAGCGTGTGGAGACTGATGTACACGCTGCTTGAATCGCCATTCGGACCCGCGGGAAGAGAAGGGGGTGGGCGGCAAAGGAGAAACGGAGATCGGCGGCGGCGACAGGTGAAACGGAGAACGTCGTCTGGCTGCGGTCCGGCTTGTGGAGGCGATCTGGTTGTGACGTATTCGCGCGCATGCGCACTCCTTCGGCCACAGACCTACAGCGCACGGAACACGAAAATAGGACTGCGCATGCGCGAGTTAGCCTTTTATTATATAGGATAACTTGATAATATACTTGCTACCACTTCCTAAAAGTGATAACAGAACAACCCCAAACATGCCATCTGTTTAGAAAAAAAACCCAAAATTTTGATGACAAGAATAAACCTATTATTAACTGTTTTAGTTTTAATATTTCCAGGCATTCACACAAAAAAAAACATCTTAAGCAATAAGAATGTGTTTATATTTTAGTTAATATCCTTTTTAGAGCACTTTCAAAATAGGAATGGTACATGCATGGAACATTATTTGACATCCTCTTTGTGGACAGTCGTGCACTATGAATGCATCGGGCTTTTGGCGTTCTAATCTACACAGAGCGGGAACAAAATCATTTCTGGATATTTTCTAAGACTACCTGAGAATTCATTGCACTTTACTTGCTTTGCAATACATAGTTGAAAATGAAACATTTCAGAGTAATACAGCTATTCTTTAAGCCCATGGAGAGGCTTTTGACGTGTGTGTCAACAGGGCTTTAAGTCAGCATGTGTCTTCTGATAGAGCAATTTGTTTGACTTTATGTTGTCAATTAGAATTCCACTTTCTTGCTAAGTTGATACAATTAGGTTACCACAGAGACTTCATTACATTCATAGGAAGACAGTAACCGTGGTATACAATTTTCTCACCGTGATGCCAGTACTACCAAACAGTTACTGAAACAATTGTCTGTAAAAGGACAGTAAATGCCACTATCTTAAATGTTGTTTTCTATTAATATTATTATGCTACAATTAAAATATATGACGGAAAACTGACAAGATTAGATCTTGCCCTTAATATGTTCTTGCCCTTAATATGCATTCATGTTCATAGCTTTTGACATAGTTATGAATATGCATCTGATAAAACTGTCTAGAATTCTTTAAGAGATAGTAATAATTACTACTATTTGGGTTTTTCCCAGGCACTAGTTACCTGGATTGGCCAGCGCAAGGACGGGCTGCTGGTGATGGTAGCATGGAATGTTGCTACTTTTGGGGATTTTACCAGGTACTAGTGCCCTGGATTGGCCACCGTGAGGACGGGCTACTGGTGTTGGTGGCATGGAATGTTGCTACTTTTTGGGGTTTTGCCAGGTACTAGTGCTCTGGATTGTCCACCGTGAAGACAAGCTACTAAGCTAGATAGGTCATTGGTCTAACCCAGTAAGGCTATTTTTATGTTCTTAAAAAGGTACTGGTTCTAAAAAAAAAATAAATCATTATTTATTGCTTTGGAAACAAACGTTGACAACTGGGAGACAGAAAGGATGCCAAAAGAAAGGTACGATCTGTGTCTCACAAAGGGCAAATAAACTGAAAGAAGATACAGCAAGTCCAGCATTAGGAGAACTAAGGCTGATGCCAGAAACACTTTTTGGGTTTGTGTACTGCAAATGGCAAAAGATAGATGAAAATTCAGCAGCCCCAGTGTTGTAGGTCACGTTGTCAGGTGAGGGTGTTATGCAACTGTGGGGGAGGGGGGGAAGTGGAGAAGACATCTTGACTGATTAATTGAATACTGTCAGCTATACTTGGTGATGATATGCGGTTAAAACCAAGACTGTATCATATTTGGCTGCCTATATGGTTGACATGGTGGAGCACTGACAATCAGCTTTTAAGCATCAATTACTGGGGCTTGCACAGACTGGTCCACCTTATTGAGTAGACTGGATGTAGATGTGGGTCTTTATCTGCCATCAGTTACTACGTTACTGTGTTTGCACTACTATTTGATGGAACACATAGTAGTAGTATTAGCAGTATGAGCAGTATTTGTGCCAGCATGAATAAGTTTTATTGGATGATAGCCAGTAGCGTGTGCAAGGTTTTGAAGTCTTTCTATATCTCTAACTTGGAATACAGCAGATGGTGCAGCTCCTGAAATAGCAGAAAATGACAGCATGATGGCTGAAACATCAGTTCTACCTACCCAGATGCGGCAAGACCCAGACAACTGCAACAATCAAGTTGAGAAAAGTTCTAAAGGAGACTTAATCAGAACGAAGAGGATGACATTGTGGTCCCAGGAAATGGCAGGAGGCTTGAGTGATGTAGGGACAAAGATTCATCCCCATCCCCTCTCCGTCCCCTCATTTTCATCCCTGTCCCTTCACCGTTCTTGCAGTGAAGCACATTTTTCATCCCTGTCCCTGCATTATTCATCTCCACCCCGCACCATCCCCACAGCCTTTCTTCCCCGCATCTCTCCGCTCAAAGTAGAAAGATGATTTTATGCAATTTTATAGGTCAAAGATATTGCAATTAAACATTTTGGCCCGGATTCTGTAGGATTCTGTATAGGACGCCTCGTCTCAAAAGCCACCTAACCACACAGGCGTCCTATACAGAATTGTGCCTATGTCTGCTTAAAAGAACCTGATTCTCTAACCAATGTCCATGTTGCAGACACCGGTTAGAGAATCAGGTTGCCCTTGAGCTTATCGCAACAAGGGATCTCCCTGCCGTGATAAGTTTAGCGGCAACCCTTTGCCACCCCCCATGAAGACCACTGGCAGGAGGGATGCCCAGTTCCTCCTGCCTGGCACCCCCCAAACGAACATGGCAGGAGGAATGCCCAGTCTCTCTTGCCAGAACCCCCCCCCCCTGAAAATTTGACCGTCCCCCCCATACCCCACCCCCCAATAGGACCTCCCAGACTTCCCCTCTAATTTCTGTTGTTGGCCGGCTGGTTCCTGTCTGAATCTGGCCGGCAGGCCAACTTCCACTGCAATGGAAGTCCTGCCCCTTCCTGTTGCATCATGGGATACACTGGGGAGGGTCCTAAGGGCCTGATTGGCACAGGCGCTTAAGGCCCCTCCTTTAATATAGGGCTTAGGTACCTGGGCCAACCGGAATGCACTGGGAGTGGCGTAAGAATCCGAATGGCAAGATCCCCTAGGAGGGGCCTTAAGCACCTGGGCCAATCAGGCCCTTAGGCCCCTCCCCGGTGCATCCTATGATGCACTGGGAAAGGGCAGGCCTGCCAATGCACCAGAGGCAGGCAAGATCCGTCTGGCCGGCCAAAGACAGAGGTTAGAGGGGGTGTCCGTGAAGGGTCCTTGTGGGGGTAGTGGGTCCAGAGGGGCTTAGGGGATCCTGGTGGAACTGGGAGGATTGGTTGAATTTTCAGGGGGGTTCCAGCAGGAGGAATTGGGCATTCCTCCTGCCATGATTGTTGCGGGGGTTCTAGGCAACAGGAACTGGGCATCCCTCCTGCTGCAATCATTCAGGGGGGGTGCCAGGATGGAGGGATTGGGCATCCCTTCAGCCACAATCATTCGGGGTGGGGAGTGCTGGGCAGGAGGAACTGGGCATCCCTCTTGCCACGTTCATTTGGGAGAGGGAGCTGCTGGGCAGGAGGGACTGGGCATCCCTCCTGCGATAATCGTTTGAGGGGGGATCGGCGGCCGCGTTTGGGGCAACTAAACTTATCGCGGCAGGGAGATCCCTTGCCACGATAAGCTCAGCGGCCACGTCTACTTACAATGTAGGCCAGCATTTTGCTGGCCTTCATTGTACACATCTCCCGTTGCTTTAGGGAGACCTGTATGGCCACCTAGGTTCGCTTAAGGCAACTTCCAAGTCAAACCACGCCTAGCCTTAGGCAAGTTCAGGCGGGCTTGCACGCCTCCCTAGGCTCCTGGAGGCGCCTCAAATGTAGGCTGCTTCCCTTGGGAGGTTTTTTTAGGAAATGTGTGTCCCGATTGGCTGGTTAGGCAACAGTTGATAAAAGAACCACTTGTGAGGCATGCTGGCCCGGGTTCTGCATTGAGCACAGAAAACCAAACATCGGGAATTATGTACCAAAAAAGTCTGCCCAGTATTGGCCTTAGTTCAATATTTGCTATTATGAATGACATTCCTCTGTGTTCATCCCACGCTTCTTTGAACTCCGTCACTGTTTTCTTCTCCACCACCTCTCTCAGGAATGCATTCCAGGCATCTACCACCCTCTCCGTAAAGTAAAATTTCCTAACATTGCTCATCAATCTACCACCCTTGAACTTGAAATTATGTCTTCTGGTTTTACCATTTTCCTTTCTCTGGAAAAGATTTTGTTCTACGTTAATACCCTTCAAGTATTTGAACGTCTGAATCATATCTCCCCTGTCCCTCCTTTCCTCTAGGGTATACATATTCAGGGCTTCCATTCTCTCCTCATACATCTTCTGGTGTAAGCCTCCTATCATTTTTGTCGCCCTCCTCTGGACCGCCTCAAGTCTTCTTACGTCCTTCACCAGATACGGTCTCCAAAACTGAACACAATACTCCAAGTGGGGCCTCACCAACGACCTGTACAGGGGCATCAACTCCTTCTTCCTTCTACTGGCTATGCCTCTCTTTATATAGCCCAGCATCCTTCTGGCAGCAGCCACCACCTTGTCACCCTGGGTTTTTTTACCTTTAAATCTTCGGACACTATCACCCCAAGGTCCCTCTCCCTGTCCGTGCATATCAGCTTCTCACCTCCCAGCATATACGGTTCCTTCCAATTATTAATCCCCAAATGTATTACTCTGCATTTCTTTGCATTTAATTTTAGTTGCCAGGCATTAGACCATTCCTCTAACTTTTGCAGATCCTTTTTCATATTCTCCACTCCCTCTTCGGTCTGTACTCTGTAACAAATCTTGGTATCATTGATAGATTTCAGTCACATACTTTGTCTAAGAAGTATGCAGCAATTGGTAAGTAATATACTGCCCCCCTCCCCTCCCCATTTACAAAGCTGCACTAGGGTTTTTTTTATCACTGGTAACTGTGGTAAAAGGCTTGATACTCATAGAATTCCTAATAGCAGTGGAGTTTTTACTGCACCGGCCAGCAATAAAAAACCTTAGCATGGCTTGATAAAAGGAAGGCGGTGGATGGGGGCGGGGATAGTAGCTTTAATACCCAAGTTCATCACAGAATTAACCTTTATTTTCTACAATTAAAAATAATTTTTCTAACATTAAAGGGAAGGGAAGGAATTTTGGATTTAGCTCACATTTTTTCAGTTGTAACTAAAGGTGAGTTGCATTAAGAACATAAGCATAGCCTTACTGAGTCAGACCAATGGTCCATTTAGCCCAGTGTCCCATCTTTGCAGAGGCCAATCCAAGTCACAGGTACCTGGCAAAAACCCAAAGAGTAACAGCATTCCATACTACCGTCCCATGTCTGTCTCAACAGCAGACTATGGACTTTTTCTCCAGGAATTTGTCCAAACCTTTTTTTAAACCAGCTACATTAACTGCTGTTACCATATCCTCTGGCAACATGTTCCAGAGCTTATCTATTTTCTGAGTGAAAAAATATTTCCTCCTATTGGCTTTAAAAGTATTACTCTGTAATTTCATTGAGTTTCCCCTATTCTTTGTAAAACCTGATGCAGTAAAAAAAATGATCCACTTGTACCCATTCTACACCATTCAGGATTTTGTAGACTTCAATCAAATCTCTCCTCAGCCATCTCTTTTCCAAGCTGAAGAGCACCTAACCTTTTTAGTCTTTCTTCTTCCGAGAGGAGTTGCATTCCCTTTATTATCTTGGTTGATCTTTGAACTTTTTCTAGTGCCGCTATATCTTTTTTGAGATAAGAGACTAGAACTGAACGCAATACTTAAGGTGACATTCAGGTGCAAAAGGCAATTTGTAATATTTTAGGGAATTTCATTTATTAAATCATGTTTTTCTTATTGTAAGTTTAACTATACAGCTGGGCCTGTAATATGATTGTACTTTGGAAGCTATTCCCTATTGATAAAGATTCCAGAAGCTGAGATCAATAGTGCTGTCTGACTATTTGATCACTGTTCTTTATTGCATTATACATTGACATTTATTAAGCTTACAAATTAGCTAGTTAATTGAAATTGGTTTTCAATTTGTATAGCACTCGAGAGCAATATGTTGATAACTCCTTAGTTGACATTTGTATGTAGGTTGCATACTATACAAACCATTTATGGTTGTACTGTGTGTACCGGAGTGCAATAAAATACTTGTTCCACAGACATTGCAGTAGATTATTACATAGTAAATTTATTTAGTTTGCTTGTGATAACTAATTTAAATTATAAGTTATGAGCTAATTCCTTGCCAGTGCTACAAGGGGCAACTACAGGTTTTCACAGCTTTATCAATGCTGTTCAGACTAGAAAAAGGAAACTAACCCCAGAAGATTGGTGATGGACAGATAGGGGCAAATTCTATAAAGGACACCTAAAAGTTAGGCATCGTTTAGTCGTCCGGCAGTACAACGCTCAGTGCAATGCTATTATGCACAGACGCTGTAGCTCTAACCACTGCACCACACACTAAGGCATTAAACCACATATCAATTCAAAAGCCAAGCTTATATCCTCTTGATTCACAAGGAGTCATTTCTCTAGGACAAATATCAAATGTACCTTCAACACTTGTCCAGTTCCTCTGCTGTTTTCCAAAAAAAACCCCTCCTTTGACCTCTATGTTCCTCAATCAAAGAACATGAAAATATATATGTGGAGGGGCATAATAAAAAAAAAATGTCTAAGTCCCCTTTTGGCCTAAGTCCTTAAACGTTGAAAGTAGAAGAAGGAAAATGTCCATTATAAAAAAAACACATCCAAAAGGAGGGTTTTTTTTTATAATGATCTGCCTCTACATTTAGCTGTTTAAACGCCCAGACCACCACTTCGTCTATACTAACAACATATAATCAGCCAAAAAAAGCCTAAGTCCCAAACACCCAACACAAGAGCCAGTCCTTCGCCTAAAAGCTGAATTCTGTAACCAGTGTCTGTCAAAACCAACACCGGTTACAGAATCCACCCCCCCCTCCGACAACATCAGGGCAAGATGTAGCCCACCCCAACCCCCCGCCGATGACAATCGGGCCAGGAGGGACCCCAAGCCCTCCTGGCCAGGCGACCCCCCTACCCCCACCCCCACTAATATCCAGGCAGGAGGGATCCCAGGCCCTCCTGCCCCAATGCAACTGCCCCCCAAACCCCTGATCGGCCTGCCGAAAACCTCCCCCCTCGCTGAACCGTGAGACCCCCCGTTGACCCTCGATACCTCCCGTACTTGAGAAACGTTGGCCGGACAGACGGGTCCCAAGCCCATCCATCTGGCAGGCCAGCCATTCCTCAGTCGTGGGGGGGTTGGGTTGGGGCAGGAAGGCCTGGGATCCCTCCTGCCCAGATCTTAGTGGGAGTGGGGGGTAGGGAGGGTCACCTGGCCAGGAGGGCTTGGGCTCCCTCTTACCCCCGATGTTGTCAGGGAGGGTTGCGGCTGGCAGGGCAAGAGGGCTTGGGCTCCCTCTTGCCCCGATTGTAATCGGCGGGGCCAGGAGGGCTTGGGCTCTCTCCTGGCCCAATCGGATCGGGGCGAGGGGTGGATTGTTGCAGGAGAGATGGGTCAGCATTCAATGCATTTGGGAGCCTTATACATTGAATGCTGAATTAATGATAAATTCATATGCAATCCCTCTTTTCACTAGAAGAAACTGGAAATTTTGGTTCTATTTATATATTGATAGTTTTCAGTGAGGGAGGGATATGGATGAAGGATGGCTGGGATTTATCAGGATATAATAAAGACTGGGCATTTGAATTTCAGGTTTGTTATATCCCTGACTGGCTTTTTAGGCTAGTTGGATGTTGTATCTTTAGAGGAACTTAGATTTGTTTGTTCATGTTTAACTGGATGCAGATAAGAAACTACAGCATCTTGTGTGTTGTATTCTCTGATACTGAATATACCTGATATAGAGAGATAGGAAAACATTTTAAATGGTAAAAAAAAAAAACAATAGGGAACTTACCCATGTAAGTCTAGTCCACAATTCACTGCGAATATCCTAAAAACTGTACTGGCTGGGAAGTATTCCAGGACAAACTTTTAGAAGCATAACACAATCTCATCAAGCAGAACAATTTGTGAGACAAGCCATAAACTTAAAAGCATATTTTATTTCAAAGTAAGGGGAAGACTTTCTAAAGGTAGGACAAAAAGTTTGCAAACTTTTAATTCTTTATAAAATACCATAATGCAATATCATTTAGTTCAATTAAACTGAAATGCATTTTATGGCTTTAACATTTTACTTGAAGTGTAGTCCATAAATACAAATATAATGGATCTGATGGCTGTATTTCAGCTCATAATGGGCGATGTACATTATTGTTATGCCAACACACAATGGTTTTTTAAGCGTAATGCAAACTCTTAATCTGTGAGACTAAAATTCCTCTTCCATTCCGGGAACACTTAATAAAAACTGCAAAAGTTTAAGAGGAAAATGTCATAAGGCATTTCAGTACTTTAAATAAGGGTTTACAAGGGATGCAAATTCATTAGCTTACTTTGAAAATTTTAGTGATGCAAAATTGGAATTAACATACATAAACCCTGCAGATTAATATGCATACAATTATACATTTGCATTTTACACTCTCCCCTGATTAAGGCCCCCTTTTATCAAGCTGCATTAGATTTTTTTCATTGCTAACCACTGCGGTAAAAGCTCCATTGATCATAGAATTCCAATGAACATCAGAGCTTTTACCGCAGTGGCCAGTGATAAAAAAACAGTAACGAGGATTGATAAAAGGGGGCCTAAATGCTGTATTAAGGCCTGTAAACTACTAGATTCCAGAAACATTCCAGAAACACTGTCCTCTTTTTAGCAGACATTCCATTAATTTATTCACTGCCAGGGTCAAGCTAATTGGCCAGTGGTCCTCATCTTCTTCCTAATTTCCATTTGTAGAAAGGGACATTATGAGGAAAATTCTATAAAGGACACCTAAAGTTAGGCATCCATGATGTGGCCATCCAACAACTTAGGCGTTCAAATAGATTGAATAATAAGCACAATTAATTACTTTAACAAGCAATAATTGAAAGCAAAGGTTGTCCGTGATTCACAGAATAGGCATCCAGAATTTCATAGACACCCATTGGAAAAAGCTGTGCTCATGGTTTTAATATGGACATCAATTTACAGAATCGAATGGCACTCAGCATCCTAACACATCTATATTCTCGCTTAAAATGTAGGCGTTGCAAAACCAGGTTTATTTTTGGGCATGAGTTAGGCACTAGCTAGGCATGAGTTAGGCGTGCTGGAGGTGTCCAGATATAGAGGTAACGGTTTTGTTTTTGGGGATAAAGAATACTCCAGTTTGAAATTAAGGTAAAAAGATATTTAATAATGGATTACTCAAGCAAAGCACATAAGAACATAAGAAACGCCCTCACCGGATCAGACCGAGGTCCATCTAGTCCGGCGATCCGCACACGCGGCGGCCCATTTAGGTACTCCTTTTTGAAGACCCGGATTTACCGTATCCCTCAATATGATATGCAAGAAGGTGTGCATCCAACTTGCGCTTGAATCCCAGAACAGTAGTCTCCTCCACAACCTCCTCCGGGAATGCATTCCAAGCACCCACCACACGCTGTGTGAAACAGAATTTCCTGACATTTGTCCTAAACCTGCTGCCACTCAGTTTCAGGCTATGTCCTCTTGTCCGTGTCACATCAGAATATTTCAGTAAAGCTTCTTCTTGGTCTATTTTATCAAATCCTTTTAATATTTTAAAAGTCTCTATCAAATCCCCTCTCAGTCTTCTCTTCTCAAGGGTAAACAGCCCTAGCTTCCTGAGTCAATCTTTGTAGCTCAAATGTTCCATTCCTTTGATACGTTTCGTGGCTCGCCTCTGCACTTTCTCCAGCAGAGTTATATCCTTTTTAAGGAACAAATGTATTGCATACTGAATCTCATTCCCAAAGTTTAAAAAAATAAGAAGAGGAACCCTACTCACAATGGCTGTGGTTCAGAGCAAGTGGACATGTCTGATGCACAATCTTTAAATCATTGTGACATCATCAATATGAATCCAGATGGCAGAATGTCACTAAAAAATAATAGGAACCCCTGCCTAAAAGGAAGATCCTGAGGAGGATGAACAACCTGTCTTTTTCTATTAAGTCTATTCCCTTCATTATCTTGAATGTTTCGATCACGTCCCCTCTCAGTCTCCACTTTTCAAGGAGAAGAGGCCCAGTTTCTCTAATCTCTCACTGTACGGCAACTCCTTCAGCCCCTTAGCCATTTTAGTCGCTCTTCTCTGGACCCTTTTGAGTAGTACTATGTCCTTCTTCATGTACGGCGACCAGTGCTGGGCCCGATACAGTGGCATGATAACCTTCTCCGATCTGTTTGTGATCCCCTTCTTAATCATTCCTAGCATTCTAGCATGTTGAGTGAAGACATATTTTATCTGGTTTGTTTTAAATCTACTACTTACCGGTAGTAGCTTCATTGTATGCACCCTAGTCCTAGCATTTTTAGAAAGAGTAAATTGCGGGATTAAAGAACAGATTCAGGTCGAGGGAAATAGAAATGAATAAATAATACTGAGAAAACAGAATACAAAACAGTAAACAGTAAATAAATAGTGGAATGAGATTCTGAATAGTTCTAACCTGAATATTTACTTCTGATGGCATTCAGGCTGTCTTATTCATAAATTATTATTTTTTATTTGCATTTAGCTCAGTTCTTTCAGTAGCAACTCAAGGCAATGTACTCATTGGTTCATTTGAGAGCCTTAAAATTTTCATTGCATGCAAATCAATTTAAAATGCATTAACCTATGAAGTAATGTGCATCAGTTGATATGCACAATTACTGGCTCTTGTTCAAAGGTAGAAAGTGTCCACAATAGTATAGTCCCCCAAATTAATTAACAATTTATATCAATTCTCTTATGTGTAGTGGATCCTCAGCCTGCTATAATGAGTCATTTATATACTCAATGATATAGCCAATGTCTTCATAGGATCACATTTGGACTTTCCTATAATCTTATTTTCTTATTTAAATCAATGTAATAGCTTATTTATGGTATGGCAATACAGAATGACTTATCTGCACCTTAAATCTCATACCTCAGTTGATCGGCATGAATTAATGTTTCTAATGAATGTAGAAAATGAATGTGTGAAACAAATGTGGGGAAAGAACCTTAGAAATTTGGGAAAAAACAAATGATATGAAAAAGTATTGTATGTTCACAATCTTAAAATTCAAGTATAGTATTTCCATATCAACAGAGGGCTTACAATCTAAGCTTGCACCTAAACCATGGAGAGGAAGATGACTTACCAGGGGAATTTCAAACTTGGCATCTGTGGGGCTCAGTCTACCACAGTAACCACTAGGTTATTACTCTATTCTGCAGCTGTTAACAAACCTCCACATTCTTAGTTTCTCAAGATATCTGCATACATATGTGGCCTTTGGGTGCTCTTTTACTATACAAAAATGTACTACAGAAATCACTAATCCATGGTGCATAACTACATAAAATTAGTGAATATCACAGTACATTTGGTTTTGCATTGCTGCAGCCACAAAAATGCAGAGATAAAAGCTTTTATAGCCCACTTAACTTTGAGAAGTTCATGGTGGATAACAAGGAGAAATATGGAATCAACTTAAAAGCATGTCAATCGGCAAATAACATATAGTTTGCTAAGTTAGGGAAGGGGTAAAACGCGGACCTCACAGACCTGACGGACCTCGCAGATCTAAACCCGCACGTCCTTAAAAATCTGAGGTCCGTGCCGCTTGTAGGTAGTTTCTGGCTCTGACAGACCTTGGTGACAATTTAGCGCTGATGGATACGTCTCAGCATAGGGAGGGAAAAGTATTAGGATCCATCAGCGCTAAAATGTCACCGAGGTCTGTCAGAGCCAGAGACTAGTGCTAGCGGCTCTAAAACAAATCCTTTAAACTGGTTTCCTGCAGCCCCAGTAAATCGGCTCTGACAGGCCTCGATGACATTGTAGCACTAACGGATCCTAATACTTTTCCCTCCCAATGCTGAGACGGATCCGTCAGCACTAAATTGTCACCAAGGTCTGTCAGAGCCAGAAACTATCTACAAGCGGCACGGACCTCAGATTTTTAAGGACGTGCGGGTTTAGATCTGCGAGGTCCGTGAGGTCCGCGTTTTACCCCTTCCCGCTAAGTTATGGTATGGTAACAAATAGGCCTTCTATTTTGCTGATCTTTAAGCTTACTAACATCAGGATTCTCACAAATCCTTTGTTTCTTTGTCACCCAAAACAAACTCCCATATTCACAGTAAAATAATGTCAAGTTCCGAGTAGTATTAGTGGCAAAACATTAGCCATAGTTTATTGTTATAACAAATACAAGTAGAACCTAATCAATATTCAATTTTTCTAGCAACAATTAAAGATATCCCTTTTCCACACTAGCATTTCACAACACACAGCAGCTAGTTGATAAACTAGCCCATCTAGAAATATATACAGTATAGCATGATATCAACATCAGTGGGATTTGCAGTTAACTGGGCTCTGCTACAACTTATGTTAATGTTACTCATGAGTGAGCCATTTCATTCTTATGGATTATACAATCCCCCCCCCCCCCCCATTGTTTCCCTCTCACTTCTGGGCACAACAAACCCTATGTCCATTGCTATTCAAGCTATGACCACCCCATCATCTAGTGTCAGCGAACCTCTCTAATTTTACTAATTTCCCATCAGTAGTCTAAGAAGAACCCCCTCCCTCTCCCATGACAAATGAAAATGAGGGTGTGAGGAAAAAGCTGTGCTGACTAACCCATTCCTTCCCTGCCTTATCCCAATCCTAAAATGCCCTCAGCCTGCTAAAATTCCTGTCTCAGATTTCACCAATTTAACCACTCTCTGCACAACTTTACCTCCAACAAATCCCCTGTCTTCTCTCCAACACCTCTCCTTTCACTGCTGTTTCTATCCCCTTATCTACCTGCCCACCTCTTTAATATCTTATCTCCACTCACTAGTCCTCCCCTGTTCTTTGAACCAGTATAAGCTCAGCCAATGTTACCTTCTTTAGGACACAAATATTTTAGGTGTCATCTTCTTGTATGGGCATCTAAATTACTGAAATTGTAAAACTATGTTTTATATTTCTGATGTACTTTTTGTGTCTGGTTAGCATAATCCCAAGTCAGTTGTTGAATTCTTGTTCTATCAGTGTATTTTATGAAGTATCACTGATGTATGTTATATATATATTTTTTTTCAAATATAAGCTGAAATTATGCCAAAACTAAAATAAAATATCAACAAATGTTAAATTAAAAATAATAATAAATGTAGAGGTCTATTTACTAGTCAAAAAACTCAGATATTATGAAAAATCAATAATATTAAGAAAATACTTTCACAAGAGAAAAATGCACAATGTCTGATGGATAGAAACAGCACAGCTCAGGCTTAATTATAAAATGCAATTGAAAAACAGGAGGAAAAAGCCTCAGACTAGGGCCCTTCCACCGCCACAAGAGGTGGTTGAAGGTGGTTAGGCGTTAACCTCATCGGCAAAAAACCTCCATTTCATTGCAAAGGATAAAAACCTTGTGCGGTGCTATTTTGTGCTAAAAGATAGAAGAAATGACTTTCAACTTATCTTCTGGTTGATCGGTACACCAACGGTGGCCAGCGTTTCACAAGTCTGCTGCCTCAGAGTGTAACGTATCCAATCAAGCTTCAAATGGGACGCCAAAACGCATCTCCTCCATCTTGTGGCGGTGGGAGGGCCCTAGTCTGAGGCTTTTTCCTCCTGTTTTTAACTTTTTCATATCGTGTGTCCCGGATGACGGGACATTCCAAAAATGTTGTTGCCATCGTGGATAAACAGTCTGTATGGACTAATAAAGAGCCAGGAACACAAAATATTTGAATTGACAGACTTATGACTTATTTACATTATGTTTACAATAGCCATAAATGATAACGGTGAATAATACAAATCTTTGCTAAAATAATTATGATTGGAAACAGCGTAACGTAAAATTTATTACGATAGGAAAAGGTTGCATTTTATAATTGCATTTTATAATTAAGCCTGAGCTGTGCTGTTTCTATCCATCAGACATTGAGGTCTATTTACTAAAACATTAAATCAGAAAATCGGATGCTGTACTTGCTGGTGGGAATGGAATTTGAGCAATACAATTTAAAATCATAGCCCTTCCAGCTACTTATTTTTGGATTGTCCAGTGATAGGGTTTTCATCAAACCTCAAAATCATTTTATGTTTTGACGTATACACAGAGGCCTGATTCTATCGGTAGGCACCTAGATTAGGGTGCCTACCGAGTTAGGCACCTAACTTTTAATTTAGTTGGTTAATTGATGCTGATAATTGAAAGTGCCATTAAAAATTGATTAAAAACAATAAAAAATAATAATTAGATGGTAAGTGAACATGGTTAGGGATGGAGTTTGGGTATGGATTGAGTTAGGCATTGGTAGATATCTATGTTAGGTGTGGTTATAGTAGTCAAAAAAAACCCTTGGCTTAATATATTGGTGACTAATATTATGACACTTACCAGTTCCTAAGTTGATTTAGGCATTGTTAGGCAATGGCGCCTAATTTTTACTGACAGGTGGTAGATGCCACTTTGATAAGCATCATTTATAGAATCTGGCCCAGAATGCAAAATGATATTAGTTTGTTTGGTTTTTTTTTCTTCTCTCTCTCTCTTGATTGTAGTTCCCTGAATTCACATGGGCTTGTAATCTTTGTAGATATTATTAAGACCTTTCAGCTCCTCTCCAGTCAATAGAGCACAAATTAGGTTGTACAACCATTCTATTGCTAGCTTCATGCAATACAACAAACCCGAGGCATGATCTAATAGATAATGATAGTATGAAATTTTAATATGTAATTTAAAACAACTATGAATATATTTCAAAATATACGTCCCAGAGGCACAGGACTTGATCCGCTTAAGCTTTAGCCTTTATTCAATGATTCTTAAGAAAAACCCTGATCTGCATAAAAGAAAATTCAAGGCTTCATTCAGTGAAACTATTTTCAAATTTTGCCAGAGTTCTTCTTGTCTTCAATATATTACTAAAATATCAGTATTTGGTTGATGATAAAAGTAGGAATTATAAACACTGATTTGTTTGAAAGTAGTATAAACAATGCATTCATATATTTAAAGCAGCTCTTAAACAATTTGGGCCTGATTCCATATAAATCATCTAAATATTGGCACCAACTAAGCACAATTCTATAGAAATTAGGCACCCATTATAGAATCAGCTTAGGCAGCACTAATCATTCTAACATTTAAGTTCACACTATTTATGACAGGATTTTATTTGCCTAAATGCTTGAGCCTAAGTTAGGTGCTCAACAGCTCCTAACTCAAAAACAGTTGCCTAACTTAAAACACACCCATGATTTGCCCCTAACCATGCCCACCTTTAACTATGCACTTTGCACTAACTGTTGTAGAATCAAACCAACCAAGTTAGGCACCTTTCAATTAACTCCACTTAGGCCCGGATTTTCTAAACAGCACTGGTAGGTGCCCAAACTCAGTAAAAAAGCCATTGACATATTTATGTTTTTAATTGAGTTAATTGGTGCTTAAAATATTGGTGCTGGAATCACGCCTACTTTAGGCCACTGAAAATGGTGTTAGGTGGCCTAAAGCACCTACAGAGGTGTGATTCAAATCATAGGTAGGAACTGGAAATGTAAGCCATGAAAAACCTGGCCTAAATTTTTGGTGTCTACCTTTGCTGTAAGTGTGAATCTGTACCCGGTGTCGTTGCGTGATCAGCGGCCTTAATTCAAATTAATAGGCTAAATTATTGGTGCAAATTTAGCCTATTTCTCAATGAAGTTAGGCACCTACATTGGATAGGCGCACCGATGTAGGCACTCTAATTTTAGGCACACTTTATAGAATTTGGGGGTTTGTGTCCAACAAATAAATAGGATTAACCAATTTTGCAGCAGCGATTCCTAATGAGTTGCTGCTGGGTTTGCGTTAATTCCTTTTGAATATTTCTACAGCTGTATGAAACAAAATGATCACCCACAGTATGAAACCCCATTGCCCTAAAACTGTCTAACGTTAATGACAAAAGTTAAAGGCTCTAATGAAATGGGTAAACAGTTCAGGGGTTGATGCTCAGCATGGTTTAAGCAGTCAGGAGAGCTCTTGCCCGCTTAAACCATGCTGAGCTGGCCAGTTGCCAGCTTTCAGTGGCATGTAACTGGGAAGTACTACTGAATACCAGCTCTGACTGGCTACGTAAAATCCAGGCAGTTTCAGGGTGGCCCAGGAATGGTATCAGGGAAGAGCCAACACGTATGTCCACACTGTTAAAGAGGCCAGAGAGGCCCACATAAAAAGTAGTACTGAATATCAGCTAGAACCTGCAAAACTTCTGGTTAGTGGCCTCATTATCTTTTTTTTTCCCTCCCTTCCCAATCTCCCCACAACAGTATCCCTCCTGATCGTAGCCATCCTCAAGTCTTCCTCTGTCTTCATGGCCCCCAAATATTAGCCCTGCCCCCACAAGAACTTTCCCCATTCCCAAACTCCCAAGAGCTTACCCTCCCTTGATCTCCTAAAGAACAGCTCCTCTCTTGAAGACCCCCTTATCCTCCCACCTGTTCCAGGGCCTAGGACTCTAGTGTTCGAAAATATTAGACTGGAAAGGAGCAAACCCAGTAGTTCCTGACCAGGCTGGGTCCAGGCACAGAATGGTGGCCATGAGCCCTAGTGGTAGTCCACATTATTACTAGGGACTTGATTTACCTATATGTATGCTAATTTATAAATTTAAGGTGCCTTTTACTAAGCTGCATTAAAAACTGGCAAGCACCATCCCAGCATAGAGTGTGGCGCAATGGTTAAAGCTACAGCCTCAGCACCCTGAGGTTGTGGGTTCAAACCTAAGCTGCTCCTTGTGACAATGAGCAAGTCACTTAATCCCCCCATTGCCCCAGGTACATAAGACAGATTGTGAGCCCACCAGGACAGACAGGGAAAAATGCTTGAGTACCTGAATAAAAGCATGTAAACCATTCTGAGTTTCCCTGGGAGAACGGTATAGAAAATTGAATGAATCTTTCCTGCACGCTAAGACCACTTTTAGCTTGGTGGTAAAATGGTCCCCATTTTTTATTTTCCATCACACACATGTGTGTATCAAACTTCTATTTGAGCATCATATCAAAAATGCCCCTCTATATCAATTTAAAACATGTTCACCTAAAAATTGATGTTACCTCATGTGCTTGCACAATCAACTTAAAAGTAGATATAAATCTGAGCTTACTAATCCTTCTGAATTTAAAAAAAAAACCAAAAAACATACAAGTAAAAGCACACATGGTTCCAAATTAATTAACAATAAACTCATTGTTAAATCTACACCAATCTAAAGGCCATTCATATAACAGTATGTACTGAATCCCAAAGATTGATTCAGAGCACTCTGTGGATGCATTTAGAGCTTTACATTAGCAAAGATTCTAATTCCCCTAGCAAATTCAACCTAGCAAAGGAAAATCTAAAGTTATATTAGGTGCCATCGACTCATGTTCAAGTGATGAATTACAGAATCTAAAAAGAAACTGGTTATGTGCTAGTTTGGTACGGACCTCCAGCGTCAAACTCATGGTTGTTTTCAACGTGTCCAACCATCTGATTGCAAGTCATCCTCTTCACATGGTTCCTTCAATCTTCCCAAACATGTTGTCCTTCTTCAGTGATCTCTCTCTTCTGATGGTGTGACCAAAATAAAATAGTTGTAACTTCATCATCTGAGCGTCGAGTAAGCTGGTTTGATTTCTTCTAGAATCGATTTGTTAGTTCCTCTGGCAGTCCATGGCACACATAAAATCCTTCTCTAGCACCAGCTAAGTCTAAAGTATAACCAGTATCATTACATTTCTTTATTTTAATCGTGTATTTCTTGTTTTTGTCATAATGTTTTTCATTGACATCAAGGTGGCGAAACAGAATTACATATACATTACAACCACATTAAAAAAACAAATTTTCACATCTGAAAAATCACAAAAGCATAACGTAATATGTATAGCACAACAGTATAAAACCAATAGACATATGTACTGAAAACACGAGTTTACAATTTTATTTAATTTTATATATCGCCTAAATGTCGTAGCAACGCCAGCAGTGTACAATTCCAATAAAAACAAATTTAAAAGAAAGGAACTCCATTACATGATAGGATAGACATGTAATCACATAGCATAACTGAAGAGGAGCTCATGGAAATTTGGAATCTGCACTTATACCAGCCCTGATGAAGCCTACATTTTCTATTTGAGCATTCAAATCAATTGAGGTTTAGAGACAATTTTGATTTTAAAAAGAACATTTGTTTTTGATATTTCAAAGATCTGAACTAAGTTAAAAAAAATTTTTTCACGAAAGCAGAAAATACTATATAAAAAGAGGTTTTTCAGGACTAATGAATGACAACTAAACTAATATATAGACCAGATTTTGTCTACCCACTTTTTTTGTTGTTGTTCTTTTCACTGTTGTAGAGAGGGTCAGGCTCATGTATACGTAATGTTTATGCAATTTGCACATGACTAGAATACCACTTCCATTCATACACTTTCCTGCTGCCTAAACTAAGGCAGCTCTTTATAGCATTTCCCTCAGAATGTATCAAGAGAAGGAGAGAGATGGCCTGTGAAATTTTTCATCACCTGAAATAGGCAAGCTGAGGATAGGTTTTGTTCAGTAAGGGTAGTATAATACTTGTTCTTGGCTGATTTGACAGCAGATGTGCAGATTTTTGCTCTAAAAGTAGCACAGACTGAAACATCCAAAGCAGCTATATTTAGCTTTGTGGGTATAGTTCAACACTTCAAACTCTTCCAGCAGATCCTCATTCTTCAAGAATGAAAGAATTGTTTCAGAGATCAATTTAAAGAACTTTGATAAATGGGAGTCTGGTCAATTGAGTGGGTCATAATGGTTACTGCGGATGGGCAGACTAGATGGGCCATTTGGCCTTTATCTTCTCTCATGTTTCTATGTTTCTATCTTCAGCTGCAAATGAGATAATGGCATCTTCCCAAGCTGCAGGTGTCTGCTCAACCTATAAATTCTTTCAATATGATAAGTAAATCATAGACATAGGCTGTATATCCCCAGGCAAGAGCCAAGTCACAAGCAGCCTCATCAACAAGGTTATAGCAGTACTTTCCAAAAGATGACAGCAATCCACAGCATACAAAGGCAAGTTTCATGGTTGAAACACAGCCTGTGTCAGGTCTGTTGTGTGCTGTGTGCCTTCCACAGAAATAAGAACATAAGAATTGCCACTGCTGGGTCAGACCAGTGGTCCATCGCGCCCAGCTGTCCGCTCCCGCAGCAGCCCCCAGATCAAAGACCAGTGCCCTAACCGAGACCAACCCTACCTGCTTTCATTCTGGTTCAGCAAGAACTTGTCTAACTTTGTCTTGTTTCCCCTATAACAGCTTCCGGAAGAGCGTTCTAGTTCTCTACCACTCTCTGGGTGAAGAAGAACTTCCTTATATTTGTACGGACTCTATCCCCTTTTAACTTTAGAGAGTGCCCTCTTGTTCTCTCTATCTTGGAGAGGATGAACAACCTGTCTTTATTTACTAAGTCTATTCCCTTCATTATCTTAAATGTTTCGATCAGGTCCCTTCTCAGTCTCCTCTTTTCAAAGGAGAATAGGCCCAGTTTCTCTAATCTCTCACTGTATGGCAAGTCCTCCAACCCCTCTTCTCTGGACTCTTTCGAGTAGTACCGTGTCCTTCTTCATACGGCGACCAGTGCTGGACGCAGTATTCCAGGTGAGGGTGCACCATGGCCCAGTACAGCGGCATGATAACCTTCTCCAATCTGTTCGTGATCCCCTTCTTAATCATTCCTAGCATTCTGTTTGCCCTTTTCGCCGCCGCTGCACATTGCGCAGACGGCTTCATTGACTTGTCGACCATTACTCCCAAGTCTCTTTCCTGGGGGGTCTCTCCAAGTACCGCCCTGGACATCTTATATTTGTGAATGGGATTTTTTATACCGACATGCATTACCTTATACTTATCCACGTTGAACCTCATTTGCCATGTCGCTGCTCATTTCTCTAGCGTGGTTATGTCACGTTGTAGATCTTCACAATCCCCCTGTGTCTTCACTACTCTGAATAACTTTGTATCGTCTGCAAATTTAATCACCTCTTTCATCGTACCCCTTTACAGATCATTTATGAATATGTTGAAGAGCACGGGTCCAAGCACTGAGTCCTGCAGCACCCCACTGGTGACATCCTTCCAGTCCGAGTATTGTCCATTTACCCCCACTCTCTGTTTCCTATCCGCTAGCCAGTTTTTAATCCATGCGAGTATTTTACTCTCTATTCCATGGCTCTCAATTTTCCGAAGTAGTCGTTCATGCGGAACCTTGTTGAACGCCTTCTGAAAATCCAGATATACAATGTCGACCGGGTCACCCTTGTATATCTGCCTGTTTACTCTCTCGAAGAAGTGCAGCAAGTTCGTCAAGCAAGATCTTCCTTTGCTGAAGCCGTGCTGACTGGTCCTCATCAGATTGTGTCTGTCAAGGTGATCAATGATGCGGTCTTTTATCAGCGCCTCTACCATCTTTCCCGATACTGAGGTCAGACTCACCGGTCAGTAGTTTCCTGGATCTCCCCTCAAACCTTTTTTGAAGGTCGGCATAACATTCGCCACCTTCCAGTCATCCAGAATCTTGTTGAAGCAGTTCAGCTATAGTCCCTTTCTGTTCCTTAATGACCCTCAGATGTATGCCATCCGGTCCCGGGGATTTGTCGCTCTTAAGCCTATCAATCTGCCTGCATACTTCTCCTAGACTAACCGTCAACCTTGTCAGTTTCCCGTCTTTGCCTCCAGCATATAGCACTTAGGGACATTTTCTTCTGACTGATCTGCTGTTTGTTGCCATTGACTAAACTCAATAAAATAGGACTCGTATGTGTTGCTGTAGTTACCTATGCAATGCATATGGAGATTTTCCTTGGTTGAAGATCATTATTTTCCCTGGAATTACCCAGAGACTGATGACATTCAGCACAGGTATCCAGATAACCTAAGATAACTAAAAAGCAGTCCTGAGTTATGTGGGTGGTTATCTGGGTAACTGCACTGACAATCGTTATTATGCAGGTACTTGCAACTCTGCTCGTTCTACCTGGATATTTAGCACGGATATTTGAACAGTGGCTGGCACTCAATATTTAGGTATAACTTTAAATGCTGCAACCTGCATTAAAATTAAACACTACCATCAAATGTGAATATTGACCAAACAATTTATAAATGACACAAAAATGTTGCTCACATTTTGAGGAATGTCTACAGTATGAAATGAAAATGTTACTGAAAAGGGGAGATGTTTAAAATGTTGCACAAATAATGAAACAAAAAGGCCTACATATGAAATAGAATAGCTTAAAGTGTGATTACTAGTTGCAAGCAACATACCAACCAATTTCCAAAGTGATTTAAGCAGGCAGGAGATGCTCTAGCCTTTTAAATTGCCTAAGGCCTCCTAATTGCCAATATTCAAAGGCACTTGACTGCAAGGCTGACACGAGAGATTGCAGCAGTCATTTTCTGTAGGCAGCTCAAGGGGCAGAGGTGAGCGGGCTTTGCTCCTACTCCCATCGCTTCCACTGGACCACCAGGAATAGGAAGTAGGTCTGGGTGGGAGGGTTCCTGGTGGAGAGGTATTGGTAATGTCATGGGCTAGGCTAGGGGAGAGAGTGCCTGGAAGGAGGGGTTCTGCTTCAGGAATTCAGGGGAAGAAGAATAAAAAAAGTTATGTTTGTCCCAACCAGTATTTGGCAGGACCCATATAGCTGCCTTATGCGGGCCCCAGCTAAATATTGGCTGGGACTCGCATAAGCTCCTGCAACCAGCCCCACTGAAATTAGTCCCCAATACTCAATGCTGGTGCCTTGGCACTTGCCCGGCACTGAATATCTGAAACTAATTCTACCCACAGCTGCCAGTGTTTAAAAACAAAACAAAACAACAAAACACCGATTGCCACAAGTGTGTGGCACAGTGGTTAAAGCTACAGCCTTAGCACCCTGGGGTTGTGGGTTCAAACCCACGCTGCTCCTTGTGACCCTGGGCAAGTCACTTAATCCCCCCATTCCCCCTGGTACATTATATAGATTGTGAGCCCACCAGGACAGACAGGGAAAATGCTTGAGTACCTGAATAAATGAATGTAAACTGTTCTGAGCTCCCTTGGGAGAACGGTATAGAAAATTGAATAAATAAATAAAAATAAAGTTTTGTTCAGGATGGAACTTTCAATCTCTATGGGAATGATCTATAGGTGGGTGCCTCCTTGTGGGTGCTCCAAAGCCATGGAGTAGAAGCCTGGACAATCAAGTTCCATTATGACCACATCACAGAAGCTTACATCAACTCACATTGGCTACCAATCCAAGAAAGAATACAATTCAAATTCTACTGCATGCTATTTAAATCCCTAAATGGATACAGTCCTTCTTACCTGAACAACCGCCTCAACCAAGCATCCACACTCATAACAGAAAAGCGCACTCCCCATTCATACCTCCTCCAATCAAAGAAGTAAAAAGATCAAAACTTCATGACGGCCTCCTAGCCACACTCAAGCCGCAAAACTGGATACCCGGATCTCCAACCTGCTGATGACCACATCAGACTACAAGACATTCAGAAAATAAATAAAAACTATACTTTTTAAGAAATTCCTAAATCAGCCCTAACTTCACGTACTATTAACAACGCCAAAATAGACAATATATACCCTCACTACACCACTACACCTCCATTTACATACTTCCTGTAAACTGTATTTATCCTTACCCCGAAATTATCTAATTACCACTCTAATTTATCATCGGTTCCTCCATTGTAACCCCGTTTATAAATCTTTTGTAAGCCGCCCTGAACCTCAAGGTAATGGCGGAATAGAAATCCCTAATGTAATGTAATGTAATTATAGAATACTAGCATAAACTGATCTCTGCAAGCCTAACATATAAACAGCCACCGTTATACCACTCATAAAGCTGGAAAAAGTGTGGACGTCTAAATGTGGCAGGGGCAGAGTAGCTTACAGTAAGTAGGAGCCCTGCCTAAGTCCCCCCTTTGCAAATACACACTATGCGGGTAAGCGCTGAATAGTGCTCTGGGTAGTTACATCAGTGGAGCCATGCTGTTTTAAGGCGCGTTTCGAAAATAAATTAAGACTGTACTGTTTGATAAATTCATCTCCTAATTGAAGTTTCATTGATAACAAAAATTTTTTATTGTCTATACATAGGAAACGTATTTTGAACTATTTGTACTTCACTGATTGTTCAGCTCTCTTCTGTGTAAACCGCCTAGAAATCATTTGATTGTGGCGGTATAAAAGAATAAAGTTATGTTATGTTAAGCTTTGGTTATGAGAATTAACACCAACTGAAACCCAGTGTAAATCCTGAAATGTAAGTTAGGTGTGGATCCCAAGTATTCAGTAATATTACACACATCACACACATATTTAGCGTGCCAGACTTTAAGAATAAATGGGATACCCATGTGGGATCCCTACGAGGGTCAAGATAAGAAAATTGGGTCATTAGGGCATTGACAGGGGGTGGGTAAGCAGAGTGGGCAGACTTGATGGGCTGTAGCCCTTTTCTGCCGTCATCTTCTATGTTATGTTTCTATTCTATGTTATGTCTCTCCTCCCATGGCCATATCTCCTTTTGAGTTTCACACCATAAGATTTGCATGGGGAATCTTCATAGGATAGCACTTAGTAAGGTGTGTGCACAATTCCAAGTGGTTGTCAATTAACACTAATAAATGATTGTTAGTACCCAGTTGCTGGCTCTAACTGGCTCTTAAGCCAATTAAGTTGAGTGTGCATTTCAGGATAAGGTGCAATTTTGTGTACTGGAATATCTGCACGTCATTTATAAAATCCAGTCCTAAGTGCCTTAAAGAATTGGGGCAGGTTGTAAGCAGGACTGTAAGTTAGGTGCAGAGAGTAAAACTGTTCGCTCGAGAAGCAAAAGTTTCTTTTTCTGTACATCTACTTATATTAGGGGAATATAGCAACAATAAGTTGAGCAGGGCAGCTTCTCATTTGTCATGACAACAAATTGGGCACTTGACACTCCCTGCTTTTCCTTGCCTCCTTCTTGTAAAAAATACCCAAACCACCAGTTTCAACAAACTTGGATTTATTATAGGCCACAGCCACAGAACGCAACGTAAACAACATTACAAACCCAAATTCTTCAATCAGTACAATAATCATTTCTTTGTAAACTCAATCTGCTTGAACATTGAACAATCTCGTGTATCATTTACTTAAACATTCCAATCAATGCCATATTCTCAGGAAGGTGCCGTTCAAGCGTTCCCCCTTTTTCCCCCTCCCGTTCAAGGACGGGGGTCCATTTTCTGATGCAGATGTTCCCCGGCCTCCCCGCCGTGCAAGCAGGTAGACATGCCTCGTTCAGTGTTCCCAGTTCTTCCCCTGTGATGCTGGATTTCAAAGCTTTTCTCCCACTGTATCCCTGTATCTTCTACTATCGGGGTACTGTGTCCCTGCCTCCCCCTGTGTGATCCCGCCACTACCCGGGATAGCGAAACCTCGCTTGTCCCGGGATCCCCATAATGGTCTATGGCTGCGGCCTGCTCAGTAAGACTTCTGCAAAATCCTGTGTTGTGCAAATAAAAATATCTAAACCAATATCCGACAGGTGTACCCTATCTGGGTGATATACCCCCGGGCAAACATCTTCAAGCAACTCATGCATGATGGAATAACCATTTATATTCGGCATGAACTTGTGCATCCATTTGTTAATTTTTTTTCTGGCTCGTTCTATTGCCTGCTGTGACCGTGCCCCCCCTCCATACCAGTCTAGGGGCTATATGAGACCAAATCAAGATGGTATTGCCCCACATACCTGCCAAGGCCATGAAGTCCTGCTGCATTTTTTTGATTAGTAGCACACTGTTTGTTGATGTTAGGTCGTTGCCTCCCAGGTGCACGATGAGGGCCTATGGCGCTGTTTGGGTCCACGTCACCCACAGAAGGGAAGGCATTAACTGATCCCACAACATCCCCCTATTTTCCAACCATGTCACAACTACCTCTGATCTTGGCAATCCCAGGTTTTCACCCACAGGTCTCGCCTGTGCTCTCCGCTGTGCCCAGTGTACAAACGAATGGCCGCATATCCAGATGTGCTTCTGATTCAATAACACACCTGGAATGCAGACAGCATGGGAACAATTAGGCAATTAGTCTAGCAGGTTGGGGTCCAAACGAATGTAAGACTTATAAGCATCAGATTCCATCTACCTAAGGCCCTAATGTGCTGCTTCGGCAGGCCCCCCACAGCCGCAGTAGTGGCTGCTCCGATCCGGAAGTAATGGGTTTGGAAATGGAAATCCTGCAGCCCTATTTTCTGCAAACATAGTTGTAGCGCCTTGGCGAATTGAAAACGGGTAAGGGGAGAGCCATCCTCGTGAATCAGCACGTAGCCCGAGCTCGTCGGCTTGCACGCTATGTAAGCTATGAAATTGGCTAACGCGCATGCCCGTGTACCCAAGCAACTGCTCACTGTAATGGCTGCACCCTTGGCTGATTGGTCCATCTTGGATCGCTGTATTATGATTTCCAAGGACGCCCCTTGAAATACCACGTTGTGCACCCTTAAACCTCCCCGGGCGCCTGGTTGTCTAGAACTCGGAACCAATTTGCCCACCCGTAGGGCGCCATGAAATGCCATAGAAAAGGCACATCTAAATAGCAGGGACTCGTAGTTATTATGGTATACTTCTGGTAGCGTGGCCCACAACAAGATGAGGTGCTGCCAGTTGAGCGGAAACCTCCAATCTGGAGGAGGGGCTCCCATGCGTTCCCAACCCCTCATCATACGTCTAGCTACAAAATGCTTTGTGAGGTTGTCGATGCCTAGCGACCCTGTGAAGAAACTAATACTTGACAAGGAGGCCGCCACTCTACTCCTCTTTACTCCCATTCTCTAACAAACTGTGATGAATCTAACTACAGACGATACTGCAAAAAGCTCTATGCTGTCACCCGCTGAATGGCAATATTCCGTGAAAAGTGTCATGTATCTCCTCCTGGTGGGCTCCGCGAGGGAATGTAACATCAGCTCCCATACTTCGGAGGGCTAAAACACCATACCACTGCTGGGATTGGTGTTGGATGCGCTTCCGCTGTGGGGGCCAATGCCCAGAACACGGAAATCTTAGAACGAGAAAGAGAATCCGCTATCACATTTTTTGCCCCTTCAATGTGTTGTGCCCTGATTGCTATGTTATGTCTGAGACAGAGCGCAACTATCTCCCTAAGTAATGCTATCACGGGTATGAAGCTAGCTGAGAGTCTATTTATTGCCTCCACTACAGCTGTATTATCGGACCTGAACAGGATGGCCTTGCCCCCCAGCTTTTTCCCCCAAATGTGTAATGGGAATAACTCCAAGAAGGTAATGTTCCTAAGTAGGCCTTCCCTAGCCCACAACTCCGGCCATACACCCGTGCACCAGGCCCCCTGAAAGTAAATGCCCATGCCCGAGCTACCTGCCACATCGGTGTAGAGCTGTAGCATGTCGGCTGTCTCCATAGGCTCTTGCCAAAAGGCCAGGCCGTTAAATTTTTCTAAGAAAGTGTCCCATACTATTAGGTCATCCCTGATTGCCTTGGTAATCCTGATGTGGTGGTATGGCTTGTGTGCTCCTGAAGTAGCTCTTGCCATTCTCCGTGAAAATATCCTGCCCATAGGGATAACCCTGGTGGCGAAGCATAACAATCCCAACAACTCCTGAAATTGCCTAAGGGTACATTTTGGTTGTGATTGGGTTTCTCTCACTGCATGTTGAAGTCTACGTAATTTGTCTTGGGGGAGCCTGGAGACTTGTTGACCTACATCTAGTTCAATGCCCAGGAACATGATCACCCTTACCAGACCTACAGTTTTTGCTTTTGCTAATGGGATACCCAAATGTTCAGCAAGCTGTGTGAATAGCCTCAGTAAGTATGCACATTCCCCTTCGTCCCTTCCTATGAACAAGAAATCGTCAAGATAATGTATCGCATACCCCGCCTCGCACCACTGAGTGAATATCCAGTTGACGAATGTGCTAAATTGTTCAAAATAGGCACATGAAATAGAACACCCCATAGGTATACATTTATCAAAATAGAATTTTCCCGCCCACGAGAAGCCTAAAAGTGGGAATGATTCCGGGTGCACTGGGAGGAGCCTAAAAGCTGATTCTATGTCCGCCTTAGCCAAGTGTGCTTGTGCTCCTTGATGCCTAATTAATTGAATAGCATGATCAAGGGAGGTGTACTGCATGGAGCACAGACGAGGATCGATGAAGTCATTCACCGCTGATCCCATGGGGTAAGACAAGTTATGAATGAGCCGATATTTTCCATGTTCTGTTTTGGGCACTACCCCTATTGGAGACATTATCATGCGTTGAAAAGAAGGCTCAAGAAAAGGTCCGGCTATCCTGCCTTTGTCTATTTCATTGTGCTGTTGCTCCGCGTGTCCAACAAATTTTCTGCCTTCACTACCGCCCTGCGATCGCGTGTGAGCCACTCCGGCCGCCTAAAAACAATTTTTTCCTGCCTGACCCGCTGGTAAGTGCAAACTTCTCCTGCCTGGCTGTAGTGTCTTGTTACCTTGCTGCCTTGCCACCTTGCCTTCTTCCATGCGCTACTGTTCCTTGCTCCTGTCCCCGCCTCTTCCTCTGGGACCTGATCCCCCTGCCTTCTCCCTGATTGGCCTACCCCTCTCATCCGATCCTTCTCCTACCCCCTTTCTTTCCCCAAACACCCCCCCCCCCTGTCCTGTGCTTCTCTGGCTCGGCCCTCGGCCCATTTGTGGCCGCTTCCCCTTTAATCAAAGGGGTAGCTTATCCTAATCATCTGCGCTTTTCTTAGTCCTTAGCTAGGGATAGGTTTTTCATTTTCTTGGGTTTTCCTTGTTTCACTGTACCATTAAAACAATATCTCTAGTCAGGTCAAGATTTGTATGCAGTCTAAAGGGAGATCAACAGCTGCTCTAATCGGTGCCATTGACATCTGCTCTAGCTTGATGGGATTTCAGCATCTGCTCCAGTTCGTGTGGAGGCAATATTTCAACAGCTCTGTGAAAATGAGCAAACAGTATGCTGGCAAAATCCCCTACCAGGACAAAATGCAAAATAATTCAGACTTCCTGTTTCCCTTCTCAATTAAATATCGAAGAGTATTTGGAGGTACTTAGAAATTTCTGTACTTTTAGCTCAATATTGACTGCAATATAACATGCTGCCTCTAAGAAGGGATAGTCTATTATTGCAGTACAGTTAGTTTCATATAATCCAGCAATGAGTAAATCAAGATGAAGTCTGTTGCCATGGTATTTTCTGTGTCCTCTGCAGGATTGTTGATTTCCTGAAAAAGCATGAGTTAAATTCACAAACTTCTGCCACATTAACAAGGTCATTTTTAGAAAAATCTACATGTACTTATACTGTAAGCAACATTATTTACATATATAGATTATTAATATATAAATAGTGATTTCAGAAACCTGAGATTCAAAGGATGCATGTCCTGGGGTGTATGTGTGTGTGTGTGTGTGTGTGTGGGTTAATACAGACCCCAGATATTCAATGCTGGAACTTAGCCATCTAAGTGAATATTCAGTGCTGTCTGGTTAAGTTAATAGTGGACAAAGATGTTACTTCCTGGTCCTGAAAACAGGAAGTGATGTTACAGGGAAGGCAGGGGCTGGTGTGAGCAGTGGAGAGGAGTTTCTGCTCACTGCTGGTGAAATCTACAAGATTTGAAGAGGTATAGGGTGTATACTTAAGAGACCCCCCTCCCCCATCGCTGGGGTGAGGAAATATTCTAAAGCAAAGGCAAAATATATTTAATGGCTTTAATAGAAGTAACTGTGAGCAATTGAACATATCACTTTTACATATAGGCCCCATGCATAAAGTGACCATTTATTTTTTTCATCAAAACGGGACAGCTATTAATTGTCAGTCCCGCCCCGCCCCCAATTTCTTCTATTCATTTTTCATGTACACATAATATCTTATTAATTCATAATGGTAACCATAAAATTTTTTAAAAACACACAAAGCACACTATACACAGAGAAAATGTTAATTATCATTTATATTTGGGGGGTTTCAAAGATGTCAAGGCAGATGACTTTAAAATATGCAATGTCACCTCATTAACTATAGAAAAAATTGACAAATATAGTGCAAAATATAGACAGCAGATACAAATTCTCAAAACTGGCACATTTTGATCACTAAATTGAAAATAAAATAATTTTTCCTACCTTTGCTGTCTGATGATTTCATGAGTCTCTGGTTGCGTTTCCTTCTGACTGTGCATCATTTCTTTCATTTCTTTCTTTCTTTCTGCACTCAAGCCCAATTATCCCTTTCTATTCCCTCCCTCCTTCCTTCCTATGTCATTAGTGCCCCTTCCCATGTCCTTAGTGCCCCCAGTGCCTCCTTCCTATGTCCTTAGTGCCCCTTCCCATGTCCTTAGTTCTCCTTCCCATGTCCTTAGTGCCCCCAGTGCCTCCTTCCTATGTCCTTAGTACCTCCAGTGCTCCTTCGTATGTCCTATGTTCCCCCAGTGCCTCCTTCCCATGTCCTTAGTGCCCCAGTACTCCTTCCTATGTCTCCCTCACTGCCTTCCAGCCTTTGTTCCACCCCCCTCCCCTGAAGCTAGCCAGCCTACCTCCCTCCCTGCCGCACTAGCATGCCTCCCTCCCTCCCTCCAGCGCCGAAGCCAAAACCAAAGCCTGGCCCCCCAGTCCACCGCTGCTAACGACCACCGACCGCCGCAACTAAAGCAAAGGAAGGTCCAGGCGCAGGCCCACAAACCTTCTTCCTGACTTCAATTCTGATGTCAGAGAGGTAGTTCCGGTTCAGAATTGACATCGGAAAGGTTTGTGGGCCAGCACCTGGACCTTCCTTCTCTTTATTTGTGGCTGGCAGCAGTTAGCAGTGGCAGTGGACCAGGGGGGGGATGTGTTTGCATGGTGGTAGACAGCAGGAGTGGGGGCTGCTTCCGAGGGGGACAGGCTTCGGCTTTGGCGCTGGAGGGAGGGGAATCCATCGCCTGTCCTGTTGTCCCCACGCACAGCTTCGGGATGCTGTCCCTGAAAATGGGACATTTTGGTGTCCTGAAGCTGTGTGTGGGGACAACGGGACAGGTGATCTAAAAATGGGACAGTCCCATTTAGAATTATATGTATGGTCACCTTACACATGCATGATGACACATTTGTTGTATTTTTCAACTAGCTTCTGCATTCCTGCAAAGAAGAAGTTTTTTGAGCACCACTTCTTTTATTTCATCATTAGAGGTGAATCTATAACCTTGCAAAATCACCTTCACTGGGCCAAAGATATGATAATTGTTAAGTGCCATATCCGGGCTGTACGGAGGATGAGGAAGGTGTTCGAACCCAAGCTTTTTGCTGCTGTTATATGAGGGCATGCATTGTCAAAGTGCAGCAAGACTGTTTTAGACAACATTCCTCTTCTTTTGCTGTGAATTGTAGGTTTAAGTTAATTTCACAGCAATGCACAGTAATTTTCACTATTTACTGTTTACCTGAGTGCTTGGAAATGCACCAGAATAGGCCCCCTCCATGTCCCAAAAGAAGGTTAACATGATTTTATTGAAGGAGGACTGACGTTTGTGAATTTCTCTTTGCAGGAGAAGTAAGATGTCTCCATTCCGTTTTTCTGTCTTTTGCTGTCTGGGTTGTAATGATGCACCCATGTCTCATCGCTGGTGAGAATTCTTTCCAGAATTCTCAGAGCTTCTTCATGTCGTCTCAGGAACTGGGTCACAACCTCCACATAAGAATAGCCTCACTGGGTCAGACCAATGGTCCATCAAGCCCAGTACCCGTTACCATAGTGGCCAATCCAGGTCACCAGTACCTGGCCAAAACCCAAGGTGTAGCAATATTCCATTCTGCCATTACAGAGCAAGCATTGGCTTCCCCCGTGTCTTTTTCAATAACAGACTATGGACCTTTTTCTCCAATAACTTGTCCAAACCGTTCTTAAAACCAGCTATGCTATTCGCATTTACCACATCCTCTGGCAACACGTTCCAGAGCTTAACTATTCTCTGAGTGAAAATTAAATTCCTCCAATTGGTTTTAAAAGTATTTCCCTGTAACTTCATTGAGTGTCCCCTAGTCTTTGTAATTTTTGACGGAGTGAAAAATTGATCTACTTGTACCCATTCTACTGTAGACTTCAATCATAGCTCCCCTCAGTCGTCTCTTTTCCAAGCTGAAGAGCCCTAACCATTTTAGTCTTTCCTCATACTAGAGGAGTTCCATCCCCTTTACCATCTTGGTCGATCTTCTTTGAACCTTTTCTAGCACCACTGTATCTTTCTTGAGATAAGGAAACCAGAATTGAACGCAATACTCCAGATGAGGTCGCGCCATGGAGCAATACAAGGGCATTATAACATTCTTAGTCTTAACCATCCCTTTTTTAATAATTCCTAGCATCCTATTTGCTTTTTTGGCTGCTGCCGCACATTGGGCAGAAGATTTCATCGTATTGTCTACGATGACACCCAGATCCTTTTCTTGGGTGCTAATCCCCAAGGTGGACCCTAGAATCCGGTAACTCTGATTCAGGTTATTCTTCCCAAAGTGCATCATTATCCGTCGGTCTTCTCTAATCAAGGCTTCTGTCCTGTCAATGTGCTCCTGTGTGCGTGATGTTGATGGGTGACCAGAACGACCTTTGTAGGTAACACCTGTTCTTCCTGGTTTAAACCTTTTTACTCATTCATAAACGTTTTTGTTGATTTATGATGCTATGTCCATAAGTCAATATCCCATGGTGAATTTCCATAGGTTTTGCTCCCTCTGCCCAAATAAATTACACTACTGCCTCTTGTTCTTCGATGGTGTAATCTTGCAATGGAGCATCCATGTTTCTGACCTCATATCTGCCACATGACTAAAGCCAAGCGCTACACTGTGGACGAACTATCCAACAGGCAATGTACGAGTACATATGTTGCATTTCACTAGCTTTGTTCCAGTTATCACATAATTTAACAATTACCTTTAATTTTTTATTCACTCTCATATCACAATCTTTCCTTCTTGTCACAGTACACACTTATGAACACAACGATTTTAGTTTTATAAAAGGTTTTTTTTCCCAAATGTAAAACAGGTTTTATATGTTTGCAGAAAAATCTTTATAAAATTATTCTCCATATATGATCTATTAAATAGGTCTCTTATAATACAAATTCTGTTAGATAAGAAACAAACTCAAGTCTAATCTCAACATTCTTACATAGATTTATTATATCAAGCAAAATAAATTATACATTGATCTTCCTGTATATTAACTTTGAAAGAATCTTCAGTCATTTACACACAGCACTTATGAGGTTCCCAGAGTTAAGGTTAGTAGAACATTTCACAGTCTTTGAAGGAATCTTATATGCATTTTTTTTTATCATTGCTTCCATTATTTGCAGTGGGGACTATTCATTACCTATGTGATGGAACATATATGAGCATAGGTTGATGAATAGTCCCCCATAAATTCAGCATTGCATCCATTGATTTATTCTGTATGCAATTATTTTCTTTTCTTTCCTCACTAATTTCCTCCCACTCCCTCTGGCATGCCCAGGTAACACTAGCCTTGAGGACTAAATAGCAATTTCCTCTGATTAATCCTCCATGCTTTTACTTAGTTGACTCAGCATTCTGCGCAGTCCTGTTTCCTCACTCCTCAGACTTGAATGTTTTTTCTTCCAAAGGATGCATTATGACCTAATAGCCCATTCTTTAACATGCACTGCTGCATCCAGATTCATGCCAGTCTTCCTTATACTAATGCCAATGAAGCAAGTAAGATCGAGATATTTCTGTATGGGCTGATATTCAGCAGGGCAAAGCTTGATAACACATCTTCTATAATTATATTATGCTTATATTTGGATTAATAGATTGAAACTGTTTAAAATACTTAAATTTTGGCATTATCTGGTTAAAATGTTAAGCTTCCCTGGCACATTGTTGGCTTCTCCTCTCTTTAAACAGACAGCAAGTAGACTAGACAAAAGCTATCAGTTAGGCATCACATTCAAAAGTGAAGCTTTGCCTAGTTAAGTCTCAAAAGAGACCCTGCAAATCTTTTCATTATTCAACCAGTATATATTGGTATAAAAATACATATGATAGCAGATTAAAGAGAAGATTCAGGAGTCTATAATCTTAAACATGCAACCTGAAAATCTGATATGCATGCAAGCCGGATTTTCAGCCAGTGTAATCACCAAATTAAGAGGTGTCACCTACAATTACAATCTGAATATTGAGCATCAGCCAACATTATCCATTTAATTTAGGCCTGTTTGGGGATTATGGGCCCCACAGGTAGATAGAACACTGCGCTTTCTATTGGGGCTGAACTTTGCTTTCTTTCCTGAAACTGATCTTGTGAAAATTCAATGCAAACACACATGTTTGCATCTACATTTTACAGTAGGTTTCTCTATTTAATGGACTTTAAAACAGGCATTCATTCCACTCTTTCAATACAGGTTTGCCTTATAGTTACAGAGAGATGAAAAACTGTGATTTCAACAGGAAGATGGAAAGTTGTTTAAAATATTTTGAGCTTACTCAGCTATGATAAGTGGTGCACTTTCAACAGACAGAAACAAGTAGTGATCCGCTCAAGGTAAAACATGAATAATGTATCTGGTTCCTACAATAAGGCTTTGAAAAATATGCTTTAGTAACCCTTTTGACCTATAAGTAGACATGTTTTGAAATCAGTGGTGTCAGGGCCAAAAGCAGTACCATGACCCAGTGTATTATAATGGAAAAGAATACCATTGAGAAATTGGAATTGAACTTGGAACATTTTATTTTAAAGCTCGATTTTGCATATGGAATCTTGGTGGGAAGTGTAACCTTTCCAAACATACTTATAGAACCATCAAATGAGTGTCTATATTTGGTATTGTGCACAAAATCAGAACAGTAGCAGTAGGGAGAGGGAGGTTTATATGAATAAGTAGCATTTAGTGCATGTATAGTGCCTTTCTTATGGTACCTAATGGTACCTAAGTAGGCATGTTTAGGGTTAGAGAAGGACTTAAGCGCCATTAGGTGCAATTCTCTAAAATACTTAAGTGCCTATAATGTACCCTGGCCTACATTTTAGGCACCTAAGTTTTAGTTAGGCACAATTCTGTAATGGGTGCCTAAGTGTGATTGACATGAGATAGATGCCTAATTTTAGATGCGTATCTTTTTAAGCACCCAATAACAGAATCTGTCCTGTAGTGTATAACACATCCAGTGAGAACCAGGGGTGGCATGGAGGTGGGGGGAAGGGGGCAAACAGTGCAGCTACCCTAGATCCCATAGCTCCAGGGGGCCTCCTGTCGGCTGGGATATTCTTCCCTTCTCCCCACCCAGTTCCATAAACCCCTCACCTGTAAAAATGCAAAGAAGTCAGCACAGCAGCATTGCTCATAGTTTCCTTGGCACTGCTCCTCTGCCATGATCTGCCCAAGCAGAAACAGGAAGTAGTCTAATAGGGGTGATGGACTGCGGCAGATGACTTTAGAGCAGGGGTCCCCGTGAAGTATTTTGTGCGGCCCCGGTCGAGGGCGATGCATTGTTTTCCTCTGCGGCCCCCAGGTGTTTACTGTCTTGCTGGCTCCCTCCTCTGTCTTGCTGCAGCATTTGCGCAGCCCCAGAAACATTTTTTTTCAGCCAACGCAGCCCAGGGAAGCCAAAAGGTTGGACACCCCTGCTTTAGATATTATGCAGTCAAGATGATGGTTGGATTAAGGGGACAATTCTTTGAAAAAGCCTGGAGACAAAACATAGATGAAATCCATGCTGACATAAAATTAAGCTAAATTCTAACCAGAAAAATGTATCATCTACTTAAAAAAGTTAGGCAGATACATATATTACTTAAGATCAATTCAAAATACTGGTACAATCCAAAATTCAGAATCAGTTTGATTATTATTATTGACTATTGATCTACCACTCTACTCTTCAGTCTCCTCCTGTTTGTCTGACATTGCTGTCTGGATGTCCTGCTGCTACCTGAAACTAGGACAATCTAAAGAGGGAACCAAAGTACAAAAATAGTGAAAACAGAGCAAAAAGCACAAAGGGACAGATTCTGTAATTGGGTGCCTAAAAAGATAGGCATCTACAGTTAGACAGCTATTTCATATCAATCTATTTCATGTCAATCATACTTATGCACCCGTTACAGAATCATGCCTAACTAAAACCTAGGTGCCTATTAGGCACCTAAAATGTAGGCCAGGGTTTTAAAAGCCTACATTATAGGCAACTAAGTACTTTAGATAACTGTGTCTAATGGCACCTAAGTTGTTTGCCGCCCCCCTAAACATACCTATTTAGGAGTTAGATGCTGTTAGGCACCATAAGATAGGAGCCTATCTTGTGTAGAATTGTGCCTATGATGAAAGGCACTAATGACCCTTTTTTTTTTTTTCAGTTATGAGCTTATTGAAGCTCATAATTGAAGCCAATAGACTAATTAAGTTTGTTACCTAACTTAGGACACCTATCTTTAGGCACGTTTTATAGAATTTCCCTCAAAGGGCCTTCGAGTACTGGGTGATAGGCTTTAATTAAAAGACCCAATCCGGTCATGTTTTGGCACTCTTGAAGTCACCCACCAAGAATCCTGAAACTTTCCATTTCCGGTGCCCCCTCCCACTTCCTGTGAAACTATTCCTGAGATGCTTTCATGTTTCCTTCTATATACTGATATTTGTCAACATTTGTTTATTTCTGATCTGAAGAAGAAGAGTTACCGTCAAATGCTCATTATAAAATGCATTGAGTTAGTCCAATAAAAAAGGTATTACCTTATGTCCTCTGTTTTTTGTTTTTATTTCTATACCTGTATATTATCAACAAATGTATACAATTGATTTAATTATATTGTCTAGCAATGATCATTAGGCAGCCTACAAAAGCACGTTTCCAATAAACTATATTCAGGCTGGGCTGGTAAAAGGATCACAGAGAATGATCTATTCAGGTTCTGTTTGAAAGGATGGAAGACGATGACTATGTTCTAACTGACACATTACAAACCAGCTTCTTAGGTCCAGACTGCCAAGGCTGGCTTCACTTCATGAATGAAGCATCCAGAATGAGCTCTGAGACTACCAAAAAGCTTCAAGAATATATATGAACTCATTGCTACATGCCAAACTGAATCCAGTTTTTGAGTAAATATTATACCTATATGCAATGATTACATATATATATATATAATGGTTTAAGAAAATTGAAGCCTTTTTGCTTCTATCCTACTTCAAATAGAGCTTTGGATGACAACTTTAAGCTTAAACTTAATTCAGACAAAATTAAATTCTTTCTAGCAAGTCCTAATGACAAAATTGCAGATAAAGTCATTCAAATTCAGGGTAAATATTTTCCTCTTGTTACCTCCATTAAATTTTTAGGAGTAACTTTAGATTGTCATCTCATTCTAGAGAATCATACTGAGTTATTGATTAAAAATGATTTTACCATTCTTTGGAAATTACATACAATCATACAAAAAAATTGGATCATACAAAAAATTTTTTTAGAGATTGCGCTTAATACAAAATATGACAGTCCATTTGATTTTTGGCCTTAGAAAGTTTGACCATGTAAGTCCTTTTTATTTAAAATTGCACTGGTTGCCTTTTGAGGCGAGAATCTTATTTAAATTTGGATGTATCTTCTTTAAGGCATTATTTGGTTTAGCTCCTGGATATCTTTCTTCCCTGGTTAAAGTACATAACCCTAACAGGATTACCCAAATTAATATGTTTATGTATCCATCTTTGAAGTCTGTCCGATACAAGAGATTTCATGAACGAACATTTGCTTTTCAAGCAGGAAAAATGAATGCCTGGTTGAGCTCCTTCATTCCTTCAGTTGATTCTTATTACTCTTTTAGGAAGTTATTAAAAACTAAATTATTTGAAAAAAAATGTAATTTGAATTCTTGCATGCTTTGCTAAATCTGTGATTGTTTTAAATTTTTATTGCACTGTGATAGTTTTTATTATTGTATTACTAAATTTGTTCAGTTTTTACTTTTATGTAAACTGCCCAGAACTTATGGTTGGGCGGTATATAAAAATAAAGTTTATTATTTTTATTATTTTTCACAACCACTTCTCTGTTAGATTATGGAGTTGATTTTAGAAGCCCTACACACTTTGTACATGTAAAATTCACATTTACACATGTAAATTGACATGTGCAGGCAAGTTGTGACTTTAGAAGAAAAGTTATTTGCAGAAATTCCTGGTATTTCAACATGAGCATTTTATATTTTAAAATGACAATACACATATACCTCTGAAAACCTCCCCAGTAGCAATTACACCTGATTCAAATCACAGATAAATCATGGCAAACTTCCAATTTGGACTTGGGGTTTGGAGGAAAGATTGAGGAGGGGACTGTGTTTGCCTGTCTGGCATTGAAAATGAGCTCCTATTGCAAAACGTTTGAATTTTGGAGGCCAGCTCCTTAGTTTTCCCCTGACATACTAACATCCAAATTCTGCTACTTTTCTCTATAAGCAGCACAATTAGCACTTATGCATGCATTAAATGCTACTTATTCATATAAACCTCCCTCTCCCTACTGCTACTGTTCTGATTTTGTACACAATACCAAATATAGACATTCATTTGATGGTTCTATAAGTATGTTTGGAAAGGTTGCACTTTCGCAGAGCCTGAATGCAGTGCTGGAATATCTATTTTCTGACCTAGAAAAGCTATGTTTCACATGTGAAGACTGCAGAAGGGAGAAAATAAGTACTGTAGGTAGACATTTATGAAGAGTTCCCCGGGAGCTGTAGACTGAAGCTGCCCATGATAATTAACTATATATTTAGGAGCAATTCTATAACAGGACACTAGCATTTAGGTGCCATTTTTGTGTAGGCCAATGGTTCCCAAGTTCCCTATCCTGGAGGACCATCAGTTAATCAGAGATTTGCATATAATGGAGGTGAAAAGCATGCAAACATGCCCCCATGCATAAGGACTATCCTGAAAACCTGACTGGCTATTGGTCCCTCAGGATAGGGTTGGGAACCAGTGGTGTAGGCAGTACACCTTTTCTAAAAGAACAGTTACATAACATAGTAAATGGTAGCAGATAAAGACCTGAACGGTCTATCCAGTCTGCCCATAAGTTATACTCATTAAAAAATACATGATTAGATTAACTTTTTTCTTCTTTGATATTTCTGGGCCGTAGACTGTAAAGTCTGGTATTGTCCTAGGTTCCAAATGCTGAAGTTGCTGTCTAAGCTCACTCCAGCCTATCCAACTATCCCGTTGTTTGCAGGACCTCTACCGTAAAGTCTGGCCAGTAACATCCTCCTGTTCCATATAGAAACATGATGGCAGATAAAGGCCAAATGGCCCATCTAGTCTGCCCATCTGCAGTAACCATTATCTCTTTCTCTCTCCGAGAGATCCCACGTGCCTCTTAACTTCATCCTATGTCCTCTCATTGCAGTTTTTCCTTTCAAATAAAAGAGACTCGACTCATGCACATTTATATTACGTAGGTATTTAAATGTCTCTATCATATCTCCTTCTCCCGCCTTTCCTCCAAAGTATACAGATTGAGATCTTTAAATCTGTCCCCATACGCCTTATGATGAAGACCACATACCATTTTAGTAGCCTTCCTCTGAACTGATGGCATTTATACATGCAACTTATAGTATTTTGTAAGTAGTCCATGTAAAATTTTAACCAGGCTTATGACATGGCAATAGAAAGCACAATCAAACAAGTAAAACACAATCAAACAAGCCTGACAGTTACTTTATTTTGCCCACTCAAGGGCTGCCTCAGAAGCTCAGATATAATCAAGTGGTATACAGAAATGACCTTGGTTAAAGCAATTCTCTCCAAAAGATAGTAGCCTCACACAGCATTCAAACAGTGCTAATTCTGCCAGCAATTAGCACTGTTTAATAATAATAATAATAATAATATTTTATTTTGTATACCGCCATACCCAGGGAGTTCAAGGCGGTTCACAACAGGTAGATGAATTACATACAGTGCGATTCGAAAAAAGAAGAACATAACAAGGCAATCGTGGGGACGAACTCGTTTACATAAACGATTTAGGAGGGGGAAGGGCTAAATACGGGATACATACAGTGTGCTGCAGTAGGATACAATACGGGATACATACAGAGTGCTGCAGTAGGATACAATAGAGTTTAAGAGAGGAAATTAGATAAGAGCATATTAGATGGAAACAGGGGGGGGGCAACCAACTTGGAGGGGGGTGGGAAAGTAAGGGGGGGAGAGGGGAGAGGAGGGTTTAGATGGGGGAAGGGGGGGCTAAGGGATAGGTCTGTTGCAAAGGAGGGGTTTCATCAGTTTTCTAAGGAGGAGAGGGGGTAGCGTTACGGCGGAAGAGGGGAGCGTTAGGGATTTGGTCCGTTAAAAAGTAGAGTTTTGAGCTTTTTTCTGAAGGGGAGGTATGAATAGCTGTCAAGTATGATTTGGGCGAGCCATGAGTTTAGTTTGGCCGCTTGGAAAGAGAAGGTTCGTTCGAGGAATCTTTTAAGGTGACACGATTTCAGTGAGGGAAAAGCGAATAGAGTTGTTCTGCGGGGGCTCTTCTTATTATAGTTCAGGAAAACACGTCTGACATAGCTGGTTAAACCAATATTCATCAGTCAGCCGACTAAATTATAGTGGCCACTGATAGACCTGTTATTTATGTGGGTCTATCTGTCTGCTAAACTTAATCAGTAAGCTAACTGGTTGTATCATGCAACATAGCCAGTGAATGGTCTAGCTCTAGCCATTAAGCATTATTATGCAATGGCCTTCTCATGATGAATATTAGGGCTTAGCCAGCTAAGTGCTATTTAACCATCCAGGAGCTGTTCTTGCATGAATATTCTGAACACACAGAACACAGAAAACACCTTCGCCTAGTATGGAATATGTATTCACAAACTAACCCGTCCCCCTTTTACAAAACTGTTGTGTGGTTTTTAGCCATGGTGGTAACAGCTCAGACTCTTATAGAATTCTGAGCATCACCACGGCCGGTGCTAAAAAAATGCTCTACAGTTTTGTAAAAGGGGGGATAAAATAGAAATATGTACACAAAGGTTAAATTGAACCACCAAGAAGCTGGACTCTGCATACAATGCAACACCACAGGAACAGCGATGCATCTCCCCTAAAGCAAATAAATAAATAAATAAAAAATTCTACATTGTCTTCTCTGGTTCCTGCTTTCCTCATCTTCTTGTTACTCTTTTCCTTTCATCCACTGTCTACCCTCTCTTTGCCCCTTCTATATGGCATCTTCTCTCCTATTCCCCTTCCAGAAACTTTATGCATCCCCCTTCAATTTCTCCTTTCACCCCCATTGGTCTGGCATCCATCTTCTCCCCTTCCCTCCTCTCACACCCCCATGGTCTGGCATTTCACTCTCTCCTCTCCCTTACCCCCACTTCCCTGAGCATCTGCCCCCTTTCTTTCCCTCCAACCCAATTCCATCCAGTATCCTTCCCCCTTATATCTCCCTCTCCTTTCCCTGCACACCAATTTCATCAGCATCTGCCCCCTTTCTCTCCTTCCACCACCCTTCCATACCACCCTGGCCCCCTTTCTCTCCCTCCACCACCCTTCTATGCTCCTCTCTCCCTCCAAACCAGCAAGGTTCCACGATGACTGCTTCTGCTGCCTCTGCTCCAAAAGAGGTAAGTGACATCAGAGGGGGTAGGCCGGCAGACGTAGGGAGTTATAGCAAGGTCCCATGATGACTGTGGCTGCCAGTCCACCCCCTCTGATGTCACTTACGTCTTCCGGAGTAGAGGCGGCAGATGGCAGTCATCGCGGGACTTTCCTGCACTTCAGAGCAGCTGCCGACTCTGCTTCGGAATAAGTATGGCAGCCATGCTGAGGTGCAGGTGCCGTTTAGAGCAGCACAGGAGGTTCCAGACCTGGCCGGCTGGCTGTGCACCCCCCTAGGGCTGGCAGCCGGGACGGTCTGCACCCCCGCCCTACCCTTGGTACGCCACTGGATGTCTGAGTGACTGTAAACTATCTCAATCAGAATTTGTATAATGTGATTTGAAATAGTAACATAATAACATAATAAATGACAGCATATAAAGACCTGAATGGTCCATCCGGTCTGCCCAATAGACACACTCATTATACATTCATGGCTAAATTGTCTTTTCTTTAATTTTTCTGGGCAATAGACCATAGAAGTCTGCCCAGTACTGTCTTTAGGTTCCCACTGCTGAAGATGCCATTGAAGCCCACTCCAGCATATCCTAACTATCCAATCACTGGAGCTTCTATCAAAGCTCATCTTAAACCAAATCATCATATATGGAACACAGACCATGCAGGATTGCCCAGTAGAAACATAGAAATAGACGGCAGATAAGGGCCACGGCCCATCTAGTCTGCCCACCCCAATGACCCTCCCCTACCTTTCTCTGTGAATAGATTCCACGTGTCTATCCCATTTGGCCTTAAAATCAGGCACGCTGCTGGCCTCAATAACCTGAAGTGGAAGACTATTCCAGTGATCAACCACCCTTTCAGTGAAAAAGAATTTCCTGGTGTCCCCATGTAGTTTCCCGCCCCTGATTTTCCACGGATGCCCCCTTGTTGCCGCGGGACCCTTGAAAAAGAAGATATCTTCTTCCACCTCGATGTGGCTCGTGAGATACTTGAATGTCTCGATCATGTCACCCCTCTCTCTGCGTTCCTCGAGTGAGTACAGCTGCAAGTTATTCAGCCGTTCCTCGTACGGGAGATCCTTGAGTCCCGAGACCATCCGGGTGGCCATTCTCTGGACCGACTCCAGTCTCAGTACATCCTTACGGTAATGCGGCCTCCAGAATTGCACACAGTATTCCAGGTGGGGCCTCACCATGGATTTATACAATGGCATAATGACTTCAGGCTTACGGCTGACGAAACTCCTGCGTATGCAACCTATGATTTGCCTTGCCTTGGATGAAGCTTGCTCCACTTGATTGGCAATCTTCATGTTCGCACTGACGATCACCCCTAAGTCTCGTTCTGCTTCAGTTCTTGTTAGGATCTCGCCATTAAGGGTGTAAGTCTTGCATGGATTTTGGCTGCCCAGGTGCATGACTTTGCATTTTTTGGCATTGAAGCTGAGTTGCCAGGACCTAGACCAGCGCTCCAGTAGGAGTAGGTCGTGCATCATGTTGTCGGACATTGAATTTATGTCTGTTTTGCTTTTGCCCACTATATTGCTTAGTTTGGTGTCATCGGCGAATAATGTTATTTTACCTCGCAGCCCTTCTGCCAAGTCTCTTATAAAGATGTTGAATAGGATCGGGCCCAAGACTGAGCCCTGTGGAAGGGAGTGGTGAAGGAGGAGAAAGAAGTGGCGGAGAGACTAAACATGTTCTTCTCATCAGTATTTACAAAAGAGGACACATCCAATGTACCGGAACCTGAACAAATCTTCAAAGGAGACCAAGCAGAAAAATTAACATCCATGGAAGTAAGCCTCGAAAACGTTCACAGGCAGATAGAAAAACTAAAACCTGAAAAATCACCGGGCCCAGACGGAATCCACCCTAGGGAACTGAAAGAACTGAAGGAGGAGATAGCAACACTACTACAGCAAGTCTGTAATCTATCCCTAAAAACAGGCGTGATCCAGGAGGATTGGAAGATAGCCAATGTTACACCCATCTTTAAAAAGGGATCAAAAGGTGACCCGGGGAACTACAGACCAGTAACTCTGACCTCGGTTTCAGGGAAAATAGCGGAAGCGCTGATAAAAGAAAGCATCAAGGAGCATCTAGAAAGGAATAAACTTATGATAACAAGCCAACATGGCTTCTGCAAGGGAAGATCATGCCTGACAAACTTATTGCACTTCTTCGAAGAAATTAACAAACGGATGGACAAAAGGGACCCCATAGACATCGTATATCTAGACTTCCAAAAAGCCTTTGACAAGGTACCCCTATAAATGCCTACTTCAGAAACTGAAGTACATGGGGTGGAAGGACACGTACACAGATGGATCAGAAATTGATTGGCAGGTAGGAAGCAGAGGATAGGAGTGAAGGGCCACTACTCGGACTGGAGGAGGGTTATGTGTGGTGTTCCGCTGGGGTTGGTGCTTGGACCGCTGCTGTTCAATGTATTATAAATGATCTGGAACCATGGATGAAGTGTGAAGTAATAAAATTTGCAGACGACACCAAACTATTTAATGGGGCTAGGACTAAAGAGGACTGCAAAGATTTACAAAGGGACCTGAACAAGCTAGGGGAGTGGGCAACGAGATGGCAGGTGACGTTTAATGTAGAGAAATGTAAAGTCTTGAATGTAGGAAACAGAAATCCGAGGTACAGCTGCACGATGGGAGGGCTGTTACTGAGTGAGAGTATCCAAGAACTTGGGGGTAATAGTAGACAAGATCATGAAGCTGTTGGCACAGTGTGCAGTGGCCACTAAGAAAGAGAATAGAATGCTAGGTATAATCAAGAAGGGTATTACAACCAGAATGAAATAAGTTATCCCCCCTTTGTATCGGGCGATGGTGCGCCCGCATCTGGAGTACTGCGTCCAATATTGGTCGCCATACCTAAAGAAGGATATGGCGATACTCGAGAGGGTTCAGAAGAGAGCAACACGTTTGATAAAAGGTATGGAAAACCTTTCATGCGCTGGAAGATTGGAGAAAGTGGGGCTCTTTTCCCTGGAGAAGCAGAGACTTACAAAATCATGAAGGGCATAGAGAAAGTGGAGAAGGACAGATTCTTCAAGTTTTCAAAAACTACAAGAACGAGAGGGCTTTCGGAAAAATTAAAAGGGGACAGATTCACAACCAATGCTAGGAAGTTCTTCTTCACCCAATGGGTGGTGGACACCTGGAATGCGCTTCCAGATGGCATGATAGGACAGGGTACGGTACTGGAATTCAAGAAGGGATTGGACAATTTCCTGAAGGAAAAGGGGATAGAAGGTATAGATAGAGGATTACTAACAGGTCTTGGACCTGATGGGCCGCCGCGTGAGCAGACTGATGGGCATGATGGACCCCTGGTCTGACCCAGCAGAGGCCCTGCTTATGTTCTTATGAGAAATGTATTAGTCCAATAAAATGATGGGCACTAAAGTTTCTTCCCACCATGCCTCATGCCTCCTACCCATATGCAAAATATAAATTGGTGGGCTTCCCAAAGCCCTGCTAGCCTCTAGGAAGGAAGGGGAGATTTGTTCAAAGATGTTTGGAGGTTGCATAGGAGAAAAACTGTATACTGGCACTGGTATGGCAATCTTTGTTGTTTGTTTTGAATTTTAAAATAAAAGAAAAATAAAAAAGTAGAAACAAAAAAGCAAGTAAATCAATGGGGTGGGGCAGGGGGCAGAGCATGGTGGGTGGGGCAGGGCGGGGCAGGGGGCCCAGTGTACTTGTATGCTTAGGGGCCCTCAACAAATTAATCCTGCCCTGGGTTCATGGAGTAGTGAACCACAGAGATGGGAACTCAAGCCCATACTCCACTCTAATCACTGCACTTACAGTGGAATTTTTAATCCTTCCAAACCCCAACCTAATCCCACTGTAGCCACATTTAGGCTGTCACTGCAGGCATACAGGCTATTGGTGTGATGTACAATTGGTTTGGAGTGGGTTTTGGAGGGCTCACCATACAATATAAGGGGGTTATGGTGAGATGTATACCTGGGATTTTTATGTGAGGCTCACTGCAGTGCCTCAATGCTCTGCTGTAATATCTATGTGGTCAGCCTAAAAAAAGAATGCTGGCCCCTCCTACATCCCAATGGCTTGTTCTGTGTGGTTTTCATTGGGGCATTTTTTTTTTTTTTTTTTTTAATGGTTCAGATAGATAGATGCATCTTCCGCAAAACATCTAAATTCGGATTTAGATATCATATCAAAAATGTCCCTCTATATCTATGCTCAAATCTAAAAAGCGGGTAGCAACAGGGGCTGATTTGGGGTGGGGAAATAAATCTGAATAGCACCTAAATTAGCTTCATAAAGGGCTCCTTTTACTAAACCACAGTTGAGCTTCTTACCAAGGACAGGCAAGGTAAATGTTCCAATGCTCAATCATTTCCTATGCGCATCGGAGCATCTACCTCACCAGCCCATGGTAAGAAGCTCTGCTTTGGTTTAGTAAAAGCCAGGGAAAGATAGGCAGCTGGTTGGCAGTATTAAATTTAGGAGCTTATCTTTTAAGCTCTTAAATTTAGATGAATTTTCAGCAGAAATGATAGGCACATATATTTAATGGAACATGGGGAACAAATTTAGGCTCCCTTTTATGAAGCCATGTTAGACGTTTCTATTGCCAGCTGCGGCAGTATTAGCTCCGACGCTTATAGGAATTCTATGAACATTGGAACTTTTACTGCCACAGCCAGCGATAAAAAAGTCTAAAGTGTCTTTATAAAAAAAGGGGGGGGGGGTGTTAGACACCTAATTTAGAAGAACAAATTGAGAAGTACAACCATTTTCTAAATAAAAAATAAATCTAACCCGTTAGAAAAGCAGACCTTTTTTTAATTATTATTTGTGATTTAATTAGTGAATTCTACCAGATGAAGCTACATTATCTGGAATGTTAATATGTGAGAGAAATTTGTTAGCATTTTTGTCAACTAGACCTCTTTCCAATTACCAATGTGACTGTTCAGAATTCAGTACTAAATAAAGCTATTAATACTGTCTGATTGTAACCATGCCTGCAAATTTAAATTAAGTGACAGTTTTTAGTTGGCACCTAAGCAAGTAAAGAAAAGGTCACAGCACCTGAAACTTTAAAACTATCTTTAAACATTTCAAGAAAAAAAAAAACAACCAACCAGCCAACCCCCCCCCCCCCTCCTCCCCAATACTTTCTCCAAGTATAAAATCTTAGTGGATTAAACAGCAAGTTTTATTATCTCAGAATTATGTGCTTAGACTCAGGAGCCAAAATTTAAGTTATTATGCTTCCATTTGCTGTACGAGGGGGTGCTGAAAAGTTCTCAGCCCAACAAGAAGTGAATGGCGTGGATATGGTTCAATCAATGATCTGAAGCAATGTCAAAACACAGAATTTTGTTTCTGCAAATTGGCACTTAAATAACACTCTTTTCAGCCACAGTGGCAAAACACACGGAATTTACGAAGTTCTCAGCACCCCCTTGTAAATTATAGCAACCTGACAATGCCAATATAATACAATGTTATTGTAACTGTACATGAAACCGTAAGCAAGTAGAAAAGTCAAGATTGTTTACATTATTTAAATTTTTATTTAAATTTGCAAGGACTGGCTTCTAAGTGATTCACATAAAACAAATTAGTTGCCAGGGGAGAAAAAAGGAGAGAAGAGGAGGATTCAGAGGTAAGCAGGGCTAAAGATATTTTTTTTCAGAGCTGCTTTAAACTTAATATAAGAGGGTTCAAGCCAGAGGTGAGTAGAATATTAATTCCAGAGCTTTGGGCCTGCATAACTAATTTGTGGTGGCATGAGTGGTGTCAAGGCAAACAAAAGAAGGAACTGGAGCACAAGAAGACCAGCAGTAGATGAACAAAATGTGTGGGAAGAAATGTAAGGAATGAAGCGTCAGGATACGGTAGGTAGTCTGATGATAAGCAGTAGCCAATGCTCCAAGTGGAGAAGAGGGATAACATAATTAAATTATTCTCTTGTATTTCTTGACTCCTAACCAAATGCCCTAGCACACATGCATATACCCACATATAGGGCTTATCCCATCTGCTTTGACTTGCTAATATAAAAAAAAGAGTTCAACAAACTTAAGCAGTAATTAGCTGCAATTAAAAAAGCTTCCATGACTACTTAGCATCCAACCAATTTATCACAATTGTCACAGAGAATATAGCAACTAAGAAATGTATGGATTAAAGTAGGAACCTACCTATCCCTATATATGATGTTAAAAAAAAGAAGGAAATGACTTGTATTCAGGGACAATGGATGTAACTCAAGGCAAAAGGCACCACAAAGCATGACAAAACGGAACATTCCTGATGCTGCAGGACTTTGTTATCAGCGGAATTAATTTTGTAATACAGTTTGATAGGCCCAACAAAGCAAAATGCCTTTACAGGATCCTAGTTAACAGGAATATAATTCACATACTACAGCAGAGAACTTTCCAGAAGCTTGTGGAGGGTCTACAAACTTTGGTACAGATTGTATCTTTTCTGAAGTAATACCTATCTTTTCTTGTGTGTGCTAGAAAGCTTTGAAATAGATGGACATGCTGGAGGGCTTGATGTGGCAGAGGGGAAGGTGACTGAGGTTGACTGGAGATGGCCTGTCTTTATTGTTGCTGTGACCAGTGAACCAAAGTAAGTTTAGAGGATTAGTGGGGGGATGCAGAGAGAAATACTAGAGCCCTAGAAAGTTGAAGGAAGAAAGGAAAAGAAGAAAGACAGATGCAGGCAGCCCCTAGCATTGGGCAGATCTGAGCTTTTTGCTGGGCTCACTCATTTGTAGCTATGCCCTTAACCCTTGCTTCTTTATAGCTGATGCTAAAATTTGCAATCGGATAGACACCCCTGATGGTATGAATAACATGAGGAGGACCTATCCAAGCATGAAGAATGGTCTGGAATTTGACAACTAAGATTTAATGCTAAGAAATGCAGGATCATGCATTTGGGGTGCAAAAACTAGAGGTATTGGTACAGCTTCTGAGGTGAAGGACTTTTGTGAAAAAAAAAAAAGGAGTGGGTCTTGGGTGTGACCATATTTGATGATCTTAAGATGACCAAACAGATAGAAAATGTGATGATGAAAGCTTAAAGGATGCGTGGGTGCATAGGGAGAGGAGTGGCCAGTAGTAAAAGGGAGGTAATGATATCTTTATATAAGACTCTTGTGAGACATAATTTAGAATATTGTATACAATTCTGGAGATCACACCTTCAAAAACATATAAACAGGATGGAGTTTGTCAAGAGGAGAGCTACTAAAATGGTCAGTGACCTTAATTGTAAAGCGTTTGGGGACAGATTTAAAGATAATTTACTCAAATAATTTGGAACTCTAGATAATTTACTCAAGTTTCTAAGTATAGTTTGATTTGGATAGACTTAAAGATATCATTATGTAAACTTAGGAGGAAAGGTGGAAGAGGGGAGATGACAGTCATTTAAATACCTATGAGAGATGTCTAAGGCCCTCTTTTACAAAGGCGTGCTAAGCGTTTTAGCATGGATTTAGCGCATGCTAAATAAACGCTTGTACTAACTGCTAACGTGTCCATAGGATAACATGCATGTGTTAGTGTTTAGCGTGCATTAAAAATCTTAACGCACCTTTGTAAAAGAGGGGGTAAGTTGAAAGGAAATTCTGTAATGAAGGGGCATATGATGAAGGTAAAAGGGGATATACTCAGGAAATACTTTTCCATGGAAAGCGTGACAAAAGTGTGGAATGGCCTTTTGGTAGAAGTGGTAGAGATGAAAACTATTTGAATTAAAAAATGCTTGGAACAAATACGGTACATTGGATTCTAAGGGAGAGGAAGGGATAGGCATGGATAAGCATGGACAGGCAGACTAGATAGGCCATATGGTCTTTATATGCCTTCATTTTTTAATATTTTAATATTTTGTTTTTTTTTCTATATATAGCAAGATATATCAGAATGGGCTAGAATAGGCTTCAATTGCAATTCCATTGAAGCCCATGGTAAATAAGGCCAGTGAAAGACAAATATCTATGGTCTGTGTCCAGAAAATAGCAAACACAGATCAGGATCAAAGTATGCATATTTTATATTGCATTTGTATCATTTGCTGTGAGCATGGGTGCTGTGTATATCAGTTGGGAAGGGGAAGACAAATGTACAGAATATTAGCACTTTCACATGTACATGTACACTGACATGCACAATTGGCAGCAAGGAGACTAAGGCCAAATTTTGTAACCAGCGTTTAAAGTTAGGCACCTATTTTGGAGGCACCCAACTAGATAGGCGTCTATCTAAATTGAATAACAAGTCCAATTAAGCTTTTTAATCAGCACTGATTTAAACATAGGTGCCTATCAAGAAAGCGTGAGTCTGTAACAAGGCACCTTTAAAAATTTAGGCGGCCTTCAAAAAAATAGGTGCTATGCATGTGAGGCATGGGCGTGGCTACATGTTAGGCGCCTTGTTGCAGAATCACTGCTCTTAAGCGTGCTTAAGCGCTCGCATGGGCACCTAACTTTTAGTTGTGCCTAGAGCTGGCCTATTTAATGGGCGCCTGCAAAATAGGTGCCGCTCAGCATGATTCACTAAACAGCACCCAATTTTACATGAATCGCGCCGAACAGTGCCTATATCGGCACCTAACTTTTGGGCGCTTCTAATAGAATTTGCCTTTAAGTGCTATCCTTTAATGGTGCATGTACGTGACATAAAACATGAATGCAATGGGGATGTTCAAATAGAGTGTGGGAATGGTATGGGTGATGCTTCCATTAAGCACAGTGATAGGGTATCCTCCTTCATGCCTCTGCAGTGACACCTCTACATTCTAAATTCTTTCTGCCCGATATTCAGGATATTCAGGAAGGAACAGCTCCTGGCTGGTTAAATAGCACTTAGCTTGATAAGCCCTAATATTCATCATGAGATGGCCATTGCATAATAATGCTTAATGGCTTAATGACGCAACTAGTTAGCTTACTGGTTAAGTTTAGCAGACAGATAGACCCACATAAATAACAGGTCTATCTGTGGCCACTATAATTTAGTTGGCCGACTGATGGATATTGGTTTAACCAGCTATGTCAAAAGCAGTTAACCACCCACCCAAAAAATTAATTAAAAAAAAATTCAATGCTGCTTGTCAAATGCAGCATGGCATTGAATTTCCTGGTTTGCCGTCAACCACGAGAGATAGTCATGGGCTATTTCCCATGGTCTGACTATTGGGACCTTTCTTTGTTGCTTTTCCTATGAGTGGCTGATTAAGCCATGCCCCTTCCCCTCTTAGAGAAAAAAAACAAACCTGCCCCTGGTTCAGGAAGCTTCTGTTCAAACAAACAAGAAAAATGTAACTACCCTGTTAATTCAACACAGTTCATATGAGAATCCCTTGAAATATCCATGTCTTGAGCTCTTCCTGATAGTCTTCTCAAATCATACAAAACCATGCAAAAAATTAATTCTGCCAAAAGGAAATATCTTTCTTCCCTTCTCCACCATGATGCAAACCCTTCATACTTGTATTGTATCCTTAAAAGTCTCAATTATAAGACAACTAACACCCCCACCCTTTCTCTCCACTGATGACTTGGCTAATAGTTTCTCTGACAAGGTCAGACTGATCTTCCTTAGAACTTAACTCTCTCCTCCTCCTTCTCTCACTCTTCCATCCACAATCCATACCTCTTACATTGGCTCACCTCTCCACAATGACTTCAGCCTCACCTCTCCACAATGACCTCGACCTCCCTCATGAAGCACTTTTTGGACCCCCTACTGCCTTTTCTGGTTTCTAGGGTGACCCCAGTTTTTCACATGGTCAATTACCTGATGTCTGAAAGCTGGCTATTCTTCACCCATGCTGCAAGGATCTTTCTTCTGTTTCTAATTTCTGTCCCATCCCCATTCTCTCACTTGCCTCCAAGATTGTGGAGAAATTTGTAGACAAACAATTGATTTTCTAGTTAAAAAAAAATGATCTTCATCATTGTAGTCTCTCAGAAATTCCTTTCCACTTTTATACTCTCTACTCATGATCCAAGGTGTTGAAATTCCTTTTAAGGGCTCATATTTGATAATTTACTGTCTTTCATTAACAAAGATCTTCGAATGTAGTCAGTAGTTGTTTCCGCACTCGGAGACACATTTACTCTATTTATTCAATGATAGAAAGCTCTTTTCAGCATACTGCAAATGAAATATCACTAGCAACAGATTTGAGAAGTTGAAACATCAGCATATATGTGTGTTTGTGTACACATTCATGCATATATGGAAATGCACCGCCTAAGCACTATTTTGTAATTATGTATGTATCTTCAATAGTATGTAGTTTGCAGGTGGGCAACAAAGGGTAGAATCTAAGTAGAATGTGGATGAAGGTTCACGTTTATGTGTGTAACTAATATAATACTATTTTACGTATGCATCTCTGAAACATCTCTGGCTGTCATAAGTGCTTGAATCTATGTACAAGCATGTGTATTGTATATACCAGGGTACATTAGTATTACATAGAGAAACATAAGAATTGCATACTGGGATAAATCCAAGATCCATGAAGCCCAATATCCTGTTTCCAACATTGGCCAACCCAGGTCCCAAGTACCTAGCTAGCTAGATGTTTCCCTTTATAGAATATGTGCCAATCAGTTGCCTTCTGGGTACCTACATATGGTGCACAGTTTAAGAATTACCCCTTTGATGCTCATAATGGCAACATTCTCCAGCACATTTTTTTAATGAGGGGAGATAATTTATTGTCAACTTTATTTGAAATTTAAGGCTCTGTAACTTTGATGATCTGTTATTTCTATGCAGCAGCAGAAGGAGTAACATCAGACTTTCAAGAAAATCTGTACTTTTATTCTTGGAAAAGGTTTTAAGAATTTTATTGATTTTATAAGTTAAAATATGACAAACTTTTTAATACATAATGGCATAAATTATATTTCTAGTTAATGATTTATAAATTTAACATAGTACGAAAATGGGATTTTCTTTTGCTTTGATACTTGATAATAGAAGCCTGAAGAAAATGCTTTAATACTACCCGGCAGAATAAATCTTAATTATATCTCAGGAATAATGATTTCACTGTCTAATTAAGATGGCAAGAAGCTTATGAAATATTAGAATAACCATTGTTATTATAATATATGCCATAAAGAAAAATCTATTTAACATTCTTTCTGTTCTCATAGGGTTTATTCACAAAAGATCTTTTAGACCTATACAGTAGGTAGTGAACTGTGGGAAATATTTAATTGCTCATACATAGCTTTCAGAAATGGAGATATTTATAAAGGCCCCAATTCTATATATGTGGCCTAAAAAATTGTCACCATCTAGTTGAGGGATAAGCGTGATTCTATGAAAGTTAGAAGCATGGTATAGAATTGTGTTTAGTACCGCCTAAATGGCCTCAGATGTCGCTAGCTGTCCTAACTTTTAAGCACACCAGAATGGCACCCAAGTCAAAAATACACCCATGATCTGCTCCTAACCCTCACCCACTTTTGACTATGGACTTTGGACTAGAACTTACTTTTTATAAGGGTTATCATACGTCCGGGAAAACCCGGACATGTCCTCTTTTTAAGAGTTGTCCGGGCATCTGGAGGGATTTTCAAAACCCGGCAATTTGTCTGGGCTTTGGAAATCCTGAACTTGAAGGTCACATGTGTGTCTTTGTCACTGTTTCATTTGCACTAGAAGCCTTTGCACGTGCGCGGCCATCACCTTGATGATGTCATATGCACATGCGTGTGACATCATTGCATCAATGTCTGCGCATGGGCGAAGGCTTCCAAATGCAGCCCTCAAGCTCGGGGAGGTTTTGTGTGGGCAGAGCTGGGGGAGGATAGGGGCGGAGCCGGAGGTAGAAAGGGTGAGACTGAGGGCAGAACAGGGCAGGGCCAGGCGTCCTCTTTTTTTTTTCAAAGAGGAAATCTGGCAACCCTACTTTTTATAGAATCATGCTTGACAAGTTGTGTGCCTAACTTTCAACTGAGACCATTTAACACCAATTATGAGGTGTTAAGTGCCAATTATTGGTGTCGATTGTTTATTAATCAATTAAGTTAGGCCAATGTAAGCACCAAATTTAGGCAGACAATAGAATTTGGGGGAAAATGCATTTATAAGTCAAAAACCCATGCAAATGAAATGCTTGTTATTTCCAATAATTGATTGTTAGCACCTAATTGACTAATTAGTTTATGTGTGGATCTGCGATCTGCACCCAAATTTAAGCGACCTCTACAGAATCCTACTAGAAAAGCAATGGCAAAAAAGTCCCCAATGTTTAACTACCAAGTCAAAAAATGGACTTTCATACACAATTATCTCTAAAGTAGAGCATAACTCTGTGGTAAGAAGTTCTCAAATTCCTGTGCTGATCAATAAGAAAATTGATACAGCAATTGTCAGGTTTTACAATTTCTTTCATTGAGCTTCTTAAACCACCTACTCTACAATGTAGGTTGAATATAAAAGTGAACTACATTTATTAAATGCTGAGTATAAAAGCGACAAATCTTAAATCTGGTCGCTTATTTTAACATGAACAGCTGGCCCGACGGGACTCGTTTCACCAAAAATTGGCTTCTTCAGGGGTCTTTGTGTTCAGGTGTGAACATCTCAACCTGTGATTTACAAGTTAAAAAGCCTGAAGAAGCCAATTTATGGTGAAACGGGTCCCGTCGGGCCAGCTGTTCATGTTAAAATAAACAACCAGACTTAAGATATGTCGCTTTTATACCCAGCATTTAGATTCAAACAATTTTTATTGATGCAAACATCATCAAATACAGCAAATACAACATCAAAGCACATCAATAATGCATTAACTATTATAATATAATATACATAATAAAAGACAAATTCCAATTTCAATAAACCCCCACTATATCTATATGTGTTTGAACCTTTACCATCCCTCTCCACTCTCACCCCTCCCCACCCTATAGTACTCTCTACCCAATGATACTCTCTTCATTTAACTAAATAAAAGCCCAATTAAGAGATCCAACTTAAAATTGCACTACGGCCCATAGGATGTAAATCTTGCAAATAAGAACCCCAGATTTGTATAAATAACATATTTCGCTTTCTTATAATTCCAGCATCTCTAGCTTCCCAAATGGCCAGCTGATGTAATTGGTTTCGCCAATGCCAAAACCTTGGAGGATCAGGGATCTTCCAATATTGTAATATTCATTTTCAAGCCAAGAGACTCATTTTCCTACACAACGCCCTATTTCCTTTAGGTAAATGGCCAACAGTCTCTGGCAAATCCAAAATAAAAAAAAGAAGGAGAACAGCGCAATGATCTTCCAATTATTTTTGACATATAATTTATTATTTGCTTCCAAAAGTGTTGAATTATGGGACAAAACCAAAATGCATGACCTAATGTATGACTCTCCCTCCCACATTTATGACACAAAGGAGTAGGAAGACCTCCACTATAAAACAATTGTGTTCGTGTATAATAGGCACGTAATGTAACCCTAAAATACGTTTCTCTTAACCATGAACAAGATGTCACCCCAGGTGTCGCTCTTAAAGTAGGGGCAACATCCCAATGTCTCAAATTAAGCTGTAATTCTTTCTCCCATTTCTCCCGAATTTCCTGATAGTTCTTGTCTGGTTGTAATTTTTGCAAAATAGAATGATACAAGACACCGAAAGAGATATCCCCTCCTCCTGAATAAACAACTCTCTCAATCTAGCACCCAAATGCAAACTTAACTGTACCCTGTCAAGGGATCTCACATAATGTTCCACTTGTATACATGCAAATTGTGCTCCCCAAGTCTCTCCCACTTTAGCCAACAATTCAGTACGAGTCAATAATTCCCCCTCATTTCCCAGTATATGTTCCAATCTTAAAATTCCTCTTGCACCCCATAATCTATACTCCCTAGAGTCTCTTCCCGGAAGAAAAGCCGGATTACCCTGCAAAGGCAAAAGATCAGTAACCATTGGATTCCCTCCCAATAATTGTACAAACCAACGCCAAACCGTCTGTAAAGTATTAAATACAACACTTGAACGAATGGTAACACATGGTAACACATTTTGCGCACTATGTAGTAACGCAAAAATATCATAAGGAGCTAAAAACTCCTGTTCCATCTGAAGCGGAGTATAAATACTTGTCACATTTACCCAATCACCCAAATGACGAAGTAAACATGCATAATTATAAATCCGTATATCCGGTAAACCCAACCCCCCTCTATTCCAATTACCCAGCAAATATGTCAACTTTAATTTAGGTTTTTTACCAGCCCAACAAAAATGAGTAATACCCAGCATTTAATAAATGTAGTTCACTTTTATATTCAACCTACATTGTAGTGGTTTTAAGAAGCTCAATGAAAGAAATTGTAAAACCTGACAATTGCTGTATCAATTTTCTTATTGATCAGTACAGGAATCTGAGAACTTCTTCCCACAAAGTTATGCTCTACTTTAGAGATAATTGTGTGTGAAAGTCCATTTTTTGACTTGAATATTACATTACATTAGGGATTTCTATTCTGCCTTTACCTTGCAGTTCAAGGTGGATTACAAAAGAATTATCAAGGAAGTATTACAAGAAGAACTTACCAAAAAAAAAAAAAAAATAAATTTGGTCATTTTCAAAGAGAGTAAGAAATGAGTATGGTTATTTGTTTGGGGTAATTGGCTTTAGTGAGAAGTGGTGTTTGAAACTTGCGGTGTTATTTCTTTTTCAGAGATTTCTTGAAGAGTATGGTCTTTATTTCATTTCTAAAAGTTTTGTAGTCTAGGGATGTCGTCAGTAGATTGGCGATTTGGTTGTTTAGTTTGGCTGCTTGAGAATATCTGGAATGCCATGCTGCTTCTATGATTGCTCAAAGGGTATCATTCAAATTTCTGCTGTCAAGCACTGTAACTTTCATTTCACAACCACCACATCTCCCCTTTTAACCTTGTATTGGATGAAATACTTACCTCAGCAACTCATTCCCCTCCTTTATTTTTTGGATCCATCTCTTCCACAAGGTAAGAAAAAAAAATTGTGCACAAAAAAGATCAGTGCACAATGTGTTGGTGACCATTGCTGGGGGCCAGGAGAACTCTGCTACACATGTTGTTTCCTGGGGAGCAGAGAACTATTTCTGATTCTGCTCCAGAATATTGGCCCCCACCTACCTTGTGATGTCAATGGTACTATCCTAAGGCATCACACCTGTATTTTTTTATGCCCCTTTAGAACAAAAAATCAATATTAAGGAGTGGAGGAAACCTAACACAAACACTAAATTTAAACCACTAAGGGCCTCTTCTATCAAACTGTGCTAGCAGTTTGTAGTGCGGTGAGCTGCTCTGAATGGCCTGCGCTGCTCCCGACGCTCATAGAGTTCCTATGAGCGTTGGGAGCAGCGTGGGCCATTCAGCGCAGCTCTCTGTGATAAAAACAGCTAGCGCAGTTTGATAGAAGAGGCCCTAAAATATTCCAACCACTAAAATACTCCAAAAGGCCTGAGATCATGAAGTGTCAGCAACAATGGCTCTACCACACTAAATGAGTGCGCCTAAGTTAGTTGCCTACTGATGCCTAGGTTGAACCACATCCTAAATCTGCCTAGAATCTACACTAACCATGCCTGCTTTCTGTGAGGTATCTCGAAATAGATGCCTACCAAAGTTAGATGCCTACCAAGTAGATGCCTACTGAGTTAGGCACTTATAAGTTAATTCATTAGGCACTTGTAAGATAATTCATTGTTTTTTTGTTGCTTTTTAATGGTACTTTTCAATTAATGATGCAGTGTACGGTAACTCCAAAAAAGCTTCTGTTGTGGGAGGTCCATATGTGCAAACTTCAGTAATAAGTGACAGCTTATTCTGAAGGTCTGTCATATTACGATACTGGTCCTCAACATGTCCAGTAAGAGCCTTGCGAGTCAGTACGGTTTTACTTGGATGAAGACCAGTGAATGACCAACCAAATGAATTCTGGTAACTCAACCACTGAGAAGGCTTGCATGTTCCCAATAAAAAAATTAATGATGAGACCATTGACCCTTTTCTGTAACACAATGATGTCCCCATTACTGCTCCATGAAGTAGCCAAAGTTTGTTATTTCTTTGACAGGGTTTCTGATGCATCTGATGAAGAACATCTTGCTGATCTTGTCAATGAAGGCATTTTATCATGTACAGCTGGGTGGACATTTGCAGGTGCTTCTTAAGATTTGTTGTAGGTCTGTTTAGAAATCAGCAAAGTATGCAATGTACACAGATATTTCTGTTGTCTGACCCTACTAGTATAAAAAGCTCAGTGAAGACTGAATGCTCAAATGAGCTTGTGTTGTGATTATCATTTTTCTCCATTGTGGGCTTGCTGAGGATTAGGCTGCAGCCAAGATTCGGACCCTCAAAGATCACCCAGAGAACCTCAGTTTCCTAAGACTCTGACAGGGTGCTTTTCCAGTCCACAGGTCTTTGTCACTGCCTCCTTTTTATCTCAGGGTGAGAATATAATAATAATAATTTTATTCTTATATACCGCCAAAGCCATGATAGTTTGAGGCAGTTTACAACAAGAAGCGCTAGACAGTCAGCGAAGAGGTCACAATTCAAAGTCATCAATACAATCTTACATAATGGAAGAAGTGGAAAGCTATATAGTTCTTAAGTCCACAATAGTCCTTCTTGAAGGCTCCCCTTTTGGGGTTCTCTCCCCAGTGTTTAGGGTCTCTTAGCCACTTCAGAGACCCTTTTTATTACTAGTAACAGTAAATGCAAATGAGTTCCTTTAAGTATGCACAAAACTGTCCAGCCCTTTATGAAGCAATTCTTTCAGTTCAGTAAAGCCCGTTTGGCTGGCTGTCACCACGTATAGCCGGTGGGTAGTTACTGTAATATACTGTGGTGAGGCAAGAGAAACGAGTTGAATTGGAGGCTTAATGAGTAAAATAGCACAAATGGAAATTTGTCTTCAATTGTTCTGCATGCAAATGTAAACATTAATGTAAAAGTAACTTATACATTTTGTTAGTAGTACTAAAATAAAGTACTGTAATTAGTTACTTAGGGCCTATTCTATCAAACTCCACTAGCAGTTTGTAGCGCGGTGAGCCATGCTTAATGGCCCACGCTGCTCCCGATGCTCATAGAGTTCCTATGAGTGCCAGAAGTAATGCGGGCCATTCAGCGCAGTTCTCTGCGCTAAAAACTGCTAGCGCAGTTTGATAGAAGAGGCCCTTAATTTTGTTGATCTTTTTTATCAAAAAAGTAACTAATTGACTTCTAACAAGATGGCGGCCAATTAGGTCATCAACTGCACTGTCTCCCTTTTTCCCTTTTTATTTTTGGTTTTCTGTTGCTTTGTTTGTTTTATTTAGTTGTTTATTTTTTGTTTGATCTATTTTTATTAATCTTATTTTGACTTATTATATTGGTTTTGGGCCTCCACTCGTGAAATCTGGACTGTTAGCTTTCTGATTTGACCGTTGGTTTTGGTCTAACAGTCGAAAGGCCTCCTTCCTACCTGATGTTCCTTGCACCTCTGGCAGGTCTGAGCTGTGCCTGGCGGCTGAGCCATAGCAAGTGAAACTGGTGGTGGAGAGTCAAGAGAGGAGTAGCGCTGATGTCGGTGGAGGGTGACTGAGACTTCGGGAAGCGGTGGCTATCGAGACCTGGAGGCGCCATATTTGAGGTGCTCAGCGTGAACTCCAATACCAGCAAGGATGCAGCTCCAGATTTCCTGCTGGCAGAGCGGCATCGGCAGGATGGGAAGTCCGCAGAGTAATTTCATCATGTCTGAAGTCTCGCCATGTCCGATATCTCACCAACATGGGAGTGGTATTGTGAGGGGTAGTGTCAGCGAGGGCTGGCAGAAAGATGCACAGTCTGGACCAAGGAGTGGAGGAATGGAGTCGGCAGGAACTGTGAGGAAGCTGAGCTGTTCAGCGCAATGGCCGGTGATCTGGAGATCGAAGGATGTTTCTTTTTGCATCGGGGGAGGTGACCTGTGGTTGGTGCGCAGAGGATGATGATGGAGGTTGTTCGGCTGAAACGGCTGATGTGCTAGTGATGGTGGTAATGGTGGTCTGACTGAAGTGAAATTGAGACCCTCCTGACCCTTATACCATCATGTATACCATATCTTTTATCATATTGTTTTTTACCTATTTGTTTTATTTCTTCATTTTAATTTCCTTAGAATTCCATTGTTTAATGGTTTCTCCTTCTATTCATATTCCCACTCTATACCTTTTTCATCACTTCCAAAGTCCATATATTTTCTTTTATATTTCTATATTTTATTTCTAATTCAAAAAAATTTAATTTAGTTTATCGACTATATTATTGTTGGGATGTACATTTTGCTCTAAAAAGAGTGTGGCCTTAGAGAGATCAATGTATTCTTGTTGGGATGTTTCAAATCTTGTTTTTATCTCTGTCTTTATTTTTATATCTGTACTATTCATTAATTGTTTTTCCCAGGTACTTTAGCTAGATTGTGAGCCTTCGGGACAGTAAGGGAATTTCTAAGTACCTATCTTTACTTATCTTATTTTTATTGTATCCTTAATGTATATTTTCTGTAAACCGCTTCAAACCTAACGGTATAGCGGTATATAAGAAATAAAATTAAATTAAATAAAAAAAGTAACTTGTTACATTGATAGTTGCCTAAAAATGTAACTAATTATAGTAACTGGAGTTACTATTACTAGTTACTACCCAGCACTGCACTTAACCATCTCCCCTCCTTCAGTCTGTTCAATCTTCTACTGCACAACACATATTCTGCCAGAGTGCTATGCCCACATCAACCTTCTCAAGCCACTTCACTGGCTCCCCATCCATTTCTGTATACGGTTCAAACTCCTCTTTCTAACCTAAAAGTGCATTCACTCTGCAGCGTCTCAATATCTCTCCTCTCTTATCTCTTCTATGTCTTAATGTACAGCACTACATATGTCTTGCAGCACTATAGAAATGAGACGTAGTAGTAGTTGTAGTAAGGGTTCACAATGTCTTTAAAATATGCTACTGTGGAAACTATGCCTTTATAGATTGTTTTCACTTGTAGATAAAGTAATAGTGTATTATGCAATGTTTAAAAACTCTATATACTGCTTAGGCTACAAGATCAAAGCGGTTTACAAAATAATCCAACCAAAATAAAAAAGAACTAAGAAAAAAAAGCCACAAGTAATGTCCAATGAAGACTTAACCAAAGGTGGCACATATAAGTTATTAGATGACTGAGTTGTTGTGGGTCAGAAGAATATCTTCTCTCTGCAGTCTTGGAGCACTGCAATGCAAAAGGAACTGTTGTCTATGTAATATAAAATCTTGTTGTTGTCTTTGAATCTCGTTTGTCTTTTACAACAGAAGTTATTTCTTCTTCATTTTAGAAACTGTAACTTCTGTTGTATTTCAGGTTTGCCTGCAGAGGATTTTCATTTAACTGTACAGTTTTTGGTGTTGGCATGGCTAGGTTTCTGTAACATGATCTATTTGGGTTTCACAGCCTATATTTAACAAGTTTGTCAGATGGTCCAAAATATATATCTCTCTTGATACAATGGCGGTCCTAAACCCTGATGACTTCTATGCTTTGTGCCCTCCACTGGTTAAAGGTATCTTTCAGATACAGCTTAAGATCTATTGCCTAGGGAACTCCATGTTGTCTATGAGATATTTTCCAAGTTTCCAATTTATTCATTGTTTGATATTCTGCCAATTGTGGTTGTCTTAATGGCTTTGGTGTCTTATAAACCTGGTTAATTGTTTCACTCCTTAAATTTGTCTCTGCTTATTCACTGGCTCCCCTTAAATTTACTGGCTCCCCTTATTCACTGGCTCTCCTTAAATTGTTTCACTCCTTAAATTTGTCTCACAAAAAGTACACATTATTCATAGAGAGTGTATCTATTTTCAAATTGTGTGCATGTATGCATTACACTTCTCCCTCAATATTCATGGGGGTTAGGGGCAGAGCTGGCCCAAGAATATTAAAAAAACACAAATAATATTTAGGCCGGTTCTGACTCCCCCCCCCCCCCCCCCACCCACCTTCCCTCAGAATCCAGGACCTTACCTGAAGCCCTCTGAGACTCCCCGGAACCGTACCTGGTAGTCTAGCGAGATTTTGGGGCAGGAGCGATTTTCCTACGCTCCTGTCCCGTGCAGGTCACTCATATGAAAAGGCTGCCATGAGCTCCCGTCATAGTCTCGAGAGACTACGGGAGCTCATTGCAGCCATTTCCTATGAGTGATCGCTCCTGCCCCAAAAGCTCGCTAGACTACCAGGTAAGGTTCCGGGGAGTCTCAGAGGGCTTAAAAATAGCCCAAAAAATTAAAATGGATTAAAAAAAAAAATTGGGAATAACTGAATCCGCGGATACTGAAACCGTGGATTTGGAGGGAGAAGTGTATTTGTGCAAATTCATGCTATATTGACAGCACATTTAAAAAGCAAAACATATCATTTTTTTGGGGTGAGGGAGGCTTATTTTCATTTGGCAACAATCAGAAATAGCATGGGAAATATCATTTTCCCTAGCAGCATCAACCATTAACATCTGGCCTGATGCTTCCGGTGTGCCTCTTAAAGGAGCTGGTGGTAGAATCGATTTACCTCTCTCCTAATACTTCTACTCCAAAATACCTGCACCCAAATTTCTTCATAGCATTTTTACATAATCTCCTCATCTGCAATCTCTCGAAAACCCCTTCTACAAAATATTCCATGCCCATCCCAACCTGGCTTCTGAAATCCCCTAACTTCCAATTCCTCAAAATCCCATTCTCTAACATTCCCTTACCCCCTGAAACTCCCTCCACCACCAGCATCAGGGTCAGATTTACTTATATGCTAAACAATGTACAACTTAGAGCTTCAAATTACAAGAAGTTTCATGCTTCACCAGCATGGAAAATTATTAAACCTAAAAGTTGTTTCCTACTTAATCAGTGAGAGGAGGCTCAAATGTTCCCAAATCCTAACAAGGATCTTTCTGGTGACTAATGAGGATAAGGTTTGGGGGCAGAGGACTAATCCTCAATTGATCCTATTCTATTAACTCCAACATTGAAATAGTAGCCAAATCCCCCTAGCAGTAGTTTTGCAGTTCTACTATTGTAGAGGGTGGGGGGGGGGTGAGGGGGTCAAGCTGCAACTATGAGAATACTCTCTTATTTGGCAACATGACCCTTGTGGGAGTACTTCAAGAGTATTGCTGGGGGGATTAAGTTATCCCCTACCCAAACAAGACACAAGGAATGCCTTGATAGGTGCTTGGGGAGAGTACACTGTTAGGGAAATTTCAGAAAAGGAGGTACTGGGGTAAGGAATTGATTGATACCAACCTGATCTCTATAAAAGAGAGTGTTTTTGAATTGGGACACACTAACTTTGTGTTGCTGTCTACTAGAATGTGCAATAGTCTGAGTGCAGCTGCAGCTAAGCAAACTTAAATTTTCCACATTAATCATTATCTTGAAGTACTGAGGTTTGTGACTTGCATGGAAAATTTGGTAAATTTTATTGCAGCTCAGTAACTGCCTGTAAGTGTGATCTTGGTAGAATCATTTCATCAACCTCTGCCTAAGGTACAGCTTAAGATTATGAGTCCATTTTGGGCAGGGTAATAACTCAAATGCCTGAATGTAACTCCTTTTGAGCATGGATTTGGAACAGGCAAGTAATACATTTAAAATCCAAATGTACCACAGGCAACTGTAGAAGAGGTCATTTAAGCACATAAAATCCTATTTTATACACAGGAATGCTTTAAAATCATCCCCAAATACCATAGCCATGGCTGTAAAATCAATCATAAATCTTTATTTTATGTCTGTATGAAAGGTTTTCATGTTCAAATAAATTTAGAAGGAAGTAAGAAATTGTATATATATTTGAGAGAGATGCCAGAAATCATTTTATTAAATATCTTTCCTCAGTCAGCCTAAGATAAGGACGTTCAAAGCTATCATGCAAATTCATTTTAAAAAAAACCCAGTTCTCTGAATGTATCATTGATCTAGCAAATTGAACCCAGATCTGAGTTGAGCCTGCAGTTTGCATCCAAGTTCATCAATCATAGCAACCTGATTTTATTTTTTTCTACAAAAAGAGATTTTCTTTTTTAATTTGTATTCCCTAACATAGCCGATGAACATGTCTTACCACTTCCAAATTGAAAAATAATATAGATATGGCTTCATATGTCAAGCCACCAAGCAACAACAAAATGAGAAGTGGAAATGCATTGAAAGAGATTCTAGAACCGTGGTATATATTTGTTTATATCTACAAAATATTGCATAAAAGATTAGGACTGTGCAGGTGGTGTAACTGCACAGAGCTCAAGGCAGTTTAGAAGGGGGGGGGGGCAAAATGGTTCCCTGCCATTGTCTCTCCTGTGGTAGATGTGATATAGTGGGTTTAGCAGGAGCAAAAGGGGGTGGGTGGGGTTAGGGTTACCAGATTTCCTCTTAAAAAAAAAAAAGAGGACACCTGATCCTTCCCCATTCCTGCCTGTTCCACCCCAGCCCCTTTCCATTCTGCCCTCCCCAACCCCCGCCAAACAAATCTCGTGTCTCATTTCCCCAAGCTCGGGGTCATGTCTAGAGGGCATCTGCACATTTGCAGGTGCTAACATGATAACATCACACATATTTTCATCACTTTGATTCTTTTAGATTGCAATGTGCATAGGTCTCATCTTGTCAGAAGTTTTCAAAAATTTAAACTTACATTTCCCTCTCTTAATGGTAAAAACAGAACCTTCAAGAAATTTAGTCATTCTTTTGCTTTTAAATTAACCAAATTCTGGAATGCTTTACCGCTTACATTAAGAAGTTTAGGTTATTTTGCTTTATTCCGGAAAGCTCTGAAGACTTTTTGTTTGCTAAACATTTTGGAAACCAACTATTCTAGTCTATTTTTCCTTGTCAAGTTTATATATTATGTATTACATTACTGTTAACCGAGTCGAGCTCCTTTTGGTTGATGACTCAGTCAATAAAACTAAGGGCCTCTTCTATTAAACTGCGCTAGCAGTTTTCTAGTGCAGGGAGCTGCGCTGAATGGCCCACGCTGCTCCCGACACTCATAGAGTTCCTATGAGCGTCGGGAGCAGCGCGGGCCATTCAGCGCGGCTCTCTGTGCTAAAAACTGCTAGCGCAATTTAATAGAAGATGGTGTAAGTTTTAGTTAATTAGTTAGTGTGTGACATCATCACGCCGACATCTGCACATGAGCAGACACACTCCAGACACAGCCCTGAGCTTGGGGACTTAAAAAACCCACAGAAACTGCTGGGTTTTGAAAATCCCTCAGGGCACCCAGATAGTCCTCTAAAAAGAAGACATGTCCGGGTTTTCCTGGACGTCTGTTATCCCTAGGTTGGATGTCTTCACTTCATAAGTATCCGCTAGAATAGATGACACGTACATCATGTACGCAAGAGTCTGTCAATCTTATGAGCATCTGTTTGCGTAAGGATAAAACTGCCCAGACTTGATTGGTCCTTGAAAACTAACAGCAGGTCATTTTAATTTGATTTTTTATGCTATAGTTATCCTAACTTGAGCAACAAAGCAATCAAGGCTTTGTTACTGTTTGGATATTCTTATCTTTGCAAACTTGGATTTTGAGCTCTGACAGAAATTAAATTGAAAAAAAGTTGGCGAATGATGAAATGTGTGTTTGCTTGTCGACTGTCGAGCTGCATTTTGAGTTAATATGCGCTCAGAAACAAGCACACCCATTGCGTTGATTAGCAATTATATTTTATCTAATTTAGTTTCACTGTTGCTACAATTACCCATACTTGACTTAAAGAACTTTAAATAAATAACTTTCAAATTTACCCCCTCCTTTACAAAGCCGCGCTAGTGATTTTAGCGTCGGCTGCAGCTTTAACAGCTTGGATGCTAGGAATTCTATGAACATCGGAGCTGTTACCATGACGCCTGGTGCTTAAAATGCTAGCACAGTTTTGTAATGGAGGGGGTTATTTTTTGTGTTGGTTTTGCAATTTTATAATTTCAATTATAATGTGCAGCAAGAAACATTTGCTCTGTTTAGTGTGCCAGAGCTAAAAAGGTTTGGGAAACACTGCTCTAGACCCTGCATTCTAGAGTCATCTCTGCTCTCATGGTAGCCCTGGTTTGGTGACAATGATTACATACAAACTTTTGTGACTAAGATATTCCTGACCATTTGTGAGGAGGAGGTCCACTGAGGTTAGCTGAGTTATTATTTATTTATTTTTTTAATGCAAGAGTCCAAAATTAAAGGGGACTACTATTTTCTATGTTTGGATAGAATCATAAGTTTTTTGGAAAATCTTTAGTCAATTTCTAGCTTTTAAATATTCCTAATTTGAAAATTTGTAGTTTGAATGGTACAGGTAATAACTGACAATTTTAGAAGCTTTAAATATGCAAAAGCAGCATATATATGCATGCAAGTGGCTAGTTCAGTAAAGATGTTACTTATGCAACTGAAGGGCAATTCTATAAGGGCTCCTTTTACTAAACCACAGAAGAGCTTCTTACTGCAGGCAGGTGAGGTAAATGCTCCGATGCTCATTCAATTCCTATGAGCATTTACCTCACTAACCCACGGTAAGAAGCTCTTCTGCAGTTTAGTATAACCCAACGTAAATTAGGCAACCATATTAACATGCACCTGATATGTGTAAATGTATAGACTATTAGCATGTTTTATAATGCAAAAATTCACTCTATTAAACACACTGAATAACACAATAAATTCTATAGCATAATAGAAAAATGGAGGAAAAAACCATCAGATTAATAAGGAGTACTATAATGCTGCACTGATGATTATGTCCACCACAGGCATAAAAATTATGTGAAGCCAGATTAGATACAACACAGAATACTGGGAGAGTTCAGAAAATCCTGGTGGGACCTCTTAAGGATTTATTTGATAGATCTTTAGAGACAGGAGAGGTTCCATGGGATTGGAGAAGAGTGGATGTGGTCCATCTTCACCAAAGCAGAGATTGTGTAACTAAAGAACTGGATAAAGTGTATGTACCAGATGTAATCTACCTGGATTTCAGCAAAGCCTTTGATACGATTCCTCATAGAAGACTCTTGAATAAGCTGAGATTGCTTAACTTAGAAACCAAAGTGGTGAACTAGATTGGAAACTGGTTGACTGACAGGAGACAGAGGGAGGTGGTAAATGGAATTTGAATGGAGGAAAGGAGGGTGAGTAGTGGAGTGTCTCAGGATTTGGAACTAGGGCTGATTTTGATTACTACACTGCTGAAGGATTAGAAGGCAAAGTGTGCCTTTATGTGGATGACATGAAGATAACCAAAAGAGTGGATAACCTTGAGGGAGTAGAAACCAAGAGAAGATATCTCCCAAACTTAGAATGGCCAAAGGTCTGGCAGTTAAAATTTAATGTGAAGAAGAGTAGAGTGATGCACCTGGGGTGTAAAAATTCAAAGAAAATATATGAGATAGGAGAAGAGAGACTGATAAGCAAGAATTAGGAGAGGTATCTTGGGGTGATTGTGTCTGAGGATTTAAAGGTGTTGAAAGAATGTGTCAAGCTAAGGCCATGGCCAGAAGAATGCTAGGTTGCATAGACAGAGGCATAACCAGCAGAAGAAAGAGGTGTTGATGCCATTGTAGAAGTTGATGTTGAGACACCACTTGGAGTATTGTGTTCAGTTTTGGAGATTGTATTCTGCTAAAGACATAAAATGACTTGAAGCAGTTCAAAGAAAAGTGACAAAAATGGTAAGGGGGTTTGCTATTTAAGATGCATGAGGAGAGACTCAATGACTGAAAATGTATATCCTGGAGGAAAGGAGAAAGATGAGTGATATGATACAGAAATTTAAATATTTGAGAGGTATTAATATACAAATAAACTTTTTCCAGAGAAGGAATAGTGGTAGAACTAGAAGATATAAATTTAGATTGTAGGGGGGTCCATCTCAGGAATAATGTCAAGAAGTCCTCTTTCAAAGAAGGGGTGTTAGATGCCTGGAATGCCCTCCTGCTTGTGGTGGTGGTGGAAATGAAATGGTAATGGACTTCAAAAATGTGTGGAATAAACATTAAAGAATTGTATGTGTTTGTGGGAGGGGGATGGGGTGGGGAGAAATCAATTGATGCTTTGAGCCAGGAGGCAGCATTTTTCCTGAGTTCCTCAGCTTGCTTCTCCTTAAGATTTCCTTACAGCTAAATTCTGCATATAACTTCTTTATAAAATGAACCCACTGCTTGAACTTTGCCTTATGGCCAAATTTGTACCAAAAAACAAAACAAAACCCATCACTGAAATGCCCACAAAATGAGGGAAAAAAGACAGAGATAAAACTAAAGTGGTATCTGCTGGTGAAGGCGAAATGGCAGAAGCGCTAGATGAAATTGGCATGGTGAGCGAAACACTACTTCAAAAATTAACAAAAGCAGTGATTCTAGCATTTGGCTCATGGTTGGATAGAGTGAACGAGAATTTGGAGTCTCTGTCAACTTTGATAACTGATTTCAATGCCCAAGTTACTGAAATTTAGCATCGAGTAAGTACAGCTTAGGACCCATTGCTATCTGTAACAGAGGAGATGAAACAACTCTGTCAGAAGGTGGAATGATATGCTGAAAAGATAGATCAAGAAGGAATAACATTCATCTTATTGGATTATCTGAGCTAGTTGCCAAACTGGAAAAATGGCTGTTGGAGGAACTCCTTGTGGGCTCCCCTTGTGGCCCTCTACAGGCTAAGAAAGTGCATCACGTGGGAAGGAGAGCAAAGAGGACCAAGGGTCGTGATTGCCTGGATACTAAACTTTGGCATAAAAGATCTTCTGTTACAGAACTTTCAACAACTTAAAGAGCTAAAGTTCCAGAATCACTGGGTACTTCTTTTTCTAGATTACTCAGCACACATGGTATTTCTCCAATGCAGCTTCTCTGCAGTCTGCAAGCAGCTCACTGAAAAGAAGATGCAATTTACTTTGTAGTTTCCTGTTAAACTGCGAGTACTATATGAAGGGAAACTATTTTTGTTTGACGACAGTGCTATAGTCTCAGTCTTTGCAATGGTTCCCAGGACAATTGGGTAATCACTGAATATCCCTGGTGAGACTTTTGCCAGTTATTGTGTAGTGGGAGTCTCTCTTTTTCTTTATAAAACTGGGTCTATTATGGACTAATTGTTTGGTACAAGTGTTGTAAGTTACCAAGTGTGAGTGCTCAGTTTCATACATAGAGAGAGTGTTGTTTCAAACCTGTTTGGATGATATTACTGTTATGTATGTTTACGCTAATGGATATACTTATGCTATTTATGATTTAGATATAAACCACAATTTATAGGCAAGTGTGTATCCATAGTTAATTGGTTTGGAATTTTGGCCTGGAAGTCCAATTTCATGTTCATGCTAAATTGCTGATTAGTAGCGATTGTGTTGTTTGCTGGGAGTCTGGGGAGAAGCTAGCTGTTGCATGTGTGATGATTCCCAAACTGAGGTGGAGGTGTTTGGTAGATATGAGGGGTTGAGATGGGGGTGCTATGGGATCAGGGGGTCATGGGTATTGGGTTGCAAGAGATGAGTGGATTGAAATAATTAGTTGAGAAACTCATGAGGGACATTTACAAAGATGCAGCTGCTGGAGTGAAGGCTGGGCACCCTGGTTTTCTATATGCATCTCACTGTTTTTCAATTTAGGTTGTTTTTAACATTACAGGTGGAGCGAGATTCATATCTTGGAATGTTTTGGGAATTAATTCCCCTGTAAAAAGAACAATTTTACAAAATTTGGCTAGGTACCGTCCTGATATAGTGGGTCTACATGAAAACCAAACTTAATAATGTGGAGCACCGAAAATTCAAACAATCTTAGGCAGGACAAGCAAAGGCTGGGGTTGCTTTATTTAATATGATAAAACCCTAAGTGTGCATGCGCACTCTTACCTGCGTGCTTCCGTTTTCCATTTTCCATGATCTGTAAGCACGCAGCAGGCAAGAGTACGCATGCGCGTGTCGACTCCCTTCCTCACTGTAAGATCACCGCTGTCATTGCCCCCTCCCCCCCCATGCACCCTTTCCCGGTGCACATGAACCCATATTGACCTTCCCACCGCGAGACGCACAAACCTCCTGGCTCCATCAGCGGCCGCATCACACTAAAGACGCTGCTTTGTGGCCTTCCCATGCTCTGATTTCCTCTGCAACATCTCTGATGACATCAGCCCCAGACCCCTTTTCTCATCAGAGCATGGAAGAGGTGCTGCTGCACAGGGAAGTGGGTTAGGGGAGGGAAATGCTGCTGCTACTGCACAGGGAAGTAGAGTAGGAAGGGAAATGCTACTGGTGAGAAAAAGGGGCTGGGGCTGAAAGGGAAAAGATGGGAGAAGGGGGCTGGGGGGGTAAAAATGGGTTTGGAGCTGGAGCTGGAGCTAGGCTGAAAATAGGGGACATGTGAGGGAAGGAGGCTTTACTAGCACCCATTAATGTAACGGGCTTAAACAGTAGTTATCTGTGCCATTTCAGATGCAGAATATAACTGCAGATCCCAAGGGTAGATTTGTAATAGTGAAGGGGTTGTTATACTACCACTAGTGTTTAAGCCCGTTACATTAATGGGTGCTAGTAAAGCCTCCTTCCCTCACATGTTCCCTATTTTCAGTCCCAGCTCCAGCTCCAAACCCATTTTTACACCCCCCCAGCCTCCTTCTCCCATCTTTTCCCTTTCAGCCCCAGACCCCTTTTCTCACCAGCAGCATTTCCCTCCCTACTCCACTTCCCTGTGCAGTAGCAGCAGAAGCATACCCTCCCCCTCCATTTTCTTGTGCAGCAGCTGCAGCATTTCCCTCCCCAACCCACTTCCCTGTACAGCAGCACCTCTTCCGTGCTCCCCCTGTCCCTCTTCCCTGCTCCCCCTGTCCAGCAGCACCTCTTCCCTGCTCCCCCGGTCCAGCAGCACCTCTTCCCTCTCCTCCTGTACCTCTTCTTTGCTCCCCCAGTCCAGCAGCACCTCTTCCTTGCTCCCCTGGTCCAGCAGCATCTCTTCCTTGCTCCCCCTCACTGCCTTCCAGACTTTGTCCCACCCCCACCCTCCGAAGCCAGCTTGCCTGCCATCCTCCTGTGCAGTAGAACTCTGTTCCCCCCCGCCCCGCCCCGCCAGCAGCACCTCTTCCCTGCTTCCCGGTCCCTCTTCACATATTTGTAAAATGGCCTAAAACAGAAGTCTGCCATATTGCATTGCAGTTACAAAATGATTTGCAGTGGATCTTTCTACCTGCCTGCCAGCCATCCCCCTGTGCAGTAGAACCCTCTCCCCCCCGCCACTATCGCTGCTGTGCAGCCGACCCCACTGATCCTCCACCGCGAGACGACCATCAAACCTACTGGCTCCAGCAGCGGCCGCATCGCTGCTGGAGCCGGGAGATTTGTGCGTCTCGCGGTGGGAGGGTCAATGGGGGTTCGTGTGCACCGGGAAAGGGTGCACGGGAGGAGGAAGTGATGACGGCGGCGATCTTACAGTGAGGGAGGGAGTCGACGTGCGCATGTGCACTCTTGCCTGCCGCGGACCTACAGATCATGGAAAATGGAAAACGGAAGCACGCAGGTAAGAGTGCGCATGCGCGCTTAGGGTTTTATTATATTAGATATTATGGTTATCTTTGTGCTGTTATTTAACCTCCTTTTTTTTCTTATTGGACCTTTTTATTTATGTATTTGCAAAATAGGTCACTTCTATTCCACCTCTGTGTTTTGGTACACTTGCAGCTTGACTGATAGAATCATTTCTTTTGTTTTCTGTTGGAAACCTGTGTTGCCATGGTCACCACTGTTTGGAATTTGTCAGCTCCTGTTTTAATGGCTGTCCTTCTACATATTGTTAAAAATAAAAATTGTTATTGATTTTTAAACTAAAACCAGTGCCAAACAAATAAAAGTAGGTATTACATACATTGCACTATTATCTGTACAGGCAACTTATATATCAATCAGGATTTTCAAATTTCCTATATTAAATAATACAATTTAACATAATATATAATTTAATAAATAATAAAGTTACCTAAATGTCACCATCAGTATTTATTTATTTCCCTCCCTTCCACCCCCCTCCCCCTATGGATGTGTACAGGTAATGAACCAAAAAAAAAAAATTATCATAACTCAATAAATTTAGTCAATGGACTCCAAACTTTATTAAATACACCACTAAATCCCCTACATTCTGCATTAATTCTTTCATATTTGTATGTAGTGCATACATTCACCCACCAAAAAGTGTAACTTATTCTGTCATGGTTTTTCCAGTTACTCGTGATCAATTGCATGGCTATGCCTGTCATGATCATAAAAAGATGGCTCTTGTATTTATTTAAAGTGGGTTTTACATGTAATATAGTTCTACAAATTATAGCGTCATATGTTAGTGGAACATTTGAATCCAAAACCAAATTTATTTGTCCCCAAATTGACTTCCAAAATATAAATATAAAAGGACAAAAATACAACAGTTGATCCAAAGTCCCAATATGTAAATGACAAATGTCAACATCCATTAGACTTAGAACTATCTATTTTATTTAACCAAACTAGGGTCCAGAAAATTCTATGTAACAAAAATAACCAAGTTTGTCTCATAGATGCTGAGGTTGTACATTTCAATCTCCAAGTCCAAATTTGTGGCCAACGAGATACAGAAATATATTGTTTTATCTCGATGCTCCAGATGTCTCTAAGGCTATTTTTTGGCTTTTTATTCAAAAATCCAGAAATCAATTTGTACCACTGGATAGCTTGATGTCCTACTAGATCAGTTTGGTAGCAAAGGATCTGCAGGCTAAAATAAGTTTTTTAATGTTTTCATTCAGGAAACCCACTCTGAATAGCCTGCTTCAACTGCAACCGCTTATATTGTTGAGATTTTGAAATTCCAAATGATTGTTGCAGTTGTGAAAAATCAAGCAGATTTCCATTAGATATACCATCATATACCGCATACCTGCCTGCATCCAATTCTTCCAAGCGACCCCAGCACCGCCTATTTGAATCTTGGAGTTTAACTATAAGGTCTGCAAAGTAGATTTTATTATGGGAACATATGTTAATTTATCAATAAATTTAATTGTTTTCCACGTATCCAATAAAATCACATTGTCCTTAGCATAACTAGGCATTTTAATATTTAATATATGAGATAGTCGCATCGGGGACATGATTTTCCACTCAAGATATAGCCAATCTGGCTGATGTTCCAAGAGCTCAGGGAGGATCCAATATATACCTTGATGCATAATATTTTGGGAAAATTTACCCCCAAAATTTATATGGCTGGGGAAAAAAGCAAGAATTGCTTTAATATCTCTACAAAAATCATTCTACATATTGTTGAAGATGTTTTAATAGCTGAATTTCTACACACTAATTATTTATTTAGAGATGTGTTAAGTTCGGATTCAGGCCTTTCTATTGTCTAGGATTGATGACTTTAGCCATTATTATAAGTGTTCTCGGGGACCAGCTTCACTTCTTACTTCCTTCCACTTCTGAAGCCTAGTGTTGCTTATCCTTAGAAAGTAAAACCCATAACTCTTAGGACCCACACCAGATAACATAGTAGCCTAGCAAGGGACCAGGAGTAGCATCCGGCCTGCTGAGATGTGGATTAAGATGAAGGAAAAATAGTGAGGAGAGCAATCCCTACGGCTGGTAGGATAGTCTCAGATGCTTTTCATTGTTGCTTAGTGTCTCATAACCTCATGTCTGCTCATGAAGGAAATCTTGCTTTCTTGCTTTCTTTCTTTTTAGTTCAAGAAATAGTTGAGCTAGTCTTGCTAATAAAACCCTGCAAGCAATTCAACTTTATGTATGCAATTTTGGTATCCAATCTATTGTTGCTTTCAGTTAACATTTTTAATGTCTGTTATAATACCTTTGTCCTTTAGACCTGTAGAAGAAATTAAAGGGTATCATAAATCTTGACTTGGCTCATAATAAATTACTGGTGCTTTCATTTTTATCATGGTCTCTAAACTACAAAATTCATAAATGTGCAAAAATTGTGCATATTAAAAAAAATCTCTGCAGGACATAGATGAATATCTCCCTGGAAGACACACATATCTTTACTGCAGAATAAAAACAATGCTGTAAAATAAATGTCTTCAAAGACATACCGTTTGAGATAGTCTATAAATTAATACATTTATAAAGAGTGTCTTTCAAAAGAAATATTTCAGTTAAGATTTGTATTATCCTATTAATCAAGAGTAATTAACATTGCCAGTCATTCTAACCAAATTATAGAGGCTTTGATACTGAATAAAGCCTAAAACATTATATTCCATAAATTATGTGCATGTGAGTCTTGCCCATGCTTTGCCTGGACTCTGCCCATTATATTACCAAGGGGTCCTTTTATCAAGCCGCGCTAGCGGGGGTTAGCGCGTCGGACATTTCATCACGCGCTAACCCCCGTGGCCGGCTAAAAAACTAATGCCTGCTCAATGCAGGCATTAGCGGCTAGCACAGCAGGCGGTTTAACGCACGGTATTACGTGCGCTAAACCCCTACCTCAGCTTGATAAAAGGACCTCTAAGTTTCAAATATGCACTATATAAGATATATGCATATGTACAGAATAGTTCTTAGATTGTTTTTGACATTTATACATTTTTACATTTACACATATGTGCAAGAATTCTAATTATTTACGAGGGATCTTAAAAAAAGTCCACACTTTTATTTTTAAAACATTATTTATTAAATATCTCAAAAACAAATTACAACACTTTTCCACATAATCACCCAGTTGCCTGACTGATTAGTCACGTGACATTCTATGACAGTCCCTCTTACCAATTCTTCCGCCCCAACCATTTCCCGTGAAAATATGTAAGGGTGGAAACTTTTCAAGAACCCTCGTATATATTTATTTGCACATACACCTTGAAATCCACTTTATAGAATTAACCCCATTATGATTAACTAAATTCTCAATCTGATTATTTTAAGCTTATGAAATTAAACTACATCTCAAGTGATGTAGTTAACCTTTCCAAGAGCATTGGCAAATATGCTCTCCCCCAGTTCTCCATCTTCAATGTTACAGCAGCCCTGTTTTAAGGTTCCCTTCCTTTATATCATCAATAAATTTTCCCCTTTTCCCCTATGGTAGATACTATCCATGAATCAATTCCCCCCCCCCCCCTTAACTCTCATTATGGTAGATATCTCTTCCAAGATTGAAAGGAATGATAATTTCACCTGTTCTCTTTTTATACTCTATCCCAGGGGTGTCAAACTCAATCACATAAGGGGCCGAAATCTGAAAAAAAGGCTAAGTTGCGGGCCAAATTTTTAATTAAGATACTTAGGGGTCCTTTTATTAAGGTATGCTAACCGATTTAGTGCATGCTAAATGTGCACCTTAATAAAAAAGATCCCTAAGTGACTAAGTGTTAGCAGAAATATAGGGTTACAACGTCTCTAACCCCACACCAGCTCTGTAGTGTAAATAAAATAAATATTGTAATCTACCTTTTGTTGATCCCAGGCTCTGGTTGTCTTCTGATAACTTGCTTGCCAGGGTCTCCTGCACATTTGTTGTTTTCTTCTTTCTCCGTGCTAACCATCCATCTTCCATTTCTGTCCTCCCTTTCGTTTCCCTTCCCTCCCTCGGAGGTCTGGCATCTTTCCTTTTTTTCGTGTCCATATCCGCAGCTGCAGCGATGGACCCCACCATCCCCAGATCCACCATCTGCCTTTTCTCAACTACCCTTTCATCCAGCATTTCTCTCTCCTTCTCCACCACCCCGGGGTCCACCATCTCTCCATTTCTCTTACCAACTACCCTCCTATCCAGTATCTCTATCCCCCCTCCACACCATCCCTTATGTCCAACTTCTCTCCCTTTCTGTTCCTTCCCTCCCTCCCTCCATCCCATTGCCCACCATCTCTCTCCCTCTCCTCTGTTTTATTTCTTACCCACCCCACCCTCCACTTAGTCCGGCATATGCACATCTGGATCATTCCTTCTCTCCCTCTGGGTACTTCTACCCCAGGGCCCGCCCACGTTCTGAAGGCCTGCATGTTTTCCCCCTTCTTCTTCAAATTTGGCCCACCGTTCCTACCCTCCCTGCATCCCGACTTCCTGATCTCCTCTGGCCTGCCAGCATGAACCGCTGCCACTGTTGCTGCTGCTCTTCACTCGCCTTTGCCTGGTCTCCTCTTCAAAGCAGCCTGAGGATCGCCAGATGGCTGTAGTGAACCTTGCAGGCTGCTGTCCACCTTGGTAACATGTTCTCTCTGACGCTGTCCCGCCCTCCTCTGACGTACAGGATAGCATCAGAGGGAACATGCTACCGAGGTCAACAGCGGCCTGTGAGGTTCACTACAGCCGGCCAGCGATCCTCAGCAGGCTGCTTTGAAGAAGTGACCAGGCGAAGGCAGACATGAGTGAAGAGCAGCAGCAGCAGCAGCAGCGGTTCGTACTGGCGGGCCAGATTTAGTATAAAGTTGAAAATGTCTTGTCGGGCCAATTTTTAACACAATTTGATCCGCAGGCCAGAGTTTGACATGTCTGCTCTATCCCCTCCCAAGAACTTCAGGGGAGTTTCAAAGTCACCCAGAAATCCCCTCTCTCACTGCATCCTTAAGGTATAAAGCAGTCTCAGTGTTTCCACTCCCACTCAGAAGAAGTTCTTTCCAAGCTAATAAATTGTGTACTTCCAAACAACATATTTTACATAAAATAAGAGCCTGAACATTTTCAAATTTGGCCAGTTTTGTTTTTTTACTTAAGATTTCTGCATATATTACAATATTTGGAAATCACAAGGAAAAGTCTTGGAGCATCTTCCGAACTGGCTTTACTTAGAATAGCAACTTATGTCCCCATTACGGTTATACCATATGTTGAGTATCAAATTACCCTGAATTTATAAGGACAATAGCATTCTTTTTGTCACCTGGAAAACCTTAAAATTTATTTATTTAAAATCTTTATTCATTTTAAAGCCAGCACAAAACATATTATCAATCAATCAATCAAAACATATTATCAATCAATCAAAACCAGCACAAAACATATTATCAATCAATTAACACAATAGACAGCACTCAATTCCTTCAAATGATACAATAAATACATAACCACCCTCCGCACCCACCCTTCCTAAAAGTGTAAAAACACTTAATATAATGCAATTGATCAAGATAAACAATCTTGCACACAAATAATAAGTTGCTCCAAGAAGCAGTCATTTATGACGTCTAGGAATTTTACCTCCCTAGCAATCCCTGATGTAACATTTATCTAGTCAATGTTGGGGTAGTAGAAATCAACTTTTCTATATATGAGTGGGATAATTGCCCCTGTCAGAAGAGAGGAGACATTTGTGTGCTATATAGTTGATAGTTGAAATCACCCTTTATTATACTGTTGCCCAATTTGCCAACTTTCCTAATCTTTGAAAACATTCTATCCCGGGGAATGGTAGTACAAGGGTAAGGGAATGGGGACTTGCATACTGCCTTTTTGTTGCTTCAGCATTTCAAAGCTGACATTCAAAGTGGTGAGCACTGGAGGATTAAGTGACTTGCCCAGGGTAGCAAGGAGCAGCACTGGGGTTTGATCTCATAACATCTAGGTGCAAAGGCAGCAGCTTAACCAGTGAACCACAGTCCTTCCTCAGCCACAACCCTTCCAATCTGTATATTCCATCCCTTCACACATGGAGTTTCTATCCATAGAGAATCCACACTGCCATCTGTGTCATGCAGTGGTTAAGGGGAGTGTGTAGCGCAGTGGTTAACGGGAGTGTGTGGCGCCGTGGTTAATGGGAGTGTGTGGCACCGTGGTTAATGGGAGTGTGTGGCACAGTGGTTAAAGCTACAGCCTCAGCACGCTAGGGTTGTGGGTTCAAACCCACGCTGCTCCTTGTGACCCTGGGCAATTCACTTAATCCCTCCATTGCCCCAGGTACATTAGATAGATTGTGAGCCCACCAGGACAGACAGGGAAAAATGTTTGAGTACCTGAATAAAAATTCATGTAAACCATTCTGAGCTCCCTTGGGAGAAAGGTATAGAAAATTGAAAAAAAATATTTTGTTTGACTCAATTCCTTCTTGAATATAGAGCATCCCCCCCCCCCCCCTCCAATTTGATCTACTCTAACATTCTGATATAATTTGTACTCAGATAACACAGTGTCCCATTGATTGTCCTCCTTCCACTAGATTTCTACGATGCCTATTATATCTACCTCATCATTCAGTGCTATATACTCTAACTCTCCTATTTTATTTTTAGACGCTGGTGAGATCGTGCAAGTAAACAATTCAAACTGTGTGAGGAAAGTGGGAGTTAAGAAGCCCTGAAGAAATGGTTTTATACCCTGAAACACTGGCTAGTAATCAAGATGCCACTTAAAAGTTCTATAATGCAGTTGTCAATGTTGCTATATAACATCTCAGTCCCATACTTAAGATTAGCATAGTGGCAATTGTATATTCTCTACGGAACGTTTTCTTTCCGATGATGTGGGTGGAGGAGGTTTGAGCATTTATGCTCTGCTAGAACAAACCTGAGGCTTTTTCTTCCATTGAGATAATACTCTCAGCCTAACAAGTGGAACAATTTATTTATTGTTATTTATTTACCCACTTTCACCCTTTTTATTTTTAGAATTCTAACATTTGTATATAGACACTTCAAATTGTGATTTTTTCCTTGTATCTAAAGGGTGCTGAGAAGATGACAGGAATAACTTGACATCTTTACTCTGCTTCCCTCTTAAGCACTCTTGGCTTTCTTTCACCATTTTTGAAACCTCTCTATTGCGACTCCCTAAATGTTCTCATTCAACGGTATCTACGGTGGTGCCTAAGGTTAAAATAGGCATAGTTAATGCTGGAAATGACAGTGGGCACACTTAGGCACCTCAATAAATGTGATTCACGTCAAACATAGGCACCAGAAATGTAGGCCTTCAAAACTCTGGTAAGAAATCAGTCTGAAACCGAAAAATGAGTTGTCACAATGCTTTAATGTATGGCCAAATCTATTCTGGAACATATTTGTGAGGAAAGTTATAGCAAGCTTGTTCTGTATTTCTTTACCTTCTTGAGTCAGACTACCATTTTTAGGTCAAGAGGCAAAGGATGAATGAAAACTAATGAAAGAAACTTCACAAATGAGTTTTAAAGCCAGTATTATTTGCTGGGTATATAGCCCTTCTTTCATCTTGAAGAGATATGTGAAAAAGGAGCAAAGCTTTGTGTGGTAGATACTATGCAATTTAATGCTTAAAAAAAGAAAGACAGCAAACAGCAGGCAGCAGCCAATTCAAGATAATAATTTCAATATATTTTTGAATACTGAATAGGATATGACCACTGTGTTGCATGTTAATGTGCTGGTCTGCTGGCAAGCTAACACTCAATATTACTTCAAAGCTGGTGCTAAATTTACCAGGACCTAACTGCTTTGGTAAATGCAGTGATTATTTGTGAATAGGGTGATAATAACTAATGAGTTCATTATCACCCATCTGTATATTTGGCTCTCTGTGTGTGAATTCATTTTTAGCGCACATATGCCTTCCTGATTTAATGAGCTAGTCTTAGGGTAGAGCCTCCAAATGGATTTATTGTAGGCATACGTGGAAGGAATGAACCTCATTCTTAAACCAGTGTATTCTGGGTACAATCTCAGCCTCTTAAATGTATTTCTAGTAATAGCGTAGGGGCTGTTTTCTGATGTTAGTTTAGATTTCTCTTCCAAGTTAAGCTTTTCTCATTTTGTTAAATTGATATGGTAATAATTAGGTTCTTAACCTCCATTCATCTTCTTTCCATATTGCCACCCAATGTTTCTCACATCCTTCCTTCTAAATCTCTTCTTTGATCCCTAGGCAACATCATTTTCCATCTCTTTCTGTATCCTTTGATTCTGTTCATTTTAGCTAATTCAATTGCAACACTACATCTACATGTACACTAACCCCTTCTTTTACTAAGGTGCGCTAATCGATTAGCATGCGCAAATCAAATTAGTGTGCGCTAAACGCTAACGTGTCCATAGATTAACGTGCACGTGTTAGCGTTTAGCATGCACTAAATCAATTAGCGCACCTTAGTAAAAGAGGATCTAAGAAGGCAGCTTTGCAACTAAGGGCCTCCATTTAGGTGTCCTGGGAATTGGCAATGGGAGCCTAAGTTCCATTATAGAATACTAGTGTAATCCAGTATCAGCGCACTTAACATTTAGGCATCTACAGTTGCACTACAATAGAACTGGTATAAGTGTGGGCACCTATATGCAGCAGGGCATCATGTGGGAGCTCTGCCTATGCTCTGCTACTGTGTATGCCTCCTTTCCAAATCTATATTTTGTAAGTTAAGTATGTATTTGCAGAATAGTGCATAGACGCCATGAAAGCACTTTAACTGATATGTGCACCCATATGAATTAAGGTCCAGATTCTATAAACAGCACCTGAAGTTAGGCAGCTAACTTAAATTTTTAATTAGCTTGATCAGTGTCATTAATGAGCAATAATGAGCTCATAATTTGCAAACATTAAAATTAATTGAGTAGGAGGCACCTAACTTGGTAGGAACCTAGCCAAAGGCGCCTACTAGAAAGTAGATGTGGTCAGGGGTGAATCATGGGTAGATCTTTGCCGAATTTTTCATCTAGGCGCCTAAATTGGACTTAAGTTCCAGTATATAAGCCAAGAAAACCCTAGCATAAACAAGGAATGCCTAAGATTTTGATTCATACTGGCACCTAAATCCAACTTATGTTTATGCTTGTTTATTGTTCATTTGATACCCCACAAATGCAAAAGGTCTAGGCGGCTTACAACTTAAAAAAAAACAAAAAAAAAACCCAGAAAAAAGGAACACCATAAAATTATAGTAAAGTCTACTTTCATACAAGTAACCAATCATACATATATACAATCAATCATACATAAAATCCAATTGTGTCATCTCATTTAGATCAATCATTTTATTGGATACATGGAAAACAATCAAATTTATTGATAAATTAACAGATGTTCCTATACTGAAATCTACTTTGCAATCCTTATGGTTAAACTCCAAGATTCAAATAGGTGGTGCTGGGATTGCTTGGAAGAATTGGATGCATGCAAATATTAGGACATTAGATCAGTGTTCTTCAACCTTTTTACACCCGTGGACCGGCAGAAATAAAAGATTTATTTTGTGGACCGGCAAACTACTAAGACCAAAATAAAAAACCACATTTCCGCCCCGTCTCCGCAAGCTCGATCCCCACAAACCATCTGATCCCATCTGCACAAGCCTCAGTTATGATTTTATAATGAACGTATTTTATTAAAGTATAAAAAGAACCAATATTCTATACAATTGTCATTTTATAAATATAAATATTCAGAGCAAGGACCAACAAAACCCCTGTCTCCCCTCCCCTTCACATATATCCCCTCTACTATCAAGAAAACTGAACAAGCCAAATTATTACAGAATGCTACACAGAAATATCATGCTAACAGAATACTGTAGTCACACATGACAGGAATACTGTTAGGCTTTGCAGTCCCCAGTTATGTCTCTAGCAGGATATATATTTCAAATCTGATATATTGTAATGACAAAATAGAAATAAAATGATTTTTTTCTACCTTTTGTGGTCTCTGCTTTCATCTTCTTTCCACTCTTTTCCTTCCAGCGTCTGCCCGTTCCATCCACTGACTGGCCTCTCCCCCTTCCATATGTATCTGACTTCTTTCTATGCCCCTCTCCCATTTCCATCCAGCCTGTGCCTCCTCTCTCCTTTTTACATCATTCATTTCAGCTTCACTGCTTTCTTCATTTTTATCTCTCCTACACCAGATCTAGCATCTTTATCCCTCTCTTATTTCTCTGCTGACCCCCTTTCCAGCATCAATCTCTCTGTACTTTCTCATTCCTGTCTCTCCCCTTTCCCTCCTCTAATCTCCCTGCCAGCTGTTTCCTTCCTTTTTCCTTCTCCCTTCCCTCCCCCCCTATACAACAGTAGCTCTCTTCCCATCCCTTTCCCTCTTCCCCTCCCAGCAGCATCTCTCCTTCTACCTCCCTCCAGGTGCAGTAGCAGCTCTCCCTTTATCCAGCAGCTTCCCAGCCTTCAACAGTGGTTTCCTCTCCTTCCAGCAGCTCTCAGTACTTGCCTGCAGCAGTGATTTCCTTAGGCAGCCTTGGGTCCGTTGCGCCTCTGAGGAAAGGGGAAGTTGCCGAAGTGAATCACTGCCCTGGTAAGTACAGAGCTGCTAGGAGAGGAGACAGCCACTGTTGAAGGCTCCCCAGGATCTTACTCCTGCTGTGCCCAGCACATTTGCGACCCACCCCCCCCCCCCCCCCCAAGCCGGCAAAAACAGCTTTGCACCACAGGCCCTGCCACCAAAGACGAGCTGGAGGCCCCTACCCACCGCATCCTGCACGTGGGCAGACTCTCAGCACAGATGCTGCTGATGGCCCCAATCCACACGCTGACCATCTCCCTTCTACTTGCAGCTTCCCCGCGGCCCTCTTCGGCGACTCGGCAGGAGCAGCGATCAAGACAGGCTGCTGACGTCGGGACCTTCCCTCTCTGAGTCCCGCCTATTTTGTTCCAACTTCCTGTTTCCACATAGGCGAGACTCACAGAGGGAATGCCTGACATCGGCAGCCTGTCTTGATTGCCCGAGCTGGGAGGAACAGAAGATTTCCGGGGCAGGAAATTTAACGGCGGCCATCTCGCTGGCCCTGTGCGGACCGGCAGGAATTTTCTGCGGACCGGCGGTTGAAGAACTGTGCATTAGATGACGTTATGTCTAATGGAAAACTGCTTGATTTTTCACAACTGCAGCAATCATTTGACATTTTAAAATCTCAACAATATAGGTGGTTGCAGTTGAAGCAGGCTATTCAGAGTGGGTTCCCGGAATGGAAAAATTTTAAAAATTATTTAAGCTTGAAGATCCTTTGCTACCAAACAGATCTAGTAGGACATCAGCTGCCCAGTGGTACAAATTAATTTCTGGATTTTTAAATAAGAAGCCAAAAAACTAGTCTTAGAGATATTTGAAGTATCGAGATAAAACAGTATATTTCTGTGTCTCGTTGGCCACAAATTTGGACTTGGAGTTTGAAATGCACAGTGTCAGCATCTATGAGACAAACATGATTATTTTTATTGCATAAGATTTTCTGGACCCCAGTTGGGATAAATAAAATAGATAATTCTAAGTCTAATAGATGCTGGCATTGTCATTTTAATATAGGGACTTTGGATCATCTGTTATATTTTTGTCCTTTGATATTTATATTTTGGAAGTCAATTTGGGGACAAATAAATCTTGTTCTTGAAGCGAATGTTCCATTAACATATGAAGCCATAACATGTGGAATGATATTACATGTTAAGCCTACATTAGACAAATACAAGAGCCGTCTTTTTATGATTATGACAGGTATTGCTACCCAATTGATCACAAGTAACTGGAAAAACCATGAAAGATTAAGTTACACTTTTTGGTGGGTGAATGTGTGTACTACATACAGGTATGAAAGAATGAATGCAGAGTGTGGAGGTTTTAGTAGTGCATTTAATAAAGCGTGGAGCCCATTGACTAAATTTGTGAATTTATAATAATGTTTATATATCCTTTCTTTTCTTCTTCTCGTTTACCTTTGCACTTCCAGAGGGGTGGAGGAAGGGAAATAACTCTTGACGGTTACACTTGGGTAATTTAATTTATTATGACATATTAAGTCCTATCTTATGTTACTAATAAAAGTAGAAAGGATGGGAGAATTTGATTGATATATATGTCACCTGTACAGTTATTAGTGCAATATATGTAGTATTTATTGCTCTTTTGTTTGTATTGCACTGTTTTAGTTTGAAAATCAATAAAGATTTACAGATCAATCATTTGGAAATTCAGTCATCCATGAGGATACCCCAATGAAAAGTCCGAAGGTGGGCTGGTGGAGATGGATGTCACTGACACACACTAGTCAACATTGTTGTGACCCTGCATAGGAAGATATTAGATGCTTACCTTCAGTTGTTTTGGAACCAAAGTGGCCTTCTTAAAAATTAGTGAAGACCACTGATATAGATTACAGAATTACCCTTTTAAAGTTTAAGGGGCAATTTTCAAATATCTGTGTCTAATCGCAAAATCTATGGGTTCAATCTAAGACTTTGCACCAGTTTTCAAAGGGAAAGGATGCACACAATTTCCCTTTGAAAATTACCTAGGGGGAAAAAAATCTATGCAGAGATGTGTACCTGCTTTGTCTGCAGGTACGTGCAAGTACTTACCCCTGAAAACAATGCATATAGGGCCTCTTTTACAAAGCTGCAGTAGTAATGCTGCCATGGTAAATGCACCAAAGCCCATTCAATTCCTATGGGCTTCAGGGTATTTACCACAGCAGCATTGCTACTGTGACTTTGTATAATGGGCCCATAGTTTTCAATATATAGAGTGTGGCACAGTGGTTAAAGCTATAGCCTCAACACCCTGAGGTTGTGGGTTCAAACCCTGGGCAAGTCACTTATTCTTTCCATTACCCCAGGTACATTAGACAGATTGTGAACCCACAGGGAAAAATGCTTGAATACCCAAATAAATTCATGCAAACTATTCTGAGCTCCCCTGGGAGAACAGTCTAAAAATTTTTAAAAATTAGGTCTGCAATTGGGGAATAAATGTATGTATTTGGTTATGTTATAGTTCTCTCCAAACTATGCCCCCTTGCCATATGCAAATATTGCAGGTTTACATATTTAATATCATTAACATCCACAATTAAAATCACACAGCACCTTCCTGTTCAGTAATCACCTGTTATTTATTGTATTATTGGAAATAAAGTATTTTTCTTCATGGTCTTGCTCAAGAAATGTAGAGAAATGATCATCTTAGATCAATTTTGTCACATCCATCTCTAACCAGAGCTACTTTACCCTTTAAAGAAAGTTTCCTCAGGTTAGGGGTGTTCAGAAGCGAATCCAAATCTCTCACTTTGATGTTTGGCATACATGGAAGTCTATAGGATTGAAATGGAACTGAACCTCTTCAATGTAGACAACAAACGAACTATGTACAGGTTCTACGTGCAATTGTATACATTTTATGTGAGTTTCTTAAATTTTTAAACTTTTAAACAGGAGAGGAACAGCAATATTGGCTGGCACTCTTTTTTCTGAAGTTTTTTTGATGTGCTTTAACTTTCTGATGTGCTTTAACTTTTTTGACGTGTAAAGTGACGTCATCACGCATTTCTTAGAAATACGCATGCGTGGCGTCTTAGCGCCACCGGCGCCATTTTTTGAAGTGTTAGTCTAAACTGAATGCAGTAAGTACTATTTCGTAGAAAAATTAAGACAATTGTTTATATGGAATGTCATAGCGCTTGTCTTTTTGTTCTGTGTTGTTTCACAGCTTTCAAAAAAAGTCCCCCGACGAAGCCTATAAAGTGGCGAAACGGGTCCCGTCGGGCTCTTATCCTTAACTACAGATAAGTGCATTTCATTTTTCATTCACCGGTTTAAATGTGTGAAGTGTTTAAACACACGATCAGAACATTGTGCTGTTAACCGGTGTGGAGGGGAGTGTGAGACCTATGATTAAAAACCTGTCCTGCTGTATGATCATTAGAGAATTGGATATTCTTGATGGTGCAGGCTTCTGAGGTCTTCCCCTCCTGTTTAAAAGTTTAAAAATTTAAGAAACTCACATAAAATTTATACAATTGCACGTAATACATGGAAGTCTGCCATTCTCCAGAGGTTAGACCCAGTCAGTGTTTTCCTCTAGGCATGATAATTGTACATTCCTATCTTGATATATAAAGGATATTTAATGTCATTTGTTCTCGACATCCCAGTCAAGGGTCTAAAGTTCTTCCTTACTTGCAATGTAAACTTAAACAAGTTTATATAATTATTTTCTGATTCTCCTTTATACTTCACTGTGGCCCCCTTTTATCAAGCTGTGTTAGGGGATTTTTATCGTTGGTCACTGCGGAAAAAGCTCCAATGCTTATAGAATTCCCATAAGCGTTGGAGCTTTTACTGCAGCGGCCGGCGATAAAATACTCTTAACGTGGCTTAATAAAAGAGGCATACAACAATAAACTAGAAAGACCCGGTGGTTACCTATTAATTAAATCAAATATATAAACCACCATTAGCCAAAATGATACTGAAAGGGTTTTATAGATAAGGGAACAAGCCTCAGATCATGGAGTTGCACTCATTCCGGATTTTCTCAAAGAGACAAGCCAAATTGTTCTCTTACTCCTACTGACATCACCGGCTTGAACCCATCCTACCTACCTTTTAAACTCAATTAATACTTCAATACTTTAATTCATTACTTTTTCGTTTTTTAAAATGATTGTGTAAAATTCATCTAATGTAAATCTTCTAATTCATACTAAATTCACTATTCAATTACCTAACGGTTCATTTGGAACACAGAACCGACAGAAAAAGTACTTATCTTAAGAAAGTGCACTGGTGCTTTAAAAGTGTTGTATTGGAAAGTGTATTTGTGCTGTAAACTTCTTTAATTCATTTCTGCTTGTAAATCTTAAAGTGCATAACTCCTGCTCTACATAATCAAGGCCATTGCTTGTTACTTTTGATCATCCGATGTGGTCTGCGTTTTGCGGGATACACTATCTCCCCACTGCGTCAGGGAAAATATCTCTAGCAACACTTCTTTTGGCTGAACGCATACCCCTCAGAACCGGCAGGTGGTTGATAAAAGGGGGCCATAGTAACATAGTAAATTACATTACATTAGTGATTTCTATTCCGACATTACCTTGCGGTTCAAGGCGGATTACATTCAAACTAAGAACAAGTATTACATTCAAACTTTGGAGGAATAGAATAAGCAATGACAAAATTTTTAAGGTAATAAAAAAAAATTAAAAAAAATAAACGGGTAAATGACAGCAGATAAAGACTTGAATAGTCCATCCAGCCTGCCTTGTAATTACATGCATTACAATTTCATTATTAAATTAAAATTGCTTTTTTTTCTTGGTTATTTCTCGACTACAGACCTTAGAAGTCCTCCTGGTAACTCCCTTAACTTTCAGCTACTGGAGTTGCTGTTCAAGTTCACTCTGGCCTATCCAAACCATCTCCTTTGCGGGATTCACACCGCAAAAGTTTGCCCATTCATATTCTAATTAAAGATCCTCTGTGTTCATGCCACACTTTTTTGAATCCCATCATTCTTTTCCTCTCCACCTCCTCCCTCAGGAAGACATTCCAGGCATCCACCACCCTCTACTCTCTACCCTCTCCGTGAAAAAGAATTTCCTAACATTACTTTTAAGTCTACCATACTAAAAGAGAGTAAAGACATAATGCTGTTATTTCTAAGGAGTTTTCTAAGGAGTAACTAGCTAAATTTTACAGACCTGGTGGAATCCAGAATACTCTTCAAGTTTGCCTGCAACAGCTACAAAGCGGTCTTTGGGATGCTACCAACTTACCTCGCCTCTCAATTCATCCTCAACTGCTCTAATAAGAGCTCTCACAGAATAAATCTCTTTAATTACCCATCCCTGAAATCATGTCACTACAAGAAGTTCCTTGACAGAATGTTATCATTCCAGGCAGCCAAACTGAATACATGGCTCGTCAGCGCTAAAATGTCTGTCAGAGCCAGAGACTAGTGCTGGAGCGGCTCTAAAATGAATCCTTTAAACCGGTTTCCTACAGCCCCAGTAAATTTAAAAATCTGAGGTACGTGGCTCTGACGGACCTCTATGACATTTTAGCGCTGACGGATCCTAATACTTTTACCTCCCTAAGCTGAGACGGATCCATCAGCGCTAAATTGTCATCGAGGTCTGTCAGAGCTAGAGACTAACTACAAGGTGCAAGGACCTCAGATTTTTAAGGACGTGCAGTTTTAGATCCGTGAGGTCCGCGTTTTACCCCTTCCCCATGTCAACCTTGAGATAAACAATATTTATTTATTTGAACTCTTACATGTATTTTAATTTGAGTTCATAGAAATAAATATTGTTTGTCTCAAGGTTGATGTGTTCTATCCCACTCCCTGCTTGCTTTCTTTTCGTATGAGAGAGAAGTAAGGTCAAATTATGGATAAAGTTCTGAAAGGTCAGAAGTTCATTATTCTCCATCACCTGGCCTACCAGCCACACATTTTTTACTTTGTCAGAGAATCCAATTAAATTATAAAAATTAAGGGCTCCTTTTACAAAGGCGTGCACTAAAATGCCAAGCCGCTAGCCAAAATGCTAGCCGCTACCACCGCCTTTTAAGCAGGCGGCAATTTTTCAGCTAGCACATGCTATAGCGTGCGCTAATCTTGTGCATGTGCTAAAAACGCTAGCGCCCCTTAGTAAAAGGAGCCCTAAATAATAAAAACTGTATACTGTACCATTAATAATAATAATAATTTTATTCTTATATACCGCCATGCCCATCGAGTTCTAGGCGGTTCACAACAATTACATTAGGATCCGCATTGACATGCCGATTTACAATGTATTGGATTTACAACACCTTCAGCCGAGCATGGCTGAAGAAGCGGAAGTGGGAAGTAGAGAAGGAGGAAAGCGGTCAATAAAGGGGGGGGGCAGGGCCGAACGGGCCGATTTACCACAATTTATTGGATTTACAACAACTTTAGCCGAACTTGGCTGATGAAGAAGGAGGAGGGTAAGTGAGCTGGAAGACAGCGATCAATAAAGGGGGAAAGGGTTGGGCGTGTGGCCAGGTAATTCCGGAGAGGGGGCGTTAGGGGGCTTGTTTGTTGAATAGATAAGTTTTGAGTGTTTTTCTGAAGTCGAGGTAAGTGGGAGCCTCGAGAATCATTTGGGCGATCCATGGGTTCATCTTGGCTGCTTGGAAGGCGAAGGTTTTGTCTAGGAATCTTTTAAGATGACAGAGCTTAAGCGAGGGGTAGGCGAACAGTTGAATTCTGCGGGATTTCTTGTTGGTGCAGTAAAGGTTAAAGAGGGGATTGATGTATCTTGGCGAGAGGCCATTTACCGATTTGTAGTAGAAGCATGCAAATTTGAAGAGCACTCTGGATTCGAAAGGCAGCCAGTGAAGTTGGTGGTAGAAAGGGGTGATATGTTCCCATTTCTTTAGGCCATAGATGAGGCGGACGGCTGTGTTTTGGATCACTTTTAGTCTCCTGGTAGTTTTCTTCGTGGAGTTCAAGTAAATAATATTACAGTAGTCTAGAATGCTGAGAATGGCAGATTGCACTAGAAGGCGGAACGAGGAGTCATTGAAATATTTTTTTATGGTTCAGAGTTTCCAGAGTACCGCAAAGCATTTCCTGACGCTGAGGTCGGTGTGAGATTCTAAGGATAAATGTCTGTCCAGCGTAACACCCAAGATTTTTACGGTGTTTTCAAGGGGGAAAGGCCTTCCTTTCAGTTGGATAGTGGTGTCCTTGATTTTGTCGTTGGGGGAGGCCAGAAAAAATTTTGTTTTGTTGGAATTTAGTTTCAGCCTGAATGCTAGCATCCAGAGCTCAATCTGGTTGAGGATATTTGTAATGTAATCAAGTGTTTCAGGTGAGAAACTAGTGAAAGGGATGACTAATGTGATATCATCTGCATAGATGAAAAATTTGAGTTTGAGGGTGTGTAGTAGTTACCTAGGGAGGCTAGGTAGATATTGAACAGGGTGGGGGATAGAGGGGAGCCCTGCGGTACACCGCAGGTGTTTTCCCAGCAGTATGAGAAAGCGTTGTTCTGGTGTACTTTGTAGGATCTATTTTTTAGGAACCCCTGAAACCAGTTGAGGACCTGATCAGAGATACCAATGTGTGACAGACATTTAAGGAGTATGGTGTGGTCGACCAGGTCGAAGGCACTGCTTAGGTCTAGTTGTATAATCAATGCACTAGAGCCCTGACTAAAGAGCGTGTGGAGATGGTCAAGAAGGGTGGCTAAGATAGTTTTGGTGCTGTGTTCCGTGCGAAAGCCAGATTGATAGTCGCTTAGGATGTTGAATTTTTCTAGGTATGTGGAGAGTTCTACCTTTACTGCCCCTTCTGCTATTTTGGTGAATATGGGGATGCTTGCGATCGGTCTGTAGTTGGATGGGGAGTTTGGTGATTCTTTTGCGTTTTTTAAAATGGGGGTAATCATGATGTGACCTTGCTCTGGTGGGAAGATTCCTGCGGATAATAGGGAGTTAACCCATGTCATCATGTTTGCTTTGAAGTGGCTCGGGGCTGCTTTCATGATGTTTGGTGGGCATATGTCCAATTTGCAGAAGGAGTGGTTGTATTTATTATAGTAGGTATTAAAGGTTTTCCAGTCAATTGTTGAGAATTGTTTCCAGCTAAGATTTGTTCTGGCTCCTGGGTCTGGTTTAATTATACCCGGGTCTGAGTTAGGTGTATTAGGGTCTGGGAGGATGGGGAACTGTTCGAGGGAATTGGTCTTGGTAGGTAAGGTTGATCTTAATCTTTGGATCTTGTTGTTGAAGAAGTCTGCAAGGGAGTTGGCAGTGAGAGTGGATTCTTCATATATATTTGTGAAGGTATCGACGTTGTAAAGGTCATTAACCAATTTAAATAGGTTACTGCTGTTGGTCTTAATGCAGGGGTGTCCAATGTCGGTCCTCGATGGCCGCAATCCATTCGGGTTTTCAGGATTTCCCCAATGAATATGCATGAGATCTATTTGCAAGCACTGCTTTCATTGTATGCTAATAGATCTCATACATATTCATTGGGGAAATCCTGAAAACCCGACTGGATTGCGGCCCTCGAGGACCGACATTGGGCACCCCTGGTCTTAATGTTACCTATTTTGTGGAAGTAAAATTTTTTTCTTTTTTCGTTAATGAGGTTTTTGTAATTTTTTAGTTTATGTTTCCAGGTTAGTCTGTGTTCTTGGGTTCCTGATTTCTGCCATGCTCTTTCTGCTTTTCTGAGCTCTTTCTTTACTAGCAGCAGTTCTGAGTCAAACCAGCCTTCGTGATTTGTAGTTCTTGTTCTGCGAGTCTTGATGGGGGCAATTTCGTTTAGTATGTTAGTACTGTTCTCAATCCAGGTGGTCATGAGGTTCTCCGTTTCTTCGGTTTGCTTGGTGTTTGTTTCAAAGCGGGACCAGAATTCCACTGGGTCAATCTTTCCTCTGGTAGTGTGTGTTTTGATGGTTCTAGTTTTGCTGTTTTTGGGGGGTTTAAGTTGGCATCCTATTGAGAAGGTGCAGAGATGGTGATCTGACCAGAGAGAGTCTGACCAACTGTCTTGTTTCCAGTAAAATGTGGGGGAGGCCTGTTCCTTGGAAGAGAAATTTACTAGGTCAAGTTGGTGACCTTTTTGGTGGGTTTTGATAGGGGGTTGTTTGGTAAAGCCTAGTTGAGTAAGCAGAGACTAGAAGTCTGCAATTTCTGGTTGGTCCGTTTGCTCAAGATGGATGTTAATGTCCCCGCATAGTAGATTGTAAGGGCTTGTTAAAGAGTTAGTTAGTAGGGATTCCGCGAAGACCTCTTTGGTTAGGGACCATTTTTTTGGAGGGATGTAAAATAGCGTGATAGTAAGCGAGGCAGGTAATGATTTTGAGGTTAGGGAGATGGTTAGAATTTCTGCGTTTGGTGAGGAAGTTGTGTTGAGAGTGGTACAGTTTAGCTGGTCTTGGTAGATTATAGCTAGTCCTCCTCCTCTTCCCCATGTTCTAGCTAGTGAGAGAATCTTGAATCCTGGAGGTAGGCAATCTTTAATGATGATATCTTTCTCTGATTGCAGCCAGGTTTCCGTGAGAAGGACAAAGTTGGGGTTAGTTTCCGTCAGCCAATCTCTGATTAGTATCGATTTGTTTCGCATTGATCTGATATTTAGGTAGGCGCCGTTTAGGAGCTGGTGGTTGGTGTGGTTGATTGGTGAGACGTGGGAGTAGGTGAGTTTTTTTAGTAATCTTGGTTTGTTGGGGCGAGGCTTGGTCGGTTTGTGGGGGTGAGTGTGAGTTGGGGGAGGATGGGAGATTGGGTGGTCTTGTGTGGTGTGGAGCGTGTAACTGGGGGGTTTAGGTTTAACCGATCGGTGTAGGGTGATGTGTATGGGGATGGGAGCTGTGTTAGAGTGGTCTGCATTGCAGTATCTAGTGGTGAGCAGGTAGAGTAAGAGTAGTGCTGTGCATTGGTGTGAGCTTGGACGTGCCATGGTGTGGAACTGGGGCTGCAGAGGTTGTGTCTTGGGAGTTTGTCTGGGGGGCGTTGTGGGCTGTATATCGGTGGGTCGTGGCACCGTGACTGTTTGGAGCGGTGTTTCTCTTGGCTTTTGCTCGGTTGGTCTGGCTTAATGCCAAGAAGAGTGGGATAGTTAGGTGGGGCAGACTTCGCCGGCCAGGAGTAGAACGTTACAATCAAATAGAGCAATAAAGTCTTATCTTACAATAATTTATCTATCTAGTATCGGACAGTAGAAAGTGGTAAATTACAGAATAGTACAGTAACCCATGGTAGGAAGTGGTAAATTACAGTCAAATAGAGCAGTATGCTATCTTACCTTACAATAGTGGTAAATTCCAGTCAAATAGAGCAGTATGCTATCTTACCTTACAATAGGTTATCTATTTAGTATCAGACAGTAGAAAGTGGTAAATTACAGAGTAATAAAGTGTCATACAGTAAAGTCTTGGGTCGTCACTGCGGGTGGCTGGCTTGTGGTTTGTCTTGAGTGGCTCTGGGTGCTGGTGTCGGAGGCCCCCTGTGCGGGTGCCTCTCGCAGGTGCTTCGCAAAGGCACGTGCTAAGGTTTGACTAGACTAGGGGTGGGTAACCAGGGTCCTCAAGGACCACAACGCAGTCAGGCTTTCAATATTTCTCCAATGAACATGCATAAGAGTGGAATGGAATAGGTAGATATGAATTGCATGTTTATTCTTTCCTAAAATACTAGGACTAGGGGGCATGCAATTAAGTTATTAAGTAGCAAATTTAAAATATTTCTTCAATCAGTGTGTAATCAAAATCTGGAATTTGTTGCCAGAGAATGTGGCAAAAGCAGCTAGCTTAGCGGGGTTTAAAAAAGGTTTGGATAATTTCCAACAAGAAAAGTTCATAAGCCATTATTATGATGGACTTGGGGAAATCCACTATTTCTAGGATAAACAGCATAAAATCAGCTTTACTCTTTTGGGATCTTGCAAGGTATTTGTGACCTGGATTGGTCACTATTGGAAACAGAATACTGGGTTTGATGGACCTTTAGTATGTCTTAATAAGCTTCTGTTCTTAGAGACTGATTTGCATATACTGTACGCAGGGCCACTGAAAAGTTCTCAGCCCAACCAACAAATTTGGGGCAGTCTCCATTGAGGACTATACAATGAGGGGCTGATTTTGTAAAGGGCACCTAAAGTTAGGTGCCTCTTAGACATTGAACTTAATTGGCAAAATATCCTTACCATTTTCAGCATTTTAGATGATGATTGTTGGACTGAGAATACTTTGAAGGAAAACGGTTGAAGATACCAGCAAGTGGAACTTTTAGATTTATGAGAAGTCTATGGAAGATTAAATGAAACCGGTGGTTTTTGAACAGACATTTATAAAAGACAATTGTTGTTGTTTGTTTAGCGAGGGGGGGGTTTTCATTGTGTGTGTGATAATGATTTATGGATATTATGAGTGTTTAATTGTCAATGTATTTATTGAAAACAGAAGACATAATATATTAAATAATATAAAAGTAAGTAATGAATATGCATGAGAGAAATTTGCATGCCTACTACTTACTTAATAGGCAAACTCGCCCATGCATATTCATTAGGGATATCTTAAAAACCCAACTGGCTGTAGGATCCCCCAGGACAGGTTTATGAACCATTGATAAAGAATAACAGCCGTCTAAAGACCCCATAAAGAGAACTGTGAATGAAAGAAGACTAGTGATTGTGCAGATAACAAAACGTAGTGTGCTTTTTTTTTCAGTCGTGTATGCCAAAAGTTGATTGGAGCGTGCAGCTTGGTAAAACATCTGGCTGCTTGTTATTTGATTTTTAACAAGCATTTTTCCATATGTATGAGCACTGGTATAGTCCCCTTTGATTCCAAAGAAGCTAGAACAAATATGAGTACAGATGTATGCAAAACTCTTTTTGGCAGTTAATATATTCAGTGGTTTGGAGCAGGGTAGCCTTGAAATGCTTAATCGTGAACATGTTTTACATGCAGAAAATGGCAAAGCATTTTTGTGTGTGAACATGATTTATATGTGGAAGATGGCCATCTTCTGATATATTTTTTTCTTTTGTATATTTCAGCCAGTTGTATTTATTTACTAGATGGGTACCTGGGGGGGGAGGGGGGAAGAGGAAGGGGTGTAAACTAGCATTCAACAAGAGGGGTGTTATTGGGGGCTTTGGATTTTTAAAGCTGATTTTGTTTTGTGTGCCCGGATGTTACCTTAAAAAAATATCTTTGTTCTTTGTATTTGCAGTCGTTTTCAGATATGAGGCAATGTTGTCCTTGGTTGCCCCAACTTTGTTGGTTGGGCTGAGAACTTTACCGTGGCCCCTCATAGAATTCAGGGGATAGAGCTTGCAGGATGCTGTAAATCTGTATACCCAAAGTTAGGCACAGATCCCAACTTGGAGCACCATTTATAGAATAGAGCTCAGCACTCATTTTTTTTATTATTCAACATCCAAATTTGGGCACCATTTACTGAATCTAAACCTGTGGTTTCAAACCTGCAGCCTGGGGCCCACATGCGGCCTACCAGGTACTATTTTGAGGCCCTTGGTAAGTTTATCATAATCACAAAATTAAAATAAAACAGTTTCTTGATGTCTCTTTAGCTATAAATTAAAATATTATTATTAAGACTTAGCCAAAAGGAAAGATTTATACGCTATAAAGAGTTTTACCTCATGCAAAGTTGTCATTTCTTTAATAAGACATTAACTATTTTTTTTTCTGAGGCCCTCCAAGTACTTACAAATCCAAAATGTGGCCCTGCAAAGGGTTTGAGTTTGGGACCACTGATCTAGACCATCATGTTTTACCATGCACATCCCTAACACACATATCCTTGAAGCCATTTGAGACAATTCTCATTAATAAATAAACAGTTATTATAAACTTCAAAGCATTCTTTCAGATCCCAGAATATAAACATAAGAACATAAGATTTGTCGCTGCTGGGTCAGACCATTGGTCCATCGTGTCCAGCAATCCGCTCACGTAGCGGCCCTTAGGTCAAACAAATCTTAACAAATGAAATATTGCATTCAATTATCATTAGTAACATGAAAGATATTTTTGATAACTCCAAAAAGTCTTCCGGGTTAAACTTGCAGGCTTCCTAATTCTATCCCTCAGAAATTCCAGATCCAGATCCACCCTCCTGTTGAACTGACTCCTGGTTACAACAAAGTAAGGGGACCTCTTCCCTCCCCTTGTAGTTTTCTTGGTATGATACATGATTGGTTTGCCACTGCCTATACTGTATCATTTTGTTGTAGCACCACACTGAGGGGCATGACCCAGATTGGCACTGCTATCATAACCTGTCTGGCATCAGGACCAAGGCAATGGAAGGTTAAATTACCTTCCAGGGCCACAAGGAGCAGCTAACAGAACTGAGCTTGGGTCTCCTGGTTCCCAGCCTACTGCTCAAAACATTAGGCTATTTCTCTGCTCCCATCAGAAGACACGTGAATATATTTTAGAGACTAGTTTTACATTCAATCCTTATTATATGAGGGGGTGCTAAAAAGTTCTCAGCCCAAACAACTTTGTTTCATGCCCAAAACACTGGTTTTAAGTGCTTGAAAAGGTTCCATTTCCTATAAGGAATGGTGCAGTTTGAGAGGTGGATGCATATATGTTGCTATTCATATATAGCTCAGACTCAAGATTTAATTAACAATCGATGCCCCTGACGCAGGCACCACAGCACCAAAACATGTTGGGCAGGTTTTCAAACTTATTTTGAAGTCTAAGGGCTCCTTTAATCAAGGTACGCTATGGGGGTTAGCGCGTCAGACATTTCATCACGCGCTAACCCCCGCGGCAAGCCAAAAACCTAACATCTCGTCAATGGAGGCGTTAGTGACTAGCGTGGCAGGCGGTTCAACGCGCGGTATTCCATCTGTTTTATGTTACTAATAAAAGGCTATTTGGAGCCCACATCTTTTTTTCCCCAAAAAAATTTTATTGAAATTTTAAAGAAATCATTACTAATTGAAACACAAAATAAAAATAATATTAAACTAATTCAATATAAATAACTAAGGGGACCTTTTATTAAGGTGCGCTAACTGATTTAGTGCACGCTAAATGCTAAGTCATCCATGATATTTTATGGGCGCCTTAGCATTTAGCGCATGCTAATCTTTAGTGCGTGCTATATCGGTTAGCGCATCTTAATAAAAGGACCCTTTAGTCAATTTATGGGTGACTAAAATTACACCAGGTGTACACCTGGCTGGGCCTCCATGTGTGTGGATCGCCGAACTTAATGGACCGAAGGTCTGATCCGGAGATGGCAGTTCTTATGTTCTTATGATGCCAATTAAAACAATTTTAATTAATTGGAAGAATTTTTCTAAATTGGATTATAACATATGGTAGAATATGATATGGTTGTATAGTAAATATGAGAAATTAAGTGTGATAGCTTGAGGAAATTTAAAAAGTTAAGGGACTGTTTATTAAACTTGAAGGAGTAAATGTTTATAATTTTTCTGTTTTGAACGGTACATTGAGTTATGACACCCCTTGACTTAGTTATTTATATGGAGTCTATGGCCCTCTTTTACTAAGGTATGCTAACCGATTAGCGCACGCTAATTGAATTAGCGCGTGCTAAACGCTAACACATGCATGTTAGTCTAAGGATGTGTTAGCGTTTAGCACGCGCTAATTCAATTAGCGTGCGCTAATCGGTTAGCATACCTTAGTATAAGAGGGGGTATATCTTCTACTTTTTGTTTTGCTATGCTGTTTGCAGTTTTCTATTGCCTCAAAATTTTGGGCTAAGAACTTTTCGGTGCCCCCTCGTAACTTGTATTTTATGCCCTCTTTTTTATATTCTCACACAAAGCCTTTGTCGTTAATAAAGCCCACTATACCTCATTTAAGACCAAGAGATACAATGCATTACATGAAATGCTGGTAATCTTCATACTTTGAAACTATTATCAGATCTTTTTCCTTGCTCTTTTAGTCACATTTACATATATAGCAATTTTCAATCCTTCGCAAATCGTTCAGTAGTCATAATATCAAAAATTGAATCATTGTTCTATGAACATAGGGGGCAGTTCTATAACATAGGCATTAACAGGTATGCACCTAATGGCATTTATGTACACATGCATGAAAATACTCCCAGCTTGCTCAATTTAATATGAGATGCCACGGAAAAGTTCTCAGCCCAACCAACAAAGTTGGGGCAGTCTCCATTGAGGACTCTACACTTAGGCCCTGTTTTATTAAGGTGCGCTAACCGATTAGCACATGCTAATCTATTTAGCACACGCTAAACGCTAATGCGTGCATGTTAGTCTATGAACTCACTAGCGTTTAGCGCACAGGGGGGTTAGTTTAGCGATTTTCCACCTTTTTTGTTCCGCATTTTTCCAAGGTGGAAAAATCCCTGGATTGCGAGTATAGCCCTCGATGGAGACTTTGTTGATTGGGCTGAGAACTTTTCAGTGTCCCCTCATGGATTATTTCAGTGCTTGTTCAGCCATCTTACACATTGCTAACACATTTTTAATACAGTTTAAACAAGTTGTTTTTTTTTTTGCACATATTTAAAGGACATTCAAAGGTGGTTAATTTAGAGTGAATGAATTTTCTCAGTCTCTCACCATTCACCTTGAATCATCATCGGTCCAAAATGCTTTTTTAGAAATAGAATTACACAGGTATGTACTGTACACGTATTTGTGTGTGTAAATGCCAAAACTACCCAAACTGCATTTCTGTAAATATGCATTATATAACATATGTATATTACTGGTTGTTGAACACAGAGGTGGAATCTGGGTGGAGAGTGAGTGGGACTTATATGCTTAATTTTTAGAATACTGTGGTGCTCATTTTCAAAGCAGATGTTCATCTCAAAATGGCCAAAAAATATATTAATAAAAATTTAGTGAGAAAAAAAAAAGTCAGGCAGGCATCTTAAAAAAAAAAAAAAAAGGCCCAAAAATGTCCATCTACCGAAACATCCAAATTTTTTTTTTTTTTTTTAATGCAGAGATTTTGGATGTTTTCTACTGCAGTTTGTCTAAATATCAAAGGGCATGCTGGAGGCATATTTTGTACAGGACTACTGTGGGCCCATCATTCAGCAATAACTGAATGGGAAAAAATGGCCATTTTTATCTAGACCCATTCAATCATGTCCGGGGTATAAAAAGTTGCCCTGATTGAACAGCTGATTACTTGAGGAATAAAGGCATGAACCCTCCTTCATTTCCCAGTGATTATGACCCCCCTCCCTCCCCCCTAAGAATTAAAATTGACAGTGGATATTAGGCTTTATGACAGCCTCAGGCATTATGACTATTCCTAATAAAGCAGCAAAGAAGTGTAAGAGGTAGTCTAGAGGTCTGTGCAGTTGACTTTGAACTTTAGGAGTTAATTGTGACAATAACTTGAGTTTCAAACCTGAAATTGGTTATGTGATAACATTTTGTTTCTTCCACCTGCATATATGCTGCACCAGCTAAAACCTCTGTGGTCTAAAGATTATTTATTTATTTAATTTGTTTTCTATTCCTTTGTCCCCACAGAGTTCTGAACTGGTTACAGGTTAAAACATACTATTTCAATACAAGATTACAAGTTTATCCTAACGTGGCAAATACTAGAGGTTTGATTTACCATTTGCCATAATCTGACAAAAGAAAAAGTATGTGCAATCTTTCAATTTGAAATTACCGTATCTTTAGAAAGTGTGTGCATGCATTTACTTTTGATAATTCCATATGAATATTTTTCTTACTTAAAATCTGAATAAACTTTAGAAAATTCAAATATGCAGGTAGTGTCAAACTCTGTTGCATCCCAAAATCCAAATGGGCCCCCATAGCTAAATGTACATATAAAATGATACTATGTATGTGCTTTTATTCACTGTATATAAAAACCCATTTTTGCATGTAAAACATTATTTTACCAGTGGAATTTGCTTTGAAAATTGCCCGCTTAACCACAAGAACAGTAACAGAATTCACTGCCTTACACTGGCATTCTCCATTTGTCTCCTTCTTCTGCCCACGTGACTCAGTGAGACTCCATTTTGTTTTCTGAAAGAAAAGCAATATAGTTTTGAAATATTTTGGGATTCTTAATCTCTTCAGATTTTTATTCACAATGACTTTCATACTTGTTGGACAGACAGAGCAATTCAAGTTTGCTTTCATATTGCCAATAATGTGTTTTTACTGTGCTGCAAATTTAGGTCTAGAGGACAAACAAAATGTAATTCTCCCCATTATACAGGTACCTGTGCAAATCTTGATTTTCTTTTTTTTTTTGTCAGGTTTCCAATATCTGAAGGTATTTCAAGACAAAATTACCATTGAACTCTCAGGTATTTTGAATAGCTGTGCTATGAAAAGGCACTTAAAGCTCTATCAAGCAAGTCCTTTGTAAACTGAATTCCTTATTGGTTTTAGAAGAAATATCTCCATCAATTTCACTGGATCATCTATTCTTTGAACTTTTCAAAATTCTTTGATTTCTTTTAATGATTCCTATTTGTGAATGTTAGGATCTGTTTTATGGCCGTGAAATGCAGTAGAATTGCAAATCAAAGAACCCCTTTCCTCCAACCTCTCTACTGCCTTTTGAATGCAGAGAATTTTATCATACAGGATATTTTATTTCTTTTAGCTTATATCTCATTAACCATAAAAGGGTAATTTTGTTAAGCTGCAGTAAGCACTAGCACATACTTACTTCAAGTTTAAAAGAGTTTACCACTGGACATGCTCAGGCATTCTATGCTAATCAATGTGCACAACCCGTGGAGGGATATGTTCAGAGAATGAGAATCCCAAAGCTAATCAGTTAGGGCTCCTTTTACTAAATGGTACTAGAGTTTTAAGTAGAGATATGCTTGGGGACAGAAATCCCACCCATCCCTGTCCGTCCCCACCCATCCCCGTCAGGATCTCTCCGTCCCCACCCATCCCCGCAAGGAATTACCTCCATCCCCGCCCATCCCCATAAAAAGCAGCAATTACTTCTGACAGGATTATCAATTCCACAGTTTCTTTTGTGTTTGCGCTGCTGTTTTCCTTATGGAATCTCTTTGGTGGAAACCTTTTTTTGTTTTCTGTTCAGGTAATTAACTTATAAACCCCCTCTTTTACTAAGGCTGACGTGTCCATTATATTATATGGACGAACCCTGCTTCCAAAGCCTTCCATCCCCGTGGGAGTCCCGTTGGCTAGAGTGGGGTCCCCGTGGGAGTCCCATGGGTTAGGGGGGATTCCCGCGGGAACCCCGCAGGACCTGTGGGATTCCCGCGATCCCCGTTCCCGTGCAAACCTCTAGTTTTAAGCGCAGGCTGCTGAGATACATGCTCTGATGTTCATAGAAATCCCATGCTAAAAACCTCTAGTGCTGTTTAGTAAAACCCAGCGTCAGTGTGCAAGCATTGTTGTATGCTGATTAGAGCAGGATTATCTTGGGAGCTCTTACTGCCTATAAAATTATGGTCAATGTGTTCCTGTGGTAATTTTCAAATGGACATGATCTAATGACAATATTAGTACATGGCCATTAATTGATAAAAGAAAGAAAGAAAGAAAACTAGGCCATTTTCCAACTATGGTAAAAATGGCCATAGTGCAGGTGGGAAAAACCTGTATAAGGGCATGCTAAGACCAATTTTTATTTCAGCTTGGTAAAAGGATTCCTCGGGGGATTTCAGTTTCTTATTAAATATGCTAAACCAATTTAAATTTCTAGATGTTTGTCAGCAGCCGTTCTTTTTTGTGGTATTAGATGGGCTCGTTGGAACTTTTGATATATGTGAAGATACTTCTATTTTGCTCAGTTTGTCAGCAATTTTTTAAAAAGGGCTTCTGCTCCTTGCAAGCTCAGGCAAATTACAACCTTCCGTTGTCTCAGATACCAACACTGGCGTAGTGAGGGTAGGAGGCACCGGTGGCAGTGGCACTCACCACATACCCAAGGTTGCCCTCTGATGTCATTTACTGGGTCCGCAATCCAGAAGTGATTTCAGAGTGAGCCAAGCTGGCGCGAGCAACAGGCTAGTGTAATTGTTTGCGCTGGTGGAGATTTTAAAGAGGTACGTGGGGTGAGGAAGGGAGGGTGTGAGCATGGCATGGGGGGGCTGGGAGTTGCCAGCACCCCCACCAAGATGGCACCCAGGGCAGTGTGCCCCCACCCACCCCTTACTATGCCACTGGGTACCAACTTATTAAGCTGCATTGAGCAACTAGCATGGGTGTTAAAATGCATTAGCCATTAGCACAAAACCATGCTAACAAACACTAAAACCAGCCAGCATGGTAGAAATTGCATGCTTGCTGCTTAGCTCAGGTGAGGGTGGGGGGTCCAGGTATGTCAGGGCTATCAGGACTTCTAAAACGTTCACTTTCACCCATATACAGCCACATCTACTTATGCTGTCAGTTCTAAGCTTACCTCCTGCTGGAACTTAAATGGGTTAAATGTTATACAATCTCTGGGTGAATACTGGCTAGAACCCACATAACTATGTAAATAAAGCCTAGAGCCCTAGAAGCCTCCTCCTGCCCCTCAAAATAGTCTCCTAAGACTAAAACGGTTAGGGCTCTTCAGCTTGGAAACGAGACGGCTGAGGGGAGATATGATTAAAGTCTACAAAATCCTGAGTGTAGTAGAACGGGTACAAGTGGATCGATTTTTCACTCTGTCAAAAATTGCAAAGACTAGAGGACACTCGATGAAGTTACAGGGAAATACTTTTAAAACCAATAGGAGGAAATTTTTTTTTTCACTCGGAGAATAGTTAAGCTCGGGAACGCGTTGCCAGAGGATGTGGTAAGAGCGGATAGCGTAGCTGGTTTTAAGAAAGGTTTGGACAAGTTCCTGGAGGAAAAGTCCATAGTCTGTTATTGAGAAAGACATGGGAGAAGCCATTGCTTGCCCTTTATTAGTAGCATGAAATTGCTACACCTTGGGTTTTGGCCAGGTACTAGTGACCTGAATTGGCCACTGTGAGAACGGGCTACTGGGCTTGATGGACCATTGGTCTGACCCAGTAAGGCTATTCTTATGTTCTTATGTACTTCTTCCTCCTCCAAGATACAAGATCCAGTACTTCCTCCCACTAGAATGTCTCCCTCCCCCAACCCCCCTGATCTGAGTAGCTCCCCACCACCACCACAACAACCACTGAGTTTATCTTAGCTCCTTTGTGGTCCAGAGGGGATGATGGGGTAGGAACAAAGCCTACTAGCTTCCCTTGCAGCTACCTGAAAGAAATGGCTGCATGCTCCTCTCATGGTACTACATTAACTGTCCTAATTTCAGCCACTTAACTATGTGGTTACCAGCACTGTTTATTGCCAGCATCCATATAACTGCTAGATCCTCAAAAATGCCTTCTCCTGCACGGCTCACTTGGGAATGGGGGTGGGGGCTGGTCAGAGTTGATTCAGTGGCACTGCCTGCATAAAACATTCTTGCCCAGATCCTGATTCCCCCCACAAACACACTCTGGAATTTATATGTATCTGTTTATATTTTTGCTTTCCCTCTATTCCCACAGCCGGCTCAAAGTGCCTGGAGGATGGCAACACATGACATACCAACTGAGGTGGTCGTGTAGCTTAGAGTTAAGGGTTGGGGAAAGACTTGGTGACATACCCCATAAAACCTTCAACATGAAACACTATGGATCAGAATCAATATGCTTCAAATATGGTGCTTGGGGCTGGACAGCTTTGTTCAAGTGACTGGGGAAGAGCAAAGGTGGACCCAAACTAATCAAGATAAGGATGATGTGAGAAGAAGAAATGGGGGCCCAATTGCTGATGTAATTCATGGAGGTATTGGGAGGGAGAATGTGGTGCAGTGGTTAAAGCTACAGCCTCAGCACCCTGAAGTTGTGGGTTCAAACAAACACTGTTCCTTGTGACCCTGGGCAAGTCACGTAATCCCCCCATTGCCCCAGGCACATTAGATAGATGGTTCCTTTCTTTCTGACCAAAGTGATTTATCCATTCTGTGTGAAGCAGGAGGTCTCTTTGCCCTTTTTTTGAGGAGGATGGTACTGATCCTTCATCTTGGAGGCTACACAAGCTGGATATCTGAAGGATGCTGCTGCATTATTTGGACCAGATGAAGAATTTTCATCTCTTTGAAAGGGTCAATCACCTTCCATGGCTTTTATTGTGTTCTAGATCAAGATGACTAATTAATCTATCTACATTTGTAGGAATCATCAGGTGCCTCCGGGATTCAGGGCCTATTCAACTTGGGCTCAGGTGACCTCCTCAGTAAAGGTTTGAGCATTCACCCTGAAGGAAATTTGTAGGGTGGTGATATAGTTGTCACTCCTCTCCGTTGTGAAGCATTACAGGTTGGACATGCTGGCCAGGGCCCACTCAGTCTTTGATACAGCTATCATTAAGGGAGCTTTATCTTCTCCACCCAGTAGTTCTGCTTGGGTACATCCCACTCATTCTGAATGGTACAGCACTAGATGCCAAGGAAGGTGAAATTATGTCTTAACTGATCATTTCCTTTTTATTAATTGAGCCGTACCATTCTGAGACCTGACTGAGGAAGATAAAGGTCCAGAGCTCACAGGGTGCTTAATCCCCCATTCTTTATTTCCACCATCGAAATGAAACCAAATTAGAATTGTAGCCTCATTACTTAATAGGTGGTGCTTAGATGTACAGGTTTGCAAAACAGGATAGCGACACCACTTAACATATGAGAAATGGCACTTCCACTCGAAGACTGTCCGGTTTGTGTTGTTTATTTTAACCCTGTGCATATTTCTAGAATGACTGTTTCTGCTTTGTGTGCTAGCAAATACACATGCAGTCCTGTAGATATTTTAGAAAAGGATCTATGTCTCAACCTAGATGTTATAATTCCACTCTCCACATTCTATGTTAAATGGGCCTTTAGATACTCTTTAAGATCAGATAAAACAATATATTTTCATCGATTCTAATTTTGATTTTCTGATACTGCATATGGTTCACAAACAGCATTGAAAGACATAATTCAAGTTGTGAGTCCATCAGGAACATTTCCAATAACAATTCATTTGTTTTTACTGTAGCTGTTTGGATACTAAGATCCAATATATTTCGAGTCTTTTGGCACAGTGAAAGTCTTTGTTATTGCTGGCGTAATTAAATTCCTGGTTTAGTGAATTATATTATATAAAAAAAAGTACACCTCTGTACCTCTGGGAGTAATTTGCCCCACTGAAGTCTGTTATAACATTTGAATGAAATTGTTAATCAGGGACTATTTACAGCTGCACCTGCTCTTATTTGTAGCATTAGGCTGTGTAATCACTCTCTAGCAGTCAGCCGATAACCATTAATAGAACGGAAACATAATTAAAGAGAACCCCCATCTGTTATAATATTTGGGTTTTGTTGCTGAAGGAGCCACAATGATACAAAGGACGACAAAGAGAACAAGGTGGGCACGCCTAGTGGGTTGTATTAAATGGTTGTTTGTTTAGTACAATGTGCAATGGGGACAAAAAAAGAAAGAAAAATAAATCCCCCTTGGGGAATGATTACTGCCGGAAACTCATTTCTCTGTGATTAATTAGAGTCACATCAGATTATGACAGCCGCATGAGATCTAGGACTCAAAAAATAAGAGAATAGGTAAAGTGAGATAAGTCTTAAATTTCACCACAAGGGGGAGTATCAACACTCATTGGACTGAACACAGCTCATCACCTACATCAGAGAATGGTTTGGGGCAAACCTATAGGAAGATATGTCAGGAAAAAGTCATCTTGCAGAGGACAATTTTCAAAGGCCTTTAGGCAGTACATTGTGATTTACTTGGATAAACTAATTTGTCTGAAAAGAGTTCTCTGCCCAGGTAAAATGTGCAGACTTCATAATGCCCATGCTTCTAGCTCAGGTTAATAAGAGGAATTTTCATGGGTAAAAATATGCATGGTACTTGGCATGCTTCCCCATATGCACAAATTGCAATCTCAGAGCACGTGGGTGCTTTTATTCTGTATATTTGGGGGCTACATATTTCAAAGGGAAATAATGTAGGTGATTTTCATTGGAAAACTGAGTGAAATAATTGCAAGCTCTAAAATAATCATGCATATTATAAACTTTGCAGTCTATTTTACATTTTCCTCACAATGGCCAGTATGTTTTACTAGCTACCCACATTTTATGGATATATTATTAAAGCATAAGAGGACATTTTACTAAAGCTTAGTATGCTATAATGGACATTAACAGCCAACCCCTTCCCCCCCTTTATGAAGCTGCATTAGTGATTTTTATCACCGGCCATGGTGGTAAAAGCTCTGATGCTCATAGGAATTCTGTGAGCATCAGAGCTTTTACCACCGCAAATGCTAACATGGCTTCATAAAAGGGGAGGTAAATCTATAAAAGGGGAGTGTGTGGTGCAGTGGTTAGAGCCAAAGCCTCAGCACCCTCAGGTTGTGGGTTCAAATCCCACACTGCTCCTTGTGACCCTGGGCAAGTCACTTAATCCCCCATTGCCCCAGGTACATTAGTTAGAGTGTGAGCCTATCGGGACAGATAGGGAAAAATGCTTGAGTACCTGAATGTAAACCACTTAGACTATAAGTGGTATATAAATCCATAAATAAATAAATAAAAAATAAAATTGTGCATGCAAATTTGGGCATTTGTCCAATTTGCGCACACAATTTAACAGACATAGACGAAGCCACTTCTTGCCCTGGATCGGTAGCATGGAATATTGATACTTTTGGGTACTTCAGCTAATCCAGAACGCCGCGGCCAAGCTTATTTTTGCAAAAGGCAAGTTCGACCACGTCTCCCCACTCCTGTCCAAACTTCACTAGCTCCCAGTTCACTCCAGAGTCCTCTTTAAATGTGCCTGTTTAGCCTTCAAGATCCTACATGGCATCCTCCCTCCCGTTATCCCACTCTTCTGGAATTCCTCTAACCCTAATTCCACTAGATCCTCCCAAAAACTGAAACTATCATTCCCCTCTACAAAAGGTATATCCCGCGTAGGAAAATTAGGAACATCCCTCCCCTTTAGAACCACAGAACTCTGGAATAACCTCACATCCCCGCTCAGAGTTTCAAGTTCCCTCCAATCCTTCCGCAAACACCTGAAAAGTTGGCTCTTTTCAAAAATCTAACACTTCCCGCTTTTTGGTTCCCTGTCCCTCTTTATCTTCCTAGCTCCTTTTCTATAACCCTTCATTGTAGCTCCTTTTCAACCTAACCCTGTAAACCGTGCCAAGCTCTACGCTTGTGGAGATGGCACGGTATACAAACCTAAGGTTTAGTTTAGTTTAGTTTAGCATAGAATATTGCTGCTTTTGCCAAATACTAGTAATCTGGATTGGCCACTGTAAAGATGGGTTACTAGGCTAGATGGAAAATTAGTCTGACTCAGTAAGGCTATTCTTTATGTTCTAAGTTATCAGTGCTGACTGGAATTAAAATGTATATGTTTCCTTTTATGCATGGTTCCAAAAAGGCCATAGGAGGGTCATGGGTGCATCGGGGCATATCTGTAATTTGCGCACATGGTTACTGAATGGAGAGCTCAGTGTCTAATTTAGGCATGAGGATTTACATCATGTTGCAGTTGGTATAAATTACTTTGCCTAAAGTTTAGCGCAGTTCACGGTGTTAAGTGCTATTCTATAAACAGCACCTAACTTTGAACATTATTTATAGAATAATTAAGGGGTCCTTTTATTAAGGTGGGCTAATTGATTTAGGACTCCTTTTACTAAGGTGCACTAGTGTTTTTAGCGTGCGCAAACCACGCGCTAAACGAAAAATACTTATGCAAGCTCTATGAAGGTGTTAGCGTTTAGCACGCACGGCATTGTAGCAACCACTAGCGGACCTTAGTAAAAGGAGCCCTTAGTGTGTGCTAATTGATTTAGAATGCGCTAAAGATTAGCACGTGCTAAATGCTAAGGCACCCATAAAATATAATGGGCATGTTAGCATTTAGCGCATGCTAATCTTTAGCGCACACTAAATCGGTTAGTGTGCCTTAGTAAAAGGACCCCTAAGTGCTATTTTGGTGCTGATTTTGTAGGTACTTTTTATAGAATCTAGTCCTAAGCGCTAAGATCCATATTTTATAAATGGCATCTTAAGTTAGGCCCTGGTATGCATCCTACTGGCGCCTAACTTAATTGGAGCCGCCATTTAAACAGGATTAAAATAGTTTTTAAAAATGTATGCACCTAGAAAAATGGTGCCTTTAATGCAGCTATGGGTGTGCTTTACTTTTGCTGAAGTACTTAGAGGTCATGAACGAGTTTCATTTGTCTGATCATCTGTTCGTGCTGGTTGGTACAGCCCATAAGGCCAAACGCCACAGTAGGCATGGCTAACACCAGAAGTTAGGTGCTATAAAATGCCTCTGTAGCCGTGATTCATGTGAAAAGTAGGTGGCAGAAATGTAGGCCTTTAAACCACTGGCCTACATTTCCAGTACCTATCTTTCATGAAGCCGCAATTTTAGAAATTGTGCCATTGCGTGACTGACACGTGGTCAGTGGCCATTTTGTAGGTGGCCGTCGGTGTCATAGAATCTGGCTCTAAGTGCCACACGATCCATAGATATGAATCTTGTGATAGTGTATGTTTGCATGTACTAAGATTTAGGTAAAAGGCCCCTTAATTTATCATAACACATTTACAGTGGAGGGGCATTTTCAAAACATACATCTAAGTCCAATTTGGACATATGGCGCTAGATGTCCAAAGTCGGCAAAAAGAAAATGCTTATTTTTAAAAACAAACCATCATAAGTCTAGAATTTATTTATTTTTTTAATCCTCTATCCTCCAAGACGTCTATCTTTATACTACATTTTCGACCACAATTTTGTCCAAGTCCCAAACACCCAGGATGTGAGAGAGCCAGTCCTATAATGGCAATAGAGCAGTGAGGCACCTTAGAGGGCACTGCTGTGAACTTCACATAAAGGGTGCCAGATAAACATCTCACCAGAACTCCCTTATAGGTTATGGCAAGCCCCCCAAAACCCACTATACCCACCTATCTACAACCTCAATAGCCTTTATGGCTGCAGGTGGCATCTATATGGCAGTAGAGTAGGGTTTGGAGGGTTTTGGTGGGCTCACTCCTCTCTATGGTTCACTAGCCCACCGACTAGGCAATTTAAAACACCCATGTATAGCTCTTCTAGGCTTTCCTATACCAGATGCTGATGTTCTGGAGATAGGTATGTACATTTGTATTCTGATCTTTGTGGGTGTGAGGGGTCAGTAAGCAATGGGGGAGTGTGGGGGTGTCTTACCTTGATGCATAAAGTGGTTATCTGGTCAGTTTGGGCAACTTTGTGCCACTTAGACCCTTCTAAAACAGGTCTAGTTCCAAACGTATAAGTTCTGTCCAGGATGTCTTACAAAATGTTTGATTATCCCTGCAAGATGTCCATGTCTACCCTTGAGACCGCCCAAAGCCCGCCCATAACATGCCTTCACCACGCCCATCTCGTGCTCTGAACATACAGAAGCTAGACGTACAGAAAGACGGTTTTGATTCACTGGTCAACAAAAAAAAAATTTTCCTTGCTACTGAGAACTTAAGAAGTGTTCTTAGTTTAATGACACTGATTTCAGATCTGTAATTGAAATTCAGCTAGCACGTCAGGTTTCTGAGATACACCTTACTGATATTTAGACAGTTTGCCATATCGGCACAATATTGTGAGTATGAATTATGTCCCGCCAAACTTGTGTGAAGGAATTTACTCTGAAAATATACACGAAAACAATAAGGAAAAATGTTATAGCACATATTTATGCCTCTCTTAACTGACACAAAAGCGATGTCATTATGTTCAGAAATGTTTAAATTCCAAAGAAATTTTGGTAATGAAAGTAGAAAAGGCAAAATATAAGCCAAAATGAGGAGAGTACTAGAAAGTTTAATAAAACCACAACAGTAATCAAATAGAAAGAGAAAGACCTCAGTACTGGGGAACTGCAAAAGATCAAATCCACAGCAGTATACTCACGGGCAAGACAACTCATGCTTTTTACTTAGAAACTATAACCGAAATGAGTTTGCCCCGTACATCATAATGTCTTTTCGGTGATAACAAAATAGTGCTAATATTAAATGAAAAATAATAAAGTGAAAATTTACAATATACTCTCCTCATGAGAGTTGAGAAAGCAGCAATCTCCTTTATGGCAGCAAGCTCAGATCACTGGCCATCATACACTAACCCCCTCTTTTACAAAGGTGCGCTAAGCTTTTTAGCGCACACTAAATAAAATTTTAGCGCACACTAAGGTCTCCTTTAACAAAGCCGCGCTAGGGTTTTACCACATGCACCGGATTAGAGCGCGCTAGCTGAAAATCTACTGCCTGCTCAAAAGGAGGCGGTAGCAGCTAGCGCACGTGGCAATTTAGTACGCGCTATTCCACGCGTTAAGGCCCTAGCTCGGCTTTGTAAAAGAAGCCCTAAATATTAGCACGCGCTAAACACACGCTAAACGCTAACACATGCATGTTATCCTATGGATGCGTTAGTGGTTAGCGTATGTGTTGATTTAGCACGTGCTAAATCTGCGCTAAAACGCTTAATGCACCTTTGTAAAAGAGGGCCTAAAGGATTAATGGGTTCCTGCTCCTGAAGAAGATAGCGAAATGGAGCTCTGTCAGGCAGTGAATAACTTCCTTTGGACTTAGATAGTTTGATTTTGAATTTGTTTGCCTTTTTGATTTTGACTTGAGTAGCGAAAGAAAATTCAAGCTAGCATTTGTCAAATCAGGAGAGTACAGTATATTGTAAATTTTCACTTTATTATTTTTCATTTAATATTAGCACTATTTTGTTATAATAGAGAAGACATTATGATGTATGGGGTGAACTCATTTAGGTTATAGTTTCTAAGTAAAAAGCATAAGTTGACTGCCCAGGGGTATACTGCTGTGGATTTGATCTTTTGCAGTTCCCCAGTACTGAAAGGTCTTTCTCTTTCTATTTGACTACTGTTGTGGTTTTATTAAACTTTCTAGTGCTCTCTTCATTTTGGCTTATATTTTGCCTTTTCTACTTTCATTGCCAAAATTTCTTTGGAATTCTTTGAATTGTTTTTGGCAATTTTTGATTCAGTTTTTGGCCTTTTTTACAGAAATGTTTGAGAATTTTGCTTTTACGCTTGTACAGTATATTTGTCTCTCTTTGCAAGAACCAATAATATGCTCCCATCATACTGGGATTGAACTTTCTCCGATATCTACTTTCCATCAACTTGATATCTTGATGAAATCTGTTACCATGCTCATCGCTGACATCACCATGATTGGGTGGAAAAAAGTCGAGGTAAGAATGTAAGAAGTGCATTTTAAGTGACATTCTGGTACCCATTAGCTTATATGCTCTCAGTATGTTCTCCACAAGCTCAGCATAATTCTCTGATCTATGATTACCAAGAAAATTCTGAACAATCAGCACGAATGCTTCCCATGCTGCTGATTCAGATGGCTTCAGCTTCTGTTTGAACACATCATTAAGGATCAGTTCATGGATTTCAGGTCCAACAAAAACATCTTTGATTTTAGCTTCACTTTTCTCAAAACCAAAAGTGCTTCTTAGGTGCTGAAACGCATCACCATTTCTGTCTATCGCCTTGACAAAATTTTTCAGCAGACCCAGTTTTATGTGAAGTGCTGGAAGATAGATTTTCTCACGATATACTAATGGCAGGTGCTTCACATTTTATCTGCCAAGTATGGATTCAACTCAGTTTGGCCATTGTTTCTACCTGTAGTTGTTGTTATCTAGGTTTCTATGACTGTTGGCATCATCTATGTTTCTATGACTGTTCCAAAGACACAAAAAGCACATGTATTTGGTATATCCCAGTTACAGACCTAGAAGGAGTGGCACAACTTTGAGATCACCACAGAGGTTCCACTGGTGATCTGCATAGTATGTGAATTTTAAAAGTGTCTCCATCAACTCGTACATTTCCTTCAGCCCAACTGCATGAGCAACAGAAACAGGTGGCTTCTGATTTCCATTGTGTAAAAGTACCGCTTTAAGGCTTGCTTTTTTGAATCAATGAATAGTCTCCATTCGTCAGAAATATGTTCAAATCCCAGTTTGTGCATGAGACCATTAATATCAGTACAGAAACAAATGTTTTCTTCCATTTGGTAAAAGGAAGCCAGGATGGTGGGACAATCACATATAAAAAGATATTTTGGTGTCCTGCCTTAAAAGATTCCATTGCTTCAGCCTTGAACCCAGCAATTATGTTTTCTCCTTTGACAGTGACAAGTCTCTAACCTGATCATTAAGATCTTCTTGAGTTAGCAGGTGAGGTTGTTTTTCATCCACTTCAAATTCATACAACTCCTCCACAGCAACAGATGTGGAAGGAGGAATTGGAACTGGATTCTCCGAGTCATGGGGAATGGGTTTAATTGCTGATGGGCAATCAGGATACAAAATTTTTTATTTATTCTTCTTTGTGAATTCAGCAATTTTTGTCATGCAAAAATAACAGACTGAGTGATGATTTGTTGGTTCACGCCACACCATGGATATAGCGAAATGCATCTTCTTCTGTTTCCCATCAGCCACTGTGTTAATTCAGAAGAGCAGACAGTGCCACACACATAAGGTACCCACACTTTATATTGGTCACCAACTTTACAGCCAAAATAATACTTGGATGAATTTTGAAGTCTGCTGGACAGATTCTTTCGCTAATCTTGTGCAGTAAATTGTCCGCAGACATAACAGAAATTATCAGGATGGTTAACACAACCTCGTCTGTTTATAATAATGATAATATCTTAGACAAAAACAAGCAAAATATAAAAATTCACAGGTAGAAAAAGCAGCACAATCAATTTTTAGTATAAACTTTCAAATTACTGGTATATGTGATCAATGAGCTGTTCTAAAATGCAATATTGTGTTACAGAAACAGTAAAATACTGATGCTTCATGGTAGCGTTATGATGAAAATGACATAAACACAAATCGATGCATAACTTAAAACAGGATGTGATAGATGCAGATTTAGGCCCGGATTCTGTAAACTGCATCTCGATTATAGGCAGCTGTAGGCTTCCTACAGCTGTCTAATCAGCCAATTGGGACGCACATTTAAAAAAAAAAAATACTCCTCAGGCAGGCTGCCTATATTGAAGGTGCCTCCGGGAGCCTAGGGAGGCCCTAAAGTCCACCTAAGCTCACCTAAGGCTAGACATTAGCCTTAGGCGAACCTATGCGACCCTATGCTGGCCTGCATTGTAAGTAGATGCAGCCGCTACACATATCATGGCGGTAAGTAGATGCAGCCGCTATACTTGGTGGTAAGTAGATGCAGCCGCTACACATGGCGGTAAGTAGATGCAGTCGCTATACATGACGGTAAATAGATGCAGCCGCTACAGTTATCCTGCCGGTAGGTCCCCCACCCACCGAATGATCGCCGGCAGGAGGGTGCCCAACCCCTCCTGTTGATAGGCCCCCCCACTCCCGCTAACACCCCCCCTCTGGAACCCCCTTCCCACTAACTTTAAAAGGTTGGCTGGACAGATGGGTCTTTCTACCGGCCGGCCAGCAGGCCCGCCTCCATCAAAAAGAGGTGGGCCCGCCCCTCTCTGGCCCATCACACAGGATCCTAAGGCCTTATTGGCCCAGGCTCCTAAGCCTCTCCATACGCCCATCTCGGGCGTCCTAAACAGAATACAGGCCTTGGAGTCTGCATGTGGCCCTTGTTAAGGAACAGGTGACAGAACTCCCGTAGCAAAATGCTTGTTGACCAATGTATTGGCACTTGGACGTCCAAGTGCTGATTTAGGATGTTTTTTGGACATCTATGTTTTTTACTTATGAGCCTGATAGTAAACTGCAACACTCCTTAAAATATGAAAAAATTATCTTTCATTTTGGTATATCGTTAGTTAAGCACAAAATTAGCAACCAGCTATTCTTAATTTTCCTAACACTGCAAAAATGAGAAAGGTGTAAACAATTAATTATTAGCACTATACGAGATTTAGATCTTTCAGTCTACTTTTCAACTAATTACGAGCCTAATTACATGGATGTGTTAAATGCAGACTATAATGTGCATTTTTTAGATGTTATTATAGCACATTGAACAAACTATTCATTACATATTATTCAGTAAATAGTATGTTGTGATAATTCCCACCAGGAACAAATGCAGTTAAGTGTGAATGGGTTCACACGTCTATTGCCCTGTGCAAAACTGGCCAATACCACCTGTTGTTGCCTTGGCAAATATAGTGTGCACTATGACTGATAAATGACTCTGGGAAAATTATTCTGTTATGTTTAGGAAAAATTGTTAATCCTAATATCTTCTTAGTCAGCATTAGGAATAAGGCATTGAATGTAATAGCTCTACCCTACTCCTGGCAGAATTTCCTCAGAATTGCACAGTCAGACAGAATTCCCTTTTCCCGTGCAGAATCTCGACCATGACAGCATCTTCAGGTAATGATATCAGTATCAATTCCCACACGCTGACTGCCACTAACCTGGAAGTCTCCAGCAGTAGAGGGGAGGCTTCTGGTTTAGCGGCAAGCAGCATGTGAAAGTCACTGCTGATAATGTGACCCAAAGAAGCAAGCCTTAGAGCCTAGGGGAGGAAAGAAAGGAAAGTTGGTGGCTCAGGGGGAGGGGAGGGTGAGACGTATACCATAGCGTCTAAATATTTCCTTTCCAACAGCCCATAAAATAAACACAAACCACTTTTAAGAAGCAATCCCCATTCCTGATGTTTTATCTTTCCCCCTCTTCCCTTTAATTAATTAGTTTTTAATGATGTAATTATTAACTTACCCCTCCCTTTTCCCCTCAAGCTCATGCTCGTATTTGTAATTTGTCTATTTAATGTTCACATTGCCCCCCCTACAAAAATTTATTTTAACCTTTCATTTTTAGCATTGTAAACTGGCCAGGTGCACGTCGATGGTAAGTATATTAAAATTAATTAAACTTGAAACTTGAAAGTTGGTGGCACGGGGAGGAGTGATTGGAAGGAAAGATTCTGGCACATGGGGATGAGAGGGAGACATGAGGGGAGAGGATGAAATTGTGCATAATGGAGGGGAGGAAGGGAGAAATGATGCATGGTAAGGGATAGAGAGATATGACACAGGGCACAAGGAAGGGACAGAGAGAGGTTTTGGAAATTGAGGTGGATGAGAGAGAAGGAGAGATACACTGGAGGTAGAGGGGAAGAAGAAGGGAGATGTTAGATCCAGGAGCAGAATGGAGTGATGGAGAGACACCTAAGAGTGAGGGAAGCAGGGAAGAGATAGGGAGATGTCAGACTACGAGGGTAGGGAAGGAAGGAAAACAGAGAAGATGCTGTGCTATAAGGGTGGAGAAAGAAAAATGTTGAGAATGGTAGAACCCTGAGGGGCAGGATAGGATGGCAAGGAAACAAATGAGAGCATAGCTATAACAGAGGGTAGAAAAATGGCACATTTAAACTGGATTCTAAAATATACAGGAAGCCAGTGGAGATTATAAAGCAGTGAGATCACATGATCAAACTTGCATTTCCCGAAAATCAATCTAGCAGCTGTATTCTAGACCAATTGTAGTTTAGAAAGACAGGTTTTTGTAATAGTGAGGTAAAGGGCATTACAATAGTCAAGGTAAGATAAAATAATCGATTGAACCAAGATGGAAAAATAGTGTTGATGAAATGGTGGCTGACCTTCCTCAGCATGCGTAAATTGAAAAAGCATTTCTTAATCATAGAGTTGATTTGATCCTTGAAGGAAAGTGAGGAGTCGAGGAGGACTCCTAGGATCTTGGCAGAAAACTCAATTTATAGGGAGGATCCAGAAGCCAGTACTAGGGAGACAATCTAATTTTGGGTTGAGCCACAGCAGTTTCGTCTTAGACGCATTCAATTTCATCCGAACAAACTGGGCCCACATTAGAAGTGTCAAGATATAAAGATTTACTTTAGGTACTGAATCAGTAGTATCCAGATCTATCTCTATTAGGATAAAAATATCATCAGCATACATGAGTAAGGTTTCACAAGTAGACAACTTAAAAATATAAAGGTTAAATAATATTGGTGAAAGTGGAGAGCCTTGAGGAACTCCACAAGAAGGTTGCCATGAAGCAGATGTATTACCTTCAAGGTTCACTGAATAGGAACGGCACAAAAGAAATCTAGAGAACCAGTCCAGGACTACTTGGTGGAGACCTATATCTGAAAGCAGCTGAAGAGTGGTGAACCACATCAAATGCTGTAGACAGACAAATTGGAGTAAGATGGAATATTTATTTTGGGATTGAATTTGTTGGATTTTAGAAAGGAGAGAGATCAATAGGGTTTCGGTACTAAAATTGGAACGGAATCCATGTTGAAATGGCTGGAGAAGGTAGAATTTATCTAGGTAGTCTGTAAGTTGACTAGCTACAATTGATTCTAACATTTTTGTCAGTATAGGTATGTTAGCAATTGGGTGATAATGAGAAGAAACAGAAGGATCTACATTGTCTTTATTAAAAGAGGTGAAAGTGTTATTTGGCCCATAGAATGTGAAAAATAACCTGTTTCCAGAGAAAAATTAAGTAAAATGGTCAACCATGTAGTAGCTTGAGGAGGTATATTAGTAAATAAATAGGATGGAAAAGGATCCAGCAAGCATTTAAATTTACTCATCCTTTCACATAATCTGAGAATTTGAGATTCAGAAACTAAAGCAAAGGAGTGCCAAAAGCGGTCAGTTGGAATTCCCTCTATAGAATTTTTGCAATAAACAAAAGAAGAATTAGGTACAATATTGGTCAACTAGCGCCAAAGCTTGAAAAGAGTACTGCTTTGAATGGGAGACTTAATTATTTTACAGCCATAATAAGATTTTCTTGCTTTCCTGATCTAAGTGCACTTCGCCAGATTGACTTATCCGAGTCTGAGCGGGATTTTTTCCATCTCTTTTCTAACTTTCTACAATTTTGTTTTAAGATTCTGTGAAAGGGTAAGAACCATGGTGTATTTTGAGCTTCAGTAATCTGTTTAGTAGTAACTGGAGCTAAAAAGTGGTAAGCGGATTCTGTATGAGAGTTCCATTTAGACCAGATTATGTCAATAGAATCTTCCCTGGGAGAGCAAGGAAGAGTGGTTAAAACTTGGGACCAGAAAAGTTCTGGACAAATTTTCTTTTGAAAAGAAACAGTTTTTTTCTTTGATGATTGTGTCAAGATAGGAGACATAAAGATAAAAAGTGAAAATTTGCCAAGAAAATGATCTGTCCAGGGGACTGATTGCCAATGAACAGAATAAATAAAAGTCTGTTGAGGAGTGTGATCAAAGAAGCTAACAAGGTCTAAAGAGTGACCTTTTTCATTAGTAGAAGTAAAGGGAGCACATATAAAACCTAATGATTGAAGAAAATTAACAAAATCAGAGGTGTCTTTGTCAGTAATGTCTTCTAAATGTAAATTTAAGTCACCTGTTACCAAAAGTCTATGAAATTTCACTGTAGCATTGGCTATCATATCTAAAACTAAGGGGGAAGATCTATTCCAAGAAATAGGAGGTCTATAGAAAACAAGAATGCCGAGCGGATAAGAGCATTCATCTTTAACAAATGCCAGCATATACTCTAATTCTGGGATGCTGGCCTTTTCAAGTAATTGAACATTAAAAAATGATTTAAATAAAAGTGCTAACCCACCACCTTTTTTATTGTTTCTATGGGAAAAAAGACTTTTAAAACCCTGTGGGCAGATAACTTTTTGGGTAAAGGTATCATCCTGAGAGATACAAGATTCAGTAATTCACATGAAGCCTGGATCTAAATCAGATAATAGATCTTTGATTATCTGACTTTTGTTGCAGACGGATCTAGCATTACAATAGAGGACTGGGACTGTTATCTATTAAAAGAGGTTTGACAGTAATAAGGTTTCTAGGGTGGGTCGATTTCTTCTGGAAAGCTTTTCTGTTGCCTACAATAATAGGGATTTTCAAACCTAAACAAGAACAATCTGTAGGAATTGATTCTAAAAAAACTGGGGAGGCTATGCTTACTGAATAGGCATTACTGATATTTAGGCAGAGTAAAATCACAACGAGCCAAATAGTAAAATCCATATTGGAGGAAAAAAGATAACTATACTAGTAAGATAGAGGCTATGGCCCTGATTCTGTATAGGACGCCCGGGAGAGGTGTCCTATACAGAATTGGGCCTACACTAACCCTGATTCTGTAACCGGTGTCCATGTTACAGACGCCTGTTAGAGAATCAGGTTAATGAGTAGACGCGGCCGCTACACTTATCATGGCAAGGGATAAATATAGCTGCCGCCTGTCCGATCGCTGGCAGGAGGGTGCCGAACCGCTCCTGCCGGAACACCCCCCCCCAAACTCGTAATCGCCAGCAGGAGGATGCCCAACTCCTCCTGCTGGAACCCCGGAACCCCCCCAAACTCATAATATGAAAAGCCTTCACCGGATCAGACTGAGATCCATCCAGTCCGGCGATCCGCACACGCGGCGGCCCCCTAGGTACTGCCGAATGGAGACCCAGATATACCGTAGCCCTCAATATGATTTGCAAGAAGGTGTGCATCCAACTTGCGCTTGAATCCCAGAACAGTAATCTCTGTCACAACATCCTCCGGGAGAGCATTCCAAATTCCCACCACGCGCTGTGTGAAAAAGTACTTCCTGATATCCGTCCTGAACCTGCTGCCATTCAGTTTCAGTCTATGACCTCTTGTCCGTGTCACTTCCGAAAAAGTTAGTAATGCTGCTTCTTGGTCTATTTTATCAAATCCTTTTATTATTTTAAAAGTCTCTATTAAATCCCCTCTCAGTCTTCTCTGCTCGAGGGTAAATAGTCCCAATTTCCTAAGGCATTCTTTGTAGCTCAAATTCTCCAATCCCTTGACAAGTTTCGTGGCTCGCCTCTGTACCCTCTCCAGCAGAGTTATATATTTCTTGAGGTATGGAGACCAGTGTTGTAATCACCGGCGGGAGGGTGCCCAACTCCTTCTGACAGAACCCTGGAGCCCCCCCCCCAAACTCATAATCACCGGCAGGAGGGTGCCCAACTCCTCCTGCCAGAAAGCCGGACCCCCTCCAGACCCCCCCCCATGCTAACGACCTCCCCCCCAACTAACCTCCCTCCCCCAACTAACCTTTAAATGTTGGTCGGCTGGACGGGTCTTGCTGCCATCCAGCCGACAGGCCTGCCTCATCGAAATGAGATGGGCCCGCCCCTTCCTGGCCCATCCCCGCTAAGTCTAAGGCCTGATTGGCCCAGGCTCTAGTAGCCTGGACCAATCAGGCCTTAGGCATAGTGGGTCCGCCCATCCCCACTAATCCTAAGGCATGATTGGCCCAGGCTTCTAGAGTTTGCATAGTATGTTTCGTTAGATATCAAAAGATGAGGAAGGAACAAGGTAACCACCGTAGTTGAGTATGTGGGTCTACTTCATACTAGAGGAACTGATTAAAAATAATAGCAGGTGCAATGATAGCCCACAACTGCAAAAAAATAATAAATCTTTTACCATACCATTATTTGTTTAAGTTTTTATTTATTTATATATTTAGTAAACATAGTTTGTTCTACATATATATACAAACTTAAGTCTTTACAATTTCATTTTATTATGGCTGTAGTTGTCAAAGTATTGATCTATGTATATGGGATATATATTTATATATTGAGCATAGGAATTTTGACGCCCTCATGAAGCTCAAGGTGTGAAAAATTATAAAAATGCAAAATTTCACTAACGTAAAGTTACCAGTAATTTTATTGTGTTTATCTTCAATCATGACACCAAAAGAATAAAACAAAATTGCATTAGCAGTTACATTAGTGGGAGATCGTTATAGTTGCCAAAATGCTGGCCTATTCTGATAACGAGCTCAGCTTAATATCTTAAGACACTCTCATTATATACTTTTGGCTCAGTGTGACATCATCAGTTTGACAACCAATAAAAATCAACAAAGGAGGTGTTTAAAATTAGACAAAGAAAAAAGTTTCAAAGGTGCTGAAAAGTTCATAAGCCTTAGGGGAAAAGAGGGCTCTCCCTAAGCTGACAGTTTCAAATTTCATGGATCTAGCCCACAGAAGCCTTCCTATGTTAGAGCAGGAGTCTCTGACTTAATTACTTCCAGATTTTATTTTAGGATTTCTTTAGGTTGCAAATATATATAATATGCCTTTTCAAAACCCATTCTTTTGGTCAATACACAATCACACAATCAATCCAGGGGCCCCCATTCATTCATAACTTGATTCATTCATATTTAATACCTGTTATATCTCAGTTTAGGATATGAAATCTGATATACTTTTCCTAACCAGCCTGAGGCACATCTGGTATCAATTAACACCACGATGCTAGGAGAGGGAAAACTAAACAAAACTTGGAGACCACAAAATGGATTCCTAAGACAGAGAAGAAACAGCAAAGACAGCAAACAATAATGGAGTCCATGTATCTCTTAATTTCCTTCATGATCTAGCCTAATAGCAAAGTACATAAAAAGAACATTATTATACTTTCCCTTATATTAATCTGTAGTGTGTTTTTCTGGCCTTGGCTACATTTATATTCAGATTTTTATTCACCCGTTTTTCGTACGCTTCTCTTTGGGCGTGGCCTTAACTGACACATATGCTTGTATCTAACTAGAATTACCCAGAATCATACGAAAAACAGGCACTTAATACTGCACTATCATGTTCTGATATCCATTCCATTACCGTCCCATAAACATCATCCCCTACTGGCCACGAGCCATTACTCCTCAATATTTGTTTACAATGTTGGTCTGTATGTATATTAGATATATATGTTATAAGTTGTTATGGTTATGTTAATATGTTTTTATGTTTATTCATGATCTTGCGGTGGGGGTAGGGCAAGAGAGCGATTGGGGCAGGACTGGGGTATAATAGGGCAGGGATGGGTGGACCTGGGGGGGGGCGGTCTAGGGGTCCAGATTTTCCAAACAGAAAATCTGGTAACCCTACCTAAGTCTGCCACTGTTAGAAATAGCATACTGGGCTTGATGAACTTTCAGTCTGTCCTAATACAGTAATTCTTATGTTCTTATGTTCATCATTCCTACTTTATTTGTTTTAGTATTCTGTGGGGCTCTGGTTCGTTTCCTTTGTTATTCAATTTGGTTACACCACAAGCTGAGTGGAGCAAGCTGAGTGGAGCATGTTGATTTCAAGTGTGGCATCATCTACAAACGAAAACATATATCAAGTGGAAATGTTTAGTCAATGTCTTCCTAAAGAAGTTATTTATTAATAAAGCTGCAGTCAAGTTTTGCCACTATCTTTGTTGAACTGTAATTATCTAATGTTAGACAGTATGAATGAACTGATGTATAGAGGACTGTATGAATGCCACAATTGTTATATAGCTTCTTATTAGATGATTAATTAAATTGAAAAAAATAAGTAAAATAAATATGTATGCAAATGCTGTTTGGGCTAGATTCACTAAGGCCATGGATCAGATCCGATCCATGAGCGATCCGATCCATGGCCAGGGGGCTGATTCACAAAGTGCCCTCGTTAGTAATCATGCCCCCAACCGACCACCCGGATCGCTCTCCAGCGATCCTGACACATTCACAGACCATCTGTAGATGGTCTGTGCATGCACTGGCCCTCCATGCCCAGCAGAACTTTACTTTTTTTACGCAAGCCCGTTGTTTTAACTCACTTTAAACCTGCGGGTTAAAACCACAGGCTCGCACTGCGGGGAAGGCGATAGGGGCAGAGTGCTAGAAAATCGGGGGGAGAGAGCAGGAGAGTCAGGGTAGAAGCAGGGCAGCGTTCAGAGCAGACAGAGCTGGAAAGTCAGAGGGAGAGAGCAGGAGAGTCGGGGCAGAGAGCAGAAGATGCAGTTGGAAAGACATGAGCGACTGGTCCCCATCAGTCGCTTGTTTGGGATCGGCCAGCCCAGTCAGTGTGCCTCATTTTTTTTAGTGAATTGATGTCTGCCTATATTTGCATGCCGTTCCCCCTCATTTGCATGTGCATATCGGAGGATGATCGGGACAGAGATTAGTGAATCAGGTCAGAGGAAAATCAGGTCGCTAAGTGGTAGGGGCTTGATCGGTGGGCTTAGTGAATCTAGCCCTTTGTCCATTGCAAACCTGTTCAGTAAACCTATAGAAAATATTGCTAAGGAGCTGTGAAATCTGGCAAATCAACTCATTAGCAATTCCACAGATGTTTAATTTTGTGCAGGACATTGTATATTATTAACGTGAAGAAACAGGAACAAAGAAGCAACACTCACAGGATCTGCTGAAGAATGTCAGCTTTTTAATAACTGCACGCTTTTCAGTCCCTTTATAGTGTGTAACTGATAATAAACCTAATTAAAAAATAATAATAGTAAAAAAATAAAAAAAAAATCTCCTGTAAAGGTTGGGACCATCTTACTTTTTTCCTTTATATAGAAGAGTAACCTAATGGTTAGAGTAGAAAACTTGAGAGCCAGTGAAGCCTGGTTTAAATCCTTTTAATGTTGGGCAAATCACTTAACCCTCCATTATTTCAAGAACAAATTTTAACCCTCCCCCTTTTTTTTTTTTTTTTTTACTAAGCTGCGGTAGAGGTTTCTTGTGTGGCCCAGAGTGCTAAATGCTCTGATGCTGCTCCGACACTGATATAAATTATATGAGCTTCATAGCAACATCGGAGCATTTAGTGCCTCGGGACATGGTAGAAACCTCTACCGTGACTTAGTAAAAGAGTGTCTTAGAGGGTAATATTCAGCCCATAGTAATCAGTATTTTTTTTATTTATCAAAGGTTGGCTGCCATAGTTTTTTAAATACCTGAATGTTCAGTAAAGGGCCACGCCCTAGGTTATAGGTAGGTTATTTTTTTATATATATAAATAAATAATATGCCGTTGCTTGATATCTGGGTATAAAGAGGTTGTTGACACTTTTGCAGGTACCAGTGATATTCAGGCTGATACCTGCATAAGTAATTAAAGGTAGCACAGTGTTTTTGCGTTCCCACCTTTCTTCAGATAGTTACCTAGTTAGCAAACTGAATATGGTCTCTGATTGGGTAACTCCTGGCTCTGCCACAGCTCCACTGCTAAAGCACCCTTGCACTATTTAGAGAGCACTGGGGCAGTCAGAAATAATTTTTAGTGGCATTATTATGACAATGTGGGCCAGTTTCTATAAACGATGCCTAAAGTTAAGTGCCTGTCAGGTGCCTAACTTAATTGGCAAAATACCCTTAATAACCTCAATAATTGGGGAAAAAAATTAATAGGGTGATACGTGCCTATACGATTCTATAAAAGACAGGTGCCTAAATGGATGTTTCTTTGGGCAGAACGTGACATAGGGGCTGCTAAGCATGATTCTGCAAAACCTTAGGCACCTGAAATGTAGGTCTTTAAAACCCTAGCCTACATCTCAGGAACCTAAGTTTTTACATAAGAGCCGTTAGCTGTGATTCTGCAAATGGTACCTAAGGGCTCCTTTTACTAAGCTGCAATAGCGTTTTTAGTGCCTGCAGAATTTTAGCACATGCTAAACCCACGCTACACGGCTAGAACTAATGCCAGCTCAATGCTGGTGTTAGCGTCTAGCGCGCGCTAAATCCGCTACCTGACCATAAGATGCACCCTAGATTTTCAAGAAGAATCAGTATGAGAGAGCAAGTCTGCTATTAGAACAATTGGTTGCTGATAAAGATGCAAATCTAGTTCAAGATGGCCTACATGGTTCACAAAGCAATATATGGAGCAAACTGGAATGGATTAATATCTGATATTAAAGTCCCACACTCCTTCCTCAAATCACGAACACCAAAGTGCTACAAATTAACCTTCCCATCGCCTGAACAAGTTAAACAGAAGAAGATGTTTGAAGCTACCTTTGAGTATCAAGGACCTCTAATTTGGACAAGCTGCCAATATATCTAAGGCAACCCACCACTTACCTTGATTTCTGGAAGAAATTAAAGATGTATCTCTTCTCCCTATAACCACTTTCCTACCTATCACCTCATTACTTAAACAACACATAAACTGACTTGTAATATTGTAACTCAAGAATATAATCAAAGTCTTATTGTAAGCTGCATAGATTCCTTGTAGAAAATTGTGGGATACAATACACTGTATTGTATTGTACTGAAATAGAGCACTGGAACCATCTACCATTCATCTGGAGATTTTAATTAACTTTGGACAAGTTAACCTCAATTATTAATAACTAGGTCACTTTGTATAAATTGGGATCTGAAGTAGAATAGCCCAAGTTAGTGGTATAATAACATATCTTAACAGTAACCCACATTGATATCTTCCCCTTTTTATAGTCCTTATAAAACCCAATACAGTACTTTACAAATCTCTTGATGGGTATTAAATAACTAGTATAAAAATGCTGGAGTATCTATTGCAAATGAAAATTCTACAACCCAGATTGCTATAGATTAGTAACTACAGCTTAAATTCTGATAAAGGTATTAACGACTATTCTTTATGAAAGGATGGCAAAAAACACTTAAAAGGTCATGTGAAAATTAGCAGTAATCAATATGGAACAATAAATCCTGTTAATCCTTTCTCATCATTTTTGAATGCTATGAACATATTTAATCAGATGTTTTTGAACTTTACAAAGGCCTTTACTACAGCATTATGTGAATAATAATTAGATGTGACAATATTATTCTGAATATCTTTAAAAACAACATTTAGGAGGAGTAGTTATTAAATGTGCATTATAGCTCTAACGATCTTTTTTTTTTGCCCCTTAATGTGTGTTAAAGGGTGCTAACCCAGGTTACATTACCATAATATACATTATTGTGAGGTACCACGGTTTACACAGTAATGAGGTTCAAAGTATGCAAATGCATGCACATCATCTCATTACTGTGCAAATTGAATAATGTATCTTACACTGAACACTGCAAGTTGTATTATTCCTAGAAACATGCCACCAGCAAAAAGGCGGCATTTAGTAACGGCTGGTCTAAAATTGCTGATTTGCTTGACCAGAGTTACAGATAAGTTACAATTTTATCACGTATATAAATTGAAGATTTAAGAAGAAATAACCTATAAAAATTGATAAAAAATTTAATATACCAGAACCTATGAGGAAGCATAGCATCTGTTAAACTCTATAATATCTGAGTTAGTTACACAATAGAGTGCCGCTTCTGACGGTTCTTGGTGTAAAGAGACAAGCTTTAAAGAGACAAATTTGTACTTTATTAAACATGATATTTCAATAAGTTATTTGTCTTCATAATAATCCATAAGAACTATCCTGCTGTCTTTTGCTGTCTGATTGTTACCCATTTAAGACCTTCCTCACACAGCAGTATAACCTTTAGCAGTAGTACCTCAAGTTTACTGCTAGGGATTACTAATCTAATCTAATCTAATCCTTAGGTTTGTATACCGCATCATCTCCACGTTCGTAGAGCTCAACGCGGTTTACAGTAGGAGAAATAGGAAGGAACTACAACAGATTACTAACATCATTTTGCATCCGTTACCAGCAAGGTGCAGGAATGACAAAAGATTGCTCTTGCTCCAATCTCACTAGACACTAGAGATTGTTCCAGGTATCCCTGGAGGGCTGCCAGGAAAGAGAACTTAGGGTAATATGATGGGGCCTTTGTGGTTGTCTGGAACTGAAAGAGTATATCAGAAGATTTTAGAATTGAACAGTTCTATTGAAGATTCAGGTTTATTAGTTTTTGATATACCGTATTTTCACGCATATAACGCGCGCGTTATACGCGTTTTTACCTACCGCGCATACCCCTCGCGCGTTATATGCATGAGCGCGGTATACAAAAGTTTTTAAACATAGTTCCCACCCCGCCCGACGCCCGATTCACCCCCCCAGCAGGACCGCTCGCACCCCCACCCCGAACGACCGCTCGCACGCGCTCCCACCCGCACCCGCATCCACGATCGGAGCAAGAGGGAGCCCAAGCCCTCTTGCCCGGCCGACTCCCCGACGTCCGATACATCCCCCCCCCGGCAGGACCACTCGCACCCCCACCCCGAACGACCGCTCGCACGCGCTCCCACCCGCACCCACGATCGGAGCAAGAGGGAGCCCAAGCCCTCTTGCCCGGCCGACTCCCCGACGTCCGATACATCCCCCCCCGGCAGGACCACTCGCACCCCCACCCCGAAGGACCGCCGACTTCCCGACAATATCGGGCCAGAAGGGAGCCCAAACCCTCCTGGCCACGGCGACCCCCTACCCCCACCCCGCACTATATTACGGGCAGGAGGGATCCCAGGCCCTCCTGCCCTCGACGCAAACCCCCCTCCCCCCCAAACGACCGCCCCCCCCAAGAACCTCCGACCGCCCCCCCAGCCGACCCGCGACCCCCCTGGCTGACCCCCACGACCCCCCCACCCCCCTTCCCCGTACCTTTGGTAGTTGGCCGGACAGACGGGAGCCAAACCCGCCTGTCCGGCAGACAGCCAACGAAGGAATGAGGCCGGATTGGCCCATCCGTCCTAAAGCTCCGCCTACTGGTGGGGCCTAAGGCGCGTGGGCCAATCAGAATAGGCCCTGGAGCCTTAGGTCCCACCTGGGGGCGCGGCCTGAGGCACATGGGCCCAACCCGACCATGTGCCTCAGGCCGCGCCCCCAGGTGGGACCTAAGGCTCCAGGGCCTATTCTGATTGGCCCACGCGCCTTAGGCCCCACAAGTAGGCGGAGCTTTAGGACGGATGGGCCAATCCGGCCTCATTCCTTCGTTGGCTGCCTGCCGGACAGGCGGGTTTGGCTCCCGTCTGTCCGGCCAACTACCAAAGGTACGGGGAAGGGGGGTGGGGAGGTCGTGGGGGTCGGCCAGGGGGGTCGCGGGTCGGCTGGGGGGGCGGTCGGAGGTTCTTGGGGGGGGTCGGTCGTTGGGGGGGAGGGGGGTTTGCGTCGAGGGCAGGAGGGCCTGGGATCCCTCCTGCCCGTAATGTAGTGCGGGGTGGGGTTAGGGGGTCGCCGTGGCCAGGAGGGTTTGGGCTCCCTTCTGGCCCAACTACACAAAGGTACGGGGAAGGCGGGTGGGGGTGTCGTGGGGGTCGGCCAGGGGGGTCGCGGGTCGGCTGGGGGACGGGCGGAGGTTCTTGGGGGGGGCGGTCGTTGGGGGGAGGGGGTTTGCGTCGAGGGCAGGAGGGCCTGGGATCCCTCCTGCCCGTAATGTAGTGCGGGGTGGGGTTAGGGGGTCGCCGTGGCCAGGAGGGTTTGGGCTCCCTCCTGGCCCGATATTGTTGGGGAGTCGGCGGTCCGTCGGGGTGGGGGTGCGAGTGGTCCTGCCGGGGGGGGGGGATGTATCGGACGTCGGGGGGGGCATCAGGCTTTCAGGATGGGGACAGACCTTCAAGGGGGGACAGGACTTCAAGGGGGGACAGTGCACGGAAAGTCAGGGGGGGTGAACGGAGAGTCGGGACAATGCACGGAAAGTCAGGGCAGTGCACGGAAGTCAGGGGGGTGAACGGAGAGTCAGGGCGGGCGAAAGGAGCATCGGGCATCATGCGCGGTATACCCGTGAGCGCGGTATACAAAAGTTTTTGTACATATCATCGTGATTTCTGCGCGCTATACCCGTGTGCGCGTTTTACACGGGTGCGCGTTATTTGTGTGAAAATACGGTACTGCCTATCTTGAGCAAGGGCCATCAGAGGGAAAGAGAGAAAGCCTTTTAGAAGCACCTGAGAACATCAGATCCAGGCTTTGTGGCCTGATGCTCCAGGGATGGAAAATAATGCTAGTTGTGAGATTATTCTTTTACTGCAGAAATGGCCACACTGTTATATATGCTGCAGACAAGGAGATGTACAGTATTTAGAGCTTTAAAGCAGTTTTTTTTTTTTTTTTTTTAAAAGAAGTCTTTTTCTTATGAAGCTACAGCTATTTGGAATGTTCTCCTGACAAAACTTAGAATTATTGATTCTTATGTTTTATTTTGACATATCCTTAAATTATTTTATTTTGGCACATTTTTGCCCTGAATTATTTCTTCTGTTTTTCATTGTACTGTTTTGTAATTTAGCTAATCTGTGTTCCTGTTAAAGCTGTAAACCACTTTGGGACCTAATTCTAGGGTAGAATGCAGTATAAATGTGCAATGAATAGAATAGAATGGAACATAAAGTCAGTGCCGGGAAGACTTCTATGGTCTAAGTCCCAGAAATGCCAAAGAAAAACAATTTAATCATGATTTGAGTGTAACTGTTGGGTAGATTGGATGGATAATTCAGGTCTGATGTCATTTATTATGCTACTATAGGGCCCATTTTCAAAAGAGAAAAATAACCCCCCAAAAAGGCATAAACTGGTATTTGGTCATTTTTTTCTTACTAAAATGCCCAAATCACTATTTTTAAAACCTATATTTTATTTATATATATATAAACCTTATCGTGGCAGGGAGATCCCTTGCCGCGATAAGTGTAGAGACTGCGTCTACTCTAACCTGATTCTGTAACCGGCGTCTGTAACATGGACGCCGGTTACAGAATCGGGGTTAGTGTAAACCTGATTCTGTATAGGACACCCCTCCCGGGCATCCCATACAGAATCAGGGCCTTAGTGTATAAATATGAAAAAATGAATGCTGATTTGTCAGGGAACACAAAAATATTCAAATTAGTGTGGGGTCCATCGGCGTCTTTTGTAGAATTGGGAGGGTGGGTATATCTTTATATGATTCCTTGTTCTTTTCTCTGATGGTTGGGAAGGGAGGGGGCTATTTCTGGGGATTGATAAACTGATTCTGAATGTTTATAAGTGTTTAATTGTTATGGATATGACATGCATGTTATGATGCACTTTTTGTAAGATTTGAAAATTTAATAAAGGTTTAATAAAAAATTTTAAAAACCCTATATTTTAGATGTGTTTCTAGGCTCTTCATCCCATTTACATTTATCTAAAATCCAAGAGGGCATATTGAAGGCGTGTTTTGGTAGGGCTTAGGACTTGGACGTTTTGCAGTAATAATCAAACATTTAATAAAACATCCTGGGCACCATTTAGACCTGGTGGGGGCAGGGTTAGACCTGTTATAAAAATGAATAAGGGACAAAAAAGTACCCAAATTTACCAGATGACAACTGGAGGGATTAAGGCTAGATCTAGCTCTAAGGGCTCCTTTTACAAAGCCGCATTAGCGGTTTAACAAGCGTAATAGTGCGCGCTAATTTGCCAGCCGCGCTAGCTGCTACCGCCTCCTCTTGAGCAGGTGGTAGTTTTTCTGCCAGCACGAGGGTTAGCATGCGCTAAAAAGTTGCATGCGATAAAGCCGCTAACGCGGCTTCGTAAAAGGAAGCAAGTTCATTGCAAAACATGTTGGATCCGTAGCTTCCAGGTCAAATCAAAGTTGAGATGAATTTAAGTTAAGTATAAAATTCAACGATTGAAACATATTTATATATTTATATTTTGGACATTGAAGATGAATGGTTGAAATATTTGAAATCAGTAAAAATAATAAATAATATATTTATAAAAAGTAGAGATGAATTAAGGCCAGTGAGTAATATATTATACCATTATTCCCTTCAGATATAAACTCATTATCAAGGTCTTTTTTCTTACAGAAGAATATATATTTACACAGTTACAGAGTATTATATAATATTAAAATAAGAATTGAGCTACATCAAATGATTTGATACTCGGATGTTGGACTGACAATTTATGTTAGTAATACAGCATTACATTGCTTTATAGTTAGGTAGTTAGCTATATATTATTATTTTGTTTTCACTCTAAAGATTATAGAGAAATTCTTTGGTACTGAATATTAAATTTGAAAATAGTCGGTTTCACTTTATCTTTACTTACATAAAAACATAAGAATAGCCTTACTGGATCAGACCAATGGTCCATCAAGCCCAGTAGCCCATTCTCATGGTGGCCAATCCAGATCACTAGTACCTGGCCAAAACCCAAGGAATAGCAATATTCCATGCTACCGATCCAGGGCACTTTGCGCTACATACAGTATTATATTTTCATATGATTCTTTTTGCTAAACCTATACAGTACATCCACATAGACCTATGGGGATATACTATAGGTCACATATAATACCATTTGCTCCTACTGATATTGTTTCTTCCTTTACAATCACTTCTTCATGGTTTATCTCAATGACAGCAAGCACTATGAGAGTTAGAATCTGCCCTTTGAAAATATTGCATTTGCATATAATCTGATTATGTGGTCATCATACATTGAAATATCTTTCAGAGTTGTGAGAAATTATATATTTACTACAGTTACGAGGGGCCGCTGAAAAGTTCTCAGCCAAACCAAGAAGAAAATTATGTGGAGCCACCAAACTTACAAGTTATTTCACACTTTGACACTTTTTGTTTCAATGATATGAAATGAGACGAAAAGTGTGGAATAACTTGTTAGTTTCATGACTCTACATTATTTTCTTCTTGGTTTGGTTGAGAACTTTTCAGCTGCCACTCGCATATATATTTTTGTCAAGGTTGTCATGATTCTTTAATTCTGTTTAATTTGGGAATACTAAGTATATTGGGAGAAGCAGATATAAATTTGGACTTGGACCAGATATACTACCAGATCGACAATCTTAAAAGCGACAAATCCCCTGAACCTGATGGAATTCACCTGAGAGTCTTAAAAAAACTGAAGGTTGAAATTGGAGAGCTTTTGCAAAAACTTGCCAACCTGTCAATTAGAACTGGACAGATACCGGACGATTGGAAGATAGCGAACGTCACGCCAATTTTCAAAAAAAGGATCAAGAGGAGAACTGGGCAACTACAGACCTGTGAGTCTTACGTCTGTCCCTGGAAAGATGGTTGAAGCACTGATTAAAGATAGCATAGTCCGGCACTTGGATACACACAACCTGATGAGAGCCAGTCAACATGGCTTCAGGAAAGGGAAATCATGTTTGACAAATTTACTTCAATTTTTTGAGACCGTGAACAAACAAATTGATAGTGGAGAACCGGTGGACATAATATACTTGGACTTCCAGAAAGCGTTCAACATGAAAGATTTCTCAGGAAACTATAAAGCCATGGAATAGAGGGAGATATACTAAGAAGGATATGCAAATGGCTGGAGAACAGAAAGCAGAGAGTGGGCATAAATGGGAAGTTCTTAGACTGGGAGAAAGTGACTAGCGGTGTGCCCCAGGGCTTGGTACTTGGGCCCATCTTATTTAATATTTTCATCAATGACCTAGAAGAAGGAACATCCAGTGAGATCATCAAGTTTGCAGATGACACAAAGCTATGCCGAGCAATCAGATCGCAGAAGGATAGCAAGGAACTCCAGAGTGACTTGTGTCAGTTAGAGAAATGGGCGGAGAAATGGCAGATGAAGTTTAATGTGGAAAAGTGCAAAGTAATGCATTTAGGCAGAAAGAACAAGGAACACGAGTATAGAATGTCAGGTGCAACTCTGGGTAAAAGCGAACAAGAAAAGGACCTGGGTGTACTGACAGTTAGGACCCTGAAACCATCGGCACAATGCGCGGCAGCAGCAAAAAATCAAAAACAATGTTAGGCATGATAAAGAAAGGAATCACGAGAAGATCGGAGAAAGTTATAATGCTGCTTTATAGGGCAATGGTCAGACCACACTTGGAATACTGTGTCCAACATTGGTCTCCCAGCCTAAAGAAGGATATAAAACTGCTGGAGAGGGTGAAGATGAGCAACAAAGCTAATAAAAGGCATGGAGAACTTGGAATACGAGGAATGACTTAAGAGACTAGGATTGTTCTCCCTTGAGAAAAGGAGACTGCGAGGGGATATGATCAAGACTTTCAAAATACTGAAAGGAATCGACAAAATAGAGCAGGAAAAAAATTATTTACAATGTCCAATGTGACACGGACAAGAGGACATGGACTGAAGCTAAGGGGGGACAAGTCCAGGACAAATATCAGGAAGTTCTGCTTCATGCAATGAGTGGTGGACACCTGGAATGCTCTCCCAGAGGAGGTTATTGCGGAATCCACCGTTCTAGGATTTAAAAAGCAAACTAGATGCACATCTCTTTACGAGAGGCATAGAGGGATATGGGTGACTAAAATTATGTCAGGTGTACACCTGGCTGAGCCTCCGTGTGTGCGGATCGCCGGACTTGATGGACCGAAGGTCTGATCCGGAGATGGCAGTTCTTATGTTCTTAAACACCTTAATTCTATACATGGTGCTTAAAATTGCATGCATACATTTTGGTACCCATCCACTTTATGTGTGCACTTTAATCGGCAAATAGTCAATTAGTGAAGATAAATGGATGCTAATAATCAATTACCAGCACTAATTGTCATTCATTTAAATTTTCAAGTGCAAAGGTGATGGGATCTATGCATAAATTTTACCAGCAGATCAGAAAAGTGATCCAGGAGGGGCATAGATGGATTAGTACATTCCTGGACGTTGCTTGCAGTGTTGCAGAATAAGGGAGATTTGCACCTAATTTACACATTAAAATTTACACGAGGTTTCAGTTGGTGTAAATCCGTGTACCCCAAATTGGGCACAGATCCTAGTACCAAATACTATTCTATAAATGGCATCCAACTCTGAGCACCATTTATAGAACTGCCATTAAGGCCAGATTCTGTAAACGGTGTCCTACACTGGGCAGCGGCTATAAAAAGGGTACAATTTGCATGTCAATGGCATGTAGGCACCATTATCAGAATCATGGCTACAGAAAAACTTAGGCACCAGTAATGTAGGCCAGGGTTTTAAAGGCCTACATTACTGGCTCCTAGGTTTGACTGAGAACTACAGCTAATGGTGCCTAAGGTCATCTCCACCCCTAATCAAACCTACTTTTACCTTAGGTGTCTCGCTGTAGATGTGATTATAGTGAGACACCTACCTTAGCTTTTTTCAGGAGTTTTTAATTGTTTTTTAACGGTGTAAAATATACAAGGGTGCATTATTTACAGATATTGAATGCATTTATTTTGTTTATAGTCCACTTAAAAGCCTAAGTGGATTACAACAAAACATGCACAATCATAAAGAGTGTGTGGCGCAGGTGTTCAAATCCCTCGCTGCTGCCTGGGCAAGTCACTTAATCCCCCCAGGTACACTAGATAGAGTTTGAGCCCACCAGGACAGAGAGGGAAATATGATAAAATACCTGAATGTAAATCACATGGGATATAAGTGGTATAAAAATAAAATAAATTTTAAAAAAGTAAAACATCTGATCAATGACCAGAAACATGTAATTATGGTAAATATATATATAAATTATTAATTCCATATTTACCAAACAGAGCTTTAAGATCTAATGAACAAAATTTACTAACTATTCCCTTGCTTAAGATCATTAATACAAGACGACAATTTATGTTTTCGGCTACCGCCCCACAGACTTGGAACGCCCTTCCAATTTATTTACGAAAAGAACAGGATATGGGAAAATTCAAAAGTAATTTAAAAACATCTCTTTTTAAAGATGCCTTTGGTGCTTAATTTAATAATCCTTAGGCCAGCAATTTTTTACTGTATTATATTATGCTTTTTATTTGTTTCCCTCTTGTACTTTTCCCTTTGTGTTCTGCTTTTCTATATTGATTTGTATTTCGCATCCCCTTTTTTCCTTGTGTTATGAGTATGATGACTTAATTTTAAACCTAATGTTATTATTTAACATTAGGTATTGCTTCCCACTAAATGTATTTTAAACTGTTCATCGCTTAAAAATATGATTAAGCGATTAATCAAAAGAACCATTAAACTTGAAACTTGAAACTAAAATATATGCATTAAGATGTTAGAACACTTGTGAACCTAGTAAGTTCTTCAAGTGTCTCTTGAATTATTTCATGCCTATCAGCACTTGTAGGGAAACCAACAGCTTATTCAATTATTGTGGTCAAGCAAATTAAAATGAGTATGTTCCTGTTTCTGCAAAATGAGTCTTTGAATGTGAATGGATTGAAAGGTGCATTTAAGGTTATCATACTGTTCGATCCTTAACCAACAAATGGTCCCCCATGAAGCTCACATGGTGGGCCCGTTTGGAAACCATCAAAATGATGATCTCTCCTATGGTGAACTATATTCTGAGCATGCTCCCAATATATTTGAAATCTCAGACCTATAATCAAATTGATAAAATGCTAACTGACTTTTTATAGAACAAACTGCTACAAATTAGTCTGAAAAAGCTGAGGAACGATTAGGCAAATGGAGGTGTCAGTTTTCCAAACTTTAAAAATCTATCATGCTGCTTTCATCCTGAGACAAGGTTCCAAGTGGATTGGAAGAAAACAAGTCACTTCATTGCCTCATTGGCTTAACCTGGAAAGTCTGATTGTGGAGAATTTTCCTCTTGACATTTTTGGGAGCTCTGGACAGTGTAAAAACTAATGAAATCGTCACATCTACCAGCCTGGCTGTGCAGGAACTAGATAACTTGCTCTCTTGGAGATCTCGGCGAGAGGGAGAATTAGAAGGCCTTGAGCATGAGCAGATGCATGCTCAAGGCCCGGCAGAGGCAGGAAGTTCTTCAAGGAGCACCAGCATGTCCTGTGGGCTGCGTGCCGGTGCCAGACGGGGGGGGGGGGGGTTAAGTTTCATGTTGTTCAGGCGGGGGGTGCTGGTTCGAGCAGGGGGGCCTTTGCGAGCAGGGGGAGCGATGCCGGTTCTCGGGGGGGAGGGGTGCTCGCAAATCAAGTCAACACTCGGTTTGCGAGACAAGTTTTGCGAGAATGTTTTCCTCGTCTTGCAAAACACTCGCAAACCAGGTTACTCGCAAACCAAGGTTTGACTCTAATTTATTTTTATGTACCGCCAAACCTTCAGTTCGAGGCGATTTACAATAAGGAAAAAGTTGGACATAAAGCGAATTACAATAATCGCCAAATGGTTTCTCAGAAAAGTACAGATTACAATTAATTCAAAATCAGAATCAAAATTAATTTATCTCAAAGGCAGTTCAAAATAAGAAGAACTAAGAATACAATAAATAAGAATCATACTCACATCTGAATAAAAAATACAGATAAGTCTGAAATTTTTCAAACAAATAAGTTTTTAAAAGTTTTCGAAATAAATAATAAGATTGAGTTTGAGGGATAAGAGCATTCCAATAAGTATTCATTGGACCAGCCTGAAATGCCTAGGTTTCCCCCCAAAATCTCTCATTACAGCATGCTTTTTGCTGAAGGAAGCAAAAACCAGCAGGATCTTCGTATATTCTTGTTAGAATTATAGAATTCAAAGTGGGAAGAGAGGTAGGTTGGAGGCAATCCAAATAAAACTTTAAAACAGATACAACCAAATTTGAACAAAACTCTAGCCTCAAATGGTAACCAATGGAGCTTTAGATAATAAGAGCTTATGTGATCATGTTTTTTTACCATATGTCCTCCTTTAAGAGGAAATTTCTTCCTTTTGGACCACTCCAGTTTTTTAATTTTTAAGAAAATATCCTCTTTTTTTGTTTTATGTCCCTTTGACCAACATAGCTACACAGTCTTGACAGTTACTGCAAGATAATTTGGTCAACTGTCACTTTGGTAACTGAAAATGTGTATTGCAGTTTAGTAAAAGTCCCCCATGTTTGTTAACAGATGTAATTCAGTTTATGGTTGTTGTCACTGGATAGATACTGCTGTCAAAACATTTCCTTGCTGCTGCTTTTGAATCATTTTACTTTATGTCTGGTTATGTTCTCTCTCTTTTTAATTTAGCTTAGGGCTTATATCATGTATCTGCAGCTCTCTACAGTACAATGCAGGAGTAGAATTATCTCAAATAAAAATAGGCTAAAAGTAGCTTTGCCATTCGGGAAGTCTGCCAAAACTCTCACAGTCTAAACAACCAAGGAGAGATAGGTCAAATATTAGATGTAAGAACTCCTGCCTGAAATGATCAACACTCAAAATCCTTTCACGACATTGGAAAGTCCAGAGGGTAGCAATCAAGGCTGATAGAAAGCATCTATGCAGCAGATCTATGCAGCAGTCTGAACTGTGGATTGACAGTGTTTCATATTAATTTTCCATGTGATATCAGACTGGAAGATTGTGATCCCTGACACAAGCTATTTGCCAAAACATAGCCATATTGGGTCATTTTATTTGACTGAATTAATTTAATTCTCATATTTCTATTCTGCTTAACCAGGTGAAACATTCAAGGCAGATTACAAAAGACCAGATCATTCTCTATAATAAAACCTTAAGTGTGCATGCGCACTTAGGACAGCGTGATCCCTGCCACTGTGGTCCCTGGGTCCGTGACAAATTCCATTTTCGAACACAGAGACAGGGAACACGCCGGCGACTCCCCCTCACTCACCAACGGCTCACCAACTGCTGCCGCTGCCACTGCTCCTCTTCAAAGCAGCCTGCTGAGGTTCGTGGCTGGCTGTAGCGAACCTCGCAGGCCGCTCTGCACCTCGGTAGCACGTTCCCTCTGATGCACGGGATCACATCAGAGGGAACATGCTACTGACATGCAGAGCAGCCTGCGAGGTTCGTTACAGCTGGCCGTGATCCTCAGCAGACTGCTATGAAGAGGAGGGCAGACGCAAACAGACCAGGAAGCCAGATGCTGGACAGGGGGACCAGGTAAGGGGTGCTGCTGGACAGGGGAAGCAGGGAAGAGGTGCTGCTAGACAGTGGGGGGGAGGTAAAAGGAAGGAAGAAGGCCTACTGCTGGACAGGGGGAGCAGGGAAGAGGTGCTGATGGACAGGGGAGACGTAAAACGAAGAGAGAAGAGCTGCTGCTGGACAAGGGGAGCAGGGAAGGGATGCTGCTGGACAAGGGGGAGGTAAAAGGAAGGGAGAAGGGCTACTTCTGGACAGGGGGAGCAGTTAAGGGGTGGTGGGGGACAGCCGAGGAAAGAGAGAGACAGAAAGAAAGACAGACAGAAAGCGGCCAAGGAGAGAGAGAAAGAAAGACAGACACACACATCTATTCTAGCACCCATTAATGTAACGGGCTTAAAGACTAGTATAATAATAATTGAACAAACATACACATTTACCCTCTCCCTTTTATGAAGCCGCATTAGTATTTTTTTTTAATCATCGGTCATGTGGCAAAGCTTCCGCCGCTCATAGGAATTCCTATGAGCATTGGAGCTTTTATTGCCGGTGATAAAAAATGCTAACATGGCTTCATAAAAGGGGGAGGGGGGAGAGAGATAATTAAAATTAAACTTAGTTATACATAATTTTTATAAAAAAATGCGTTTCTTCTGGCCATCTTCACTATTCTCCTTGGGGTTCAATTTGCAGAGTTTGTTTTTTCTTTCTCTGTTTTTGGTACTTTTAAAAAATATTTCACATAGCTGCCTGGTTATGAAGTTGACTCCAACAAGGTGATAATGCAATTATAGCCAATTCTGAGAAATTTAATAGGATCCGTACACATAACATCTTCATGGTATGTTTTCAACAACAACAATAAGCTTTCACAACTTCACAATGTGAACTTTTGGGTTCTGATAAATGTTTTCTCCTTTATTCCCTTTTCAAATTATTTTTTGATACTTAACTTGGAATATATTATTTTTGTATTTCTTTGGAAATGTTGGAAATAATAATAAAAATGTTTCACAGATTGCAAGAATTTTGCCAGCTGCTATGTAAATAGGTGGCTTAGGTGGGCCTAAGCATGGATTTTTATGGTTTATGGTTTATTAGTCTTGTTATACCGCTCGTTCATTTTGCTGGTCCAAGCGGTTTACAGAATACAATAAAAGTTAAAAAAAAACCCAACTCCATTATTAGATAGGATAGACCTGACCCATACAAAGAGCAAACATACTAAGAAACTCCATTATTGAGCCATTGAAAACTTTAGGAATAACTCTAAATGGAAACTCATATTAATTTACTGATTTAAGGGCCCCTTTTATAAAGCTGTGGTAGCAAGTCTGCTTTGATAAATGCATTGAAGCTCATTCAATTCCTATAGGCTTCATTGCATTTGCCATGGGAGAATTCCTACTGCAGCTTTGTAAAAGGGGCCCTTAAAAAGCTTCTTTTTTTTTTTTTTTAAATTAAGGATCCTTAGATGGACCCATAACTTTTTTTGTTTGTTTGATCAATTCAAGGGCCTAGTGCAATCTTTAATTATCTCATAACTAGATTATTGTAACATTATCTATGTTCAAAAAGATTACTGTAAAGATTACACACTTTTCAAAATACTATTGTATGATGTAAAATAAGTAGATTTTATAGAGCAGCTCCTGTTTTGGCTAAATTGCAATGACATAATGATGATTTAAACAGTGTACATGTAAAATTGTGTACATATTGGGGCATCTATGGGTTACGACCAGGCTGTATGATGTCTCTCTTTCATTTCCAATGAGAGATACATATGTGGCACTCTCGCATCCTGAAACTCTAATTTCCATCATTGACACAAGTTAAATGAAAAAGATCTCATTTTCAGACTATCCAAGGCTAAAAAATTTGACAATGTGACACCATTCTTGGTTAATGCACATTGGCTACCACTTTCCCACAGAATAAGTTATAAAATTTTACTTCTAACATTTAAATCTAAAACTTTTCACTCCCCAGATTTCATAGACTACTCATTCCATATAACTCATCTAGAACATTGTGATCAAATAATCAAAACCTTTTAATTATGCCCTCATTACGACAAATTGTTTACGATATTACTCGTACATCAATTTTCTCTGTAAAGGCCCCCTTATTATGGAACTCTCTGCCATCACAACTTCAGGAGGAATTGAACCTAAAAACATTCTTATTTAATGATGCATTCGATTTATAATCTTTCAATAACTTTTAACTGAACAGATGAAATCATTCCCTTCCAATTGTATTTATCATCCATGTCTTACTATCCTATCAATTATTGTATTTTACCCCTTGTCTATTGTATGATCATATATGTCTATTTATGACACTTGTATGCGTTTCCCCTATATTTTAATTATATTAACTTTGTATGCTAATAAGAAATTTGATAAGTGGGAAATCAAATTTTAATAAACTTGAAACTTCTATCATATCATGCTGTTTTACATTTAGATTTAAGAAGTTAAACTAATTAGATGAAATTTGGGGGTAAAACACTTTTTTCACAAATTTACAAATAGATTAAAAAAACCAACAACTCGTGTGTGCTAGTTTTGTGCTATTTCTGCTGCTATACTAACTATTTCATAAATTATAACTGTATAAAACTAAATTGTTGGGTAAATGCTTTATATAAGAATTGTATTGTTTTGATAATGCCAAGGTGGGATCTAAAAATTGTGCTGTCTGGATAGCTCTGGGGTAGAATTAGGTCAGAGGGTGGGCATTCCCACTAATTATACAGACCAGTGATATTCAGTCTTCTATCCATATATCTTGTGTTTCAAAGAAATCTATACAAAGCTTGTTTCTGCATAACTCTGTCAAAACAACCAACTTCAATAGATTTTGGCATATGAGGGCCTCTGAAAAGTTACAAGTTATTCCAAACTTTTCTTGACACTTTTTGTTTAATTTCATATCATAACATATCATTGAAACAAAAAAAAAGTGTCAAGAAAAATGTAGAATAACTTGTAAGTTTCATGGCTCCACATCATTCTCTTGGTTGGGCTGAGAACTTTTCAGAGGCCCTTCATATCATCCAGAATAAATTTGCAATAAACTTGCACTCACTTTGGCCACCTCACCTAAATGATGTCATTACCATCTAGAAATTATCATCATGATATGCACAGACATCATTTTGCTTTAAGCATAAACACTTACCATGATTTTCAATCTAATCTAATCTAATACTTGGTTTTGTATACCAAGACTTCAATCTAAGAGAGCTCGATTCGGTTTCCAATAGTTAGATTAAACTGAACAAAAAACATATTGAAAGGGTCTCAAAAAAGATTAATTACCAAAGTGTTTAGTAAACAGAATAGTTTTCAACGCCTTAGGAAAAGAAGAAAGGGAACCAGAACTTCTCAAGAAAAGTGGAAGATCATTCCAAAGTTGTGTGAACTTGAAAGATAGAGAGCGGCCAAAAATCTTGGTTCTTTTGATATCTTTACTGGATGGGCAAGAGAGCTTAAATTGTTGATCGCCTCTTGCAAAAGAGAATCTATAAAGATTCCAAGATAAAGGAACTAAGGGAATAAAAATACTAAGAATAATTTTAAAAACAACACAGGAACACTTGAACTGGACTAAAATACACAGGGAAACAGTGAAGATTGAGGAGCAATGGCGTCACATGATCAAACTTACACTTCCCAAAAATCAGCCTGACAGCAGTATTCTGTACCAATTGTAATCTGGAGAGACAGGTGTTTGTAATACCGAGGTAATGAGGAAAGGATTCTTATTAAAAATCTGTATCTGGAGAAAGGTTAATTTTCTCACAGACTACCAGTTCAAGAGTTTCTAGAAAAGAGGTAGAAGATGTAAGGGTAGAATATGTTTTGAAGAAATTGAGATAAAGGTGCTCAACTGATCACCAGTCAGGAAGTGGCAAGGCCCAATCAGTTTGAATAGAAGAAAACATTGCAACAGTTGAACAAACAGCTAGTGAAGTGACATCATTTAAGCGAGGTGGCTGGCACGAGTGTCACTGTTCCCTCTAAGCTGAGCAAGAGTCTTCTAAGCAATATTGTTTCAATACTAGTATTTTCAATTGCTAGGGACAGGCATGTCCTTTAGAATTAGCTTAGTGGGAACAGTGCTGAGTGTAGGGTTATTGCAAATTTATTCAGGATGATATATTACAAATTTTATAGAACTTGTTCAAATTTTGACAGAGTTGGAATTGGTGACATTACTTTTGGGGCCTTCTGGAATAACACAAGACCATATCCACTGGTATTGGAGGTGGAATTGATAGAAGACAGCTGCTGATCGAATTTGGAAGTCCCAGATGGGCACTGAGGTAAACATCAGTGTGCGAGCTCTGGTGACATCACTTTGGAGGTCCTTCCAGAACTGGACAAGATCATATCCAGTGCAGCAATAAATGGCCGCAGGGGCATAGCCCAAAGGGGTGTGACCTAAGAGGCATGCACCTCTGGAGCCTCTCCAGAGCCTGAAAGAGGCCAATAGGCCAGAAACTGGAAGTTAGCTACATTTGTAAGTACTTTAGCTTTTGTTAATCTGGGAAAGAAATGGGAAGTCAAAGAAGGGCTTACACCTCGGTCAGTGATTTTGGTTGGCCCTATGGACAGACATTTGCAGAAAACTATTTCCCTAGCAGGTCCCATATGAGCCTCTTCCACCATGCAGTCTATATCTGAAACCTCTTTAAATATCAGGGGTCCCCTAACCTCATCACCTCCTATGACTTCTTTAATTTCCCTTGAGGATGGTTCTCCTATATTGGTTCCTGCCTCTCAGGGTGGGAAAGGAGAACATAATATTTAGCAACCCAAGCTGAGCTCTATAATTTTGATTCCTGAACCTATGTCTTACCCAGATTTCTTTCTGGGCTCACTGATCAGACTCCTCAAGATATTACCTAATTGGATATTCGGAAGCTCATGAATGGGATTAAATTAATGCTCAAGGGCTCCATTTCTCAATTATGTGATTTTACAGAACAAACTGTTCAGGCATTGGACTCTATAGATAGGAAATTAGAGAATTGTGATAAACATTTAAATGATATTGAACCTAAAGTTTTAGTACTTCAGGCAACAAGTACTTCGCATATAAAAGGATTCTTTAGTGTTTTATCACAGACTGAACAACTAGAAAACCAATACAGAGCTAAAAATTTAAGAATATTGAATTTTCCTGTTATATTATTATTTTCTCCTGAGATTATGTTCAGAAAATATTTAAAAGAGGTTTTGTCAATTAGAGAGTCTGGCTCTGTTATGATTTCAAATATTTATTATTTACCTCAGAGAAAAAGTTTCAGCTGAGGCAGGAGATGAGGGCATAAATGTTTTTGGAAGCCATCTCAGAAATTGATTTGACTAAATTCCTAGAAACCTTTTTAAGATGATTTCAAGCAACGCACTCCTCTCTTTGTAACATTGATATGTGAAATTGATACATTTAAGATTCTTAAAGCATATTATAAAAAGAAGAAAGACAATTTCTGTGGTCAGAAATTGCACATTTTCACAACATGGCAAAGGCCACACAGATGAAAGGAAGAAATCTGTGGATTTAAAATCAAGAATATTGACCTTATGAGTTTCCTTCTTGCTAAAATTTTCATGTAAATGGTTACTTTTGTTGGTGTCACTCACGCAGTTGTCAATCAACCACTAAGACCCCGATTCACTAAAGTCAGAGATCATCGCTAACCCAGTTTTTACAGGTTTTGCGACAATCACTGCTAACTGGCCCGATTCACAAAACAGCCCACCGTGTGTTTTTCCCCTTGATCGCCCATTTTTCGACCTGGCCATGCAAATTTGTAAAACCCCATGCAAAATAGCCAAGCGATTGATTCACTAACCTTTGCTTGGCTATTTTGCATCGGGTTTTACAATCCTAAAACCCTACTGCTGTAGACCTGTCCTGCCATTTGTTGGCATCGGTGGTGTTGGTGGGGAGGGAGGGGGCACTTTGTCGGGGGAGGGGGCTTTTTTCTTTTTTATTGGGAAGATATTTTGTATGTGTAATACATGCAAAATATCTGTGCTATTAAAAAGAAAAAAAAAAGCAATAGGCTGCTTCTCCTGTCACTACTGCCAGGGCTCTGAGCGATTGAGTCAATGAGTTTGCATGCAAATCATTTCCATGCATACTTGATAGTGAATCAATCGCTGTTTGAAAATCGTCCAGAGAATCAGCCAACAGTGATTGAGTTGCTATCTTTAGTGAATCTGGGTGGTTGATCGCTGGAATAATCTTCCACAACAGGTAATTGAGGCAAGCAGCATGCCAGATTTTAAGAAAAGATGCGATTGGCATGTGGGATCTTTTCATGGAGGTAGTTAGGGGGTGGGCCATTAGTGTGGGCAGACTTTAGTGTGGCCCTTTTCTGCCGTCATGTTCTGTGTTTTCTGTGTTTCTGTGTAAAAGTTTTAACCGCACTTCGATTTATCAATAGCATGGTGTAGGCGAGTTTAGGCATTGCTAGGCATCCTATAGGTAGGCATCAGTATATTAGGCCAGGGTTTTCCTGGCCTAATTTACTGGTGTCTAACTCAGATGCCTAGCAACATCCAAGTCAACCACACCTATTCTCTACCGCTAACTATGCCTACTTTTCAGGTAGGTATCATTAGGAGTTTTCACTTAAGTGCCGCACATAATTATAACTTTTACCATTTAACCCCACGTTTTACAAAAACTGCACAAGAGGGTTTTACTGCCAGCTGGTGTACTGAATGCTCTGCTCTGATGCTCATAGGAACTCTATTACCATTGGAGCAGCGCAGAGCTTTCAGCATGCCGGCCGGCGCTAAGAACCTCTTGTGCGGTTTTGTAAAATGGGTGGGGTAAGCTAATTGAAGTAATTTATGTTAGGCACAGATTTTAGTTAGGCAACCTCAATTACTGACATTTCCAGTGATGTTTCAAACAAAACCACATCCCTACTGAATATATGAAATGTATTTAAACACTGTGGCTGACATTTTAAAAAAATGTTGGTGTTTGAATAATCACCCTTTTTTTTTTTTTTTTTCAGGAACTCAACAAACAGTATGCAGTTTTACAGAAAATGCCCCTAGTCAGTCACATATGACAAATAAAATTAGGAAAATGAAATTTAATTATTTGAAAATTTTAGCATCATATCTGTACTAAATGAGGAAATGCTGGCTCTATTGGTAGGTGATTAATGCAAAGTGCAAACTTCAAACTCGCTTCTGTAAATCCAGATATGTGTCTAGTAAATTTCAGTTCAATAATATTTAGGTTACTTTTGGAAAGCAACATCTCTACGATATCTTACAGCCAGACTTTTGCCTTGCATTATTTTCTGACAATAACAATGTCAGGTGCCATTCAGCTGTTTCACGCCATATATTCAATAGAGTGAAGATCCACTGGGCTTCTTAGAGAGCATTTTCAGATGAAATCTATTTTCCTTGAAGCACATGCATGTTCGGCATGCTACTTCCTACCCTCAAAATGAAAGCATCATTCCTAGTACTAAAAAAGACAGACCCTCTCTTTTACTAAGGTGCGCTAGTGTTTTTAGCGAGTACTGCCCCCCGCGCTATGTGTAACAACTATCGCCAGCTCAAGGGTGGGGTTAGCGTCTAGTGCGCGTGGAAATACAGCGCACGCTAAGCGTGTGCTAAAACTGCTAGCACAGCTTAGTAAAAAGAGCCCTTAATCTTTCTTCACTGGGTTTTATATCTATTTTATATAAAATGGCATGGACATTAAGATGAAGCAGCTACAGTCCCAGTAGTTCCTCTCTGCAACAAAGAAAGCAGCTCTGGGAATGGTTCATTTGTTGCTATTATATACGAGCATCTGAGGAAAACCTTTCTAGGGTGGAGCCCCAAGTAGCTAATCATGTTCAATCTCTTGCCCCAGGCTAACTAAAGCTCCAATACTTAAGTCACCTCTAATCTAATTTTTCTATTTTTCAGTCACAGAGCTAGAATCTCATAAGACTGCAAATCGATTTGTTTCCTGACCTTGTCTCCTGTAATTTGGAGGTTACTATTTCAAGGTTTATTTCTAGATAGACTTTGTTATGAACAGGAACTTTGTGCTTCTAGCGTTTTTACAAATCACTCTCTCTGAATCACATAAAAATAACATCAGTATTGTATATGACATGGACTTTATGAAAAACTATGAAGCAGAATTTGAAAATTGTATTTTTTTGTGAGTTATTACAGTTTAGGCTAGGATAAAATTAAATTGCTTATCTATAATGAAGGTTCTCTAATGCAAAAACAAACAAAAAAACAATAAACTAAACAAATAAGTCATATAATCTAAATGCAGAATATTCCAGAATTCCTGGGGAAAGGTTTCTCAGGTCTGCATGGTAGCTTACCATGTGTGCCAGCTCCACAGCCCATTCATTTTTGAGAAGGCAGTCTTTTAAAGGAAAAGGTACAAAACTCCTCTGAAGAAAGTGGAAAGCCTAAGAGTTGCCATACTGGGACAGACCAGAGATCCATTAAGCCAGTGGTTTCAAACTCAAACTCTTTGCAGGGCCATATTATGGATTTGTAGGTACTTGGAGGGCCTCAGAAAAAATAGTTAATGTCTTGTTATAGAAATGACAATTTTGCATGAGGTAAAACTCTTTATAGTTTATTAATCTTTCCTTTTGACCAAGTCTTAATAATATTGTAATTTATAGCTAAAGAGACATATGATCAAGAAACTGTTTTATTTTACTTTTGTGATTATGATAAACATACCAAGGGCCTCAAAACTGTACCTGGAGGGCCGCATGTGGCCCCCAGGCTGCGTGTTTGAGACCACTGCATTAAGCCCAGTATTCTGTTTCTATAAGTTGCCAATCAAGATCACAAGTACCTGACAAGATCCCAAAAGAGTAAATCAGATTTTATGCTGCTTATCCTAGAAATTAGTGTAACATTTTCTAAAATCCATCCTAATAATGGCTTATGGATTCTTTTTTTTTTTTTTAGGAAATTACCAAAATCTTGTTTAAACCCTGATAAGCTAACAGTTTTCACCACATTCTCTGGTGAAGAAATATTTTCTCAAGTATATTTTAAATCTACTATTTAGTAGCTTCATTGCATGCCCCCTAGTCTTAGTATTTTTGGAAAGAGTGAACAAGCGATTCACATCTACCCATTCCACTTCGCTACACCTCGCTCTTATAGTATCATACCTTATCACATCCATAGCAGAAAGGACCAAGTAATATCATAGCATCATTAGGAGGGTACTCTTCAAAGAAAAGTTTTAATTGTATTTTGCGGAAAAAGCGAAAAAAAGCAATACACATTCGAAAAGGATCATATACAGTAGTTGGAACAAAACCTAGACCTAATTTAAAGAGTAGTGGATAACAGGTTTATTATTATTGACACTGATTCATTCTCGTTCTCACAGTTGGATGTTGTTGATCTCTTGACTTATGGCAGTTTTTCCCTCTCCCTTTGGATTGATCAATCCTTTTTGTTGTAGAGGCCCCTTAGTACCCCCCCACCCATCAATTGAGCTTTTGAAGTTTCACTTCCATCCTCACTGCTTGTATCAGTGGGGTCACATGAACCAGCAAAGGCTACCTTTGTATTTGATCCTTTCATGTTCAATTTATTTTTGTAGGTCTTCTTTTTCACCCATGTATACTTTATCTGTTGGTAGTTGTGTTTGTCTCACTTAAATTTCTTCACTTTCGTCATTCTTAAGGAGTCTTTAAACTTAGACAAGGTCTCATCCAGATCCTTTTGCTTCTGTAGATACTCTTCATTCTCCTGCTGTTGTTGTCACATTGTATTCTGTAGTTCTTTAATATCAGTCTCCAAATTAGTAGTGGTCTCAACCAGGAGGATCATGAGGTCCCGACTACATCTATTCAAGATAGCATTCCATTTGTCCATGAAGGATTTGTCCATCGTGAATGTCTTAGGTTCCTTTAATATTCATAGTCCTCTAGGGATCATAGATTTCTTTAAATATTGCATAAGTATACTTTCATGTAGGTCATCCCTTATCAATCTCTTGCATATTATTTCCAGGTCAGCTCAGTCATTATTTGGTACGTTATCTCCCCTGCCGGCGATGCTCACCCCAAAGTGCCATGGTTCAGAGGGGGGTGGGCGATCATCATCGACACAGGAGAGATGAGCCATCTCTCCTGCAGCGATGAGCCATCTCTCCTGCAGCGATGAGCCCTCCTCCTACAACAATCGGGCAAGAGGGAGCCCAAGCCCTCCTGGCCCGGTGGCACCGCAACCCCACACCTGCTTAACACGATCGGGACCAGGAGGGAGCCCAAGCCCTCCTGGCCCAGCGGCACTGTGACCCCCCCACCTGCCCGACACAATCGGGGCCAGGAGGGAGCTCATGCACTCCTGGCCCGGTGCCATTCAACGGATGGCTGGCCTGTTGGATGGACGGGCTTGGCACCCGTCCATCTGACCAATGATTTAAAGGTAGGGGAGTTGGGGGGTCGTGGGATCGGCGGGGGGGTTGTATTTTAGTGGGGGTGGGGGGTAGGGGGTGTCACCGGGCCAGGAGGACTTGGGCTCCCTCCTGGCCCCATCGGAATTGGCGGGAGGAAGGGGGTTGGGGATCGCCCTGCCAGGAGGGCTTGGGCTCCCTCTTGGCCCTGATCGTATTGTGTAGGTGGGAGGTCATGGTGCCGCTGGGCCAGGAGGGCTTAGGCTCCCTCCTGGCCCCAATCGTGTTGGGTGGGTGGAGGGTTGCGGTGCCGCCGTGCCAGGAGGGCTTGGGCTCCCTCCTGGCCCCATCGGAATTGGCCGGTGGGGAGATTAGGGTGCCGCCAGGCAGGAGGGCTTGGGCTCCCTCCTGCCCTGATCATATTGGGGGGTGCCACGGGGCAGGAGGGCTTAGGCTCCCTCCTGCCCGGATCATTGTAGGAGGGGGATTCTGTAACCGGTGTTGTATTTCACAGACACCGGTTTACAGAATCCAGCTTTTAGGCGAAGGACTGTCTCCTCCTTTGCCTAAAAGCTCTTGTTTTGGGTGTTTGGGATTTAGGCTTTTTTTAGGTTGAATATATGGCGTAGAGGCAGGCCATTATAAAAAAAAAAACCTCCTTTTGGACGTTTTTTTGATAATGGACATTTTCCCTGTTTCTACTTTCAACATTTAAGGCCTTAGGCCAAAAGGGGACTTAGACGTTTTTTTTTTATTATGCCCCTCCACATGTCTTATTAAAGAATGACAACTTTGCATGAGGTAAAACTCGTTATAATTTATAAACCTTTCTTGCTTCTGATAATTTCAGCTATATACAGCTGAAACCAGTGCAACATGCAGAAAGTGAAGTTTAGATAGTTTTTCACTTTCTGCATGTTGCATTGTTTTCAGCTGTGTATAGCTGAAATTATCAGAAGCAATTAAGGAAAGATTTATAAACTATAAATAGTTTTACCTCATGCAAAATTGTGATTTAGATTCAAAAGTATCAACTGAAAGAGACAAGATTTTGGTGTAGTGTTTAAGCTTTGTAGAAGGGAAAAATCAATATCTGACTTGTGCCTTAAGGCCCTGATTCTACATAGTGCGTCCCGATTTTAGGCAGCTGTAGGTGTCCTACAGCTGTCTAATCAGCCAATCGGTATGCACGTTTTTAAAAAAAATAATGCTCCCCAGGCAGGCTTTCTATATTGAAGGCGAGGCCCGCAAGACACCTAAGCTCACCTAAGGGCCTTAGGCGGGCCTTAGGCGAACCTAGGGTGCCCAATCCCTCCTGCTATAAGTATACCGACCGCCCCCTTCGACTCTACCGATCGCTGGCAGGAGGGTGCCCAATCCCTCCTGCCAGGAGATGCCCCCCCGACACTACCGACCGCCCCCACCGACACTACCGATCGCTGGCAGGAGGGTGCCCAATCCCTCCTGCTGGAAGACGCACCCTCTCCGCACCCCCCTGTGCTAACAGCCCTCAAACCTCCCCCCAACTAAACTAACCTTTCCTTGTTGGCCAGACGGGACTTGCCCATCCAGCCGCAGGCCCGTCTCGTCGAAATGAGGCGGGCCCGCCCCTTCCCGGCCCATCTTTCCGAAGCCTAAGGCCTGATTGGCCCAGGCTCTAGAAGCCATAGCATCCCCACTAAGTCTAGAGCATGGGCCAATCAGACCTTAGATTAAGTGGGGATGGGCGGACCCGCTATGCCTAAGGCCTGATTGGTCCAGGCTTCTAGAGCCTGGGCAAATCAGGCCTTAGGCTTCAGAAGGATGGGCTGGGAAGGGGCGGGCCCGCCTCATTTCGACGAGATGGGCTTGCCGGCTGGACGGGCAAGTCCTGTCTGGCCAACAAGGAAAGGTTAGTTTGGTTGGGGGGAGGTTTGAGGGCTGTTAGCGCGGGGGGGGGGTGCGTCTTCTGGCAGGAGGGATTGGGCACCCTCCTGCCAGCGATCGGTAGTGTCGGGGGGGCATCTTCTGGCAGGAGGGATTGGGTACCCTCCTGCCAGCGATCGGTAGTGTCGGGGGGGGGGGGTCGGTATACTTATAGCAGCAGAGAGATCCCTTGCCGCAATAAGTATAGCGGCCGCGTCTACTTACAATGTAGACCTGCATTTTGTTGGCCTACATTGAAAGCGTCTCTTCCTCTACTAGGGAGACGCGTAGGGCCGCCTAGGTTCGCCTAAGGCCGCCTAAGGCCCTTAGGCGAGCTTAGGTGTCTTGCGAGCCTCACCTTCAATATAGAAAGCCTGCCTGGGGAGCATTTTTTTAAAAAAACGTGCATCCCGTTTGGCTGATTAGACAGCTGTAGGACACCTACAGCTGCCTAAAATCGGGAAGCACTATGTAGAATCAGGGCCTAAGTGTCTGGTGATCGCATCCACAACTGCCTTCACCTCCTCCAGCACCGGACACAACCTCCATCTTACATCAAGCAGTCACTGCCAGGAGAGGTGCTGAATTTCATGAGAGTTCACGAGATTATGTAAACACGCACAAGTTGCACTGTCTCCAATGGTTCCCTTACGTTCTAGAATGTTGCCCACCTCACTGCTGTAACCTCAAGCAAACGCTTTCCTACATATGTACGCAATTGTCCTCTCCACTCCACCTCACAATTGCATACAGACGAAGGAAAGCGCTTGCGTGATGTTACAGCAGTGAGGCGGGAAATGTTCCAGAACAATGGTAACATACCAAGGGCCTCAAAATAGTACACCAAGTGATACAGGATTTTCAGTTTGAAAACTGGCATAAACCACTATCTGTTTCTACAGCATCTAGACAATTGGAATTAAAAGTACAAGGTTCAAAATGCACCGGGGCATGATCTTCAGCAACTACCCCACTATTCCATGGTCTTGGCCAGCTATTAAAAAAGCTAAAGCAGCAAAAACATAATACAGTTCTCACCCAGTGAAATATTACCATATTCTTGATGCCATGGGGCGAAAGGTCTACCAAGGTGCAATGCTTGCCTCCAAAGTAATAGCTCATTAGCTCCAAATACTCCATTCTCAACACTCCATTATGCAACATTTAGAGACAGGCTCACCAGAAGACATGCAAACTTTAAACTTTAAAGAATCAACTTACCATATCATAAAAACTAACTATGATGCGTATGATATGATATGTTGTGAACTGCAGCAGTAGCAATTGCATCGCAACAAACAGCATAGCTTAAAGCATCTGACCTCAGAGAAGACCTTCATGACAGAATGGCAGATGCACCCTGCTTAGGAGATAGGTTTTTCGGTGAAAAAGTCAAAGATACAGTTTCACAGCTCAAAGAAGATTCTACAACTTTGCGTGAACTTTTGGCTTCCTCTTCAGACCAATCTCAGCAATCCTGCTTACCTTCTCTCTCTTCCTATCAAAGAGCATATTACCAGCAATTTTTTTCAATAATACTATCTGTGTAGGCATTTTATTCCACAATCTACCTCATTTACATAGATCACAAGCTGCTTCTTATTTGCTAAAGCCACATTCAAAGAACAAGAAACAGTTCTCCATCTCAGCTAAATCCACTCAAGCCTAATCCTAGTTTTTGACCAATTACCAGTGAGAGGGCGATTAACTCATTTCTTTTCAGAATGGCAGCGCATCACGATAGACAACTGGGCATTAACCATTATTTCTCAAGGATACTCCCTATCTCAAATTACAACCACCCATCCTTCTCTGCCTTCCAACACGCCTCCCCAAACATATCCCTCAGCTTTCAGAGGCAATATCTCTCCTTAACTCCAACGCCATCGAGGAGGTACTCCAGCATCAGAAACATCTGTTTGTATTCCAGATTTTTTTCTCATCCCAAAGAAGACTGAAGGCCCCCTAAATGCCTGCCTATTTCTCACTCTCTTCTCCCTTCAGGTCACTCATTTTGTACCTCTTGTAATCTTTTGTAAACCGCATAGAACTTCACGGTATTGCGGTATATAAACTGTTATTATTATTATTATTATTACTTGGCGGGCTGCGAGTTTGAGACCACTGAGGTAGACTGAGGAGCAAAATCAGAAAACATTTCACTGAGGAAACAGTGTTGCATGCATTAAATGCCCCTCCAAGAAAGTGATAGGGACAAAAAAAGATACAAAATTCATGCAAAAAGCACAGAGGTTTCCTGGATGTAAAAAGGTAGTATATTTGCAGTGGAAGTCAATTTGAATGTACTGATATGCAGTAATAAACTGCATTTTTATTGTACTAAATATATTGGGAAGAAATTAGAAGAAAACCATAAACTAATGGGAATATATGGATTTTTAACACAAATAAAACTGTACAGGCTGCATTTATTATTTGATCTTTGTCTTCTGATACATTCTATGTTTCTCTGAATGGTTCTCATATCTGTCCTAGGACACTGGAGTACCTAGACTGAGGGCTCCTTTTACTAAGCTGAGCTAGCGGTTTTAGAGCGTGCGCTAGACGCTAATGCCAGCATTGAGCTGGTGTCAGTTCTTGGTACATAGCACGAGGTTAGCGCACACAGCAATGCAGCGTGCGCTAAAAATGTTACCACACCTTAGTAACAGAAGCCCTGAGTTGCATTTAAACAGGAAGCATGCAAACTATTTTTCTATGCCCAAACTATTCTTGATGATATCTTTCTGCAGACAGAGAATCCAGAAGTATAGAGGACTTTACTCTGGTATGTTTAATAAGCATTATCATGTTATAAGATATATATGAATCCTTCAGGCTGCTCTCAAAACCTCTGGTTGTTTCTTTATCATTGCAAGGATGAATAGTGGCATACAATAAAAAGAATAATATTCAGATTAAAAAAAAACCACTAGGAATTAAAAAATGGTGGCTGAGTCATAAACACAGTAGAGTTTCACATGCAAAAAAAAAAATGTGATTTAATGCAGCCTTAAGTGGCAACATTGAAAAGAATATACAGTAAATGAAATAAGAAAGAGAGAGCCCTAGCCAGGAAAAACATACTTCAGAATAGAAAAAGAGCTGAATATTGTAGGTCAGCAGTGGAAATAAACACATTTTCAGGGGACAATAGAACAAAGAAATTTTTCATTAAAATGTTCTGGAACATTATGTAGCAATTCACAATGGATTTATGTGACCTGTCTATATGGCCACACTGATACTGCTTGTTATAAGTGAAGTTTAGTTATTTTTGCTTTCCAAAGTGTACTGTAAGATTTTATGCAGGATAAACAATATTCTGTTTGCAAATGTGCTAATATGTATACCTAATTTAACATAGAAACATGATGATGGCACATAAAAGACAAATGGCCCATCTAGTCTGCCCATAAGCAGTAACCATTATCTCTTACTCTCTCTAAGAGATCCCACGTGCCTATCTCACGCCTTCTTGAATTTTGACAGTCTCTGTCTCCACACATCTACCACCCTTTCTGTAAAAAAGTATTTCCTTAGATTACTCCTGAGCCTATCACCTCTTAACATCATCCTATGTTCTCTCATTCCAGAGCTTCCTTTCAGTTGAAAGAGACTCGACTCATGCACATTTATGCCACGTACGTATTTAAATGTCTCGATCATATCTCTCCTCTCCCGCTTTTCCTCCATATTGAGATCTTTAAGTCTGTCTCCATACACCTTACAACAAAAAAACACATACCATTTTAGTAGCCTTCCCAACAACCCCTGGTCTTTCTCCAGGTCCTCCCTTGACTCTGTGTTCTTCATTGGTTCTCTCCTAGTACAGAGAGCTCCTGTCCTTTCTCCTAGGCTCCCAATAAATCCCCTGTGTGGGCACTCTCTATGGGGCCCCTGTGGTCTCCTCCTCCCCTAAAGCCACCCCCTTTCCTCCTCACCTGAAATGTTGTTCTGGGAATTCTTCAGGTGTTCCAGAATCCCTCTGCTCTAAGATGGCACCACTTGTTATCATGTGACTGGGCTGAACCATTAACACCCATCACATATCTACATTCCCCAGGTACTCTCTGGTCTTCCAGTCTCCAGCTCTTTCCCCCTCAGTCTTGGACCTCCTTGCAGCTCAACCACAGTTCTTCCTGCTGCTTGTTGGGCCACTGCCATTTCCCTACTCTCTGGTCTCTTGGGTCCCCATAGGTTTTCAGTTCTTCACCAGTCCACCACTACCAATCATCAAGCCTGAGCCCCTCCTGGACTCCAGGCTTTACCAGTCCCTCTTTGTCTTCCAGACTCCTCTCTGCCAGCATATAGGCCCCCACAGACCCTCAAACAACCAGGATTCCTTCTTACAGGGTCAGATCGCTCTCCAAGATCTCTCTGCTACACCAGTTCCCCTTGTCAGGACTGGTAAGTCTAATCACTCTACTCTGCTGCACTGGACACCCCTGTCAGTACTGGCTTTCAGGGCTTACTGGGAGTCAGGCCAGCAACCTGCATTTCTCCTCCTGCCCATCTTCAACTAAACTGCCATATATAGACACAGACCGTGCAAGTCTACCCAGTACTGGCCTTAGTTCTTCAATATTTACTATTATTTTCTGATTCTAGATCTTCTGTGTTCATCCCATGCTTTTTTTAACTCCGTCACAATTTTCCTCTCCACCTCTCTCGGGAGTGCATTCCAGGCATCTACGACCCTCTCCGTAAAGAAGAATTTCCTTATATTGCTCTTGAGTCTCCCACCCTTCAGCTTCAAATTATGCCCTCTGGTTTTACCATTTTCCTTTCTCTTGAAAAGATTTTGTTCTACGTTAATACCTTTCAAGTACTTAAATGTCTGAATCATATCTCCCCTGTCTCTCCTTTCCTCTAAGGTATATATATCCAGGGCTTCCAGTCTCTTCTCATAGGTCTTTTGGTGCAAACCTCTTATAATTGTTGGAGTTCTTAAAGGTGCAGCCAGCGCTAAAAATGCTAGCACAGTTTTGTAAAGGAGGGCCTTTGTTTGTGGTGGTGTTCTCTTGATTGACCTAAGATCTAGATTGAAGATGTTTCAGATATGTTTGTTTACTTATTTGTATGTTTGTATTTTTGTAAACCACTTAGGTTCAGGCAGGTTAGAAAATTTTTAAATAAATAAATAAAAGTCAAAGAAAAAACCAATGCTTCTTCCTTCATTCAATTTGTTAAACCCTTAAATTACATATATATAAGCAAACACACATTTCCAGAGCTCACTGACCCCCTCACATCCCACAAAGATCAGAATACAAAAGTATGATTCCGGAATCTGAAGGCTGAGTGAATGGCTGGCTAAATACTGAGCTCCCTCCTCTGAGCATCTAATATTAGATTTTAATATACAATAATTATAGTTTTTGTATTGTTTGTGGGAAAATCTTCAAATATAAAATCTACTAAACAGAAGGTACAGGAAATTTCAACAAAGTCTGTAGGAAAAAGCAAAAGATTAAAGGAAGATCCACAGACATCAAGTGGAAGTTCTTCATCTATAGATGCTTCGGATATTATAGATGTTATAGATAAATTGGAAAGCATAAATTTGACTCTGATGGAGATGAAAAAGGAAATGAATCAGATGAACAACAAACTGGATATAATTACCAACAGAATTGATAATATGGAAATCAGAGTGGGAAAAATAGAACAAATACAAGAAAATAAAGAAGATCATGAAATGTTAAAAGTAATGCAGAAAAGAATGATAGATCTTGAAAATCGTTCTACAAAACAGAATTTGAGAATTATAGGATTAAAAGAAGGAAGTGAAGGAAAAAAATATAATTTCATTTTTAGAGGAAATGATTCCAAAGGTTCTTTCACTCAGGATAAAAACTCCAATAGAAAGAGCTCATAGAATTGGAGCAAAAAAAAAAATCCCTAAATCCAGGTAAGCCAAGAACAATAATACTCAAACTATTGAGATTCCAACATGTTCTGGATATTTAAAAAGCAGCTAGAGAATTACAAAATATAGTTTATAAAGACTCTAAATTGTTTTTTACTCCGGATTTGGCTAAGGAAACTACACATAAGGCAAAAGTTTTTACAGCTAAGGCAACCACTAAAAGAAATAGGTGCAAAGTATGGAATATTCTATCCAGCACAAATGAAAATTACCTATAAAGAAAAATTTTATTCCTTTGATGATCCAGAAAAACTTAAGGAGTTCTTATCTTCTCATGAGATACCCATGAACTAAGAATTAAAATACTGGTAAGAGGAAAAATTTAGCTTGAAAAATATTAAAAATACAAAACTATTGAAATAAAGGAATACAGTGGTACCTCAGTTTACGAGTGCACCGGTTTGCGAGTGTTTTGCAAGACGAGAAAAACATTTGCAAAATCGGCGCCTCGGAAACCGAGCGTGCTTCGATTTGCGAGAGCCCCCCCTGTGAACCGGCACCCCCCCGCCGCCATCCAGCACCCCCCTCCCCCACCGCCATCGGGCACTACCCCCGCCATGACCTGAAGTCCCCCCAACCCACCCGAACCCTCTTCTTACTTTGCTGTAGCCTCCGCAGCGGCACCGGCACCAGCATGTCCTGTGCGTGGTGCTGGTGCCTGAAGATCTGCTTCCTGTGCTGGGCCTTGAGAGTTCACGTTCGACGTGAATTCTCAGGCCTTGAGCATGCGCACATGGTCAAGGCCCAGCACAGGAAGCAGATCTTCAGGCACCGGCACCACGCACAGGACATGCTGGTGCCGGTGCCGCTGTGGAGGCTACAGCAAAGTAAGAAGAGAGTTCGAGTGGGTTGGGGGGACCTCAGGTCGTGGCGGGGGGGGTGCCCGATGGTGGCGGGAGAGTGCCGGTTCGCAGGGGGGGCCTTCGGGGGGAGCAATGCCGGTTCTCTTGGGGGGGAAGCAGCGCTGCTGGCCTCAGGGGGGGGGAGGAACCTATCAAAGCGAGTTTCCATTATTTCCTATGGGGAAACTCGCTTTGATAAACAAGCATTTTGGATTACGAGCATGCTCCTGGAACAGATTATGCTCGTAATCCAAGGTATCACTATATATATTTTAAGTTTTATTTTTAACATTAAAGATAGCCTATACAACAGACTTTTAACTGAATTAGAATTGATGGAATTAGAAGCATTTTAAAACAGGAGAAGATTCTAAGTTTTAACAAAATACCTGTTGTTGTAATTTAATGTATGCAGAAAATATCTGATGTTTTGGAGTTCTAAATGTGGATCTATGAGGTCATCTAATTCTAATCCCTCCTCTCTGTCTTGGATATTGTTTAAAGAAAGGAAAATATATATAACATGAAGTGGATTTTAATGAAACAGAGAGGGAAGTAGCAACGGTGATCCTGTGCGGTTTTGAACTCACTTGTATTTGGAAGGTGTGTGGGGGAGCTTTGGAGAGAGCTCTAGGGTTGATGCCCACATCAGATTGTCTGAGTGATTGGATCGAAGAGCATATCATGTCCTGCGGTGGATTTGTGAAATTGGAAGTGGGATGGTTTCTGTTTTGTCTTTCTGCATCGTCCTTGAGATGGATTGCTCTTGGGCGGGCCTGTGGAGTGTCAGAGGGTGAGCTCGCTGGTTTGTCCCCAGCACATGGTTCTGGAGTGCTGTTTGAGGACTCCTGGTTCCGGAGCATGGTTTGAAGACTTCCAGCTCTGAATTGGGGTGGAGGAAATGGCAGTGATGATGGTGGTGATGGCTGGGAGGGTGAGCTTTGGATATGAAGGCGAGTTTTGTGCAGACTGGGGAACTCGCTGAAGCTGAGCCTCAGGCAGCTCTCGAGACTGAGTTGATGTCGCCTTCTCCAGACCTTTGAAACGTGCTTGTGACTGGCGTCCTGAGCCTAGAGTCGCTGGACACTGACTTGTTCCTGAGGAATGAATTGTTGGCTTCCTATTTCTCAGAGGCTCTTTGGGAGACAGAATGTGGCTCAGGCCCTGGTTGCTGCGAGGTCAGTTGGTGAGGATTTTTAGACCCACTTCCTGCACTGCTGCTTTGTTCGAGCAGGTGATCCAGAGGTTCCAGTCTGTTGTCAAGTGGATTGAACCCGCAATGAAAACAGTTTCTCAGTTCACTCTGTGAAGGTATTCAGAATTGAGAGCCCATTCTCATCTTTCAGGCTTCCTTCCTAGAATCTCAGGCGATCCCTTCAGTCATCCCAGTGCCATCGGTGCTTTCTCTGGAGCAATTCCTCACCCATAAACAACTTATTGAGAGGTTTTTTATGGGACACCAATTTGGATAAAGACTCATCAAAAGGCTTACATCGGTGAATCCCCAGGATATGTTTCACTGTGAGCCCCAAGATCCCAAACAACTCTTCTGTTTCAGGGGATATATCCTGAGGAGGAAAACAGCTCCCGAGTGACACAGCCTCCTGATTGGGGTTTCAGATTTACCCTTGGTACTGGGGGGCCACCATAATGGCCAATAAGAAAGATTAAATGGTTTCCAATATCTTTGGGTCCCTGAAGATGCACAGTTAGCAGACTTGTATACTAATATATAAGACCACTAGTGTACATGTTGAGAAGATTTGCTGTTTTACACTTGAAGATTAGATTTTGTGGCATGTTGCTCTGTCTTTGCGTACATTCTCTTTTTAAAGGTAGAATTGAAATGATAGGTTTGATTAATATCATACTCCTGATTTAATATGATTGTTTTAGATGGCTTCTAATTATACTTTATTACATCTATAGGTATATTTTTTATTTATGATTCATTTCCTTAAATGAATAAGATAAAATGTAATGTATGAATGGTTGAGTCTTATGAAATACAAAATAAATTGAGTGATGATAGAATGGAATATTAAAATGCATTTAAATTTTATGTTATAAGATATTTTTTAATTATATAATTATAATTATTTCCTAAAATGAATACATAAAATGAAATGGAGGAATAGATAAAATTATAATTATTTAAATATTTAACATATTGAATGAAGGATTGAAAAATTTTATAAATTAATTTAATGGAGTTCCTAGTTTTAAGAGATTTGATGTATTGTAATATTGTAATAAATTTATGGATTGAAATTAATTTACTATTTTAAAGGGAAGTGTAAAGGGAATTCTAATGTAATTTTTTTTTTACATTTAGATTGATATTGTAAACACAAGATAATTTATATTATACATTTCTCCATTAGAATGAATTCATGTAGATTTATGTAATGGGTTTGGGATATAATTAAACAAATAATTAAGGGGGAATTTAATATATAGATTGATTGTATAGTGAATAGAAATAGTAAAGTAGAATGCTTGGGGGAGGGGTGGATGGCTGGTCTGACCTTATGTCTTCAAATTATCGCAATATAAGGGGGGAGGGTTATGGAAGGGGGAAGGGAAGGGATTTTGCAAAACTATAAGTATAAAATTTAAAGAATTAAGGTTAAGGCAGGATGTTGTATATTGTAAATTAAGGGAAAAGAGTTTTACACAGGAAAATTATAAAAAGATGAGATATTTGTTGAAGTTCATGTTATGAGAATAAATATCATAATGGAGTTTGTTATTTTCGTTAAATGTTAATGGCCTCAACCATCCAATAAAAAGGAAGAAAACTCTTTTGTTTTTAAAACAGCAAAATATAGATATATATTATATCCAAGAGACTCATCTTTCAGCATTAGAGTCCAAAAAGCTAGAAGGAGATTGGGTTAAGCATTGTTTTTGCCCCAGCTGTAAAGAAAAAAGCAGGTGTAGCAATATTAGTAAATAAAAAATGTAATGCTATTGTTAAGTTTATTGCTGCTGATCCTGCTGGAAGATGGATACATGTAGACATGAGCATGGGAAATACTACCGTGGCACTATTCAATGTATATGTACCTAATTTAAATCAGATTGAATTTTTCAAATCTCTACAACCATTGTTGCTACCACTGGCTGCTTCTAATTTAGTTGTGGCTGGGGATTTTAATGCAGTTATGGATCCTTTAATGGACAAAAAAACCTAGCAGAACTATGAAAACATCAGGATTAGATAATTTGGCACAAAATTGTGATTTGAAAGATATATGGTGAATATTTTATTTTAATGATCGGGAATTTTTGTTTTACTCCCATGTTCATAAATCATTTTCAAGAACAGATTACATATTTGTTTCAAATGCATTTGTTCAGCAAATAACACAAGCCTCCAGTGATCCAATTATTTTGTCTGATCATGGTGGGGTGTGGATTAAAATTAAAATAATTGGCCAGGATGATAGTAGATCTGTATGGAGATTTGATAATACATTGCTTGTAGAATCAAATTTTATTGAGGCAATTCAATTAAAAATAAATGATTATTTTCAACACGGAGGATATCTCATTAGAAACATTATGGGATGCTTTTAAGGCAACTATGAGAGGTCAAACTATTTCTTTTTCTGCATATATAAAAAAACAAATTAAAAGTCAATTTTCCAAGTTAGAAAAAGATATAAAGAAATTGGAATCAAAATTAATTGATAAATGGGAACATTCTACATTACAGGATCTCTTGAAAGCTAAAGGGAAATATAATGAGATCTAAAAGCAAAAAAACGAAAACCAAAAGTAGTGGCAGTAAAGGATGATAAAGGGAATACTTATTGTCAAATTGATCCTATTCTAAAACAATTTTTATATTTTTATAAAGATCTATATTCTTCTGAGCCTTATTTAGATAAAGAAAAAGATGGATCAGAATTTTTTAAATTAATTAAGGGACCAAAAATTCCTAATCATATAAAAGAAAGTTTAGAAAAGCAATATCAATAAATGAATTGCAAACAGCATTGAAGTCCCTTAGAGTTGGATCCGCTCCAGGTGGAGATGGTTTTACAGTGGAGTTTTATAAATCATTCCAAATTACCCTATTACCATATTTGTTAAATTTATATCAGACTCAACTAGCTAAAGGTTGTATTACAGGTACCATGGCAGAATCATTAATTATTGTTTTGCCAAAGCCAAATAAAGACCCCACATTGGTTTCAAACTACAGGCCTATTTCCTTAATTAATGTAGATGGAAAACTTTTAGCTAAAACATTGGCTATACGTTTGGCTAAAGCTCTCCCTTTAATTATTGGAATGCACCAAACAGGATTTGTTGTTCAAAGACATTCTTCTAACTACACTAGGCTGACCTTGCATATCTTGAATTTATCAAAAGCCTTAGATGATCCGGCTTTTTCTGTATCCCTAGATGCAGAAAAGGCCTTTGATCGAGTTGAATGGACCTTCATGTATCAAGCATTGGAATGGTTTGGCATAGGTTCAGGATTTATACAAATGATTCAAACTTTGTATAGCTCCCCTGTTGCTAAACTGTATATTAATAATAATTTTTCAGAAAGTTTTAGGTTACAGAGGGGGGTTAGACAAGGCTGTCCCTTATCTCCTTTGCTTTTTGATATTGTATTGAAACCCTTGTTATTAGCTGTTCAGCAAGCAAAGGAGACACAGGGATTCCTTATTCAAATCGGGAATACAAGATTTCTGCTTATGCAGATGACATACTGCTTTATTTGAGGAATTCTGAGACAACCATTCCTTGCTTACTTGAACTGATTGAGAAATTTGGAATATTTTCAGGATACAAGATAAATTGGAGTAAATCAGAAATTCTTCCACTTAATGTCCATTGTACAAAAGGTTTGTTTGATTCATTTCCCTTTCTTTGGAAAGAAGATGGAATAAAGTATTTAGGCATTTGGATTCAAAATACCCTGGAAGAAACAATGAAAATAAATGAAAAATCTTTATTACAGAAGGTAACAGAAATGTGTGAGCAATGGAATCCTTTACATCTTTCGTGGTGGGGGAGAGTCCAAACTATTAAAATTATGATTTTGCCTGTGGTTTGTTATCAGATGGGTTGCCAGTATGTTGCCAGTTTTTTTTCAACGGTCCTTTTATAAAAAATTAAATAGCATTCTTACAAAATTTATTTGGCTGGGTAAAACTCCTAGAGTTGCTTTGGTATCTCTACAAAAGCCGATTTCAGAGGGAGGGGTAAATTTTGCCAATTTTTATAGGTATCATCAATCCTATATTTTGCGCCAAGGTATGTATTGGGTCCTCCCAGAGCTCATGGAAAAACTCCCAGATTGGTTGTGGTTAGAATGACAACTCATGTCTCCTATGTGTCTATGCCAAGTTCTCAGTATCAAAATGCCTAGATACTGTAAAGATAACAAAATATTAGTTGATACATGGAAAACACTGTGATATGTAAGTAATTTAACAATTATTCCAATTCACAAATCTACAAATCAATCTATATGGCTGAACTGCAAGATTTAAATTGGCGGAGAAAAGGTTGCATGGAAGCATTGGATGAGAGCAGGAATATGTTTATTGGATGATGTTATCTCTAATGGTAAACTTCTTGAGTTTTCATAATTGCAACATAAATATGGCCTTAATAAATCAGAAAGTTTTAGATGGTTGCAATTGAAGCAGGCCATTCAGGCGGGTTCCCTGAGTGGAAAAACCTTAATGATCAATATAGTATGGAGTTCTTATGCTTTCAGGCGGATTTCCTGGGTCACCAGGCTGCCCAGTGATATAAATTGTTAACTGGAATTATTAAAAAGAAACCAAACACTGGTCTGAGAGACATTTGGAGCATTGAGATTAAGCATCAAATTTCTGCGTCTCAATGGACACAAATTTGGACTTGGAGGATGAGATGTACAGTGTCAGCATCTATGAGACAAACATGTTTTTTTCTGTTACATAGAGCATTATGGACCCCTGTTCGGTAACAAAAATGGATAGTTCTAAGTCTAATAAATGTTGGCACTGTCATCTTGAAGCAGGGACTTTAGATCATTTGTTATTCTACTGTCCATTTGCTATAAATTTTTAGAAATTAATTTGGGACCAAATTAATTGTTTCTTGGATAATCCAGTGGCATTCTCATATGATACTGTGCTGTTTGGTATGGCTATTAGAGCAAAAAGTCAGATTTCTTCAAATAATAACAAATTATTACTTATTATGACTGGGGTTGCTATTCAACAAATTACTTATAACTGGAAGAACTGGAGTAGACTAAATTATAATTTTTGGTGGAATTCTCTATGTCATATATATAAAATGGAAAGAGTTACTGCAATACAGAGAGGACAATTTAGAAAATATCAAGATGTGTGGGAGCCATTAACAAAATATTGTACTGATTAGATGACATGTTTTCCTTTAAATTTACAGGTTCAATTATAAGGGGAAACGGGGGATAATTTTATTATTTTATTATTATATATTATACAATGTATTTGATTATATATTAGGAAGGTGGGAAGGGTGGGGGATAATAGCATATTATTTGTACTCTTGAGGATCATTAAGTGATATATTTATGATTAACTTGTTTTAACATATTGATACACTTATTCTATGTTTAAAAATGAATAAAGAATTAAACAAAAAGAATACAAAAGTACATGAAAAGAATAGCTATACTCCCTTTCTAAAGATTTATAATTTGTTTGATTGGACTATTTGAATAAAGTGGATCAATGATGAATTAGAATTTACCCTGGTGCTAATATGTTGCAAAAGGGTGGAACATTTATAGTGCCTTTTACAAAGCCATGGTAGTGATTCCTGTGCAGTAAATGCAACAAAGCCCATTCAATTGCTATGGTCTTTGTCACATTTGATCTAACTGGAGCTTTATAAAATGGACCCTTAATTATTCTGATGAATCCAATCATATGTTATATATGTTAAATGGGCTTGATTCTAATCTTATATATACCCTAGCCGCGCATGCACACTCCTATCTGCGTGCTTCCATGATCCATAGGTCTGTGGCCGCAGGAGTGTGCATGCGCAAGTCCCCAGCCTTGCACCTGCCTACACTCGCCGGCAGGACTCGCCGCCAGTGCTGGATTCCCTGCTCTACAAAGATGGGGGTCGTAGGAGGCCCGAAATCGCCCAAACTCACAGCCACATACCGGCACAAACCTTCCTCCAGCGTTGGCAGCCGCAGCACGCTAAACAGGCTGCTTTGCAGCTTTCTCCTTCTGGTGAGTCTCCTGCTGGTGACATCATCAGTAACGCGACAGAGGGACTCAACTGCAGGAGAAAGCTGCGAAGCAGCCTATTTAGCGTGCTGCGGTTGCCAACACTGGTGGGAGGTTTGTTAAGGTCATGTCGCATGGGAGGGAGACATAAGAGAGTCACCGGGGGTTGGGCTGGGAGGGTAGAGAAGCGTCTGCCTCAGGTGCTTAAGGCAGCAGCAGCGTTTACAATTCGCTGCTGTTGCCGGCTTCAGGCCTTCCTCTCTGGTGGGTCCTGCCTAAGGACCCGCCAGAGAGAAAGACCTGAAGCCTGCAAAAGCAATGAATTGTGAATGCTGCTGCTGCCCGATGAAGTTCAAGGAGGAAAGGGAGCAGAGGGGAGAGAATGGCTTGGAGGGAAGAAGACATGGCAGGGCATAGAGGGAAGCAGGAAGGTATGCCAGACCAATGGAAAAGGAAGAGGGAAAGGAAGGAGGAGATGCCATATGGAACACAGAGAGAGAGAGGGTGGATACTGGATGGAAAGAGAAGAAAGAACAGTGAATGGAAGGGGCAAGACAGAGGGTGAACAGTAGATAGAAGGGGTAGAGAGAGGGAGACAGACACTGAATGGAAGTGTGGGGGACAGGGGGAGCAGACGTTGGAAGGAAGTGGAGAGGAGAAAGAAAAAAGGGCACATCCAGGATTGAAGGAAGAGGATAGAGAGACAGGGGGCCAGGGAGAGACACAGACAGAAAGAATGACAGACAGACAGCGTCCAAGGAGAGAGACAAATTTAAGAAAAAACCAACAGACAGACATCTACTCTAGCACCCGTTAATGTAACGGGCTAAAACACTAGTATGGAATCAAGCCCATTTGGACATGGGAGGGACCAGCATTTGAACTTCACATAAAGGGAGCCAGGTACATATTTCACTAGACCCTCTTTTAGTGTATGGTAAGCCTTCCAAAATTTCCCCCAAACCTACAGTATCCACCTGTCTACTACCCCAATAGCCCTTATGGCTGCAGGTATCACCTATAAGGCAGTACAGTAGGTTTTAGGTGTTTTTTGGTGGACTCAGACTTTCCACCATAAATGGTTAGTGTGGCTTATGGGACTTCTTACTCCTCTCTATAATTCACAAGCTCATCCATCAGGCTACTTAAGACACCTGTGTGTAGGTCTATTAGGCTTTCCTATACCAGGTGTTGCTGTTCTGGAGACAGGTATGTGCATTTGTATTCTGATCTTTGTAGGGTCTGAGGGGGTCAGGGAGCTCTGGGGAAGTGTGTGTGGATCTTTACTTTATCTCTGCAATGGTTATGTGGTCACTTTGGGTATCTTTATAACCTAATACCTTTTTAGAACAGATCTAACTCAAAAGATATAAATTCCATCCAGGACATCTGTCAAAATATTTGATTATCCCTGCAGGACTTCTAAGTCTAAGCCTTCCCAGAACCCACACAACTGCTGCCATAACACTTCTATTGTCAAGTGCCAACTTAAGTGAGTTGTTGGATGTATGGATGTTTTGATTATGAGCCCCATAGTATAATTACATATCATTAAATACATATCAATTTCTTAAATAAAGATGTTTTTAAATGCTTCCTAAAAACCGTACAACTGTAAATTATTCCAGATTAGAGGTGCCTAATAATAAAAAGATGCATTCCATTCCATTGCATAAATAATTTAATTTGTTTTGGAGAGGGAAATTAAAGGTATTGAACTTCATGAAAAGATAAATTAAAAGGTCCAAAAAGGGGATCACAGTTTATATTCAAGTCCCCAAACGATGACCATCATTTTTGTACCCCAAACTTGACCTGACCCAATCATCGGCAGTACTGCTGTACACCTCCCTTATGCCTGGAGATTTTGTCCTCCACAAATTCCCTCCCACCAATGACGAACACTACAGTCTTTCACAAACCCAACCCTCCCCCGATGAAAGATACTACTTCCCGATGACTGGTCCGACCATCCTTCTTCTGCCCAGCCGGCATTAGGTTTACCATTCTGGTACTTGAAGAAGCTGACACAAACATTCCTTTCCAGGCAGGTGTGGTGTCTTGAGCTTCTGCGCATGCTCAAGGCCTGTCAGCTCCTGCTCTCTCAGTGATTCTTGGAGATGGTATGAGCCAGCAGGCCTTGAGCATGCGCAGAAGCTCAAGGCCCCACACCAGTCGAGCAAGAAACATTGGTGTCAGTCTCTTTGAGCACCAGAATTGTAAGCCTAATGCCAGCTGGGCAGGGAAAGGGCAGGAGTTTCCATCTTAAATGGTCATGTCTCCCCAGTGGCGTACCAAGGGGGGGGTGGTCCGCCCCGGGTGCAGCCTTAGGAGGGGTGCACAGCCGGCCAGGTCCGGAAAATTTTAATGGGCCGATCAGCCTGCCTTTCCCCGATGTCAATTCTGCCATCGGAGAGGAAGTTCGGGCCAGCCAATCGCTGCCTAGCTGGGCGGAACTTCCTCTCCGAAGGCAGAATTGACATCAGGGAGAGGAATGCTGGTCGGCCCGACGCAGGGAAGACGCAGAGAAGAAGAGCTTGGGGCGGCAGCGGCTTTGGGGCATGTTACCCGATGGCGGTGACTTGGAGGGCAGGGAGAAAGAAGGAAAGAAGGGAAACAGAGAAAAAGAAAGGGGGCATGAAGAGAGAAAAAAAGAAAGGGAGGCAGGGAGAAAGAAAGGGCAGGAAGAGAGGAAGAAAAAGTTGGGGAGGGAATAAGGTCTGGAGGAGAGGAAGCATACAGGCTGAAAGAAGGGAAGAAATATTGGATGCACAGTCAGAAGAAGAAAGTGCAACCAGAGACTTATGAAATCACCAAACAAGGTAGAAAAAATGATTTTATTTTAAATTTAGTGATCAAAATGTGTCTGAATTTATATCTGCTGTCTATATTTTGCACTATGGCCCCCCTTTTACTAAACCACAATAGCGGTTTTTAGCGCAGGGAGCCTATGAGCGTTGAGAGCAGTCCTGGGCATTCAGCGCAGCTCCCTGCGCTAAAAACTGCTATTGTGCTTTAGTAAAAGGGAGGGGGGTATTTGTCTTTTTTTGTATGATTGTTACTGAGGTGACAATGCATAGAGTCATCTGCCTTGACCTCTTTGAAAAAACCCCAGAATAGGAATGATAATTAACATTTTCTCAGCATACAGTGTGCTTTGTGTTTTTTTTTAAATTTTATTGATAGATCATTTTGACTTGGCCATTTTAAAAGTAGCTCGCAAGCCCAAAAAGTGTGGGACTCCTGAGCTAGAGCGTTGAGGCTGCGTGTTTCTGCCATAAAGGTCATCTCCGACACAACCGGAAGTTGCATCAGAGACGACCTTTACGGCAGCCATATGCAACTACAATGTTCCAGCTGCTGTAAGAAGGCAGTTTAGACATCGCCGGCCACAGGGCAGGGAGGTTTGTCGGACCGGTCCTGTTGTCCGGGCCGGGGGTGGGAGGAGAAAGCGCCACGAAGGTAAGGTGCAGGGAGGGAGAAAGGAAGAAAGGTGGGGTGGAGAAGACAACAAGGTAAAACAGAGGGGGGAGAAGGACACTGAAAGCAAATGGGGAAGACAGAGTGGGAAGAAGATGCTGAATGTAAATGGGGAACAGAGAGTGGGGAGAAGATGCAGAAAGGAAATGAGGAACAGAGAGTGGAGAGAAGATGCTGCAGGAAAATGGGGAAGAGAGAGTTGGGAGAAGACGCTGGCAGGGAAGGAGATGCCAGACTATGGGAGGAGCGGAGGGAAGAAGATGGGTGCCAGACCAATTTGGAAGGAGGGAGAAAGGGAGAGGCACAGTAACAGAGCAAATGGAAGATGCAGAGAGAAGAGAGACAGTGGATGGAAGGAAGAGAGTAACAAGAAGATGAGGAAAGCAGAAACCAGAGAAGACAAAGGTAGAACAAAAATTTTCTATTTATTTATTGCTTTAGGAGACATGTGTCACTGTTTCTGCGGTGTTGCATTGTATGCAGAGTCCAGCTTCTTGCTGGTTCAATTTAACCTTTGTCTATGTATTTCTATTTTATCCCCCTTTTTACAAAACTGTGGAGCATTTTTTAGTGCCAGCCGTGGCGGTAGCAGCTCTGATGCTCAGAATTCTATGAGTGTCAGAGCTGTTACCACCGTGGCTAAAATCTACACTACAGTTTTATAAAAGGGGGAAGGGTTAGTTTGTGATGACTAGGCGAAGGTGTTTTCTGTGTTCTGTGTGTTCGAAAGACATGGTTTTCTGTTAGGATTGACGGTGTAGGATTGATCTGTACTAGTCTGGCTTGTTTAGTTTTACAATGAGTGTATTGATGTACTGCTCACTGCAGTATGTAAGATGCTGCCTTTTCCTAGGTACTCATGTGTGACATGTGGCTTGTTACTAAAAATAATGTTTTTCGTACAGATGGGGGGGAGTGACAAAAAATGATGGGCCCCGGGTGTCACATATGCTAGATACGCCACTGTGTCTCCCCATGATGTCTCATGCAGGGGACAAATTTTTGAATGTGCCCTTGCTGAAAGATAATTTCAGAGTTAAGATAGTTGATGATGGAAGGGGAAGGTGAAACAAAGAGTATTTCTATTCATTCTTTTCTGGCACATAAGCCCCCCTCAGTGAGGGAGACATGTTTCAGGTTATTAGGCCTTTGGTCTAAATTTAGTATAAATGTGAAAAGGAAAACAAACTGAAGGTTAATAGTAAAGCAGCAGCTATTTCAGAAAACCATTTATACTGCATTGTACAAAACACCCTTGTCAAGCAACTTTCCAGCACAAGTTATTTGTGCTGTATGCTCACAGCAGCATGTCTTTCTGAAGTATTCATATCTTTGTGTGCAGCCCCATTTTAGACAGGTCTTAGAAGTAGGAATTCAGGAGATATGTTTTCTTGGGCAGACTTGATGAGCCAATTAAATCAGACAGGATTGGGCGCACTATATGGGCCAATTAAATATTTTATCTGCTGTCATCTATATTCATAGCTCATTAAAGGCATAGACTTGGAAAAGCATATCTGAATGGCAAGTGCAGAAAGTAAGAGCACTTGAAATGCTAATTGTTTTGTGGTGGTAATTTATTATTTTTTTTTTTTAAAAGCATAGGCCAATTGTAAAACTGCTCCTTAGTTACAATTTTAAGAAATTCTGTGTTATTATAGAAAGTGTTTTGATTATGGTGATGGTGCTGATGATGACTGAAATGAAGTGAAAAAAGATAGAACTAGAATGAATACATAATTACTGAGTTCTTATAAAAGCTATTTGGCCGTCACCCCTGTGAAACTACTTTGACTGACAGAACACTGAGGCCACATCATGATCATCAAAATTTCTAATCTCGGTTAAATTTGAGTCAACCTCCCCCAAAACACCTTTTTTTTGGGGGGGGGATGGTTACCTCAGTTTATAATTGGATCAGTATATATTCGAGTATATACAGTATTGTGTTGTTAGGTGCCATCGACTCGTGTTCGAGTCCTAGCCACTTGATGAAAATCATCAAGTTTTCAGGGCAGATTACAGAAGTAGATTGCCGGGCCTTTCTTCTGCACAGTATAAATTTGATGTCGTTGCTGTTGTTGCTTCAAACATGATCCTCCACCTCCAACAATGCCCATCTGCTGCTGCCCAGATGGGTGGTACATCGTTAGTCTGACACCTCCACTGAAACCTGTCCACCTTGAGTTAGGGTTACTAGATTTTCCATTCAGAAAATCCAGACCCCTTAGGCCTTCCCCCAGGCCAGCCCAGTTCCATCCATCCCTGTCCCATCATGCCCCATTCCCACCCCCAATCCTGTCCTAGTCCCACCGCAGCCCCGCCCCCCCCCTGCTGCCTGCTCTGGGCAGGAGGGCACATGCGCATGTGTGCATGCAACGCCATGACATCATGTGCTTGTGCGTGATGTCATCACATTGCCCTCCTGCCCAATGGTGATTTTTAGAGAGGCTTTGAAAACCCGGACAAAGGAAGACATCTCCAAGGAAATCTGGACATCTGGTAACCCTACCTTGAGAGGCCCTGTTGGTAGTGAAACTACCAACGGCACAGCTTTCAGCTTCAAAGATGCACGCAAGCCCCAGTGGCATAACAAGCCCGTGTACCATGACTGGAGATACACAGCATACTCCCTTTCTAAAGATTTATCCTTTGTTTAAATGGGCTATTGGTTGTTTGTTCCTTTGCAATTGTTAATAAAGATAATTGAAAAAAAAAAAAAAATTGATCAATGACGAATAAAAATGTGCCCTGGTGCTAAGATGTTGAAAGTGTGCTGAATGTTTAATTATTATGATGGATCCAAATATATACTGTCGCACACCCGGTACTGGCTGGTCAGAATGGCTACCGGGCCGTGCGCAAGACTCCAAAATCCAGACGTGCCTTTCTCAGGTGAAAAGCCCTGCTGGTGTTCCAATATCAGCTAGTCTATAAAGAAAACAAGTTAGCTGAATGTTCAATGAAAAATAGAAGTGCTTTATTTGCCAGTAGCGTGGAAACCAACACTGTAGCTACTGTTCTCAAAGTCCACATTCAAAGAATAGCAAATTCAAAACAAAAACCACAATACAGCTCAAAGGAAATGGCTAATAAGTCAGCCAAGGTCTGAGCCGCCCTTTTCTTCAGGGAATATCCCTACTAGACTTAATTAGCTCTTAGTCTCAGTCAAGGAAAGCCATAATTGAAAAGGTAAGTCAATTTGCTTCTTTCAGCATACTGAGGTAGCCTGGAATTGTACAGGCTTTCCCCTGCCAGTTCAGGTAAGCTGGCGGGGGTGGGGAGTTGCTGAATCCACTTAAAAAAAACTTGCCAGAAAATGGCCCCACAATCCCAACCCAGGATCTTTTGTGGATTCAATCCCCTCAACTCCTATAACCTCAATCAGTAGCCAAAATCTTATTTTCACATGAGGGACAAACAAAATCCCCACATTCAAAAATACAGTTCACAGTCCTTCCCTAATTGAAGAGAGTTCTTCAGGAGTGAGCTTTGGAAATGCTCACCCACACACACACAGCCAGCAAAAGTCCCAAAACACAATGCAGAAAAAAACACAAGGAGAAACTTAGCTTTCCTCCATGGGAATGTCCTCAGGCTCCCAGGTAGGTTCCTCAGCCTGTAGACCATCAAGCAGACTTGGCAGAGACAGCTCATCCAGGTCTCTCATCTCAACTTCATTTTCAGTTTGGAACCTGGAAGCACCTGGCCATAAGTCTCCTTCCAGAGCTGGATCCGGACTGACTTTACTCAGCTTGCTCTGCTCTATTTGTCCAGCCTTCAGAGAGCCACGCCCTACTCTGAATGGGGGTTGGGCAGTCTGGTTCTGAGCTTTCAGCTGTTTTTCTATTAGCCTAAGCAGATGGGGGCTGGGCTGGATAGGAGCTTGTCTCCTATGGGAAGTTTTAACAGGAGCAGCTCTAGGTTTAGAGAACCCTATGCTCTCCTCTGGTTTCCCCTCCTCCCAGGACTTCTGTTCTTGGGCGCCCTTACCAATGACAGAGCTATGGGAACTGTTAGAAGGAGGGCTGCTGTACTGGTCTGCTCTCCTATCAGTCAGGGGTTTTTGTCCCTTCTCTGGCACAAACCTAACTCTGGTGCCGGGTTTGTGACAATACATATAAACCTTATTAGCAAACAAATGAAGGAGGATGTATTGGTTCTTTGATTTCTACAATATTTCTGAAGATATTGCTGTGCGATTGTGTTAGACATTAGTTATAGCAAGCAGGTGGGATTTACTTGTAGTCATTGTACTGTATGCTGTGTCTGAATTAATCTTGCAGCCAAAGTATGTTGAAAAGTGTCTTGTTGCTCCGAAGATAACTGCAGTTTTATCTATAATAACAATCACCAGAAATTCAATCCACAAATCTCAAGCACCGGATGAGTTGTTTCTAGTTTGCAATGAAATATTATAGATATTATAGCTTCTGGTCATTCTCATGGTATTTCAGTCTCTCAGCAATTCTGAGAATACTCAGTCTGACATCCACCACTATATTAAGAGTGCATACGGCAGATCAGCTGGAAGGGAGCCGGGCTCAGAGGGAACAGGAGAGAGTGAGGCAAATAGACAATGGCATTTATTTATTTAATGAAGAAAGAAATGGGGAGATAGGAAGCTAGCCTTGCACATATGTGTAGACAGGGTTAGAACTTGGCAAAATATTCATAAAATATACAGATCAGATTGACTGTATAGTTTATGAGGGCCGCTGAAAAGTTCTCAGCCCAGCCAACAAAGTTGAGACTGTCTCCATTGAGGGCTATGAACTTACCAAAGCAATTTTCCACTTTTTCAGTTCTGTATTTTTCCGACAGAACAAAAAAAAGTGGAAAATCACTGGACTAAAGGGGAAATTCTATATAGGACACAATGTCTCAGCAGCTGCCTAAGCGGCTTTTGAGAATCGCACACAGGCATCCTATATAGAATCGCATCTGTCCTGACGAACAGACACTTAACCCCAACTAACCACCCCAATTCTCTAACTAGCTTCCATGTTACAGGTACCAGTTAGAGAATTGCGTTGCCACTGAGCTGATTGCCGCAAGGCAATCTCCCTGCGGTGATCAGTTTAGCAGCTGCAAGGGAAGCCAATACCCCCTATGAAGTTGGCCAGCAGGAGGGATGCCCACTCCCTCCTACCAGAACCACTAAAGCCCCCCATCCCGATTGTCCACGGCAGGAGGAGTGCCCAGGTTCTCCTGCTGCCACTCCCTGGAATCATACCCCAGCAGGAGGGATGCCTACTTCCTCCTGCTGCCACCCCCCTCCTTCCGAGACATTCCCCTGCAGGAGGGATGCCCACTTCCTCCTGCTGGAACCCCCGAAGCATCCCCCTGAATGACCACGGCAGGAGGAATGCCCATTCCTTCCTGCCACTGGTCCCATCATCCCCTGACACCCCTTAAACACTCCCCTGACTCCACTCCACACTCCCCAACACCCCAAGAGCCCTATGATACTCCCCAAACACCCCCAAGATCCCCTGCTGCCTCCTGAAACCCCCCGAACATTCCCATACCTTTATCTGATGGTCGGTAAGAGGGATGCCCATACCATCCTGCCAGCAAGTCCACCACTGTGAAATGGCGGGCCTTCCCCTTCCCAGTGAATTCTGGGATGCACCAGGGAGAGGCCTAAGGCTCTGATTGGCTCAGATGCCTAAGGCTCCTCCAATAGGAGTCACCTGGGCCAACCGTAGTCCTAGGCATCTCTCCCAGTGCATCCTGGGATGCACTGGGAGTGGCCTAAGACTCTGATTGGCCAGATTGACCCATGGGAGGGACTTTAGGGATCTGGCCAATCGGAGTCTTAGACCACTCCCAGTGCATCCAGTGAAACAGCCAGGAACATTACAAAGGTATGGGGTAGGGGAAGCAGCATGTATGAGTGGGGGATAGAGAAAAGGGTGGGGGAGGGGCTCACCACCCCGGGTGCCTCTTACCCTCACTATGCCACCAACAGAACCATAGCTTTATCCAATATAAATCTTAAATGTAACAAAATCATTATATTATATAATTTAAAATGATATGCCCCTTTCCTAGCAAGTTACATCAAGCATACTCATATCACCAGTATTCCTTTTCAGGCAGTTGCATGAACTGCCATCTGCCACAAACTGTCACCTTCGGCCAGCTGGCTAGTCAGTAACATCTTAGCCACAGTGATTGCATGAATTAGGTTAGCTGAAACTTTTGTGCTTACACCAGGTTGTCAGGTAATGATCCCATTCAATTTCTCAGTAGAAAGCTAGAAATTCATGGTTCCCTTTGAGCCAACATTCAAATGTCACTAATGTCAAAATGTTTCCACATTCAGAACAACCCATCTTATACTACAAAATCTACCAAATCCCACTTCCATGGGCATCACTAATAATAAAACCCTAAGCGCGTATGCACACTCCTACCTGTGTGATCCCTTCCTCGGTGAGCAGTAACTCCGTGGCCGGCAGAGAAATATTAGTGCGGTTACGGCGCATTCGGCGTGTGCCCGTTTAGCGTGTGCGAGTTCGGCGGTTTACAACGAGTGCGCGCATGGCGGTTTACTATATCCAGCAGCGGTTACTGTATGTCAGTTGCCCGTGATAAAAAAAAAAGGTAGGTAGGAGAAGGGGCACGATAAACAGACAGGCAGTGGGCAGGGACATTGACAGGCAGACAGAAATAGAGACACACACTGAAAGACAGGTAGGTGGGAGTGAAAGACACACACAGAAGGGCTACTGCTGGACAGGAGGAGCAGGGAAGGGGTGCTGCTGGACACGGGGGAGGTAAAAGGAAGAGAGAAGGGCTACTGCTGGACAGGAGGAGCAGGCAAGGGGTGGTGGTAGACAGCCGAGGAGAGAAACAGACAGAAAGAAAGACAGACAGACAGAAATCAGCCAAGGAAAGAGAGAAAGAAAGAAAGACAGACAGACACATCTATTCTAGCCCCGTTAATGTAACGGGCTTAAAGACTAGTATAAATAAACTCCTTCTTGCCCTTGATCCTGTTCAGTGATTCACTGTCACACGCCCCCCCCCTCACACACACACACACATTCATAAACATTTCCAGTGTGAACCACCAATTGGGCTAGGAAGGGGCTAGTTCAGCCGCATCTGAAATCTGAGGTTTCATTATGTCCAGAAAAGGTGTCTGCTTTGGTATGCGTGCATTACAAACCCTAGTGCACCTTCGTAAAAGGAGCCCTAAGTGACTTAAATTCAAATTGATTCAAATGGATTTTTATATGAGTAACTGCATTATTAAGATGGATTGATATATGAAGATAAAGATAAAAATAGTAGCTAGAGACTTTCAATAAAAGGTGGAAGGATTCAGTACCCAATTGCAATCTGAAGGTCCATACAAAAATTTTCTTACATATGTAGCTACTATATACCTGGTAGTCTACATATAGCCATAGAATATATGCAATAAGAGTGCAGTATTTTAGTACTCTTGGTAAAATAATATGTGATTTAGTACTAAATAATTGGCAGAGTGATATAGCAGGAACATACATACATACATCCGATTTTATATATATAGATTGGGGGATTCTCTACCCTCCTCTGGATATTTCTTGTGACATATAAGTCCCCTACCTTTACTAAGCCATGGTAGAGGTTTCTACGGTGGCCCAGAGCACAAAATGCTCTGACGCTCATAAAATTTCTATGAGCATTGGAGCAGCGTCATAGCATTTAGTGCTCTGGGCTGTGGTAGAAACCTCTACCACGGCTTAGTATAAGGGGGCTAAAATGAGGTGTCAAGTAATCAAACTGTCCCTAAATGAAGGTTAAAAATATATATATTACCGCATGTCTGTTCTTTTCATATCTATTTTCCTAATCCTTACATGTCTGATTTTGTTATCTTTGCTTTCTAAAAGAGGGGACATAACCATTATATTTGGCAGATATAATATTTTTCTCTGCTATGAACTGTAATTCCTGGTCTAATGGGAAAAATCCTTTGCTATGCCAGGCTCTAAATCATGATCATACACTGGTATTGAAATAAATGAAAACAAATCCCAATTCAATAGGATTCTGGATTGAGTCCCAGGCCACAAATCATAAAAATTGGATCAGCCAGTTTCTGCCTGCTATACTTTATTCAGTGGAATGTGAAGTGGCTCTGAGAAGTAAAGTACACTGACAGCTAAAATGCAGCATTATTTGTTTTCTGGTATACCTTTGCTAGCTGCATGAAACCAGAAGACTTTGAAAGCCAGTTCTGAACAATCATCTCCTGATTTAATAATAAGAGAAGTTGAAAGTTGTAACGGCAATATGAATTAACTATGGACATATCGCTTAACTTTGCATGAAGGTTGCTAAAGTACAATTGGTTTTAAAATTAGTCAGCCTTTCTTACAGACAATATGATATGTCATACAATATTGTCCAGTAAAGCATATGAAAGGAAATCACCATGGGGCTCTTTTACTAATGTGCATTTACTGTGCAATAACAACAAAAATGAATGCATGGTAAGTGGAAAAACTGTGCAATAAATGTAGGGAGTATGCCCTGCTCGGGCACTATATTTCATGCATGGACCACTAGTACAGCCCTATGTGCTCTCTGTTCATGCATGTAACACAGCCTGGGTTCTGTCAACTTGATAGCTATCAGGGGAGCCACCACCTGTTCCTAGCTAGAGGTGTGCATGGGGACATAATCTGGTCCACTTCTGCACTTATCTCCAGTCCCCTCACCATCCCAACCAGCTCTTTTCCATCCCCACACCATCCCCTTCATATTGTAACCATTTCCTCACCATCGCCACAGATGGCTTTCCTAACCCCATACCCAATCCACATTTAAAATATCTCATAAATTGAAGCAAAACATAATAAATAAATTATATGATATATTTTAACAAGGACTGGAAGAAAACAATAATTTCAAACTAAGTAAAAATAATAAACCATCTACAGAACCAGAGTTCAATTCCATTTTAAGATCAACTGTTTGCCCTAAAACCAAACATAATATTCTGATGATGTGCTGGTGACAGGAGTTCCAAGCAGTAAGCAGGCATTATGGCCCTGATTCTCTAAAAGTGCGTCCCGATTTTAGGCAGCTGTAAACGTCCTACAGATGTCTAATCAGCCAATCGGGATGCACGTTTTTTTTTTTTTTAAATGCTCCCCAGGCAGGCCTGAAGGCGCCTCCGGGAGCCTAGGGAGACCCGCAAGATGCCTAAGCTCGTCTAAGGGCCTTAGGCTGAACCTAGGCGGCCCTACGCGTCTCCCTAGTAGATGAGAAGCTTAAAAATGTAGGCCAGCAAAATGCTGGTCTACATTGTAAGTAAACGCGGCTGCTATACTTATCGCGGCAAGGGATCTCTCTGCCGCTATAAGTATAGCGGGCCGTGGCCCCTGACCGATCACTGGCAGGAGGGTGCCCAAACCCTCCTGCCCGAAGACGCACCCCCCTCCCCGACACTACCGACCGCCCCCCCCCCGACACTACCGACCACCCCCCCCGACATTACCGATCCCCCCCCCGACAATATCGGTCGCTGGCAGGAGGGTGCCCAATCCCTCCTGCCCGAAGACACCCCCCCCCTGCGCTAACAACCCCCACTCCACCAAACCTGTTCTTACAGATGGGTCTTGCACGTCGAGCAAGCAGGCACGCCTGATTGGCCAATCAGACCTTAGACTTAGTAGGGATGGGCGGACCCGCTATTCCTAAGGCCTGATTGGTCCAGGCTTCTGTGTTCTTAAAAAGGAGTGGGAAGGGTGGGAGATATCAGCATATCATTTGTACTATTGATGATTACTAAGTGATATATTTATGGTTAAAGTTGTTTTAACATATTGATACACTTATTGTAAGTTTGAAAATGAATAAAGATTTATTTAAAAAAAAAAAAAGGACCATGCTTGCTCTATCATTTTTACAGCACTTATCCTCTTCTTAATCTTCCCCACTATGAGTCTTATCCCTTCATAATTCCCTTTTCGGAAGTTCAGCACAATGGCCGTCGTTCTGGATCGTTGTTTCACCCCTGTGACCAGATTGAAGCAGATCATATTGTGATCACTGTGGTCTCCTTCATTGCCAAAATTACTGAACATATGCATCAGTTTTCATCAAGGTGAGCTCCTCTTTCAAATTTTTTGTTAAGCTGAGGTGTTGCTTTCAAGTTTCCAAACCATGATACACATGGGGACATAATCTGGTCCTCATCTGCTCCTGTCTCCATTCATTTCCAATCCATTCCTGATCCATTCCTTCTTATCCCTGCAGGAGTAATGATTTTTTTTTGCCCACATTCCCATTGCTTTTTATGGATTTCCATGGGTATCCCATTGTCCCTGTCCCTGCACATACCTCTATTCCTACCCCGCTCCCCAATCACACTCCTAATTCACTGATCAACCCTTCATGTACCCTTTTCTGATCTCCCCCCCAATCAGATCTCCTTTCTGATTCACCCAACCCCTGACCATACCTCTCCTTCTCACCTGTCCTCAACCCCCACCAATCCACCTCCACAATATACATGGAGGCAAGTCCTGGTGGTCCAGTGCATGGAGTGGGAGTGATCCTCTTCCATTCCTGTTTTGTCCAGCATTTGTTCAAAATGGCTTTGCTGACCCCAAATGCAGTCTTGCAGTGCTACCACTAGGGGGTTCAGCCTTCCATATAAGGAAAATATTTCATTGCATAGCGTATACGGAAATCGCTATTTTGAAGATTTGCATTTTTCAACCTTGGGGTGAAGATTAAGGTGTTTATTAAGCCATGAGTAAGGGGGAGGGGAGGGTAATCAGAGACACCAGGGGATTTACAGTCTTGATACAGTGGATCCTGCCAGATTTAATGGTCAGGTTTTTTAAATTATTCATTTCATTTACCTTTTCAGTGCGTTGGTTAAATAAGCTAAATCATCATTTTTGCTTGGGAAAACTATATAGCTTCTTTTTTTTTTAACAATGTGCATGTCCCTGTGGCATGTCTTGAAGCAGTGTGCTCAGTCTGAAAGTATAATTAGGTATGTTGTTTTTTTTTTTTCTTAACAACTGCTTTGATATAATGAGGGTACACTTATTTTATTTTTGGTCTGTTTCCCAGGTTAATTTAACTTTTTATTTTCTAGCTTTGCACAAATTTCCTTTAAGAAAAGCATAGTTGTCAAAATGCTAGCATTAAGGGGTTTAATGGAACTGAAATACTTGAATCATCGGTCACTTTGTGAATATTTGAGGCTGAATCAAACTAGAGGTTTACAAATACTCCCCTCCCCACTTTCACAAAGCCACAGTAGTGGCTGCCGCACGGCAAATGTTTCAATGTCCATTAAATCCCTATGGGTGTCAGTGATTACCGCAGCAGCAGCCAACTTTATAAAAGGAGCCCATATTTTTTGTATTTTTGAAATCTAATCTTATTTACTAATATTTTTGGTTTAGACAATCTATCATTAAAAACCTTTGAGGACCAACATAAATTTGGTGTTTTTTGAGATACATAATTAGAATCTGGGGCTTAAAATACAACAAGATTCTGGTGAAATCATATGATACCTCTATATATTATTTTGCAATTACTTGTTTTATAATACTGTTGAAAACAATGATCTTCCCTTTTTTGGTATAATATTTTAGAACATTTTGAAACATAAGGGCCAAGGGAGCCTGTCACCAGGAGTGGGATCCCTAGGATAGTAGACTTGGGGGTGGGTCAGTAGAGTGGGCAGACCTGATGGGCTTTGGCCCTTATCTGCCGTCATCTTCTATGTTTCTATGTTTCTACTAAACCGCGTTAAGTACTTCACACAAGGTTTACAACACTGGGGGACAGATTCTCAAACCTAAAATCTGCCTTTTAACGTGCTCATTAAACTGGTTCCAGCCGGTTTAGTGTGCATGTATTTTAGTGGCAGATTATCAAAATGGCTTACCGAGTTATTTTCCAAAATTTCTAGCAGTCTATGATACTGCTATGCAAATGTAGTACAACAAGGTCATTAATAGTAAAATGATCACTCCGAGCGTTTCTCTCTGAGTGATTTTCTAACCTCGTGCCACATTTACGGCCAAAATTTACAGCCAAGTCAAAGCTGTCATTACCTTACTTTTTGATCAGTGCTTGAGCGCTGATTTACTCAGACACTGACAAAAAAGTAAGGTTTGACAGCTCAGACCTCCCCCATGCAAATTAAAATAATAAAAAATAAAAAAATGAAGATGGGCAGGAGAGATGCCCACTCTTTCCTGCCTCACCATCACCTAACACTGCACTGTGAGAGATACCCACTCCCTCCTGCTGCCAAACAATGCCCCCTTGACATCACACCCAGGAGCAGAAGAGATGTCCACTCCCTTCTACCACCAAACAACACACCCCTCAATACCTCCCAGCAGTGGGAGAGATGTCCACTCCATCCCTCTTCCACACAACCCCCTGACACCCCCTGGTACCTCTGATTATCCCCATCCCCTCCCCCTTACCTTATTTATGATAGCCGTCCAGAGGGGTGCCTTAAACAACCTGGGCCAATCAGAGATTTAGACCCTCCTCGGTGCATCTGGGGAGGGGCATAAGGCTCTGATTGGCCCAGACACCTAAGACCCTTCCCATAGGAGAGGCCTTAAACAACCTGGACCAATCAGAGCCTTAGGTCCCTCCCTGGTGCATCCCAGGGAGGGGAAGGCCTGCCAATTTGAAGAGGTGGGTCTGTTGGCCTGCTGGCTAGAGAGAGCAGGCATCCCTCTGGTCAGCCATCCTAATCAAGGTAAGTGGGAAGGGGTGGAGGGTCATCGGAGGCATGGGGGGTTGCATGGTGGCAGGAGGGAGTGGGCATCTCTCCTGCTGCCAGGGAGTGTCAAGGATGTATTGCTTGGTGGCAGGAGAGAGTGGGCATCTCTCCTGCTGCTACGGTGTGTTGGGTGTGGGGGTTTACTTGATGTTGACGACGGGAGGGAGTGGGCATCTCTCCCACTGTTGGGGAGGTGTCGGGTTAGGGTTTTTTGTTTTGTTTTTGTGTTTATTCTGCGCATGTACCCATCACTATCACCAGCGATGGGCTCATGCTAATTTATCAAACCTTTGCTATTCTCTTCCAACCTCATTTACATGAGCGTTCTTTCGAGAATGACTTTAAAAAAAAAAAATTGCTACAATAACGGCTGCAACAGCGGCCCATAGCTTTTTAACACAATTGTTTTGAGAATATAGTCCTGGATCATACTTTGGCCAAAGTAATTACACTTTTGATATGCAAACTAGAGTTTTGGACATTCAATTATATAATTCATTCAGCTTGGAGCATCAAAATTAATCTTTTTTTTTTAAGGAAATTATGGGTAGTTCAGAAATATTTTTATGTCAGTTTTTACACTTGTGGTTTAATTGTTTATTCTTTCTTAAATAGACTACTGTAATATTGTTTATTTAGGATTGTTGAAAAGATTACAAATTATGCAGAATACTGCAGTAATGGTACTTTTTCCCATCTCTAAATATTTCATTAAATTACATTGGCTGCCAGTAAATTGAAAGATTTTATGCTTTGTATTATGATTTTTAATATTCTATATGGCCAGGTGTCATATTATTTAGTGGGATTGATTTCATTACTAGAAGAAAATTAGATCATTTGTTCAATGGAATACATCCTTTTTTTATCAGGCTCCTTTAATTTGGAATGATTTTCCTATTTTAATAAGGGGTTCTTTAATTAAGGTGCGCTAACCGATTTAGCATGCACTAAATGCTAAGGCGCCCATAGAATATAATGAATGCCTTAGCATTTAGCGTGCGCTAAATTTTTATTTTCATGCGCTGCTTATTGGTTACAGTACTACTAATAAAGCAACTTAAGCTTAAGCTATGTAACTGTTAATATTTAGCGGAAGTCGTTTTATTACTAGTAGCCAATAAGCAGCACTTGAAAATAGCATTTTTTTTTTTTTTTTGCTACTTCAGCTTGTCTGCGGTGTTCTTTGCTCACAGGTTTAAAGACAATAGACTGTTTTCAGTCCAATTCTTTATATGTGAGGTTGCAAACCATTGGACCCCTGAGGAAGGCGTATTCGCCAAAACACGGACTGTGTAGGATCCGGTTGGATTTTTATCACTGTATTTTTTATCATTGTACTTTTTTAATTGAATTTTCATGGTTTTATATGTCAGTGTTTAATAAATTATCTCCAGAACATCTGTATCCACAGTTTTTGTTTTTGTTTGCACGTGAAAATATAACATATAAAAATAAGAGCAAACAAAGAAAGCCATTTGTAGTAAAACAAAAAAAGGGTTGGTTGTTTTTTGTTTTGTTTTTTTAAGATGATAGCTCACAAAAAGGTGACCAGACAAGATTCATCTAACATCCAGAAGCCGCGAGCACTTGAAGTGTTTTTTTCCCCAGGGCTGCTAATACCGATAACAGGATCATAAAGAAGACACAAACACTTGAGTTTCCATACATTGATGTGTTTAGTAGTCTATGATTTAAACTCTTAACATTTGGAGCTGCTCCTTTCAACCACTTTCCTTATTTTATATAGTTACCATTTTAAAAATTAAATATTAATACAGTTGATTTCCATAGTGTCTTTGCTCTATGTAATAACTCAAATTTGATCTATGATTACTGCTGCCAAGTGGCCTCAACACCATTACCTATGCACCAAGTCCCCATGACACTTTTCATTTCATATCTTTGAAAACTTGTACGTTTCATAGCTCTACATTTTCTCTTTGGTTGGGCTGAGAACTTTTCAGTGGCTCCTCGTACATGAATGGTTCAGTTTAAAAGTTAGCATCTATAAGAAAATGCAGGTACCATTTTTTTTCTGTATGTTTGAGAGCTGAAAAGCAGCCATTTACTGAGTAAGCAATTGTGTGATTTTTCAATTTTTATACATGTTTCATTTGACATATGCCTTACATTTAGAACTTGAATCACTAGGCACTCTACTACTGAATAAGAAAGAAGAATATTCGTATATACTCTCAGACACAATAGGACGTAATCCCACTGCTAACAATACTTCTTTCAGAAATGCTTACGTAATTATGTTTAGGGTCCTCAGAGGGCCACCACACACTCAAATCATTTCATTGTGTGGGGCTTTATGCTCCCATTCGTCACTGGGCCCATATTCCTTACTTTAACTTTTTAGGGTAATTTTGAATATAAATACTAAAAGTACTTAGCTTTAGGTTGAACGTTAGTCGGGGGGGTAGAAATATCCGCCAACATGTTTCGCCCATACAACTCAGGGCTTTATCAAGACTCCCTCACCCGTTCGTTATCTTTAGTAATCTTTTTACTGCCACCATCACGTCGCTAGCGTTTAGAACTGACATTTATGATCCACATTCAAATCTTTACTTCAAGTAAAATTGAGCTTATAAAACTGCCTGAGGTATGCAAACTTAAGTGCACAATACCGATGTGCAAGGCAAGCATAGGTGTCTGCTTTTAACTCCTAACTCCCAGGGCCAGATTAATCACTAGGCCAAGTAGGCACGTGCCTAGGGCCCGAAACTGTGAGGGGGGCCCGCTGAAGGAAGGCGACTCACCTTGCTATTTTTCAATGGCAACGCGCCCCCTCCCCCCTCCCCCCCCGCAGTAACGGACCGCCTGCCCGCCCTCAGCAACAGCAATGTGGCTGGATGTGTTACTGGAAGGTCCCGTGATGACTGCTTCTACTGGTCCAGCCCTCTCCGACGTCACTTACTTGCTCTGGAAGAAGTGACGTCGGAGGGGGCTGGACCGGCAGAAGCAGTCATCGCGGGACTTTCCTGTAACACATTCGGCCACTTTGGTATTGCTGTTGTTGTGGGTGGGCGGGCAGGGGCCCGTTGCCCTTACTGCGGGGGGGGGGGTGCCCATTGCCGTTGCTGTGGGAGGGGCTTTGCTGTTGCTGCGGGGGAGAGAGAAAGGAGGATGGAAAGGTGCTAGAGGGAGAGAAAGGGAGCAGGGTGGTATGGAGGGTTTTGAGAAGGATATGGAAGGGTGGTGGAGGAAGACAAAGGGGGCAGGGTGGTATGGAAGGGTGGTGGAAAGAGAGAAAGGGGCTGATGGAATTGGTGTGCAGGGGAAGGAGAGAGATATAAGGGGAAGGATACTAGATGGAATTGGGTTGAAGGGAAAGAAAGAGGCAGATGCTGATGGAAGTGGGAGGAAGGGAGAGAAGAAAGTGAAATGCCTGATCATAGGGATGTGGGAGAGGGAAGGAGAGGAGAGATATGCCAGACCTTTGGAGGAGGGAAGAGAAGATGATGGATTCCACACCAATGGGGGGGGGGGAAGAAGAGATGGAAGGAAGAGGCAGACAATTTCTGGAAGAGGCACAGAAGGACAGAAGATGAAAAGAAGAGAGTGACAAGAAGATGAGGAGAGCAGAAACCAGAGAAGACAAAGATAGAAAAAAAAAATTCTATTTATTTATTTATTTGCTTTAGGGGACATCACTGTTGCTTTAGGGGACATCGCTGTTTCTGTGGTGTTGCATTGTATGCAGAGTCCAGCTTCTTGGTGGTTTTATTTAACCTTTGTCTACATATTTATATTTTATCCCCCCTTTTACAAAACTGTAGAGCATTTTTTAGCGCTGGCCGTGGCTAAAAACCATACTACAGTTTTGTAAAAAAGGGAGAGGTTAGTTTGTGATTACATATTCCATACTAGACAAAGGTATTTTCTGTGTTCTGTTTGTATGAAAAACATGTTTTTTTTTATTAGCGTTGACCAGCCTTGTTTGGCAAAATGCATCAGGCATGGTTCTTGGGAGCACCTTGAATTAACCTGATTTGAATCTCCTTATTTTTCTACCAATCTTCTTTTGTTTCATGTTGGATTCTTTGGTGGACTGCTTGCCTTGTTGTTTCGTTGCAAGTTAACATACATGGAGTGGAACGTGCTAGAGGAGTTACAGATTTGGTTGTTTATACATAGTAACATAGTAGATGGCAGCAGATAAAGACCCGAATGGTCCATCCAGTCTGCCCAACCTGATTCAATTTAAATTTTTTTCTTTTTAGCTATTTCTGGGCAAGAATCCAAATTTCTACCCGGTATTGTGCTTGGGTTCCAACTGCCGAAATCTCTGTCAAAACCTACTGCAGCCCATCTACACCCTCCCAGCCATTGAAGCCCTCTCCAGCCCATCCTCCCCCAAACTGCCATATACAGACCGTGCAAGTCTGCCCAGTACTGGCCTTAGTTCAATATTTAATATTATTTTCTGATTCTAGATCATCTGTGTTCATCCCACGCTTCTTTGAACATATGGCTTACAGTTGGTTGATGTAGAGTGAGGCAGTTGAGAGGCCGGGTTGGGCCCATGTGCCTAAGGCCCCGCCCACAGGAGGGGCCTAAACCTACTGGGTCTATTTTGGTTAGCCCAGGCGCCTCAAGCCCCACCTGTGGGCGGGGTTTGAGCCACTTGGGCCAATCAGACCCTAAGGCCAGCCATTCAATGGATGGCTGGCCTGTCGAAAGGACGGGCTTGGCACCCGTCCGTCCAGCCAATGATTTAAAAGTACGGGGGATTGGGGGTGGGAGGAATCGAGGAGTAGGTGGGGGGGGTGCGTTGAGGGAAGGAGGGCCTGGGATCCCTCCTGCCCGTATTTTAGTGGTGTTGGGGTGGGGGTAGTGTGTTTGCCTGGGCAGGAAGAGTTGGGCTCCCTCCTGCCCGATCTTGTAGGGGGGTCGTGCGAACATTGCAGTAGGGGGTAGGCAGGTTGTTGGTCCAGCTGAGCTGCAGTGATCAGCTCAGCGGCCCCTTTTCAGCACTTATACCTGTTTTGACTTGGTCTAAGTCAAAACATATAAGTGCCGACTAGGCAACCTGCCTAAAGTTTTTGTTATACCTGTTGCACGCGCCTAGGCCTAGGTCGGCCCACCTCCCGCCCACAGCCAGCCCTTTCCCCTCCTCTAAAAACACCTCTTTTCACTCTATGCCTTTAGAGGCAGGGGAAAGGCCTAAGCTGGTTTTAGATACGTCTAAAACCAGCTTTGATTATGGGTACTTGGACGATCAGGCCACTTTTTAGACGTTTTTTTTTTTTTTTTATTATGAGCCCCTTAGGCTTTAAGTGGTCTATAAATACTAAAATAAATGGGTCAGTTTGACAAATTGAACAGTAGCAAATCACCTGTATTGGATGGGATACATCCCAGTGCGTGGATAGAATTGAAAAATGAACTTGCAGAACTATTGTTAGTAATTTTTCATTAAAATGCAGCATAGTACCGGAAGACTAGAGGGTGGCCAACATAACACTGATTTTTTAAAAAATTGTTCCAAAGGCGATCTGGGAAATTATAGACAGGTGAGTCTGACGTCAGTGGCAGACAAATCGGTACAGACTACACTTCTCCCTCTGTATTCGCGTTGGATATGCTCCGGCTGTAGGCGCAAATATGAAAAAACTGCAAATAACTTTTCAATATGTTTTTCACGGTTTTAGGAATCTGCCACCGTTTTTACTAATGAAACCGCAAATAACTTCCCAACAAATTGGCTGCTTTGTGGCTCTCAGTTTTCTTGGGCAGTAGCACAGCCTGGATGTTAGGCAGGACGCCGCCCTGCACGATGGTGACTTCCCCCAGCAGCTTATTCGGTTCTTCATCGTTGCGGATAGCCAGCTGCAAGTGCCTGGGGATGATACGAGTCATCTTGTTATCGCGCGCGGCATTGCCAGCCAGCTCTAAGATTTCAGCGGTCAGATACTCCAGCCAGATAGACCGGGGCTTCGGCACCCACATGCTCAGCATAGTTGCCCTTTCTCAGCAACCTGTGCATGCGCCCTATAGGAAACTGCAGCCCTGCTTGGGATGAGCGAGTCTTGGCCTTAGCTCGAGCCTTCCCTCCCTGTATGCCATGCCCAGACATATTTTTTTCCAAACTGTCTTTGTGAGAATAAAATAATCCCAATTGCTTCAGTCCAGGAACTTTTATACTTTCCTAAAGCTTTACTACCTCGTTTTTGATTAGTTAAATGAGTTCAGCCCCGCCTATGAGGCTGATTATCATCCAAGGTTTGCTCGCGGACCAATCCCACTCTAGAAAGTAACCCGAGGATATCGCCAACACTTAGCTAAATCCAATAGCAAGGAAAGGCACAATTTCAGTGCAGGCAGCAAGCAGTGATTTCAGGGCAGGCAGCAAGCAGCGATTTCAGGCATGCTGGGAAGAAAACTTACAGTACAGGAACTTTTTTATCGATACTGTACAATTAAAGGAAAAAAACTGAAGTGATGACTTTTTTAGGGGGCGGAGTCAGTGGCCAAAAATCATGAATAATCGAAACCGCAGATACGGAAACCGCGAATACGGAGGAAGAAGTGTATTATAAAAACAAAATGACAGAGCACATACATAAGCATAGATTAATATGAGAAAGCAAACATGGATTTAGTCAAGAGAAATCTTGCCTCACCAATCCACTGCATTTTTTTGAAGAGGTAAATGAACACATGGATAAAAGTAAGCCAGGTGATATTGTCTATTTGGATTTTCAAAAGGTATTTGACAAAGTACCTCATGAAATACTTCTGATGATATTAGAAAATTATTGGATAGGAGGTAATGCCCTATTATGGATTAAGAACTGGTTGAAAGACAGAAAACTGAGAGTAGGTTTAAATGGTCAATATTGTCAATGAAGAAGGGTAAATAGTGGGGTTCCAATAACCCTTTCAAGATGTTCTATATATGAATACGTACTGCTGTTCAAGAATCGTGAAAAATACTCTTTTTGGCAAACTGTTTCACAACCACTTATATCATGTTAAAGGATCCTTAGATCCCCGTATGTTATGAGGTTCAATAACACACTAGATAGGGAAATATCCTCACCGGCTCCAAGCTCCCTCCTGTCCAAATGAAACATTTCTTTCAGTAAGCACAATCCCTTCTTATTCATGCTCTGCAAAAAACTATGAAAACTTAGCTTTGCTATAAGTGGTCATGAAACAGTTTGCCAAAAAGAGTATTTTTCACAATTCATGAGCAGCAGTATGTATTCATATATAAAGCATCTCGAGAGGAGTATTTGGAGCAATTATACATTTTTTCTCTCTCATTCATGTATATTTTTGTGGTGCTATAATTAGATTTGAAACAGGATTCAATGGCCAATCAATCATGGCAAAGTTGTTTCAGTTTTGAATCTGCCTTTGTGAATAACATTCTTCAGAGACCCTCCACATTTCAGATAGACAAATTAGCGGCAAGCGTGGGCTTCACTCGGGATGAGGTTCTGAATATTTCTAAATGTCTTGTGCGCACAGAGTTGCATGAAGGGACATTGTGGGAGTATTGTAAAAAAGAATATATTCCCAGAGGCCTGCGGGTCATTAAAGAATCAAGACTTTTCTTAGATAATCAAGAGTTCTTAAAAAAGTGGGCAGCTATACTAAACAAATGCTCATTGGATTTAATGGTGTTAATTATTGAACAGACCCGAATGTCTACAAAAACCATTAAAACAGAACAAGAATTAAATATCACGGAGTTTAAATCTTCCCCTTCAACGGTGGATTTTGAAAATAAATTTCTTGAATTGCAACAGAAAGTGGATCAGTTTAAAAGTGAACTACAAAAACAGAAACTGAAGAAATTCTGCAGAGATGAGGAGGACTACAAGAAACAGACTGTAAATCCCTGGCTCAATCCGGAATACCAGGTGGTGAGAGGAAGACAAAAAGAGAGTAAGGGTCATTGATTTTGATAACACTTTGGAAAGCACAGAATCCTCAGGATCTGAAGAACATTTTTTAAAGGTTATCACCCAAAAGAAAAACAGACGAGGGAGAGGCAGAGGGAGAAAACCTTCAGACCAAGACCAGACGACCACCCGATCCCAAAGAATAGGGGACTAGAGGTTATCAATTTATTGGACCACACTTTGTCTGACGTGGAACAAGGAGTCCTTCAGAAAGGATTGTCTTTTGTTCCCTCAAGGAATACATCTAGTCTACAGAGTAGAATTGACATAGAATGGTTCTTCAGATCTTTACATCTAAGGGAGTTTTTTGGTGACCCGACTACATAAGAATCTCAGCAGGAGGAGCCTATTTGTAAGGTCCATGGACCACCAGAAGAACTAACATATAAATTCTAGAAGAGATCAAACTGGCTATGTTACTCAAAGCCCAAATGATGAAGTTATGACTGCCTTATTTTGGTCACACCATCAGAAGAGAGAGATCACTGGAGAAGGCCTAATGTTTGAGAAGATCAAAGGAACCAGGAGAGGAGGGTGACCTGCAACCAGATGGCTGGATATGTTGAAAACAACCATGGGGATGATGCTGGAGGACTTTACTGGACTAGCACAAAACCCAATTAGTTTTTAGGTCTGTAGTTCATCAAGTCTCTAGGATTCAAACACAAGTCGATGGCACCTAACAAAATATATATATATATATATACTGTATATATAATAGGTAGAAAGAGAACAGTTTTGGACTTACATACAGGGCATTTCTATAACCAGGTCTTTACTATTCCATGTGTCTTGTGCATGTAAGTGGTGCAGCAATTGGTACTTATGCATTCAGGTACACTACTATTTATCATTTCTATAGCACTGAAAGGTATACACAGCACTATACATTTAATATTCAAGCAATATTGTGTAAAGCAGCATGTTGAGTAACTAGAATTAAGGCATACATGTGGGTGAAGCATGGGTGGAGTGGGACATGACCATGTTTCCTGCTTTCAAGCACATACCTTATAGAACAATATAAGTTGTGCATATTGTATGTTGCACATAATTACACCAGCTTCTGACAGTCATAGATCTGGCATAAGTAGGCACGTTTAAAGGTAAGTGTGTCAATGCAGACTTATGCTAGTATTCTATAATTAAATCTTTTGCACCAAGATAACATTATAGAATTGATGCTCAGATTGTGACATCTGGATGCCTAACCCGAGGCACCAAATTATAAAATTCCCTCCTAATAGTCTGGCCAGATTTCAAAAATCCCACTCCACTGCTAAAATTTTGTTTTATCATGGAAATAGCTTTGAAAATCATACTCTCTATTTTCAGCAAATCTTTCAAGGTTGCCTCATGTTTCTCTTATTTCAAACTACAATAAACTTTATGGACTTTCATACTTTTTCCCCTGAAGACCAGAAAATGAAAATGAAAATGAAAATTCTAAATTAAATATTCAACATGAGCAAATTAGCAAGTTAACTAATAATATTGGGACCTAAACCAATGCATTCTGCATTAGAATATCTAAGAGATGAATACATTAGTTTTGCAAGATACCATGCTGTCCCCTAGTTGCTCATTTTTACTAAAAAGTAATTAACTAAGCACAGTATAATAGTTTGCAGCTTATTAAGATATTTCCAGGGGAATTTAAATAAATTAGATATGATTAAAACTAATGAAATCTCCTAGAGAGCTGGGTTCAATTATAAAAACAATTCTGTTGCCTGATTCTTTTTTACTGGGTGCATCAAGGGTATAAATTCAAATAATCTTTAGTGATTCCAAATACAATCCCATCCTTGAACCTTAATCTGTATGACCTTCAACTGCTTGACATTGTTTAGACCAGAATTAAAACAGGTGTATTTGACAACTTCCTCATGAAATGAATGTGCAAAGAGGAAGTTCTGAGCTATCCCAGGTTATGTGAAATCCTATTTTGAATAGAATGTCTATGTAGGAATTGACAACATATATCAAATATCTTTAGAAACCAAATACACAAAACAAAAATATAAATGCAAACATAAAAAGGATAATTACTACAATTGAATATTAACCACATTTATAAGCGCCAGCTCTATGGGTGCCTAAGTACCCACAATATTTTCCCCTGTAAGTCTGTTGATCTCCATGCTGCAGAGCTACAGGAAAACTCAGGGAAGAAGTGTTTATGTATCTTAGTTATGTTCCCACCTCCCCTGGTGCCTGTCCAATAGAATAAAGGGGATGAGGGAGTTGCTGTAGCCTAGCAGCTGCCAATGAGGAAAGGAAGTGAAACAGACTGACATTGACAAAAGGAGCAGACAGCTTCAGATAACTTTATTGGTATGACAATTTGACCTACAAGGGGTGCTGAAATGTTCTCAGCCCAAACAAACAACTTCCTAAATTCTGAGCCAATTTGCAGAAACAAAATTATATTTTTTGACATTGTTTCAGATCATTGATTGAATCATATCCACATCATTCTTTTCTTGATCTGGCTAAGAATTTCCAATAATAACTGATATAGTTATTACTTTGGCAACATACAAGGGGGTATGTTGCCAAAGTAATAACTATATCAGTTAATGTAAAAAAAAAACAAAAACAACAAAACCCAAAATAGAAGAGCACCTTGTCAAACAAAAGGCAAGGTAGGAGTCTTTCCAATCAGTAATAAAGTTTTTATTAGAAACAGATCCCAACAAGGATCCCAGTTTTATCATTGAAAGAACGCCATCTTCAGGGGACACTTGGTAGTAGCAATTGAGTCTAATTGGGGAAACTAGGGCTCCTTTTACAAAGGCGCGCTAGCGGGGTTAACGCGCACAACTTTTCATCACGCGCTAACCCCCACACCGGCCCAAAACTACTGCCTGCTCAAGAGGAGGCGGCAGCGGCTAGCGCATCCGGCAGTTTAGCGCGTGATATTACACGCGTTAAACTGCTAGTGAGCCTTTGTAAAAGGAGCCCTAGATATCATTCAATCATTACATATTTACCGACATTTAAAATGTATAATTCCACACTCTGCCCATAAGATGTGCTCACAATATCTTTTTGAAAGTGCATTCACAAAAATTGTACACAGTACTCTAAACCAGTGTTTTTCAACCTTTTTACACCTATGGACTGGCAGAAATAAAAGAATTATTCTGTGGACCGGCATTGGTCCATGGACCGACGGTTGAAGAACATGGGGCTAAGTCGTGGGCCAGACCCCGCCCATCTCTACCCAATCTCCACCCCAGACCCCGCCCCCATAATAGTACTAATTGCACCTTGCATGTCTGGAAGCCTTCCCTCTGACGTTGCAACATCAGAGAGAAGGCTTCCGGTTTAGGCGCAGGATGCCCGTAGGAGCCACTGCCCGTGGCTTTGTGCACTGAATCAGTTAGGAAGAGAGAGCTGGCTCGAAGATAACGCCGCATCGATCGCACCGTGGACCTGCGGTTGAAAAAAATTGTTTTGGGCCTGATGCACGTGCTGGCCCTGTGGACTGGCAGGAAATTTCTGTGGACCGGCACTAGTCCATGGGCCGGTGGTTGAAGAACACTGCTCTAAACCCCTCTTTAACAAAAGCCTTTAAATCCCTATGGGCTTCAGGGCAGTTACCAAAGTGGCAGCTACTACTAGCACGGCTTTGTAAAAAGGGAGGTAAATTAGGTGTTACCAGAGTCTTATATAGAAGCAACATCACCTTCTCTTTTTTACTGCCTATTCCTCTCCCTCTGAACCAAAACTCCAAGGAGTTAAGGCAATTAACCTCTCTAGAGGTATTCAGCCTCTTGAGATTCTATCTACTGTTAGTTGTGTCTTAATTTTCATTTATATCTAGCTTGTGTATTCTGATTGGTCAATTCGTGTCCAGCCCAGGATTGGATTAGTTGTTCACAATTGTTTCATTGTATCTCGTTTTGAATTCTTGCTGGTTCTTGTCTTGTCTAGCCTTCTTGTTCCTGAGGCCCTGCATTAGTCCACATCTTGATTTTCTTCAGGGTGCTTAAAGATTCTTCCCTACTGTTCCTTGGACTTTGTGCTTATTGTTTACTTGGGTTTTTAAATTCACTTTAGAAGGTAAAGTTAAAATAAAGTTAATTTCACGTCTAGTTTGTGCTGACATTCAAGCCACAAGTTCACCACTTTCCCTTGGCTATGGAATCCATGAAACATTAATCACCACCTCCCTTTTGTTTTTTTAGCCTGAAATTCAGCATTTGAATTATTTGTCATGCTTTGTTACTCACATTCTTAACCTATCATTTTCCCCGTTTTGCAGTAACCTCTATTTATTTTCTAATATGGCTGTCATGTCATCAATTCCTTCTTAACCTCGAATACAGAATTTGTTACAAATAAATGTGTGTTTATTCATTATCCCTCCCTTTTACACAACCGTAGCATGGTTTTTAGCGCCAGCCATGGAACAAAAAAAGTAGAAAATCGCTGGACTAAGTATACTGTATAGCCCTTGATGGAAACTACTCCAACTTTGTTGGTTGGACTACGAAAATTTCAATGGTCACTCGTAAGCACTACATTTACATTATCACGCACTAACTGATTAGCTCACACATAATGCAGGAGCCTGTATCACTTATATAATAGATGGTGGTAAGTGTTCCCGTGGTTATTTTTATAAATGTGCACAATAGCAATATATTATTGTGATATCTGACCCAGTATAGTTGTATTATAGATTATTTTTATAAATGGCCACACAATAATGGCAACATTAGCGCACAGCTATTCATGGAAGAAAAGAAAGCCATTGTAAAAGTAGTCTTAATGTGTGGGAAAGATTAGTAGAAGTGTGCACCAAAGCTTTGTAAAAGGACCCCAAAGGACCCCATAGTTAATTAGGCAGAGTTAGCACTGCCATTTGTACAGTCTTACACACATCTTTAGCTTTGTGGGCCCACACTGAACATCACCAGTGTTCACATAACTCCTGGCTCTTGCCAAGTCCACCCCCAGACCACACCAACATTAACCTCCCCTCCCCCCTTTTTTTTTTAACTAAGCCACGGTAGAGGTTTCTGCTGCAGTCCGTATTGTTAAATGCTCCAACACACAGGATTTCTATGAGCATTGGAGCAGTGTTGGAATATTTAGCACTCTGGGCCGCAGTAGAAACTTTTACTGCGGCTTAGTAAAAGAGGGCCTAACAGATGAATGATGAGGTGGTCAGGTTAATATTCAGCAGCACTGTCTGGTTAAATAAGAACATAAGAACTTGCCTCCGCTGAGGCAGACCCAGAGGTCCATCCTGCCCAGCGGTCCGCTCCCGCGGCGGCCCATCAGGCCTAATTGCCTGAACAGTGTCCCTGACTAATTTTGTTACTGCCTCTAATCCTATCCCTATTACCTACCTCTACTCCTATCTGTACCCCTCAATCCCTTTGTCCTCCAGGTACCTGTCCAGACCCTCTTTGAAGCCCTGTAGCGTGCTTCTGCTTATCACATCCTCCGGTAGCGCGTTCCATGTATCCACCACCCTCTGGGTGAAAAAGAACTTCCTGGCATTTGTTCTAAACCTTTCCCCTTTCAATTTCTCTGAGTGCCCCCTTGTACTTGTAGTTCCCCGTAATTTGAAAAATCCTACTGAATATTATTAGCTCCTGGGTTGACCAGTGTGATCTTATTTTCTGTTTATCATTAATTGCGTAAAAAGTCTGCTAGAACAACTTGAAGCAACACATCACCTTGTCTTCCATGTCCTGATTCAACAACCATTTTTCAAATCAGATTTGAACTCATTATTTCTCCCTTCTGTATTCCATAGCTTTGATTTCCTCATATCTTCCATTTACAGGTTTGTTGTGGGGGTTTTTTTTAAACTGTTTTTCAACCTGATATTGATCTTTTCTCCTGACCCCCATGTATGTTTTTTTGAAAACTATGCCACAATATTGTACTTTATCTTATGTATTATGACCGAAGAGTAATTTAAGATATTTATAGGCTGAGAAATATTATGTAAAACAAAATTGTATGTTATTAAGTGGCTTCTAACATTTAATGACTGTAATCAAGTTGTTATAATGCTAATAATGATACACTAGAAAAATGTAGTTTATTTCCATATCTCTTAGTAACTGATATTAATGCGAGCATAACAATGATAGAAAGAGAATTTAGAGTTGAAAGATGAGAAAATGGAATAAAAAATTTGTGACATAAATACTTAAGAGATGAACATAGATAAAAGCATACAAGAAAAATAAACTGATTTCATCTCTCTAATTTCATTTCTTTTGCAATATCTTTGATCCCTTCTATATTCTAAGCTTTCCTTTTATTTCTCCAGAACTAAGGCTTAGTTGCTAGGAAAAATAATTGAAACTATGGTTATAAATGAAGATACTGGCCATAAAGATATACACAACTTTATGAGAATGATCTGGCATGGGTTCAGCAAAGGCTAGTCTTGCCTAATCAATTTATTGATTTTTTTTTTTTTTGGGGGGGGAAGGTTTAAACAAACAACATGGATAATAGTGAGCCAAATGATCACACATTTGGATTTAAATAAGATATTTGATAACATCTCTCAAAAGAGAGACTTCTTAAGAAATTAAAAGAGTCATTAGATAGAAGAAAAAGTCAGAAGAAAAAGAGGCTAGGAGGGGCGTAGCTTGACGAACATGAAGGCTAGATGCACTTTGTGAATTCTCCACAGACGGCATCTATAAAGATAATCGGTTCACCTTACTTCATTAAATTCAGACATCTTGTCATCCTTCAACAACAGTAGACGGTGCAGATGTCATTATTCAAGCCTGGCAAGCCAGATCCACACTCATCTCTTTTGCCAAACGGTAAGAGACCCAAACATGATCCGCTCGAGATAGAAAGGGCACACCAAGTTCCATCTAGGCCTCTAACCAACCAGAAATCGGCAAGACCTATTGTTGCAAAAATCTTGCGGTACCAGCATGCCTTGGCGATCTTGACTACAATTAAAACCAAAAGACAGCTTTTATATCAAGGTCGGAAAATTCTTTGTCCCGGACCTGGCAAAATCGACTGCAGCTCGTAGGAAACTGTTTCTACAGCAACGGCAAGATTTGAAAGATATTGGTGCAAGATTTGGTCTCCTATACTCAGCACAAATGAAAATAACCTATAACATTAAGAATCTTACATACTCTGATCCAGCGGAACTGCAGAAATTCATTGACTCTACCTAAATGCAATGAAGAAGACACATTCTTCGGAGCAATCTGTATGACTGCCTTTCTGAATCTTCAGTAAGGATAGCTGATTGCCATGTCTCAGCTTCACCGCCGTCCTAGAGTAGGCCAGATTGTGCTCCGGTTTGACCACCGTGGTATCAACCCTACCCTACTTTGTTTTATTATCATATTGATGACACATTGCTAACCTTCCAAGTTTTTCTAAATTTGTCATTGTTTATGGTTATCTACTTCAGGATGTCATATTGTTCTTAAAAGGGCTTATGTCAGATTTGTCTATCACTTAACATCTGTTTCTTTTACAGCACATATACCAATTGACTAAGGCAGTGTTTTTCAACCTTTTTACACCTATGGACCGGCAGAAATAAAAGAATTATTCTGTGGACCGGTATCAGTCTATGCACCGGCAGTTGAAGAACACTGGGCTAAGTCGAGGGCCAGACCCCGCCCATCTCTACCCAATCTCCATCCCAGACCCCGCCCGTAATAGTACTAATTGCACCTTGCACGTCCCGTGCCTCATCTGGAAGCATTCCCTCTGACGTTGCAACATCAGAGAGTAGGCTTCCGGTTCAGAGGAAGATGCCCATAGGAGTCACTGCCCGTGGCGGGACCGCAGCCAAGGAAACAGCGCTGAAGCAGCGCAAAGATTGCTGGCTTCACGATCTTGCTGCAGGCTGCTTCTCTATGTAAATAGTGCGGGGAGGCCAAGGGGATGAGCAGTCCTTCGAGTTGGGGGGTTGAGCGGTCCTTTGGGGGGGAGGCGGGGCAGCAGGCCTTCAGGGTGGGGCGGGCAGGCAGGCCTTCATGGGGGAGACTGGCCTTCAGGGGGGAGGCAGGCCTTCAGAGGGGGACATACCTTTAAGCGAGGGACAGGCCTTCAAAAGGGGTGACAGGCCTTCAAGCGGGACAGGCAGGCAGGCAGGCAGGCCTTCAAGGACAACAGGCAGGCAGGCCTTCAAGGGGGGACAGGCCTTCAAAGGGGGAGGACAGGCCTTCGGGGGGGTGCAGACCTTCAAGGAGGAAACAGGCCTTCAGGGGTAGGATGCAGACCTTTAATGGGGGGACAGGCCTTCAGGGGAGGGGGGCCCTGGTGTAGAAGTACTTGGAGGGAAGGGGGTTCAAAGAGACGTGCATATGCTGGACTTTGGGTGGGAAGAAATAATGGGTCTGAAAATAGAGAAGAGGGAGAAAGATGATGGACCATGGGTTTTAGGGAGGGAAGGAGCAGAAAGGGAGAGAAATTGGACACAAGGGATGGTGTGGAGGGGGGATAGAAATACTGGATAGGAGGGTAGTTGGGAAAAGAAAGGGAGAGATGGTGGACCCTGGGGTGGTGGGGAAGGAGGGAGAGATGAAAGGGTAGTTAAGAAAAGGTGGATCTGTGGAGGGAGACGAAAAAAAGGAAAGATGCCAGACATCCGGGGGAGGGAAGGGAAATGGAAGGGGAGGACAGAGATGGCAGATAGATGGTTAGCATGCAGAAAGAAGAAAGAAGGAGACCCTGGCAAGCAAATTATCAGAAGACAACCAGAGCCTTGGACCAACAAGATTTGAAAAATAACCAGCAACAAAAGGTAGAAAAACTAATTTTATTTTCTGTTTTTTTGATTACAATATGTCAGATTTGAAATGTGTGTCCTGCCAGAGCTGGTGTTAGACTGCAAACGTGAGCTAGGATTTAACAGAGAGAGGAAAAGTCCTTTTTGTTTCTTTATTTTATTTACACCACAGCGCCAGTATGGTTAGGAGAAGCCAAAGGGGGGTGAAAAAGCTATAAAATAAACCCACCAGGATGTTTGAAAAAAAAAACAAAAAAAAACACCCAATTGGGCAGGAAAATCAAATCAAAAAACTAATTCAATAGGCTGAATCGAATCAAAAAATTTTTTCCTGAATCAGGCAGCACTAGTTTGTGCTACTGTCTTAGACTTTAGGACCTGGGATTGAGGAGAGATGGCATCCTCAGTACTTTATAATGCAAGTGAAATGAGGATTTGGTCAGACTTTTGAAAGGACTACAGAAGAAAAATATTGTATAGGCCGGGGACATGAGACAGCAGGAAATGGGAACTTTTCTTCCTTCTATTTTTGTGAATGGAAAGGCTGAGGATGTCAGAGAGTTCCGTTAAAATATGTGCTTTATAAGAAAATATAATAATGTGTTTTATAAAGTTTATAAGCACTGCTGGCCTACCTGGTGAGGTGTTCCTAGGGGTGGTGGTGGCAGCGTGTCAGTGTGTTGAGAGGAAGATGTGGTCTGGGAAATTCTGCTGAGCAAACTCCGGGCCCATTTCCACCCCCACTCCCCCACCCCCAATTAGTCTACTCCACTCAACTGGTTCACACACTAAGTGGGTCTTTGGGTGTTGTTCCTGGGTAGTTGTTTTGGGATATCTTCCAGTGGTTTATCAGTATCTCCTTCTGGTCCAAGGAAGGAAACTTTGTTAACCTTAGCATTGACCTTCAGAATATGTTTGTAACAGCGCTGCTTGTGTGGCATTAGCTATGTAGTGATCGAAAGAAAAAACCAGACCTTTGCACTTGGTGGGTGTATGAGGAGATTCACATTTCCTGCACAGCTAAGTCCATGTGAAGTTACCTTGTGCTGTATTTGACATCTAGCAAGATCTCTGTTTGGAAGGAAAGATCTAATCTTAAAAATGAAGTGGCCAGAAGTTATGGTAAAAGCAGATAGCTGGTTTTAAGAAAGATTTGGACAAATTCCTGGAGGAAAAGTCCATAGTCTGTTATTAAGACGTGGGGGAAGTGTCTACTTGCTCTGGATCGGTAGCATGGAATGTTGCTACTTTTTGGGTTTGGACCAGGTACTAGTCACCTGGATTGGCTACCATGAGAATGGGCTACTGGGCATGATGGACCATTGGTCTGACCCAGTTAGGCTATTCTTATGTTATGTTCTCATCTGTAGGGGCCTTTGTTTTCACTTCTTATTTTAATGTATTTTTTCTGGGAACTTATCAGTGTTTTTTTTATAATGGGAACAAAAATGGAAGAGAATTAATGTGTGTTGAATGGGGGGGTAACTAATTTCTTCAGCTAAATAATTCAATCCACCTCAACCAGACATAGGAGAACTCACGCACCATTCACACACCCTCCAACCAAAAACATCAAAAGAAAAAAACTGTTCGACAACCTCCTAGCCATTCGAGCTGCAACACTCGACCCCCAACTCTATAACCTATTGACCTCGACCACAGACTACAAAACCTTCAAAAAAGAAATAAAAACCCTTCTATACAAAAAACACATAAAACCAAACTAACACAATCAGAACTGTCCCAAGCATCACCTGCAACTACTCCATACGTACTTCTGATGTCATGACAATTCAGACATAATTTATGTTATGTTATGTTTGGAATAATGGTTACATATATGAGGTTCAATAAAAGAAAATTTTCACTGCCTGTTTCTATTCTGACCATTTATTCCGTTTCATGGTCATTACAAAAAATATTTTTTTACATGGGGGGGTGTCAAAAAATGATGGGCCCCGGATGCCACATACCCTAGGTGCCACTGAGGAATGGTCTGATATCTGGCAACTAAAATTCAATGCAAAGAAATGCAGAGTAGTGCATTTGGGGATTAATAATCAGAAGGAATCATATATGCTGGGAGGTGAGAGGCTGATATGTAAGGATGGGGAGAGGGACCTTGGGATGATAGTGTCTGAAGATCTAAAGGCAAAAAGCAGTGTGACAAGGCGGTGGCTGCTGCCAGAAGGATGCTGGGTTGTATAATGAGAGGCATAACCAGTAGAGGAATGAAGGTGTTGATGCCCCTGCACAGGTCATTGGTGAGGCCCCATTTGGAGTTTTGTGTTCAGTTTTGGAGACCGTATCGGGCAAAGGACACAAAAAGACTTGAAGTGGTCCAGAGGAGGGCTACGAAAATGCTATGAGGTTTGCGCCAAAAGACGTATGAGGAGATACTGAATATTTATACCTGAATATGTATACCCTGAATATGTATACCTTAGAGGAAAGGAGGGACAGGGGAGATATGATTCAGATGTTCAAATACTTGAAAGGTATTAACGTAGAACAAAATCTTTTCCAGGAAAAGGAAAATGGTAAAAACCAGAGCACATAATTTGAGGTTGAGGGGTGGTAGACTCAAGAGCAATGTAAGGAAATTATTATTTACAGAGAGGGTGTTGGATGCCTGGAATGCACGTCTGAAAGAGGTGGTGGAGATGAAAATGGTGACGGAGTTCAAAAAAGCATGGGATGAAGCCAGAGGATCTAGAATCAGAAAATAATAGTTAATATTGAGAACTAACACCAGTACTGGGCAGATTTGCACGGTCTGTGTCTGTATATGGCTGTTTGGTGGAAGATGGGCTGGGGAGGGCTTCAATGGCTGGGATTGTGTAGATCAGGGGTGCCCAACCTGCGGCCCGAAGGGCCCCGTGAAGTATTTTGTGCGGCCCCGGTCGAGGGTGATGCAGTGTTTTCCTCTGCTGCTCGCAGATGTTTACTATCTTGCTGGCTCCCTCCTCTGTCTTGCTGCAGTGTTTGCGTGTTTCTGTGGCCCCAGAAACATTTTTTGGGGCAGTCCGGGTGCACGTCCCAAGTGGGTGCACAACTGACCATCCACCGGGGAATAGGCTTCCACTGCCGCCATCGAGAATAAGCTGGCGCCAAGTTCTCCCTCCCTGCTTTTCTTACCCACGGGGCAGAAGAACTCTCGCCACCCAACATCAATTCTGACGTTGGAGAGGATGTTCTGGGCCAGCTAATCACTGCCTGGCTGGCCCGGAATATCCTCTCTGACGTTAGAATTGACGTCGGGCGGCGAGAGTTGGTCGGCCCGCGGGGAAGAAAAGCAGAGAGGGAGAACCCGGCGCCGGCCTGTTCCCGATGGCGGCAGTGGCAGCAGCATGTTTCCCAATGCCGGTAGCATGGGGAAGGGCAGGGAGAAAGAAAGGGGGCAGGGTGAAACAAAGAAAGAAAGAAAGAAATAAATGGGGCACGGAGAGAGAGAAAGACAGACATAGAGAAAGAAAGGGGGCATGGAGAGAGAAAGTTTAAGTTTATTAGGATTTTATATACCTCCTATCAAGGTTTTCTAAGCGGTTTTACAATCAGATACTCAAGCATTTTCCCTGTCTGTCCCGGTGGGCTCACAATCTATCTAACGTACCTGGGGCTGTGGAGGATTAAGTGACAGGGTGAAAGAAAGAAATGGGGCATGGAGAGAGAAAGACAGACATAAAGAAAGAAAGGGGGCATGGAGAGAGAAAGAAAGGGGGCAGAAAGAAAGAAAGAAAGAAAGGAAGAAAGAAAGAAAGAAATGGGGCACGAGAGAGAGAGAAAGACAGACATAGAGAAAGAAAGGGGGCATGGAGAGAGAAAGAAAGAAGGGGGCAGGGTGAAAGAAAGAAATGGGGCACGGGAGAGAGAAAGACAGACATAAAGAAAGAAAGAAGGCATGGAGAGAGAAAGAAAGAAGGGGGCAGGGTGAAATAAAGAAAGAAAGAAATGGGGCACAAGGGAGAGAGAGAAAGACAGACATACAGAAAAAAAGGGGCATGGATAGAGAAAAAAAGAAGGGGGCAGGATGAAATAAAGAAAAAGTTGGGGGAGGGAATGAGGTCTGGAGGAGAGGAAGCATACAGGAGGCTAAAAGAAGGGAAGAAATATTGGTTGCACAGTCAGAAGAATAAAGTACAATCAGAGACTGATGAAATTACCAAACAAAGGTAGGAAAAATGATTTTATTTTCAATTTAGTGATCAAAATGTGTCCGTTTTGATAATTTATATATGCTGTCTATATTTTGCACTATGGCCCCCTTTTACTAAACCGCAATAGCGTTTTTTAGCGCAGGGAGCCTATAAGCGTCGAGAACAGTGTGGGGCATTCAGCGCAGCTCCCTGCGCTAAAAACCACTATCGCGGTTTATTAAAAAGGGAGGGGTATATTTGTCTATTTTTGTATAGTTGTTACTGAGGTGACATTGTATAAAGACATCTGCCTTGACCCCTCTGAAAACCCGCAGAATATAAATGATAATTAACATTTTCTCTGCGTACAGTGTGCTTTGTGTTTTTAAAATTGTATTGTTGGTAGATCATTTTGACTTGGCCACAAAGGTAAGGGGGAGGGAGGGAGGGGAGCTGCTGAAAGACATCTAGTAATCCTTGCAGGCTTAACTGTGCAGGGAATTATTTTTATAAAATCATGTTTTGTTATGTGACTGGCATTATTTAGACTTTAATTTCTATGAATGGATAGAATGAAAATGATATAAAATTACTTGCTTGTTTTTATGTGCGTGCGCTGAAGGAAAGTGGAGAGAGAGTGTGCTAGGGAAGAGAGAGTGGGGGGAAGATGCTGATTTATAAATTGACAATTGTACAGAATATTGTTTCTTTTTATACTTTAATATAAACAATTCAAGGCTTGTGTAGATGGAATCAGGTGGTTTGCGGGGATGGGAACCGAGCTTATGGGGATTAGTTCAATAAAATGGTATTTTCTTATTTCTCATTATTTTTTTTATTTTTATTTGTTAATTTGTAAAGTGGTGATTGTTATGTATCAGTTTTTTCAAATTTATATCTACTGTCTTTATATTTTGCACAATATTAGAGGGCATGTGTTACTGTTTTTGTGGTGTTATATTGTATGCAGAGTCTGGTTTCTTAGTGGCTCAGTTTAACTTTTGTTTACATATTTCTATTTTTAGTTTGTGATTATTCCATATTGGGCGAGAGTGTATCTCTGTTCTGTGTGTATGAAAAGAACATAGTTTTCAGTTGGCATTGATTGCAGGATCAATTGACTGTGCGGGATCTGGCTTGTTTAGTTTTATAATGTATGTGTTAGTGTTCTAGTGCTCACTGCAGTGTTTAAGATGCTGCCTTTTCCTAGGTACACTCTTGTTGTGCAATATGTGGATTGTTACTAAAAATCATATTTTTAATATAGATGGGGGGGGGTGTCAAAAAATGATGGGCCCCGGGTGTCACATATGCTAGGTACGCCACTGAAGCTGGTGAAGTTTTAAGAATGAAGTAGAAACAACTCCAGAAATATGAGAATGAAATGATGAGGAATCCAAAGTAACTACAATAATTTTAATGGATGTGGAGTATGACAGGGAAGTACATCTCATAGTGGAACATGGAAGGTTCAATGAGCATTTAGTGGAGGAAAAATCATAGTAGACATTTTTGGGGGGATTAATTTTCAGCCTATTCATTGTTAATCAGTTAGCCACCTAATCTAATTTTGGGGAAATTATGGAAAAATTGTTAGAGCACTGAGAATTGAATGGATAAATAATCTAAATGTTATCAGCATAGATGAAAAAAGTAAATCCAAGTGACTGGAGCAATCATGTAAGCGGCACAAGGAAAATATTAAAAAGTATGGCCCCAGAACTGAACCCTGGTTGAAGTTGCTGTGAACTTGAAAGAGAGCCAGAATGATAGACAGAGTAAGTTCTCTCAGTAAGATAAGAATGAAACCAGTGAAAATCTGGTGTGCTATGGATACCCTTTATTCCCTTGCACTGTTTCACCTCTTTCATTTACCTCTTTGCCACTCCCCTGCAAACTCCTTGACCTCATCATTCCTCAGCACCTCCTCCACCTGTGCTACCCTCAGCATTTTCCATCTGTGTGTTTCCACTGTGTGCTAGGATGGTAGTATTGGGTTTTCAAAAAAAAAAAAAAAAAATTGAGTTCAATAAAGAATGAAAAAAATACCTAGCAAACATTTTAACACCATGCTTCAACGTTCCTTAAGAACTTTGGGACTCAGCTTAGAATTTATTAGTGCAGTGTTCAAGTTGCATAGACACAATTTTGTCCTAAGGCACCATTGTGTGCAAAATGTATGCTTTAATTATTCCTTCATCTCTAATGATGTTTTTATCATAATGAGTCTTATAAGAAAATCTGTTCATCAAGGAGGGATGCTTAATTAAAAAATATGGTCTTTAGTCTTCAAAGTTAATCTCAGGAGATATGAGGAGTTTAACAAGCAAAATTATTCACCTTCTGTGTTTAAAAAATAGCTTTGTGATCGCTTAGCCTTCAGTGTATAACTGAAATTCAATCATTTTCGAAGTCATACTCATATTCTTAACTAGGAATGTGTAAATCTTTCAAAAATCATTTTAAGGGAAATTTATAGATTTTTTTTTTTAAGTACTAAAAAATTGAACACAACTTAAACAACACAGACAATATGTTGGATTCACGATTCTGATGAACCTGAAATATAAGTTCTGCAGAATCATGAAGTTTGGGGGAAAAAAAATTGGTCAGAGGCTCTATGGGAGGGTTGTGTTTTTTTTAAGGAGCTAGAACAGATGTAAGGAAAGGAAATGAAGAAAGAAGGAGGAATAGAAACAGACAAAAAAAAAGTCAACAAAATTTTATTAGTCATTTCAGTCTGTGGCGTGGGTGAGTTATTTAGTTGTTTCAATAATTATTTTAGTATTATGTAAAAAATGTTTGTTTGTTTTTTTACAATGAAGGGTGCTAAAAGAGGCAATAGTTCTATGGTAATGTGAAGTATGTTTCTGTTTCTGTTTATTTAAGATTTGATATACCGCTCCTGCAATTTACTAAGCGGTTTACAATATCAAATAAATGAAATTAGATACTTGAGAAAGACTACCCTATCTGTCCCGAAGGCTCACAATCTAGCTAAAGTACCTGATTAAAATAAAGATATGTAATACATTTCCAAGATCAAAAATCAAAGAAATAGAAAATAGAAAGAATGAAAGAAGATAAAAAATTAAAAATAAAATAAAACTGATTTAAGAGATAGAAAAGTCTCTGAAGCAGCCTGATAGCAAACAGTCATATTTTAGTGCAGGTCTTAATACAACTCCCGGCATAACACACTTCACAGAACTTGAGAGCATCAAATAAATTCACATTTCTAAAACATATCCACTAAAACTGTTATATGAAATAAATAAACCCAAATCAACACGAATCAGTACAAATTAATACAAATTAAGGCAGGTTGTGGTCCCCATTCCATGATTCAATTCGGGAGAGCCATTTGAAAAAAAATGAAGTAGGAACTCCAGTAGCAGTTTGCTTTCTACCAAGCTTGCAGTTGCCATTCATGTTTCAGAAAAAGTGACTCTTGGGCCCACTAATTTATATGGTTAGAACAAATCTCCCCACCCTATCAGTCACTAACTGATTCTAAACCCCCCCTCCCTTTTTTTACAAAACTGTAGCGTCGTTTAGCGCTAGCAGTAACAGCTCTGATGCTCATACAATTCCTATGAGTATCGAAGCTGTTACCGCCACGGCCAGTGCTAAAAACCACACTATGGTTTTGTAAAAAGTGTGTTTTGTAAAAAGTGTGTGTGTGATCGGCACTAGACGACATGATATATTTTCAATAGTAGCCCCCCCAAGTCTGGAATTCTCTTCCTCAATATATAAGAGACGAAAAAGATATTAGCCGTTTTAAAATTAATCTAAAAACTTTCCTGTTTAAAGATGCTTTTACCCTCTGAATGGAATAGTCACAGTGCAGTAGACCCTTTATCAAAAATAAAAAAGATACCCTTCCTAATGTTTTTTTCCCTCTATTGTTTCCCTCTTTTTAAAATTATTAATATTGTAACCTTATCCCCTCATCCCTCCACATCCAGTTATGTCTGTAGGTCTTACCCCTTTTTTGATTTGTTATTATCATTCTTTTGTATTTTAATGTATGCATAAATTTGGATTTTAATATAATTCGCTTAGTATTTCACATATAAGCAATTCATCAAATTTCTAATAAACTTGAAACTTGGTGGGGGGGGGGGGTAAGTGTCAGCATGATATGGCCAATGATAACTATGGCATTTCATCAGAGGAGTGTTAAATAAACGGGGAAGCTAGGACTACTGCTGGCAACCAAGATTCATAATGCAGCATACATATTTATAACAGGTCAGTACATTTCACATCAGAACTGCGTAGGTATTCCTGCTGAGAACCCCTGCCTTAGATATAAATGAGAGAAAACCTTTGATAAATACTGTAGGCCATTTCAGATTTTAGCCTTTATGATTCAAGGACCAGACTACCTGAATTTATAATTTTCCTTTGGCACTCCTTTCGAAAGATGAGTAATTAAATCTACTTCAATTCACATGAATTGAATAGAGAATCATTTAACTGATCTTTTTTTTTTAGCATTTCATTTTTTTTTCAGTCTTCTAATCCAATCTTATCTATTCTTGATTAATTTTCCCCAGAAAAGGTTATCTTTCCTCTCATACATCCACCCTTACCTCCTCCCAACACGCATACACTGTGAAATGTCTTTCCTCATTGATTCCTGATATATATTAAAATATTTATAATGATGTGCAATTCCTATTTTATATAGTCTGTTGCTACTTGTTAACAAAATATCTTCTTGTGGGGTCAAGTTTCAGCTGCTCATTCTGTACCCACACTACAGACATACTGGAATAAAATAAGCTCTAATAATATTTTTCATGGTATGTATTTTTGAAATATTACCATAGTCATTTTTCTTTTTGTGAGCTTACTTGACAGCTTTACAAAGGAAAAGGAAAGCAGGAACATACTGTAGTTCTAGAGGTGATCTGGGAAATTATAGACTGGTGTGTTTGATGATGGTGCCAGAGAATATGATAGAGACTTTTGTAAAGAACAAAATTACAGAGCATATACATAATATAAGAACATAAGCAGTGCCTCTGCTGGGTCAGACCAGAGTTCCGTCACGCCCAGCAGTCCGCCCACGCGGCGGCCCATCAGGTCCAGGACCTGCACAGTAATCCTTTATCTGTATCCTTCAATCCCCTTTTCCTTCAGGAAATCATCCAATCCTCTATCTATACCCTTCAATCCCCTTTTCCTTCAGGAAATCATCCAGTCCCTTCTTGAAACCCAGTAGCGTACTTTGTCATATCACGCCCTCTGGAAGCGCATTCCAGATGTCCACCACCCTTTGAGTGAAGAAGAACTTCCTAGCATTGGTTCTGAATCTGTCCCCTCTTAATTTTTCCGAATGCCCTCTCGTTCTTGTAGTTTTTGAAAGTTTGAAAAATCTGACCCTCTCTATTTTCTCCATGCCCTTCATGATCTTGTAAGTCTCTATCATGTCCCCTCTAAGCCTTCGCTTCTCAGTTTCTCCAATCTTTCAGCATATGAAAGATTTCCATACCCTTTATCAGTCGCGTCACTCTCCTTTGAACCCTCTCGAGTATCGCCATATCCTTCTTAAGGTACGGTGACCAATATTTGATGCAGTACTCCAGATGCAGGCGCACCATCGCCCGATACAACGGCAGGATAACATCCTTCATTCTGGTTGTGATACTTTTCTTGATAATACCTAGCATTCTGTTTGCCTTCTTAGATGCTGACGGCTTCATTGTTTTGTCCACCAGTACCCCTTAAGTCCTTTTCTAGGCTACTTTCACCCATTACTAGCCCTCCCATCGTATAGCTGTACATCGGGTTTCTGTTTCCTACATGCAAGACTTTACATTTCTCTACATTAAATCTCATCTGCCATTTATTTGCCCAGTTCTCCTGATAGCAGCCATTCAGGGAGCGGCGTCGGACCAGGCAGGAATGTGAAAACCTTGTGCCTGCCTTCTGCGCCGCTCTGCCCGACAGGAGAACAGCCGTTGTCACCTGCCGGGCCCAAAGGGAAACTGCAGGGGGCCGCCGACAGGTGGCAGCACAATCCGGGCACGGTTCCCAATGGGGGAGACCTTACCAGTGACCCAGTCCTTTGGCTTCACAACAATAAACACCAGCCAAAGCCTAGTCAGACTAATGCCAAAAGTTTAATTTGTCCAAAAATAGGAAGCAAAATACAAGGAAACTATTTCACTGATTTTCTTCTTCCTCAAAAATGGTTCCTAACAGTCAATTGCAATTCAGTGAATAAACTGAAGTTTTGTCCCAGGTAAGTCAATGCAAGTCCTAGGCAATGCTCTGGTAGCTTCACACAGCTTCAAACCAGAAAATCAACACAAAAAAAACAACAACAAAATATTCTTCCACATCTTTCTTCAGACCTGGACTGCTAGTAATATAGTTCTGTTCTTCACCAGGCTCTTTTACACCACCATCCACACAAGCAAACTTTAGAAACAAAAAAAATGCAGTATTGGAGACTTTGTTTCTTTCAGCAATAGAACTTTCCAGCCTTTCAACAGCTGGGCGCAGAATTGCTGGGCCCCCTTTTATAACTGCTTTTACAAGCACCCACAAAGACCCAACCCTAGCTCTTCGGGGAACCCTCCCCAATTCTGAAAGTCACTAGGTTTTCATGTAGCAACAGCAAAACACAAACAGCAACTTGCACCAGCTTTCTTCTGGCTTAATCACAGCTGGTGTGGAGCAGCTTAATCAGTGCTGAGTACAGTTACAGCACTGCTCTTCATTCCAGCCCCTGCTGTGTAACTCAAAAAATACCTTTTCTAAACAAACAGTTCTTTGCACAAATTGTCCCAGCAAAATTTCCAAAAAAACCCTCAAATCATTGGAAAGCAACTGCCAGACTCACGTCCATGGGTTCCACACTTTCAACTTCAGGTATTCCACCTTCAACTATGTCCATGCTTTCCTCAGGGACTGTTAGTGCTGTAGAATCCTGGCCTGCAGAACCTTCCCATTCCATGGGTTCTTGAGTAGGTCCTTGCCTTTGCTTAGTCAGGAGAGTCCTATCAGCTTGGTCCTCATGTGCTGCCTGCCTGACTTTGAGAGCTGTTTTAACTAGTTACAGCCACACCCCATCTTACATGGCTGGGGCATAAGTTTGAGTGCTCTCTGGCTCCCTCTCAGGTCACTAGAAACATTGCTTCTAAGAGAGCTTATTCTCTTACTAGGCTCTGGCTTCACAATGGGTTCCAGCTCATGGTCGGGCTCAAGCCCCTCAGAATAGGCAGCCCTGTCCTCTACACTTTCCGAGTTACCACTCACAACTGGTTTCAAGTATCGGGGCATGGGTTTTATGCAGGATTTAACCCTGACATGTTCATCGCTAGGGATGGAAATGTCAGACCATCCAGCGAGGGAGACAGGCAGGAATGAGGAAATCTCCTGCCGATACAGCGCTGGACCCAACGGACTTAAAAAAGGTACCAGGGGGGCTGCCTACAAGGGGTGCTACCTACGGGGGATGCTGCCTATGGGTTTTTCGCTCTATACAACCCTGTCCTGGCCTACCTCTAGACCACCTGAGGGGTCCAGGGCAGGGCGGTGGGAATTTTTTTCTTGGGTTTTCCTCCTCTACAGGTGGGTGCGTCTTATGGTCGGGTGCATCTTATAGAGCAAAAATATGGTAACTAGTGAGATAGTTAAATTTGCTGATGACACAACATAAGAACATAAGAAGTTGCCTCCGCTGAGGCAGACCATAGGTCCATCCTGCCCAGCGGTCCGCTCCCGCGGCGGCCCATCAGGCCCATTGCCTGAGTAGTGGTTTATACCTATCTATACCCTTCAATCCCTTTTTCTTCTAGGAATCTATCCAAACCTTCTTTGAAACCATTTAATGTTTTCTTGTCTACAACAGCCTCTGGAAGCGCGTTCCATGTATCCACCACCCTCTGAGTGAAAAAGAACTTCCTAGCGTTTGTTCTAAACCTGTCCCCTTTCAATTTCTTCGAGTGACCCCTTGTACTTGTGGTGCCCCATAATTTGAAAAATCTGTCCCTGTCTACTTTTTCTATGCCCTTCAGGATCTTGAAGGTTTCTATCATGTCTCCTCTAAGTCTCTGCTTTTCCAGGGAGAAAAGTCCCAACTGCTTCAATCTGTCGGTATATGGGAGATTTTCCATTCCCTTTATCAGTTTAGTTGCTCTTCTCTGTACTCCCTCAAGTACTGCCATGTCCTTCTTGAGGTACGGCGACCAGTACTGGACACAGTACTCCAGATGCGGCCGCACCATTGCACGATACAGCGGCATGATGACTTCCTTCGTCCTGGTCGTAATACCCTTCTTAATGATACCCAACATTCTGTTAGCTTTCTTTGAGGCTGTAGCGCACTGCGCCGATGTCTTCAGTGTTGCGTCTACCATCACTCCCAGGTCTCTCTCCAGGTTACTGACCCCTAGCGGTGTTCCCCCCATTCTGTATGTGAACATCGGGTTCTTTTTCCCCACGTGCATGACCTTGCATTTCCCTATGTTGAAGCTCATTTGCCATTTTTCGGCCCACTTTTCCAGCTGCGTTAGATCCTTTTGGAGATTTTCGCAGTCTCCCCTAGTTTGAGCCCTGCTGTATAGTTTGGTGTCATCTGCAAATTTAATAACCTCACACTTGGTTCCCGCCTCTAGGTCGTTTATGTAGATATTGAACAGGAGCGGTCCCAGCACCGACCCCTGCGGAACTCCGCTCGTGACCCCTTTCCAGTCTGAGTAATGGCCCTTTACGCCAACCCTCTGTTCCCTGTTCGCCAGCCAGTTTTTGATCCATCGGTGGATCACCCCTTGTACCCCGTGGTTCCATATCTTCTTAAGCAGCCTTTCGTGTGGTACCTTGTCGAAGGCTTTTTGGAAGTCAAGGTAAATGATATCTATAGATTCCCCTTTATCCACCTGGTTGTTTACCCCCTCGAAGAAGTGCAATAAGTTTGTGAGGCATGACCTACCCTTGCAGAAGCCATGCTGACTCGGTTTTAGCTGCTCATTGTTTTCGATGTGTTCACAGATGATGTCCTTAATCAGTGCCTCCATCATCTTTCCTGGGACTGAGGTCAGGCTCACTGGCCTGTAGTTTCCTGGGTCTCCCCTTGAGCCCTTCTTGAAGATGGGCGTGACATTTGCTATTTTCCAGTCCTTCGGGATCTCTCCGGTTTTTAAGGATAGGCTGTATATTTGTCGAAGTGGCTCCGCTATTTCGTTTTTTAGTTCCTTGAGTACCCTTGGGTGAATGCCGTCCGGACCTGGAGATTTGTCGCTCTTTAGTCTGTCTATCTGCTTGAGTACATCTTCTTGGCTTACCTCTAAATTGACCAGTTTTACATCTTGGTCTCCTTTTCCGCTCTCTTCAGGTTCTGGGATGTTAGTTATATCTTCCCTCGTGAAAACTGACGTGAAGAACTCATTTAACCTGTCAGCTATTTCTTTCTCTTCCTTTACCACTCCCTTCCTGTCTCCATCATCCAATGGTCCCACTTCTTCTCTTGCCGGTTGCTTCCCCTTGACGTATCTGAAGAAAGGCTTGAAGTTTGTTGCTTCCTCTGCCAGTCTCTCTTCATATTCTCTTTTTGCTTTTCTAACCACTCGGTGACACTCCTTCTGGTGTTCTTTGTGCATTTTTTGGTTCTCCTCTGTTTTGCAAAAGGATTGTGAAAAATTGCAATAAGATCCTGCAAAACTGGGAGATAGCATAAAAATGGCAGATGACATTTAATATAGTTTCTTTCTACAAGTACAGAGTGGGGCATGTGGGAAAGAAGAACCCAAACTATGTGGGTTCCACATAAGGAGTTATAGCCCAGGAAAAGGATCTAAGGGAAAGTGTGGAGCAGTGGTTAAAGCTACAGCTTCAGCACCCTGCGGTTGTGGGTTCAAACTGCTCCTTGTGACCCTGGGCAAGTCACTCAATTCCCCCATTGCCCCAGGTACATTAGATAGATTCTGAGCACACCAGGACAGACAGGGAAAAATGATTGAGTACCTGAATAAATTCATGTAAACCATTCTGAGCTCCCCTGGGAGAACAGTATAGAAAATTGAATAAATAAATCATTGATGATACATTGAAACCCTCAGCTCAGTGTGCAGCAGTAGCTAAGAAAGCAAACATAATGTTAGGATTTATAAGAAAAAGGATGGAAAACAAAGATGAGAATGTTATAATGTCTTTTTATCTCTCTGTGGTGCAGCCACACCTCAAATATGGTGTGCAATTCTAGCCACTGCATCACAAAAAATAAATAATAGAAGTAGAAAATTTACAAAGAAGAGCGACAAAAATGAGAAAGAAGATGGTACGATGTCCCTATGAGGAAAAGTTAAAGCTGCTAGGGCTTTTCAGTCTGAAAAAGAAATGGCTCAGGAGAGATATGGTAGAGGTTTATAAAATACTGAGTGGAGTGGAATAGGTAGATTTGAATTGCTTGTTTACTCTTTTCAAATGCACTAAGACTAGGGGGCAGGCAATGAAACTACCAAATAGTAGATTCAGTGGCATACAAAGGCGGGGTGGGGGGACAGTCCACCCCGGGTGCAGCCTTAGGGGGGGTGCACAGCCGGCAGGTCCGAAAAATTCCTGGGCTGCGACGGCACTCAGCGGCATCGGCACCCTCCCCCTCCGCGACGGCACTCTGTGGCATCGGCACCCCCCCTGCCCCGCGACAGCACTCAAGTTCGGCCTCCTTCTCCCGGCATCAGCAGAACTTCAGATCGGCAACAGGTGCTCAGTCAAAAGCTTCCCCTGACTCAGCTTTCTGTTTCCGCCCAGGCAGTTCAGTCAGGGGAAGCTTTTGACTGAGCACCTGTTGCCGATCTGAAGTTCTGCTGATGCCGGGAGAAGGATGCCGAACTTGAGTGCTGTCGCGGGGCAGGGAGGGCGCCAATGCCACTGAGTGCCATCGCGTAGGGGGGGGGGCGCCGATGCTGCTCAGTGTGTCGCGGGGGGCTTGCCGATCTTGTTGCCAAAATCGGAAAGGTGAGGGAGAATGATGGGCCTGTGGTGGATGGAGAGATTGAGAGCAGGGGATAGATGATGGAAGTGGGGGAAAGAGAGAGAAGGGGCAGTTGATGGAAGTGGAGAGAAGAGGGCAGATGATGGAAGTGGGGAAAGAGAGAGAAGGGGCAGATGATGGAAGTGAGGAGAAGGGGCAGATGATGGAAGTGGGGAGAGAGAAGAGGGCAGATGATGGAAGGAAGGGGGGAAAGAGAGAGAAGGGGCAGATGATGGAAGTGGGGAGAAGGGGCAGATGATGGAAGTGGGGAGAGAGAAGAGGGCAGATGATGGAAGTGGGGGAAAGAGAGAAGGGGCAGATGATAGAAGTGGAGAGAAGGGAGAGAGAGAAGAGGGCAGATGATGGAAGTGGGGGGAAAGAGAGAGAAGGGGCAGATGATGGAAGTGGGGAGAGAGAAGAGGGCAGATGATGGAAGGAGGGGGGAAGAGAGAGAAGGGGCAGATGATGGAAGTGGAGAGAAGGGGGAGAGAGAAGAGGGCAGATGATGGAAGTGGACTGAAGGGGGAGAGAGAAGAAGGCAGATGATGGAAGTGAGGGGAAAAAGAGAGAAGGGGAAGATGATGGAAGTGGGGAGAGAGAAGAGGGCAGATGATGGAAGGAGGGGGGAAGAGAGAGAAGGGGCAGATGATGGAAGTGGAGAAAAGGGGGAGAGAGAAGAGGCAGATGATGGAAGTGGACCGAAGGGGGAGAGAGAAGAAGGCAGATGATGGAAGTGAGGGGAAAAAGAGAGAAGGGGAAGATAATGGAAGTGGGGAGAGAGAAGAGGGCAGATGATGGAAGTGGGGGAAAGAGAGAAGGGGCAGATGATGGAAGTGGAGAGAAAGGAGAGAGAGAAGAGGGCAGAGGATGGAAGGAGGGGTTTAAATAAAAGGATGGCACATGATGGGGGAAAAGGATTGAGTTAGGGAACTACTGGAGGGGGTGAGGGAAAGAGGTGGCGAGCAGTAGGTAGACATTAAAAAAGGAAATTGATGAGAGGGTAGTAAGAACGTAATCTAGATGGATGCAGAAAATAAATTGAAAATGAAAATGAGGGAAGAAAGGGATTGCAGAAGAGAGGTGTGGGAGAGGGAAGGAGAGGAGAGAGATGCCAGACCAATGGGGGTGAAAGGAGAGATGGAAGGGGGAGGCATACAGTTTCTGAAGGGGCAAAGAAAGAAAGAAGATCCCATATAGGGGCAGAGAGATGGCAGACAGTGGATGGAAGGAAGAGAGTAACAAGAAGATGGGAAAAGCAGAAACCAGAGAAGACAAAGGTAGAACAAAAATTTTCTATTTATTTGTTGCTTTAGGAGACATATGTCACTGTTTCTGTGGTGTTGCATTGTATGCAGAGTCCAGCTTCTTGCTGGTTCAATTTAACCTTTGTCTATGTATTTCTATTTTATCCCCCCTTTTACAAAACTGTGGAGCATTTTTTAGCGCCAGCCGTGGTGGTAGCAGCTCTGATGCTCAGAATTCTATGAGCGTCAGAGCTGTTACCACCGTGGCTAAAATCCACACTACAGTTTTGTAAAAGAGGGAGGGGTTAGGTTGTGATGACATATTCCATACTAGGCGAAGGTATTTTCAGTGTTCTGTGTGTTCGAAAAACATGGTTTTCTGTTAGGATTGACAGTGTAGGATTGATCTGTACTAGTCTGGCTTGTTTAGTTTTACAATGGGTGTATTGATGTACTGCTCACTGCAGTATGTAAGATGCTGCCTTTTCCTAGGTACTCATGTGTGACGTGTGGCTTGTTACTAAAAATCATGTTTTTTGTACAGATGGGGGGTGTGTGTGCCAAAAAATGATGGGCCCCAGGTGTCACATATGCTAGGTACGCCACTGAGTAGATTTAAAAACAAATCAGAGAAAATATTTCTTCACTTAACATGTAATTAAACTCTGGAATTTGTTGTTAGCAGGGTATAAAAATAGGTTTGGATAATTTCCAAAAAGTATATAAGCTATTATTAAGATGAACTTGGAAAAATCCCTTCCTTATCCCTAGGACCCAGTATCCTGTTTCTAAGAGTGGCCAATCTAGGCCATAAGTTCCATGCCATAAGTTCTGATCAGCAGAAGATAAGTGAATAAGTTTTTCTTCTATCTTTTGTTTTTACTAGCAAAGCACATCATAAAGCTTTTGTTTTCATTGAAGGTTTTTTTGCCGATGAGGTGACCACTCAATCACCTTTAGCAAACCACTTCAGTGGAGGTGGGAGGGCCTTTGTCTAAGGCTTTTTCCTTCAGCTTGAATCAGCTAATGGCCTATGCTGTTCTTATATTATATCATTGGACATTTCAGCATCAAATGAAATTGAAAGTGTTTATTATATACAAATCTTTTCTTCATTTCATCCACTAAGGCACTGATTCTCATAATGGCACTCTAAGGCCTAGATTCACTAAACTCACTTTTCCAACCCGGTCCGTGGCCAAATCTTGCCGGTCGACTGAATTACTACACATCCTCGTGCAAATTAATTTGATAGGAGGCACGCCCCACAGCGACCTCATGGACTGCTGCAGAGCAATCCAGACTGGGGAGTCAATTCAGAGTGGTTCACATGAGCTTCAGTAATGGTGTTACAATACAATACAATAGGTATAAAGCATGAGTTTTCTCCTTTCATTTGCATGAAATTGAAAATATAGGCAACTAATGCAAGTTAATTTAATCCATCACAGGCATTTTTTGTAATGAAATACAAAAAATGCAAATGCATACAAAACACTTCATTAAATCAAATAATACAGCTTCTGTTGAATGCCACATACTACACTATTTTCCCAGTCCAGGGACATCCAGCGACTAACATGGAGGGGGGGGGGGGCAATGTTTCTGGGTGCCATCTTAAATGGGCTGGAGCTTCTAAACAAGAATAGGGATCCCCTTTCCCTCCACCAAAGACTCCAACCTCACAACAGCCCCCCTGTTTGTATCCCCTATAGCCGCCTTCCCAAGCCTACCCTCATGAGTTCATGGTGGCCTAGAGGAAAAGGAGCAAGAACAGAACCCAGTTGCTTCTGACTCTGTCAGCACTGGGTTCAAAATGACACTGACAACCACTAGCTGTAGTTTTACCATAGGGAGAATGGAGCATGTCCAAATCTGAACTTCTTATTCCCCCTCCCCATGACCTATCTAAAATGTATCTTCATGCAAAAATGTAAAGTGGGAAATAGGGGTGAGAGCTAGGTGGTCACATCTCAGTAGGGTGGAGTTTGGCCTCTCAACCAAACGTATTCTGTTGATTGGTTAAATTCCTGCATAGCTCTGAATGTTTTACTGCTATGGTGTATCAATTTCCAGTCGCCTTAATGTTACATACCCTAGTTAGGATAATATGAGCTAGGATTTCAAGAAGGAAAAAAATAATTTACATTGAACAATTTTGATTTTTAATAGTGTTAATCTGTTTGCATAGTACTTTCATCAAAAGCACTTAACATACAATAAAATTTACACTGATTACTAATCTATTAAATTGAGAGCAATGCTATACATCTCATTTCTCCGTTTTCATATTCTTAGATCCAAGCTTTGATCAAGATAATTTTTAAATATATTTCAGCTGGTACACAAATAAATAATAAACATATTACATTATAATAATGTCAATTAATTTAAATATATTTTAAAGTACTTTGTTGTTGTTGCCTCAAAATGTACCAGACTTAAATTTGAGCTATATTACAGCTTGAGACCATTTCATTTCTTTTAATTTAGGATTTATTTACTAAAATATGTCAGAAGTACAAGTCTGAGAGTTATTACAATATATTTAAAATGCTATTCATAAAGGCTTCTAAGTGATGAATGTTTTCCACTAGAAATGGAGGAGTAGCCTAATAGATAAGGTAGTAGGCTATGAACCAAAGAAACTAGGTACAAATTCTTCTGCAATTTTTTTCTGATCTTGGATACGTCACTAATCCTCCATTGCTTCTGCCAAAAAATCTTAAACAGAAAACCCCCTGGTGTGGAGGAGTGGCCTAGTGGTTAGAGGTGCTACCTCAGAATTCCAAGGCTGTAGGTTCAAGCCCAGCATTGCTCCTTCTGACCCTGGGCAAGTCACTTAACTCTCAATTGCCCCAGGTACCTTAGCTAGATTGTGAGCTCACTGGGACAGATAGGGAAAATACTTAAGAGTACCTGATTAGATTGTGAATCACTCAGAAGGCTCTGCCAATGGCCACTATATCAAATATAAAAATAAATAAACTTGGAAACATTCTTACAGTACCAATTATAAACCACTATTTGCTCATTCTCAGCACCAATTAAGCTTTTTAATTAATTAAGGGCTCCTTTTACAAAGATGTGGTAGAGGTTTCTACCGTAGGCCGGTGAGGTAAATGCTCTGACGCTCATAGGAATTCTATGAGCATCAGTGCATTTACCTTGCTGATCCACGGTAGAAACCTCTACTGTAACTTTGTAAAAGCCAGTGGAAAGCAAGGTGCCTAGATTGGCATGTGCTAGGTGTGGCAATTTAGGTACCTAACTTTAGGCTTCTTTCATAGAATCAGGACCTTTGCATTTCCCAAAAAATGTTTTGTTTATTGAAGACCAATAATAAACCTGTGCAATCTTATTTATTTTCCATCTATATTTTGTTATAGCTTTAAGGATATTCAGATAGATGCAGTACGCTTCAATGATTGTTTTTAGAAGAACTGCTAGAATCCTCATACAATTCTTAAGCTAATAGCCACTTTTTAATTTTTATATGTTTTATATGATATAGTAATGTGCTTCAATAAATTAGATAAATATTCTTAAAACATTTAAACAATCATTGAAGCGTACTGCGTCTATCTGAATATCCTTAAAGCTATAACAAATATAGATGGAAAATAAATAAGATTGCACAGGCTTATTATTGGTGGTTAAATATTTTGGTGCAATTATAAAAACACCTAGCCAGACTGTGTGGGCTTGTTTATTGAAGAGACATTCAATAAGACTATAAAGGCAGTGAATTTATTTTTATGTATCCTAAGATGCAATAACAAACATTATGCCCACTATTAAAGTAATGTAATAACATGGTGATCAATTTATTTTATTTATTTATTTATTCAATTTTCTATACCATTCTCCCAAGGGAGCTCAGAATGGTTTACATTAATTTATTCAGGTACTCAAGCATTTTTCCCTGTCTGTCCCATTGGGTTCACAATCTATCTAATGTATCTGGGGGAATTAAATGACTTGCCCAGGGTCACAAGGAGCAGTGTGGATTTGAACCCACAATCCCAGGCTGCTGAGGCCGTTGCTTTAACCACTGTGCCACACACTCTACTTGGGGGTTGATATTCAACAGCATTGGCACTGAATATCCAGTCTTGCAGAGCCAGCTAACGTACAGCTGATTATGTATGATATTCAGCACTTAAACAGCTATCCCCCTCTTTTACGAAACTGCGATAGCAGTTTCTAGCATGGGGAGCTGCGCTTAATGACCCGCACTGCTCCTGACACTCATAGGAATTCAATGAGCATTGGGAGCTGTGTGGGCCATGGCTGCCGTGAGCTCCTGTAGTCTCTCGAGACTACGACAGGAGCTCACGGCAGCCATTTCCTATGAGTGATCTGCAGGAGCTTAGGAAGATCGTTCCTGCCCCGAAAACCAGCTAGACCACCAGGTAAGGCTTAAGGCAGGGATCTCAAAGTCCCTCCTTGAGGGCCGCAATCCAATCGGGTTTTCAGGATTTCCCCAATGAATATGCATTGAAAGCAGTGCGTGCACATAGATCTCATGCATATTCATTGGGGGAATCCTGAAAACCCGACTGAATTGCGGCCCTCAAGGAGGGACTTTGAGACCCCTGGCTTAAGGGATGCTGGGGGGGAAGCAGGGGCGGGGAGGGTTCAGAGCCGGCCTGAATATTATTCGCGTTTTTTTATATTCGCAGGCCGGCTCTGTCCCTAACCCCCATGATACGGAGGGAGAAGTGTAAATATGATTCAGATGCCTTTATTTGTTGGTGCCTCCCGGCACCTACCTTTTTTCTTAATTAGTTTTTTTATGCCACGGTCAATTTCTGCACCATTAATTGTCAAATAAAACACAAGCACTATTTGGGCGTATACCAGCATCTTCTGAACAGCGCCGTCCCTGAATTTATGAGCACCACAATGAAATAATAACACAAGTAGCCACTTTTAGGGAAAGAATATAATAGGTGTCTCTAGCATTTATCATGTGCTAATTGGTGTGCACTAAATCAGTTGGGCCATCTTAATAAAAGAACACCATAGGGATTTGTTAAATAAAAGTCTATTCTGTTTGGAAGTGATAGAGGCAGCTCTGAAGAAGAATTCAAGAAAGGGTAGGCTAAACCCAGGAGATCTTTGGTTTCAAAGCGCTGAAGACTCTCCTCCTCTTCTCCCTCTGTTTATATCCTTTTTTTGTTATCTTTTCTTTACAAACTGTAATTCTCCCTCCTTTCCTCTTGTCTGCTATCCTTCCCTTTGTCAAGCTTGTCTGGTCTGTTTAGGTCTTATCTGTTATTTGGTATTAGTATCCCATTTCATGTATTATTTTAATGTACAACGCTTTGAATTTTATGATTAGCGTTTAATGATCGATTTTACAGTCTTCTGCATTTCTCTTTTTGTTATGTCTCTAGAAACTGATGGTACTTGAGAAATGAAATGCTGGAATTTCAGTAACTTGAGTTGTCAGCATGCTACGAAGAGTCATTGGAACTGTTTCAGTGATACTGAAATGAAATGTAAAGTACAGTTTCAGGTAGATAGGCTTCATGAGGAGCACTGATATGAAGGGAAAATGTGTTTCATACTCCTTTGAATTGTTTTGACTGTGAGAAGTTATATCAGAAATATGGGAATAATTTCCTAGAGTGTTTTAAGAACAGTTCAGCAAGGCTGATGATAGCTTTTCAGCAAAGGTATTTGATGAAGGAACAATGGACATGATGGGGAGGTCCTCGTATGCCTTGTGCTGCTAGGATTAGTAGAAGGGGTTGGCTTTCAGCCTGCCAGAATTGTTGCAATGTAAAATATAGTCTGCAAATTATGCTTCTTTAGGATATACCACAGTTCAGTTAGCAACTGGATAAATTTGATGATATATGTCATTTTTAATATGAGGGGATGCAGTGCAACAGAGAAATGTTAGAGGGGTGTGACTGAACCTTTCAATATCTGAAAGCTTTTAATAAGATGCAGGCAAATGAAGTCTTCCACAGAAAATGAATTTCAAGGATAAGGGATTAATAAACTTGCAAGCATGATGGTAAAAGGCAAGATGAGAAAATACATCTTCGCTGAGAGAGAAGTAGATGCTTAAAAAGCCTACTAGCAGAGGTACAAGCAATTCTAAATGTCATACAATTTAAATAAGTTTGGAACAGACAGGCACAAAACACAGTGTGAGTAGCAGTGAAGATCCTAATGGCAGTGGTACTGTTCCAATGGACTTCCAAACTGACTGTGGCAATCTGGAATGAAAATCCATGGTAAAAACCCAAACACCAATGGGCGGGGGCAGGTTGAATATTTTTAGATATTAAAAAACCCATAGACCCATCTACAAACAATTATAGTATTATTATTATTTTAAACAGAGGAAAGAAGCCTCAGAATGAGCCTTAGAGACAGTGTATAGATCCAAGTACATTTCACGATACACCTTCTCTACTGAAAAAACTGACCATTCATCCTTATTTTCTGATTTCTATATTTTTACCAGTTTCCAGTTCACAATAGGACATTGCTGCCTACCACATGACATTTTACCTTTCTCAAGAGTCACTTATGTGAAACTCTGTCTAATATCTTCTGAAAATCCAGATATTTCATTGTGGTTACTTAAGAGTTTCTGTACTCATTTTAGATGTCTAAAAACTGACATTTTGACATCCATATTATATGGATGTCCAAATCCAAATTTTACAAAGGCAGGATATGGACATCTAATGCTGCAGTATTTCCATGTGGCAAGGGGGTATGATCTAGGTGAGTTTTAGGCAAGACTAGGGAGAGACCAAAATATGGATGTCCAACTCCAGTCAGAAAAGGGGAAGGGACCTCCAGGTCTAAAAAGATGTTTATTATTTAGACCTTCTTTTTGAAAATGGCTCTCCATATATTCAAGAAATTAATAAAAACAAATGTTTAAAATGTGAGGAAAAAGAAGCTATAATAATCCAAATAAGATCCAAATAAAGTAAATAAGAAAATGCATAAGCACTGCCAAGTAGTGGCGTACCAAGGGGGGGGTCCGCCCCGGGTACAAGCTCCAAGGGGGTGCACAGCCGGCTGGGTCCGGAACCTCTCGCGCTGCTCTAAATGGCACCAGCATGGTTGCTGTACTTATTCCAGAACCGAGTCGGCAGCCATGCTGAAGTGCAGGAAGGTCCCGTGATGACTGCGTCTACCGCCTCTGCTCCGGAAGAGGTAACTGACGTCGGGGGGAGAGAGGGGGGGTGGACCGGCAGCCGCAGTCATCGTGGGACCTTGCCGCAATTCCCTTTGTCTGCCACCCACCCTCCTCCGACGTCACTTACCTCTTCCGGAGCAGAGACAGCAGAAATAGTCATTGTGGGACCTTGCTGATTTGGATGGAGAGAGAAAGGAGCATAGCAGGGTGGTGGAAGGTGAGAAAGGGGGTCAGGGTGGTATGGAAGGGTGTGGAGATCAGAAAGGGGTCAGGGTAGCATGGAAGGGTGTGGAGGGTGAGAAAGGGGGTCAGGGTAGTATGGAAACGTGGTGGAGGAGAGAAAGGGGGCAGATGCTGATGGAATTGGTGTGCAGGAAAAGGGGAAAGAGACATAAGGGGGAAGGATACTGCATGGAATTGGGTTGGAGGGAAAGAAAGGGGGCAGATGTTCATGGAAGTGGGAGGAAGGGAGAGAAGAGAGTGAAATGCCAAACCAAGGGGTGTGGGAGAGGGAAGGAGAGGAGAGAGATGTCAGATTATTGGAGGAGGGAAGGGAAGAAGATGGATGTCAGACTAATGGGGATGAAGGGAGAGATGGAACTGGGAGGCATAAAGTTGCTGGAGGGGGAATAGGAGAGAAAATGCCATATAGAAGGGACAGAGAGAGGGTAGACAGTGGATGAAAGGAAGAGAGTGACAAGTAGATGAGGAAAGCAGAAACCAGAGAAGACAAGGTAGAAAAAAATTATATTTATTTATTTATTTCTGCTTTAGGGGAGATGCATCATTGTTTCTGTGGTGTTGCATTGTATGCAGAGTCCAGCTTCTTGGAGTTTCAGTTTAACCTTTGTCTATGTATTTTTATTCTATCTCCCCATTTACAAAACTGTAGAGCGTTTTTTGGCATTGGCTGTGGTGATAACAGCTCTGATGCTCAGGATTCTATGAGCATCTGAGCTGTTACCACCGTGGCTAAAAAACACACTACAGTTTTATAAAAGGGGGAGGGGTTAGTTTGTGATTAAATATTACAAACTAGGCGAAGGTGTTTTCTGTGTTCTGTGTGTTCAAAAAACATGGTTTTCTGTTAGGATTGACTATGTAGGATTGATCTGTACTAGTCTGGCTTGTTTAGTTTTACAATGGGTGTATTGATGTTGTACTGCTCACTGCAGTATGTAAGATGCTGCCTTTTCCTAGGCACTCATGTGTGACGTGTGGATTGTTACTAAAAATCATGTTTTTCATACAAATGGGGGTGGGGTCAAAAAATGATGGGCCCTGGGTGTCACATATGCTAGGTACATAGGCTATCGCCAAATTGAAACATTTGCTTGTTTTATAGACTGTGGAACTCAAGCATCTGCTGGTGTCACCTTTGGAACTAGTCCTGGTATGTAACCATCTTGCAGACTATCATCGATCCAATTGTCTATTATTTGAATTTATATGAAAATTTAAAAGTTTTTTTGGTTTCTCTTTTTAATCTTTTCTTCTTATTATTTTTGTGAACTAACTTATGTATGAATATGTGCAAAGCAAATATTGCTATATCTTCATATTTAAATTCTTATCTATTATTTAACTAAAACGTGACTATTTAGCCATCTATCAAGAGTTGTTAATGCGACGGAGGAACTCCGTTTCGCTCTACTTGATTTAGTTAGAGCTTCTTCAGGAAATATAAAATTTAACGATGGTAGACACTACAAGAGTAAAAAGAGAAATATTTATTTTTATTTTCTTTTTCATACATTTGCATCACCCATTCTTACATATAATTAATTCCTGAATTAACAACTTGACATTTTAGAAAACCACTCAGAGACCGTAAAGGTTCTAAGATTGTTATAGCCCTTATGTCTCTACGTTTAATCTACCTAGCATTGCTTACTTGCTTTTTACAGGATTTTCAAAAAGATTTTCAAAACTTGTTTCTCAAATTTTTACAAGATTTTCAAAAGCTTTTCAGCAGACTTTCAAAAGATTTTCAAAAGATTTCCAAAAGAGCATACTGTATTCAGGGTTTATAGGCAAAATTAAAGAGCTTACCTTTTTCTACACCTCGGCTTTCTTTTGCCATGGGAGACGCTGCTAGAGTTACTAGTGAAAGAGGCGTTTGTTCTTTTCACTTTTTAATGGACGAGTTACGTTGTTTATGTTGTTTGTGTCATTTACGTCATTTCTAATCTTTTGTTGTCTTTTGTTAAAGATATATTCAAAACTATATATTCAAAAAGTGTAAATAGCTCATGGTAGGAATTGTCCTCAAACGTTATCCTAACTACAATTAGATTTTGCCTTACCAACCCCATCGTTTTTTACTCTTATATTTAGGTCTGTTATTATCTACCTACCTGAATTCTCTATTGTAAATATGCTCTAAATTCTAGATGATCTACTTATACCACTCTTTACTCATTATTGTTTTTCCTTATATCTTATATTACAAGAATACCTGCCAATTCATGGTGATATTTAAACCATGAGGTTGTATACTATGTAGCCGATCGATCCACTTTTGTTCTAGTTGTAATAATTTTTTTCCCCTATCCCCCCCTCTTACTGATTCTGGAATCGTATCTATGATCATACATTGTAGCTGGTCAAAAGTATGGTTAAATGTCAAGCAGTGTGCTACCAAAAGCGCTTCTTTTCTTTGTAAGTGTAAACAGAATTTATGTTCTGTCATTCGGATATTCGTCCAATCCATCATCCTCTCCAAACTTGACTACTGCAATGCCATTTACTTATGCCTAACAAAAAAAGTCTTCAAAGGCTCCAGCTTATCCAGAATACTGCAGCCAAGTTGACCTTTGCAAAACGCAAATCTGACCATGTCTCCCCACTCCTGTCCAATCTTCACTGGCTCTCAGTGATTTCCAGAATCCATTTCAAATGCTCTTGCCTGGCTTTTAAGATCATTCACGGCATCCTTCCTCTCCTAAGCACACTATCCTTTAACTCCTTGAGTCCTGACTCCACCAGACCCGCCCAAAGATATAAACTATCCTTCCCCTCTCTACGCGGTATTCTCTATACAGGTAAACTGGGAAAATCTCTTCTCTTCAAATTCATAGGTCTCTGGAACGACCTTACTATCCCGTTGCGGAACCTGGGCTCTCTCCAACTATTCCGCAAGCAACTGAAAACTTGGCTCTTCTCTAACATGTAATTCTATTTCCCCCCTTACTCTTCCATTCTATATATAAGCTCATGTAAACCTTTTCCTTTCTCTTCTTATATTTTAAGTTCTTGTAAACCATGCCGAGCTCCACTTCCGTGGAGAGGATGTGATTTATAAACGTGAGGTTTAGTTTAGTTTAGTTGTTTTACCAATATAAATTTTTTGACATGGACATTTAATTAAATATACTACATATTTTGATCTGCAAGTCGTCTGATAACGTAACTTGTATATCTTGTGATTTAGAGGATTTTCAAATGATTCTGATATGTTTGGCATTTTCCACATTTCAAATGAAAACCATTAAAGACTTCCTTGGATTGTACAACGTCCAGTTTTAAACTCAGGACTTCTTTTAAATTACGCGCTCTAGAAAAGGCCGTGTAATTTTACATTTTCAAAACATGGATTTCTTTGTACTATTCTCCAATGATTGCGTATAATTTGAGTGATTTGTGATGATTCTGTATTATATCTCAATACACAAGTCTGATACTCTTCTTGAGAGCTACTTACTGTTGCTTGTCCATTTTGATATGTAGACGTAGAAGGATCTCCTATAGTGTTGGGTCTTGGTTGTAAAAGCCACTAAGAACATAAGAACATAAGCAATGCCTCCGCTTGGTCAGACCTGAGGTCCATCGTGCCCAGCAGTCCGCTCACACGGTGACCCAACAGGTCCAGGTCCTCTATCTATACCCCTCTATCTCCTTTTCCAGCAGGAAATTGTCCAATCCTTTCTTGAACCCCAATACCGTACTCTGCCCTATTACGCCCTCTGGAAGCGCCCTCTGGAAGCACTCTTGATTATTATTTTTCACCCTGCGGTATGATTTTCGGAGTACTCTTTCTGAATAACCTCTGTATTTTAGGTCTTTTGCCAATTTATTTGCTGATTTTTTAAAATCCTCAGTGTGTATGCAAATACGTCTGTATCTTAGAAATTTTGCTAACGGTAAGCTGTCTTCGAGGGCTGTCGGATGGCAACTGTAATATTGCAGAAGACACGTAGGCCCTGATTCTGTATAGGACGCCTGGGAGAGGTGTCCTATACAGAATCGGGCCTACACTAACCCTGATTCTGTAACCGGCGTCCATGTTACAGACGCCGGTTAGAGAATCGGGTTAGAGTAGACGCGGCCGCTACACTTATCGCGGCAAGGGATAAGTATAGCGGCCGCCTGTCCGATCGCCGGCAGGAGGGTGCTGAACCCCTCCTGCCGGAACACCCCCCCCAAACTCCCAATTGCCGGCAGGAGGGTGCCGAAACCCCCTGCCGGAAAGCCGCCACCGCCCCTGCCCCCAAAACTCTAGATCACCGGCAGGAGGGTGCCGAACCCCTCCTACCGGAAAGCCGCTCCCAAACTCCCAATCGCCGGCAGGAGGGTGCCCAACCCCTCCTGCCGCAACACCCCCCCAACTCCCAATCGCTGGCAGGAGGGTGCCGAACCCCTCCTGCCGGAACACCCCCCCAAACTCCCAATTGCTGGCAGGAGGGTGCCCAACCCCTCCTGCCAGAAAGCCGGACCCCCTCCGGACCCCCCATGCTAAAGACCTCCCTCCCGACGACTCCCCTAATCTCCCCCCCAACTAACTTCCCCCCTCAACTAACCTTTAAATGTTGACCGGCTGAACGGGTCTTGCTGCCATCCAGCCGACAGGCCTGCCTTGTCGAAATGAGACGGGCCCGCCCCTTCCCAGCCCATCCCCACTAAGTCTAAGGCCTGATTGGCCCAGGCTCTAGAAGCCTGGACCAATCAGGTCTTAGGCATTGTGGGTCCGCCCATCCCCACTAATCCTAAGGCCTGATTGGCCCTGGTGCCTACGATTGGGAGTTTGGGGGCGGCTTTCTGGCAGGAGGGGCTCGGCACCCTCCTGCCAGTGATCTAGAGTTTTGGGGGGCAGGGGCGGCTTTCCGGCAGGAGGGGTTGGGCACCCTCCTTCCGGCGATTGGGAGTTTGGAGGGGGTTTCCCGGCAAGAGGGGTTAGGCACCCTCCTGCCGGCGATTGGGAGTTTGGGGGTGGCTTTCCAGCAGGAGGGGTTCGGCACCCTCCTGCTGGCGATTGGGAGTTTGGAGGGGGTGTTCCGGCAAGAGGGGTTAGGCACCCTCCTGCCGGCGATTGGGAGTTTGGGGGGTGAGGGGGTGGCGTTCCGGCAGGAGGGGTTGGGCACCCTCCTGCTGGTGATTGGACAGGCGGCCACGGCCGCTATACTTATTGCGGCAGGGAGATCCCTTGCCGCGATAAGTATAGCGGCCTCGTCTACTTACAATGTAGGCCAGCATTTTGCTGGCCTACATTTTAAGCGTCTCTTCCTCTACTAGGGAGATGCGTAGGGCCGCCTAGGTTCGCCTAAGTCCCTTAGGCGAGCTTAGGCATCTTGCAGTCCTCCCTAGGCTCCCGGAGGCGCCTTCAATATATGCGGCCTGCCTGGGGAGCATTTTTTCTTTTTTTAAACGTGCATCCCGATTGGCTGATTAGACAGCTGTAGAATGTCTACAGCTGGTTAAAATCAGGATGGCACTTTGCAGAGTCAGGGCCGTAGTGTCTGTTGGTTTGACATACAGTTTCAACTCAAATCTGCCTTGTGGTTTACTAACCCATGTATCTAGGAAATTAATTCCCTCTGTCAATTAGTTCATTGTAAATTGAATATTGGTATCTCGGGTGTTTAACCAATTAACAAACTCTATAAGATTATCATTGGTGCCTTGCCATATAAGAAATACATTGTCGATGTATCTTTTCCATCCCTTAATGTATTGTGTACACTGATTAAACTTTAAGAACTTTTCTTCATAATTTTTCATATAAAGGCACGCCACAGATGGGGCGCAGGATGCGTCCATTGCTACCCCTTTGATCTGTAAATGTAGACTTGTGCCGTCTGTGAAGACGTTTTTAGTTAATGTCAACTGTAATAATGTCATAATGAATTCTGTTGGGCATTGATGTGTACTCTAGAATTCAAAGCTTCCTGTGCTATTTCTAAACATTTATATTGTGGAAGTGATATGTACAATGACACTATATCTAGGGTAACTAGAATCGTCGGTTGGTTACCGATTTCTACCATCTGCAATTATAAGAGGAACTGACTAGTATCTTTAATGTATGAATCACTCATTTCCACTAGAGGTTTTAAATAATAATCTACAAAAATAGACAATGGTTCTAGTACTGAGTTTTTGGAGGAAATGATAGGCCGCCCTGGAGATTTTACTAATCTTTTGTGTATTTTTGGTACTAAATAAATCCATGGAATGGATGTATTTTCCGTGTTTAGATATTGGAACTCATGTTTCATAATGTACCCTTCATCAAAGCCTTCCTGGGTTAAAGTTAAAACTTGAGCTTTTATTTGGGGTGTTGGATCATGATCTAACGTAATATAAGTAGTTACATCTGATAACTGTTGAATTAATTCCGATTTATAATCCTTTTCATTCCAAATTACGGTGGCTCCTCCCTTGTCTGCTCTGCTGATAACGACCGTTGGATCCTGTTGTAAACCAGATAAAGCTGTTTGTTCTTCTTTGAAGAGGTTGTATGACTCAATTTTTTAAAAAGCAGAAAGATCAAACGCCTCTTTCACTAGTAACTCTAGCGGCGTCTCCCACGGCAAAAGAAAGCCGAGGTGTAGAATAAGGTAAGCTCTTCAATTTTGCCTATCAACCCTGAATACAGTATGCTCTTTTGGAAATCTTTTGGAAAATCTTTTGAAAGTCTGCTGAAAAGCTTTTCAAAATCTTGTAAAAATTTGAGAAACAGGTTTTGAAAATCTTTTTGAAAATCCTGTAAAAAGCAAGTAAGCAATGCTAGGTAGGTTAAACATAGAGACATTAGGGTTATAACAATCTTAGAACCTTTATGGGCTCTGAGTGATTTTCTAAAATGCCAAGTTGTTAATTCAGGAATTAATTATATGTAAGAATGGGTGATACAAATGTATGAAAAAGAAAATAAAAACAAATATTTCTCTTTTTACTCTTGTAGCGACTACCATCGTTAAATTTCAAATTTCCTGAAGAAGCTCTAATTAAACCAAGTAGAGTGAAACGGAGTTCCTCCGTCGCATTAACAACGTTGGATAGATGGCTAAACAGTCACGTTTAAGTTAAGTAATAGATAAGAACTTAAATAAGAAGATATAGCATTATTTGCTGTGCACGTATTCATACATAAGTTAGTTCACAAAAATAATAAGAAAAGATTAAAAACAAAAAAACAAAAAACTTTTAAATTTTCATATAAATTGGACCGATGATAGTCTGCAAGATGGTTACACACCGGGACTAGTTCCAAAGGTGACACCAGCAGACGCTTGAGTTCCACAGTCTATAAAACAAGTGAATGTTTCAATTTGGCGATAGCCTATGAAGGTAGAGATTATTGTGTGATACATTAAGTAATTGAGCTGTTTAACATATGCTAGGTATGCCACTGCTGCCAAGTGTATACATTGTAGGTCTGATTCTCTATAGGACGCCCAGCCTCAGCAACTGCCTAAACGGCTTTTGAGAATCACACATAGGCATCCTCTACAGAAACACTTCTGTTCTACTGGACAGATGCCTAACCCCGCCTAACCACCTTGCTTCTCTAACTGGCGTCTATGTCACAGGCACCATTTAGAGAAATGTGTTACCGTTGAGTTGATCGCGGCAAGGGATTCTCCCTGCTGCAATCAGCTGAACATCAGCTGCAGTGACAGGAAACCCCCGAACTCCCTCCGCAAGTTTCCTGGCAGGAGGGATGCCCTCTCTCTCCTGCCAAAACCCCTGAACCCCTCCCCCCACCCCCCCCCACACACACACACGACTGTCTGTGGCAGAAGGAGTGCCCAATTCCCCCTGTTACTAACCCCCTCCCCCGGGTGCTTTTTCTTAAAGGTAATCTTGACAATAATCTCACTGGATTGGGTTTTGGGTTTCAATAAATTTTCATTACTTTCGTTTCAGTCTCAGGAAAAAAAAGTGTTAACTATAATCCATACCAAAAATCAGACCTAGGTCATTTTATGCTGTATCTGTATAAGCCTATGCATGATTCCTTACTTTGATTTATCAAGCTATTAGCATGCACGGAGAGTCTACTACAGAATCTGATTACCTTGTATATCAAAATGACAGATCTACAGCCATTGTGACAGTATTACAGCTTACAAGTACTGAAGGCCAATTAATATCTCATAAATCATACCAAACTCACCAAATCCTGGCATATTTTGGAAGCCTGTCAGATCATCTTGAATAAGGCTATTATGATATCACAATGAATAAGGGAATGCATTTTAAAATGCTGAAGAACGTATGTCAGCTATGGTTTCAGGGCATGTAATGAAGAAAAGAAGCATATATCACAATGAAAAATCACAAAAGAATATGTATTCTATCTTAGCATCACCCATAGCCAAAAATGAAAATACAACTTGTGTAACAAGTTTCAAACAGGATTCTACCAGTGCTATTTTTAGTACCTATAATTGAATTACTTAGGTTATTAAAATATTTCTGTTAATTGAAATAATGTCAGAACTGTGACAACATAAATTAAGTGTTTCAATAAGTATAGGTTATGTATGTCATACTTATGATTTTCTCTAACAGAACAAACTATAGAGCTTGGCTATACCCAAATAAAATCATAAGAGTTGTCATACTGGGATAAAACAAAGGTCTGTCAAGTCTAGTACCATATTTCCAACTGTGACCAACCCTGGATACAAGTAACTGACAAGATCCCAAGGAGAAAAGCATATTTTATGACTTTTTTTCTGTATTGTGTTAGTATAATTTTTAGTCTTTGTTTATGATATTTTTTTTTAAATTTCAATAAAATATTTATGGAAAAAAAATGATTTTATGCTGCTTATCCTAGGAATATATTTATCTCTCTTCGCTTATCTCCCCGTGTCTCCCCCCCACCCCCATCCTGCCAGAAATCCAAATGTGAAAATCAACACACTATTCTCATACGCATATTTGTAATCCAGTCAAAGCACGGGAGCTCCATGCTTTGACTGGATTACATGGGAACTCCATGCTTTGACTGGATTATAAATATGCGTATGAGAATAGCATGCTGATTTTCACATTTGGATTTCTGGCAGCATGGTTATAACCATCCAAAGCTAAGTACTGTTGGAACTTCTTTTCTTATATATATATATATTTATTATTTTTTTTTTTTTTGGGGGGGGGTGTTGTATGAGCTCTATGTTTACCTTGATTATTTTGGGAGTGGTATCCGGAGGACGGATATGGTCCCTCTCCACAAAAGTGGAAATAAGAAAGAAGTAGGGAATTATAGGCCGGTAAGTCTGACTTCTATGGTAAGCAAACTAATGGAAACACTTTTAAAACAGAGAATGGTGAAGTTTCTGGAAGCCTGTGGATTACAGGACCGGAGGCAACATGGATTCACTAGAGGTAGGACTGGTCAGACAAACCATATCAATTTCTTTGACTGGTGATCAGAGAATTAGATAGAGGCAGTGTGCTAGATATGACATATTTAGATTTTAGCAAAGTCTTTGACAGTGTTCCACATAGATGTCTAATAAATAAACTGAGTGTCCTCGGAATGGGTCCCAAAGTGATGGGCTGGTTCAAGAACTGGTTGAGTGGAAGGTGACAGACGGTAATGATCAATGGAGATCGCTCTGAGGAAAGGGATGTTACCAGTGGTGTGCCTCAAGGTTCTGTTTTTGGGCCTGTTCTTTTTAACATGTTTATAAATGATATTGCTGAAGGGTTGTCAGGTAAGATTTGCCTCTTTGCAGATGATCTCAAAATCTGTAATACAGTAGATACCCAGAATTATGTGAATAACATGAAGAAAGATCTTGCGAAGCCTGAAGAATGGTCTAAGAAATGTAAGGTCATGCTTTTGGGCTGCAAAAACCCAAAGGAACAGTACAGTTTAGGGGGGTGAAGAGTTTATGTGCATGACAGAAGAGTGGGACTTGGGTATGGTTGTATGTGATGATCTTAAGGTGGCCAAATAGGTTTAAAATATGATGGCAAAAGATAGAAGGATACTAGGGTGCATAGGGAGAGGTATGGCCAGTAGTAAATAAGAGGTATTGATGCCCCTGTATAAGACTTTGGTGAGACCTCATTTAGAATATTGTGTACAATTCTGGAGGATGCATGTTTAAAAAGATATAAAAAGGATGGAGTCGGTCCAGAGGAAGGCTATTAAAATGGTATGTGGTCTTTGTCATAAGATGTATGGGAACAGGCTTAAATATCTCAATCTATATACTTTGGAGGAAATGCGGAAGAGGGGAGATATGATAGAAACATTTAAATACCTATGTGATGTAAATGTAACATAGTAACATAGTAGATGACGGCAGTTAAGACCCGAATGGTCCATCCAGTCTGCCCAACCTGATTCAATCTAAAAATTTGTTTGTTTTTTCTTAGCTATTTCTGGGCAAGAATCCAAAGCTCTGCCTGATACTGTTCTTAGGTTCCAACTACTGAAGTCTCCGTCAAAACTCACTCTAGCCCAGTGGTCTCAAACTCGCGGCCCAGGGGCCACATGCAGCCCGCCAGGTACTATTTTGAGGCCCTTGGTATGTTTATCATAATCACAAAAGTAAAATAAAACAGTTTCTTGATCATATGTGTCTTTAGCTATAAATGACAATATTATTATTAAGACTTAGCCAAAAGGAAAGATTTATAAACTATAAAGAGTTTTACCTCATGCAAAATTGTCATTTCTTTAATAAGACATTAACTATTTTTTTCTGAGGCCCTCCAAGGACCTACAAATCCAAAATGTGGCCCTGCAAAGGGTTTGAGTTTGAGGCCACTGCTCTAGCCCATCTACACCATCCCAGCCATTGAAGTCCTACCCAGCCAATCTCAACCAAATGGCCATATACAGATACAGACCATGCAAGTCTGCCCAGTGCTGGCCTTAGTTCTTCAATATTTACTATTCTTTTCTGATTCTAGATCCTCTGTGTTCATCCCATGCTTTTTTGAATTCCAGCACTGTTTTCGTCTCCACCACCTCTCTCGGGAGCACATTCCACGCATCCACCACCTTCTCCATAAATAAGAATTTCCTTATATTGCTCTTGAGTCTACCACCCCTCAACCTCAAATTATGTTTTCTGGTTTTACCATTTTCCTTTCTCTGGAAAAGATTTTGTTCTACGTTAATACCTTTCAAGTATTTGAACATCTGAATCCTATCTCCCCTGCCCCTCCTTTCCTCTAGGACAGTGATTCCCAACCCTGTCCTGGAGGAACACCAGGCCAATCGGGTTTTCAGGCTAGCCCTAATGAATATGCATGAGAGAGATTTGCATATGATGGAAGTGATAGGCATGCAAATTTGCTTCATGCATATTCATTAGGGCTAGCCTGAAAACCCAATTGGCCTGGTGTTCCTCCAGGACAGGGTTGGGAACCACTGCTCTAGGATATATATATTCAGGGCTTCCAGTCTCTCCTCATACGTCTTTTGGAGCAAACCTCCTATCATTTTCGTTGCACTCCTCTGAACTGCTTCAAGTCTTCTTGTGTCCTTCGCCACATACGGTCTCCAAAACTGAACATGATACTCCAAGTGGGGCTTCACCAACGACCAGTACAGGGGCATCAACACATTCATTCTTCTACTGGTTACACCTCTCTTTATACAGCCCATCATCCTTCTGCTAGTACCCACCGCCTTGTCACACTGGATTTTGCCTTAAAATCTTTGGATACTATCACCCCAAGGTCCCTCTCCACAACCGTTGTGACCAACCCAGCACTAATGCTGGCTTGCTCCCAAGAGAATGCAGCATCAGGAACTTACATTCCTTTACTAGAAGAGCTGACCAGGTCAGTAGCCATAGTCAGGAGTCAGCTGGCTACTCCCAGGCAGTGAAGCTGAGTAAGTCAGAGACTGGTTACCTAGCCACACACAAAGGACACCTCAGGAGAAGTTTATTTCTGAGCCAAGAAGGTTTACTGTTTTTAAAGTGAAGCCTGTTATTTTGAGACAGTCCCTTAAAAAGCAGTAGGAAAAAGCCAGGCTCTACAGCTTAGAGAGCCAGATCTCCTCCCCCACTCCAGGTGTAGCGGGCATCGCTATCCCAAGCATAAAATGCAGAGCTTGGAACAGCAGACGGGGGAGCAGGTGAAACAGCTGCAAGAGCAGCAGTAGGAGAAGGAGCTGGTGGAAGCTGGGACCAAGGGAGCAAAGCAGTGCCTTGCTGAGTTATGGTTGGGCTAAGAGGTGGAAATGTGTGAGGAGGAAGTTGCTTCACCCCAAACCTCCAGAGAACAACCAGGTTGGGAGGCAATAGACACCACCTGTGGGCCAGAGGAAGCCAAGATTTTCCCTGACTTTATGGAGGTGGGTCCCTGAAAAGCTTATTAAACCTTTGAATTGTATGGTTTTGAGGGTTTTTTTTGTTTTTTTTTCTTTTCCCTTCAAGCTGGGCTGGGAAGCAGAAGCTTCTGTAGGAGGAAGCAAGAAGCTGATTTTGGGGGAGTTTTGTTTTTCTTCTTTTCCCCTGTCAATGTTTTGGAGTTTTTTTATTTTCCTGCAGTTCTCTGGCTGTGAGGTATTTTTCCCTACTGCTCAGGTTGGCAGTACTTTCAGCCAGGTGTGAACTATTGGGAATGTGTATCTGGGGAGAAGGCTCAAGAGCCCTAGAAGTCAGACCAAGAGGATTGGCATTTATTTTGAGTTTTTTCTAATGTGTAAACTTTTTTTCATTTGTGCAAGCCAGACCACACTTACCACTTCAACCAGGAGAAAGGGGAACAATTTTCCTTTCTTTGAAGTACTTACCAGCATAAAGCCATTACAGGACCTGATTAAACCTGTGAGACCACCTGCAGCGCCAAGTGCCCAGGCCAGAGTTTACTCCTAAGGGTTACCCTAGTTCCAGGGGAACATGCCAGGGATCCGAATCTAGTCCCCATGAGCAACATTTTCTATCCTGACTAGAGGCCTGGTGGGTGACATTGTGTATATCAGCTTCTCACATCCCATCATATACAGCTCCCCAAAGGCATTACTATGCATTTCTTTGCATTGAATTTTAGTTGCCAGATATTAGACCATTTCTCTGACTTTTGTAGATCCTTTTTCATGTTTTCCACTCCGTCCTCTTATCATCAGCAAAACGGCAAACCTTTCCTTCTAACCCTTCAGCAATGTCACTCACAAATATATTGAACAGGATTGGCCCCAGCACTGAACCCTGTGGGACTCCACTACTCACCTTTCCTTCCTCCGAGCGACTTCCATTAAACACCAACCTCTGACAATAATAATAATAATAATAATAAATAACAGTTTATATACCGCAGTACCGTTAAGTTCTATGCGGTTTACAAAAGATTAATGAAGTACAAGTAGAGAGAAGTTAAGGGATTTGTCAACAAGAGGGGGATGGGACAAGAGAACCGTTATAGAGGTGAAAGAGAGGAACGGGTCAACTGTCTAGATATTTCAGGAAAAGGTGAGTTTTGAGGCGCTTCCTGAATACCTCGTAAGTGGTGGGCGAGAGCAGTTGTTCTAGATCTTTACCCCATAACGCTGCTTGATGTGAGAGAAGGTGTTCATGGTGTTTTTTTAGTTTGCAACCTCTAACCGGGGGGGAACGAAGTGCATGTGGGAGCTTCTCTTGTGTCTATTGGATGAGAAGGAGAAGAGGTCGGTTATGTATTCAGGGGCTAGACCGTAAAAAACTTTAAAGCAGAGGCAGGCGAACTTAAACGTTACACGAGCTTCCAAGGGCAGCCAGTGTAGCTGTTTGTAGTATGGTGTCATGTGGTCAAATTTCTTCAGACCAAAGATAAGTCTGACCGCAGAATTTTGCATTAATTGTAAGCGTCGCATATTCTTTTGGGAGATTGCTAAATAGGCGATGTTACAGTAGTCGAGTTGACTTAGTACGAGGGATTGTACCAGGATTCTGAATGCAGAGTTGTCAAAATATGATTAAATGGATTTAAGCTTCCAGAGGGTGAAAAAACCCTTTCTGATTACGGAGTCCACCTGGTCCTTCATGGTTAGGCATTAGTCAAGAGTTACACCCAGTATTTTAATGGTGGGCTGTATGGGGTAGTTAAGTTTGTTGATGCCTAGTGGTGTTTTGGTGTCAAGCGGGTGTGGTGAAGCGATGAAAAATTTTGTCTTCTCTGTATTGAGCTTGAGCTTGAAGTCTGTCATCTAGTGCTCCATCAAGTTTATGGCTTCCATCAAGTTTATGACGTCTGTCTGTCAACCAGTTTCTAATCCAGTTCACTTTGGGTCCAAACTTCAGCCCTTCAAGTTTGTTCAAGAGCCTCCTATGAGGAACTGTGTCAAAGGCTTTGCCGAAATCTAAGTAAATTACATCTAGCATATGTTCTTGATCCAGTTCTCTGATCACCCAATCAAAAAATTCAATCAGGTTTGTTTTGCACGATTTACCTTTAGTAAAGCCATGTTGCTTCGGATCCTGTAGCCTATTAGATTCTAGGAAGTTCACTATCCTTTCTTTCAGCAACGCTTCCATTATTTTTCCAACAACCGAAGTAAGGCTTACCGGCCTGTAGTATCCCGTTCATCTCTGTGACCACTTTTGTGAATAGGGATCACATCCGCTCTTCTTCAATCTCCAGGAACCACTCCCCGTCTCCAGAGATTTGTTGAACAAGTTTTTAATAGGAACTGCCAGAACCTCTCTGAGCTACCTCAGTATCCTAGGATGGATCCCATCCGGTCCCATCGCTTTGTCCACCTTCAGTTTTTCAAGTTGTTCATAAATACTTTCCTCTGTGAACTACGCAGAATCTACTCCATTTTCTCGTGTAACTTTCCCAGACAACCTCAGTCCTTTTCCATGATTTTCTTCCGTGAACACAGAGCAGAAGTATTTGTTTAGCACATTTGCATTCTCCTCATCACTCTCCTAGCATCTTTTAGTTTAATAATTCCATTTTTCATCTTCCTCCTTTCACTGATATATCTGAAAAAAATTTTGTCTCCCTTTTTTACATTTTTTTGCCATTTGCTCTTCCACCTACCTTTACGCCAGACGTATCTCTTGGCTTCTTTCATTTTCTCCTGGTAGTACTTTTTGTACTCCTCTTCTTGTTTGTTTGTTTTTAATATTTCAGGAAAGCCAACTCTTTTGCCTTTATTTTCTCTGCCACTAGTTTGGAGAACCACGTCGGTTTCCTTTTTCTCTTCTCTTGTTAGTATTGTGTGGCCGACCACCACTGTAGCTGTTATATCAAATCAAACCATTTGATGATCACTACTTCCCAGGTGAGTATCCACAAGAACATTAGAGATACTCTCCCCATTTGTGAGGACCAGACCCAATATTGCTTTTTCCCTCGTGGGTTCCTTTACCATTTGTCTGAACAGAGCCTCTTGAAAGGCATCCACAATCTCCCTACTTTTTCCAGTCCGCATCCGGCAGGTTGAAATCTCCCAACAGTAGCACCTCCTCTTTCTTTCCAAACTTTTGGATATCAGCAATAAGATCTTTATCAATTTGCTGCAATTGAGTTGGAGATCTGTAGACTACACCCAAGTAGAAAGAAGTTCCATCTTCTCTTTTCAGAGCGATCCATATATCTTCTTCCTCTCCCCAGGTCCCTTGCATTTCAGTCACTTGGATATTGATCTTTACATGTGCATGAGTCGAGTCTCTTTCATTTGAAAGGAAGCTCTGGAATAAGAGGGCATAGGATGATAGGCTCAGGAGTAATCTAAGGAAATACTTTTTTACAGAAAGGGTGGTTTATGCGTGGAACAGTCTTCTGGAAGAAGTAGTGGAGACAGATACTGTGTCCAAATTCAAGAAAGCCTGGGATAGGCACATGAGATCTCTTAGAGAGAGGAAGAGATAATGGTTACTATGGATGTGCCATTTGGCCTTTATCCGCCATCATGTTTCTATGCCTGTAAAGGATGGTGTCTATGGAGTTTATGAGAGTACTTTATATATTTGTGGGAGGTGTCTGGAGGATTCCATTAGTTTTTGCACCTGCTGTTTTTTTTCAAGCTGGCATTTGTATTTCTCAGTGCAGATATAAATGCAGATGTGGAAATTTTTTGCTATCAACATGCATCTCCATTCTAGATGGGGACTATACTTTGAGATTTCAAGTCAACCTACACTACGTCTTATCTATGCCTCCATTTAAATCTATATGAGTTATGGATGTCCAAATCCCTGCCTGCATATGTAGCTTTAAATGCCATGATTAACACATAGATATGCTTTAAAACAACTTATCCAATGTATCAGAATATACAGCTGTCAGACAAAGGAAAGATGAGACAGTAACAGGCTCCAAAGTACTTTAGAGTGACATGTTTCTTGCTCATAATATGACACAAATGGAATGGTGTCCTGTTATGGATGGAGATGTTCCTGATGGTTTTCTGTGGGAAGGCTACTTTCAGAATAATAATATGTTTCATTATAATTTAATGATTACTTTTAAATGAGGGTCCTGTGATAAGAAATTAATAGCACATCATTAAAGAGAGTTATAAATTACTGATTTAAAACAAACAGTTGAAAGAGGTTTAAAAAAAAAGCCATAGATTGAAGCCCATGAAGCAGAAACCAATCCATCAGCTTAACTGGAAGTCACTTATAAACTCAGGCCACTCTAACAGAACTCTTTGATCAATGATTCTTTCTTCAACTCCAAAGTGTCATCCAAAATTCAGTTTCATCTCTCCATAATGCATTAGGTGTGTATTTTTGCTGATGAATGAGATGGAAAATACAAAATAGCTGTGAATAAAGAATTCAATTAGTAAAACGGTATTACTAATAATGGTGTGGTACTTAAGAGCCTATGAATATGCTAATTTGGGCATGATTATATTTTCTTATAATAAAACTAGTGTTAAAGCCCGTTACATTAATGGGTGCTAGAAAGCAGCCCCCTTTCCCTCTCTCCCTCCAGTTCCTCCCTGACTGTCTCTCTGTGGCCCCCTTCTGTCTCGTCTCCCCTCACCCAAGCAAAGCTGTCTGCCTCCCAACACACCCCTCCCCCCAAAGCAGCCTACTTTCCCTCTCCCCCTCAAGTTCCTCCCTGACTGCATCTCTATGGCCTCCCTTCTGTCTTCCCCCACCAAGCAAAGCTGTCTGCCTCCCAGCACACCCCTCCCCCAAAGTAGCCCCCTTTCCCTCTCCCCTTCCAGTTCCTCCCTGACTGTCTCTCCGTGGCACCCTTCTGTCTTCCCACCCCCCAAGCAAAGCTGTCTGCCTCCCAGCATACCCCCCTCCCCCAAAAGAGCCCCCTTTCCCTCTCCCCTTCCAGTTCCTCCCTGACTGTCTCTCCGTGGCACCCTTCTGTCTTCCCACCCCCCAAGCAAAGCTGTCTGCCTCCCAGCATACCCCCCTCCCCCAAAAGAGCCCCCTTTCCCTCTCCCCTTCCAGTTCCTCCCTGACTGTCTCTCCGTGGCCCCCCTTCTGTCTTCCCCCCCAAGCAAAGCTGTCTGCCTCCCAGCACACCCCTCCCCCAAAGTAGCCCCCTTTCCCTCTCCCCTTCCAGTTCCTCCCTGACTGTCTCTCCGTGGCCCCCTTCTGTCTTCCCGCCCCCCCAAGCAAAGCTGTCTGCCTCCCACAACACCCCTCCCCCAAAGCAGCCCACTTTCCCTCTCCCCCTCCAGTTCCTACCTGATTGTCTCTCCGTGGCCCCCCTTCTGTCTTCCCCCCCAAGCAAAGCTGTCTGCCTCCCAGCACACCCCTCCCCCAAAGTAGCCCCCTTTCCCTCTCCCCTTCCAGTTCCTCCCTGACTGTCTCTCCGTGGCCCCCTTCTGTCTTCCCGCCCCCCCCAAGCAAAGCTGTCTGCCTCCCACAACACCCCTCCCCCAAAGCAGCCCACTTTCCCTCTCCCCCTCCAGTTCCTACCTGATTGTCTCTCCGTGGCCCCCCTTCTGTCTTCCCCCCCAAGCAAAGCTGTCTGCCTCCCAGCACACCCCTCCCCCAAAGTAGCCCCCTTTCCCTCTCCCCTTCCAGTTCCTCCCTGACTGTCTCTCCGTGGCCCCCTTCTGTCTTCCCGCCCCCCCAAGCAAAGCTGTCTGCCTCCCACAACACCCCTCCCCCAAAGCAGCCCACTTTCCCTCTCCCCCTCCAGTTCCTACCTGATTGTCTCTCCGTGGCCCCCCTTCTGTCTTCCCGCCCCCAAGCAAAGCTGTCTGCCTCCCAGCACACCCCTCCCCCAAAGCAGCCCCCTTTCCCTCTCCCCCTCCAGTTCCTCCCTGACTCTCTCTCCGTGGCCCCCCTTCTGCCTTCCCGCCCCTCCAAGCAAAGCTGTCTGCCTCCCAGCACACCCCTCCCCCAAAGCAGCCCCCTTTCCCTCCCATCTGACCCTCTCTTCCCGTGGTGTGGCCGGCTCCCTTAGTCCCTTGCCGCCCCCTTCCCATGGTCCTGACAAAGGTCCTGACTCCAGCAGTGGCCGCAGCACTCTAAACACACTGCTTCGCGGCCTTCTACTGACCTGATTTGCTCTGCCGTGTCGGGCAGAGCAAATCAGGGCAGTAGCAGGCTGCGATACAGTGTGTTTAGAGTGCTGCGGCCGCTGTTGGAGTCAGGACGTTTGTCGGGACCGCAGGAAGAGAAGAGGAGCGGCGGCAAGGAACTAAGGGAGCCATAGGGAGGGTCGGATGGGAGGCTGAACAGGGGTTCGGGTGTGCCGGGGAGAGGGGCAAAGACGACGATGACGACCTTTACAATTGGGGCCTTGACTCCCTTAGTTCTGACCGAAGTTAGTTTTAAGTTCTAAGCCGTGGCAGCGGCTTCTCTCATGATCTCTGCCTGTGTCGGAAGCCTTCACCGACGCAGGTGTGGCTCGTGAGAGGAGCCACCACCGTGGCTTAGAATTAAAACTAACTTCGGTCAGAAAATTACCTCGGGTTCCGCGATCAGGTCCTGTTTGGTCTGCCACTGCCTGGAGGAGCTGAAGAGCGGCCGACATCCGCCTCGGGGGGAGGGGGGGAGGGAGAGAGAGAGCTTTGCGCATGCACACTCCTACCTGCGGTGCCTTACAGCGCACGGAAAATAGAACATGCAGATGGAGTGCGCATGCGCGGCTTGCATTTTATTATATTAGATTAGAAAGACTGCACACACTCGATTGTTCCTCTCGACCCTGAAGAAAAACATTGTTTGAAACATGCATGTCGGGAGAGGTGGCATTGATGAACATTTGAGATCTAACCTCGAAGCTAAGTAGCTTAGTAATAAGATTAAATTAGAAGAAAAAGACATTAAGTAAGGAAATGAAGGAAACTAAAATGAAATACAATGAAGAAATAGTTATGGAATTATGAAATTAAGAATAAGTATGAAACTAAATGAATTTTAGAGTTTTGAGTAAATAAACAATAAAGTGGACTGATGAAGACAAGAGATTGTGGGCATTATTCATGGTCCAGTTGATATCCGAAGGTCCATACAAATGAAAAAATAAAGAATTAATATATATATACATATATTATGAAGTATATGTTAGTATTAGGCCAATAATCTCTTTACAGTGTATATGGGGCCGCAATATATAAACAGGCACCATATAGCTTTACAATATTAGAGATTTAAAAAGAGTACAGAGAATAGTTAGTGATTTAGAGAGAAGTGACTAAGTACCAAGAAGCCATTTTACATTTACAGCCTCCTTAGCATTTAGTACACACTAAACTTTAATAAAATAAGCTTTTTGTTACCTTTAAATGTTTTAAGGTAAGCTAAAATTATTAATTTATGTATCCTATTTATCTATGCTTACATACATTGCCGTTATGTATCGCTTTATGTACTGACGCAATGTTTTACTGTTGTATATCAGTATTATTTTCTGTTCTATTGTAAAACCTTAATAAAAACTTATTGAACTTAAAAAAAAAGATTAATGGGCCCAATATTCAAACAATGACAAAAAAAAGTTGAGCTCCTATATTTGTGTTCTATTTTAGCCAAACTTCCATGCTTAAAGGCCTGATACTGAAAGGATTTATACCCCTAAGATTAATGTTCAAAGCATTAGGCTACTCCTCAACTCAACATGGAGATCTACTATGAAGTTAATTTATAAAAAGTGATTTTAGTATCATGAGCATCCATAGTTCCTAAAGCTATCATAGAGACCTCTTTCCATTGCTAGTTTTACATTTTGGGGAGGCAGAAGGACCACTTGAGGCTTAAAAGGTGGATTGCGTGGGATGAACACAGAAGATTTAGAATCAGAAAATAATATTAAAGATTGAACTAGGCCAGTTACTGGGCAGACTTGTACGGTCTGTGTCTGTGTATGGCCGTTTGGAGGAGGATGGGCAGGGGAGGGCTTCAATGGCTGGGAGGGTGTAGATGGGCTGGAGTAAGTCTTAACAGAGATTTCGGCAGTTGGAACCCAAGCACAGTACCGGGTAAAGCTTTGGATTCTCGCCCAGAAATAGCTAAGAAGAAAAAAAAAAAAATTTAAATTGAATCAGGTTGGGCAGACTGGATGGATCATTCGGGTCTTTATCTGCCGTCATCTACTATGTTACTATGTTACTATGTTACTATGCTTTCATCCCTTAATCAGAGCACTCTTCTACAATCTTGAAATGCCAAATAGCAGGTCTAAATAACAATGCCCATATTTTTGGACATAGACATTCCTTTCTCTTCTGAAAGTCATAGTTGGATATAAATATTTTGGCCCCGTTCCCTAGTCTCAACAAATAAGGCCAGATCCCACCCCATACCATACAAGTACATACTGCAGTTTTAGATAGGGTTACCAGACATTCGTATTTCCCCATATGGCTTTTCAAAACCCGGCACTTTGTCCGGGTTTTGAAAAGCCTCCCTTAAAATCACCGTCGGACAGGAGTGCATGATGTCATTGCGTCACATGCATGCATGTACTTTCCATTTTCAAAGAGAATATATGTTTATGGTGAAAAATTCCCACATCGGGAGACATCTATAGTGGTGTTTTGTTTGTTTTTTAAGTGTTTGTTTCAGCCAGGGCTTCATACAAGAGTTTAAATGTGTCATTCTCCTTAATCCTATGTAGTTTATTCCAAATTAAAACCAAATTAAAAATGCTGTTCACTAATTAATCAGTGACCCTTCCCTATGTAGGTTTGTAAAATAAGGCAACTAATCAAGGAACTGGTTCCACTTACATGTGGAAGTTGTGAGATCGCCACTTCCACACCACACTCATGTCCTCCCTTCCCCATGTGTCTCTTTAAACCTTTGCCAGCATGAGCAGCTTTTCTGGTTTGCTGCTCGCACCGGCGTTGGCCATCCCTCTGAAATCACTTCCTGGTCCTGCGACCCAAAAATGATTTCAGAGAGGAGCCAGGCAAACGCATGCAGCAGGCCAGAGAAGCTGCTCATGCTGGCAAAGATTTAAAGAGGTATGGGGAGGGGTAAGGAAGGTTGCGAGCATGGCATGGGGGGGGGGGAGGGAAGAGGTGCCGGCGCTCTCACCAATACGGCACCCAGGGCGGTCTGTGGGGTTCCTCCCTTACTATGCCACTGTTTGAGTCCTCTACCTCTATATGAAATACTATCTTTTCAAAAGTAGGTGCTGAGTGAACTGTTTCTATTCTTCTAAAAAGGATAACTAAGCCACGCTTAGGGACTGGTAAGCCCTATCTACCTGTTTTGTATGCCTCTACCACATAAAATAGTTCTCCCAATCTTAGATTTTCTGTGTCTTTACTTGAAACTTTGACAGCATCCTGGGGCTATATTTAGCATTAAACTATCTAAGAAAGACAAAGGAATGTTTGTATAGTAAAAGCGCATTCCTTTGCTACCACTGCTCTAATTTAATTTGTTCAGACTTTTTGTGAATCTATCAAGGAAGCTACACATATTGGGGATAATGATATAAAGTTCCTTTTGCATGTAAAACCTATTTTACAGAGAGAAAAGGAATTTTCTGAAATTGCACTATTACATACCTTTAGATGAGCCAAACATAGGCATTCCTAGAGTCATATTCGGGGTTGAGAACAGGTGGAGTTATATACTTATTTTATAAAACATCAGGTTGATAATGGCTACTGTTATCCAGATAAATTTAATATCTTATATATTACTTCAAGCCATTGAAATGGTGCACAGTAGGTATTTTCCTATCCCTAGAGCAGTGTTTTTCAACCTTTTTTGGGCAAAGGCACACTTGTTTCATGAAAAAAATCACGAGGCACACCACCATTAGAAAATGTTAAAAAATTTAACTCTGTGCCTATATTGACTATATATAAAGTAATTCTCTTGAATAGGAATCAAATAAACACAAAGAAAGTATTTTATAATTACTTTATTATGAAATATTAAGTAAACAGAATAGTGAAAAATTATAAAATACTTTATTCAGTGCAAAACCTGGGCCTGTTTGGCTGAACACAAAGCTGATATTCTGGCTGGAATCGAAGAAAGACACACACGTAGCTCTTCGTCAACAGCTCTCAGTCTCTCTCTGTATTTGGTTTTTATAGCATACAAAAATAGACAAATATACCCTCCATCCTTTTTATTAAACCACAATAGCAGTTTTTAGCGCAGGGAGCTGCGCTGAATGCCCAGCGCTGCTCTTGACGCTCATAGGCTCCCTGCGCTAAAAAACCACTATTGCGGTTTAGTAAAAGGTGACCATATTGTAAAATATAGACAGCAGATATAAATTCAGAACTGTGCATAGTAAGTGAAGGGAAGTTTTCATCTCTGGGAATTTACCCAGTTAACTATTAAGTTATTTGGGCAAATTCCTTTGAAAACTGTGGTAATACTGCCTCCACTTTGCTAAATTTAAAATAAAATCATTTTTCCTACCTTGTCTGGTGATTTCTGGTTGCACTTTCTTCTTCTGACTGTGCATCCAATCTTTCTTCCCTTCTATCAGCCTGTATGCTTTCTCTCCTCCACACCTCATTCCCTCCCCCAACTTTTTCTTCCTCTCTCCCTGACCTTTCTTTCTTTTTTTCTGTTTCTCTTCTTTCCTTCTGTTTCCCTGCCTGCCCCCTTTCTTTCTTTCTCCCTGCCGTTCCCCAAGCCACTGCCACTGCCGCTGCCATCGGGGAACAGGACCCACCAATGGATAACAGGCCCCAAAGCCGACGCCGACGCATGCTCTCCCTGTCAATTCTGCAATCGGAGAGGAAGTTCCGCCCAGCCAGGCAGCGATTGGCTTGCCCGAACTTCCTCTCCGACTGCAGAATTGACGTCGGGGAGAAGAAGACTTATCGGCTCGATAGATTAGATCGCCAAGACAAAGTGAGTCCTGGGTGATCGACTCACTTTGCCTTGGCGAGCTACTGGCGCCCCTGCCTCGGGCCCCCTGTCAGCTCCGGGCCCCTGAATGCAGGACTGGTAGTACTGCCCTGATGGCGGCCCTGCGGCACACCAGGCAACATCTCGCGGCACACTAGTGTGCCGCGGAACAGCGGTTGAAAAACACTGCCCTAGAGGGTTTACAATCTAATTTTAACTGGGAGACAATGGAGAGTTAAGTGTCTTCTCCAAGATCACAAGGAGCTGAAGTAGGATTTGAACTAAGCAGCCCTGGTTTTTGGCCCAACACTCTAAACACTAAGCTACTTAACTATGCCTAGCTGTTAATAGTCAGCGGCCAGAGAATGTGATGAAATCAGTTAACTTAGCAGGGTTTAAAAAAAGGTTTAGATAATTTCATAAAAGAGAAGTCCATAGGCAATTATTGAGATGATTTGGAGAAATACACTGTTTATTCATTGAATAATTAGTCTAAAATCTGTTTTACTACTTGGGATCTAGCTAGGTATTTGGGTCCTGGGTTGGCCACTGTTGGAAATAGGATACTGGGCTTGTATAAATGTTGCTGTTTACATGTGGATATGGCTGTCATTTAAAAAAAATCTATTTGTGTTTTGGATATTGGTAAACTAGTCAGTTTCAAGTAATATGGCATTTTCAAAATACAGTGCTCTATCAGGACAGTATTACATCTAAATGTTAAAGTGTGATATGCTGAGACTAGAGAAGCTGATTTTTTGTATGGCAGATGTTAAAATATGGAACGCATAGATGAGGCAAATATGCCTGTGTGCTGACAGATTGAAATTTAACAAACTATTGAAAACATAGCTATTGAAACTGGTTGGCGGGTAGGAAACAGAGGGTAGGGGTGAAGGGCCACTACTCGGACTGGATGAGGGTCACGAGTGGTGTTCCGCAGGGCTCAGTGCTCGGGCCGCTGTTATTTAATATATTCATAAATGATCTAGAAACAGGCACAAAGTGTGAGATAATAAAATTTGCGGACGATACAAAACTATTTAGTGGAGCTGGGACTAAAGAGGAATGCGAAGAATTGCAAAGGGACTTGAACAAACTGGGGGAATGGGCGGCGAGATGGCAGATGAAGTTCAACGTTGAGAAATGTAAAGTGTTGCATGTGGGAAACAGAAACCCGAGGTACAACTATACGATGGGAGGGATATTATTGAATGAGAGTAACCAAGAAAGGGACTTGGGGGTAATGGTGGACATAACAATGAAGCCGACGGCACAGTGCGCAGCAGCCGCTAAGAAAGCAAATAGAATGCTAGGCATAATCAAGAAGGGTATTACAAGGACAAAATAAGTTATCCTGCCATTGTATCGGGCGATGGTGCGCCCGCATCTGGAATACTGCGTCCAATATTGGTCTCCGTACCTTAAGAAGGATATGGCGTTACTCGAGAGGGTTCAGAGAAGAGCGACACGTTTGATAAAAGGAATGGAAAACCTCTCATACGCTGAGAGATTGGAGAAACTGGGTCTCTTTTCCATGGAGAAGAGGAGACTTAGAGGGGATATGATAGAGACTTATAAGATCATGAAGGGCATAGAGAGAGTAGAGAGGGACAGATTCTTCAAACTTTCGAAAAATAAAAGAACAAGAGGACACTTGGAAAAGTTGAAAGGGGACAGATTCAAAACGAATGCTAGGAAGTTCTTCTTTACCCAACGAGTGGTGGACACCTGGAATGCGCTTCTAGAGGGCATAATAGGGCAGGGTACAGTACAGGGGTTTAAGAAAGGATTGGACAATTTCCTGCTGGAAAAGGGGATAGAGGGGTATAAATAGAGGATTACTGCACAGGTCCTGGACCTGTTGGGCCGCCGCGTGAGCGGACTGCTGGGCATGATGGACCTCAGGTCTGACCCAGCGGAGGCATTGCTTATGTTCTTATGTATTACACATGTGGTAACAAATGGTCTTAGCGTGCCCTTACATGGGTCATTTCCACATGCTTAAACCAATTTTACCACAGCCATAAAAAAAATATTTCTATTTATTTCATTAATGGTCATTGCGCTAATGTTGCCATTAGCTTGTGGCCATTTTTTAAAGTTACCACGAGAGCACTTATTGCTACAGTACCTAGTTTCTAGGCTCCTACTTTACTGTATACTAACCAGATAGCAAATGGTAATGTAAATGTTCTAACTGGTTAGTGAAAGAACTCTCACTCTCTGCCCTACCACACACCCGAAACAATTTCCACCAAATATTGCACAGTTAGCATGCACATATCAAAAACCAGTAGGTGGCCTTCTCTCCCCTAGTCTCCATCTGGTTTTAATAACTTTTGATAGGTAGTTAGAGGCCCATGATTTCTTTGCCCTGAGGCTCAAATCACTTTCAGTTTGACCCTGGAATTGCCCCTTGTGCATACATACCCCCAGATTCTGAATATTGCACATAACATTTTTGCATGCAGATTTGGGCATGCCCTTCATGTAATTGGGATTTTAAAAAGTTTGGACAGATTCCTGATGGTAAAGTCCATAAACTTAAGACAGACTTGGGGAAAGCTACTGCTTATCCCTGAGGTTAGGTAGCAAGGAATCTAGCTACTTTTTGAGACTGTGTCAGCTCCTTTTCACCTGGACTGTCCAGTGTTGGAAACAGGAAACTGGGCTACATGGACCTTTGGTCTGACCTAGTATATCCATGCTTATGTTTTTATCAGCAGAAATAATTATCTTGCACGTATGGGGTAATTTTATAAAATATTTTCATGCATGAATGCCTTATGTACATGAAATGGCTTTTATAAAGTTACACAAAAAATACACTCCAACACTGCCAAAAACCTAAACTAGCAATAACAAAAGAAGGCAGACCTAGTCGTATCAAGGTTCATTAAGGGGACGCTCAGGAACACAGGCTGTACACACCACACCAACCACGTACCATATAGTGTGAATAATATCAAAATGAAGGGTTCGTTCAGGGGTCGCTTAGGTCACATTGGTCTATTTTCCTGTTGATTTATTGGTTTAACTGGTGGAAATTTTCACTTTGATTTTCAGCACACTCAGGGTGCCCTATGATGGTGTGCGGGTGGGGGTTCATTACCTCTACCTAGAAGTGAAGTGTTGGTGCTGGACTCCTATCGCTGGTGGTTCACACTGAGAGCACCCTTCATTTTGATATTATTCACACTATATGGTACGTGGTTGGTGTGTTTTATAAAGTTACAACAAAAAAGACAGGAACCAATCCCAATGAGAAGTCCAATGAAACACAAAAGAGAAAGGAAGGTAAGATGCATCAACTCTGAAGATAAGATGTAACAAGCAACTTTTATTCACAGTAGTCATAACAAAGAGGGACCCAACACAGGTTAGTGTTTTGGGGATCAAACACCTTCTTCAGGAGTCTAAAATGCAAAGGTTATATTCATAAAAGTGCAAGAAGCGACAAGAAGGCACATATTTTTCCATGATCCATGTTTAAGTGGTCAGGGGTAGAGTTGGACAGTGTGTGAGTGAAATCATGATTTACACAAGTTGACTAAAAAGCACCCGTGTACATGCATACTTTATGCCTGCTGCTGAGCAGGCATAAATGGCCTCAGCTTCAATCAGCCATGAATTTCCACCACTTTGCATTTAGTATTTATAAAGACATGTAGCTACAATATCTGCTATGTTGTCATTAATGCAGCAGAAACTATAATGGGATGTTTAAATAGGATTGTGATTCTATGTAAAAAAAAAAAAAAAATGCTACCAATTGAGCTTAAATGAATGTTGCTAAAGAGGTATGTCAAAATCTTCTAGATACTGGGCTACTTGGGATCTAGGGTACTAAAAGAACTCAAATATGAAATTGTTGACCTTTTATTAGTCATCTATAACCTGTCGCTAAAATTGTCTGTAGTATCTGAAGATTGCAGGTTAGCCAATGTTACACTGATTTTTAAAAAGAATTCCAGGGGAGATCCTGGAAATTACAGACCAGTAGGCCTGACTTCAGTGCTGGGCAAAATGGTAGAAACAATTATAAAAAATAAAATTGTGGAACAAGTAGACAAACATGATTTAATGAGACAGAGTCAACATGGGTTCAGCCAAGGGAGATCTTGCCTCACCAATTTGCTTGACTTATTTGAAGGTGTGAATAAACATGTGAACATAAGAATAGCCTTACTGGGTCAGACCAATGGTCCATCAAGCCCAGTATCCCATTCTCAGGATGACCATTCTAGGTCCCTAGTATCTGGCCAAAACCCAAGGAGTAGCAACATTCCATGCTACCGATTCAGGGCAAGCAGTGGCTTCCCCCATGTCTTTCTTAATAACAGACTGTGGACTTTTCCTCCAGGAAAATGTCCAAACCTTTCTTAAAACCAGCTACGGTGAGCCGGTTGATGTAGTGGATCTAGATTTTTAGAAAGTTTTTGACAAAGTTTCTCATGAGAGGCTCCTGAGAAAATTAAAGAGTCATGGGATAGGTGGCAAAGTTCAGATGTGGATTACGAATTGGCTATTGGATAGAAAACAGAGAGTAGGGTTAAATGGGCATTTTTCTCAATGGCGGAGAGTAAACAGTGAAGTGCTGCATGGATCTGCACTGGGACCGGTGCTATTTAACTTATTTATAAATGATCTGGAAATTGGACCGACGAGTGAGGTGATTAAATTTGCAGATCTTCAAAATTGTAAAGTATTTTATGCATCAGGTATGTGCCGTAGTTTCTTTTTTAATCTTAGCTTTATGTTTTACTTAAATGATAGGTTTTCAAAATATATCCTGTAATTTCTCCCCAGAACCCCATGCCTTGAGAAAGACTGGCGAAACGCGTTGGCAGAGGGGAGTGTTCTAAGTATAACATCGGAGAAATACTTCAAACCAGTATGACTTATATACTCACAGAAATAAGCTAAGTCACCTTTAATATTGTTCTTATTACTAATTTATTATGAAAAACGTCAAAAATGAAAGTTCACAAATATATATATATATATAAAAAGCATATAAAAAAAGATATAAAAAAACACTGTCTGCAGGGGATGAATGAGGAATTGACAGACCTGCTGATATGGTCAATCTGACACCCCGCAGTCAATAGAATCCACCTCACTGGATTTTGGTTAGTGTGTATTTTAAATTTGCAGATGACACTAAACAGTTCAAAGGTGTTAAAACACATGCAGATTGTGAAAAATTGCAGGCAGACTTTAGGAAATTGGAAAACTGGGCATCCAAGTGGCAGATGAAATTTAATGTGGACAAATGCAAAGCGATACACATTGGGAATAACAACCCAAATCACAGTTACCATATGCTAGGGTCCACCTTGGGAGTTAGCACCCGAGAAAAGGATCTGGGTGTCATTGTAGACAATACGATGAAACCTTCCACCCAATGTGTGGCAGCGGCCAAAAAAAGCAAACAAGATTCTAGGAATTATGAAAAAAGGGATGGTTAACAAAACTAAGAATGTTATAATGCCTCTCCATGGTGTGACCTTACCTGGAGTATTGTGTTCATTTCTGGTCTCCTTATCTTAAAAAAGATATAGCGGCACTAGAAGAGATTCAAAGAAGATTGACCAAGATGATAAAGGGGATGGAATTCCTCTCGTATGAGAAAAGATTAAAAAGGTTAGTGCTGTTCAACTAGGAAAGAGCTGGCTGCAGAGAGATATGATTGAAGTGTATAAAATCCTGAGTGCAGTAGAATGGGTACAAGTGGATCAATTTTTTATTCCGTCAAAATTACAGACTAGGAAACACTCAATTAAGTTACAGGGAAATACTTTTAAAACCAGAAGGAATTATTTTTCTCTCAGAGAATAGTTAAGCTCTGGGACGCATTGTCAGAGGTTGTGGTAAGAGCAGATAATGTAGCAAAATAATATAACTGATACAAAAACTTCATGCAAATAAATACCTAAAACAATATATCTTATCTACACCTATAGTATACAGTGTATATATATAGACATAATTATTTAGGTATTTATATTGTGAAAGGTCAGTGCTTAATGGGACATCTGCTGCTTGAAAATAAACAGGATGAAATACCTGGTAATCTTTGCTACAAATTTTCACTGTATCTTGACTACTATACTGTATATGCTGTCCTAAACTTAACTAGAGAAGTTATCCCTTTAAATTGGAACAACAATTTGCACAACTCAAGTGAAACAAATGCTGATGCTATCCATGCAATTTTTGTGTCACCCCCTTCACCCCTTCTCTAAAAATGCCTCCTGGTCCTGCTTCCATTAAGGTCCTGCTTCCATCAAGGGGCGCTAACCGGTTTAGCGTGCTCTAAATGCTAAGATGTCCATATGAATATAATGGATGTCTTAGCATTTTGCGTGTATTAAATTGATGAATTCCCCCCTAAATGCATAATTTTAACGGAAAACCAAGCTTTGCCAAAGATACACACTGGCAGGAACTGAACTTGAAAAAATACAGGATTTATGTGATTAACTTACATTAACTGAATACATGTTTTTGAATATGAGCCTCTCATTATATATAATATGGTGCTGACCTAAAGAAAAATAAATGTATGCTGTTGAAAGTTAGGTTACTGCAGATGGGCAGGCTGGATGAGCCATTTAATCATCTGCCATCATGTTTCTGTGATTCTATGCTTTTAAATATCAGAGTACATATAACATTGGGACTCGTACTTCAGCCATTCTTGGTGTGCATTCAGTTCACCCCATATTAGCTAATACACTACACTATTCAGTTGGCATAAAGTTGGCCACAGCTTTATTAAACATCATCTTTAATAATAAATTAAATTCAACATTTTTATAAATACAACAAATACCAACTAGATTTCAAATTTTGGCAGATAAACCTCCTGGAACTATATAGTGTCGAAACTAGCTCTAATATCCCCATAAAACTTTCTCTTATGACCTTCTGGTGATGTACGGTGTCATCAAGCCTCCTGAACTCATGGCAGTGCCGCCCTTGATGTTATATATTAACCCACATATTATATATCTTAAATTTCAATCCATCTCTAATAAAATGCTCTCCTTTAGGCCAGCCTTTTTCTTTGTCTGTTTTTCTCCATTCCATGTTCAAGTAACAAAACTACTTTCTACTTGGGACATAACTACCCCCTCCCCCACACACACACATTTTACTAAGCTGCAGTAGAGGTTTCTACTAGGACCTGGAGCTTTTAGTGCTCATGCCGCGGTAGAAACTTCTACCATGGCTTAGTAAAAGAGACTCTAAGGCTTAGACTTTTGAAACTTTGCATTAGATCCAGTTGAAATGGAAACATCAATGTTCACTGCAATATTTACATTTATAATAACGTACGTTGATATATGTGCTTTCATATGAAAGATTTATTTCCTCAATCAAAATAGTGAATTTCAGAGTGGAGAATTCTGATCCCAGCATGTTCTCCATTGCAGATTTATATGTCGTTATGTTTTATTAATTCATTTTATGGATTTCAAGGTAGTGGCACAGCATGGTTTAATGCATGCAGTATTTTAACAAATTCAGCCTCAGTATTAGAAGTATAGGGCAATATATTTTCAGGTTCTGCTTCATCTCTGTCAAAAGTGCAAACACATATACTATGACTACTAAGCTTGGTGCAGAGTGTGTGAAAGGTCATTCTTAAATCTGAAAATAACCCTAAATATAGCTTCTCATAATTCTTACTAGCCACTTATTATCAAGACAGAAGTGGCTTCTTATTCAAGTACTTATTAGTTATGGTGAAAGAGGCTATGCAAAGAATAATGTGGTAATGAGCTCTAACCTAGTAATTGGATTGCAAGTCAAGATCTAAAATTTTTGCATAACAGATTGCTCTGTCAAAAAGCAGCTGACCCAGGAAAAATGTGGCAGATGGCAAACAACGTGCAGTATTTAGATCTTAGTTTATTTGTACCTAGCATTCAAGTCCCAAGTGAAGGCATAGTGCCATTTCATTGCATTTTCATGATTACACATAAATTATCAAGGGGCAGCAACAGTTTTAGATCTACTATAACCCCTAGACATTATATATTTTTTAAAAATGGCTGCTCACTTCTAAAATCATGTCAGATGGACAATAGTCCCTTCCAGAATTTCACATTACAGCAGACTCATTTCTGTCACATTATCCGATTATCACAAGATAGTAATGGGCTGTGGAGAAGCACCACTTATAGTGAATAAGTAGATATACAGTGGCAGAATGGCTGCCTCTGGGCAGTTGCTTGCTCTGTCTAATGGAGAATCTTCCTCTCTATCAGGTAGGTATTCCTTGCTTTCCTTTGACATTCAAACACACCATCATTGCTGTTTTCCTCTCAGACTTACAATAATATCACATTTTTTTTTAGATAGCTTCTACCAAATTCCAAAGCCTTATATTAAAAAATATTAAGTTTAAGTTTATTCAAGTTTTTGATTAAACGCTTATCCAACGGTACAAAGCGTTATACAGAAAAAATTTAAAATCTTTAGACCAATTAGACGTACATGACTGATAATAGGACATTCTTGGGCTGACTGACATACCTAAGCCTCAGAAAACAATGGGAATGGGGGAAGAACTACAATATTTAAAGAAAAGGTACACAGAAGGGAACTACAAAAGGGAATAGGAAGGTAAAGAATTGCTGGAAAACTGAAAAAGAGAGAAATTTTGGACACTGTTAAAGTAAATATGTATCATATTGTCAGTTAAAGGCATCTTTAAAAAGAAAACACTTTAGACTGCTTTTAAACTTTTGCAGGTTTTGTTCAGTTCTTAAGTATAGAGGAAGAGAGTTCCAGGTCATTGGGGCGGTCACTGCAAAGATAAAGGTATGATGGGTACCAATTATTTTCAAAGAAGGAACATTAAGAGTGTGCTGTGAAGTTGATCTGAGGGCTCTCGGGGGCTCGTACGGAATCAAGAGTCTGTCTATGAATGCAGGGGCGTGAGTTTGTATAGTTTTAAAAGTCAGAAGAGCAATTTTATATGTTATCCTATGTATAACAGGCAACCAGTGGGCTTTTTGTAACAGTGGGGTAACGTGATCAAATTTATTAGAACCTGAAATAATCTTAATAGCTGTGTTTTGGATAAGTTGAAGACGTTTTATATCTTTTAGGCATATCCCTTTTAATAAAGAATTGCAATAATCCATTTTAGATATTACAAGGGAATGAATTAACACATTAAGGGAATTAGCATCAAGAAGGGAGACCAATGATCTAATCATCCTCAGCTTATAAAAGCAATTTTTAACTATTGCACTAATTTGTGGACGAAATGTAAGTTTATTGTCTATAAGAACGCCTAGAATTTTGATAGTAGTGGTTGGTTTAAGAGGTGTATTATCAATAGAAACTGGGGCAATTAGCTGTACTCCTTCTTTCTATGGGAAAAGAACAGTGCTAGTCTTAGATATGCTTAAAGAAAGCATATTGGCATTTAGCCAATCATGAATTTTGGCAAATTTTTGATTGATAGTGGAAATGTCGTTGTGGCTTGAAGAATCGATGGTATGCAAGAGTTGAATGTCGTCGGCATAAGCATACACGGTAAATCCAATCGATTGACAAAGAGTTAAAAGGGGAGCCAAGTAAATATTGAACAGTAGAGGGGATAATATAGAGCCTTGTGGAATGCCGAAATGAGAGTGATAGGACTTTGAAATTGAGTTTTTAAAATGTACTATGGAGAATCTATCGGAAAAATAAGATCTAAACCATTCAAGGACTTGGTCAGTTATACCGATGGATGAGAGTCGTTGAAGTAGTAGATGGTGATCTATTGTATCAAATGCGGCTGCAAGATCTAAGGAGATAAGTAAAACAGACTTGTGTTGGTCAAGGTAATAATGAATAGTTGTGGTAAGTCCTAGTAGGGAATGTTCTGTGGAATGATTTTTACGAAAACCAGCTTGATTGGGATGTAAAGCCTGTGTTTTATTAATGAAGTCTGACAATTGCTGAAACACAATTTTTTTGGTTATTTTGGCTAAAAATGGAAGATTGGCTATTGGGCTGTCATTGAGATTATTTTTTTGGATCTTTAATAATCGGGTAAAGAATTGAATGTTTCCAATCAGCTGGAAGACTTGCAGTAGAAAAACTTTTGTGAATAATTTGAAGGATATAGGGTCCAAATATAGAAAAGTAACATTTGAAAAAGAAAGGAGGAAGGAACTCAGTTTTGGAACCTTTATTGTTAATAGAGTGAAGTATATTTTCAATATCTTTTAAAGAGGGAAGTATGAAATTGGAGCATGTAGCGGTTAATAACGTATTCCTAATTGTTTCTTTATCCTTTTTATCAGAGCTGGCAACACCTGAAAAAGTAGTGACTTTACTTGTGATGTTAGATCTTATTAATTTAATTTTTGTCTGAAAAAAGTTTGCTAAGCATTGGGCTGAAGGAGTTTCTTCCATAGGAATGGCTGGTTTATGTTTAACTGTTTTAGAATTTTGAAAAGAACTGATGAATTTTATGTTTTGGAAATTTTTTTCATGTAAAATTGTTTCTTTACAGTATTGATCGATTGGCGATAATGCTGAGAATGTTTCTTATAGTTGTCTAGATTGTTTTGCGTAGGTTTAGAATGCCATTTGCGTTCAGCAGAATGCAATTATCATTTTAATAGTGTAAGAGAGGAATTGAACCAGGGGTTTCGTTGTTTTTTAGGGGAAATTGTTTGAGTCGATATTGGTGCTATTATATCTAAAAGGGACCGACAAGCATTGTTCCAAATAGATAGTTGTTCATTAATAGTTGCAGAGTTGAATTTCTTGGAATCGATTGATAGTGTTGTGGAAATAAGGGAGTCATTGATATTTTGAAAGTCTCTTATAGTGACAATTTTAGGTGATTGAGAAAAAGTAGGAGGGGATTGCAATGTAAAGACTGATTGAATAAGGCTATGATCAGACCAGGGAACTTTAAGTATGTTAGGTTGTGAGAAATGTGAGAGAGATTCACATGGAACGAAGATCATGTCTAAGGTATGTCCCTTTATATGTGTTGGGCCAGAGTTTAATGCTGCAAAGTTAAGATCATTGACATGAGTTATAAATTCAGATGTAAGTGGGTTAAATGTATCATCAAAATAAAGATTGAAGTCACCCAGGAGAAAAGGAAATTGTGAAGTAGTAGAGAAGTCAGAGATAATAGATAACAAATGGATAACTGTGGACTGGTTAATTGGTGGAGGAATATATAATAGTAGTAAATCAATCTTTGGATTTGTATTAATTTTTAGTTGAATATATTCAATGAAACATTTAGATTGAGTAATTTCAACAATTATGGATAAGGCAGATTTGTAAATTATAGCGAGACCACCTCCCTTCTTACCAGTGCAGTGATTGAAGCAAAAATTATAACCTGGGGGACTGACATAGGAAAGGTAGGCTTTGTCGCCATCGGAAAGCCAAGTTTCTACAATACAAAGAAGGTCTAATGATTGGTTTGTTATTAGATCTTTAATGGCATGGTGTTTGCTACGTAGTGATCTAACGTTGATTAGGCCAATATTGAGGGAATTTGGTAGTAAGGTGACTGAAGGCCTGCAGATATTACCAGAGGATAACTTAATCAAATTTGAAGGATTGGGAACAGATGGGGTGGCTGCAGGAGGGGTCTGCGGCCCCAAAGGACTGGGATCTGGGATGGATTAGATTCCATTGAAAAGTTACTAAATAGTAAGCAGAGGAGAATTGAATATGCGTAGAATTTAAAATAGGTTTTGCCAAGAGACAGCAAGGAAATGATTTTAGAAAGAAATAGTGTTAGAGAAAAAGAGAAGGGAAATCTGAAAGATGCACAAAGTTGCGCACAAAGGAGCGTATGAAATATGATTACAATTTAATTACATACTAAGACATTTATTAAAATTCATTAAATGCTGATGCACACCTAACACAGGAAAATAGCCTAATGCAGGATTCAGTTAGGTGCCTTGTGTTAGTTTGCCATTTGTGTGCGTTAGCTGTGAGGTATATATTCTGGGGGAAGAGAGAGTGTCAAAGGTGGAAAATGGGCAAGGAATCAATAGTCAGCTACTGCATTGATATTAGCGTATGCTAACTAATTATGACAATGTGTGAACTCTCAGCCCTTTCTAAATAGGAAGCTGTAAGCACTTCCTTGGCTAATTTTTTGCAGTGGCCACATGTTAACGGTAACATTTCACATGGCCAGAAAACTAGATAATAGCAAAAGGCAAAATTTATTGTCATGCTAGCATAACAGGGAAGTTCAGGCTTTTGGGGCCAGATTCTGTAAAGGACGTCTAAAGGTTTAAAATCATTTAGATGTCCAGGAGCACAGTGCTGAGCTCGATTCTATAATGCATAGACACACTATAGAGAATCACGCTCAGCGCTGCTGAGCACTCAGCTAGTCTAGACACATCTAAATAGTTAGACGTACTTTTCAGAATCGCCTTTTAGGCATCACATAGACGTCTATAACATTATCATGTCTTATTATTATGACATCATTAGAATGGCAATTTGATGCTGTTTTTCATTAAAATTGTATGCAGTGAAATGCTAGCACCACTATTATATTTTCTTTATCTTTTAATCATTTTGGGGTTTTTTTAAGTTTGTTTCTGTCACAGGGAGCAGAGTGGGATTCAAACCAACAATGTCAGGGTGCTAAGATTGTAGCTTTAACCATTGCACCACACACATTCAAACAATAAACTGCATATCAATTCCAATGCCAAGCTTATATCCTCCTGATTTCCAAGCAGTCATTTCTCTAGGAGAAATATCAAACATTTATGTTGAACACTTATCCAATTCCTCTTTTGCTCTCTATGTTCTTCAAAGTACATGAAAAATATATATATATATATTGCATATTAAATCCTCTATTGTTTAGTAAGAGGACTACTTAGAAAAGCAGGTCTACATTTGAGTGTCAGTTGTGAGTTGGATAGGTTTCAGTTAGGGGAACGTGACTTAGGCATGCTTGAAGCATCCTCATATAGGTAAACAGGGCTTCTATTTTTTATATTTAATAATGCATTATTCATGTAAAGCACATAAAAATAATGTATATATTACATACTAAAGCTTGCATTTTTTGCCTTAAAGAGGACTCCAGGTTGATGTAAAGGTCAAAACATGTTTAATAATGCATTAATCAAAGTACATAAAATATATATATATATATATATATATATATATACTAGTGTTTAAGCCCGTTACATTAACGGGTGCTAGAATATATGGCTGTCTGTCTTTCTTTATGTCTCTCTCCCTGCTCCTGTTTCTTTCTTCCTTTCTTTCTGTCTTTCTCCCTCCTGCAATTTTTTTCTCTCTCTCCCTGGCAACCTTTGCCTGTCTGTCTTTATTTCTGTGTCTCTCTGGTCCCCTGTCTGTCTTTATTTCTGTCTGTCTCTCTCCCTAGCCTCCTTTGTCTGTCTGTATTTCTTTCTGTGTCTCCCCCCCCCCCCCCACTTTCCTTTGCAAAAGCAGCAGTGCTATTTCCCTTCCCCTCCAGATCCCTGTGAAGTAGTAGCAGCATTTCCCCCCACCCACCCCCCATTCCCTTCTCTCCCCCCCCACTTTCCTTTGCAGAAGCAGCAGTGCTATTTCCCTTCCCCTCCAGATCCCTGTGAAGTAGTAGCAGCATTTCCCCCCACCCACCCCCCCATTCCCTTCTCTCCCCCCCCCACTTTCCTTTGCAGAAGCAGCAGCGGTATTTCTCTTTCCCTCCAGGTCCTTGCTGAAGCAGTAGCAGCATTTTCCCCCACCCCCCATTCCCTTCTCTCCCCCCCACTTTATTTTGCAGAAGCAGCTGTGATATTTCCCTTCCCCTCCAGATCTCTGAGAAGTAGTAGCAGCATTTTCCCCCACCCACCCCCCATTCCCTTTTCTCCCCTACCACCACTTTCCTTTGCAGAAGCAGCAGCGGTTTTCCCTTCCCCTCCAGGTCCCTGCTGAGTAGTAGAAACATTTTCCCCCACCCCCCATTCCCTTCTTACCTTGAGCTGCCCTGCTCCGTTCGGCCCCTCCCCCTTCCCTTCCCGTGTGCTGGCCTGCTGCGGCTGAAGGTTTTTTTCGGCGACTCCTCCTGTTAAAACTCCCCCCCTCCCGCAACCGCTCCTGTTCAGAGCGGCCTGCGAGGTTCGCGGCCGCTGTAACGAACCTCGCAGGCCGCTCTCCAACTCGGTAGCATGTTCCCTCTGACGCGATTGCGTCAGAGGGAACGTGCTACCATGTGGAGAGCGGCCTGCGAGGTTCGTTACAGCGGCCGCAAACCTCAGCAGGCCGCTTTGAACAGGAGCGGTAGCGACTGTTGCAGGAGGATTGGGGGGGGGGAATTCGTGAGCGGCGGCAGGACCATGAGGCGGGATTGAGTTTTTCGGCTTCCCCTATCTGGGGAAACCGCCGTGCCGAACTGAGCTGCGCGTGGGGCCGTAGTAAGCGCGGGGCATGCTGCAGTCTTGGCGGCCACAGACATACGGATCATGATAGCACGCCGATAAGACTGCGCATGCGCCGCCTACGGTTTTATTATATAGATATATATCTATATATATAAAATCGGATGTATGTATGTATGTGCCGCGATTACGCAAAAACGGCTTGACCGATTTGAACGAAACTTGGTATGCAGATCCCTCACTACCCGGGATGATATGTTCTGGGGGTCTCGCAGCCCACCTGCACACGTGGGCGGAGCTACAAACAGATAATCGGATTTCACCCATTCATGTCAATGGAAAAAATGTAAAGAGCTGCCAACGCAAAAACGGCTTGCCCGATTTGAACAAAACTTGGTATGCCGATCCCTCACTACCTGGGGTGATATGTTCTGGGGGTCTCACGGCCCACCTGCACATGTGGGCGGAGCTACAAACATAAAATCAGATTTCACCCATTCATGTCAATGGAAAAAATGTAAAACATCTGCCAACGCAAAAACGGCTTGCCCGATTTGAACGAAACTTGGTATGCAGATCCCTCACTACCTGGGGTGATATGTTCTGGGGGTATCGCGGCCAACCTGCACACCTGGGCGGAGCTACAAACAGAAAATCATATTTCACCCATTCATGTCAATGGAAAAAATGTAAAAACTGCCTCCGCAAAACCGGCTTGCCCGATTTGAACGAAACTTGGTATGCGGATCCCTCACTACCTGGGGTGATATGTTCTTGGGGTCTCGCGGCCCACCTGCACACGTGGGCGGAGCTACAAACAGAAAATCAGATTTCACCCATTCAAGTCAATGGGAAAAATGTAAAAAGCTGTGGGACCGATTTGAACTAAACTTGGTATGCTGATCCCTCACTACCTGGGGTGATATGTTCTGGGGGTCTCGCGGCCCACCTGCACACATGGGCGGAGCTACAAACAGAAAATCAGATTTCACCCATTCATGTCAATGGAAAAAATGTAAAAAACTGCCATTCTCACAGTAATTCCAACTACCTGGGGTGATATGTTCTGGGGGTCTCGCGGCCCACCTGCACACGTGGGCGGAGCTACAAACAGAACATCAGATTTCACCCATTCATGTCAATGGAAAAAATGTAAAAAGCTGCCATTCTCACTGTGACCAATTTGGACGAAACTTGGTATGCAGATCCCTCACTACCTGGGTTGTTATGTTCTGGGGGTCTCGCGGCCCACCTGCACACGTGGGCGGAGCTACAAACAGAAAATCAGATTTCACCCATTCATGTCAATGGAAAAAATGTAAAAAGCTGCCATTCTCACAGTAATTCAAAAACAGCTTGACCGATTTGAACGAAACTTGGTATGCAGATCCCTCACTACCTGGGGTGATATGTTCTGGGGGTCTCGCGGCCCACCTGAACACGTGGGCGGAGCTACAAACAGAAAATCACATTTCACCCATTCATGTCAATGGAAAAAATGTAAAAAGATGCCATTCTCACAGTAATTCAAAAACGGCTTGACCGATTTGAACAAAACTTGGTATGCAGATCCCTCACTACCTGGGGTGATATGTTCTTGGGGTCTCGCGGCCCACCTGCACACGTGGGCGGAGCTACAAACAGAAAATCAGATTTCACCCATTCAAGTCAATGGAAAAAATGTAAAAAGCTGTGGGACCGATTTGAACGAAAATTGGTATGCAGATCCCTCACTACCGGGGGTGATATGTTCTGGGGGTCTCGCGGCCCACCTGCACACATGGGTGGAGCTACAAACAGAAAATCAGATTTCACCCATTCAAGTCAATGGAAAAAATGTAAAAAGCTGTGGGACCAATTTGAACGAAACTTGGTATGCAGATCCCTCACTACCTGGGGTGATATGTTCTAGGGGTCTCACGGCCCACCTGCACACGTGGGCGGAGCTACAAACAGAAAATCACATGTCACCCATTCATGTCAATGGAAAAAATGTAAAAAGATGCCATTCTCACATTAATTCAAAAACGGCTTGACCGATTTGAACGAAACTTGGTATGCAGATCCCTCACTACCTGGGGTGATATGTTCTGGGGGTGTTCCGGCCCACCTGCACACGTTGGCCGAGCTACAAGCAGAAAATCGGATTTCACCTATTCATGTCAATGGAAAAAATGTAATAAGCTGTGGGACCGATTTGAACGAAACTTGGTATGCAGATCCCTCACTACCTGGGGTGATATGTTCTTGGGGTCTCGCGGCCCACCTGCACACGTGGGCGGAGCTACAAACAGAAAATCAGATTTCACCCATTCAAGTCAATGGAAAAAATGTAAAAAGCTGTGGGACCGATTTGAACGAAAATTGGTATGCAGATCCCTCACTACCGGGGGTGATATGTTCTTGGGGTCTCGCGGCCCACCTGCACACGTGGGCGGAGCTACAAACAGAAAATCAGATTTCACCCATTCAAGTCAATGGAAAAAATGTAAAAAGCTGTGGGACCGATTTGAACGAAACTTGGTATGCAGATCCCTCACTACCTGGGGTGATATGTTCTGGGGGTCTCGCGGCCCACCTGCACACGTGGGAAGGGTGGGTTCACCCAATAATGTATATGTTCTTGCTCCTGGAGGTGAAACTAAAAATGTTGTTTATAATCAAGTTTTGTGTTAGTTGTATTGTATTCATTTTGTCAAATATTTCACATTATAATTTGAATATTGTACTTTTTATAAAGTAAAAAATATTTTCATTCACCACTATAAAGTATCTTTATTTGAATCCATTTACAGTGTAATTGCTATAATTAAATACCCGTGCAACGCCGGCCAATCAGCTAGTATATATATATTATATAAAATATATATATATATATATAAAATAAAATATATTTATTTATTTATTGCATACTATAAAGCTTCTATTTGTTGGTCTAAAGAAGACTCCAGGTTGATATTAAGGTCAAATTATGTTTAATCAAAGCACATACTAAACCTCATTTCCAAAAGGTTAAGAAAAGAAAAGAAATACACTACTCACAATAGCTATCCTTCAGAGCAAATGGACATGCCTGGTGCACAATCTTGACATCATCAATATGCACCTAGATGGCAGATTGTCACTAAAAATAATTGGAAGACGTGCTTGGGGTATCTGACCATTCTTGGGATTTGAACCCATGACCTCCAGAAGAGCTGCCTTTAATCACTGAGCTATAGGTGCTTCCTTTTAGTTAGGGGTTCTTACCATGATAGCCTAGGAGATCCTAGCCATATCAGGGTAAAAATAAGTTTCCTTCCGGATACTGGAACGGGCAGAGTGCTGATGAAATTGGCAAAGTCCACCATCCATACTCTCTTATGAGAGCAACTAAGAAGCTGCAAAGGTACTGGGGGGGGGGGATTTAGACCCATGACCTTTGGAGGATGGAAGAGGTACCTTTAATCACTGAGACACAGGTGCTTTAGTTAGATAAAGGCTCATAATTTTTTTCCCTTTTTTGTGACAGCCTGCCATATAGGTGCATGTTGATGATATCAAAGTCCAGCTCTCCCGGAGGTTTGCCATTGATTGATTCCTTGAATTATGGGTTCCTGAGGAAGGGACTTGCTCCCGAAACCAGGCTTGGTTGAACCTGGTTCTGTGGCGTTCCATCTGCCCGGTCCTGCTTCCCCTGGACATCGGATGAAGATTTACTGAAGCTAAGTTGTGCTGTTTTCATTTCTTGGGAGTTGGCTGGGGGGTTCCCAGAGTGGTGGCTGTAACTGTTCTCACCTGTGTTTATTTTACACTATTTTTGATGGTGGTAGTGTTATTTTGATTTAAAACACACACAGGTTCCCTATGATGGTGTGTAGGTGGTGGTCTTACAGGCGCCACCTTGTTGTGTGAAGCGTTGGAGCAGTGCTCCCGTCGCTGACCCCTCTCACTGAGGGTTCCTAAATCTCACAAAATTCTTATAGTTATTCACAGTTAAGCGTTTAGTTTCAACAACTGTTGATTTTACTTTTTTGGGGTGTGTGCTGTTGAGCTACCACTCTCGGAACCTTTGACCTTTTTTGCCTTTTTGTCGGTCTTTTAGTAAGATTGTGTATCAGACTCATTCATTTGTTCTGAAGGAAGCTATTCTGTGAGTAGTGTTTTCTTTTTATGTTCTTAACCTTTTGGAAATGAGGTTTAGTATGCAATATATATATACCTTAATATCAACCTGGAGTCTTCTAAAACCCAAAAATAAAAGCCCCGTTCATCTATAAACAGATGCCTAACTGGTGCCTAAGTCCCATCCACCTGACTAGCATCTACCTTGTGCCCAGCTCACACACAATAATAATAATAATAATAACTTTATTTTTCTATACCGCCATAGTCAGACGACTTCTAGGCGGTTCACATCGAAAGAAGGCTGGACATTCAGCGAATTACAAATGCATGAGGGGAATGTTACAGAAGAAAAGGGTTGTAGGGGAGGGAATGTAAGAGGGATTGAAAGGGGGAGGGAAATTAAGAGGGGTAGGAATTGCCTGAAGATTGCTTCGGGTTTGTAGGGGGAAAAAGCGTAGTGAGCGTGGATTGGTCTGTTTAGGTGATGAATTTGTCAAACAGAGTGGATTTCAGCAAAGCCTTTGATACAGTTCCTCATAGGAGGCTGTTGAACAAACTTGAAGGGCTGAAGTTAGGACCCAAAGTGGTGAACTGGGTCAGAAACTGGCTGTCGGACAGACGCCAGAGGGTGGTGGTTAATGGAAGTCGCTCGAAGGAAGGAAAGGTGACTAGTGGAGTCCCTCAGGGTTCGGTGCTGGGGCCAATCCTGTTCAATATGTATGTAAGTGACATTGCTTAAGGGTTAGAAGGAAAAGTGTGCCTTTTTGCAGATGATACCAAGATTTGTAACAGAGTAGACACCGAAGAGGGAGTGGAAAATATGAAAAAGGATCTGCAAAAGTTAGAGGAATGGTCTAATGCCTGGCAACTAAAATTCAATGCAAAGAAATGCAGAGTAATGCATTTGGGGATTAATAATAGGAAGGAACCGTATATGCTGGGAGGAGAGAAGCTGATATGCACGGACGGGGAGAGGGACCTTGGGGTGATAGTGTCCGAAGATCTAAAGGCGAAAAAACAGTGTGACAAGGCAGTGGCTGCTGCCAGAAGGATTCTGGGCTGTATAAAGAGAGGCGTCGTCAGTAGAAGAAATAAGGTGTTGATGCCCCTGTACAGGTCATTGGTGAGGCCCCACTTGGAGTATTGTGTTCAGTTTTGGAGACCGTATCTGGCGAAAGACGTAAGAAGACTTGAGGCGGTCCAGAGGAGGGCGACGAAAATGATAGGAGGCTTGCACCAGAAGACATATGAGGAGAGACTGGAAGCCCTGAATATGTATACCCTAGAGGAAAGGAGAGACAGGGGAGATATGATTCAGACGTTCAAATACTTAAAGGGTATTAACGTAGAACAAAATATTTTCCAGAGAAAGGAAAATGGTAAAACCAGAGGACATAATTTGAGGTTGAGGGGTGGTAGATTCAGGGGCAATGTTAGGAAATTCTACTTTACGGAGAGGGTGGTGGATGCCTGGAATGCGCTCCCGAGAGAGGTGGTGGAGAGTAAAACTGTGACTGAGTTCAAAGAAGCGTGGGATGAACACAGAAGATTTAGAATCAGAAAATAATATTAAAGATTGAACTAGGCCAGTTACTGGGCAGACTTGTACGGTCTGTGTCTGTGTATGGCCGTTTGGAGGAGGATGGGCAGGGGAGGGCTTCAATGGCTGGGAGGGTGTAGATGGGCTGGAGTAAGTCTTAACAGAGATTTCGGCAGTTGGAACCCAAGCACAGTACCGGGTAAAGCTTTGGATTCTCGCCCAGAAATAGCTAAGAAGAAAAAAAAAAAAAAAAAATTTAAATTGAATCAGGTTGGGCAGACTGGATGGACCATTCGGGTCTTTATCTGCCGTCATCTACTATGTTACTATGTTACTATGATAGATTTTCGGAATGCGTTGTAGGTCTGTTTGGTTTTATTTATGTAGTTTCCCAGCCAGGATTGTTGTCTGTTAGCTTAGAACATGAAGGTTTTGTCAAGGTAGGATTTGTATTTGCAGCCAGTAATTTTAGGATAGGCGAAGATGTTTTTGTTTCTGGTTGTTCGTGTGGGGTTGTGTAGAGTAAAGTGTGTTTGCAGGTAGGAAAGTGCTAGGCCCCAGATTTGTTTGAAGCAGATGCATGCAAATTTGAACTGTATTTGCGCTTCCATTGGTAGCCAGTGCAATTTTTTGTAATATGAGCTAATGTGGTCTTGTTTTCTCAGTCTGAAGATTAAGCAAACTGCAGTGTTTTGTACTAATCTCAGTTTTTTTATTGTTTTTTTGTGGGATACCCAGGTTGACGATGTTGCAGTAGTCCAGGGTGGATAGGATCAGCAATTGCACCAGTAACCTGAAGGATGTTGTGTCAAAGTAATTTTTAATAGTCCTTAGCTTCCATAGTTTATAAAAGCATTTCTTCACTGTTAAGTAGGCCTGGTTTTGCTACATCTACATTTTAGGCATGAGGTAAACGCGTTCAGGTGCTGAGCGGCATATGATTCTGTAGATGGATGTCCATATCAACACCACTCCCATGCTACACCTTCACCACACCTATGCCTATATTTTAGACACAGCTTTTTCTGCTGGACATTCACAAAATTGTGGACATCTATTTGTAGAATCACGTCCAGCATTTAGACTAAGTTCCAATTAATGCTTGTTAAAATCATTACACTTCCCCCCTCCCTATTTGCGGATTCAACGTATAAGTGACATATTTGTATATTGTCTCTGCCTACATAGCTCAATCCACTACTTTCCATTGGACAGAAATCAACCAATTAGAGAACCCCATTCAACTTCAGCATTCAGCCCCCCTGGTTCTACCATAGCTAACTGGTAGATCCATCTCTATTCTGTAAAGTTCAAAGTTCTTTCTAAATTGCCTCTCACCCACCCTTCATGTAACTGTTCAATAACCCTCAATCAAATGGCCTTTCTGAACCCAGTGGGCAACCATTGGAGCTTGTTCATTGCCCGCCAAAATGTGGGACTTATGCTCATTAGGTCTCAACTATGTAAAGTAAGTCACAAGGACATAAGATGGCATAAACCACTTGTCCAACCCTCCTGAACTGAGCTATTTAACTAAAAGAACAAATGAAGATATGAATTTATGAATTGAACTCAAGAAATTGCTACAAAGCTAAGTTTTTGACTTATTTATTAAAATCTATTAGAATAATACTATGAAATATGTTAAATATAAAATGATCAAGCACTAAACACTTTTGAGAGAGAAATTGAGTTTATGTAGCACGAAGCACGGTGTAGTTTATAGTAAATAGAGAAGAAATGATTTAAGCAGTATAAAGGAGCCAATAAGGATATTACCACATAAAGCTCACCAGTATGAAATATACTTAATGCGGTGGAGTGGTGGGGCTGAGGCTCATAAAATTACTATTTAAACTATTAAAAAAATTTTTTATGGTCGCTTGTAGTATATAATATTTAAACTGATTCATAGACTCTAAGCATAAGTTGCAACATGTTCTAAGCATAAGTTGCAACATGTTCTAAGCATAAGTTGCAACTTTTTTGTGACTTCTTCGAATTCTGACATGTATAAATTTGCTATGCTGGGGGCCACCACCGTTACCCTGGTGACTCATTGGCATTGCTGGTATAACTTTCCTTTGAATTGAAAATAATTCCTTCTCAGCACCAGATTAGTCAGTGACATGATGAAATCTGTTGGAGTGCGAATAGGTCCTATTCTCGATTGGAGAATTTGAAATACAATCGGAATGGCCTCTCTTTGAGGTATGTTCCTATATAAAGACACTATTGTCAGCCCAGCCTTAGCTATCAGCTTTTTCTGGTGGCCTTACCAATGTCAGCAAAGGCTTATGGGAGATCATATCATTCATATCTGATCTTAGGGCATGTCAGTGCGGATGGGCTAGCAGCCTCAGAATAAAGTAACAAAAGGCTTTGATAGAACCCTGAGGTGCGAAGAGGTGTTAATGTCTGTGCTTAAGATATACAGGAAGCCCAGCTGCATGGTCTAACACAGATAGCTAGGCTTAATCAGAAACCATTGTCAGAGTGATACTGGAAATTACATTCAACTCCAGTCTGTGAGGGACAGTTTCTTCCTCTTTTCTTCTCCAGTCTCTCACACCCCACTCACCTTATTCACCATTGTTTCAAACAGTTTGCAAAAGATAGGGGTACTTAATTTCAATAGATTCTATTTTTAGAACAAGCCTCAAACTTATAAATATAGGAGGTTAGAACTCCCCCACTCTCTCTCTCTCTGGAACCTGAAGTCTGGACCATTACCCCATCCCCTCTCTCTCTCTCTTTCCTCTGGACTCTGTAATGCAGGTAAACTGTCCTCTTTCTCCTGGCACACATACAAGAAGTCTCTGAATCCATTCTGTATTTGTAAATCTTATTTCTATTTCTTTCTGTACAATTGGAACCCAATATATGCTTGATATATCTTTATAAATCTTGCTTTTCTGTAATATTAAGCCTATTTCTGCACATTATATTCTTTATGTGATCACTTCTGGCTGTGCTTGTCATTTGATTTTACTTCCTACTGAATCTTCAAAGAGGGTATCGAACCCGGGGCCTGGCGGTCTGTAAGGCTGCCACATTATATCATTGGGGCTTATTTGCTTCAACATTACCCCTCCAAAACCTTACATTTTGGGAGCTAAACCTTACAACTATTTCTAGAATCACCAGTGTATCCGTCAATTGGATGTCATTGATAACTTAGAAAGTGGTCGATGAACCGGGACAAGGGCTCTAATATAGTGCATCTCAAAGACACTATAGCTCTACAGGGGGGATTTTGGATGTCCTTGTGAATTTTAGGAACCGTGTAAAAAACTGGGATCCTGGGATGTTCACAGATGAGATTTTTTTCTCATGTTTGGTAACTTATCCTTTAACAAAGGCTTCTTCCACTAGGTCTCTAATTAAGACCTTGAGTTCTTCTGTCAGATCCTCATTGAGAGGAGTATAGTAACTAGTGTCTGTCAATTGTCGTTTCAACCTCCCCCCGTACCGTTGTTGACTCATTACCACCAATAAGCCCCCTTTGTTGGCAGGTTTTTATTATCAGCCTCTCATCCTGTTGTAGAGAGGTTAAAGCAGCAAACTCACTGTGGGACAAATTCACAAAGTGAGAAGAGTCGTCATTAAGTTCAAGAGTTTCCACGTCTTATCACTAGGTCCTGAAATGTTGCTATATGGGGGTCCATGGTGCCTGGGGATATCCACGTGGAATGTGGGCGCACAACAGAGATATCTTGAGAAGCTGGACTGTGGGCAAAGAACAGTTGCACTTGTAAAGTTCGTATGATCCAAACAATGTCACACTTAGTTTGAAAATTGTCATGATGAATAGTAGGTACAAAAGGCAAACCTTGGTTTAATACCTGCATTTGTTTGGTGTTCAGTTCTATGCCTGAAATGTTAGTTACTAATGTATTATTGTCACTGAGAATGTTTGGTTTTGTCTGTTATGTTGGTTACATGTTGTACCCCCCTGTTGCATCCTCATCTGCCTTGTCTTTGCTCTCCTGATATCTGGCCTCAATCTAAAAATTTTCTATCCCTAGATTGAGATGTAGCTTCTCCTTCACTTCCACTGGCTGAACTTGCTGCCCATTTGTTAAGAAACATCTGATTATTGGTGAAAACTGGTATCCAGTTGTTATCCAACAATGGTACTAAATATCTGGGTAGAAATAGTCTATGGTGGCTGGCATCTAGAAAAATGCTAACTGACACAGGCTATACTTATCTTGCAACTATTTCCTATCTCTGGCCAATCTATGCTCTGGGAGCACCTGTACATACATTTATGCATGTATATCCCTGGACTATTTTGTACAGGCCTACTTCTACTCATAATGTACTAGTTTGTAAATGACTCCCTACATGTCTGGAATAAAAATGGTAAGTTTGATGAATTATCTAAAATCCTCTCTCTAATTTGAAGGTGCATTTAATCATCCATTAAGGCTTAAAGTATATATATATATATATAGGTTCAAATGAGAAATATTGTTTCAGTAAAGTGCCTTGTTGCATAAACAGTGCTAACCTTTAAAGAGTTTCAGCAATCTCAAGAATCCTGTGGACTTGCTACAAGATGCCAATGCAACCCACAATTACCTTCGCTGGAATTAATAGAATCACAGTGTGTTGTCACGGCAACCTACAGAAAATCTGCTGCATCACCATAGATGGCTTAGGTTCTTAAAACTCAATTATTGTTGATTTACCTCAATAGATGTACAAGAAAATTAAAGGTCAGGGTCAACAGATTCAAAATTCACATTTGTAAGTTTTAGGTTTCTGAACACAACTTAAAAGTTGTTTGTTTGTTTTTTGGGAGGGGGGATTGTTTGTGGTTTTCACTGTTTTAAAATCTATGTACTCTTCTAGTTCCCAAAAATTTACTAAGTTTTCAAATAACCAGAAGCTAGTTTTTATGATGAAACTGCCCGAGTTTTCCTTTGAAAAGCTACAACTCTCAGGCTCAGCCCTTCTGTCCCTGTCTATGTTTAATGTACCCTACTTCTCAGATTGTTGTTCAGCTATACTATTCCTTACACAGTAATCCACTTACAACTTGTTCAGATCTTTATCAGTGGTTTTAATCCACTCAGGCTATATATTAATTCAGCCTGTACTTATTCCTTACCTAAATTCTGTTGTAAATACTATTTTCCTTTTCTCTATCAAAAGGAAATATCTTATAATACAAGCTTTCACAACACCACCTCCTATCTGTCTTTCATCTAACTCCTCAACTGACTTGGAATGTTCCCTATAGTAACATCTTGGTTTGCCACCTAGTATCTAATCAGCATGAGTGATACAAAAGTTGCAGTTGATGGAATCTCTATTTGCAAAGATCTAGGCTCCATTTTGACCCCTTGACCATAATGGATGGAAACATTTTAAGGATGATTTGGTCACATTTTAAAGACAATACTTCCCAGTTGATAAGATAGTCAAGTACATCTTTTCCTATAGTCCTGTGCTTTCAAATTTTAAAATGGTGCATTCACATGGATGCTGGGTGATTTTCTCACAAAAGTACACTTTTAAAATTATCCAATTAACTAAATGGTTCAAAAAACACCTTTAACTAAGTCCAATAAGGCTTTTTGGATGACCCCCTTCTCCCCAACCGCTGGAACTATTTAAATCAACCTCCTATGTCCCTACAACTTTAAATTATAAAAACGTGATTTCTCTGGAAGTCTGGACCGGATACCTAAAATAATCAAGGCCCAGGTTTCATTTGTGGCCTTTCCAGGAATTCCAAATAACCCCATGACAGACAACAATCTAACAGGAGCCCAGAAGCCCCTCCCCCCAAAGAAGGTAACCCCTGGTTACAGTAGGCCTGTAAAATGCTGGCTTACATTTAAGGTGTCTGTACAAATAGACTTGATTCTGGTTGTGGCACCTGATTGACATGTGATAGGCGCCCATTTTGTAGGTGTTTACCGCAGCAAGCACCGTTTCCAGAATCAAGCCCTTACTGTGTAACAAGAAGGCACTGTTGGTTAATCCAGAAAGAAGGAATGTAACATCTAGTTGCACTGGTATGATTAACTGGCTTACTTTATAGTCAGAAGAAATGGATAGAGCAGTTTCTCTCAAACTTTTTTTTTTTTTTTGGGGGGGGGAGCGCACACTAAATGGAATAAATGGTTTTTGCAGCATATTATAATTGAATTTATAAAACTGCAAAACCAACAAAAAATTAAATTTCAGAGATATTTATTTAAAGTTCTTTAAGCTGTACAGTATATGGGTAATTGTGACAACAGTGAAACTAAAGTAGATAGAATAGAATTGCTAATCAATGCGATGGATGTACTTGCTTTTGAGTGCAAATTAAATCAAAATGTGGCTCAATAGCTGAAAAAGCAAACACGTATTTTATCATCCACCATCTGCAGCCATTATTTATTTATTTATTTTTATTTAATTTCTGTTAGAGCTGAAAATCCAAGTTTGCAAAGATAATAAGATCTAAATGGTAACAAAGCCTTGATTGTGTTGTTGCCCAAGTTAGGATAACTACTTCACAACAAATAAAAATAAAATTACTTGGACTAATCTTGTCAAAGAATGATACTTGTCTGAACAGTTGTAGCCTTGCGCTCACAGACACTAATAACATTGACAGACTCTTGCATACACAATATACATGTTATCTATTCTAGTGTATGTCTCCTTATTTCTTTACGACTCAACAGACAAGCTTCCCTGCTTTATTCATTGTGACTAAATCTATTCTAGTGTATACTTAGGAAGGGAATTTTTAAAAATAAAGTAAAATTCTGGACTCTCTCGTGGCACACCTGGAATCTCTTTGTGGCACACAGTTTGAGAGACATTGGGATAGAGATTTAATTGAAGACATTCATAATATAGTTAACAACGTTATGAAAGAGGAAATACTACTAATAGATAATTTCAATATGCCAAATGTTAATTAGGACATCCCTGATGTAGTGTCATTTAGAAGTATAGAGATGCTGTTCTACCAATTGGTAATGGAGTTCATGTGGAAAGGGCCATATTGAACCTAGAGCTTACAAATAGGGAGAATGTTTCTAATTGATGGTGGGTGATCATTTGGGATCCAGTGGTTTCTGGATGATGTGGTTCAGTGTACATAGAAAGTATTCACTCATAAATGAAGATTCTATACTTCAACAAAATGTTGTCAAGATGGGGTAATACCTCAGGGACTTGTTAGCTTGATGGGAACATCTGGATAAAATAGAAACACAGTGGGCAAAAGCTTTAAGGAGCTACTTTAAGGGTAACACCATTTTTGTTAGGAAAGCAAATAAAAGTAGGAAGAAAAGGAAACTGTTGGTTCTACAAATTAGCAGAGAAAGGTAAGGAAAGGGAGGCTATCTTTTAGAAATTACCTGGTCAATATTCAACCTGTGGTGGTCAGTGTTTTTCTTCTTCATTTTTTTGTTTAAACGCTGAATGCTGTGAACAGAATTAGCCCAGATATTCATTTCAGCCACTGGCATTGAATATCTGGGGCTAATCTCTCAGGTGCTAACCTCTGGAGCTTACAGTATGTGGGTCCCAGCTGTTATCCAGATGGGTCCCTCATAAATGCTTCTTGTGACCAGAATCCATATAAAGGAATCGGGGTAGCCTCTCTTTTCCTGATCCCCCTTCCACCCCCAAGAAGCCTAGAAAAAGATCCTCTTTTGACCCTTCCCTCCCAACTTCCTCAGAAAAAGCCCTCTTTCCAAGCCCTCTTCCACTCAACTTTCTAAAAAAAAAAGCACCCTTTCTGATTCCCTCTCCCTTCCAAGACCTCCTGAAGGTAGGTAATGAAATTCACTTGGAGGAGGGAAAGGTGACTAGTGGAGTGTCTCAAGAATCGATGATGGGTCCGATTCTGTTTAATATGTTTGTGAGTGACATTGCTGAAGAGTTAGAAGGTAAGTTTACCTTTTTGTGGATGATACCAAGATTTGTAACAGAGTGGACACCCTGGAGGGAGTGGAAAACATGAAAAATGATCTGCAAAAGTTAGAAGAATGGTCTAATGTCTAGCAACAAAAATTCAATATGAAGAAGTGCAGAGTGATACATTTTGGGGGTAGAAATCCAAGGGAATCATATGTGCTGATGGAAAGAGGGACTTGGGGTAATTGTGTCTGAGGATCTAAAGGCATCTAAACAATGTGATAAGGCGGTGGCTCCAGCCAGAAGGATGCTAGGCTCTATGGAAAGAGGAATAACCAGCAGAAGAAGGGAGGTGTTGATGCCCCTGTATAGATCGTTGGTGAGGCTGCACTTGGAGTATTGTGTTCAGTTTTGGAGGCCATATGTGGTAAAGAATATCAAAAGACTTGAAGTGGTCCAGGGGAAGGTGACGAAAATGGTAAGGGGTTTGAACCAAAAGAAGTATGAGAAGAGACTGGAAGACCTAACTATGTATACTCTGGAGGAGAGGAGGGGCAGGGGAGATATGATACAGATATTTAAATACTTGAAAGGTATTAATATAGAACCAAATATTTTCCAGAGAAAAGAAAATGGTAAAACTAGAAGGCATAATTTGAGGTTGCGGGGAGGAAGACTCGGCACCAATGTAGGGAAATTCTCTTTCACGGAGAGGGTGATAGATGCCTGGAATGCCCTACCTAGGGAAGTGGTGGAGAGGAAAACGGTGATGGAATTCAAAAAAGCATGGGATAAACATAGAGGATTTCTAATTAGAAAACAAAAAATGTAAATTAACGAGCTAAGGCCGGTACTGGACAGACCTGCATGGTCTGTGTCCCATGTGATGATTTGGTGTAGGAGTAGGCTGGGGAGGACATCAATGGGAACTCCATTAACTTGGAACATGAGGATGTTACTGGCCAGGCATTATGGTAGATATTCTGCAAACAGGATGGTTGATAGGCTGGAGTCAGCTTGGACAGCAACTTCAGCATTTGGAACCTAGGACAATACCAGGTTGACTTTACAGTCTATGACCCAGAAATATCAAAGAAGAGACAAGTTAATTTAATCATTATGGGCAGACTGGATGGACTGTCCAGGTCTTTATCTGCCATCATGTACTATGTTAACTGGTCACTGATCAATATTCAGACCAGTACCTGATTACCATCACCACATACACTTAATTTGAAAGATAGCCTCACAATCAGTGCAGTGAATCAAGGGACTCAGGTTCAAATCCCCCTTCAACTCTTTTTTTTTTTTTTAAACCCCTAAATTGTGAGCCCTCCATAAAAAGCAAAATATCTACTATACCATCTATTAGAGACACTTGCAAGCTTGAGGGCTATTGAAGTGATGCACATTCGGATACAGTATTTCCCTGTCTCTGGCAAGCTCAGCATTTAAATAAACAGAGTTTCAGTGGAATATGAACCTGGGTGCACTGGACTAAAGTACACTGACCACTAGGCTGTCCATCTGTTCTGCAGGGAATCTGTGTAGCCATTTCTATGCAAATGCTACTAGACAGACATCCTTGTCCTCATTTTTTTAGCATTCTTAATTTGGATATTTTATTTTGAAAAATGGATGTTAATTTTGGATATTGTCATGTATTTTCAAACAGGAAACCACAACATTTTTCCTGTTCAAAAATGGCTGTGAGATGGATGGAGTTATTTTTGGACATTCTTTTGAAAATGCCACTCTACATGCGTATATGCAAGGAGGCTTACACAGGGGAAGGCATATTTAGGTACCACATTTAGGTGTTTGCATTTATCCCTATTATTGACACATAAATGTTGGCATAAAATTACAGATTTATGTAAATACTAGCATTTTAGCCCGTTATATTAACGGGTGCTAGAATATATGTCTGTGTGTCTTTATTTCTGTCTCTCTCTCCCTCCCGCTGTCTGTCTCTCTCCCCGGCCCCCTTTGTCTGTCTGTCTTTCTGTGTCTCTCCCTGCCCCTGTGTCTTTCTTCTTTTCTTTCTATCTATCTGTCTCTCTCCCTGCCTCCTATGCAGCAGCATTTCTTTCCCACCACTTCCCTGTGCAGCAGCCATAGCAGCATTCCCTCCCCCTCCATTTCCCTCCCCCCACACCACTTCCCAGTGCAGCAGCAGCATTTCTCCTACCCCCCTTTCCCTTCCCGCGGTCTGGCTGGCTCCCTTAGTCCCTTACCGCCCCCCCCCCCCCTTCCCTTCCTGCGGTCCTGAAAAACCTTCTGATTCCAGCAGTGTCTGCAGCACTCTACACACTGCTGCTTCAGGGCCTTCTACTGCCCAGCAAATCAGGGCAGTAGAAGGCCCCAAAGCAGGGTGTATAGAGTTCTGCAGACACTGCTTGAATCGGAAGATTTCAGGACCCGCAGCCTTTGCCGGACCCGAAGCGAGCTCTGGGGGTTTTTTTTTGTTTTTTACATGGGCTCAGCCGGAGCAGGAGGAGAAGCCTGGGAGGCATGCACACTCCTACCTGCGGGTTCCTACAGCGCACGGAAAATGGGAGCACACAGGTGAGAGTTCGCATGCACGCTTAGGGCTTTATTATATTAGATTCTACAATGGAATCTGGATACCCAGATGCCATTGTAGAATTAGATTTCAGTACACTATGGGCTCCTTTTACAAAGCTACGTTAGGGCCTTAACACGCGGAATAGTACACGCTAGCCACTACCGCCTCCTCTTGAGCAGGCGGTAGTTTTTCAGGTAGCGCGCGCTAATCCGATGCATGCGCTAAAAACGCTATCGCACCTTTGTAAAAGGAGCCCTATGAGGGACTGAGAAAAAGTTCTCAGTCCAACCAAGAAAGTTGGAGCAGTCTCCATTGAGGGCTATACATTAAATCCAGTGATTTTCTACTTTTTTCATTTCCATAGGGATTTAAAGGGATACATTTGCCATACGGCACTCGCTAGCACAGCTTGATAGAAGAGGCCCTTAGCATGCACTTTAAAGCTTTTGGTATTAAAATTAGCAAACATTCACTTACTTAAACTATTCCATCACAAAACAAATTAATCTTTCACGAATATACACCAAATAATGAGGTAAGTTGTTATTTTACTTGTCCCTTTATGCTGCTTTGAACAGTTCTTAAATATTTTTTGTGCATGCTGCATGCTAAAAACCCATCGCTGGCCTAAAGTAAAAATAACTATTAGCATAGTGGATTTAAACCTTCCAGCAAGACTACTTCCCCATATAATTGTGGATCTGATGCACCAAAACAGTCCCTAACCCCTCCCCTGATCAATGGCCCAAACCCCTGAGTCATATACCAATACCGCTAATCTTGGCCTTCTCTAACATCAAGTCCCCTGTCACATGAAGGTCAGATTTCAGGTCCAACTCCCTCCAATGCCAACTCTGACTTCTCCCAAGCTCCTCACCAGCGTGAAGCCTCATTCATAGAGGAGCATAAATGTGAAATCTGTATGCTCAATGTCCTTCCCTGTGGGTAGCACTCATATGTTATGAGATGTAACAGCATGCATCGTAGCATCTCATATTTTCTGTTTAATGATTACTTCTTGTTAGTTTTTGCTTCAGGTTATATGGTTGATGGAATTTATAATGGAGAACAGGGAATAGGTCTGACAGTTATTCATTCTTCAGTTCTAGTAGCTATAATTCTTCTACATTTTTCCTATGCTGTTATCTCCTGGTTGTATGTTATTATGAAGGGTAACTGCTTTATAGCTGTTTTTTCCTTGTTCCGTAATTGATTCTCCTGGGTGTTGCTCATGAGAATGAAACTTTCTTGGCAACTACCAGTTTGTTGGAATGGTAGACCTTTTGTTTGAGGGATTCAGTTAGAACTTTGAAATGTTTGGTTTTCCCTTTTTGATCAGAACAGTCTGTCTTCCCCCTTTCATTTACTGAGCAGTGATAACATAAGCAAAAAAAAACCCTCATTGAGTACCTAGCTAATTCAGTTTAACTGTGCTGTATCTTTCCTTACCTGGCAAAGAATCATAATCCTGGTATTAAAAATAGCTGAATAATATTGACATTTATTTCTAAACATTCGTAAGAACAAACTATATCCATAAAAGTTCCCTGAATAAAATATACATTTAAAAATAATAATGGTTTCTTTAAATTAAGATGAAAATATAATTTTGGAAAATTATATCTCATAACCTCTGGTACAATATTGGAATGTACCATTAGGGCTCATGTAGTACTGCTACTATTAATTATTTCTATAGCGTTACCAGACGCACGCAGCGCTGCACAGAGTCACAAGAATAAGAAAACAATCCCTGCTCGAAAGAGCTTACAATCTAAACAGGCTAGACAGACAAACAGGATGTCATAGATACAGTTAAAGGGAAGGGTTAATCAGCAGGCTGGGTTGGAGGGCAGAGGAGTAGGGTTAAGGATTGAAAGCTATATCAAAAAGGTGGGTTTGCAGTCTGCTTTTAAACAAGGGAAGGGGCTTGATGGGTAAACTTGGGTAATTTATTCCAGACATAGGGGGCAACTAGATGAAAGGAATTGGCATTGGCAGTGGAGGAGAAAGGTAACACTAAGAGTGACTTATCTGAGGAACAGAGTTCTCTTTGAGGTGTATAAGGAGAGAGAAGTGAGGAGAGATATTGAGGGGCAGCAGAATGAACACACTTGTAGGTCAGCAATAAGATCTTAACTGTATGCGATGGCAGATAGGAAGCCAGTGAAGAGACTTAAGGAGAGGAGTGACATGAGCATAGCGAGATTGGTAGAAGATGAGTCACACAGCAGAGTTTTGCCCAGATTGCAAGGGAGAGAGGCGACACTGCGGGATACCAATTAGGAGTAGATTGCAGTAATCTAAGCGTGAGGTTACGAGAGCTTGGACAAGGGTCCAGGTAGTGTGCTCAGACAGGAAGGGGCAAATTTTGCTGATATTGAAGAGAGAAACGGCAGGTCTTAGCAGCTTGTTGGAAATACGTAGAAAATGAGAAGTCAGAATTGAAGATCACTCCAAGGTTGCGAGCAGAGAAGACTGGAACAATGACAGTATTATTTACTGTTGAGATGGAGAGAGGAGGAGGAGGAGCAGAGAGTTTAGGAGGAAAGAAGAGCAGCTCAGTCATGGACATATTTAGTTTCAGATAATGGTAGGACATCCAGGCAGCAATGTCAGCCAAACAAGCAGAGACTTTTTCTTTGACTTTAGGTGAAATTTCAGGTGTAGAGATGTAGATCTGGGAGTCATCAGTTGGTAGTACTAGGGTAGTGGCAAATACATTCTTCCAGATGGAAATTATTGGCAGTGAGGTAAGAGTCAAAGAAGGGATGAAGGATAACATAGGGCAAAGCTTCAGATTGGGGCAGTGCTTTCTTTAAAAGTACTACTTTGGGGCAGGGTAAAGAGAGGTAGAGGTAACTGAACCACTAAACCACAAAGGATTGAAGGGCTCATGGGGATTTCTTGAATTGGGGCCTTTATCACCCACTGATTAAGGACAGTGAAAGTACCTCTATATATGTAACCAACTTTGATTGTACTACAGGAAGGTGGAGTATCATATGCCTTATCCCTTACTTCCTTACCCTTACCAGACTGAATATAAAGCTTATAATCGAGTCTCCATCCTATGTAATATTTTATTACAAAAATGACTTCACATATTAAAATTATGACATGTTCCTAGTTTGTTGTGCTTGCATAATTGCAAAAGATGAAGATGCTGCAATAAATTTTTTAAACATAGTTCAAAACACTAATAGCTTTTAGTATCAAAATTAGAATCCCTCCTCTGTTTATTTTAAAGTCTTGTCATCTAGTTATATAAATGAAAACATTTATTTTCTTGGTAGAAAGATATGATGTGTACTGTTGGCTTCTCTGTGTGCTAATGAGAAGTATATATCTTATAAAATGTTGAGAGGTAAGTCACCAGAGCAAGTGATTGCATTAGACAGGAGGGTAAACAAATGGAAAGGATACCTTAGGAATTAGTTCATCAATGGGCTCATTCTCCTAAAGAGGAAAATCAAAGGAAATGTATGTTTAAATGGATTTTTTCTAGAGAAGGTGAAGCAGACATTAATAAGTAATTGGAACATTGCAAATAGCCTATGACTACCTCTGTTGCAAGGACCTGGTAATGAGCTAATCTCTACAGGGTTAATTGATAAATTTAATTCTGCAAAGGTCTGAACAACAAGAGAGCAAATCCAATTAACAACTACCCCCTGATCTTAACACCCTGCAGCATAAGTGACTAAAATATTCTGCCATCTCTCAACTTGTCCAAGTCAATTCCTGGGATACAGCTGTCTTTGGCCTGGTTGCTCTCAAGATACTGACTGGATTGATGTTGGCCGATTCTCTGTACCTAAATTTATCCCTGATCATGTAAATTTCTGAATAAGTCATAGTCTTGTAATTAGCTGACCCTGTAATTCTGAAAATGTCCATCTTACCTCTTTTGTAATCCGTCTAGAACTGCAAAGTTAAGGTGGAATAAAAGTCACTAATGTAATGTAATAAATACTTAAAATCCCAACACCACTGTTTTACCCTTTGCCAGGACTGTGTCAGGGGCTATTAAATACTGTGAACAAATACACAAAGAAACATGTTAATACAAATCATAAAATCTCATAACTCAAACAAATAAATGAACAAGTGTCAGTCATTAGGGGAGGAGATTGCAGACTAACAACTTTGGTTGCCGGGGGTGTGTGTGCAGGAGGGTTCATAGACAACTCGGCGAAAGACAAAGGCGCGCACCGACAACTGAGTGCAAGACGGAGGCGCGCGCCGAAGAAAATTACAGTTTTTAGGGGCTCCGACAGGGGGTTTAGTTGGGGACCCCCCCCAGTTTACTTAATAGAGATCGCGCCGGCATTGTGGGGGGGGTTTGGGGGGTTGTAACCCTCCACATTTTACTGTAAACTTAACTTTTTCCCTAAAAACAGGGAAAAAGTGAAGTTTTCAGTAAAATGTGGGGGGTTACAACCCTCCATACCCCCCACAACACGGCGCGATCTCTATTAAGTAAAGTGGGGGGTTCCCCCCCACACCCCCCCACACCCCCCCCCATCGGAGCCGGAAAAACAGTAATTTTCTGCGGCGCGTGCCTCCACACTGCGCTCAATTGTCTGCGCGCGCCTTTGTCCCGGCGTGCTTTTGACCTGACAGCGTGCAGGAGAGCAGCACCAGTCATTGTAAAGAGAGTACAAAAGTGTTGGCTTTCTGGTGGACTCAAATATAAACTGAGACCCCCATTTATGGACCATTTTTGGCCCCAAAATCTCAGTTTATATTTGAGTATACGGTATACATTTTCACTTCAAGATCTCTATCGTGATCTGTGCACATCAGCCTATCACCTTCTATTGCATACAGCACCTTTGCATTTTTGTACTCCAAATTCTTCTCCCTAAAGCTTCACTGCCAAGCATTAGTTCAAGTTTCTACGTTTTGTAGATCACTTCTCATGCATTCCACTCCCTCCAGGGTGTCCATCCTGTTGCATATCTTCATGTCATCCTACAAAAACATATACCCTTTCCTTTCAACCATTCAGCAATATCACTCACAAGTACGAGGATAAATCAAAATATATTTAATGGGCACCTACTCAGACATTATACACACTCATTATACACACATATTGAGCCTTCCATAGTGGGTTCCCTCACCATTTGTTTAAGTAAAGCCCTTTCTAGGGCATTCACTATCTTTGAACTTTAAAAAAAAAAATTGCACATGAACTACTCCAATCCAGATTTTACTGAAGCGGCTTGCGATAAAAAGCCCTAACGCAGCTTAATAAAAAGGGACCATATCTCTCTTTCTCCACTTTTATTTTTCCACTTGCTTTATATTTACTCAAATTTCTCTCATTATAACCTTTTTGATCTCAAAAGTACTTGTTTTTATAGGGATGTAGAGGCAAAAAAAATAAAGGTTTTGTTTAGTTTTCCCTTGCCATTATTTTATTTTGTGGGTTTTTTTTCCATTTTATTTCTTTTTTCCTAAAAATTTTATTTCAGGACAAATTTTGGCTGTGGCTATGGCTGTTGCTCAATCAAGAAACAAAAAAACAGCTCATGGCAAACTTCCCCAACTTCTTCCCCCTCAATCACAACATTAATTCTCTCTGACAAGTTGTACCCCACAAAGAACATACACAACACACACACCCCTGAAAGAAGTACTTTCTCAGTATAAGTGACTTGGTGAGGGTCACAAGGAGCAGCAGTGTAAATTGAACCCAGTTCTCCTAGCTTCTAGCCCACTGCACTAACCATCAGACTACTCCTCCAGGTCAAGGATAAAATTAAAAATGTAACTGTCTGTACCATGAGCTAAATTCTTCATCATGGATCACAGAATCATGCAGAAAAGGAGATTTCTAGTGCAATACTTTGCAAACCCCAGTCTTGCTAAAAAGATACTTAGTATGTTGCCAACTGGCAGAAACATATTCTGGAGTCTTGCACATTTTATGATCAGATTAGCATTAAACAGATGGCTTTTAACATTTCACAGGCTTTGAGTTTTCCAAGTGTTCGAAAGGTAGTTTTTTTCTTCTTTCGAGTTTGTGTATAAATGAGAGAAATTATAATCATAGCCACTGTGTTTTGCTGCTTAAAGGCTTCAGAAACTAATATTGCAATGTTAAATAAGGTCAAAATCAATAGCTAATTGGGCAAGCAAAATATGTGCAACTTTAAAAAGATACAGGAGCTGCATGGGAGACCAATTAACAGTGAATTGAGCAATGTATTATGATGAAGAATTAGTTCCTAATTTCCCTATTCATTATATTAATGGTTTCCAACCTGAGATCTGAAGACCCATGGTGGTCATGGGACTAGAAGCCGCTCACAAGAGCTAGAACAGCAATAACAGTGGTGAAAGTGAAATAGATGACCATGAAGACAAGCTGGAGAAGCACATATTTATTGGAAGGGCCGGGGAAGGGAGAGATTAGTAGTAGCGGGGGAAGGGGGAATGAAAATGGTAGTGTTAGGGAAGAAAACAAATGAGAGATGAAAACAAACTAGGAATGAACAAACTGTTGGGAAAAGGCAGGAGCTCTCAAGGGAGGTAAGGCTCTGTGGGACCACACAATGATGACTTGCTATTCGTTTTATGCCTGTTGCTTTTATTAATTTGGTACAGGATTTTCTGTACTTGTAATTGAATGGTTTACCCATAGCATGATTAGAATCTGGAATCTGATAAGGCATATAATCAAAACAGATAAGTACACACAGAAAACCAGAGGACATAATTTGAGGTTGAGGGGTGGTAGATTCAAAGGCAATGTTAGGAAATTCTACTTTATGGAGAGGGTACTGGATGCCTGGAATGCGCTCCCGAGAGAGGTGATGGAGAGTAAAACTGTGACTGAGTTCAAAGAAGCGTAGGATGAACACAGAGGATCTAGAATCAGAAAATAATATTAAAAATTGAACTAAGACCAGTACTGGGCAGACTTGCACGGTCTGTGTCTGTATATGGCCATTTGGTGGAGGATGGGCTGGGGAGGGTTTCAATTGCTGGGAGGTTGTAGATGGGCTGGAGTAGGTTTTAATGGAGATTTCGGCAGTAGGAACCCAAGCACAGTACTAGGTAGAGCTTTGGATTCTTGCCCAGAAATAGCTAAGAAGAAAAAAATTAAAAAATTTAAATTGAATCAAGTTGGGCAGACTGGATGGACCATTTGGGTCTTTATCTGCCGTCATCTACTATGTTAATATGTTACTATGTTAGCATTTAATTTTCAAAAAGGAGACTATGATAAATCTCTCCCACTTTTACAAAGCCACGCTGCCAGTCAATGCCAGCTAAATGCTGAGCAGCCCATTCTGTTCTTATAGGCAGTTTGGCATTTAGCTCATGCTGTTTAGCAGCACAGCTTTGTAAAAGGGGAAGGGGAGGGATGAGGAGAATGGTAAAAACAAACACCTTAGATAAGCAGTTGTTCAAGGAACCAACAAGAGGAGGAGAAATTCTAGATCTAGTCATAGTAGACCACATGATCTGGTACAAGAGATAATGGTACTGGGACCACTTGACAACAGTGATTATAATATGATTAGGTTTGATTTAATAGCCAGGTTAAGTACACAAACGAAAATCCAATATGTTGGCATTTAACATTCAAAAAGGAGACTATGCTATAATGAGAAAAATAGTTACAATTTAATAAAAAAAACCAACAACTTTAGAAGAGCTGCTTCAAAGAGCAACAATTTATATTGGGCATATACTGTATGTTATTCATAAATACCTTCCTGGAAACTAACACCAGATATATTCCACATATTAAAGGTAGAAGGCAAGCCAGATAACCAATAGAGTTAAAATGTGAAGTGAAGGAAGCTATTAGAGCTAAAAGAACATCCTTGAGAAAATGGAAGAAGGATCCGACTGAAAATAATAGGAAACAGTATAAGAAATGGCAAGTCAAGCAGAAAGCACTGACAAGGAAGACAATCTAATCTAATCTAATCTAATCTAATCTAAACCTTAAGTTTATATACCGCATCATCTCCATGAGTATGGAGCTCGACACGGTTTACAAGAACTTAAAATAGTGGGTAGAGAAGAAGAAAAAGGATTACATGAACTTATGTGTAGAAGGGGGGAGAGAAAGGGGGGAAGGATAGAGTTACAATTTGCTGAAAAGCCAGGTTTTCAGTTGTTTCCGAAATAACTGAAGGGAGCTCAGGTTCTGCAACGGGGTGGTGAGGTCGTTCCACAGACCTGTGATTTTGAAGAGAAGGGATTTTCCCAGTTTGCCTGCATAGTGAATGCCGCGTGGAGAGGGGAAGGCTAGTTTATGCTTTTGGGCAGTTCTGGAGGAGTCAGGACTGGAGGAGTTGAAAGTCAGTGGGATAAGAGGAGGGAGGATTCCGTGAATGATCTTGAAAGCCAGGCAGGAACATTTGAAATGGATTCTGGAGATTATTGGGAGCCAATGAAGTTTGGCAAAGACAAACTTTGAAAAGAAGATTGTATAGGAGACAAAAACACATAGTAAAAAACTTTTTAGGCACATTAGAAGCAAGAAGCTGGTAAAAGAATCAGCTACATTACTAGAGGACCAAGGGGTAAAGGGGGCACTCAGGGAAAACAAAGACATAGCGGAAAGACTAAACAAATTCCTTGTTTCAGTTTTCACAGAGGAAGATATGGGCAAGAAATGGTATTCAATTCTAAGTTAGATAAAATAAAAGAAACCTCTATAAACCAGGAAGTTATAATGGTGCAATTTGATAAATTAAAGAGTATCAAATAACCTGGGCCAGATGGTTTATATTCATGTAAACATAATCAGATCCAGCAATTCAACACACCACAATAGCTACTCTTTTTGGTTTGGTTCCGGGGTATCTAGCCTCTCAATTTAATTTTTATACCTCACCAAAAAATACTTGTAATAAGTTAATGTTCATGTATCCTTCAGTTAAGCACTGTCGTTACAAGAAATTTTTGAATAGGACATTTGCCTTTCAGCTAGGCAAACTGAACTCTTGGGGCTTCTTTTACAAAGGCACGCTAGGGCCTTAACACGCTGAATAGCGCACGCTAAAATGCCGCGTGCGCTATCCGCTACTGCCTCCTTTTAAGCAGGTGGTAGATATTTGGCTAGTGCTCGCTATAGCATGCGCTGATCCGGTGCATGCAGTAAAACCCTTAGCGCACCTTCGTAAAAGGAGCCCTTGGTTAAGCCCGCTTATTTGTCAAACAGATTATTATAACATTTTTAGACAATCTTTAAAAACACACTTGTTGAAAAGTTTGTTAAATAACTATGCAATTTTCTTCTTGTCATTCATTTTTATTAACCTGTTGTACCTTTCACTGATTGTACAGTTCTTCTTTGTGGTTGGGCAGTATGCAAGAATAAATTTATTATTATTATTCAACAGGAAAAGGATCTCAGAAAACCAAATTACAGACTCCTTTTCAGTTCTATGATGTCAAGACAAGAAAAGAAAAACAGATATAATCATATGTCATGAAGTTCTTTTCCAAAGGGAATTTTGCAATGATAAACATCAGAGAAAACTGGAAAATCATGAAACTCCATCCAGCTTTTTGTAATATGGATTTAAGAATAGAGTATAGGAGAGGGAAAATTTGAAAGAAATTTTAACTCTTGGCACTCTGCACTGGTTGCTTCCCCTACTTCTCCCAATACAACTGCAGTCATAACACTATAACCCTGACCCATTGCTCTTCGACAACTGTGGTTTATTAATGGATGCAGTCAAAAATGTGCATTATACAGTTTTAAATGATGTGTTCAATTACCATGCCAATTAAAGACAATTAATGTAATTAAGTTAGGCATCGGTAGGCGTGATACAGGCACCTACTGCCGCCTAACTTTCTATGCCATTTACAGAACTTGGCCCTATAGTGCATAATCAGGATTGTACTAAACTCTTGTTAGGAATTTTTGGAACAGTCACATTTTCAGGCTTTTTTGAAACACAGTGTATATATTGATTATACAGATCTCTGTGAGTAGTAGGTTCCATAGTTTTGTAATTTGGTAATTAAATGAATTACAGTGAATTGTCTTATATTTTACCCTTTTCAGTGATGAGAATGATAATATCAAGTGATCAGTGTTCCAATGTTTAGCAGATTTGCCTAGTAATTCAGAATATCTGGGGAAGCTCTCAGGAGTTTCTCCGTACAGGATCTTGAATGTTAAGCAGCATAGTTTAAATTCAATGTGCTTTTCTATTGGGAGCCAGTGTAGCTCCTTAAACAATGGAGTAACATGATCGAATTTGGATTTATAGAAAATGAGTCTTGTTGCAATGTTTTGTGTGATTTGGAGTTTTTTTCATTCAATTCTTCAAGATTCCTAATAGTAGTACATTGCAGTAGTCTAGTAGTAGTAGGATGGTCGCTTGTACAGTAGCCTGTATTATTGGTGGGAAAAATGTGGTCTGACCCTTCTTAGTTGTTGTAATAAGAACATAAGAAATGCCTGCACCGGATCAGACCTGGGGTCCATCCAGTCCGGTGATCCTCACACGCAGAGGCTCAGCCAGGCGTACCCTGGTGCATACATTAGTCACTCGTATCCCTCAATGTGTCCTGCAAGAAGATGTGCGTCCAATTTTTCCTTAAATCCTAGAATGGTAGTTTCCTCCACCATCTCTTTCGGGAGAGAGTTCCAGGCGTTCACCACTCGCTGTGTGAAGCAGAACTTTCTGACATTTGTCCTGGCCGTGTCCCCTCTCAGCTTCAGGCCATGACCTCTGGTCCGAGTCTGGGTCACATTTGCCAATGTGAATAAAGCTATTTCTTGCTCTCAATCCTTTCTCCCTGCTGGTGAGTGAGCTTGCTCCATTTTGTCGATTCCTTTTAGCAATTTAAAAGTCTCTATCAGATCCCCTTGACTAGGTTGTTGATGTGGTTTTTGAATTTCAATGAGCCATCTAAGGTGACTTCTAGGACTTTCGAGGAATTTTCAATATTGAAATTGACTCTGTTAATTTGATGGAAGATGGGATCAGGTGTGTTTATTTCAGTGTTTAGTTTAAGATGGCGATATATTGACCATTTTTGTACTTTATCTAAGGCTTTTGTTAGTTTGGTAGGCAAATTGCCAGCTGGTATCCAGGATTATATACATAGCACTGAAATATTGTCAAATATTCAAGTTGGGCATTCTACTAAATATGAATTAATGGGCCTTATCAATATTTGTACTATTCAGATAGTGGTTAAATATTACTGCTACACATAAAACCAGTGGCATTAACTGCTCTTTATATTATATTCAGCTCTACTCACTCTCTGGATAGCAGCTCTGAAGATACAAACTAGAAGCTGATGTATAAAAAATGCATTGACTGAAGCAGTTTGAACTTTAACCCAGATGGGGTTTTGTGGGAATGGAATCAGTAGGTTTAAAATAAAAGAAAATGAGGTATTTCTTTTAGCTATTACTTTTCTTGACATTTGTTGGGTTCAATCCATTAATATGTGTCTTCTTTTTTGACATGTCTTTCGGACAGTTTTCATGTTGTGAGAATTCTGCTTCCAGTCTAGTGATTGAAATACTGTATGATCCCCTGTTCCTGGATACCAGCTGGCAAATGTGGAAGGGGTAATGATTCTCCAAGGGATTAGGAAGTATCCTGAATGTTATAAGGCCCTAAAAATTCAGCTGTGGCAGGCAGAGCAAATCCATTCTATTTGTTATTGTTTGTCATGGTGTTTGGTTTGTTTTTTATGTTTGTGTTAGCAAGTGTCCTTCCATGTCATCTGTCTTCATATAGTATGGCAAACTGTCATGCTGTCTTTTCCTATTTCTGTGAGGCATTTGGCCCAACTATAACTCAGCTCCTGCTCCCTCAATCTGTCTCTCTCTATTTTGCTTGTGTGTTTGCATGATTTGGCATTTTTTCCTTTCTTTATTTTGGGAAAGGTCCAATGTTGAATGAACTGGAATAGCACGATTCTCCTGTTTTTATTTCCCTAACAAATGTATTACTGCTGCTTCTTTTTGTCTTTTTTGGGTTGAATTATTGGTACTTCAGTTTGGTGCTAGAGGAAGCTCCAAAGAGAAGGATGTGAATAGGGCAATCATTTCTGTTATTTTTTTTTTTTTTGGGGGGGGTGTTGGCCTTTTTTCTGATTTTCCTTTGCATTTGAGGTTCATATCACACATTGATTTTAATTCAAATAATGTAATATGCATTACAACTTTTTTGCTATATGGTAATTCACAGGTTAATGATGGAAGATAAGGGATTCGAACAGTGGATTCTTGACATTGTCCATGGGGATATAATAGAGTTTATAGGTAATCATTCACATGGGTGGAATCTGGGTAAAGTGTGAGCAAGGAACAAACTTGCTGCATGTGAATAATTTATAGAATGGTATATTTTGCACATGTATCTCCAGAATCTAGGCATTAATATTTACTCCAGACCTACGGCTGGTATAAGTATATAGAACCAATCAGGAGTCTCAAGTGCTCACAATCAGGAGCCTGATGTTATTCTCAAGGCTGGTGATTTATTCGGTGAGCTATCATCGACCCAGTTATGTTCTCTATACTTTTTTAATATAATTATTAATTTATTATTTTCTAATTATTTTTAAATATTTTTTCTCATTTTTTTCTTTTTTATTTAAAACAACTGATAAAGTAGTCTAGTGTTCTAAATATCTATTCCTCTCCCATATTTTACTTAAAGTTACTTAGCTTTCATTTTCTTTAGCTGAAAGTGCTTATTTCAATTTAATATATAACTTAGCTTTAAAGTGCTTGCAGTATTAAAACGGGACTCCGACATGGACCCACGTTTCGCTAGGCTGTTTCAAGGAGATACCCATCAAACAGACTTGCAGCCAGTCTCTGTTTCATTCATTGTCACAAGTACCCAGCAAGATCCCAGAGCAGTAAAATAGACTCTATTCTATTATATATATTTATGACTACTAAAAGCACTTTAAATGATAAAGAAATAGATTTGAGTGGTAGGCAGGGGGATAAGACCAATGAGGAGGCTAGCTACATTGAAATTCTGTACTTTCAACAGATTTATTCTGTACAGAAGTAGCCACTGAGGTCATATCCCATAACCAGAATATAAGACTGTATGAAGAGAAATGAAAAGTGATATTTGAAAGGATTAACAATATAATTTTCAAATAAATCATAATATATCAGAAGACTTTGGCAGATCATTGATGTTAAAGAAACTCCTTGATAATATATAATGAGGATATAGTAAATAGATGGTGAATTATTTAGTTCCTCATATAAATAGAGAAAGATATTTGCCAAATATTGGATGTGTGATTCTCTAATGAAAAACCAACCGATAACTGGCATCTAATATAATAAAACAGTAAGCCGCGCATGTGCACTTCCTATGCGTGCGTCCGTTTTCCGTGAGCTGTAGCACACATAGGAAGTGCACATGCGCAGCTTAAGGTCTGGCCTCACGCGAGGCAAGACAAGTGGCATGAACGTCCTTCCCTGCTCTCCACCTGCGGAGCGGCGGCTGCCAGCCGCTAGCACCCCCTGCCCTCTCCGTCGCCTCCCGGCTCCAATGGCGTAGGCAGCACTATGAACACGCTGCTTCGCGCCCTTCCCTGCCAATTTCCTCTGCCGCGTCTCTAATGACATCATTGGAGACAGACGCGGCAGAGGAAATCGCCAGTAGAAGGCCGCGAAGCAGCGTGTTTAAAGTGCTGCCTACGCGGCTGGAGTCCCGAGGTTTGTCGGCGATGGGAGGGTCCCGAACGGAAACTTCAAATCCGCCCCTCTGAAGGTGATTTCCACAGGGGGAGGAGAAACGGATGGTCGGGACGGAGGAGAAATGGATGGGCGAACTCCTCCGGGCCCCACATGCTGCTCCGCGCCGGGCACTGGCACATGGGAATCCCTGCGCCTGCACCGGCTGCTTTAACACTGACTATATTAATGCAAATTACATGCTGGTAAGACTGGATCCGTCCCAGCACTAGCCCATATGGCACTCTGTCTCACGATGGGAGGGTCAATGGGGTCGGCTGCACGGCGAAGATAGGGGAGGGGGGAGAGGGTTCTACTGCACAGGGGGATGACTAGCAGGCAGGTTGGCTTCGTAAGGTGCGGGAGGGACAAACTATGGAACGCAGTGAGGGGCAGCAGGGAAGAGGTGCTGCTGGACTGGGGGAGCAGGGAAGAGGGACCAGGGGAATAGGTAAGAGGTGCTGCTGGATAGGGAGAGCAGGGAAGAGGTGCTGCTGGTCGGGGAGGGAGAGTTCTACTGCACAGGGGGATGGCAGGCAGGCAAGCTGGCTTCGGAGGGTGGGGGTGGGACAAACTATGGAAAGCAGTGAGGGGCAGCAGGGAAGAGGTGTTGCTGGACCAGGGAAGAGGGACTAGGGGAACAGGGAATAGGTGCTGCTGGATAGGGGGAGCAGGGAAGAGGTGCTGCTGGCGGGAGGGGGGGGAGAGTTCTACTGTACAAGGGGATGGCAGGCAGGCAAGCTGGCTTTGGAGGGTGGGGGTGGGACAAACTATGGACGGGAACATGTGAGAGAAGGAGGCTTTACTAGCACCCGTTAATGTAACGGGCTAAAACACTAGTTGCTAATAAAGCAGTTTCACAAGGATTGTATTGTGTAGCTCAGGATAAGTGTAGATATCTCTTTCTTGAGATTGCTGACCTTATATAGAGATACAGTGCATTTAGATACAGTTCTTTCAGAGAACAGAACAATGTGTCCTAGTTTTACTTAAATGTGTTTATTGTTCTCACTTGCACCTTTTTATTTTCTGTTATCTTTCTATTTTATTCTAAGATCAATGTGTTTCATATTGTTTAAGTACAGAGAATACAAAATATACCTAAATTCTACCCAGGCCATAAATTATCTAGGTTTTACTACGTATCAACAAGAATTGCCTGAGGCTTTAACAAGTGCACATCAGTAATGACCATGCCAGAAATAACAGCGTTGCAGAGAACTGTTTGGGAATGTGCCCGATTCTGCTTCCTAAGTAGTTTTGCAAGCATATTACACGATGGTCTGTATCTAAAGCACATTTATATATATTTGGGCATTGGTGGTCTCTTAGAAGGACTTTTCATTTTCTGGGCCAGTGTTTCTTTTAAACATCAGCCACAGTGATTAAATACATATTCAGTACTGCCTGATATCCAAATATTATCATTGAATATCCTGGTATGAGTGGTGACTACCACTTTATCTGAATAGCAGTGATACTCAGTACTATTATCCACCTTATTTGTTATCCTGATAGTAAAGGGTCATAGATTTGAAATACTGCCTTTATGAGGTACAACCAAAGCAATTTATATTTATTATCCACCACCCTTTCTGAAAAGAAGCATTTCCTTAGATTACTTCTGAATCTACCCCTTCATTTTATGCCCTCTGTGAGGGAGTGAGGGGCACATAGTGGAAGAGTAATATAGGTGGAGTAGTATAGGTGGAATAACCCTGCTGTGTCATGGGGGTAGAACTCAGGCAGCAATGAGTTCATATGCCCTAGAATGGAGTCATTCAGGGAGGCCCTGAGACAAGAGGTCTCCAGAAGGAGAGATGTTGCCTAGTTGTGGGCTGAAGAAAAGCCTGGGGAAGCAAAGTGGCCCTCAAGTGATTGTGAGAAAGACTGGAAAGGTGAAGACTTTGATGTTAAGTGTGAAAGACTGAAAACAAGAATGTGTGTGAAGCTAAATCTCCCCTAGTTGTGGGTTGAGAATTCCAGGGAAGCAGAGGGGCTATGAAAAAGCCTGTATATGTGGACTATATTCTGTGGTCTGGCTGGGACCAGAGAGTGATACTTGACTAGAGAAATACTGCTGCGCCTGTGTTTGGGGTGTGGCAGCTACTGGCCACAAACAGTATTTTTCATTTCCCCTGAGCCTGTGAAATAACAGGGCTCAGGTTTCTGAACTAATAAAGAATTTTGTTGCACCTTTCATGTGTGTTTGTTTGTGTGCACTCAGGCTATTACACCCTCTTATTCTAAAGCTTTCTTTCAGTTGAAAGAGATGTGCCTCCTTCTATGCTCCCTCGAAGGACTGATCAGGTGCTTGCAAATTTTTTTTATCATGTGAGCAACAAGTTCTAAAAAATGTTTTTTTTGTGTGTGTGTGAGCAAAAAGTTCTAAAAATTAAAAATTTTCCAGATTTGCAAGTATTTTTGTAAGTGACTATGTAAAATCTGTGAATGATGCCCCTTGAATGCATGAGAATTTTTCACATATTCAGCATAGCGGGAACCTAGGCATTCCTTTAAATGTATGCTATGGACAAGAAGATTTGGAGAGAAGAAATATAATTTAGAAATTAGAATTGCAAGAAAAAATTACTATGGGGTTAGGATAGCTAGTTCAGATAATCAAAGTAATACCCTTTTTAAGCTCTGGCGTTCATTAACCTTAGTGAGTGCAAATTCAAAACAAAACTGTATTCCAACTGCAGAGAAGTTAGCAAAATTTTTTAATAGTAAAATTACATAAGAATATAAGAATTTGCCGCTGCTGGGTCAGACCATAGTAACATAGTAGATGACGGCAGATAAAGACCTGAATGGTCCATCCAATCTGCCCAACCTGATTCAATTAATTTTTTTTTAATTTTTTAATTTTATTTTTTCTTCTTAGCTATTTCTGGGCAAGAATCCAAAGCTTTACCCGGTATTGTGCTTGGGTTCCAACTGCCGAAATCTCTGTTAAGACTTACTCCAGCCCATCTACACCCTCCCAGCCCTTGAAGCCCTCCCCTGCCCATCCTCCACCAAACAGCCATACACAGACACAGACTGTGCAAGTCTGCCCAGTAACTGGCCTAGTTCAATATTTAATATTATTTTCTGATTCTAAATCTTCTGTGTTCATCCCACGCTTCTTTGAACTCAGTCACAGTTTTACTCTCCACCACCTCTCTCGGGAGCGCATTCCAGGCATCCACTACCCTCTCCGTGGTCCATCGTGCCAGTGTGTTAATCACTGTGGCGCCATCGCGCCAGTGGTCCATCGCGCCTAGCAGTTCACTCACGCGGTGGCCCCCAGGTCAAAGACCAGTGCTCTCATTAGAGATACATTTCTAAACCCTGAAAACTTCCTTTTAAGCCCCAATAGGCCGACGGTAATTCCAGTGGATTGTTTTAGGATCACCTTTGATCCTGTCTCAGAAACTTATGATTCAAAATTATGTGAAAAGTTATAAAAATGCAGTTGTAAATTGGACCCATTTCCTTTTTATCTTTTCGGGAATACTCCTTTACAAGCTATTATATGGCTGACTTCATTATTAAATCATTTTCTTGAAAATGGTTACTTTTCGTTGAGTATGGGGAACATAACTTTGACACCATTATTCAAAAGAGCCGATCTGGACCCTACAGTTCCCTCTCATTATCGTCCGATCACAAGTATACCCCTTTTGACAAAAATGATGGAGTCAATTATTTCTAGCCAACTTTCCAACTACTTGGAGAAATTTTCTATTTTGTTACTATTTCAACATGGGTTTAGATCAAACTTTAGTATGGAGACTCTCCTAATATCGTTAATCTCAAAGATTCAAAATTTACAGATGCAAAATAAATGTGCAGTATTGTTGCAATTTGACCTGTCGGCTGCGTTTGATGTTGTTCATCACAACATCCTGATTCGTATGTTATCAGATATTGGTTTAAACCAAGTTATACTGAATTGGTTTAGTAAATTCCTCTCATTGCGATCTTATGAGGTATATTTGGAGGGTGAGACTTCCTCCATTTAGAAATCCAGCTGTGGGGTGCCAACAGGGCTCTCCGCTGTCGCCAATCTTGTTTTATTTATATATGACTTCTCTGAAAAAATTTTGCCTTTCATCAGCAGAGACTATATAAACCTATGCAGACAATATTTTCATTTTATTAGAAGTTGATCCTGATCAAAACAACCTGATCCCTAGTATAGACTGCTGCATTTCTAAACTTCAACTGTGGGCTTTGTCTATTCAAATGAAACTGAACGCTGCCAAATCCAAATTGCTTTGGATTGGGCCAAAATTAGAAAACCTCACTTCCTCTGCTACATTAAAAACAGGTATCACATTACATATAGATTTTTCATCTAGAGTCCTGGGTGTCATCATGGACTCATCACTTACATTTCATGAACAGATAAATTCCTTGACAAAAAAGTGTTTATTTAGTCTGTGCATTTCTCAGTATTGGTACAATCCACTGTGCTTTTTCAGCTAGATTATTGTAACTCAGTTTATCTGGGCATTAAGCAGAGCAGTCTAAAACGACTTCAGTTAATACAGAATGCTGCAGCTAGGCTCATTTTTGGGAAACAAAAGTATGATCATGTTTCCCCTTTGTTGATAAAGCTTCACTGGCTCCCAGTTTGCTTTAGAATCCAGTTTAAATGTGCATGCATAATCTTCAAGCTTCTCTATTGAATATTTGATCCTTTTGTCCCCTTATGTTGGAATACCCTTAGACTTTGCCATTTGAGAAACACACAAAGATATGTTAGCCTTCCCTTCTTTTAAGGGAATTAAATCTGCTGGGAAGCTCAGTCGATCTTTTGTTTTCAAGTTTGTAGAGATCTGGAATGAACTTCCTGACTCCATTAGGCTTTTAGGCCAGCTGCAATTATTTCGTAAATTCCTGAAAACTTTGTTATTCTTGCAATTTTAAAATGGTTTAACTACAGCCTCAATGAAATGATAATATTGTAGTTATTTTTCTTATGCTTTTCTTATGTACTTTAGTTTTTAATTCGCTCTTCCTTCACCTATGTTTTCTGCTATGTACTCTAGTCTTAATTATATGTGAACCGAGTCGAGCTCCACTGAGAGATGACCCGGTATATAAACCAAAGATTAGATTATATTAAATATCTCATTTCCCTCATCTTTCTTCCTAAATATATATATTGAGGTCTACGTGTCTTTCTTGATATGCTCTGTGATTTTAGTAGTTGCCTTATGAACTGGCTACATTCTGTTTATATCTTGTTGAAGAAGTTTTCCAAGTTTTATTAGTGCTTGATAAATCGCTTATTGAATACCTAAGCGATGTACAATTCAAGTAAAATAGAAACACAAATACACTAACTTTTAAATAAAAAAACATACTGGGTTAACACACATGAAACATGAGGGTAGATGGGGAAAGTTACAATATATTTGTAGAAGAAAATATACATTAAAGGGAAAAATAACTCAAGGAAGGGAAAAAAAAGCAAAATTATGGGATATAAAACCTAGGGTTAAAAAAATTTATAAATCTGAGAGTCATATATTAAAAGCATCCTTAAAAAAATAAGTTTTTAAAGCTCTTTTAAAAGAAATGAGGTCCTTTATGTCTCTAATGTACTGAGGCATAGAGTTCTATAAGGTAGGGGCGATAATTGAAAACATGTCTTGTCTTCTAGTACCAATAATTTTTAAAGAAGGAACTGTTAACAGATTGTTTGAAGCTGATCGAAGGGTCCGTGAAACGTTGTATGGAATAAGCAGTCTAGTAATGAACTGGGGTTCATTATAGATCATAGATTTAAAAACTAGCAGTAATATTTTGTACGAAATTCGATGAGCAATAGGAAGCCAATGGGAGTCTATCAGCAGAGGGGTGACATGGTCAAATTTTTTTGCATTGTAAATTAGTTTGATTGAAGTGGTCTTCAGAGTATTACACAGTACTCTACTGTAAATGGGGCTTTACCTGAGACCAGAGGCACTATCACCATGCTGCCACACACACAGCTAGGTTCTTCACTTTTCTTGGATACTTCAGGAGAGGCAAAATGTGGGTGGAAGAACCAGGAATGGAGATCTGTGTATGGAATTGGAGGACAGAGAAAGTGAATGTGACTCTAGAGCAGTGGTCTCAAACTCGCGGCCCGGAGACCATATGCGGCCCGCCAGGTACTATTTTGAGGCCTTCGGTATGTTTATCATAATCACAAAAGTAAAATAAAACAGTTTCTTGATCTTATGTCTCTTTAGCTATAAATTACAATATTATTATTAAGACTTAGCCAAAAGGAAAGATTTATAAACTATAAAGAGTTTTACCTCATGCAAAATTGTCATTTCTTTAATAAGACATTAACTATTTTTTCTGAGGCCCTCCAAGTACCTACAAATCCAAAATGTGGCCCTCCAAAGGGTATGAGTTTGAGACCACTGCTCTAGAGGTATGTGAGGAAAGAAGAAATGGGGGTTCACAGATGTATATTTGCCTCTATAGTGTAAAACTCCTTAGAGAGGTCTATTTCTAATTGAGTTCCAATTATTAACAAAAGCCCAGATTACTGGAACAACCGACCAGTGGCGTACCTAGGATATGTGGCACCCGGGGGCCCATCATTTTTTGACACCCCCCATGTAAAAAAATATTTTTTGTAATGACCATGAAACGGAATAAATGGTCAGAATAGAAACAAGCAGTGAAAATTTTCTTATATTCCAAACATAACATAACATAAATTATGTCTGAATTGTCATGACATCAGAAGTACATATGGAGTAGTTGCAGGTGATGCTTGGGACAGTTCTGATTGTGTTAGTTCGGTTTTATGTGTTTTTTGAATAGAAGGATTTTTATTTCTTTTTGAAGGTTTTGCAGTCTGTGGTCAATGTCAATTGGTTGTAGAGTTGGGGGTCGAGTGTTGCAGCTCGAATGGCTAGGAGGTTGTTGAACAGTTTTTTTTCTTTTGACGTTTTTGGTTGGAGGGTGTGTGAATGGTGCATGAGTTCTCCTATGTCTGTTTGAAGTGGATTGAATTATTTAGCTGAATAAATTAGTTACCCCCTCATCCCACACACATTAATTCTCTTCCATTTTTGTTCCCATTATAAAAAATACTGATAAATTCCCAGAAAAAAAATACATTAAAATAAGAAGTGAAAACAAAGGCCCCTACAGATGAGAATAGCCTAACTGGGTCATACCAATGGTCAATCATGCCCAGTAGCCCATTTTCATGGTAGCCAATCCAGGACACTAATACCTGGTCAAAGCCCAAAGAGTAGCAACATTCCATGCTACCGATCCAGGGCAAGCAAACACTTCCCCCATGTCTTAATAACAGATTATGGACTTTTCCTCCATGAATTTGTCCAAACCTTTCTTAAAACCAGCTACGCTAGATGCTTTTACCATAACTTCTGGCCACTTCAATTTTAAGTTTAGATCTTTCCTTTCAAACAGAGACCTTGCTAGATGTCAAATACAGCACAAGGTAACTTCACATGGACTTAGCTGTACAGGAAATGTGAATCTCCTCATACACCCACCATTTAGTGCAAAAATGTGCAAAGGTCTGTTTTTTTCTTTCGATCACTACATAGCCTAATGCCACACAAGCAGCGCTGTTACAAACATATTCTGTAGGTCAATGCTAAGGATAACAAAGTTTCCTTCCTTGGACCAGAAGGAGATACTGATAAACCACTGGAAGAGATCCCAAAACAACACCCAAAGACCCATTCAGTGTGTGAACCAGTTGAGTGGAGTGGACTAACTGGGGGGGTGGAAATGGGCCCGGAGTTTGCTCAGCAGAATTTCCCAGACCACCTCTTCCTCTCAACACATTGACACGCTGCCACCACCACCACTAGGAACACCTCACTGGGTAGGCCAGCTATGCTATAAACTTTATAAAATACATTATTATATTTTCTTATAAAACACATATTTTAACTGAACTCTCTGACATCCTCAGCCTTTCCATTCACAAAAATAGAAGGAAGAAAAGTTCCCATTTCCTGCTGTCTCATGTCCCCCGCCTATACAATATTTTTTTTCTGCAGACCCTTCAAAAGTCTGACCAAATCCTCGTTTCACTTGCATTATAAAGTACTGAGGATGCCATCTCTCCCCAATCCCAGGTCCTAAAGTCTAAGATAGTAGCGCAAACTAATGCTGCCAGATTCAGGAAAAAAAATTTTGATTCGATTCAGCCTATTGAATTGGTTTTTCAATTTGATTTTCCTGCCCAGTTGGGTGATTTTTTTCAAAACTCCTGGTGGGTTTTATAGCTTTTTCACCCCCTTTGGCTTCTCCTAACCACACTGGCGCTGTGGTGTAAATAAAATAAAGAAACAAAAAGGATATTTCCTCTCTCTGTTAAATCCTAGCTCACGTTTGCAGTCCAACACCAGCTCTGGCAGGATACACATTTCAAATCTGACATATTATAATCACAAAACAGAAAATCAAATTAATTTTTCTACCTTTTGTTGTCTGGTTATATTTCAAATCTTGTTGGTCCAAGGCTCTGGTTTTCTTCTGATAACTTGCTTGCCAGGGTCTCCTTCTTTCTTCTTTCTGCATGCTAACCATCCATCTGCCAACTCTGTCCTCCCTTTCCATTTCCCTTCCCTCCCCAGGAAGTCCTTTTTTTCATCTCCCTCCATAGATCCACCTTTTCTTAACTACCCTTTCATCCGGCATCTCTCCCTCCTTCCCCACCACCCCAGAGTCCACCATCTCTCCCTTTCTTTTCCCAATTACCCTCCTATCCAGTATTTCTATCCCTCCTCCACACCATCCCTTGTGTCCAATTTCTCTCCCTTTCTGTTCCTTCCCTCCTTAAATCCCATGGTCCATCATCTCTCTCCCACTCCTCTATTTTCAGACCCATTATTTCTTCCTCCTCTCCCAAAGTTTGGCATATGCACGTCTCTTTGAACACCCCCTTCCCTCCGTGTACTTCTAAACCAGGGTCCCCCCAAAGGCCTGTCCCCATTAAAGGTCTGCCTGTCCCCCCTTGAAGGCTTGCACCCCCCTTGAAGGCCTGTCCCCCCCCTTGTAGGCCTGTCTCCCCCTTGTAGGCCTGTCCCCCACTTGAAGGCCTGCCTGCCTGTCCCCCCCTTGAAGACCTGTCCCCCCCTTGAAGGCCTGTCCCCCCCCTTGTAGGCCTGTCTCCCCCTTGTAGGCCTGTCCCCCACTTGAAGGCCTGCCTGCCTGTCCCCCCCTTGAAGGCCTGTCCCCCCCTTGAAGGCCTGTCCCTCCCCCTTGAAGGTCTGCACCCCCCCCGAAGGCCTGTCCCCCCCTTGAAGGCCTGCCTGTCCCCCCCCCTTGAAGGCCTGTCCCCCCTTGAAGGCCTGCCTGCCTGTCACCCCCCTCCCCCTTGAAAGCCTGCCTGCCTGCCCGCCCGCCCCACCCCGAAGGACCGCTCGCCCTCCTGGCCTCCCCACACCACCTATGAAGCAGCACTACCTATGCTCCCTGCCTTGCCGTTCAGTCCCCCCCACCACCCCCGAAGGACCGCTCACCCCACTGATCTTCCTGCACCACCTATGAAGCAGCCGCAGCAGGTTTGCGATGTCAGCGATCCCTGCGCTGCTTAGGCGCTGCTTTCTGCGCCACGGTCCCGCCCCTCCTCTGACGTCAGAGGGACCGCGGCGCTGGAAGCAGCGCCCAAGCAGCTCAGGGATCGCTGACGTCGCGATCCTGCTGCGGGCTGCTTCACAGGTGGTGTAGGAAGGTCAGTGGGATGAGCGGTCCTTTGGGGTTGGGGGGGGGACTGAACGGCAAGGCCGGCAGCACCCCCTCAGGGCTGGCACCCGAGGCGGACTGCCCCTCCCGCCCCCCCTTGGTACGCCACTGCAACCGACTAATTCAAACCACCACAACCAGACATAAGAGAACCCACACACCATTCAAGCACCCTCCAATCAAAAACGTCAAACGAAAAAAAAAATGTACGATGACCTCCTAGCCACCCAAGCAGCAAAACTAGACCACCAACTCTCCAATTTACTGATCTAGACCGCAGACTACAAAACCTTCAAAAAGAAATAAAAACCCTGCTTTTCAAAAACTACATAAAGACAAACTAACACAGCAAGATCCATCTCAAGCCCCATTTGCAATCCACTTCACTCTTTAGCACCTCTGAAAATGTCCAGACAACTCCTAATATACTCCTAAATGTCCTGACAACTCATATGTAATCTGACTTGAACCGCAAGGTAATGGCAGAATAGAAATTACTAATGTAATGTCATGTAAATTGAAGTTTGCATGCAAGATTAGAACTCCTCACAGGACATGATGGCAATCACTGACCATTTTAGTACCTGCCCTCTGGCCCAACTCCATTCTGTTTATATCTTTTCAAAGATGCAACATTCAGATGCAGTAAATGTCCCAATGTTTTAATGTGCCATTTTACTTGTAAGCCGCCTAGCAATAGGCAGTTGAGAAATTTGTTAAATAATAAATAAATAAATTATATACTATAACATAACAAAAAAAAAAGACCATCTATAATATAAACATACAAAAGAAAATAGGGATTGGATAGGCCACATGTTCTATATCTGCCTTTATTTTTTTTCCTCTTTCTGTGTTTCGATTCATCATGTCCTTTAAAGACTTCATCTTGCCAAGAGAATTTTAATGTTAATACACTTCACCCTGCGTATCCACGGTTTCTGTATCTGCGGATTCACTTATTTGCGATTTTTCTGTCGCTGACTCCTCCCCCAAATTACATCATCATTAAAGTACTTTTTCCTTTTACTGTACTGTACTGAACCAATAAAAAAAGTTTATTGCTTACCATTAACTCTGAAAATCGCTGCTTATAAACTTTCTCACACAAATTTGCTGGTTGTATGCTTCCCAATGTGCACTGAGAAAAACGCTGGGAATAATGGTGAGCGGGAACCTCTGGAGGCTTACCGCCCTCCTGCCGCTCCTCCTGCTCCTGCTAGGGCAGAGCCGAGCTCAGAAAGGTGCGTCCCCTCCCCCTCTTCCACCATGGTGCAGTTACTGGCATAATTTTCATGTCGGAGCATTAGAGTTTCCCAGGGAATCGCTTGTTGCGCGTCTTTCTAAAGCTACTGTGCGATCGGGAAATCTGAAACGGAGTGCCCGCTTCGGATACCAGCAGAAGCTTTTCCTCTGTCCCAGATCAGAGAGGTTCCTGCTAGAAGGAGCTTTTCCTTGCTCGGGTTCTCTTCTGCTTGTTGCTTAATTGGTTGGGGTTGAGGACTGACTGGTGATCGGAGCTCAGTTTGAGAAAAATGGCTGGTTTCAAAAACTGTGAATAACATTAGAAAAGATATTTGCGGTTTCAATACAAAAAATGAGAGCTTTTTCTAAAAACCGTGAATAACGTTTAAAAAGTTATTTGCGGTTTTCCCATATTTGCGCCTATGTTGTGCCTGTATCCCCCACGAATACAGAGGGAGAAGTGTAGCAGCAATAACTAAAGTAGAAATAGATCTCTCTAAGGAGGCTAGAGTTAACAGTTTGATACTTTTTTTTACTTTTGGCAAACATACATCTGTGGATTCCCCCTTTCCCTACTGTGGAGCCCCATTTCTTCTTTCTCCACTCACTTTCAGAGTTATATTCACTTTCTCTGTCTCCCATTCAAACTATGCTGCCTACATTCAGGATCTTATAAGAAGATGTCCCAGACTCCTTCTCAAGGATTACTGAATTGCCCCAGCAGGTCTGTTGTACATCGAAACACTACCCACCTAATTTTACCCTTTCCATCACTCAAGGAGTAAAATATAAGAAAGTTCACTCCAAATCATTCAGCTATCAAACCGTAAAACTATGGAATCTGCTCCCCACAGAAACAGGTACAACTAATACATACCCCCCCTGCAGTGGGAAAGATGTCCAATCTCTCCCGACACAAACACCACCACCCCAAGTGGTGGTGACCACCTCCCCTTGCAGAAGGAGAGATGCCAGTTCTCTCCTGCTGCCAACCAACAACCCCCCACCCCGCAGTGGTAGTGACCCCCCACTGCCAAATGAAACCAGTGTCATTACCCGGCCATGCCCCCCATGCAGCGGAAGAGATGCCCACTCTCTCCCACTGCTAAGAAACCACCACTGCCACCCAGCCGTACTCCCCTGCAGCGGGAGAGAAGCCTACTCTCTCTCGCTGCCAAAAAATCCTCCCCCCCATCTCCAATGCCCCCCCTTACCTCCATGTAGATCTGTGACCTGAGGGATGCAGATTTCCTCCACCCAACTGGCTCGCATCTTCTAAAATGGGCCTTCTCCCTGGTGCATCCTAGGATGCACTGAGGAGGGGCATAAGGCTCTGATTGGTTCAAATGTCCCATAGGAGGGGCCTTAGGTGTCTGGGCCAGTCAGAGCCTTAGGCCCCTTCCCAGTGCTTCTGGGAAGGGGCCTTAGGCTCTGATTGGCCCAGGTTGTATAAGGCCCCTCCCATGAGTTTTCACCTATAGAAGACCAGTGTCTTCCAAAGTAAATCCAGAAGTATAACGTAAATCGCCTCTGCTACAGTTTAAGTCAATTACATACTGTGTTACCTTCAATAAAGAACAATTGATCACAGACAAAATGGACCAATGGAAGATATGGAATTAAATTGTCCTATCAATTTAATTCTAGTTAAGCAAGCTATCATTTGAGCTAATTACCCTTCAACAAAGTTAATGAATACTACATAGAAAATTAGTGACAAAGAATTGCAACTGTTCTGGCAAGCTTGGCATTTGATGCAAAGGAATATAATATCAAATTGCACATTTCCTTCAACAGTGAGAGGTCATTAAAAATTACATAAAAATACTCTGAGTATATATCTAGACTAGAAGTCTGAGCAATCAATAGCCAATCATAACCCAAATATTCTTGCAACCTTGTATAGTTTCTCTGTATACATTGCATACAAATTACAAAGATACCCCTAAGGTATCTTTGCCATCGGTGCAAATTAATTTTGCCTCTTTGCAGTAATGTTTTACCTAAGATATGCAACTTATAACCTCTGGCAAATGCAAATACATACTGAAGAAAGGATGCACGCTGGTAAACAAAATTTGACATTCCAGGAGGCTCAGCAATGCCATCAATGCTAGACGATTAAGAATTATCTTGCTACAGTATTGTGGGCAAATATTAATGCAGCAAAACCTTTTACATGCTCATTTACATTCCCTTTTGTAGTAATCACAAGGCAGAAGAATTATTCAATCAAGCTACTTGCCTCAGTATTGACTTTTACTGATAAAAATAAAAGGCAAAAGTAGCAACATTACATATTCTTCTCAATATATCAGCACAGATCATGCTTTTTATGTATCCGTAGGTGCATTTTACTAATCTTATTTTTGCCCCCTTTATTTTTAGTGAACAAATATATAAATAGGGGTTCACATACTATTCCCCCCCTTTTTTTTTACTAAATCGCAATAGTGGTTATTAGTGCAGGGAGCTGCACTGAATGCTTGGTACTGCTCCCGACGTTCATAGGAACTCTAGCGCAGCTCCCTGCGCTAATAACCGCTATCACGGTTTAGTAAAAAGGGGGGTATAATTGGCAGTAACACCAGTCCATGAATAAAAGTCTGATGCATGTGATTATACATTAGATATGTGCACAAGGAATACATTTTGGCTTGTTTTAGATTTTTAACCCTTTTTCTTAATTTTGTAGACTTTCTTTTTCAATTTTTTTCTACACCTTTACATCACTAAACGACCATTTTTAGAACCTTTCAACATAGATAAATCAGACTTCATGCTTGCAAATTCATAGGTAAACATTTAAAATCAGCTTTACATGTATTATATTTTTTAACAAACACAATGGGCTTGATATTCAGACCGCAGGAGTTAGCTGAGTTGACACCCAAAGCTGGCACTGATCCCAGATATTAAATGCTTGGCCATTTCTGGTGACCGGCATTGAATATCCAGTCTGTTTTTGGCTTCTAAAAACTTAGCTGGCCATGTCAATATTGAGCATTGTACGGATAAGTTTATAGCGACCAAAGATAAATCAGTTATTTAAGAGACCTAATTTGGCCACTTGGCTTATCTGGCCAGCAGTCTGAATTTCTTGGATAACTGGTTAAGTCTTGTGGCATAATCAGCTATCCATTAGCTACTAACCACTAATATTCAACAGCCATCTCATGCTGAATATTAGTGCTTAGGTGGCTATGTGCTATTTAGCCAGCCAGGAGCTGTCTCTGGCCAGCTAATTAGCACCGAATATTAGGCAGAATGTGTACTAATGAAAGCAAATCCCTAGACTGCATCTATGCTGTATTTGCAACTGTTTAGACAGGGCACTTGTACAGTTAAATATACCAGCATGCCATTTAGACTGCTAATCTCCTACCTCTAGTTGTTTAAAACAGTGTGCTGTCACTTCCTCCTCATCTTCAATTCTTCTATGTATGTTCCTCATTGATTATGATACCAAACAATTGGTTCAAGTTGAAAAATCAAAATGGCAGGCCTGAGAAGAACACATAAAGATATGCAATCAAAATAGGAACAGAGATAAAATGGAACATTTTGTCTAATTTTCTAAATATAGACATTAAGGAGTATGTCTATTAAAATATGTTAAGCCCTAACACATCCAAAATACTTACCTCAACATGTTTTCAAGTATTGTATGTTAACTAAGCTGTTTGCGCGTGGTAACCACTGGATTCTATATGTGGTGCCCAAATTTGTATGCACCGTCAAGATGTGTTGCAAATTGGCTAATGAGCAGTTAACCATTAGTAATTTGGTGCTAACAACCAAATATTAAAATTTGCACTTGTATCTGACTGAGCACTATTCTATAAGGCATGGTGTGTGTAACTAAAAGCTCAATGTGCGGCAACAGCTAAGAAAACAAATAGAATGTTAGGAGTTATCAGGAAAGGAATCGAAAATAAAGATAAAAATGTCCTTATATTGCTCTATGGTACAACTGCACCCTGAATACTGTGAGAAGTTCTGGTCACCATATCTGAAAAAAAGATAAGCGGAATTAGAAAAGGTACAAAAAAGGGCACCAAAAATGGTAAAAAAGATGGGACAACTTCCCTATGAGGAAAGGCTAAAGCAGCTAGGTTTTTCTCAGTTTGGAGAAGAGACGGTTCGGGGGGGGGGAGGGGGTTATGATGGAGGTCTATAAAATAATGAATGGAGTGGAAAGGTTTGATGTGAATCACTTGTTTACTCTCTCCAAAAATACTAGGACTAGGGGGCATGCGATGAAGCTAAGTAGTAAATTTAAAACAAAGTGAAGAAAATATTTCTTTACACAACGTGTAATTACACTCTGGAATTCATTGCCAGGGAATGTGGTAAATCAGTTTAGTGGGGTTTAAAAAAGGCTTGGATAATTTCCTGAAAGAGAAGTCGTTATTGAGATGGCTTGGGGAAATCAACGACTTATTTCTAGGATAAGCAGCATAAAATCTGTTTTACTACTTGGGATCTAGCTAGGTACTTGGAACCTAGGCTGGCTATTTTTGGAAACAGGATACTGGACGAGATGGATTTTCGGTCTGTCGCAGAGCCTTGAGGTACACCAATCGATAGTGGGAAGGCTGTGGAGGAGGAACCACCACTGCATACACTGAAGAGGTGATGGGAGAGATAGGATGAAAACCAGGAGAGAGCAGAACCCTAGAATCCCATTAAGGTCAACGTATCAAAGTGTAGGCAGTGAGCAACAGTATCAAAGGCGGCAGATAGATCGAGAAGGATGAGGATGGAGTAGAGGCCTTTGGATCTGGCCAAGAACAGGTCATTGGACACTTTGGTAAGGGCAGTTTCCATGGAGTACAGGGGGGCGAAAGCCTGACTAAAGCGGATCCATAATAGCTTGGAAGGAGAGGCGAGATGGACTTTCGGTCTGTCGCAGTATGACAATTCTTATGTTCTTAACTCAAAAGGGAGTGTGATCATACACCTTTCAGTGCATTCTGAAAAGTTGCAGATATAGTTATAGATATTCCCTCAGCGCACCTAAGTTGGCCATCAGCATTTATACTAAGGGCTCCTTTTACTAAGCTGCGGTAGCGTTTTTAGTGCGCGCTAACCTCCGCGCTATGCAGAAAAACTAACGCCAGCTCAATGGAGGCATTAGCGTCTAGCGTGCACTAAGCAGGTGCTAAAACTCCTAGCGCAGCTTAGTAAAAGGAGCCCTAAGTTTCAATAGGCATAAGTGTGCCACCTAAAGTTAGGCATGGGAACTGGCACTACATGCTATTATATAAAGAGTATATGCCCTTTATAGAATAGCACTTAGCACCTATTTTGTTCAGTGCCATTTACTGAATGTGGTCCTAAGTGCACAATAAACCTGTTCTTCTATTACTTTTCTGAAGGGACATGTTTGGGTTGAGAATGAACATGGATGTGCTATCCAGCTACCCCATTCTGAATATCATGCACTAACTGGTTAGCATGTCCATAACATGGGGGCCCTTAATACCTCCTAAATAGGAGATGGTAGGTGCTTCCCTGTCAAAGTTTTCCAGGTTATGTAGGTTAATGTGAACATTAGCGCATGACCTGAAAGAAAAATACAGGAAATTCCTATATTTTTGAGCATGCTAGAAATGGGCTTACCATACAGGAAAATCCTGCATTAGCATGCACTATGCCCATTTAATTGTACTCTTTAGTAGACATACCCCAATGTATGAAAAGCAAATGTAAGCATATATGGGTCATATAACAAAGCTGCAACTGGGTCAGGAACCGGTTGAGTGAAAGGTGATAGAGGGCAGTGATCAATGGAGGTCACTCTGGGGAAAGGGTGTTACCAATAGTATGCAACAAGATTTGGTTCTTGGCCTGTTCTTTAAAACTCACCAGACACTTTTCCATTCTATGGGGAAAAAGAGACCAATTGACTTTCCCACCAAAATTCTAATTTGTGACTGACTTTCCAACCAATATTCAAATTGCTCACCAATGGACTTTCCTGCCTCATTCATCTCAAGCCCCAAAAAATCAGGTTTGAGGACCTACTATACAAAGATAAATTGCAGACCTCACAGCATATCCTGAAGAAAGCCACAGCATGATGGCTGAAACATCAGTGCTTCCTGACAAGCAGTGAGGCCCAAAAACCTGCAACAAGTTTCTCAATGAGCTTCCATATGTTTACAATCCTTTTTCCCATAGTTTGGAATAGAAATTTTCCATCCTTCTTGATCTATCCTCTGCTTTTGACACGTAAACCACCGCTTTCTCCTTGACACTATTGTTTGGAGTACCCCAGGGCTCTGTCCTGGAACCTTTTCTCTTCTTAATCTATACTTATTCCTTTGGTACACTGATCTTCTATGCTGATGACTCCCTGATCTACCTCTCTACACCTGAAATCTCTACATGAATCCGAACCCAAGTCTGTCTGCTTGTCTAACACTGCTGCCTGGATGTCCTGCCTCCACTTAAAACTGAACATGGCCAAGACTGAACTACTTAACCTTTCACCCAAACCTACCTCTCCCCTCCCCCAACTCTCTATCTCAGTGGATAACACTATCCTTCCTGTCTTATCAGCTTGCAACCTTGGTGCCATCTTTGATTCCTCTCTCTCCTTCGCTGAGCAAATCCAGCAGACCACCCAAACCTGTTTCTTATTCCCCTATAACATCCCCAAAAATCAACCCTTCCTCTCTGAGCACATTACCAAAAACCTTATCCACAGCCTCATCATCTCTCATCTAGAATGTTGCAACCTGCTTCTCTCAGGCGTCCCACATAATCATCTTTCTCTCCTTCAATTTATTCAGAATGCTGCTGCATTACTTATATTCTTCCAGAGTTGCAATGCTCCTTGATATCTCTCCTCTCTTGTCTCTTCCTAAACTTCTCCCCAGGAACTCCATTCATCAGATAAATCTCTCTTATCTGTACCTTTCTCCTCTACTGCCAACTCCAGACTATGTCCCTTCTCTTTTGTTGCACCATACACCTGGAACAAACTGTGTGAGTCAGTACATCATGCTCCATCCCTGGATCTTTAGATCCAAACTAAAATCCACTCCCCCCTCCCCCCCCCCACCGAAGATGTGGCTTTGATGAAACAGGGTACTCATGTTGGAACACTGGAAGCAGGACTTCTGCTTATGATGAAGATGGCTGATTGCACTGGAGATAAGTGATTGTTCCTGCAAATTTTGATATACAAGAGAAACTGTATTTTTGCCCAGATGCAGTGATGGTAATTCATTTGCAGTGATTGTTGATATTACAAGTACTGTAGTGGAGGTTTTTTTATGACCAAATATTAAGCTGCACCTACTATTTTTGAGCTTATTGTTATTAGTTGTGTGCAGTCTGTACTGAGGCCTTTTTTCTCCACTATGTTTGGTTATTTTACTGCAGCGAGTCATCTCACCAAACTGGAAGAGAGCAGAGAATTGTGTTGGATACACTATTGGTTATGTGCCTACTCTACCCCAATATTGGCTGTATAAATGTTACATTAGAGAGTGCTAGAGAGGTAAACTTCCTAGATGTAAAAAATGACTGCTTCTTGGAGCAACTGGTCCAGGATCAACAAGAGGGGTAGCTATTTTAGGTCTAGTCCTTAGTGGAATGCAGAGCATAGTACAAGAGGTAATGGTGTTGGGTCTGCTGAAAACAGTGATCATAACATGATCAAATCTGAGCTAATATCTGGAGTAAAGTCACAAAGGAAATCTACGGAAGCAACATTTAATTTTTGAAAGGGCAACTATGATAAAATGAGGAAAGTTGTTAAAAAGAAGCTAAAAGGATCAGCTATAAATGCTAGGACTTTAAATCAGCATGGATGTTGTTTAAAAATGCCGTTTTGGAAGCCTAGACCAAACATATTTCACATATTAAACAATAGTGACAGTTGCATACCTAGCATATGTGATACCTGGGGCCCATCATTTTTTGACACCCCCCCATCTGTACGAAAAACATGATTTTTAGTAACAAGCCACATGTCACACATGAGTACCTAGGAAAAGGCAGCATCTTACATACTGCAGTGAGCAGTACAACATCAATACACCCATTGTAATACTAAACAAACTAGACTAGTAGAGATCAATCCTGCAGTCAATCCTAACAAAAAACCATGTCTTTCGAACACAGAAAACACCTTCGCCTAGTATGGAATATGTAATCACAAACTAATCCCTCCCTCTTTTACAAAACTGTAGTGTGGATTTTAGCCACGGTGGCAACAGCTCTGATGCTCATAGAATTCTGACCATCAGAGCTGCTACCACCACGGCTGGCGCTAAAAAATGCTGCACAGTTTTGTAAAAGGGGGGATAAAATAGAAATACATAGACAAAGGTTAAATTGAACCAGTAAGAAGCTGGACTCTACATACAGTGCACCACAGAAACAGTGACACATGTCTCCTAAAGCAATAAATAAATAGATAAATTTTTTCTACCTTTGTCTTCTGTGGTTTCTGCTTTCCTCATCTTCTTGTAACTCTCTTCCTTCCATCCAATGTCTGCCGTCTATCTTCCCATATATGGCATCTTCTCTCATTCTATGCCCCTTCCAGAAACTGTATGCGTCCCCCTTCCATCTCTCCTTTCACCCCCATTGATCTGGCATCTCTCTCCTCTCCTTCCCTCTCCCACACCTCTCCTATGCAATCCCTTTCCCTTTTTTCTCTTATTTTCCTTTTCAATTTATTTTCTGCATCTGTCTAGATTACGTTCTTAGTACCCTCTCATCAATACGTTCTTAGTACCCTCTCTTTTTTACTGTCTACCTAAATCTTGCCACCTCTTTCCCTCACCCTCTCCAGTGTTTCCCTAACTCAATCCTTTTCTCCCCATCATATGCCCTCCTTTTATTTATCCCCTCCTTTCATCATGCACCCTCTTTCTCCAACCCTTCCATCTAGTACCTTCTCCTCTCTCTGTCCACTTCCATCCAGCGTCTGCTCCCCTCTTTCTCTCCTCCCATTTCCTTCCTGCATTTGCTCCCTTATCTCTCCCATCTGCATTACCATCCAACATAGGCTCCCCACTACCATCTAATGTCTGCCCTTTCTCTCGCCATCCACCCCTCTTCAATCAGCATCTGTCCCCTTCCTTTCCCTCCAATATCCTTCTCCCTTATGTCTCTCTCTTTTTTCTGTACATCAATTCCATCAGCACCACCCTTTCATACCACCCTGCCCCCTTTATTTCCCTCCACTACTCTTCCATTCCAGCAATCCTGCTCCTTTCTCTCCCTTCATGAAGCAAGGTCCCACGATGACTGTAGCTGCCGGCTGCCAGTCCACCCCACTCCGACGTACCTGCTCTGGAGTGGACTCAGCAGCCGCATGCTGGAAAGTCCCGCGATGACTCGTCTGCTGGCTCTGCTCCAGAAGAAGTAAGTTATGTCGGAGGAGGTGGACCCAGCAGATGCAGGGAGTTGTGGCAAAGTCCCACAATGACTGAGTCTGCCGGGTCCACCCCCTCCGACGTAACTTACTTCTTCCGAAGCAGAGCCGGCAGATGAGTCATCGCGGGACCTTCCAGCACCTCAGCGTGGCTGCCGACTCTGCTGCAGAGAAAGTAAGTCAAAGGTAACGTGACCATTTATTTTTTTCATCAAAAGGGGACATCTATTAATTGACAGTGTATCCTTTCTTTCATTTCTTTCTTTCTGCACTCAGGCCCAACAATTGTCCCTTTCTATTCCCTCCCTCCTTCCTTCCTTCCCATGTCCTTAGTGCCCTCAGTGCCTCTTTCCCGTGTCCATAGTGCCCCCATTGCCTCCGTCCTGTGTCCATAGTGCCCCCAGTGCCTCTGTCCTATGTCCATAGTGCCTCCGTCCTGTGTCCATAGTGCCCCCAGTGCCTCCGTCCTGTTTCCATAGTGCCCCAGTGCCTCAATCCTGTGCCCATAGTGCCCCCAGTGTCTCCGTCCTGTGTCCATAGTGCCCACATCCTGTGTCCTTAGTGCCCCCAGTGCCTCCGCCTCTGTGTCCTTAGTGCCCCCAGTGCCTCCATCCTGTGTCCATAGTGCCCCCAGTGCCCCCGTCCTGTGTCCTTAGTGCCCTCACTGCCTCCGTCCTGTGTCCATAGTGCCCCCACTGCCTCCGTCCTGTGTCCATAGTGCCCCCAGTGCCCCGTCCTGTGTCCATAGTGCCCCCAGTGCCTCCGTCCTGTGTCCATAGTGTCCCCAGTGCCTCCTTCCCATGTCCTTAGTGCCCCCAGTGCCTCCTTCCAGTGTCCATGGTGCCCCCAGGGCCTCCTTCCTGTGTCCATAATGCCCCTATTGCCCCCTTCCCGTATCCTGAGTGCACCCAGTGCCTCCTTATGTCCCCCCACTACCTTCCAGATTTTGTCCTCCCCCAAAGCCAGCCTGCCTGCCTGCCTACCTATCTCCCTCCCTCCCTGCCGCGCTAAAGCCAGCCAGCTTGCCTGCCTACATCTTTCCCTCCCTGCCGTGGAAAAAAAGAGTGCCTCTTTCCTTCCTTTCCCCCGGTCTGCGCCTGCAATCTTACCTCCCCGCTACTGCTGCTAATCGCCGACAAGAAGTCTTCTTTCTGACGTCAATTCTGACATCGGAGAGGACGTTCCGGGCCAGCCAATCACTGTCTGGCTGGCCCGGAATGTCCTCTCTGACGTCAGAATTGACATCGGAAAGAAGAATTATTGTTGGCGATTAGCAGCAGCAGCGGGGAGGTAAGATTGCAGGCGCAGACCGGGGGAAAGGAAGGGCAGGAGGACCCGGACTTGGCCGATTATGCACCCCTCCAAGCCGTGCACCCAGTGCAGACTGCCCCCCCCCTGCCCATCCTTGGTACGCCACTGAATAGTGAGAAGAAGAGCAAAAAGCAGCTGACATGGTTAAATGGTGGAGTAAAAGAGGCTATTGGAGCCATAAGAACATCCTTCAAAGAATGGAAAAAGGATCCAGATGAAGAAAATAAGAAGCAACATAAGCACTGGCAAGTTAGATTCAAATCATGAAGAAGGCTAAAATAGAATATAAAGGGAAGCTTGCCACAAAAGCAAAAACTCAAAGTAAGAACTTTATGTGACACATCATAAGCAGAAAGCTTGTGTGGGAATCTTTGAGACAGTTAGATCATGAAGGAGCCAAAGAGGCACTGAGGTAAGGCAAAGCCATAGCAGAGACACTGAATGGATTTTTGATTTGATTGTTATAGAAGAAGATGTAAACGATCCACGTCAACAAGAAATGATTTTCAAGGGTGATGATGTAGAGGACATGAAATAAATCTTGATGAGCCTGGAAGATGTACTAAGCCAAATTGACAAGTTAAAGAGTTATGGTATACACCCCAGAGCATTGAAAGAATTCAAACATGAAATTGGTGACCTGGAGGAAAAGCCCATAATCTGCTGTTGAGACCGACATGGGGAAAGCCACTGCTTACCCTGGGATCTGTAGCATGTAATGTTGCTTCTATTTGGATTTCTACCAGATACTTGTGACCCTGATTGGCCACTGTGAAAATGGGAAACTGGGCTAGATGGACCATTGGTATGACCCAGTATGGTTATTCTTATGTTCTTATGGAGTTAGTACATGGCCAGTAAGTACAAGTGCCAAAACTCAGTGCTTAACCAGCCATGGTAATCACAAAATAGTTCCACATAAAAGTCACTCCTATCTTTATGTGATTTGCCATTGTAGGTCATATGCCGAATATCATACTTAACCAGCTATAGTTTGTTCCATAAATCTGGAAATTCAATGCTGAAGCCTGGTCATGGCTTGTCATTGAATTTGCAGCTATAACACCGGTGGAGGTCAACAAAATCTGAATGCTGCTGGTTGAATATTGTCCTCTAATTTTTTTTTTTCAAGAAGGAATTATCTTTCTCTTTTTATTTGCCTTTTATGATCATTGGCTGAACACTCTCAGTAATTATTTCTATTTCATATTTATTACCATTATATCAATAGATGGTTCCTTGATGCAAGTAATAGCCATATTCATCTTAATTATTAGGCTTTGTGCCTTAACAGTCAAGTTTAACTTAGACAGTTTTTCTCTCTTCAGGAACCTGGAATAAACATCCATCTCCATTTGTGCTGGAAGCTCAGCCACAAACTCCTATATCTCTGACTCTTTCTCCTGCCTTTCCTCTTCTTCATTACTTGGCATTCTATACTGTCCTACTTGATTAACACATGTTATCTGCTACAGACCTCATTTTATTCCTATAGTCCTTTCTATAGATAACATGCATGAATCATTACTAAAATGATTCCCTAATTTATTTTATAGCCAGTGGCGTACTAAGGGGGGCGAGGGGGGTAATCCACTCCAGGCGCCATGTTGGTGAGGGTGCCGGCACATCTCCTCCTCTTCCCATTCCTCCCATGTGCGACCCCCTTCCCTTCCCCCTCCCCTTACCTCTAGTTGAGGTTGTTGTTTGCGGTGGTCAACAACGTGCTCTTCATGACCCCCGTTGGCTCTCCCGCTGACGTCACTTCTGGGTGCCACACATAGGAAGTGACAGAGGGAGAGGCAATGGGGTCACAAGGAGCATATTGTTGACCACCGTGAGCAACAACTTCAATTAGATGTACAAGGGAAGGAGGCGTGCATAGCAGGCGGGATCTGGGAAGGTGCAACTACGCCACTGTTTATAGCCACAAATCTACAATTCTAAAAAGTGTATAGCATAACATAAGACATAATCCAAACATAAGAACACACATCATAAATCATAAAATTGATGGTGGGTGCATTTATACTTTGAGTATTGTTTTATTGTCCCATCTCACAAATAATATTGGGCAATTTAAAAAAAGTTGAAAGAAGAGTGGAATAAAGGAATCATTTTCTGCAAATCCCATTGTTTATTTTCATCTCCAAAATGAAAAGAAAAATAAAACCAACTATACAAATCACAACCTCGTACCTAATGGGTATCACTTAGAAGTGTAGGCTAATAAAATAAATAGCTTACACATAGATGTGGTACCACTTACTCATTGATGTAGTGAATTCACTGTGAATGCTATATAAACATGATGTCTGGTTTGCATGTTTGTAATCTATGTGAATAACATTTCAGTGTTTACTCCCTGTTCTTTAAGTTTACTCTAATACTTTGAAAGCTTTGACAAACTGTCTTAATTTAATTGAAAGCTGAATAATGAAACATAGTTTAAATTAAATGCGTGGCTGGGGCCAGAAGACCATCCCCTGAGTTTATCAGATTATTACGAGTTCTTGATCTTTCAAATATGTAATGGTGATGCATTCCCAAAAAGAATCAGCTTAATATGAGAAAGAAGAAAACCTATGTTTTGCAGATTTGATATTTTTCATAGTAGGAAATCCCAACAATATTTGTTGTTTTAGTCGATTGGACTTATGACCCACAAATTCTATCATTTAACAAGATGACTCACCATATAAAATGTTACAAATAATCACCCCTAATTTGAATTGAACCCTGGAAATTATAGGGAGCCTATGTACTTTTAGCATAAATTGAGTCACAAAATCATATTTACCCAATGAATAAATCAGTTGAATCGCAGTATTTAGAACCCCTGCAATTGTCCCATAGAAGCCATCTGAACAAATTAATATTGCAGTAACCTTTGAGGGGGGTGCTGAAAACTTCTCAGCTCAGCCAAGAGAATGCCATGGATATGGTTCAATCAATGATCTGAAACACCGTCAAAACAGAGAATTTTATTTCTGCAAATTGGCACTTAATGAAATAAGATAACACTCTTTTCAACTACAATGGCAAAATAACACTCAGAATTCAGAAAGATGGTTGGTTTGGCTGATAACTTTTCAGCACTCCCTGGTATCAGGAGTTTAAATGGATGTTTAAAACTTTTTATTTGTTCTGAAAATGTGTTTTATAAAAAGAATAATGATTGATGTTTTATTTTGTAAGCTATTTGAATTATGAGTTCAATTAGTTCTTATTATTGCAACCTGTAATGAACTATTTGTGGTATTTGCATATTAAAAGCTCTGGATAATGTAATGTAATGCTTGAAACCTGCCAAGTTTTTGCTGCTCATTTTTTCATCAGGTATGTATATTTGTAAAATGGCTGCTCCTACTTAATGTGCTAATAGATATATATGTATTCCTGCACTTCTGAGATGTCTTTTGGGGGGCCGATATTCTTTTTAAAGAGATTAAACATTGTTTCATTTTTAAATTGTTGTTCATGCCTGGAGCCTTTTGATTTTCTATTCTAGGTAGATTTTTCATTTTGGCTGTTCATGTCTAAATGATTTTGATTTATTTATTTCATATCCTAGCACCTGTATGTAAACAAAGGCAACAAAATACATTAGTGGTTTCAAAATACATTAGTAGTTTCAAAATACAGTGGTTCCTGTGGAGATTGGTTTAATCACAGCATTGATATTAGGAAGAGCTTTAGCCACTTGTTTTCCTTTTCTCCTACATCTTTCTTATCTTTGTGTCTTTCCTTTGGTATTTGCTTTTTTTAATTAGCAGGTCATTTTTGTTTGTTTCATGGTTTGCTTGATGTGTACAGCAGAATGATTTTCTATTTCCTGTTCTTGAGCTTTATCTACTCTCTCTCTATCCCCCCCCCCTCAAACCCCCCCCCACACACACACTTTTTACAAAACCACAAAATGGTTTTTAGTGCAGACTGGTGCGCTGAATGCTCTGCACTGCTCCTGACACTCATAGAGTTCCTATTAGCATCAGGAGCAGTGCAGAACATTCAGCATGCCAGCTGCGTTAAAAGCTGCTTCCACAGATTTGTAAAAGGAGGGGGTCTATGAGGAAAAATGATCTCTGGTTTCTCAGAGTTTTATTTGACTTTAGTTTCTGTCTTCCAGCATTGTCTCCATGAAGAGCTTCTTTCAAATAATGACCTAACATTGGTCCTATATCACCTTTGCTCTTCAATCTGGCACTGGAGTCCCTGCTTATAGTGATAAGGCACATCTCTGATACAGAAGGAATCAATTGTGGTGACTCAGTAGTTAAAATATCTGCATATGCAGATGACATTCTTCTAAACACAACACCTGAGTCAATCCCAACTACACTTAAAGTTATTATTTCTATGGGACAATAAGATACCTCATATATCAATCAATGAAACATGTTGGGTGACAATTGTCCCTGCTTCTATGACTATCATGTAGCCTTTTTCTTGTATAGATCACAAATCTGCACCATCAAGGTTACAATATGAGCAGCAATGCTCTGATATGTTTTGCTTAAAATATTTGCCATACATTCCCCTATACATATTTCAACCTGATGATGTGATAATATTTTCCACTAAAGTTGTTTGCCTGGAATTAGAAAGAATGGCAAGTTGGAAATTTTTAGCTGGTGGGGCTTGGGGATCCCCACCAACCACATCATATAGGTGGGCCTGGACCTACCTGAGCCCATCCATGGCTATGACATGATGACTAAGAACTCATAAACCAACAGATCCAGTAGACCAGTGGTTTCCAACCTTTTTCACGTAAAGGGTTGTAGTGTGAATATGAGAAAGCTCTTAAGGCAAACAAAAGATTTAAAGATTGCACATACTACTAATTTTGTAAACCATCTTGACCTGTATGTTCAGACTAGGTATTAAACAAACCAAATATCACCCAATAAAGAGTGTACATGTTTGAAGAACTGGGACATATATTTCTTTATTCTTCTGGAATAAAGAAATATATGTTCCCGCTCTTCAAGTGTCTACACATTTTATTGGGTGATATTTGGTTTGTTGTGTTCTTGGAATTCCCCTTTTTTTGTGTGTTGTATCAGACTAGGTAGTAAACATTATAAAGTAACATAGTAACATAGTAGATGACGGCAGATAAAGACCCGAATGATCCATCCAGTCTGCCCAGCCTGATTCAATTCAATTTTTTTTTTTTTTTATTTAATTTAATTTTTTAAATTTTTCTTCTTAGCTATTTCTGGGCAAGAATCCAAAGCTTTACCCGGTACTGTGCTTGGGTTCCAACTGCCAAAATCTCTGTTAAGACTTACTCCAGCCCATCTACACCCTCCCAGCCATTGAAGCCCTCCCCTGCCCATCCTCCACCAAACGGCCATACACAGACACAGACCGTGCAAGTCTGCCCAGTAACTGGCCTAGTTCAATATTTAATATTATTTTCTGATTCTAAATCTTCTGTGTTCATCCCACGCTTCTTTGAACTCAGTCACAGTTTTACTCTCCACCACCTCTCTCGGGAGCGCATTCCAGGCATCCACTACCCTCTCCGTAAAGTAGAATTTCCTAACATTGCCCCTGAATCTACCACCCCTCAACCTCAAATTATGTCCTCTGGTTTTACCATTTTCCTTTCTCTGGAAGAGATTTTGTTCTACGTTAATACCCTTCAAGTATTTGAACGTCTGAACCATATCTCCCCTGTCTCTCCTTTCCTCTAGGGTATACATATTCAGGGCTTCCAGTCTCTCCTCATACGTCTTCTGGCGCAAGCCTCCTATCATTTTTGTCGCCCTCCTCTGGTCCGCCTCAAGTCTTCTTACGTCTTTCGCCAGATACAGTCTCCAAAACTGAACACAATACTCCAAGTGGGGCCTCACCAATGACCTGTAAAGGGGCATCAACACCTTCTTCCTTCTACTGACCACGCCTCTCTTTATACAGCCCAGCATCCTTCTGGCAGCAGCCACTGCCTTGTCACACTGTTTTTTCGCCTTTAGATCTTCGGACACTATCACCCCAAGGTCTCTCTCCCCGTCCGTGCATATCAGCTTCTCTCCTCCCAGCATATACGGTTCCTTCCTATTATTAATCCCCAAATGCATTACTCTGCATTTCTTTGCATTGAATTTTAGTTGCCAGGCATTTGACCATTCCTCTAACTTTTGCAGATCCTTTTTCATATTTTCCACTCCCTCTTCGGTGTCTACTCTGTTACAAATCTTGGTATCATCTGCAAAAAGGCACACTTTTCCTTCTAACCCTTCAGCAATGTCACTCACATACATATTGAATAGGATTGGCCCCAGCACCGAACCCTGAGGGACTCCACTAGTCACCTTTCCTTCCTTCGAGCGACTTCCATTAACCACCACCCTCTGGCGTCTGTCTGACAGCCAGTTTCTGACCCAGTTCACCACTTTGGGTCCTAACTTCAGCCCTTCAAGTTTGTTCAACAGCCTCCTATGAGGAACTGTTTCAAAGGCTTTGCTGAAATCCAAGTAAATTACATCTAGCATATGTCCTCGATCCAGCTCTCTGGTCACCCAATCAAAAAATTCAATCAGGTTTGTTTGGCACGATTTACCTTTTGTAAAGCCATGTTGCCTCAGATCCTGTAACCCATTAGATTCAAGGAAGTACACTATCCTTTCTTTCAGCAATCAGGAATCACTCCCGTCTCCAGAGATTTGTTGAACAAATCTTTAATAGGACTCGCCAGAACCTCTCTGAGCTCCCTTAGTATCCTGGGATGGATCCCGTCTGGTCCCATCGCTTTGTCCACCTTCAGTTTTTCAAGTTGCTCATAAACACCCTCCTCAGTGAACGGCGCAGAATCTACTCCATTTTCTCGTGTAACTTTGCCAGACAATCTCGGTCCTTCTCCAGGATTTTCTTCTTTGAACACAGAACAAAAGTATTTGTTTAGCACATTTGCTTTCTCCTCATCACTCTCCACATATTTGTTCCCAGCATCTTTTAGCCGAGCAATTCCATTTTTTATCTTCCTCCTTTCACTAATATATCTGAAAAAATTTTTATCTCCCTTTTTTACATTTTTAGCCATTTGTTCTTCCGCCTGTGCCTTCGCCAAACGTATCCCTCTCTTGGCTTCTTTCAGTTTCACCCTGTAGTCCTTTCTGCTCTCCTCTTCTTGGGTTTTTTTATATTTCATGAACGCCAACTCTTTCGCCTTTATCTTCTCAGCCACTAGGTTGGAGAACCATATCGGCTTCGTTTTTCTCTTGTTTTTATTGATTTTCTTCACATAAAGGTCTGTAGCCATTTTTATCGCTCCTTTCAGCTTAGACCACTGTCTTTCCACTTCTCTTATGTCCTCCCATCCTAACAGCTCTTTCTTCAGGTATTTTCCCATTACATTAAAGTCCGTACGTTTGAAATCTAGGACTTTAAGTATCGTGCGGCTGCTCTCCACTTTAGCCGTTATATCAAACCAAACCATTTGATGATCGCTACTACCCAGGTGAGCACCCACTCGAACATTAGAGATACTCTCTCCATTTGTGAGGACCAGATCCAATATCGCTTTTTCCCTTGTGGGTTCCGTCACCATTTGTCTGAGCAGAGCCTCTTGAAAGGCATCCACAATCTCCCTACTTCTTTCCGATTCTGCAGACGGAACATTCTAGTCCGCATCCGGCAGGTTGAAATCTCCCAATAGCAGAACCTCCTCTTTCCTTCCAAACTTTTGGATATCCACAATCAGATCCTTATCAATTTGCTGTGATTGAGTCGGAGGTCTATAGACTACACCCACGTAGATAGAAGTTCCATCTTCTCTTTTCAGAGCAATCCATATCGCTTCTTTCTCTCCCCAGGTCCCTTGCATTTCGGTCGCTTGGATATTGATCTTTACATAGAGAGCTACACCTCCACCTTTATGACCATCTCTGTCCTTCCTAAAAAGATTATATCCCGGTATGTTTGCATCCCATCCATGTGATTCACTGAACCATGTCTCTGTGATAGCAACAATATCTAGATCTGCCTCTAACATCAGGGCTTGCAGATCATGAACTTTGTTGCTTAGACTGCGAGCATTTGTGGTCATCGTTTTCCAGCTATTTTTCAGCGATAATCTCCTTTTTCGTATGGATTTTTGTGTCGTTTCACTTTCCGTTGCAATACTAAGAAATGAGTTGCTGATATTGCTTATGTTGCAGCCTTTACTACTATCACATCTTTTCTTTTGCCGGGGGTGGTCTCTATAATTGTCCTTCGTACATACACCACCCCCACCTTCTAGTTTAAATGCCTAGAAAAATATTGTCTAAATTTCTCTGCAAGGTTTCTTTTTCCTGCTGTAGTAATATAGCCCATCAGTGCAATATAGTTTCTTGTCCTTCCATGTATTTCCCCATCCTCCTATGTACCTGAAGCCTTCTTGATGACACCAGGCTCTGAGCCATCTATTAAAGTTCTCTGTGTTGTTCACTCTTTGCTCTCCCTTTCCATATGCAGGCAGTATTTCAGAAAAAGCTAAAGTCTTTACAAAAGGTTTCATGCCCTCACCAAGCTCCCGAAAAGCTTTCTGTGCCCCAAGTGTGGAGTTGTTGGCCAGGTCATTTGTTCCCAGATGGATAACAACATCAGTGTTAAAATCCTTAGTTTCTTCCTTAATTATAGTCAGTATTTGCTTGGAACTCCTGGTAGCTGAGGATCCTGGAAGACATTTTACTATTTTGGTCTCCTCGCCCTGTGTTCCAAGGTTAATGCCTCTGATGATGGAATCCCCCAACAATAATAGTTTTCTGTTTTTGGCTTTTTTATTTGTACTTAGGGTGCGCTTGTTCTCTCGAGTTACCTTCATTGGTTCCAGTCCCACCTCCCTTCTGTTTACTTGAGTATCGCAGTGCACTAGTGGAGCGAAGGAATTCTGTAGAGGTAATATTAGTGAAGGTGGATGTTTCTGTGTTACATGTCGCAGTCTTCCTGAGCCTACTGTGACCCATTTATTCCTGGGCTGTTTTATTCTTTGAGGTAGAGGTGGTAAGTTGGTATGATTTTGTGGAGTGATGGAAGCTGCTTTAATTGTATTCAATTCCTGTTTAAGTTTGCAGAGCTCCTCCTTAATACTGGCAAGTTGAAGACAGATGGGGCAAGCCTTAAGCCTCCAAATAGTATGTCTTGGAATTAAAGAACCACAGTGATTGCATAGAATAAAGGTCATCTTGATTGGTTGTGAAGTGACTTGATTTGAGTAGTCCTGATTATATGGGTCTCTATATATGAATAGTGGTCCCTGGGGTTGGTGGGACTATAAGTCTTACCCTTATTCCTATGAAGGGAAAGGGAAAGAGGAAATAAGATTTAACAGAGGAAAGAGAAGGTTTTATTTTTTTGTGCTTTTTTTTTTTTTAGTAAGAAATAGGGATGAGAAGAGAAATTAAGCAGATATAATGCTGAAAACCAGTGAAAAGAGCAGAATATGAAATGCTGAGTAACTTAGCTTTTAGAAGTTCACAAGGCAGCCTTGTTCAAAGCAATGTCCCAAAGATAATGCAATTAACCTTAGAAGTAAAACAGAGCCCCTCCCTTCTCCACCTAATCAGCAGAAAACAATGGCTGAATACTAGTAAGACAGAAATATAGGCTCTATACCACCTAAAACACAGTATTTTAATCAAAAATGCAGGTTCTATCAGTGCTACCCTAGAACACAGGATTTTCCCTACTTTAGTCATCCTGAGCCACAGGCACCAGGATTTAATTGGAGTTAACAAAGTCTTACCCTTTCTCCTATGAAGAGGAAGAGGAAATAAAATTTAACAGAGGAAAGAGAAGGGTTTATTTTTTGTGCTTTTTTTTTTTTTTTAGTAAGAAACAGGGATGAGAAGAGAAATTAAGCAGATATAATGCTGAAAACCAGTGAAAAGAGCAGAATATGAAATGCTGAGTAACTTAGCTTTTAGAAGTTCACAGGGCAGCCTTGTTCACAGCAATGTCCCAAAGAAGTAAGACTAATATGGATTCTACAAGTCTTCAAGGATACATTTTAAAAACTCACTTTTTTTTAGATCGTCAACAGAAGCAAATTCCATAAATGAGACACCTGAGTAACACACTTAAGAAACTGTTTGCAGTTACTATGGGGTTCATTTTCAAAAAAGAAAAACATCCAAAAAGTGTCCTTTAGGGGCAGATGGACATTTTTCTTGCCAAACCCTTCCAATTCACTATTTTTGAAACCTGTTTTCTAGATAAATATCCATGCTGCTCATCCGCAGTTTGTCTAAATCTCAAAGGTATATGTTAGAGGCATATGGTATGAGTGGGACTAAGGTGAGTTTGTGACTTAGGCATTTTTCTGCTATAATCAAACATTTTAGAATATGTCCACAGCACAATTTGGTCATTTGGGAGCTAGTCCTTTTTCTTAATAATAAGGAATAAGGGACATAAACTGCCCAGGTGACCACTAGAGGGATGCAAGCATGACCTCCCACATTCCCCAGTGGTCACTGACCCCTCTCACCCCCCCCTCCAAAGATGTAAATGAACAGTAAATACCTGCCTGCATGTCAATTTCAGTCCTAGTGGAACAGCATGCAGGTTTCTGTAGTAATCTGGTAGACGGATCATTGTACTGCAGAAAAGAGGTCCCAGACCCATATCCCACTCTAACTACTACACTTGAGGAGGAAGGTGTGAGTCCTCCAAAACCCACCCAAACCTACTATACTATCATATAGGTGACATCTGCAGGCATAAGGGCTATTCATATAGGTCCGGATTCTATAAATGGCTTCCTGATTGTAGGCAGCGGTAGGCATCCTACCGCTGTCTAGCCAGTCAATCGGGATGCACTTTAAAAAAATAAATAAAGCTCCTTAGGCTGCCTATATTGGAGGCACCTCCAAGAGCCTAGAGAGGTGCACAAGCCCGCATAAGCTTGCCAAAGGCTAGGAGTGGGGGTGGTTTGGCCCGGAAGTAGCCTTAGGCAGACTTAGGCGGCCAGACACGTCTCACTAGGCCAGTGGGAGATCCATACAATGTAGGCCATTGTAAGTAGACACGGCAGCTGAGCTTATCACTGCAAGGGATCTCCCTGCTATGATAAGTTTAGCAGCTGCAGCCACCCGTCCCCCAGAACAATCACTGGGCCATAGTGTACAGTTGAGCCCAGTAGGTATTGGGTGGGTTCTCCATACACTATAAAGGGGTTATGGTAAGAACTGTACCATGGCCTTTTTATGTGAAGTTCTCTGCAGTGCCCTTATTTTGCCTCACTGCTCTGCTGGGATGTCTATGTGGCCAGTCTGCCAAACATGCTTGCTCCATCTACATCCCAATGACTTGTTTTGTGCATTTTTCCTTTGGACATGCTTTTTATGAAAATGGTTCAAAAAGATAGACTCACATTTGAAAAATGGATATTTTTGAAGAAAACAAAATAGACATTTAGTAGTTTTGAAAAATGGGCATGCTTAGTATTGGATTTATGTGCATCTTCTGCAAAATGTCCAAACTTGGTGTGAGCAGTTAGGAGGAGGGGGATTGGCTCAACTAAGATGGTGGCTGGTGGCTGGAGCTGAGATGCCACGGACTTGCTGGGGAGCATATTTCTTACCATTTTCATGGTTAAACGGAAATCCAAACCCCAGGTTTTCCCGATGGACGCCTTTCTCTAGTGTGGGGTTCGAAAAAGCGTGCCGGAGTTTTCCTCGGCTGCAAAAGGCATGCAAGCTGAAGCGTCAGCACTCTCTCTCGAGGCAACATTTTTATCTCCAAAGGAGTAGAGTCCTCCGAGTCACCCTGGAGCGTTGGAGCAGGAAGAGGAGGAGAGAATGTCCCGCAGTGTTCTCTTTCCCGACCAGCTGAGTGCGGTGGTCAACTCAGCAGGAAAAGTAGAGAAGCCAACTTATCCATCGGAGCACCTGGAGGAGTTGAAACAGCGGATTCCTCTGGATTTTCTTAAACTGAATTCATCTTCTGCTGAGGCTACAGGTACTTTATTTCCATCAGAGGGTCTTGGTTTAGAACTTACACCCATGCAAAGACCCAAGGTCTTTAATATGGAAACATTTGGGGAAGCAATATCTAATTTGCAACTCTCTTTGGGGATCCAAATGCAGCAACTTATAGCACATTACACTATGGTTGTTCCAGAAAATTAGGATTTGAAAAATAGACTATCTACCCTGGAAAATAAAGTTGATGGACATGGAACCAAAGTAAAATCTATGGAGTCCCAGGCCTTAACTTGGGTTGGGGACAGTGGAAATCTCAATTTTAAGGTGGAATTGCTAGAGAACATGACCAAACTTTCCAAAATTACCACTTACACCAGCACAAGATATATTTAAGAAATATTTGCGAGAAGTTTTAAAAGTTCCTGAGTCCTCTTATCCGCCTCTCTCAAAAATTTACTATTTACCAAGTAGACTCTCGGCTCAGAATCTAAACCAGCAAAACTTATCTGCTGATAGTTTGGATCAAACAAATTTCCTTGAGAGATCAGATAATGAGGTACCGGCAACTGCTACGCTGCTTGTACAATTTGCAATTGATTTAGACAGGGAATGGATGCTTAAACTGTTTTTTTTAATTTAAAGATATTCCATTTATGTCAAAAATAGTCAGAATGTATCCAGATGTGTCATGATGTACCCAAAAGAGAAGAAAACAGTTTCTCATGTTGAGACCCCGGTTATTACAGTTGGGTGCGACGTTCATTCTGAGATACCCCTGTAAAAGTGTGATGGTCTATCAAGAGAATAGATATGTTTTTTTCAAACCTAACCACGCGTTAAATGAAAAATACTAATGCAAGCTTTATGGAGGCGTTAGCGTTTAGTGCATGTGGTATTGTAGCACGCACTAAACACACGCTATAACCGATAGCACATCTTAGTAAAAGGAGCCCAAAGTTTATTTCTGCCAAAGAGCAAAGTATAGTAACCTCCTGAGATTCTCTTTTTCAATATCAGCTCAGTGAAGTTAAGTTTTAGAGCCTAACCAGCTACATCTTTATTTTCCTTTGTACACATTAACTAGTAAAGTTGTCAAATGGAAAAAATGTAAATAAAGAATAAAAAAAAAGTCCAAACTTGGATTTGGACATCATATCAAAAAAGCCCTTCCACATCAGGGGCCTGATTCTCCAAAGTGCGTCCCGATTTTAGGCAGCTGTAGGCGTCCTACAGCTGTCTAATCAGCCAATCGGGATGCACGTTTTTTAAAAAAAATGCTCCCCAGGCAGGCTTAAGTCTAAGGTCTGATTGGCCAATCAGGCCTTAGATTAAGTGGGGATGGGCGGACCCGCTATGCCTAAGGCCTGATTGGTCCAGGCTTCTAGAGCCTGGGCCAATCAGGCCTTAGGCTTCGGCGGGATGGGCCGGGAAGGGGCGGGCCCGCCTCATTTCGACGATGCAGGCCTGCCGGCTGGACGGGCAAGAACCGTCTGGCCTTAAAAAAAGTTTAGTTTGGTGGGGTGGAGGTTTGGGGGTTGTTAGCGCCGGGGGGGGGAGGGTGCGTCTTCGGGCAGGAGGGATTGGGCACCCTCCTGCCAGTGATCGGTAGTGTCGGGGTGGGAGGGAGATCGGTAATGTCGGGGGGGGGGCGGTTGGTATTGTCGGGGGGGGAGGTCGGTAGTGTCGGGGGGGCATCTTCTGGCAGGAGGGTTTGGGCACCCTCCTGCCAGCGATCGGTCAGGGGGCCGCGGCCCGCTATACTTATAACGGCAGAGAGATCCCTTGCCGCGATAAGTGTAGCGGGCCGTGTCTAATCTAACCCGATTCTCTAACCAGCGTCTGTAACATGGACACCGGTTACAAAATCGGGGTTTAGTATAGGCCGACTCTGAATAGGACACCTCTCCCGGGCGTCCTATACAGAATCAGGGCCTAGGTGTCTTGCGGGCCTCGCCTTCAATATAGGTGGCCTGCCTGGGGAGCATTTTTTTTTTTAAACGTGCATCCCGATTGGCTGATTAGACAGCTGTAGGACGCCTACAGCTGCCTAAAATCGGGATGCACTTTGGATAATCAGGCCCCAAGTGTGCAAAATTTAAATTAACACATTTACAGGATTTGAAGGGCATTTCAGCCAAATGTTTGAAGGCCACAATGGAGGACATATGACCCTGAGGCTGCGCATTGGAGTAAACAAGTTTATCCTATCAATGGGCTAGCGAAATGGCTAATTTTAGGTGGGCAAGAAATTTTCACCGCCCCACCCTCCCTGCCTCGCAAGAACTCCCTCCACCAAACACACAATATAACAACCTAAGCTGAAAGGGATCCCCAAGCTTAAGGCCTCTTCCAACAGCAACCACAATGTTTTTCAATCTTGGCAGCCACTGAAAGTATTCAGGAGCTATTACTGCTGCCGTCCCCCTCCCCCTCATGTATGCTCTGTTTTCATGTATACATACATGCACAGGGCCAGCATCTGCCAAGCTTGGAAAAAGATGCTGTTGGAGGAGATCTTCAGCTGGCAAGCCTTGGAAATCCTTACCAACCACAGAATGGGTTCTTCAGGGTGTACCCACCCTGCCCACCCAATCCCACCCCTGGTTTTGCCATTGGTTCTGCCTTAAGTACACACACATTTAAGTGCACCGCTTATATCCACTCAGTTATAAATAAACTCCCTTATATATTCACATTCTTTTTCTTTTGAAATTGTGTTGTTCACATAGACCTCTTTATATGCTTCTAACTTCTATTTTTATATAAAACATTTAATAATACCCCCCTAATATGCAAGTAATTTTTATCTCATTGCATTACAATTAGCTATTACTACTGTCCATTGGTCCATTAACTAAAAGCTGCATCAATGGTTTTAATAGAGCTTAATTCATTGGTCTCTAATATATTAGAGAGAGAGAGAAAACAAAACAAAGTATTAGAATGATGAGGAGATGACTATAGATTAAAAAAAAAATCTGAGAAGTCGGAAGCAATATATGTTTAACTGTTATATGCAATCCCAAACCCTACTGATTGAATATAAGCAGATTGCATGCCACATCATAACCAGAAATTTTACAAAGTTAATATTTGTGAATTAAAACCTTTAATAATCATATATGAAATCTCAAGCTTGGCTTTGCTGAAGAAAGGAATAACATACTGAACCAGGGTTAGTTTGATGGAAACACAATTTTTCAAGCTAGAAAGAAGTGCATTGTTAATAAGTAATATATAACTAAACAGGTTTCCAAAGGAGACCACAAGAGTTTACAGATGTGATAGATGTCAGAACCAATATACAATGATGACCCCTAAGTTCAGCATTACTTGTCATGTACAAAGTTCTGTGGCACTGTTTGTTTCAATAAAGTAAGCCATCACATTTTCATAGGATAGTATCATGCGCTGGTATGCAAAATGAAAATAATAAGCTAAAGGCAGGCACAGTAAATCCAAAATTTGAGTGCCATCTAATACCAATCATAGCAAAATACATTAAGAAGTAGGGAGAAAGTCAGTTGCCATTACATTGAATTCTGTAAAATTGGATATATTATATTCCTCTCTTCTCTTTCATACTGTAACATGTAAGCTGTCAGACATGTTTGATGGGTGGGGCCGGTATTGACAAATGATTTAGCTATGCACTCAGCTAACCATTCAATGAATATTGACTCTGACCATCCTAACACAATCTGGTCAGAGCTGGATACATCCAAGGGTAGGTTTGGAGGCAAAAGATAAGTGAGCACAGGTGCTATGTAATTTGGGAAGCTTTGCTGCAGCCAGTAATGAATGGACTCCTTGGGGATTTCTGGGACAACTGTGGGAGTCAGATTGATACATGGCTGGTTGGAGATCCTTCTCCTACCCCCCTTTCCAGGAGGGTAAAAATCACTCCAAAAGATAAAAGGAACAAAAAAAAAAAAAAAAGACTCAAACTTCTTCAAAGAAAGAAGAAAAAAATAATCCACCATCTTTAACACTGGGGCTGATTGACTGGGTTAGAAATTGGTTGAGTGGGAAACAAAAAAAAAAAAGATAGTGGGAAATATAATTAACTATTAGGATAGGGTCATTTTCTGTGATATGCCACAGGGATCAGTCTTTAATCCAGTTTTGTTTTTCAACAGTTTGTAAGCAGATATTAAGAAGAGCTGCCAGGAAAGATTTGCAACAGGATAAATACTCTGGCAGACATGGGTGAAATGAAGAAAGATCTGGAAATCTACAAGTATGGTGTGACAGGGTGAAGTTCCTGTCATGGTCCATCAGTAGTAGCAGATAGAAGGAGCTAATATGCATAAGATTATGCAAACAAAGGCCGCTGAGAGCTGTCCAGTCACCCTGAGTGAAGTAGGGCTCTGAAAAGGACAGTTCCAGAGCAAAGAGTTGAGAAAAGGAAGAGCTCCTTCAGGAGCCAGGTGACCTTCAAGGAGAGGAATGCTGGCTTTAACCTAAACCTTGGTAAGCCTGATAGACCAGCCTGCCCAGCAGGGGGCTCAAGCTTGATGACCAGTAGAAGGCCTGGTTGACATGGTGTGCGTGACAAGGAGAGAGATCGACTGGGAGAGTCCTCATGGAGAGCGGCTGAGGGACCGGAAGAGTTCTCAGGGAGTGGAGAAGTCTGAGAGACTGGAAGGAGTCCTCAGGATGTTAGTCCAGAAAAAGATGACTGAGCAACTGGGAGTGGGTCTGGAAGAAGGAGTTGCTTGGACCCAAAAGGCTAGGGATCTGAGGCCCAGTGGTGGTCCCACAAGCAGTTAGAAGAGCTGGAAAAGTTTGAGGTCCTAGACTGATGGGGCTGTCGAGTGACCAGCAGAGGACCATCAGGACTGGTGGCGACTGGTGGAGAGACTGGTAAATGGTACCAGAAGCTGTCAGAAGACCAAGTGGGAAGAAGCCTGTAGACACTGAGAGCATTGGCCAAAGGTGAGTGGCAAATGATCAGTGGAGGGACCAGCAGGGATAATGGCAACCAGTAGAGAGACCGGTAAATGGTACCAGAAGCTGCCTGAAGATCCAGTGGACCAATGAAGGGTTGGAGAGGACCTGGAGAAGAATGGAGTTCAGGAAAGACCCAGTGGAGATTAGGAAGTGTCTAGAGAGACCTGATTATGTGTTTCAGAAGTGTATAAATAAAGTGTGTTTTTGTTGTTGTTTTAACAGTACCTGGTGACAGAGGAAGACCAGAAGTGGCTGGGGTTAGAGTGATGGGTAATAACCAGCCCGATCACATAAGGTCTAGAAATTGATAACTAAGACTTAATGTTAAACAGTGCAGCATAATGCATTTTTGCTGCAAAACCCAAGGGAGTACTATTGATTTAGAAGGTAAAGAATGTATATTTATGAAATAAGTAGGACTAGGGTTAATATGTGATGACCTTAAGGTAACCAGATTGGTAGAAAAGGCAAATCCAAAAGGATGCTTGGGTGAGTAGGAGAGGAGTGGTCAGTAGGAAAAGGAAGGTGATATTGCCTCTGTTTAAGTCTCTGGTGAGACCTCATTTGTAGTACTGTCTACAGTTCTGAAAATCACAAGCAACTTAAAAATGACAGAAACAATCTACTGAAGAGTCAATCCAGAGGACAGCTTCTAAAATGATCACATGACCTTCAGGATCCAGTGATCAATGGATGGTGTAGTTGAATAATGGAACACAGATGGAAATCATTCAAAAGCATTTAGTCTTTGGGGAAAGATTTAAAGATTTCAATATGTGTACTTTGGAAGTAAGGTGATATATGATAAAGACATTTATGCATCTACATGGAATAAAATAACAGTTAGCATGCTTCTTTCAATTAAAGAAAGAAGCTCTGGAAAAATGAGTGATGGGATGAAGATGAAAGGAGGCAAACTCATGAGTAATCTAAGAAAATATATATTTTTTTAATGGAAAAGGGGGTGGATGCATGGAACAGCATCCTAATAGAGGTGGTGGAGTCTGAATTAAAGAAAGTATTGGGCAAACATAGATGATCTCTGAGAGAGAGAAAGAGGACAGGATGACAGAGCTTAGTAGGCTGTGTGATCTTTATCTGCCATCATTTTCTGTTTCTATGCTATCTTTTCTAGTCAACTGCCTAACCTTAGCTCTCTATCAATATGATGCATAACCATAACATAACATAACTTTATTCTTCTATACCGCCACAATCAAATGAATTTTAGGCGGTTTACACAAAAGAGAAAACTGGACAATCAGCGAAATACAAAATATTGAAGGAGTAAATACAACATGTTAGCTAAAAAAGACAAAAAATGTTTAAGTTATGAATAAATCTTCGAATTAGGAGATAAATTTATCTTGATTTCTTCTCGAAATGTGCCGTAAGACAGCATGGCTCCTCCAATATAATAACCCAACCAGGATTGTTGTTTACTTGCTTGAAATGCAAGCATCCTATTATAGGAATAAAACTGTATACATTTTTGTAAGTTTTATGCCCAAGTATTTTGTTATGGTTGATCTTGTAAGCTACTTTGTTCTAAAAATATTTGCCCTGTCCAAGTGGTCAGCATTGTATAAAGATTTGAGGGTTATACAAGAAATTGAAAAGTGACTTTCATTGGAATATTTCTAATAATCAAAAACAATGTTGAGAACCATAAGCTTAAAGTTTACAGACACAGTTCTCAAACTCGGGATATACTGTATTATAATTATATCAAAAGGTCAATGTTTAACTGTTAATCCATAGAATTTCAGAAATCTATAATGTGATTGCTTATTCTTCTAAACTTTTATACTTGACAGGACACAATACATTAACATAAATCATACTGTACATCTTGGGTGCTTTATGTGAAATAATGGTACACTTTAATGTGCATTAACCTTTTCCTATCGTAATAAATTTTACATTACGCTGGTTCCAATCGTAATTATTTTAGCAAAGTTTTGTATTATTCACCGTTATCATTTACGGCTATTGTAAACACAATGGGCCAATAGATGGGACAAATGATAGGTAGAAGGTGTACTGCATGTCCCATGGGACATACGATGGCAACGGCATTTTTTTTGTAATGTCCCGTCATCCGGGACACACGATAGGAAAAGGTTAATTCACTTAGAATCAATCATACCTTTTATTTGAATATGAACAAAATTTGTTATGAAACTGAGACCATCAAATTCATCTTGATCTTAGCAGGATCTGAATCATGGTGCCATGAGAAGAAAGGCTAGTACACTTGCTCTTTCTGACCAGGCAGTGCTGTGGCTGTTTTAGTCTATTCAAAGCCACAATCACCTTCTGATCTGAAGAGCAGGTGACTTTGAGATGCAGTTGTGGCTTGATGACATTACTGCTGTATAACAAAAAGAGGTGTATTATAATTCAAATAACACCAGTCTATTTTGTGAAACAATGTCTTTTGCCCTTTTAAGACCGTGGCTCATATATCATAATCAATCACAAATGGCCTCTAATATGATGCTGCTTTAATGTTAGAATTAAATTATCTAGGTACATGTATTGCAACTCAATTGCTCACATAAAAAGTACACGTGCATTGTGGTTTTAACCATAAGTTTAAAAAATGATTTTTCTAAAGGTAGCTGCAGACCTGTCTCTAGGTCTTGTCAGACATATCTCATCAATTTCTTTGACTGGGTGACCAGAGAGTTGAAGAGAGAGAGAGAGCTAGATATAGTGTATTTAGATTTTAGCAAAGCTTTTGACAATGTTCCACACAAGCATCTAATAAGGAACAACCATGAGATGTCACTAAAATGTTTGTTTGTTAGATGTTTCATATACAAGGGGCCGCTGAAATGTTCTCAGCCCAACCAACAAAGTTGGGGCAATCTCCATCAAGGGCTATACACTTTAGTCCAGTGATTTTCCTTTTTTTTTTTTTTTTGTTCCATTGGAAAAGATATGGAACATAAAAAGTGGAAAATTGCTGGACTAAATGCATAGCCCTTGATGGAGACTGCCCCAATTTTATTGATTTTACTGAGAACTTTTCAGTGGCCCCTCATACTACTTTTCTTTGACAGCAAAAGTGATTTACATATTGCATACAGGTACTGTATTGTCTCTGTACCTAGTGGGATTCCAATGTAAACAAAGGAGGGTTAAATGACTTGCCCATATCACAAAGAGCCACAGTGGGAATTGAATCCAGCTCTTCTAGTTCTTACACACTACTCTGACATTTAGGCTAGTCTTCTACTCCTAGAGAATAATTCATAAAACATGATAACAACAAAGTGGAACTACTTAACATATTTTTGTTATGTGTTCGCAGATGAAGGACTGGGAGCTGTACCCAAAAAAACAAATACATAAGGTATATGAACAGAAGTGAGGTAGATCTTGAGTAATTTTCAGAAGACTATTTGTGAGGAGCTATCTAAACTAAAACTAGAAAAAGTCATGGGGCTGAATTCCAACTGGGATATACCCAAGGGTACTGAAAATTCTGTTGGCTTCAATGTCTGATCTTCTTTAGAGTCGGGAGTAGTCCTAAAGGTCTGGATAAGGGTAGACATGGTGCCTCTCCACAAAATTTAGGAAAATTCTGGTGGCTTCAATGTCTGATCTTCTTTAGAGTTGGAAGTAGTCCTAAAGGTCTGGATAAGGGTAGACATGGTGCCTCTCCACAAAATCAGAAGTAACCAGGTTAGGAACTACTGGCCAATATGTCTGATCCTGGTTTTGAGTGAATTAATGGAAATACTATTGTTCTCTTTAAAATTCTTGAAAATGATATTGGAGAAGGGTTTGGGGAGATTAGTCTCTTTGTGGATACCACCATAATATGCAACAAGGTAGAGATCCTGGAAAGAATGGGTAACATGAGAAAAGATCTACTGAAATTTGAATGATGGCCTAGAAATTGGCAGCTAAGATTTAGTGCTAAAAATGCAGGATTATGCATTCAGGCTACAAAAATCCAAGGGAATGTTACAGTATAAGGAATGAAGTGTTCCTGTGCACAAAGGAACAGGACCTGGGGGTTATCATATCTGATGATTGTTAGGTGCTAAGAACATAAGGAAAAGCAAAAAACAGAAGGATACTTTGTTGCATAGAGTGATAGGATACTCTCTCTGGTCAAGTGATAGTGACTCTGTATAGTCTCTAATCAGACTTAAGAATACTGGACACAATATTCAACTGGTTAGCACTTCCACACCCACTCTCTGCAAAGGAAATTCCCCTCTCGATACTATTTAAAACATTGTTTACATGTGATTACCACTTACAAACAGCAAAATTACTAGAAGACACTTTGGGTCAGATTCTTTAATTGGCACCTAAAAAAGACAGGCACCTAAAGTTAGGTGCCTATTATATGTCTATCACACTTAGGCACCCATTATAGAACCGTGCCTAACTTAAAACTTAGGTGCCTGTAATGCAGGCCAGAGTTTTAAAGGCCCATATTATAGACGCCTAAGTCCTTTACAGAATTGTGCGTAGTGGTGCCTAAGTCTTTCTCCACCCCTAAACATGCCTACTTTGTTATTAGGTGCTGATAGGTGCCTATCTTTTGTAGAATCATGCCTAAGAAGATAGACGCTTATCTCCCGCTTAATTTTTTTTTTTTCAATTATTAGCTTGTTAAAGCTCATTATTGAAGCCAATTTACTAATTGAGTTAGACACCTAACTTTAGGCGCCTATTTATTTAGGCATCTATCTTTAGGCACCTCTTGTAGAATTTTCCCCTTTTATGTACTTGTTTATTTATTGAGATTTGTTATCTGCCTTTATGAAGAGATTCAGCCAAGGCGGTGTATAGCAGGTATGATTCAACATAAAACTTACAATTTTGTTAATAGCATAACAGTAGTAAAAAGACCAACTATACTGTAAACATAAATATAGTGAATGAGGTAGAGCACTGACATTCAAATAAGAGAGATATAATATACTGTATACTAAAAGGGAGACACAATACTTGTGAAGTAACTAATAAGCAAAAAAGAACATTCAAATAATCGATATGACACTAATGATTTTATTTATTTATTTATTTGCTCAATTATTTAGCCTATCCTGCCAAAGGAGCCCAGAACGGGTTACAGAGTACATCCACAATATAATCGAGACAGGACAAAGATTACATAATTTACAATACAGACATGACAAAAAACATATCCACTAAGCAGCTCTGGTGAGAGTAGGTGTGTTGACTCTGAATGGCACTTCTGGGTGCATTTTCTATAATACAGCTTATCCTGTAACTAAGGGGTCAATGCAGATAATGGATGGGGACAAGAAAGGTGGTACAGAGTGCTTGGGATAAACAGATGAGAGGCTAAACTCCAGGCAAGTTGTTTATACTGTTAAACAAGAAATAAGGAACTGATATAGTTAGTAGGTATTGTAAGCTAGTCCTGGTGCAGAATGCGTGTATAATCAATCACCCTATGTACGTATTAAAGGCTTAGATGAAGAGCCAGGGTTCACCTGCTTCCTAAAGTAGAGGTAGTCTGGAGTTAGACATAGCCCCTCTGGGAGTAAATTCCAGATCATAGAGACCACTCCTGAGAAGGCTCGCTGGCAGGTATCACATCATACATTTCTTATGATGAGGGTACAAATAGCGATGCTCCTTGTGATGACCTCAGAAGTCTTAATGGTGTACAAAGGGATAGCTTGCTCTTTAAGTATTCTGGCCCATTTTGTCTGAGGACCTTGAAAATCAAACGTAGAGATTTAAATTTAGCCCTGTAAGGCACTGGTAGCCAGTGTAGTTTGTGCAGGAAGGGTGTGATGTCACACCTCTTGCAGCCTTCTATCAGTCGTGATATAGTATTCTGAATTAGCTGCAGCTGATGCAAACTCTTTTTGGTTAGACCATTGTACAGGGCAATGCAGTAGTCTAGTTGTGATACAGTAGTCTAGTCATGATGTTATCATAGCATGGACCACTGTGGTCAGACTTGTCCTTTCAATATATGAAGAGAGGTTTTGCAACTGCCGAAGATGATAGAAACAATTTTTAAAAGTTGTTTGAATTTGCGGGATCAAAGTGAATGATGAGTTTAGCAGTATCCTGAGATTCTTGACCTGTGATTTTAGGGGGGAGTTCATACTTCCCAAAATATATTTTGAAGTCAGATATCTGATCACTTGTGATAGGAACCCAAAGAATCTCTGTTATGCTTGAGTTCAGGCAGAGTTTGCTGTTGTTTGTCATTTCTGAATTGTGGTTTACTCAAACCTATGTGTAGATCTGGTTCAGTGGGTATGAGTAGTTGCACATCATCAGCAAACTAATAGAATTTTGTGTCCATTGACCAAAGCAGCTCAGCCAGAGGTTTTTAACGTAGATATTAAACAAGATGGGAGAGAGTATGGACCCTTGTGGAACCCCACAGTTCAGTGCCCAAGGTAATGATGTGCTATTGCTGAACAGAACTGTCTGTCTGACTTGAAGGGTATTAACGTAGAACAAAATCTTTTCCAGAGAAAGGAAAATGGTAAAACCAGAGGACATAATTTGAGGTTGAGGGGTGGTAGATTCAAAGGCAATGTTAGGAAATTCTACTTTACGGAGAGGGTAGTGGATGCCTGGAATGCGCTCCCGAGAGAGGTGGTGGAGAGTAAAACTGTGACTGAGTTCAAAGAAGCGTGGGATGAACACAGAGGATTTAGAATCAGAAAATAATATTAAATATTGAACTAAGGCCAGTACTGGGCAGACTTACACGGTCTGTGTCTGTATATGGCCGTTTGGTGGAGGATGGGCTGGGGAGGGCTTCAATAGCTGGAAGGGTATAGATGGGCTGGAGTAAGTCTTAACAGAGATTTCGGCAGTTGGAACCCAAGCACAGTACCGGGTAAAGCTTTGGATTCTTGCCCAGAAATAGCTAAGAAGAAAAAATAAAAAAAAATTTAAATTGAATCAGGTTGGGCAGACTGGATGGACCATTCGGGTCTTTATCTGCCATCATCTACTATGTAAATAGGATTTGAATTCAATAATATCTGGTGGAATACTGTTTGTCTCTACTCCAAATATGAATATGTCGCTTCAGAACGCACCAATTCATTATCTATTTATCAAAAAATATGGGCACCTTTGTTATCTTATTGCCAAAGAGATAGTTCATGATCTAGTCAGCCATTATTATATGTCGGAAGGCTAATTGTCAATATGCATTATAGTACTCATTTGGGTACATACCGTTTATACATATATGTATTATGACATGCTTATATATGGTTCATGCTATACTAAATGTACAGGAAATATTGGACTGTATTACTGTATTGTTGATTTGACTTTGTATATTACTTTATTTTTAGTTGCATTGTTCTGTTCTTAAAATTCAATAAAACCGATTGTAAATAGGATTTGAATATTGTAATTACTATGCCACAGATTCCCATTTCTGCCAGTGTGTCTTACAATAGGTCTTTTCTAATGCACAAAGCCCACTTTAGTGCTTTGTGCACCATAGTAAAAGGGCCCCCTAAATACCTCAGTGGAATAAATATAAAGAAGGTAGGCCTCTTTCAATTGTAAGGAATCTCAGCAACAAAAATGCATAAGGTGCAGGTAAAGTTGGGGCAAGCAGGAATAATCTATTTCTTTATGGAAAGTGTGGAATGGCCTGCTAGAAGATGTAAAAATGATTGCATCTTGATTTAGAAAAGCATGGGACAAACAAAGAGGATCTCTAAACTAAACTAAAACTTAAGGGGCTCATAATCGAAAGAGAAAAATGTCCAAAAACCGGCCTAACTTGGCGCTTGGACAAACATTTCCAAAATGGACTTTCTCTAAAAGTCCAAGTGCCGATAATCAAACCGGGTTTTGGACGTATTTCTAAACGACTTAGGCCTTCATAGAGCCGCTCAACGTCCAAAGCTAAACGGCGCGTTTCGGGAGGCATGTCGAGGGTGGGAGTTGGGCGGTACATGGTCCGGATTAGACTTAGTCGTACAGCATGTAAACAACAGAGCCTAGAGGAAACTTGGACGTTTTGACTTAGACCATCTAAAACATGGTCTAAGTCACTAAAACCCACCTAAACTCACCAGATAATCACTGAAAACACATAGCACAGACCCCCACACACTACTCCAGTGATCACTAACATCCCCCCACCCCAATAAAAATTATAATCATAACTTGAAATTTCAGCTTCCAGACCATCATCACCTGGCTGCCTAGCATAGGAAAGCCTAGTCGTCCAGCCCAGAGGCAGCTTAAGTCATCTTGGGGGTGGGTTTGGGACCAATAGAGAGATGGACCCATGCCCATAAACTCCTGTAATCACTGCATTGTTACTGAAACATGTGCACTCCCCTATACGCCCCAAAACCCTTTTGTACTGGCATATAAGTGGCTCCTGCATCCATAAGGGCTATAGGGGTGGTAGATAAGTAGGTCTAGGGGATTCTGGAGGTGGTTTGGGGGGGCTCACCATCACCTATAAGGGAGCTGTAGTGAGGAGAAGCCATGGCACCCTGCTTGTGAAGTTCACAGCAGTACCCCACTATTTAGGTGCCCTGTCTGGGTGTTCTGTCAATCACTTTACAGACCCCTCCCACGTCCAACAGGGCTTGTTCTAGACGTTTTTGACTTGGTTGGACATTTGTATGAAAATGGACTATAAAGATAGATGTTTTAGATCAGATCTACAGGACATATAATTTGGACGATTTTCGAAAGTCAAAAGAAGTTGGACGTCTCTTTTGAAAATGTCATTTAGGCACTTTTTGACTTTGGACGACTTGCGAAATGGACGTAAACGGACTTAGATGTCCCTTTTGATTATGCCCCTCCACGTGTATAGACTGGGTCATCTCCCAAAAAATGGAACTCGACTCGGTTAATAATCATATAATTAAAAAAGTGATAATAATATAAATGATGAAGTAAAGAAAGGAGGGAAGAGAGAAATAGCCCAAGGTCATAGAGATGGCATGAGAAAAACTAATGGCCTCTTTTACAAAGGCGCGCTAGCGGCTGTGCTGCGCTAATGACCCCGAAGCCCATAGATATTTAAAGGGCTTCGGGGCTGTTGCTGCGCAGCAGCCGCTAGCACGGCTTTGTAAAAGAGGCCGTAAGAGTGGTCATTAAACATTTTGAAAATAATGATGTTTTCAGTGTTCTGTGAAATAATTGGAAAATAATTTAGGTCTCTTATCATAAGTGGAATTGTATTCCAAATCTTACATAATTTAAACATATATGAATGAGCCTATTTTCCTACAAATCTAATTCCCTTAAAAGAAGGGAAGGAAAGTTTTAATCTTTGAGTATTTTATGCAAAGCTTGATCTTTGGGCATTCCAAATTAATGGAACCAAAGGTATAAAAATACTGAACAAGATTTTAAAGGCAATGCATGCAGAGGGATCCTTGATTGAACTTCCTTTCCCGAAAATCAATTTGGCTGCAGTATTTTGTATCAATTGCAGTCTTTGTAAATTACCTTTAGTTAATCCCAAATAGATTGCTTTGCAGTAGTCTAATTGAGCTAGTATGACAGATTGTACCAACACTGAGAAATGTTGATGATAAAAAAACACCTTAACTCTCTTTAACATATGCAGGCTAAAAAAAAAAACACTTTTTAACCAGAGAATTTATTTGATCTTTGAGCATGAGTGAGGAGTCTAAGAGAATACTTAAAATTTTAGAATTCAATCTGTAAAGTGACTCCTGAAGCCAGTGTTATCGTAGAAGGGAGATAATCCAGATTAGGTTTTATCCACAAAAGTTTCATTTTGGCTTCATTTAATTTCATTTGAACAGACAACTCCCAGTTCTGAAGCTTAGAGATACAGTGATTTATGTTAGGAGCAAAGTTAGAAAGATTCAAATCTATTTCCAGCAAAATGAAAATATTGTCAGGAGAGAAAAGGATTGTAGAGCTCAGTTGCTAGTATGGGTGAGCTAGGATTACCATATGGCCCCAGAAAAAGGAAGATGGATTGAGATATCTGAGTCTACTTCCACTGAAAGCAATGGAAGTAAGTAGGCCAGATTAAGACATGTGGGTTTTACTTCCATTGAAAGCAATGGAAGTAAAACTCAGATGTCTCAATCTGTCCTCCTTTTTCTGGAGCCATATGATAACCCTAGGATGTGCAGATCAATAAAACAATCCAATGATACACAGTAAATATGTTGTGGTGTGGACCCGACACGGTCTGTGTTTCGGTCGCAGAAGACCTTCTGGGATCCTATGGGAAAGTCTTCTGCAACTGAAACACAGAGACCATGTCAGGTTCACACCACAACATCGTTACTTTGGATTGTCTTATTGATCTGCACCCCTTAACGTGAAGACTTTTAAAATAAACTAGTGTATCAAGATCATCGGTTCCACAGCTTTCATCTTTTGTGTTGTTGGTATTTTTTGGGGGTTGAGCCCTCCAGAAAGATAAAAAATACCTACTGTATCTGCAAGCCTTAAGGTATTTTCTGTTCTTTCAGGGGTGGGGGGTGGGGTAGACTCACAATTACAAAATAAAAGAGTTAAAATGTGACCTGAACCTGGGTCCCTTTGTATAAAGCCAATTGCACTAACCACTAGGCTGCACTTCTGCTCTGCAACAATGTCTGTACAGCCATTCATCTAAGAATGCTCCAGTCATGCATCCTTGTCCCTGCTCTTTTTGGCCATTCATATGTTGGATGTTCTAATTTGTAAAATGGTTCTTCATGCTGGACATCTTCAGTACGTGGTTGTCCATCTCACTTATTTTCAAACAAAATACCTTGATGTATTTCCTGTTGGAAAGTACCTGTGGGAAGGATGTCCATTTTGAACTTTATGTCTTGGACGTCCCTATTCCGAACTGGACTTTCTTTCAAAACCAGCCCTCTACATGTTAAGCATGCTGATACTGGATTACAACAGTGTTCTTTAATGGGACCTAGTTATTTAGATTCTGCTGTACAATTGAATATGCTCCTACTGAATAGCCTGGGATATCAAATGGTGGTGTCTTATTTAGAACTGGTTTGATACTATCTAGGATTTTTTGGGGGGGGCGCCGGCCATGGCGGTAACAGCTCCGATGCTTTTCCTATGAGCGTCAGAACTGTTACCGTCGTGGCCAGTGCTAAAAACTGCACTATGGTTTTGTAAAGGGCAAGTAAGTGAGGGTCTTTCCATGCTTTGCATATGTGAACAAGGTGAAGGATTTTGCTAGTGTATATATTCTGTGTAGCAATGCATTGCAGTCCTATTCTGTTTCCCAAATAGGAAGAGTATGGGCTGTTGTAGGATTTGGTGTAATATTTGAATCTTTCAATTTTCATAAGTAGGATTGTTGCAGTTTGAGTCCTAGGAGTTAGTACTATTTTAGTACATTGTTTGCTATAGTAGTTCTTGCATTACTTGAGTCGTTTGTAAAATCACCATTTGCATGTGGATGTTGGTAAGAATAAAAAGTTTCTCTGAGGCAGCTACATCAACAGAGAGAGAAGAAGAAAAGTTAGAAACAATGATATAAAAGGAATTGAGAATATCTGTCTTGGGAGCATAATCACACTGAAAATTTAATGGAATATAGATTGAAACTTGGCATGAGGGATAAATGGTTAAAATAAATGAGTTAGAAAATGGGTTAAATTGAATTGGTGGTTCCAGAGAGATGTTCCCACCCCCTCAAAATAGATCAGTAGATAGGTAATTTATGGTTTGAAGCTTATTCGGTTTCAATATTCTGCCTTCCTTTAGGAGTTCCAGCATCTGTAGTACAGTAATGAATGGGATGAAATTTGGCATGTGGGATTAAAAATAAAAAAAATAGTAAAAAGACATAATGAGCTTGAAAATGGGTCAAATTGGACCAGCAGTTCCAGAGAAATGAGCCCCCAAAGTATGGCCCAGTACATTTCTAAAGGAGAAGGAATTTCAGCTTCTGTACCGTACTTAACAGATGAGATAAAAATTGGATCTCGGGAAACTGTTAAAAGTCACTATGAGTTCAAAAATTAGGCAAATGTGACCAGGGGTCCCAGAGAAATAAGCTGACCCCCAAAAAGGCCCAGTGTATCTCTTAAGAGAAAAAAAAGAGTGCTACTTCTCTAGCATGGAAACTAGAGCAAAATGTATCAATTAGAGAACAGGACATGAGTTATAGGGAGATATGTCCTATTCTAAATTGGGATAATGTTAAGTATGAAGGGATGTTGAAAAGTTCTCAGCCCAATCAACCAACTGCCTTAATTCTGAGCTTTATTTTGCCACTGTAGCTGAAAAGAGTGTTATCTTATTTTGAAAGTGCCAATTTGTAGAAAAAAATTATATATATTGGCACTGTTTCAGATCATTGATTGGGCTGAAAACGTTTCAACACTTCCTTATAAGTGTTACAGAACCAGGAGGTATGGGTTTCATATTCCCATGAAGAAAAATCTAATAATACTATTAGATGATTATAATGGTAGTTTTATTGAGTGACTGAAACTGACTGAGGGGATTCTTTATTTGACCTGCTGTTATTTTGAGTGAGATAGGAGTATCCAGTGTATTCTTAGATTGGTTTTGTGGTTTAAGAACATCAGAACATAAGAATTGGTTTCCTAACTTTAAAATCATATAGGGTAAAATTCCAAGATGCCAAATCAGCCCCTTACAGCATATTGCAAGTTGTAGAGTACCACAGGGTTTCCCTCTGTCACCAATCATATTTACCCCTCTTTTATCAAGCTGTGCTGCCGAGAAGTAAACTAAGGGCTCCTTTTACAAAGGCACGGTAGCGGTTTAACGAGCGAAATAGCACGCGCTAAACTGCCGGCCGCGCTAGCCACTACCGCCTCCTCTTGAGCAGGCGGTAGTTTTTTGGCTAGCGCAGGGGTTAGCGCGTGATGAAAATTCACGTGCTACCGCGGCTTTGTATAAGGAGCCCTAAATGCCAAGCCATCCATAGGATTAGAATGGGTGGCTTGGCATTTAGGGCTCCTTTTACTAAGCTGCGCTAGCGGTTTTGCCATGCGTGCTAACACCTCCATTGAGCTGATGTTAGTTTCTCCACGTAGCGCGGGGGTTAGCGTACGCTAATCTGCAGCGTGCGCTAAAAACGCTACCGCAGCTTAGTAAAAGGAGCCCTTAGTTTACGCTGTTTGGCAGCGTGGCTTGATAAAAGGTGGGATTAATTTATTAATGAGTTTGTTGAGACAAAGTTGGCTTTTAGACTTTTATATATGCAGATGACATCACTGTTTCTTCCAGTTTTATCATCAGCCGAGGAAACATCTTTGAGAACAGTAAATTGTTTAGACTTACCCCCTCTTCTACTAAACCGCGCTAGCTGTTTTAGCGCGGGGAGCTGCGCTGAATAGCCCACACTGTTCCCAACGGTCATAAGAATTCTATGAGCGTCGGGAGTAGCGCGGACCATTCAGCACGGCTCCCCGCGCTATAATTGCAAGCACAGTTTAGTAGAAGAGGCCCTTTGGATTCATAATCATTAATATAGAATAATTCCATCCTGAAATTACCCCCACCCCCTTTTTACTAAGCCGCAGTCAAGATTTCTACTGTGGCCCAGGGTGCTAAATGCTCCGACTCTCATAGAATTCCTATGAATATCGGAGCAGTGTTGGAACATTTAGTACTCCAAGCTGTGGTAGAAACCTTTACTGTGGCTTAGGAAAAGAAGTCCTAAGTTATCCAGGTTTTAGATTGAACATTTTTTTTTCCTTTTTAAGAAACTAAGAATACTTTGAGGTTATTTAGAAGTATCAACTTTTTTAGAATAGTTGTTAAGAGCCTTATCCATGCTCACTTAGATTATTCCAACGTGATGTATATTGGTTGTCCCAAGTATTTATGTAAAAAGCTGCAAACTATTGAGAATACATCTGCAAGATTAATTTTTTTTCTGCTCACAGGACAGATAGGTCCCCTTTCACAAAGTGGTGTAAATGAATGCCATGTAGCAAAAGCTCCCTCAAAGCCTTTAAATCCTTATGGGCTTTGGGGCATTTACTGCACCAGGCTACACTAAAACACTTGGTAAATGGGAGCCATAGAGTTACATCATTGTTGAAAAACTTACATTGGTTACCAGTGAAGACCAGGATTCAGTTCAAACTATGTACATTGCCCTGAGGCTGCCGGTGACATTATCCAGTATGTCAAGTTTGGAATGCTTTACCTACACAAATTCAAACTATTACAGTTTATCCCTTATTTTGTAAAATTCTGAAAGCTTGTCTTTTAAAAATTCATCTACCTGATTAATCTTTCCCTTTTAACTTCCCAGGAATGTTATGGCATCTTGTTTTATAATCCACTTGGAATTCCAGAGGATATAGAAGAAAATAAGAACATGGACATATAAGGGGCTGCTGAAAACTTCTCAGTCCAACCAAGAAGAGAATGATATGGAGCCATTAAATTTACATGTTATTCCACACTTATCATTGATACATTTAAGCAATTAGTTTTAAAATAAATGATCTGAAGGTTTAGCATCAAGAAAAACCTAAGATATATAACAATTTATCTAAAGAGAAGAGATAAACTCTGCAAAATCTGAGAGAGATTAGGTCAATTGTAATCAAAGAAGCATATAAGGGGGGGGGGGTGCAGTAGTCATTCACAATAGAGTTAGTTATGTTAAGGAAGCACCTTTGAATATCAGGGACCTCTCATCTGGAACAAACTGCCAATGTACCTAAGACAACCCATTAACTAACTTGAATTCCGGAAGAAGCTAAAGACATACCTCTTTTCAATATAGTTACTCTTTAGCCCTCTACCCTTCCTTCTAAACCAGGGGTGTCAAAGTCCCTCCTCGAGGGCCGCAATCCAGTCGGGTTTTCAGGATTTCCCCCAGTGAATATGCATGAGATCTATTAGCATACAATGAAAGCAGTGCATTCAAATAGATCTCATGCATATTCATTGGGGAAATCCTAAAAACCCGACTGGATTGCGGCCCTCGAGGAGGGACTTTGACACCCCTGCTCTAAACCAATGTTCCTCCTAACAATGTGAACAGCAAGCAACAAACCAAAGAAAAGGACCGGTGACCCACAAACAAAATTGAAAATCTGAAAGCACAGGGAGGAGCCTATGTCTCTGGAGGTCCAGGCAATATAAGTTTATTCACATAAATCCATAAAAACAGTCACAAGATTTTTATCAGGTACAGTATATTAGTGTCACAAATATTTAGTACTCATGAAAATAAGACCCTACACACTCTCTGTTTTGGCTACATGCAGCCTTCCTCAGGAGTCCTAGGAAGAAGTCACATAAATAACGCAATGTCTAAAGCCTTGACACATTTTTGGACGAATTGTTTCACTTGCCGTTTATCCTTTCAAAGCAGATTCTTCCAAAAATGTATCAGGCCTTCAGGTATTGTGATATTTGTGCGACTTCTTCCTAGGACCCCTGAGGAAGGCTGCATGTAGCCAAAACATGGACCATGTAGGGTCCGAGTCTCACTTTTGTGAGTACTAAACATTGTAAACTGCATGGGTTCCTTGCAGAAAATTATGGTATATAAGACACTGTATTGTATTGTGACAATAACAGAAAGAACATGTGTATATAAAACTAAAGCTAGATTTGAATAAAAGACTAAAATAGATTAAAAGGATCACTCAGAAGAGATTAACAGATTTTTTTAATGTATAAGGACTTTAAATAAATGAACAATATCCACTCTATTACCCTTGTATTATATTTACAGCTAAAATTCATAAGAGGCTTTCAAGTCCACCAGGCAGGCAAATTGCTCATTTAAACAGTCTCTTTTGGAACCCCTATCCACATTCATTAATCAATCTTTGAAAAAATGAAGTGATGAAATCTTGATCTTACATTTGAGACACTGGTCATTTTTATGTCTACTGAAGGATGTGAAATTTACCCCCTCTTCTATTAACCTGAGTTAGCAGTTTCTAGCGCGGAGAGCCACGCTGAATGGCCCGCGCTGCTCCCGACGCTCATAGAGTTCCTATGAGCGTCGGGATCAGCGTGGCTCTCTGTTCTAAAAACTGCTAGTGCAGTTTAACAGAAAAGGGGGATAGTGGCACCATTTTTTTAATTGTAAATTTGGACGTGGTTTCTCTTTATACCTTCTTTCCTCAAAATAAAGCGCTAGCTTGTTATCAAAGATGCATGAGATGAAAGAACGCAATCTCATTTAATTCCAACAGAATTCTTAATGCAATTAGTAAAAATTGCCATGAAAGAACATTTTTTCACATTTGTTAATCAGCTATATTTATAAGTAAGTGGTGTAGCGATGGATGTGCCATTTGCACCATCTGTCATGAATCTATATATGATGCATTTTGAAAGTGAATGGATCACATATTCTTCTTTCTATCAGAAAATTCACAGTTGGTGACACTACATTGATAATGTGTTCATGCTATGGACTGGAAATGTGAATGGGGAACATCCAATTTGAAAATGGGTAACATCCAATTTGAAAATAATGGGTAACATCCAATTTGAAAATAATTATTTATTACATTACATTAGTGATTTTTATTCCGCCATTACCTTGCGGTTCAAGGCGGATTACAGAAGAGGATTTCTGGACATGTTTATATCATGCAATATTTTTTTTTTTTTATATTGAGATATCACAAGTGGGAGGAGAGTTTATTACTAAAACTTTTGTTAAACCTACTAATAGAAGAAATAGCTTCCTTTTATATAAACATTGCCATCCAAAACATCTGCGGGACAGTTGGCTGTTTTCTTATATGATACAGATTAGAAGAAATTGTTTGAATCTGTATCTTATATGATACAGATTAGAAGAAATTGTTTGAAGATTTTAAAATCCAGTTCTGAAAATTAATGGATAAGATTAAAATCAGGGGGTATTTAAATACTTATTAAAGGGCATGTTATAAGGATAGAGTCCTGATACAATCAAGGTCCAGTCACAAAGAAGCTTCGGATCATTTGGAAACCTATGGGCTCCTTTTACAAAGGCGCATTAGGGCTTAACGCGCGGAATAGCACGCACTATATTGATCCGTGCACTAGCCGCTACCGCCTCCTTTTGAGCAGGCGGCAGATTTCCGGCTAGCGTGCGCTATAGCGCACACTAATCCGGTGCATGCGCTAAAATGCTTAGCGCACCTTCGTAAAAGGAGCCCTATGTTTTAAAATATTCTGTATATAGTCCATTCATAGCACAGATCCAACAAAAAAGATGGGACATACTTCAATACCATCCTGTTTTGAATGAGTCTTAAATTACATATAGCATATGCATGTGATAAAAATTTGAAAGATATTTTAAGTTCATTTGTGTTACCCAAGACAAGTTTATAAACTAAATGTCAGTCATTTTAAATGTGGGATGTGTAACATTTGCAATATCACACTGCAATTAAAAGATTGTGAAAATCCATATGATGGTAAAAGGTACTCATTAAAAAAACACAACTCAAAAGAAAACCCAACCTTTTAGTAATTGCAAATCTGATTTTGTGGTTTATGCTGTATTATGTCCCTGCCATAAGTTATGAATCAATATGACATCAAGAGCATTTGAAATCAGAATGTTGGAACATAAATCCAGCATTAAGGGGGGAATTCATCTATTTTGAAGTGGTGCATTTTTAGTGGTGCTGTCCAGTTAAGAGCAACTGAAGATGCTCAGTTAACACTGGACACATGATTTAAACAGTCAGAAGCCATTTCTGGCCACTTAAATCACTTGAATATCTACCCCCTAAGACATCTTGAAGTGCATTATTATCTTAAATAAAGGCTTCATTAAGGGACCCTTTTTACTAAAGTCTGCTAAAATCAGGGCTAAGTGAGATTATTTCACCACAAGCTGTGCTATATTAGCACAAGATCTCATTACATAAAATGGGACCCTATGCTAAAATAGCACAGCTTGTGTACAGCGCTGCGTATGGTAGCACTATAAAATACAGTGTTCCCCTGCAAATTTGCGGTCCACGGTCATGGACTCAATCATTCACGGTCTGCTCCAACCGCCTCTTCCTGTAGTAAAGTCAAAGCAGCTACTGATTGGTGTAGCCCAACTTTACTGCAGGAAGAGGAAGTCGGAACAGACTGCAAGTGATTTCCTTCACCCGCCAGTGCACCAGCTTCACTCTCCTGCCTCTCCAGCTGTCCTCTTCTGACAGGCGAACAACTGCATTCACGGCTTTTCAAAATTAATGGGGGATCCTTGAACAGACCCACCGCAAATTTTGGGGGAGTACTGTAATTAATAGTAGTAGTATTAGTAGTAATAGGACTTATACTTACACATGCAATTTATAGACTACTATAGGTTGAATGTGTATCTCCTGCATTTAGGCACTGTCACTTACGCCAGTGATTCCCAACCCTGTCCTGGAGGACCACCAGGCCAGTCGGGTTTTTGGGATAGCCCTAATGAATATGCATGCGAGAGATTTGCATATAATGGAAGTGACAGGCATGCAAATCTGCCCCATGCATATTCATTAGGGCCATCCCCAAAACCCGACTGGTCTGGTGGTCCTCCAGGACAGGGTTGGGAACCACTGACTTACACCATTCTATGGCCGATATAAGAGGTTGTGCTTGAATTATACATGTGTATCTGACCTCTTAGGTTAATATGAGATATGATAGAGACATTTAACTACCTATGTGGCATAAATACGTGTCCAGTCTCTTTCAATTGAAAGGAAACTCCAGAAAGAGAGGGCATGGGATGAAGTTAAGAAGTGACAGGCTTAGGAGTAATCTAAGGAAATACGTTTTGACAGAAAGGATGGAAGATGTGTGGAATAGTCGCCTGATAGATCTGGTGGAGACACAGACTGTGTCTGAATTCAAGAACGCATGGGACAGGCATGTGGGATCTCTTAGGGAGAGGAGGAGTTAGTGGATGCTGCGGATGGGAAGACTAGATGGGCCATTTGGCCTTAATTTGCCGTCATGTTTCTATGTTTCAGGTACATTTCCAGGTGCCTAAATATGGGTAACCTATAATAGAATTGCTCTCTTCATGTTGTTCACAACTGAAATCAACAGAGTAAAAACTCAAAAAATGATTTTTATTACTGAATGTGTGCAGTATTTCTGAATAGTGTGTCCCAGTGGCATAGTAGGGGGGTAGGCGTCCACCCCAGACATTGTCTTGGTGGGGGCGCCGGTACCTCTCAGCCTCCATGCCACGCTCACGCCCTCCCTTCCTCGCCCCTCATACCTCTTTCAAATCTTTGCCAGCGCAAAAATCCCTTCCCCTTCTCTTAACTGAAAGCTAGGCACCTAATTTGGCAAGCATGATTCTACAACAGGTAGGCGCCTAGTGCAAAGCATATACAGTGGTACCTCGGTTTACGAGTGCTCCAGTTTGCGAGTGTTTTGCAAGACGAGCAAAACATTTGCAAACTTGGTGCCTCGTAAACCGAGCTTGCCTCGCTGTACGAGCGCCCCCCCCCCCCCCGGTGATCCGGCATCCCCCCGCTCGCATTGCCCCACCTCCACCGCGATCCTACTTCCCCCCCCCCCCGAGCAGTCAATGACACCTTTACCCGACTTGGCACCAGTGCCGGTGCCCGAAGATCCTCCCTCTTCTGGCGCGGCCTGGGCTGGGCGGTGCGTTGGAGATCCTCCTTCTTCTGGTCTGGGCTGGGCTGGACTGGCTTTGAGCATTTGCGCATGCTCAAAGCCAGTCCAGCCCAGCCCAGCCCAGAAGAAGGAGGATCTCCGACGCACTGCCCAGCCGCACCAGAAGAGGGAGAATCTTCGGGCACCGGCACTGGTGCCAAGTCGGGTAAAGGGTGTCATTGACTGCTCGGGAGGGGGGAAAGTAGGATCGCGGTGGAGGGGGGGCCAACGTGAGCGGGGGGGATGCCGATTCGTAGGGGGGGGGGAAGCTGGATCGCGGGGATTGGTTTGGAACAGCGTCGGATTCCTCAAGGGGGGGGGAGAATGGAGCAGCGCCGGTAGCCTCGTGGAGGGGGGGGGAGGAGGTGGAATCAATTAAAGCAGTTTCCCTTACTTCCTATGGGGAAACTTGCTTTGATATACAAGCAATTTGGTTTACGAGCATGCTTCTGGAACGAATTATGCTCGTAAACCAAGGTTCCACTGTAGTTAAAAGTGGATATGGTTAGGGGGCGGATCATGGGAGTGCTTTTGAGTTAGGCACCTGTTTTTGAATTTGGAGTTGTTGGATGTCTAGCAAACCCTGATATAAATAAGGTGCACCTAAATGTCAGAACACTAGCGCCTCCTAAACATGCTTAGGCAGGGCTAATCATGATTCTATAATAGATGCCTAACTTATACAGAATCGTGATTAGTGCCATGCTTTGGTTGTATCACAAATAGGTTGTATATCAAGAATCTCAAACAAACATAAAAGCATGTTTTCTTTGTGAACAATAGAATGCACTTTTGAACTACAGAGCATGGTATTTGATCAGTAAAGCCAATTATTGACAGCATTGATCCTTGCCCCTAAAAAAAAAAAAAAAAAAACATGCAAAATCCTGTAAACACAAGAAATGAAACAAATCAAGAATGCTGGCCTACATACTCCTTTGAACTACTTTTCTTGCTCAATAAGAAGAGTACAGCTAGCTTAGGACTTGAGAATTATTATCCCTATATCAAGCAAGGGCTTTATTTTGTCTGTGTATTTTGCTAGAGTCCTTAGCCGATATTTTTTTCATAGGAGGCACAGACAATTGGACTGCAAATAATCTTTTGTAATGCCTCTGGGGCTCCCCTCACCCCAATCATAAGACGAATAGCTACATATATAAATCTTTGTCATATATAAAGCATATATAGGTTGGTATATGTCTGTATAAAGTAGGTGCACCAAAGGACATCATTTGCTTTTATGTGTATGATGTATAAGCATTCCCAAGGATCTGAATTTGGAAGCAGCTGGGGCAGAATTATAAGATGCATGCATATGTTGTAAAATTATAAGTGAATCTGTGCCAACCTAGGCAGAAAAATTATGTCTGTCTCATAGCAGGCAAATCTTTGCATGGCAGCTTTGAAAAAGCAATATTGTACAAGCAAATAGGTGCATATGTTACTTTTATGAAACAGGCATAACATACAATGTGTGCTATATTTCTTCACAGTCTAGGTGCCTGAAAATATATTATTTATTTGTTTTCATAGAATAATATAAAATGAATCCTGTTGCTAGAAAAAGAATCTGAGAGTTAATACAAGAGAACAATAGAAATTAATATCAAATCAATAATATGGAAAAATGTGCACTTGTAAGCCGCTTAGGATTAAGTGGGTTAGAAATTTTTAAAATAAATACTTGCTGTACTCTCAGAAACTAAGGTCCAAACAAAATAGTTATAAAAGTTATAAAATAGGAGAAATATACCCCCCTTTTATGAAACCGCATTAGCAGTTTTTATCACCTGCCATGGTGGTAAAAGCTCCAATGCTCATAGAATTCCTATGAGCATCAGAGCTTTTATTGCCATGGCCAACGCTAATGTGGCTTCATAAAAGGGGGGATAATAAAGCTCAAAAACAAGCTGACTTGAAATAACACTGGACAACAAATTTTTTCCAAAAGTTTTGCTTCCTTAAAACAAACAGGTGATTATGATAGACCCCTTCAAAATAAACACAAATGTAATTTCCCACTGACTACCACGTAGGAATTTTGAGAAACATGATGGTATCTTTAATTGAATATAACATGTTTTAATGCACAAGATTTCTGATATCCTGTGATAGTTCGCCGTTGCTAAAAGTGTTTTCCTGCTGATTTTCATTTGTACTCAGTATCCAGTGCATCTCGTTGAAGTGTCCCAACAATATCTCCCCTTATAATCCTAATTGTACTTTCCCATATATGTTGCTTTCCTATAATTAATGTAGTTCTACCCCAGTCCCGCTTGTATCAAGTTAGTCCTTGTCTGACCCTGTCTAGATTTTAGGCTGTAATATAATGACTATGTTTTATCATGTACATCTCTTAGAAGTTTTATTGGCGATATTATCAAATTTTAATGAAACCTGATACTCAGCCAGCACTGATGGATTCCAGTTGCCCTGATATATTTTTTTCCATAGTGGCAATGTCCTGGTGAAACCTTTTGCCATGTTCATCGCTGACTGCACCAAGTTTTGCAGGAAAGAAGTCCAAGTGTGAATGTAGAAAGTGCATCTTCAGTGACATGTTGCACTTCATGGTTTTGTATGATCTAAGAAGTTTGTCAACCAGTTAAATATAGTTTGGTGCTCTGTAACTGCCAAGAAAATTCTCACTGACATCCTTGAATGCTTTCCAGGTGATTTTCTCTGGCCCAACTAACACATCTTCAAATATCTCATCATTGATGACATGTCTGATTTGTGGACCAACAAAAATGCCTTCTTTAATCTTGGCATCAGTTATTCTTGGAAACATCTGTCTTAGATAAAGAAAACCTTTGCCTTCCTTATTCAACGCTTTTACAAAATTTTTCATCAGCCCAAATTTTATGTGAAGAGGAAGCAAAAATATATTTGTCGGGTACACAAATGGTTCATATACCACATATTTCTGTCCTGGAACCAAATTCTTATGGAGTGGCCAGTTCTTTTGAATGTAATGCAACTCCTTAGCAAGGTTGGTATATCCAAGATGCATTCCAAATAGCAGAGCTACTACTTTAAAATCACAACAGATGTTCCAGTTTTACTTTGTATATTGGATATGCTTTAACAGGAGTTCCATGTTTTCATATGCTTTTATATACAGTAGCCTTTCCAGGCAGCATCCATCAAGCCCATGTACAGGCATGCCCAGGCTGCATCATTTCCATGGAAGTTATGCAACCTGCCCTGAATGTGTGCCTGGACATGTCCACAATATATCCAGCAATTATAATGTAAACAATAGGTCTATGTTAAGAATTAGGCTAAGAATTAATTGCATTAGCCCGGGGGTGTCCAACCTTTTGGCTTCCCTGGGCCGCATTGGCCGAAAAAAAAGTTTCTGGGGCTGCACAAATGTGCAAACGCTGCAGCAAGACACAGGAGGGGGCTGGCAAGACGGTAAACACCCAGGGACAGCAGAGGAAAACACTGCATCGCCCTCAACCGGGGCCACACAAAATACTTCACAGGGCCGCATGTGGCCCTTGGGCCACAGGTTGGACACCCCTGCATTAGCCTGAAAGTATAACAATAAATTGTAAACATGTAATTTTTTGTTAAAACGTTATATGATATGCAATTTTAAATGTGATTTTCAGGATCAGCAGTCCAAAATCTGTAAGATACACCAGAAAATGTTGAAGAAGCAAAACTTTGTTGTCCAGTGTAATCAAATTATTTCCAACAACAGCATTTAACTGGCTATGTGTCGGCTTTACCTAGGAATGGCCATAAAATAGCTAGCATTTTTAGTGGTGCTGTCCAGTTAAGAGCAAGTGAAGATGCTCAGTTAACACTGGACACATGATTTAAACAGTCAGAAGCCATTTCTGGCCACTTAAATCACTTGAATATCTACCCCTAAGACATCGTAAAGTGCATTATTATCTTAAATAAAGGCTTCATTAAGGGACCCTTTTTACTAAAGTCTGCTAAAATCAGGGCTTAATGCATCAAAATGCTTAATTTTACCACTTGATAAGCCAAGATTTAATGCAGTGGTTTGGGGGGATGTTCTTTCTATTTTTAATTGCAGATTGAGTGGCTAATGTAACCGTTAGCATGCAATACCTGCAGGAAGGTAACACGGAACCACTTTCCTCCTCTAATTTAGGAGACACTAATCCTCAAATTCTGTCTATGGTGCCTTATGTAGTGTGCACAGATGATTTGTGCACAACTTACTTTTTTAACATGATTAATTGGTAATTGGCAATCATAATTGTAATTCATAATTTAATTCTTAAAGTTCATTTTTCAGTTAGGGGGATTTTCAGTATAATATCTTATATAAAGTAATTTAATTACTTATTATGAAGGGGTGGGAAGGGAGGGAGATAAGATTTTATGATTGGTATTATTGCTGAATATTAAGTGATATTCTCAGTGTGCAAATGTGTTTATGTATTATTACACTTATTGTGCATATAAAAATGAATAAAGATTCCCCCCCCCAAAAAAAAAAAGATGTCTTTCAGTTTTTTATACCTCCTAGTCAAGCCCATGGAAAAAAAAAAATAAAAGCCACAGATCCACTGCATACATTTTCAGCACCATTCTCCAACAACTACTCCCTCTAGTTCACCAGAAAGGGTAATGCAAATTTCTCTAAGCTTATTCTCAACCTTTTCTATTCCAACTCTATGGGAGCTCCATCAAACTCTGCAAACTATGAATATGGCAAGTATCCCATCCGAGCATTTACCCACCATCAATTCTAAAATGTTATTTCTCTACATTCATATCATGATTTCTAAAAGTCTTTCCCCTGGTACCTTGCCCAAAAACTGAAAGAAGGCCATTCTAAGACCAATACTTAAAGATTCCACCCTTAGCGCCAATATATATTCTAGCTGTTGTCCAATTGTCAATATTCCAATCCTGGCAAAAATAATGGAAAAAATAATCAACTGTCTCCTTTCTTAGAACAAACAAATGATCTACATCCCAATCAGACCAGCTTTAAGGCCTCATCATTCCACCAAACTTTCCCTGTTAGGTCTCGCCACTTCTAGTAGATATTTCCTGGATCAAAGAAAGTCAGTTCTTCTTCTATCCTTATACTTAATAGCAGCATTTGACACCATTGATCATTCTCTGCTATTAAAGAGACTACAATCACTGGGAATTTCATGCACAGCTCTGGCATGGTTCCAGTCATATTTTTCAGAATGTATATACCAAGTAAATCTTCAAGATTCATCATCAGAACCTTACGTCCAAAAATTTGGTGTCTCCAAGGGTTCCATGCTGTTTAACCTTTTCCTGTCTCTGTTTTCGCATATGTGGATGATATCTAGCTTCTTCACCCGATTCAAACTCAGAACACTAGTGAGATCTAAGTCATTAACCAAAAACTCGATTGGCTCACAGAAAACATGTTCTCCCTAAATATTGATAAAACTAAAGCCCTCTTATTTCCAACAAGAAATAACAAATCAGTTCAGTCATCTTAAATGCTTATTCAAACTCAAAATGATCCACTCCCTATCTTCTCTTTTGAACACCAAATCCCTCAATATCCTTATTTATTCATTAGTAATCTCTCATTTAGACTACTGCAAATCACTCTACCAGGACATCACGCATAAAGAGATCTGCAGGCTTCAAATCAAACAGAATACGGTGATTAAAATAATTTATAAAGCCAAAAAATATGACCACATTACACCTCTTTTAAAAGATGCTTACTGGCTGCCTGTAGCACACAGGTTTACTTTTAAAATACTGCTCCTTGCAATTAAGATACAATCAGATCACTCGCCTGCATTCATTGATAGACTCTTGACACCATATACTATGGCAAGAGCGCTTAAATCCAGCCAACAGTATCTCATTTCTACTCCCTCCATGTGCCAAGTAGAATATGACACCACCCATAAAATTATCTTTTCAGTGGTAACACCTATGTTGTGGATCTCTCTCCCTCCCCATTAACCTCAGACAAGAATATTGGGCTAGATTGACTAAGCAAACCGATCGGTTTGCGACCCCTTTGCAACCAGAATTCCCTCCGGCCCAATTCACTAACCTCTCCTGCGATCCGCTTCCAATCCGTGCATGCAAATGAGGGGAAACACATGCAAAGTAGACAGGGACGCGATTCACCAAAGAAATTTTTGAAACCAACTGGGCTGGCTGATCAACCCAAGAAGCGACTGCTGGGGACCAGTCGCAAACGTCTTTCCGACTCTCCAGCTCCACTGAAGCCCTGCTCTCTGCCCTGCTCTCTGCATGCCCTGCTCTCTGCTGTCACAAATCTCTCCTGTCTGCCGCCCCGATGCTCTTCCCTAGATCTCTCCTGCCTGATCTGCCTCGAATTGCCGCCCTGCTCTTCCCCGATCTCTCCTGCCTGCTCTGCCCCGATCTCTCCTACCTGCTCTCTCCCAAATCACCACCCTGCTCTCTCCTGAATTGCCGCCATGCTTGTCCCCAGATCTCTCCTGCCTGCCACCCCTAATCTCTCCTGCCCTTCCCTGCACTGCAAGCCCGTGGTTTTAACTCACAGGTTTAAAGTGGGTTAAAACCATGGGCTCACTGGGCTACAAAAAAGTAAAAGTTAAAAAAAGTTGCGGCTCAGTGGGGTCTTAGACGCATGGGCAGACCATCTACAAGCAAAGAAGATAGTCTGCACATGCGTCAGGATTGCTCTTCTGCGATCCGTATGGTTGATTGGGGGCATGCCTCCAACCAGCCTAATTAGCATAAGGACACGTTGAACCCAGGCACGGATCGGACACGGACCGGCAAGGTAAGGTGGGCTTAGTGAATCTAGCCCATTGTGTCTCAAAGTTCAAATAATGTCTGAAAACCTTCCTATTCAAAGATGCTTTTGATACCTAGATCTTGACTTTACACTCAAACTTAATTCTTAGGTGTGTCCCTTGCCTTTTTTTAGCTTTAGGTTGAATGTTCTGTGCCAGTAATGGGTTGTACTCAGCTACTAATTCAATTAGATCAAGATAATTGCCATTGTGTACAAAATTGTTTGTTTGATCATTACCTCTGAATGCAAACCCTCTTTCTGCAAAGGATATTATTATACTAATTAAATGTTTTAATTGGAATGGAGGAGTAGCTTAATGGTTACAACATTGGACAAGAACAAGAGGAGTCCAGCTCAAATCCCACCACAACTTCTAGAGATCTTGGGCAAATCATTCAACCCTCCATGGCCCCAGGTACAAACTAAGACTGTGAGCCCTCTAGGTCAGGGGTGTCAAAGTCCCTCCTCGAGGGCCGCAATCCAGTCGGGTTTTCAGGATTTCCTCAATGAATATGCATGAGATCTATTAGCATACAATAAAAGCAGTGCATGCAAATAGATCTCATGCATATTCATTGGGGAAATCCTGAAAACCCGACTGGATTGCGGCCCTCGAGGAGGGACTGTGACACCCCTGCTCTAGGTATGAAATATATCGCCGTGGCCCTTATCTGCCGTCTATTTCTATGTTTCTATGTTTCTACCTAAATGTATACTACTTGGAGTCTGTGAATAAAAATAAAATACATTTCATTACCAGTGGTTTCTTCAAATTGATTCTCAATAGCATAGCCAATTCAGTCTTCCATTCCTGCATTTATTACTGCAGAAAAATGATTTGGTACTGGCATTGTTCCAGTAAATGAAACCATTATCTGTAAGTATTAGAGGAACCATACATTATGAAATAAAACAGTATACCCAAATTTTGTATTCTTAGCTTGTTTACTCTGTTGGATAAGTCCTAAGTTGTCCTGTAAGAAATTTGAAATAGATCTAACCAGTGGTGTAGTAAAAGGGGGAGAGGAATCCGTCCTGAGTGCCATCTTGCTTTGAACGCCGGCACCCCACGTCCTATCCGTCCCCTTCCCACTCCTCCCCCTGATGTACACGCCCCTTCCCTTCCTCCATACCTTTTTAACTTCTATGCGAGCAGCACCAACTTGCTGCCCGTGTTGGCTTCAGCACTCTCTCCGACGTCACTCTCACTGACATCAGAAAGAGTGCCAAAGCTGATTCGAACAGTAAGTTGGTGGCTGCTTGAGCCAAAGTTAAAAAGGTACAGGGAAGGGGTGCGCATGACAAGGGGTGGGGAAGAGGGCACCACCGTCCTGGGCGCCACTCACCCTTGCTACACCACTGGATCTAACACAGCTGTGTATGCATGTTAGGTACCATCGACTCAGGTTTGAGTCCTAGCGACATGATGGATTACAGATCCAAAAATAAGTCGATTTTGTGCTAGTTCAAGGATCTCCAGCATCATCCCCATAGTTGTCCTCAACGCATCCAGCCATCTAGTTGTAGGATGCCCTAACACAGTTAGTCTTTCTAAGCTAAATAAAAATAAACACACATAAAAACATTCACAAAATTGCATGTTCTGTTATAACTGGAAAGTCATAGAGAAACACAAAACAAAAGAAACCAAAGTGATTCTGAATACCTATCAAAGGAATGGGAACTGGGACATTCAAATTGGTGACCAACAGACATGCCTGCCTCTCTCACCACAAGCCCCAGCCAATCAGGTTTGAGGACCCATTTTATATAACAACAAATTGCAGACCTCATAGCATACCCTGAAAAGGCCACAGCATGATGATTGAAACGTCAGTTCTACCTACCTAGGTTCTACTTACCCAGATGTGGCGAAACCTGGAAAACTGCAGCAACCATGACAACAGTCACAGAAGTGCTGTCACAGGATGGGACAGCAACTCAATATAAACCCTTCAACTTCAGATCTATAGACCCTGCAGTCATAGGAAGTTCCCCAGCAGTTGATGCAAAGTAGAGCACAAGTGATATGTTTTCCTTTCAAATTCTGTCACCCTTAAGTAATAACAGACATTCTCCACTAGCAAGAATGATATGAAATGAAGTACAGTGGTGCCTCGCATAACAGACGCCTCGCACAGCGAACGCTGCGCACAACGAACTTCTTGTCTTGATTCGTACAACGGACTTCGTTTCACACAACGAAGTCGCCCGAGCTGCATCCTTCCGCGCAGTGTGCGTGACGCTACCGGCTACCATCCTCCTCCTCCATCAACCAAATGGGAAGTTACATCATGAGGGGAGAGGAAGGAGGAAGGAAGCCGTTGGCAGCATAAGCACTGTTAGAGCTCCGTGGCTTGTGTTAAAGTTGTTTACAGACTTCAACAGCAGCGGGAGAAAGCAGTCGCCGGCCCTGTTTCGCCGATCGAGGGGGGGCCCTGTTTCGCCGATCGAGGGGGGGCCCTGTTTCACCGATCGAGGGGGGGCCCTGTTTCACCGATTGAGGGGGGGTGCCTGGTGTTGCCGATCACTGCGGGGGGGGGGGCGGGCTTTGGCAGAGGTGGGAGAAAGCAGTAAATGAGTGGAAATTGGCAGGCCTGGGGATGGAAGGGCAGTCGAAATACGGTATGTTGGAGCAGGGGATGAGAGGGAGGGAGAGAAGGGGAAATATTGGACAAGGGCAGAAGGGATGCTAAATCATAGGGTGACAGACAGAGAGAACAACAGGAAAAAGAGTGTAAGCAATCTTGAACCCTGAGGGTGAGGGAAGAGAGAGGTGGTGAGATGATTGATCATGGGGAGAGGGACAAAAGGGAATAGAGATGGGATAGGAAGATAGTGGAAGTAAAAGGACAGGGAGATGTATGTTTTTAGATGTATCTAAATAAAAATAATAACCAAAAATTTATCTTTTTTTATGTCATCTTAGCATATTTTATGCTACAGAACGAATTATTTTTTTTTACATGTATTGTTATGGGAAAACGCGTTTCACATAACGAACTTTTCGCATAACAAACTTGCTCCTGGAACCAATTAAGTTCGTTGTGTGAGGCACCACTGTAGTACCATTTAAAGCCTGCAAAAAAGGATACTCTCAGACCCTGGTGTATAACTTAACAAATGAGAATGACTTGTTGCCATCGCAGCTCTATGAACATAAGAATTGCCTTATTGGCTTGGGTGAGAACAAAGTTCCATCAAGCCCAGTATAAATCTCTATCACATCTCCCCTGCCAGAACTCTAAAACAATCCAACCTATGAGCAATATTTCAACAGTGGCAGAACATCAATAAACCCTTCGACTCAAAAACAGAAAAGGCTAGATTGCTAAAGATCCCAACTTGGAAACTATACATTAGTGGAATCCCTCAAGTCCCCAAATGGAGCACAAATATAGAAGCAGCAACGTTCACCAAATGCAGAATAAGTGACCACAAAATAGCATGACTGCAGACAAAATACTGAAATGGAGACCCCAAGAAGACAGAATTAGCATGCATTTATTCAGTACAACAGTAGAGAAACAGACAACATTCCATCTGCACATACTGTGGAAAAAGCAACACAAAATAATATATGAGATACAAGGTGAGACCAAGAGATCCAATATATAACTAAAAAAAAAATCAAACCAGGGCCAAGTCTGACTTCCATTAGCTCTTCTTCCTCCCCTTTCCAATGTTTGCCAGTCTCCACCATTCTCTCTTATTTTTCCTGCCCCAGCTCTCCTTTTAGCCATGCCCCATAGCCTCTCCACCCCATCCAGTGCCCTGCAACCAGTCTTTCTTCCTTATCTAGTCTCCCAATTTCTCCCATTAGATATTACTGATGGCAAATATGGCAGGAAAGGGACTTGGGAGTTCTGATCGACAAGTCGATGAAGCCATCTGCACAATGCGCTGTGGTGGCGAAAAGGGCGAACAGAATGCTAGGAATGATCAAGAAGGGGATCATGAACAGATCAGAGAAGGTTATCATGCCGCTGTACCGGGCCATGGTGCGCCCTCACCTGGAGTACTGCATCCAGCACTGGTCGCCCTACATGAAGAAGGACATGGTACTACTCAAAAGGGTCCAGAGAAGGACGACTAAAATGGTTAAGGGGATGGAGGAGTTGCCATACAGTGAGAGATTGGAGAAGCTGGGCCTCTTCTCTCTTGAAAAGAGGAGACTGCGAAAGGACATGATCAAAACATTCAAAATACTGAAGGGAATAGACTTAGTAGAGAAAGACAGACTGTTCACCCTCTCCAAGGTAGGGAGAACGAGAGGGTACTCTCTAAAGTTGAAATGGGATAGATTCCGTACAAATATAAGGAAATTCTTCTTTACCCAGAGAGTGGTAGAAAACTGGTACGCTCTTCCGGAGTCTGTTATAGGGGAAGACACCCTCCAGGGTTTCAAGACAAAGTTGGACAAGTTCATGCTAAACTGGTGAGACTGGACTCATTTGGAACACCTTGGGGCTGTCACGTGAGCGGACTGCTGGGCAGGATGGACCATTGGTCTGACCCAGCAGCGGCAATTTTTATGTTCTTATGTTCTTAGAAATGGCCCTCTACAATTCCCTTTACAGCTCAGATCTACTCTTTCTGTAGATGACAGAGTAGCAATTGGAGATGCTGTTGAATAACAGCTGGTGAAAAATCACCGAAGGACAGGCCGGAGCCAAAGCAAGTTAAGTGTTTGCTTTCATTTCTGACACTGGATTTAAGGAAGATTAAAAACCAGTCTATACTGTGTTGCTGTGTGTACTGGCATTTGTAGAGACTTTAAATAAAGAACAGTTTGAAGAGTTTTCTAACTGGGAGGTTTGGGATTTTTTTTTTGGGGGGGAGGGGGCATATGAAGTTCAACTGAGGCCTTTTTTCTCCCTTTTTTTTTTCCTCCAAGAAAACTGCCTAGTAGTATAGTTTGGAGTATTCACATGGTTTTTGACTGATCTCCTGGATTGAAGGTGGATCAGTAATTGAGTTTTTGTGGGATTGAAACCTTGTCCATCCTCTAATAATTTTTTTGTGATTTCAATTACCCCAAATTGAACTGAAGAGTGAGTAAGTTCTCAATTCCAACAGTTAATACAATCTTACTCATATATAAAGAAAAGAGGAAACTGTTGCCTAATAAAGCAAACTGCTTTAGCACCATTAAAAGCTCCAAACCCTGCTTCTATGTCCACAGTACGGCTAGAGAAGCACAAACATTCAGCTGCCGAGTGACATTGGGTCACCGGTACAGCAGAGAAAATACTTCCTGCATCAGCTTGCTTGCGGAAGATTCCTGAGGAAGCTGGATTGGTGAAATGGAGATGACCTTGTAGAATCTCTGCATTGCCCATTTTGGAAGAAAAGGAGAACAACAGTTTCTGGTATGGACGCTGCTGGAAATAGCCATTGAGGATTCAATAGAGCATAGCTGCACTTCAGAGCAAGCTAAGTTTTTTTTGATCTGTTGCTACTGTGTCGATTATATGGAGAAACTGCCTGCACTGTGCTGTTTTGATTTTCACAGGCTTCAGGATTCTTGTATTTGAAAGTTTGCATTGGGAATTTTTTGCCCTATGAAGTTCATCTGAGGCCTTTCTTCTCCCAATATTTGGATTGTTAGTTAGGGTTTGGAGCTTTTGTGGTGCTAAAGCAGTTCGCTTTGCTAGGCAACAATTTCCTCTTTTCTTTATATATGAGTAAGATTGTATTAACTGTTGATTTCAATTACCCCAACATTGACTAGTTAAATGTTACATTAGGGAGTGCTAGGAGGGTAAAATTCCTATACATCACCCTGCAACTGGAGCAACTGGTCCAAGAACTGACAAGAGGGGGAGCTATTTTAGATTTGGTCCTTAGAAGAATGCAAGGCATAGTAGAGGAGTTAACTGTGTTGGGTCTGCTAGAAAACAGTGATCATAATGTGATAAAATATGAGCTTTCAAAGGGAGTGATATTGCAAAAGAAATTAATTTAAAAGGGTAACTATGATAAAATGAGGAAAATGGTTAAAAAGAAGCTAAAAGGATCAGTTAAAAAGGTTATGACTGTAAAACAGATGTGGATGTTATTTAAAAATACCATCGTGGAAGCCCAGATCAGATGTATTCCACGTATGAGCAAAGGTGGAAAGAAGAGGAAACGAGATCCGGCACATTTAAAAGGTGAAGTAAAAAAAAAAGGTGAAGTGAAAAAAAAAAAAAAAATAAGTATAGAAAAAGGATCTGAATGAAGCAAATAAGAAGACACTCAAGCACTGATAAGTTAGATGCAAAGCATTGAAAAAGAAAACTAAGAAAGAATATGGAGAGAAACTTATTCTTATATACTGAATCATGTCTAAAAAATAGGAACTCAATTCAGTTTACATCAGGGCTGCCCAATTCTGATCCTCGAGATCTACCGTACTAGCAGGCCAGGTGTTCAGGATATCCACAATGAATATGAGAGAGATTTGCCTGCACTGCCTTCTTGGAATGCAAATCTCTCTCATGCATGCTCATTGTGGATATCCTGAAAACCTGGCCTGCCAGTAGATCTCGAGGACCGGAATTGGGCAGCCATGGTTTACATAATTAGATAACAAAGAAAAATCCATTAACATTCTCTGGAACTATGGCCTAAAAAGTGATGATACATAGTGGTTTTTAAGGTTTTGCGAAAGATCTGAAGATATAAACATGATCTAATTTGAGGAGGTAGTCCATTCCCTATAGCAGTTAGTAAGTATGGAAAAAGTGTGAAATTTTACTAATGGACTTGAAAAGAAAAGAAAGCTTATACATATGACTTGTTCTCTTGTCCGATGATCTCATGGAGTTTAGAGATAAAGACATCAAAGTAATAAATAGTCCATTTAAATTTTAAAGACTATACAAGCACATTTAAATTTAACTCTCAATTGAAATGGAAGTCAATGTACGTCAGAAACAGAAAACCTGGAAGGGAATTTGTGAGACCTTTAGATGATCAAGGAGCAAAAGGGACACTTAGGGAGCATAAGGCCAGAGACTGAATGAATTTTTTGGTTTGGTCTTTACGGAAGAAGATGTAAGAGATCTAACTGAAGCAGAAATGGTTTTTGAACGATGATGATGCAGAGAAATGGAAAGAAATCTAGGTAAATCTGGAAGATGTACTAAGCCAAATCGACAAGTTAAAAAGTGATAAATCACTTGGACTGGATGGTATACATCCTAGGATTTTAAAATAATTCAAACATGAAATTTTTGACCTTCTTTTAGTGATCTGTAACCTGTTGCTAAAATTGTTTGTAGTACCTGAAGATTGGAGGATGGCCAATGTTACGCCAATTTTTAAAAAGGGTTCCAGGGGAGATCTAGGAAATTACAGACTGGTAAGCCTGACTTCAAAATGGTGGACACAATTATAACAAAATAAAATTGTAGAACACACAGACACAAATGATTTAATGAGACAGAGTCAGCATGGGTTCAGTCGAGGGAGATCTTGCCTCACCAATTTGCTTGACTTCTTTGAAGGTATGAATAAACATGTGGATAAAGGTGAGCCAGTTGATGTAGTGTGTCTAGATTTTCAGAAAGCTTTTGACAAAGTTCCTCATGAGAGGCTGCTGAGAAAATTAAAGAGTCATGGGATAAGTGGCAAAGTTCAGTTGTAGATTAGGAATTGGTTATCGGATAGAAAATAAAGGGTAGGGTTAAATGGTCATTTTTCTCAATGAAAGAGAGTAAACAGTGGAGTGCTACAAGGATCTGTACTGGGACTGGTGCTAGGGACTGGGACAAGTGATGTGATTAAATTTGCAGATGATACTAACCTGTTCAAAGTTGTAAAAACACATGCATCTTGTAAAAAATTGTAGGCAGACCTTAGGAAATTAGAAGTCTAGGCGTCCAAAGGGCAGATGAAATTTAATGTTGACAAATGCAAAGTTATGCACATTGGGAAGAATAATCCAAATCACAGTTATCAGACGCTAGGGTCCACCTTGTGGGTTAGCGCCCAAGAAAAAGATCTGGATGCCATTATAGACAATACAATGAAACTTTCTGCCCAATGTGCGTCGGCAGCCAAAAAAGCAAACAAGATGCTAGGAATTATTTAAAAAGGGATGTTTAACAAAATTAAGAATGTTATAATGCCTCTGTATCGCTTCATGGAGTATTCCATTCAATTCTGTTCTCCTTATCTCACAAAATATACAGCGACACTAGAAAAGGTTCAAAGAAGAGCAACCAAGATGATAAAGGGAATAGAACTCTTCTTGTATGATAAAAGACTAAAAAGGTTAGACCTCTTCAGCTTGGAAAAGAGACAGCCGAGGGGAGATATGACTGAAGTCTACAAAATCTTGAGTGGAGTAGAACGGGTACAAGTGGATTGATTTTTCACTCTGTCAAAAATTACAAAGACTAGGGGACAGTCGATGAAGTTACACGGAAATACTTTTAAAACAAATAGAAGGAAATATTTTTTCACTTCAGAGAATAGTTGAGCTCTGGAATGCATTGCCAGAGGTTGTGGTAAGAGTGCATAGTATAGCTGGTTTTAAGAAGGGTTTAGACAATTTCCATGAGGAAAAGTCCATAGTCTGTTATTGAGAAAGACATGGGGGAAGCCACTGCTTGCCCTGGATTGGTAACATAAAATGTTGCTACTCTTTGGGTTTTGACCAGGCACTAGTGACCTGGATTGACCACATTAAGAATGGGCTACTGGGCTTTATGGACCATTGGTCTGACCCAGTAAGGCTATTCCTATGTTCAAATAAAACTTTACTGGAGAGACTGGAGGACCAGGAAAATAGAGGGAGATATAATAATCTCTGATTCATCAGCATACCAAATGTAATTAAGGAGCGGGACCTGTGAGAGACCTTGGAGAAATGGCTGCTGGATGTCCTAGGCTTCTTGGACTTGTCTGGTCAAATAACCATAGTCCAAATAGGAATTGGCTAACACTCTTGTTCTCCTTGGGGAAATGTTTGAAATAAAAAAGCTTTAAATAATGGACATCAGTATGAGCCCTTCAGATTGCACACAAGGGATTATTGGCTCAGGCAGTAACTCATTGGTGACCAGCACCAGACCTAAGTCTAAATAAGAACTGCCTCATACATCACGTTGTCCTATCTTGTGTATAATCAAAAAAGAATGTGTACTTTGAATCACTTACAAAAATTTACTCCAGGAGAAAAGTTAATAAAACTGGAAAAATACTAGAAAAAATACTAAAACAAAAGGAATGAATTGTCTCCAAAAACATCATAAAGTGAAAGTGCTAGAAGTCCTTAAAGTGCTGAAAATGCATCTTAAAAAAGCTTAAAGCTTAAAGTGCAAGTGCAAACACTGGAAAAAATTTCATACTGAAACAGTACCATAAACTATGCCCTACTTCCATGTATTTAATAAAAATAAAAAAACTGTTCATATCAAAATTGATGAATAGTGAAGTAGAAAATTCTAGACTCAGTAGATCAATAAGCAAATATAATTCATAAATATAGTTCATAAAGTTCATATGAGTCAAAAATAGTTCAATTCTGTTAAAAGTTCATATTCTTTATAGCAATTCATAATGTTATATGTAGAATTTCATCCAAAACTGCTTGCATACAAATACTTAGCTCAATCTTTGTCAGAAGTATGTGTTGCCTGTAGAAATCAATATCACCACTCGACAGAGCTCCATTTTGCTGCCTTCTTCAGGAGCGGACATTACTGGAAAATCATACTTGTAAGGGCGACAGACTATTATTAAAGCCGTTGGCACCATTCACCAAGGCATGTGAAAATCAAACTATCGCATCGGAGAAAGCAAAAAGCATAATGGCGTCTCGGGAGTTTTAAAACGCCCAGAGAATCCAGCATGGACAACGCCCATGTACTGAAAAAATAAAAAGAAATGTTTGAAGAAAAAAGAAAATGCCTTATTCAAATACAATTATAGGAAGCCGGCTCGCGTAAAAAGCGAGAGCGAGCTGCAAAATGAAAATAGAAAATAGAAAATTAACTAGTAAAACATCTATCTACATTTTCATCGAGCCCCATAGGAGGAAACAATTTCAATTGAAAAATCAAAAAGTTCTCTCATTTGAGTAGTGGATATTTCTGTCACCATTGAAACTTGTGTGGACTTGTTCCAAATGCACCATTGTAATTGGGAAAAATCATGTTGGTAAGTATTGTGGGATACCATCGGGGCAGTCAATTTTCTGGTTTTCAAACAACTACGATGTTCAATTAATCTCGTCGTAACACTGCGAGTGGTGCATAACCATAGAACAGACACATCGATTAGGGCAAACTACAGCAGATTAAAAAAGATTGTGACTGGTCCTAGCCAGATATCTGAACTATACTATTAAAGACATAAAAGCATTGCTTTTTCAAGATTTCCCCGCTCAAGTGTCAGCATGCAGAAGGTCCATGGCACCATTTTGTAATGAACATTACAAAAAAAGCATTAAAGTTGCTTTATTGTATCCCGCATGAGCCAGTGTCACAAAATAATAAGATTTTGTATATGGATATGCTTAAGGAGCTCAAGTTATTTGTAAAAAGTTTCCACCAGCCCCCATGGATAGATCACCTCTTTTGGCAGTGGCATAAGGAAAGTTTCCACTTTCTGCGCTTGGATCTACAGAGTACGGTAGTATTGAATGCTGTCTTCATGTTATGCTTTTTGAGATGGTCTTTTCTTCAGTAGCTTTGATTATTTGAAGATATGAGGGATGATTAACAACTGATTCCTGCTGATTCTGTCAAGCAAACTTTAGTGTCTTACCCAGCTCAAATATGTAACAGTGTGGGAATGACCCGGGTGATTGTTAACACCTCAACAACCAGTGTTTATTTGTTTCAGAAATTGTACTGGGTTGGTGTATGATGTTATCACTGGTTCACCTATAATGTGGCAATACAAATTTAAGGAATACTAGCAACACTTCCAGCAGCAACAGGAACTATAGATGGGTTAGTGCTTGGGTGCATTACACTGCCATCATTCCGGAGTGAAAACAAAAATCTAAATCAGCATATTCAAAAGTATGAAATCATTAAATTTCTCAAAGTGGAGAACAAGCCCTCAATTTCAATCTCAACAAGTTTATTACATTGTTTTATGAGCTTTTGTCATCATAGGTTATAAAAAAAATCCACTCATTTATATTTATCCTATTTCTCAAACATTTACTAACCTCAAACCATCATCATCAGCTGAGATTCAACGAAGAGTAATATGAAATAGTCTTTCAAAAAACAGTTATTTGTAATTAATATAAGTACAGCAATTCCCACATCAAGTAATTATCTGCATTCAAACAGCCTCATTCTTCATAAAACTGTTGTTCTACATCCTTGGCTGCCATGACACTCTTTTAAAAATCCTGACAGAGGTACTCTCAATTTTGCTTTAATTAAGCTTCTTCAGGGGAAAGCTTTCCAAATCTTTTCATTCCACATGAAACTCAGCCACATCATTGAACTGAGGCCCTCTTTTATCAAGCTGTGTTAGGGTTTTTTTTTTTTATCACCAACTGCTGCAGTAAAAGCTCTGATGCTCATAGGAATTCTATGAGCATTGGAACTTATACCGCAGCGGCTAGTGATTAAAAGAAACACTGTGGCTTGATAAAAGCAGGCCTGAGTTTCATGTGGGAGTTTTAATTAACTGTCAGGGGTGGAGGATGGTAACCGAGGAAGTCAAATAGGATTAGTATCATCCAGGGTGTGGGTGCTATTAGGCTGTAAGCTCCAGTCCAAGGCCTTATTAAAAGGAAACACCCCTAAGACTTGGCGTATCCTTGCTTGAGTCTGAGAAAAATCAGGTAGTTTGCATATGTAATTGACTCTAACAAGACTGTCCTTTGTACCCTGTTTTTTTTTCCTATGCCCGGGAAGCCAAGAAAGTTGAAGAACCCTAGGAAGCCTCCAAGATATGATAATTTCCAGGCAGAGAATTATGGGATTTAACATTTCACCCTGACTTTAACTGGCTCCTGAAATAAGTACTACTGACAGTAAACCTGCTGATACAGTAGATTTATCACTGTGTTTCCTGTTGCAGATGAAGGCATTATTGTGGTATGCTAAGACTACTGCACCTAGATAATAGCCTTTGAAGGGGCTTTTACTGGTCTATGCCTGAAGATATCCTTGGCTCTTTCATGTTTGAGAGATGGTGAATGATCCCAATGAAGTACCTTCCCTTTATCTTTGAGGGGTTGACCATGTGACCTCACCACACTACATATCCATTCAGAATTTTAAACAACATAAATTTTGCTGCATGAGTTTAATGCTGACAATGGGCAAAGTGTTGTCTACTGTCAGTGGAATATCAGGCCCATTTTGACTAGGATATCACCATCATACTAAGGGCTCCTTTTATTAAGCTGCGCTAGACGCTAACGTCTCCATTGAGCTGGTGTTAGTTTTTCTGTGTAGAGCGGGGGTTAGCGCACTAATCTGCAGCATGTGCTAAAAATGCTACTGCAGCTTAGTAAAATGAGCCCTAAGTGAAAGATTATTGTTCATGAAAATGCTTGCTGTGGTAGTATATATATATATATATATATATATAAGTTAATAGACTGAAAAAGGAGCTTAACAGTTGATTGTACAAAATTAATGTTGTACACATGGCTTATATATGATAAATGAAACCCGCAGTCTTGTTTTGCAACATATTTGTATTTGTTGTTTCATTGATTGAGAAGGGTTTGAGTGTGAATGCCCAAGTTATTGTACAAATAAGTTATGATTTATTCAAGCAAAGAAAATAGCATTAGACCCTAGTCAGAAATCATAAATTAAATTTTTTTTCTAATTTTTCTGCTTACTGAAAAGTTCAAAAATAAATTGGATCAAAAATAAACCTGCATATTAACAGATGGGAAAATGCCAAACTGTTCACATACCAACCCTAATTTATTTTAATATATCCATATGTGGTTTATTTTCAAAGTGAAGAGACTTGCAAGAGTACATTTAACAAATTGTGGACCTGCGTTATCAAAATTAATTTCTTTTTTATCACCTCCTATTCAAATGTATGAAGTTTGGGTTTATATTTTATTTTTATTTTTTAAAATTCCATTTTCATTTAAAAAAAAAGATTTTGGATTGCCTGCCCACAGTTTAGCCTCAAAGGAAATCATAACTTTAATGTTTCATTATATCAATGCAGCAGCACGTAGAGGGTCAAAGCACACAGAACCCAATTGAAAAAAGCACAGATAGCCTCAATGAACAGGGACTAGCCTTTGTTGACCCAACATGAGCTGTGTTTTGGCCTACAATGCCTGCATTTGGGGTTAAACAAGCTCCTGAAACATCAAACAAGCACAATGATATGCCAAGACCAGTCAGTAAAAAGACTGAAGCACAAACTTCTTCAGTAAATTTTGGTGTCCCAACTGGACAGAAAAATATATTTCACTTCTGCTTTTATCTAGTTCCATTTGTAGCAGATCTCTTTTCAAGATATATGGTATGCCTTTTTCCTCTAGCTTTTCTACTTGAGCATAGCACTTTCTATTGGTCCATTTCTCACAATGGGGTCCTTTCACTAAGGTGTGCTAACCAATTTAAATAAATTTGCTCCTATAACAATTAAAACAATTTCACCTAAAAAACAAAAAAAACCCTGGTTCAACTCTTCTCTTGTATTACTAAAACAACAGTTACGTTCAGCCGAACGTAAATGGCGAGCTAAACCTACATCAAACAATCTGGACACTTACAAAAATTACTCCCAATATTACCGCCAAATGATCAACGATGCAAAAAAAAAATATTATAATAAAAAAATATCTATGACTAAGAATTCTTCATTACTTTTCAAAATGTTAAAACAATTAACTACCTTTAAACATAAACCGGATATTCCTGCTAATGATTCTCTCTCAGCCGACTGTTTAGCTGATTTTTTTCACACAAAAATTACTAATATCAAAGCTAATTTAGTCAACAAAACTCCTGCTATTTCTGATGAAGATCAAATCAATTTTCAAGCTACATGTTCGAAGTTCATCCTCCCTACCCTATCTGAACTAAGACAGTTATTTCAATCAATAAAACTCAAAGGTTCTAAAATTGAAGCTTTTCCTCCTTTTCTTCTTAAACGATACTTCTCAATTTTCGGTCCAATTATTCTACAAATTATTCACAAAAGTTTGTCAACATCATCAATTCCAGAAGACTGGAAACATTCAGTTCTTCTACCAATTATCAAGGATTCTAAAACTAGTCCGCGCGATTGTTCTAACTATCGTCCAATAGCGAGTCTTCCATTCCTAGCAAAGCTAACTGAAAAGGTAGTTTTTCAACAGTTGTCAGAATTTGTAGACAAAACTCATGTCTTGCATCCTAATCAAGCAGGATTTCGCAAGAATCACTCAACTGAACACTCTTTACTAGGTCTTGTCACAACTATTCATTACTTTCTGGACCAACATAAATCTGTCATTCTCATTTCTTTAGACTTAGCGGCAGCCTTTGACACTATTGATCACCATTTATTACTTCACCGCCTTTCTTCCATTGGCATCAAAGACCAAGTTTTAGATTGGTTTCAGTCATATTTTACTAATAGATCTTCTTCAGTACATTTCAACAATTCTATTTCAAAGCCATATCAATCAAATTATGGAGTACCTCAAGGGTCCATATTGTCTCCATTACTATTTAATATTTATCTGGCCCCCCTCTTAACCCTATGTCAATCTATAGGATTTACAGTGTATGCTTACGCGGATGATTTTCAACTTCTACACCCCATAGATTCTTCAAGTTCCCAGGATATATTAGAAATCAACCATAAGCTGGCCAAAGTTCATGATTGGTTGAACAATAATCAACTTTCTTTAAGTATCAATAAATCTACTTCTATGCTTTTTTCAGGGAAAGAAGGTGTACAACTCATCAACCCAATCTTAATAGATAACAAACCTTTATACCTCACCACCAATACAAAAATCTTAGGTGTCATTTTAGACAATAATCTCTCTTTCCGATTACACATCAGTGCTTTGGTGAAAAATTGTTTCTATAAACTGAGAATGATTCGTTCATTGGTTCCCCTTCTCGATTCATTTTCGCTCAATACTTTAATTCATTCTCTAGTGATTTCAAAACTAGACTACTGCAATTCCTTGTTAAAGGGGGCATATCTTAAGGATATAAGGCGCCTCCAAATCATACAAAACACTGCAATAAAGGTAATCTCAGGTTCAAAAAAATTCGATCATGTTACACCTCTGCTTCAAAACGCTCACTGGCTGCCAATTTCATATAGGATCACATACAAAATAGCACTATTAGTCTTTAAGACATTAAGAAACAATACTCCTGCATTTATAGATAGGCTTCTGATTCCTTACAGCCCGTCAAGAGCTCTCAGATCATCCTCACAAGCATCCCTATATGTTCCCTCTTTAAAAATCATCGGTACTCGCCGTGACCTGATTTTTTCGGTTACAGCCCCTACCATTTGGAACTCACTCCCTCTTTATTTAAGACTTGAACAAGATTTGAAAAAATTCAAAAATAGTTTAAAGTGTTTTCTTTTTAAAGAAGCCTTTAACTAAAAGTTTATTTTTCTGTTGATTCCTAATCTCATCGTTTTGTATTAAATTCTGATTATATATCCCCTTTTTTGGATTTTCAAGTTTGCAAATTCTTTTCTCACATCATCCTTATGTTCTAACCTAATTTGATTAACACTTTTTTTTTTTTTTTTTTTTTATTGTATTTTTTCTTTTCCCTCCTTTCCTGTTGTTCCATGTGTTTGTTATCCCAGTTCGTTTTTAATTTTAAAGTTATTATTTTTATTAACGATGTATTTATGATTTAAGAAATCGAATTTTATTTCTTTGTAAAACGCTTTGTATCCTGAAAAGCGTTTAATCAAATAATTTAATAAACTTGAAACTTGAACTTGAATTTAATGCACGCTAATCGATTTAGTGTGTGCTAAATGCTAAGGCGCCCATAGAATATAATGGGTGCCTTAGCATCTAACGCACACTAAATCAATTAGCATGCACTAAATTGGTTAGCACACCTTAGTGAAAGGACCCCATTGTGAGAAATGGACCGATAGAAAGTGCTATGCTCAAGTAGAAAAGGACCCCAATGTTAATTTTTGGAAATCAATTTTATCTGCTTTACTTTGTGGTCTTTTAATTATTCATCAACACATATTATTCTATTTTAGCATTATTTTTATCACACATATGCTCCAAATTATCATCTCACACCAGCGGGGTTTGTTTGGTGAGACTTGTTTCTCACCAGTATTTCTATTATACTGAATTTTCACTTTTGAGAACATTGAATATCAGTTTCATAATGTACTCTAGCTTATTTTTTCAATTTTGTGGTTTTTACTCAGGGCTCTATGGAGGCATTAGCGTCTAGCGTGCACGACATTGTAGTGCGCGCTAAAACCGCTAGCACACCTTAGTAAAAGGAGCCCTCAGTCTTATATTCATATTTTTTTACATGTTGCTCTCATTCTTTCATATACATATTTTTCACATATTGACTTCTTTGTTCTTTTGAGGACTCCTGAGGAAGGCTAATATTGCTGAAACACAAACTGTGTTGGGTTCTAATATTCTATTGCAAAAGAGTATAGCTGCCTAGTTTTTCTTGGATTTTTAATAAACATCTTGTTAGCTTTAGGATTAATTCTTTGAGGGCCCCTAGGCACACAAGTACACTGGGCCCACTGCCCTGCCCTGCCCACACCCCGCCCCCATTTATCAGTTTTCTTATTTACTTCTTTATTTCCATTTGTATTTATTTATTTTTTTAAATCCAAAATAAACAAAGATTAGCATACCAGTGCACAGTTTTTCTTCTATGTAACCCCCAAACATCTCTGAACAAATCCCCCTTCCTACCTACTTACCCAGGACTTTAACTCTGAACCCTTTCCATGCATATATAAAAGTGTTCAAATATATTGTAAAGCAGTAATACTATCCAAAATATAAATCTATATTAATAACCAAGTTTACAACGCCTCTCAACTGCCTCACCCTACATCAACCAACTGTAACCTATATGTATGTATAAACAACCAAATCTATAACTCCTCTAATATGCTCCACTCCATGTATGTTAACTTGCAACGAAACAAGGCAAGCAGTCCACCAAATAATCCAACATGAAACAAAAGAAGATTAGCAGAAAATAAGGAGCTTCAAATCAGGTTTATTCAAGGTGCTCCCAAGAATCATGCCCGATGCATTTCGCTAAACAAGGCTAGTCAACGCTAACAAAAAATCATGTCTTTCATACAAATAGAAAACACCTTCGCCTAGTATGGAATATATAATCACAAACTAACCTCTCCCCCTTTTACAAAACTGTAGTATGGTTTATAGCAACAGTGGTAACAGCTTAGATGCTCATGGAACATCGGGCAGTGCTAAAAAATGCTCTAAGGTTTTATAAAAGGGGGGATAAAATAAAAATACGCAGACAAAGGTTAAATTGAACCACCAATAATCTGGACTACACCACAGAAACAGCAATGAATGTCCCCTAAAGCAAAATAATAAATAAATAGAAATTTTTTTCTACCTTTATCTTTGGTTTCTGCTCTCATCTTCTTGTCACTCTCTTCCTTTCATCTTCTGTCCTTCTATACCACTTCCAGAAACTGTATGCCTCCCCCTTCCATCTTTCCCTTTACCCCCATTGGTCTGGCATCCATCTTTTTTCCAATCCCTCCTCCAATGGTCTGGCATCTCTCTTCTCTCCTCTTCTTCCCTTCCCTCTCCCACACCCCCAAGGGCTGGCATTTCACTCTCTCCTCTCCCTTCCCCCCACTTCCATCAATATCATCCCCTTTCTTTCCCTCCAACCCAATTCCATCTAGTATCCTTCCCCCTTATGTCTTCCCCCTTTCCCTGCACACCAATTCCATCAGCATCTGCCCCCTTTCTTTCCCTCCAACCTAAATCCATCCAGTATCCTTCCCCCTTTCCCTGTACACCAATTCCATCAGCATATGCCCCTTTTCTCTCCCTCTACCACCCTCTCCATACGGCAACAGAAAGCCCCCCCCAGCAATGGGCCCTCCCCCCGGCATCGATGTACGGCAATGTGACCTCCTCCACCCTCCCCCAGCATCAATGGCAACGCGGCCGGCTCAGCTCTATGAAGATCCCGCAATGACTCCATCTGCTGGAAGAAGTGAGTGATGTGGGAGGGGGATGGACCAGCAGATGCATTCATCATGGGACCTTCTTGGAGCTGAGTTGGCCGTATTGCCGTTGATGCCGGCGGGAAGTCGCGTTGCCGTCCATCGATGCCGAGGGGGTGGGGGGGCAGCCGGCCAGTGTTGTCATTGTTGTCAGATTGGATTATTGATTTTTTTTTTTCTTATCTTGGCATTTTAAATCACTTCTGACATGTTTACAGCTATAGCAAATTACAGCTGTGATGATATTTTATAACAAGACAAAATATGATATGATCTCTCCTTTAATGCATGGTTTACATTGGTTACCAGTTGCTGCCAGAATA